>NC_139407.1:68938749-70339173 GCF_905368555.1 Meleagris gallopavo | reverse complement strand
GGATCCTGGGGACACCCACGTGACCCCCCACCATGGGGGCATCCATGGGATCCCCAACCGTGGGGGCACCCATGGGACCTCACGGGCACCCATGGGACTCCAGAGACACCCACACGACCCCCAACCACTGGGGGCACCCAAGGGCCCTTAGAGACACCCAGGGGACCCACAGCCACGGGGGGATCCCATGGGACCTCACGGACACCCATGGGACCCACGGGCACCCATACGGCCCCCAGCCAAAAGGGGCACCCAGGGGACCCTCAACCACTGTGGGCAGCCATTGGTCCTCATGGACACCCATAGGATCGTGGGGACACCCATAGGATCCTGGGGACACCCATGGGACCCCCAACCACGGGGACACCCACGTGACCTTAGAGACACCCATGGGACCCCCAATTATGGAGACACCCACGTGACCTTAGAGACACCCCTACGGGACCCCCAGACCCGGGGGGGCACCCAGAGGCCCCCCCACGTGACCCCCACCCTCCCGCGCACCTCAAAGGACCCCGGACCACTTCCGGTCCCCCCTTCCCCTCCCCCGCCCCCGCCCCCAGCGGCCCTACGGCCTCAAGGCCTCGCCGTCCCCCGGCCGCCCCCGCCGCCTCTCACCGATGGCCAGAGTGACGAAGGCGACCTGCAGCAGCAGGGACAACCAGCTGAGCGCGTACAGAAACCACATGGCGCGGCCGGCGGCCCCCGCTCCGCCCGAGCCCCCCTCCCCCCCCCCGGGCTCCCTCCGCCGCTGCCGTGACGGCGCAGGCGCTGAACCACGCGGCGCCGGAAGTGAAGAGAGGAGCCGGAAATGGAGAGCGGCGCCGGAAATGGAGAGCGCCCCCCTTCGGAGCGGAGGTTCGTGCGGCCGGATGCGGGGGGAGCCCCAAATTGGGGGGGGGGGGAAACCCAAAAGTTGGGAGGGGGCTCGGAGCGACACGGAGCCCCTCACGGCCCACAGCCGGACCCCCAGCGGCCCAGGGGACACCAGGAGCTCACACGGCCCCCAGTGGCTGCGTGGAGGACCTGAGGAGACGCACAGAGCCACCAACAGCCCCTGCCCCATAGAGGGACCCTACAGCCAGCCCTATAGCCATCACTCCCTATAGCTATGGCTCCTATGCAGCCCTATACCCACCCCTCTAACCATCACTCCCTATAGTCACCACTCTCTATAGCCACACCTCATCCCCCACCCCGCTACCCATCCCTATAACGGTCCCTATATCTACATCCCCATACCTATCACTCTATCCACCCCTATATTCACCCCATACCCACCCCTATATCCTCTGCTATGACTTTCTGTATCCACAATCTATTCCTACATCCCTTCCTATATCTACCCCTATATTTCTCCACCCTATAACCCTCCCTATATGTCTGCATCTCTATACCCACCCCTATATTCATCATTCCCTATATCCACCCCTATACACCTCAGCCCTATATCTTCCCTTACATCCATTCACCCCTACATCCATCAGTCCCTATACACGCCCCTATACCCATTCCTATACCCCCCACCCCTATAGCCACCCCTATATCTGTGCCTATAACCGTCCATATAAACCACTACCCCTATATCCATTCCCATATTCTCCCTATATCCGTTCACCCCTGCGCCCATCAGTGCCTATTGCTGCCCCTACATCCATCCCTATATCACTGCTATATCCCCAGCCCTATACTCGTCCCTATATCAGTCCTTTTAGTCACTCCTGTAGTCCCCGCCCCTCTACACACCGCTACATCCTTCCATATATCCTCACTCCCTATATCTCCAGTCACTATACCTGTCCCTATACCCGCCCCTATACCCGCCCCTACACCCGCCCCATTTCCCCCACCCGCGCAGTTCCGGGTAGGGGTGGGGGCGGGGCGGAGCCGCCATGGCTGCGGTGTACGGCGGTGTGGAGGGGTGAGGGGGGCTGGGATGGGCTGGGATGGGATGGAATGGGATGGGATGGGAAGGGGGGAGGATGGGATGGGATGGGTGCCCCCCTCCCCCCCCCCCATGGGTCCACCTTCACTTAAAACCCCCCAGTGGGGCCTCCCCACCCCTTGGGATTCCCCCGCATCCCAGCTGACCCCCCACTATGGGTTACCCCCTCCCCCCCCCTTGCACGTCCCAGGGCTCCCCCCACCCCAGCTGCCCCCCCCACACAGGGGAACCCCCCCATTGACTCACCCCCCCCCCCCCTTGAGTTAATCCCCCCCACATACCAGGGCTCCTTCCACCCCAGATGACCCCCCCTTTCCCCCTCCCATGTCCCAGGGACCCCCACCCCAGGTGACCCCCCCCATCCTCTGTCCCCCTCCCATGACCCATTGATTCAGGGATACCCCCACCCCAATGACCCCCCACTACGGGTTACTCCCTCCCCCCCCCCCCAAGACCCTGGGATCCTTCCATGCCAGCTGACCCCTAGGGCCCTCCCCAAGTGACCCCCCCACCCCCCAACTTGTGCTACCCCCTCACCCCCCCATGGTCCCCCCCCCATCTCCCTCCCCATGACCCACAGCACCCTCCACCATAGGTGACCCCCCCCACATCCAGATGTAAACCCCCCCATTGACTCAGAGGTCTCCCCCACCCCAGATGCCCCCCCTTTGGGTTAATCCCCCCCCCATATGCCTTGGGTCTTTCCACCCCAGCTGACTCCCCCACCCAAGGGAACCTCCCCCTCCATGTCCCAGGGCCCCCCCCTGAAGTCACACCCCCCCTTAAGCTACCCCTCACGACCCTAGGGTCCCCCCACCCCAGGTGCCCCCCCCCAATCCACGGGACCCCCCACCCTCTATCCCACCCCCCCATAACCCACAGCTCCCTCCACCATAGGTGACCCCCCCCTCCCCATGGATCCCTCCACCCCATATCCTTATGGGTTCCCTCACCCACGTGACCCCTCCCCCATCCAGAGGTCACTGAGCCTCACTGGGGGGGTCCCACCAACCCCCCCCCCCCCTCCCCACAGGGGGGGCACCCACTCCCAGGCCGTGCTGGTGGGCGCCGATGGCCGCATCCTGGCCGAGACCGAAGGGCTCTGCACCAACCATTGGGTAAGGGGGGGGTCAGTGGGGGGGAGGGATGGGGGCGGTGGTGCCGGGGGGGTCTCAGCGCTGCCCCCCCCCAGTTGGTGGGCACTGAGCTGTGCGTGGAGCGGATCCGGGCCATGGTGGAGGAGGCGAAGCGCCGTGCAGGGATGGACCCCGCTGTGCCACTGCGCGCCCTGGTGAGCAGCGTGTGCCCTCCTGGCCCCGTGTCACCCACTGCAGCCATGGGACGCTTGGCCTTGGGGTCCTGGCCCCGTCCTGGTCCCCACGGTCCCATCTCAGCCCCACGTCACCCCATTATAGCGATGGGGACACTTGGCCTTGGGCTCCCAGTCCTATCCCGATTCCCATGGTCCCATTGTCCCATCCTGATCCCATTGTCCCATCCCCTTGTGACCGCCTTGCTGGTGATGGGGACTCTTGGCTTTGGGGTCCCAGTCCTATCCCGGTCCCCATGGTCCCATTGTCCCATCCCAGCCCCATGCTCTCCATCCCAGTTCCACTGTCCCCTCCCATCCCCATGTCACCCCACTGCAGTGATGGGACACTTGGCCTTGGAGTCCAGGTCCCATCCCAGCCCCATGGTCCTCATCCTAGCGCCCATCCCAGTTCCACTGTCCCCTCCCATCCCCATTGTCACCCCACTGCAGTGATGGGGACACTTAGCTTTGAAGTCGCAGTCCCATCCTGGTCCCCACGGTCCCATCCCAGCCCCATTGTCCCATCTCAGCCCCCGTCCCAGTTCCGCTGTCCCTTGCCATCCGCACGTCACCCCTCTTGTGGTGACGGGGGACATTTGGCGTCGGGGCCCTGGTCCCATCCCGGTCCCCGTGGTCCCCATCCCATCCCCAGGTCCCATCCCCGTGTCACCCCGTGGCAGTGATGGGGACGCCGTGCTGTGGGTCACGTCCTTAAGGTCTCATCCTGGTCCCATCCCAGTCCCACCGCCCATCCCGGCGTCACCCTGTAGGAGGTGACGGGGACACCCAGCAGCGGCCGTGCCGTCCCCCTGCGGGCGGTGACGGCGAGCCGTGGCACAGGGGCTGTCGCTGAGCGGCGGTGACGAGGAGGACGCGCTCACAGCGCTGCTGGCGGAGCTGCGCCGGCGCTGCCCAGAGCTGAGCCAGAACTTCTGCGTCAGCAGCGACGCCGCGGGAGCCATGGCCACCGCCACCGACCGCGGTAGGGCGCAGGGGGTGCGCTGTGGGGTGGCAGCGGGGTGTCCCCCATCCCATCCAAACCCATCCCACCTCATTTCATCCCATCCTACCTCATCCCATCCCGATTCCATCCCGTCCAATTTCGGCCCATCTTGTCCTGTCCCATCCAATCAAATCCCATCCCATCCCATCCCATCCCCATCCCATCCCATCTCATCCCCTCCCATCCCATCCTCTCCCATCCCATCCCATCCCATCCCCATCCCATCCCATCCCTGTCCCGTCCCATCAAATCCTCTCCCATCCTATCCTGTCCTATCCCATCCCATCTCATCCCATCCCATCCCATCCCATCCCGTCCCATCCTGTCCCGTCCCATCCCATCCTCTCCCATCCCATCCCATCTTCTCCCATCCCATCCCATCCCATCCCATCCCATCCCCATCCCATCTCATCCCCATCCCATCCCATCCCATCCCATCCCCATCCCATCCCATCCCATCCCATCCCATCCCCATCCCATCCCATCCCATCCCCATCCCATCCCATCCCCATCCCATCCCATCCCATCAAATCCCATCCCATCCCCATCTCATGTCATCTCATCCCCATCCCATCCCATTTTATCTCACCTGATTCCCACGCCATCCCCATCTCATCCCCAGCCAATCCCATCCCATCCGATCCCATCTCATCCAGTTCTGTCTCACCCCATCCCCATCCCATCTGATCTCATCTCATCCAATTCTATCCCATCCCATCCCATTCTGATTCCCATCCCATCCCATCTCCTCTGATCCCACCCCATCCCACCCCATCCCATCCCATCCAGTTCTGTCTCACCCCATCCCATCCCCATTCCCACCCGCTGTCCCCACCCCACAAGGTGGCATCGTGCTGATCGCTGGCACCGGTTCCAATTGCCAACTGGTCAACCCCGATGGCACGGAGAGCAGCTGTGGTGGTTGGGGTCACGTGCTGGGCGACGAGGGCTCAGGTGAGCGCAGCTGTGCGGTGGGGGGTGGTGCTGGGGGGGGGAGGGGGATGCTTTTTGGGGTCAATGTGGGGTCCCACAGCGTATTGGATCGCACACCGGGCGGTGAAGACGGTGTTTGACAGCATGGACAACCTGGAGGTGTCACCGCACGACGTCGGCTACGTCAAGCAAGCCATGTTCCAGTACTTCCAGGTGTGGGGATGGGGTGGGGTGGGATTGGATGGGATGGGGATGGGATGGGATGGGGATGGAGATGGGGATGGGATGGGATGGGGATGGGGATGGGATGGGGATGGGGATGGGATGGGATGGGGATGGGGATGGGATGGGGATGGGATGGATGGGATGGGATGGGGATGGGGATGGGATGGGATGGGGATGGGATGGGGATGGGATGATGGGATGGGGATGGGATGGGGATGGGGATGGGATGGGGATGGGATGGGATGGGGATGGGGATGGGATGGGGATGGGATGGGATGGGGATGGGGATGGGGATGGGATGGGGATGGGATGGGATGGGGATGGGATGGGATGGGATGGGATGGGATGGGATGGGGATGGGGATGGGGATGGGGATGGGGATGGGGATGGGGATGGAGGATGGGGATGGGGATGGGATGGGATGGGATGGGATGGGATGGGGATGGGATGGGATGGATGGGGATGGGGATGGGATGGGATGGGATGGGATGGGGATGGGGTGGGAGGGATGGGGATGGAGGGTGGGATGGGGAGGGATGGGATGGGATGGGATGGGATGGGGGATGGGATGGGGATGGGATGGGGATGGGAGATGGGGATGGGATGGGATGGATGGATGGGATGGGATGGGGATGGGATGGGGATGGGAGGGATGGGATGGGATGGGATGGGATGGGATGGGGATGGATGGGAGGGGGATGGTGGATGGGGATGGATGGATGGGATGGGTGGGATGGTGGGATGGGATGGGAGGATGGGGATGGGGAATGGGGATGGGGGATGGGATGGTGGGATGGATGGGGATGGGGAGGGGATGGGATGGATGGGTGGGATGGGATGGGATGGGATTGGATGGGTGGTGGGAGGGATGGATGGGATGGAGGGGATGGGGATGGGATGGGGATGGGATGGGATGGAGATGGAGGGTGGATGGGATGGGATGGATGGATGGAGATGGGGAGGGGGATGGGATGGATGGGGTGGGATGGGGATGTGGATGGGATGGGAGTGGAGGTGGGATGGAGGATGGGATGGATTGGATGGGGATGGGATGGATGGATGGGATGGTGGATGGAGGATGGGGATGGGATGGGATGGGGATGGGTATGGGGATGGGGATGGGAGGATGGGAGGTGGGATGGGATGGGATGGGATGGATGGGAGGGGATGGGATGGGATGGATGGGGGATGGGATGGATGGGATGGGGATGGGATGGATGGGATGGATGGGGATGGGGAGGGGATGGGTTGGGAGGGGATGGGAGAGATGGGATGGGGATGGAGGTGGGATGGAGGATGGGGATGGGATGGAGATGGGATGGATGGGATGGGGATGGGATGGGATGGGGATGGAGGATGGGGATGGATGGGGATGGGATGGTGGTGGGGAGGGGATGGGGATGGGGTTGGGGATGGGATGAGGGGATGTGGGTGGGATGGGATGGGGATGGTGGGTGGGATGGGGATGGGTGGATGGGGAGGTGGGATGGGATGGGATGGGGTGGAGGGATGGGATGGGATGGGATGGGATGGGGTGGGAGTGGGGATGGGGATGGGGATGGGATGGGAGGGGATGGGAGATGGGATGGGATGGGGATGGAGGGATGGGATGGGATGGATGGGATGGGGATGGGATGGGATGGGGATGGGGATGGGGGATGAGGGGATGGGATGGGATGGGGATGGGGATGGATGGATGGGATGGGATGGGGATGGGATGGGGATGGGGATGGGATGGGATGGAGATGGAGATGGAGATGGGGAGGGGATGGGACGGAGATGGGGATGGGGACGGGGACGGGGACGGGAAGGTGAGTTGGGATGGAATGGAGGTGGGTTGGGAGCTGTCTGAGCCCCTGACTCCCACTCTTGGCGTCCCCCTCCCCAGATCTCCAACAGGATGGGGCTCCTGCCACACGTCTACCGCACCTTCCAGAAGGCCGAGTTCGCGGGGTTCTGCCGGAAGGTGGCAGAGGGTACGGCGCCAGATGGGGAATGGGGCTGCGGGTGGGGATCCGTGGAGTCCTTGGCTCCTCACGGTGGAGATCCACAGTTCTCCCTTGGCTCTTGGTGGGGATCCACGTCCGTCCCGTGGCTCTTGGTGGGCATCCGTGGTTGTCCCCTGGTTCTTGGTGGGGATCCATGGTCATCCCTTGGCTCATGGCTGGAATCCACAGCGGTCCCGTGGTTCTTAGTGGAGATCTGTAGTTGTCCCATGGTTCGTGGAGGGGATCTGGTGGTGGGGATCTCGGTGGGGATCCATGGATGTCCCTTGGTTCTCAGTGGGGATCCATGGATGTCCTTGCCTCCTCACGGTGGAGATCCACAGTTCTCCCTTGGCTCTTGGTGGGCATCCATGGTGGTTCCTTGGTTCTTGGTGGGGATCCATTCTTTGGTTCTTGAAGGGGATCCGTGGTCGTCCCAAGGATCTCGGTGGGGATCCACAGTTGTCCCTTGGCTCGTGGGTTGGATGCACAGTTGTCCCTTGGCTTTCAGTGGCGATCTGTAGTTGTCCCTTGGCTCTTGATGGGGATCTTGGTGAGGATCCACGGATGTCCTTTGGCTCATGGTGGGGATCCACGGATGTCCCTTGGTTCTCAGTGGGGATCCATGGACGTCCTTGGCTCCTCACGGTGGAGATCCACAGTTCTCCTTCGGTTCTTGGTGGCCATCCCTGGTGATCCCTTGGTTCTTGGTGGGGATCCATTCTTTGGTTCTTGAAGGCGATCCGTGGCTGTCCCGTGATCCCGGGTGGGGACCCACGGCTGCCCCTTGTTCTGTTTTGTGGATCCGTCCCTTGGCTGTCGTGGGGACCCTTGGATGTCCTTTAGTCCCTGGTGGGGGTCCCCCCCCCCCCCCATTTGCTCAGGACCCCGTGCCCCCCAGGTGCCCACGCCGGGGACGCGCTGTGCCGCCACCTCTTCCTGCAGGCCGGGGAGGTGCTGGCCCGCCACGTGCTGGCCGTGCTGCCCCGCGTGGATGAGGTGAGTGGCACCGGGGGGTGGGGGGGGGACAGCCCCCATCCTGCCCTGTGGCCCGGCACCAACACGGTGCCCAGGTTGGGGCGGGGAGGCTCCTGGCCCCATTTCCCCCCCCTCCAACACACACAGAGCCTGTTCCGGGGGGAGCTGGGACTCCCCATCGTCTGCGTGGGCTCCGTCTGGAAGAGCTGGGAGCTGATGAGAGAGGGTGAGCCGGGGGGGGGGGGGGCTGTGTGTGTGTGGCTGGGGGGGCACCCGTAGCCCCCTCCCCATACCCAGCACCCCTTCCTCTGCTCCAGGCTTTGTGCAGGCGTTGGTTCGAGCCCGGGGGGGGGATTCCTTGGGGGCTTTCTCCCACTTCAGCCTCCTGCGGCTGCGGCATTCCTCGGCGCTGGGGGGGGCCAGCCTGGGGGCCCGGCACGTGGGGCACAAATTGCCACTGGATTACAGCAGCAACGCCGATGTCTTCTACACACATCACTTCTAGGGGGGGGGGGAGGGGGCACGCAACCCCCCGGGGATGGTTTTGGCTGAATTGTGTCTTGTTTGGGTCATAAAAGGTGAAATTTTGTACTGAGCGCTGTGCAGTCAGGGGTGGGGGGGAGAATGGGAGGGGGGTGGTGAGGAGTGGGGCTGGGATCGGTGCGGGGGGGCAGTGGGGTGAGGAGGGCTATGGGGGGGGGTGGGATGTGGCTGAGAGGGGAACCAGAAGGGAGAGGAAAAGAGGAAGGAGAAGAGAAAAAAAAAAGGGGGGGGGGATGGGTGAGAGAGGAAATAATGGGGGGAAAAAGAGAGGAAATAATGGAGGAAGGAGAGGAAATAATGGGGGGGGAGAAGGAGAGGAAATAACGGGGGGGGAGGAGGAGAGGAAATAATGGGGGGGGAAAAGGAGATGAAATAACAGGGGAAGGAGAGGAAATAATGGAGGAAGGAGAGGAAATAATGGGGGGAAAAGGAGAGAAAATAACAGGGGAAGGAGAGGAAACAATGGGGGAAGGAGAGGAAATAATGGGGGGAAAAGGAGAGGAAATAACAGGGGAAGGAGAGGAAATAATGGGGGAAGGAGGAAATAACGGGAAGGAGAGGAAATAATGGAGGAAGGAGAGGAAATAATGGGGGGAAGAGAAGGGGAAATAACGGGAAGGAGAGAAAATAATGGAGGAAGGAGAGGAAATAATGGGGGGAAAGGGAGAGGAAATAACAGGGGAAGGAGAGGAAATAATGGAGGAAGGAGAGGAAATAATGGGGGGAAAAGAAGGGGAAATAACAGGGGAAGGAGAGGAAATAATGGGGGGAAAAGAAGGGGAAATAACAGGGGAAGGAGAGGAAATAATGGGGGGAAAAGAAGGGGAAATAACAGGGGAAGGAGAGGAAAGCAGCGGTGGCTGCAGGCTGCACCTCCTTCCAAGACAAACAGGATTTTTTCAGCTCCTAAATGAGTTTAATATTTGGGTTGGGGGGGGGGGGAACTGGCAGAACCCAGCAGCCCTGACCCATAGCCCACCCCCCACTGCCCTCTGGGAGCCCCCCAGGGCCGCGGCAATGGGGCGGCAGTGAGCTCAGCACCGTTCCTGCAGCCCACCCACCCCGAAGCGCTCTGCTGAAGGGAAACCTCCACATCCCCGTGGGGTGGGGGTGGGCTCCTTCCCGGCCTCATGGCACACGGGTGCCCCCGGCCCCCCCGACCCCTGTGGGGAGACAGAGGCTGCAGCTCTCCTTGGATTTATTGCGCTGAGAAAGGAACGGAGTGACGCCGCAGGGTGGGATGGGGGCAGAAATCCTTTAAGGCCAATTCCACAAAGTGCATCCCGGGGGAGGACAACCAGGGCCGGTCTGTGCCCCCTCCCCAACCCACTTTGGACCCCCGACCCTTACAGGGGGTCCCAGCACGCGGCCTCCATCCGTCAGCACCTATCTGAGAAAGGAGGAATTTGGGGCTGGTGGTTGTGGTGCCCTCGGCCTCACCCTGGGCTATAGGGGATCCCATGGAAGGGAATGCTGAGGGGCACGGTGGGCCGGGGGGGATCCCCACAATTCAGAGCCGACCAAAGAAGGGCTCCAGGATGGAGCTCAGAGCCGTGAGAGTCTTAGAAAGCAAGAGCTGCCCAAAACCGAGAGACGGCACGAGGGGAGATTGAAAAACGAAGAAATAAAAGTCATAATAATAAAGAAAAAAAAACCCCAAACAACCCCAAAACGAAGGTACTCAAAGCACACAGCAAGGCTTCCCGCGGCGCAGAGCTCGGCTGCAGCTCTCAGTACTTCACACCCGGCACAAACTCCTTGGCGTCGGGGTTCAAGGTGCTTTTGCTCTGTAAGAGAAGGGGGTGGCCGCTGGTTGGCCAATGGGCCACCAATGGTTGGCCAGCAGCTGATGAAAGGGTTGGCCAATGGTTGGCCAACTGTTGATGGACGGGTTGGCCAATGGTTGATCAGTGCATTGGCCGACAGTTGACCAGTGGTTGATGAGTGGGTTGGCCAATGGTTGACCAACAGATGTTGAACAGGTTGGCCAACTGTTGATGAATGGGTTGGCCAACGGTTGGCCAACTGTTGATGAATGGGTTGGCCAATGGTTGGCCAATGGTTGATCAATGGGTTGGCCAACGGTTGACCAATGGTCGATGGGTAGGTTGGCCAATCATTGATCAGTGGATTGGCCAATGGTTGACCAGTGGTTGATCAATGACTTGTCCAACAGTTGACCAACTGCTGCTCAGTGGGCTGGCCAATGGTTGACCAACTGTTGATCAATGGGCTGGCCAATGGTTGCTCAGTGGGCTGGCCAATGGTTGGCCAACAGTTAATGAATGGGTTGGCCAATGGTTGACCAACTGTTGATCAATGGGTTGGCCAATGGTTGCTCAGTGGGCTGGCCAATGGTTGGCCAACAGTTAATGAATGGGTTGGCCAATGGTTGACCAACAGTTAATGAATGGGTTGGCCAATGGTTGACCAACTGTTGATCAATGGGTTGGCCAATGGCTGCTCAGTGGGTTGGCCAATGGTTGACCAACAGTTGGTGAATGGGTTGGCCAGCAGTTGACCAGTGGTTGCTCAATGGGTCAGACAACAGTTGACCAGTGGTTCATCAGTGGGTTAGCCAATGGTTGACCAACTATCAGTGGGTTAGCCAATGGTTGACCAACAGTTGATGAATGGGTTGGCCAACATTTGACCAATGGTTGCTCAATGGATTGGCCAATAGTTGACCAAGTACTGATGAATGGTTGACCAATGGTTGATCGGTGGATTGGCCAACAGTTGACCAGCGGTTGATGAATGGGTTGGCCAATGGTTGATCAACAGTCAATGAATGGGTTGGCCAACAGTTGACCAATGGTTGATGAATGGATCGGCCAACAGTTGACCAGTGGTTGATGAATGGATCAGCCAACAGTTGACCAATGGTTGATGAATGGATCAGCCAACAGTTGACCAATGGTTGATGAATGGATCGGCCAACAGTTGACCAATGGTTGATGAATGGGTCGGCCAACTGTTGACCAATGGTTGATGAATGGGTTGGCCAACAGTTGGCCAATGGTTGATGAATGGATCGGCCAATGGTTGACCAATGGTTGATGAATGGATTGGCCAATGGTTGACCAATGGTTGATGAATGGATCGGCCAATGATTGACCAATGGTTGATGAATGGGTTGGCCAACTGTTGGCCAATGGTTGATGAATGGATCGGCCAATGGTTGATGAATGGGTTGGCCAACTGTTGGCCAATGGTTGATGAATGGGTTGGCCAACAGTTGACCAACTGCCAATCCTGCTCCTAGGGCAGCTCCACCTCAGGCAAAACCCCAAAGGACATCTTCCACCCCCTCCCCGTTCCCCCCAGAGCTGCTGTATGGCAGCCCCCTACCACGACATCCTCGGGGCCGCGGCCGTCAGCGACGCAGAGCCCATTGAGCTGCTGCTGCAGCTGCCCCACGCGCTGGGGAAGATCTCGTGATGGGATGAACCACTCCTGGTCCTCTTCGTCCAACATCTCCTGGAAGCAGCGGTCGAGGAACTCCTGCTCCTGCAGCTCCTCCTCCACCTGCCCAAAGAGAGGGCTGCACTCAGTGCCTCCCCACCCTTAGTGTAAAACTTTTCCCTTCTATCCCCTTAAATCTCCCCTCTTTAAGCTGGAAACCATTTCCCCCGTCCTCTCATACAGCCCCTGCTCTCGGTCCGTCCCTTCCTCCTCACAGCCCCTTTAGATGCTGAAGGCCATCCCAGCTCTCCCCAGGGCCTTCACCTCCCCAGCTGCACGGCCCCAGCTGTTGGAGAGGCCCACGGAGACGTCAGAGGGTTGGAGCAGCTCCCTGCAAGGACAGGGGGAGGGAGCTGGGGCTCTGCAGCCTGGAGGAGGGAAGACTCCAAGAAGATCTTATAGTGACCTTCCAGGACCTCAAGGGGGCCTACAGGAAAGCTGTGGGAGAGATGTTTCATAAGGGCACACAGTGACAGCATGCAAGGACCTTTCCAACCCAACCCAACCATCCCATATCTATAATCTGTAAGGACCCTTCCAACTCAACCATCCCATGGTTGTGTGATCTGTAAGGACCTTTCCAACATAACCCAACCCAACCCAACCATCCCATGGCTGTGTGATCTATTAGGACTCTTCTAACCCCATCACCCCATGTCTCCGATCTGTTAGGACCTTTCCAACCCAACTCAACCCAACTGTCCCATGCTGATATGATCAGTTAGGACCTTTTCAGCCCAATCCACATCTCTGTGACCTGTTAGGACCTTTCCAACCCAACCCAACCATCCCATGGCTCTGCGACCTGTCAGGACCTTTCCAACCCAACCATCCCACATCTTTGTGACCTGTTGGGACCTTTCCAACACAACCCAACCCAACCATCCCATGACTCTGATCTATTAGGACACTTCTAACCCAACCATCCCATGTCTCTGATCTGTAAGGACTTTTCCAACCCAACCCAACCCAACCCAACCATCCCACATCTCTGTGACCTATTGGGATTTTTCCAACCCAACCCAACCCAACCACCCCATGGTGCTGTGATCTCTTAGGACCTTTCCAACCCTACCGTCCCATGGCTCTGCGATCTGTAAGGACCGGTGGGATCTGTAAGGACCTGCAGGATCCGTGAGGCTCACCTGCCTGTCGAAGTCCTCCTCGTTCTCCATCCACATGTACTCAGCAAAGGGGTTGTTCTCCTTTTTCTCTCGGCCATCGCCCCCCTTCCCCTCGCTGCCCTGGGCGCCGCCGGCCGCATCGGGGCCGTTCATGGCTGGTGCCGCTGTGGGGTGGGCTGGGCTCAGGGGGGGCAATGCGGGACCACCCCCCCCCCCCCTCACCCTCCCACAGAGCTTCTGTCCACAAATAGCCTGGGGGGGCGAGCTTTTCCAACTTTTCCAACCCAACCCAACCATCCCATGGCTCTGTGACCTGTCAGGACCTTTCCAACCCAACCCAACCCAACCCAACTGTCCCATGCTGATATGATCAGTTAGGACCTTTCCAACCCAACCCAACCATCCCATGGCTCTGTGATCTGTAAGGACCTTTCCAACCCAACCCAACCATCCCATGGCTCTGTGACCTGTCAGGACCTTTTCAACCCAACCCAACCATCCCATGGCTCTGTGACCTGTCAGGACCTTTTCAACCCAACCCAACCATCCCATGGCTCTGTGACCTGTCAGGACCTTTCCAACCCAACCCAACCCAACTGTCCCATGCTGATATGATCAGTTAGGACCTTTTCAGCCCAACCCACATCTCTGCGACCTGTCAGGACCTTCCCAATCCAACCCAACCCAACCCAACCCAACTGTCCCATGCTGATACGATCAGTTAGGACCTTTTCAGCCCAACCCAACCATCCCATGGCTCTGTGATCTGTAAGAACCTTTCCAACCCAACCATCCCAGCAGAGGGGTGAGGGGAAGGTCTGGGGGGGAGAGGGGGGGTCAGGAGGTGACAGCTCCGGGGTTGGGGGGGGAGCCCCGAGGTGAAGCTGTGGGGGGACACTGAGGGGGCTGTGGGGTGGGGGGGGTAACCTACAGCGGGAGGGGGGCGACAGTGGAGGTCCCTGGGCTGGGGGTCCTTGGACTGGGGGTTCGTGGATTGGGGCTGGGGGTCCCTAGGTGGGGAGTCACTGAATTGGGGCAGTGATTGGACTGGGGGTCCCTGGATTGGGGGGAGACCCTGGGCAGGGGGTCTCTGAATTGGGGGGGGAGGGGGGTTCTTCCATTTGGGGGGGGTCCTTGGATTGGGGCTGGGGTCACGGGGCAGGGGGTCCCTGGATGGGGGGGGGAGTTCTTGGACTGGGGGGGAGGGTCCTTGGATGGGGGGTCCTTAGACTGGGGGTACCTGGTTTGGGGCTGGGGTCCCTGGGTGGGGGTTCCCTGGATTGGGGGGGGGGGAATCATTGGACTGGGGGTTCCTGGACTGGGGGTGTGGGGGGGAGGCCTTGGATTGGGGGTCTTTGGATTGGAGCTGGGGGTCCCTGGATTGGGGGGTGTGGGGGGTCCTTGGGTGGGGGTCCTTGCACTGGGGGGTGGTCCCGGGATTGGAGGTCCTTGGATTGCGGGTGGGGACCCTGGGCTGGGGGTCCGCGGATTGGGGGGGGGTTCTTGGATGGGGGGTCCTCAGATTGGGGGTCCCTGCATTGAGGATCCTTGGATTGGAGCTGGGGGTCCCTGGGCTGGGGGTCCTTGCATTGGGGGGGGTCCCCGGATTGGGGCTGGGGTTCCGTGGGCGGGGGGAGGCTCTGAGCCGGGACGCCCTGAGACGACAACGCTGCCCCCCCCTGGCAGACAGACCCCCCATTCAGCCCCGAACGCCCGGCCCCGTGTCCCCCCCCCCCCCCCCCCCGTACCTGCGGGACCCCCGGAGCCGCCCCCCGTCCGCCCGCAGCGCCGCCACCGCCACAGCGCCCCGCCCCGCCGCGCTGCCATTGGGCCGCCCCCGCTGGCACTGACCAATGAGAGGAGGGGGAGAGGATTGGCCGCGAGAGGATTGGATGACGGGGAGCGGGGGGCGGGAGAGAGGCTTGGCGTGCGTCCCGCCCGTGCGCTCGCCGGATTGGCTGCGCGGGTTCACCCGCTGGCCAATGGGAGGGAGAGGCGGCGAAGAGAAACGAAGGATTGGCTCGCCCCCGCTGAGTGCGTCTCCCACGTGGGGAGAGACGAGATGTCAACAGCCGGCGCTGCCTCCGATTGGCTGAGCGGAGGCGCCCAATGGCGAGAGGCGTTACGAGCCGAACGCGGGGGGAGCGCCGTTAGCGCGCTGCCCATTGGCGGGCTGCGCGTCAACACAACGCGGGGGCGGGGGATTCCCCGTGGCGCTCCGGAGCGCCGGAGGGGACGGTCACGTGTGGGGGAGGTCACGTGGTGGAGGCTGTCACGTGTTGTGCGCGTGGCTGCGGGAATGCTGCCCCCCCCCCCGGTGGGAGGAGCTGGGATTTCCCGGCCCCGCCCACTTGGGGGGGGGCACCTGGGGGAGGGGGGGGTGCAGCCCCCAACGTGACCCCCCGCCCCATGGCCGAGAGATGCGGGCTGCGGGCGGCCGCCCCCCTCCCCGGTGCGGGGGTCCCGAGCCCCCCCCGCTCCCCCCTGACCCGTTCAGACGGTGAGTGCCCCCCCCCGCGACCCCCCCTCCGTGCCCCTTTGCAGCCTATGGATGTTATCCCTTGGGGGGAGGCTGGGCTCCGTGCCGGGGGGGTTCGTGGGGCCGCGACCCACAGAAGGGTGCGGGTTTGGGGGCGGCGGGGGGCAGCGCTGGGGGCGGCAGTGCGGAGCCGTCGGGTCGGTGCCCCCAAGGTCAGGGAGGGCGCGATGGGGGGGTTGGGGGGGGGAGAACGGCAGCCCCCAGCGGCCCCGCTGCCATCTTAAATATAGCACTGAGCTGCTGGGATGGGTGTCCCGTAACCCATGGGACGCTGAGGTGTGCCCCGTGTCCCGTCCCCATAGGGTCACCCTTCTGATGTCCCCACGTCCCATAACCTATGGGGACACGAAGCTACGTGTCCTCACGTCCCCGTTCCCCACTGGGACGCTGGAATGTCCCCCACATCCCATTCCCTGTGGGGACGCCGTTCTGTGTGTCCCCGTATCCTATGTCCCTTATCCCATAACCTATGGGGGCACCAGGCTGTACCCTACCCTGCATTCCCTACTGGGTCGCTGGAATGTCCCTCACCCCCCATTCCCCACAGGGACACCGTTCCGTATGTCCCCATATCCCATAACCTATGGGGACACCATGCTGTACCCTATGCTCCCTTCCCATAGGGACAGCAAGCTGCACCCCCCATTCCCCATGGGGACACTGGGGTAGACCCCACCCCCATTCCCCATAGGGAGCCGTTCGTATGTCCCCCTATCCCATAACCTATGGGGACACGAAGCTACGTGTCCTCACGTCCCATTTCCCATGGGGACACCAGGCTGTACTCCCGCATGTCCCGTAACCTATGGGGACAGTGGGCTGTACCCCACGTCCCATTCTCCATAGGGACACTGGAATGTCCCCAACCCCTCATTCCCCATATGGACGCTGTTCTGTATGTCCCCACGTCCCATAACCTATGGGAACACAAAGCTGCGTGTCCTCACGTCCCATTCCCCACTGGGACACTGGAATGTCCCCCACCCCCATTCCCCATGGGATGCCGTCCGTATGTCCCCATATCCCATAACCTATGGGGGCACCATGCTGTCCTCCACCCCCCATTCCCCATAGGACACCGTTCTGTATCTCCCCACATCCCACGACCTATGGGATCACCACGCTCTCCCCCCCGCCCCCCATTCCCCACGGTGACCCCATTCCGCAGGTCCCCCTGCCTGGCCCCGCTGCCCCTCTTTGGGGTGACGGCAGCCATGGGGAACGCAGCAGTGCAGGGGATCAGAGCCCGTCTGCGACCTCGGGGCAGGGCTGTGGGATCTGCTTGCACCTGCTGACAGGCGATAATCCCGATGTCCTGCAGGGTGTTGGCACGCGTGGAGGGACAGCGGCGCCACGGGGGTGGCACTAAGGGACAGCATTTGGCACTGGAGCTGAGCCAGTGCTCCTCCCAGTGCTCCTCCCAGTGCTCCTCCCAGTGCTCCTCCCAGTGCTCCTCCCAGTGCTCCCAGTTGGGGTCCTGGGGTTCAGCTCACTGGGCTGATCTCAGTTGCCAGCGGGAGCTGCTGCCATCATGGGTACCCACCCTATAGAGCTCCCATCCCGCCGAGCTCCCTTCCCTGGCTGCTGATTTCGGCTTCTTGCCTTTCTGTCAGCTCCTCTGGCAGCTTTTTAGGTGGCTTTGTGTTGTGGGGGGACCTGGGGTGGGGTCTGGGTGGGGTGGGAGCTGAGGTGGGGTCTGCAGGGTCCCCTGAAGCTCCGCTCTGCTGCTGCTGGGGATCTGGGAGCTGTCAGCACTCCGAGGTTCAATGTAAAGTCCAATGTAAGGTCCTGCAGCTGGAGAGGAATTGTGCTTCGGGATGGAATTTATTTCCTCATCATCCGCATCCTTTTACAGTTGGAACGATCAAACCCACTTCTGCTGGTTCCCATAAGCCAGCAGCGTGCCCTGGTGGCCAAAAAGGTGACACAAATGGTGTCCTGGATGACCAGCAGTTGACCAACAAGTGACCGCAGGGTGACCGTGAGCCAGGAGGTGCCCTGGTGGCCAAGGAGGTGTCCTGGCTGACCAGCAGTTGACCAGCAGTTGACCAGCAGTTGACCAGAAGGTGACCGTGAGCCAGCAGGGTGCCCTGGTGGCCAAGAAGGTGACGCAAATGATGTCCTGGCTGACCAACAGCTGACCAACGGGTGACCCGTTGTTGATCAACAGTTGACCAACGGTTGGCCATATGTTGACCATGAGCCAGCAGGGTGCCCTGGTAGCCAAGAAGGCCAGTGTTGACCACAAGGTGACCATGAGCCAGAAGGGTGGCCAAGGAGGTGACACAAGTGGTGTCCTGGCTGGCCATCAATTGACCAATGAGTGACCAGTTGTTGACCAACAGTTGACCAACGATTGTTGTTGACCAACAGTTGACCAACGATTGACCACAGGGTGACCACGAACCAGCAGGGTGCCCTGGTGTCCAAGAAGGCCAGTACTGACCGATGGGTGACCAGGAGCCAGCAGGGGGCCTGGTGGCCATGGAAGTGACACAAATGGTGTCCTGGATGACCAACAGTTGACCAACAGGTGACCACAGGGTGACCATGAGCCAGCAGGGTGCCCTGGTGGCCACGAAGGTGACACAAATGGTGTCCCGGCTGACCATCAGTTGACCAATGGGTGACCAGATGTTGACCGACAGTTGACCAACGGTTGACCACAGGGTGACCATAAGCCAGCAGGGTGTCCTAGTGGCCGTGGAAGCGACACAAACGATGTCCTGGATGACGAGCAGTTGACCAACAGGTGACCACAGGGTGACCAGAGCCAGCAGGGTGCCCTGGTGGCCGACAAAGTGACAGCTCACTCCTCCAGCCCACATGGGGGCGCTCTCTCATAGCGGCGCTCCCGGCATGCCCCGTTGCACAGCGTTCAGCGCTCAGCGCACGCGCCCTCAGAGCCCGGACGAGCGGCCGCGCACGCGCACCGCAGACCCTCCGCGTCCTCCCCGCGCTCGGCGCGCAGGCGCGGCGGCGGAGCGTCCGCGGCGTCGCACCGTCCGTCTATCCGTTAAGGCCGCGACGCCGAGGCGCTGCGCTCGGCCCGGCTCGGCTCGGCCCGCGGGCGACGGGAGGAACCGGAGGAGGACGGGGGAGCCGCCCCGGGCGGCCGGGAGAGGTAGGGCCGGTAGGCCGCCAGGCCGCCCCCCGGGCCTGCGGGGCGCTGAGGGGCCGCACAAAATGGCGGCGGGCCGGGAGCGGCGGTTCGGAGCTGCAGGGCGGTTTGTGCGTCAAGGAGGCGCAGCGCTGCTGCCGGGCTCCGTCTCCGCTCGGTCGGGGAGCCTGCAGGGCCCGCATCCCTCGGGGCCGCATCCCGCGCAGCCTCAGTAGCGCTGAGAGGACCCTGAAGCCGCGGTTCCTCTCGTTTCCCTCAGCGCAGATGAACGCCGCCGTGCGGTTCGTCCGCCAGCGGCTCCGCGTTGTGCCGGGTGTCTCGTTGTGCCCGGAGGCCCCGCTGGGCTCCGCTCGGTGCTGTGGGCTGTGCGATCCCAAAGGGTTTTTCAGCCTGAGGGCTTCTGCGGTGCTTCCGTAGCGATGTGTGTGCTGGTGTTGGGCTGCTTGTCTGGCACGGAGCTGTGCTGCTTCACCTCTTAGGGTAGTATGGAATGGCCTGGGTTGAAAAGGACCCCAGTGCTCACCCAGTCCCAACCCCCTGCTGTGTGCAGGTCACCAACCAGCAGCCCAGGCTGCCCAGAGCCACATCCAGCCTGGCCTTGAGTGCCTGCAGGGATGGGGATCCACAACCTCCTTGGGCAACCTGGTCCAGTGCCTCACCGCCTTCTGTGTGAAAAACTTCCTCCTGATATCCAACCTAAACCTCCCTGTCTCAGTTTAAAACCATTCGCCCTTGTCCTATCACTATCCACGCTTGTAACGAGCCGTTCCTATTCCTGTTTATGTGCTCCCTTCGAGTATTGGAAGGCCACGATGAGGTCTCCTTGCAGCCTTCTCTTCTCCAAGCTACTTGTGTCAGTGCAGTAACGAGGTACAGGTTGTTAAATTCTTTAGGTGTATTTTCATAGAGTTGGGAGGGGCCTTCACTGCTCCCACTACCCTGCTCTGAGCAGGGACACGCAGCTCCAGCAGGAGCCCAGAGCCCCGTCCTGCCTGCATGGCTCATGGGATGGAGCTTCCACCACGTCTCTGTTCCGTTTCTCCATGGAGTCATTGGAAAAGAGCACAGCGCCACGATCCTTACGGGTTCCTTTCCTCTTGGGATATGTTGTGGTTCTGTGACAAGAACTCAGTGTGCGTTTAGAAGACCAGAAAGCAGCGGTTGCCCTCATGATCCACAGCCCAGCCCTGAGCTCAGCTCCAGGCTCAGCCCTCCTGCTGTGTGCTCATGGCTCTCACAGTTGAAACAAAGTCCTGGCGCTGCCCTGAGCTGTGCTGGAGGGTGGATGCTGTGAGGTAAGGAGAAGCACTCCTCAGGGGCAAGGAGTATCTTGCATTGCATTGCGTTCTTTCCCAATCCTTTAACAGCCTCCTGCCAGAATAAACAGAGCAGCGTGCGCTGGAGGGGTGGGGATGTGCTGCTCTGTATGACAAGTTGGAGTGAGAGCTGTTTATCCCGGGGTGGGGCTCCAAGCTGCCTACAAAACACTCCCTTCCCCTGCCCAAAATGCTGTGTGGTTGGGTGCAGGCTGGGTTCTGCAGGGCTCCACCAGCCCATATGGTTCTGCCTGCGGATGGGGAGCGGCGCAGAAATGCTCTTTCAGGGCTAAAGGTAAATGAAACGGTTTCTTACTTCTTTGCCATTGGGGTGTTTTTCTCTGCAGAGCTGGATGCTTTATGTCGGGATTTCGAGGTTGAAGTGTTGGTGCGCAGAGCTCTGCGTGCCTCAGAGCTGTTGTGCGTGGATGTGTGCATGAAGGAAGCAGTGCAGGATTTGTGCTGCTCTGCAGTTTCAGACGGAAGGTGGAATTTGGAGAAGACACCCATTCTTGCTGGTAGTATTCCATAACAGTGCTGAAGCATCGTTTGTTGGCCTTCTTGTGAGGATCCCTTCCTGGAAGACTCACACGGACTTCCTTCTGTCTGGATGTAAAGTGTCCTGCCGTGACAGGTGCTGGGAGGGAACCTATGGCAGCATCAGAGACCTGTAGGTTTTTATTCTTGTACCTCTAGGCCACCTTTATCTTACCTGTGAGTTTTCTCACCACTTTTTGCTCTTTTTTTTTTTTTTTTTTCCCCTTCCTTGGTTCTGCTGAGGTGGGAGAGGCCTGGCAGCCCTGCAGGTGCTTGGCTGCAGCCTTTGGGGCACGGAGATAACTTGGATTGGAGCAGGCTGGACGGAGCGTACTGCTGCTTGGTGGGGTGTCCACGGCCATGGAGGGGCTTGGCCTGTCTTGTCTGAAGCAAGTGGAGCAGGAAGCGTTGCAGGAGGGAAGCCAGGAGAGACGGATCGAGCCCTGCGGTGGAGCAGCAAGCTGCCTTCTCTGCTTCCTCTAAGGACTGGCATCTGCGCCGCTCAGTGCTGGGTGACTGGTGGCTGAGAGCCATCTGAGTGTGAATGGACTGACAGCTCAGACTCACCTCACTGGGGGCGCGTGGCCAACAGGGACCCCTGCTGAGGACTCCCAGATGTGGAACACCAAACCACGCGGACACGAAGGAGCTGCTGCCCCGAGGGCAGCCCTGCGCAGCCCGACTCTGCGACGGTGAGCGTGCGTGTTTGCCTTCCAACCCACATCCGTGGGTCGAGACCCCCAGCCTGGAACAGCGCTGGATCCGAAGGGTGGTGAAACCTCTCCGTTTTCTGTCTCTCTCTCCCCTGCTCTCTTTTCTCTTGAGTGTCTTTACTCGTTTCCCTTTGGTAGTTCTGGCCTAATTTTGCCTTGGAGTTGTTGATAAGGAAATAACGGCCGCTCTCAGAAACGTCTCCCTGTTCTGCTCTGCCTGGGCAGCTTGCAGAAGAAGCAGCACCTGGGGCCTGACCTCATCCCGGCGCTGCGGGCACAACAGCTGCACCTTCCTCCTTCTCCTCCTTCTCCACTTTCTCCTCCTCCTCCTCCTTGCCTCTGGGATGGATCCTGCCAACTGCCTGCAGTGACTTTCAGTTTCTCAGCCTCCTGAAGTGTTCCTACTGCTGTATGCTGTCTGTTGTCCCTGCCCAGGGGATGGAACTGTAGGCCCTGTGCCACCATGGAGAGGACTTGAGGAGCCTGGGGTGGTGCCATCTCAGACCTCGACGCCATGGATGTGGTCTGTGGGGGGAGAACTGAAGCTGGAAAGGGTCCTTGAAGGAATATTGCTGCGTGGGCTGCTGTCAGGCAGGTCTGCAGGGGCAGCAGGAGGGCTGAGGTCTCCATAAGGGACTCCTGTCTGCAGTTCCAGCAGTCGGTGGAGTAGGGCCCCGTTTCTGGGCAGGTTTTACTGGGCACTGACTGGAAGCTGACTGGGTTTTATTGGGTGGCTGACTGGAAGCACAGCCCTTGGTGTTGTCAGGGACTGCGAGAGCAGCACCTGAATGGCTTCAGGACCCCACCAGCATCACTGTGTGGGGCAGCACAGCAGGGAGGTGCTGGAGAAGGGAAGAGACTCCTCGAGGTCCTTGGGAAGGCTGCTTTGCTGTGAAACAGTGAAACCAAGGGAGCTGCATGGGATATCCAGCTCTTGGGATGGACACAGCTACATCCCCAGCAATGCCAGGAAAGTTTTCCTCGGCGCTGTGGGTTTCTGGAGAGCTCGTGCTCTGGGTTGTGACCGTGTGTGGCTGCTCACTGCTGGGTAACCTGAAAGACGAGCTGATTGCAGGATCCTGGCAGCAGGCATTCGCACACATCAGCAGGAGAGAGTTGCTGGGTTAGGTTGTGGCCAGGCCAGGCAGGCTGGGTTCCAATAGCACGTTCTGCACTGCAGCCCACGTGTTGTGGCTGCTGCTGAGCAGTGTGGGTACACAGCTGGGGGTGGGCAGGGGCCGGTTCTGGGCTGGGGAGGCAGAAGTGAAAGGTGTTGCTTGGCTTTCGAGGCTGTGTGTTTTACAGCCTGTCCTTCTGTGGAAGGAGATGAGTGCCTGTGCTTTGTTTGCCTGTTTTCTTCTCTACCTCTGCTGGTGGCTGTGATGTCAGGGCTGGCGGTGGTGCAGGACACGGAGCAGTGGCTTCCAGCAGAGAGCTGTCAGTGAGCTGCTCTGCGTGCTGTGGCTTTGCAGGTAGCGAGTGGAGGGGTTCTGTGGCACTGAGCTCAGCTGAGCAGTGAGGATGCTGAGCGCGGGGCCATTGGGTGAAGGTCTGGACAGCGCTCCTGGCTGCCTCTGCAGCACGCTCAGCTTCCCAGCTTGTTCTATTGAAATGCAACTAGCACAGATCATGGAAATTCAGCACTGTTTATCGAGAGAAATTAACAGCAAATCATCTTTCCACTGATTGTGCCAGACTGTATCTGCAGGCCGACCCTTCCCTAGTGACTAGAGAAGCAGCAGCTTCCGCGTTCTCCATGTGTCTCCTTGCCACTGGCTTCGCTGTGGCTTTGTCGAGTCCAGCTTCGTTAGGGTCGCTGCCCACCCCCTGGGGTTGGGAGGTTCACCTGTGTGCGGTGTGCAGGCAGGAGGCAGAGCTGAGCTGTGAAGCCCTGCTCTGTTCTCCCTGTATCCACACATTCCGCTGCACAGCGTTGAGCTCTCGCTGGTTTCAGCTGAGATAAAAGCCGATGGTTTCCGCTGCCATTCTGCGTGTCATATTCCCAATCTTTGTACGACTTCACACCTTTCTATTTCAAGTTGTTTGAGTACCAAATCTTGCCTCGCACATCTGCCAGATGGAGCTGCAGGCGCAGGATACGGCCCCCACGCCCCACGGATGCTTTCAGGATGCTGTAGTTCCCCACGGGAGCTGCCATGGGAGTGTTCCTCTACAAGCCGTCCTGCCTGCAGCTCCACAGCCACCTCACTCTCAAACTGCCTCTGTTTTCATTTCTCTGCACCACAGTTTCACTTTGTGAAGCGTTCGGAGTGGGCTTCAAACCCTTTGGTGTACCGCTCACGAAACGGCGTGCACAATAATGTTGTTCTTAAAGACCTGAAATGTCGGGTTTTGGAAAATGCTGTCATCTCTGGGCTTGTTTTCTGTGACACTGAACGTGTTGGGTCAAACCTGTCTGCTTGGGAGCAATTTGCTGGGTAAGGCTGTGTGAGCGATGGGAAACGCTGTTGTTGGCGGCTTTGTGAACTTGAATGTAGAAGTGCCATTTGAACTGCCATTGAGGTGCTGTTTTCTGACCTGCCCTGTTTTTCTCACTGGTTATAGAACCCACAGCGCGTAGCCGGTGCACCGCTGAACCATCTAACCCTTGTCTTTTAACTTTCAGCTTTGTGTTGTTCTTGGAAAGTTTCGCTCCACTTGTGAATTCCTTGAACCTTGGCATTGCCAGCCCGCTTGTGTTGGGCCCTCCTCCTTTTCAGCTTGCTCACATTAAGACCCAGTTGGCTCTGCAGCAGTTGACCACCAGCAGCTCCGTGCCTCCTCATGCTTACTTCGGCCGGGCCGTTCTGAAAAGCACCATGTTTAGCCCCAGAGGAGCGTTGCCACAGAGGCCGAGAGGACCCAACCCGTCCGCAGCGAAGCCCCCGGGATCCTTCCAGGGTGTGACGGGCCCGCAGAGACCCCCGGCCCCAGGAGCACCCCAGGGGGCGGTGCCGCGTGCATCGGGGCAGGACAGCGTCCCGTGGACCGGCTCGCAGCGCATCAACGTCCGCGTCACCCTGCACAGGGCCGACCCGCGGCAGGCCAAGGCCAAGGGCAGCCTGCACCAGGAGCAGAAGGGAGACGTGCGTGCGGGCCGCTGGGACGGCAGCCCCTGCCCGCCCCCCCGGTGGTTGCGCAGAAGCCCCCGGCCCGGCTCCCGGAGCAGAACGCCGCAGCGCAGAACCGCTACACGCCGGAGAGCGCTTCCAGCATCTTGGCGAGCTTCGGGCTGTCCAACGAAGATCTGGAGGAGCTCAGTCGCTACCCGGATGACCAGCTGACCCCCGAGAACATGCCGCTCATCCTCAGGGAGATACGGATGCGGAAGATGGGCCACCCTTTGCCTGGCCTGCATTCCCAGAGCCGAGGAGAAGCGATGAGTGGGACGAGCGGCGCGGCCGTCAAGGGCAAGGTGATCGATTACGGGCACGCAAGCAAGTACGGGTACACCGAGGATCCTCTGGAGGTGCGTGGTTACAACGTGGAGGCGCTGAGAGAGGAGCCTCTGGAAGCACGGCCCTACAACCCCGAAGCGCCGAGCGGAGAGAAGAGGGAAGAGTTCCACCGAGAGCAGAGCGTGCCCATGGGCGTCCCGCCGGCCGGCGCGGCGTGCGGCCCGGCCTTCCCACCTCAGGACGTCATGAAGCCCCCGCCGCCTTTCCAGAGCGACCCGGCCAACCCTCACCCATTTTTCCCAGCGGAGCCAGCGGGGAAGGCGGGCGGGCTGTGCGCGGCGCCCGTGGGGAAGGCCGGCCCCCCGCCCGCGGTGCTGCCCGTCATGCCGCCCATCCTGCCGCTGGCCGTGCCGCCCATGGCGCAGCCCGTCGTGCCGCCGCTCATCTCGCAGCCCGTCGTGCCCGTCCTCCCCCAGCCGCCCTTCTCGGCAGAGCTGCTGGCCATCCTGGAGCAGCGGGACAGGATCCAGCACGAGGCCGGGAGCAGCCAGCCCAGCGCCCAGAGCTCCGGGATGGGGCAGAAGCCCTTCCAGACGCAGCCCGAAGGGCCCATTAAGTCCCCCTTTGGCGTTGTGAAGGCGTCGTGGCTCCCGTCCTTCCTGCAGTCTGACTCGCAGAAGATCAAACGCTTGCCCACCCCGTCAATGATGAATGACTACTATGCGACGTCGCCGAGAATATTCCCACATATGTGTTCTCTGTGTAACGTAGAATGCGCTCGTATGAAGGTGAGTGTCTTTAAAGATTATTGCCATAGTTGTACCCAGCTCCTTACCCGCTGCTCTGTGTGGCGAGCCGATGCTTACTGGCTGTGCTGCCGCTCGGCAGTCTGAGTGCTGATGTGCCGGTGTCAGACGGTGAGAAGCGGTGTCGGTGCGGGATTAGCTCCGTGCCGCACAGCGTGCTCTGTTTCCAGCCTCGTGCGCGTTGTTTGGGTTGCTCTCGTGTTAAAACCGAGGTCTGCCTTTGGATTTCGAGCAGCAGAACAAACCCTTCGTCACCTGCTTAAACCGTTGACGCTGCCTGGTTATCGGCAGTGCTGTGCTGAGCCAGCGGGGCAGGTGAGACGTTGGTGTGCTCAGCCCTGCAGCTGCAGAGCCGATGCTGACAGAGCGCTGCTCATCTGTACGAACGTCACCCCGGCTGTCCTGGGGATGGCTCCCAACTGCGAGCCGTGCACACAGCACTCCATCCAGCCACCCGGGCTGCCGAGCTACGAGCAGCATCAGCCCTTGGTGGAAGAAGAGGAAGGAAGGAGAGAGAGAAGAGAATCCTGAAAGCCATAGGTGTTCCTTGAAGGAGCTGAGATGTGTCGAAACCCACAGGAATGTAACTCGAAATAACAGCGTGGTTTGTTATCAGTGCCGTGCGTTGGAATTTGAAGTAGCTTTCGACAGACAGGAAGCGGTGTGGGGCAAAGCCGTGCAAGGTTGCAGCAGCGCAGGCGGTCAGTGGCTGCTGCAGCGCTGCCAGCTGCACCAGGGACGTCGCAGCGCTGAAGCTGTCCTGGTCAGGAAGAACTGCGGCAGGACGGCGGGTTGGGACACTGAAGGGGAAGCTCCGTTTCAGAGAAGAATGTCTAAAATGGAACAGGCAGCACGTGAGGATTTGTGTTAACCGCCGGGCAGAGCGCTCGGGGAAATGCCCTCTGTTCCTGTGTGAGCTGCTGAAGTACTGAGCCTCCTGCTCGACGGGTTGCAGGCGCTGCCGGGGAGCTGAGTTTTCCTCGGAGCTGCGGGGCTGTGGCTTTGTGTCCCAGTGTGGGTTCCCACGTTGACGTGGCCGCCTTTCCTCCCTCCCTGAGCTGAGCTCTGTGGGAGCACAGAGCTGCTTTGGGAGGTGGCAGTTCCTGCTGCGATGCGTGCCTTTGGGATGCTGTGCTGCAAACTGCTGCCTTTGTGACGGGGCAAACTGGGAAGGTTTGATCGTGGAATCGCCGAGGTTGGAAGAGTCCTGAGAGCACCGGGTCCAACCTCCACCTGCCTCCACTATTTCCCCACTGGCTGAGTCCTGCAGTGCAGCATCTGGATATGGCGGTGTGTTTGGAAAGAAGTGCAGCGATGGCTCACAGCACAGCAGGTGCTGAGTTACGGAGCGTATCGAATGAGAAGAACCTTCTTAGCAGCACTAAAAGAGACTCCACGTCTAACAGCAGAGTTACAGCGCTGCTGACTTAGAGTTCAGAGCGCTCATGATGAGCATTTATTTTGTTGTGACTCTTTGGCAGTGCAGTCCCACACGGCTGCAGTGCCCATGGAGGACAGCCCATGTCAGAGCCGCGACCCCACTGCTCCATCTCTGCATCCCCAGGCTGTGTCCCTTTGGCCCCCAGCCTGCCTGTCCCACATGGAGCCCAGCCTGACGTGCCCTGCAGCATCTGCCTGTTTTTCTTGGGTATTTAGCATTGCTTGGATGAAACCAAGGCTGAAACACCTCTGAGAGATCTCAGCATAGCAAAATCGAGAGCTCTGTCTGGAGTGTCACACACCCAAATATGTCTGTGCTTCTCGTCCTGTCATCTGAGCACACCTTGGATGCCTCTCCATGGAGCTGCCTGCACCTGAGGGCAGCGCTGTGTGGCACAGCTCTGCTCTGGAAGAGACCCACGAGAAGCACTGCAGTGCTGCTGTACACAGTGGGTCAGCAGAAGGACGTCTGTGTCCTGATGAAGAATGATCCTGCCCTCTGTTAGGTGGAACCTCACCTTGCTGTTCTCTGACGGCCTCCCCAGCAGGGTAAAGCATGCTGTGAACGCTTCTCTTTCACTTCAGCAGTGGCGATAGTGGAGCACTGAAGTGTGACTTCTGCTTTCAGCCGCCTCATTTCCAACCCACGGGGGATGGTAACACAGCAGCAGCTCTGTGCCCCCAGCCCAGCACCACGCCTTCACAGAACCACAGAACGGCCCGGGTTGGAAGGGACCTCAGGGATGATGAAGCTCCAACCCCCCACAATGCAGGGCCACCAACCTGCACATCTCACAGCAGCCCAGGCTGCCCAGGGCCCCATCCTTGCTGGCCTCGAACACCTCCAGGGATGGACGGGGATCCACAGCCTCTCTGGGCAGCTGTTCAGCACTTCCCCACTCTCACACCAAACAGCTTCCCCTGACACCCAACCTTGCGGTGCTTGCCCCCTGCTTTAACAGGTGGATGGTGAGGCTCCTGGGCTGGGTGATGCGCAGAGGTCCCTGCAGCCCTCACCGGTGCTGGGGCCGCCCCTGTGGTCACTGCTGGAGAGGCCAGGAGTCGGCTGGAGAGGAGGGATAGCACACATGGAGGCTGCTGTGACGGTGTCAGGATGCATCGCTGCAGTGAAGGCTGGAAGAAGAGGAGGATGTGAGCTTGTTGGGAAGGAGGATCACTGTGAGCTGAAGGTTGGGATTGCTCTCCAGCAGCGCAGCTGGGATGCACAGAGCTCGTAGTGCTGCCCTGCTGCTGCTGTGTGTGCTGTGCAGGCAGTGCTGCTGTGAGCCTGCAGGTTGTTCCAGCAGCCTGCTCCCCTGCCCTTCCCTCGCTGTGACACGTGGACTGGCTGATACTGCTTCAGGAACTGGAAATAGCTCTGGTTTCTTTACGAGCACCCAACCAGTGGTGTGCTGGGCACGCGGTGTTCCCCACTGGCACGCTTTGAGGAAGCCATCGCCAACTTCCCATCAAAGCACCGTGTTGGCCTTGCAGCCCGTGAGCAACTTCCCGCCAGCTGAGTGCTTTGTGGAGTCTTAGAACGGTTTTATTGTCCTTTGTTAGCGGCCAGCTTGCAATTGGAAGGGCTGTGCGTGCTGTCAGGGCAGCCCTGGTTTGCGAGGCGGCTGCTGCGCTCCCCAAAGCACCGCAGTGGGTGCTGCCTGCAGGGCTCAGTGCTTGTCCACTGCCAGCCTCCAGCAGCAGGTTCAGTTCCCGTCATCAGCTCAGCGCTGTCATTTGAGGACGGTCTGCAGAGCTACCCGTGCCTTTGTGCTTCCCTCAAACACGTGGAGGAGTTCCCAGCTCTGAGGGCTGGCGCTGTGTTGTGCTTCACCCCCCCCCAAGCAGGGCTTTGGTCACAGCTCTCCTCCAGAGCAATCGTGGGGCCGGTGAGGTGCGTGATGAGCTCTGGGATCAAGGTGTGGTTGGCAGTGATGGTGCTGGGCAGGGTGAGCCGTGCTGGGGCTGGAGCTCCGGGGCCCTCCTGGTGGTGCATCGTGTTGGCAGCTCAGCACAGCACAGCACAACGTGTGGGCTCACGCAGCCCAGCAGCCACGGAGGCAGTTATGCTCTGTGTTCTGCAGCAGCCTCCCCCCGTCGTTGCGTGTTTCAGCTCCGGCACCAAGGATGCCGGTGCCAGGAGAGCAGTCTGACCTCGCTGCCTTGCTGGTAGGGCTGGCGATGGGAGGGGAGGCACGATGGCACTGCAGCTTGTGGCCCGACGTGGGCGTGCTGTGTGCTCACCCACCTCCTGTGCTGTGTTCTCTCCCCCCAGGACTGGATCCTGCACCAGAACACCCCTTCCCACATCGAGAGCTGCCGCCACTTGCGACAACAGTAAGGCTTTTGTTTCAAAACGGGGGGGGAAAACGTGTTTTCTGTGCACGGGGGTCCTGCGGGTGGGGCTCCCAGTGTGAAACTGAGCCCAGTGTGGGGTGGGGGTGGGGGTGGGAGCCTGGGGGCTGAGCTGCAGCGTTCCCTGGGAGCTGCGTTTGGGTGAGGATGGAATCTCCTCGCTGACAGCCGTGTTTCTGACACCCACAGGTACCCCGATTGGAACCCCGAGTCTCGCTCTTCAAAGCGGTAACCACTCCTTGATTACAGCTTCTTCTTAATTTGCTGCAAGTGCTCATTAACCCGATTCATTTCCCAGCTTTGTTTACTGCCGGGCTGTATTGGCCTTGCCGTTCCCTTTCTGTGGTACAATCACATGGGCCATCAGAGCAGCTTTTGTCCCCAGTTCCTTAGTAACACCAGTGTTGTGTTAACACAGAACTCCTCGAGCCAGCTCAGCAGAGCAGCTAAAGGAATCTCAGTGAGTTTGGGTTGTTTTATTGCTCCAATGTATGTACGTATTTCAACTAAAGTGCAGATAGGAGCGATGGGGCTTTTGCTTCTGCTGCTTGTCCCGTGGCTTCCCATCAATTACACATCCTGAGAAGCTGAACACTGAGTTAACAACAAAAACAACTCAGTATGGGCAGGACAATGGCAAGGGGCAGGCCAGGCTGCTGTGGCTTGGTGCGTGCCATGGCTCTTCTGGAACGCTTTGGGTAACACCGCTCAGAGGGCTGTGGGGCCCTGGGCAGCCTGAGATGATGGGGGTGGGACTGGGGGGGCTTAGGATGCCTTCCAACCCAACTGTTATATGATTCTGGCCTTCTGTGATCTTTGGGGACCCTTCCAACCCAAGTCAAGTCATTCTATGGTTCTATGACCTTTAAGGACCTTCGGAACCCAAGCGTTCTATGGTTCTGTGACCTTCAAGGACCTTTCAAACTCCAGCATTCCATGGTTCTTCTATCTTTGAGATCCCTTCCAACCCCAGCATTCCATGGTTCTGTGACCTTCAAGGACCCTTCCAACCCAACCCCAACATGCCATGGTTCTGTGCTCTTTAAGGACCCTTCCAATCCAACCCCAACATTCCATGGTTCTGTGCTCTTTAAGGACCCTTCCAACCCAACCCCAACATTCCATGGTTCTATGGTCTTTAAGGACCCTTCCAACCCAACCCCAGCATTCTATGGTACTGTGACCTTCAAGGACCCTTCCAACCCAAGCCATCCCATGGTTCTGTGACCTCTAAGGACCCTTCCATCCCAACCCAGTATTCTCTGGTTCTGTACTCTTTAAGGACCCTTCCAACCCAAGCCATCCCATGGTTCTGTGACCTCTAAGGACCCTTCCATCCCAACCCAGCATTCTCTGGTTCTGTGCTCTTTAAGGACCCTTCCAACCCAAGCCATTCCATGGTTCTGTGACCTTTAAGGACCCTCCCAACCCAAGCCCAGCATTCCATGGTTCTTCTCTCTTTGAGATCTCTTCCAACCCACCCCATTCAGCGACTCTATGATTTTCTACCATGTCGGAACTCACCAGAAGCCTCTCTTTCCTTAGGAATGCCGCGGACAGGAAGGAGAACCAGACTCCCAAGCACCGCTCCAACTCGGCCAGCCCCGGCCCCAGGCGCCCGAGGCCCGCAGGCTCCAGCCATGCTCCCCGTCACTCCCGCTCACGCTCCAGGAGCCCGGGCCGCTACCGCCCAGCACGACCCAGGAGCCGAAGCCCCCGGCCGGTGCGACGCCTGAGCCCCAGGCACTGGTCACGGTCACCTCAGAGGTCCAGGAACCCCCTGAGGGGCAGCCCGCGGCCGCAGCGCTCCTCCAGCAATGACTGGTCGTCGAGGAGGGCCAGCAGATCCCAGGGTACAGTGAGATGCTGTTGGTTGGGCGGGTCGTGGCCTCGGGGTGGGCGTTCGGGAGGTTCTTGTGGAGGATTTAGTTGTTATAAAGGGGTGGTGCTTAAAGGGCTTTCTGTGGGGGCTGCAGCACCTCCCCACAAAGCCAGGCTGAGGGAGCTGGGCTGTTCAGCATGGAGAAGAGAAGCTGCGGGGTGACCTCAGTGCAGCCTGCGGGACCTCAAGGGAGCCTGCAGACGGGAGGGGATCAGCTCTTGGAAAGGGGAGAAACAGCAGGAATGGTTGGAAGGTGAGGGAGGGCAGATTTCAGTTGGGTGTCAGGGGAAGTTGTTTGCTGTGAGAGTGGGGAGGTGCTGAACAGCTGCCCAGAGAGGCTGTGGATCCCCGTCCATCCCTGGAGGTGTTCGAGGCCAGCAAGGATGGGGCCCTGGGCAGCCTGGGCTGCTGTGAGATGTGCAGGTTGGTGGCCCTGCATTGGTGGGGGGGGGGTTGGAGCTTCATCATCCCTGAGGTCCCTTCCAACCCAGGCTGTTCTGTGATTCTGTGCAGCATCCTAGGATCTGGTTCAGTTTGTTAGGCTCTCTGCTCAGCTCTCTGCTCAGCTCTCTGCTCAATAGCTGTAGGAAATGGTGAGTAAATCCAGCCGGGGTGGTCTCTGCCCAAAATACTGCAATGTTGGAGGTTTTGTTGGCTTTGTAGTTTGTCAGCTTTAAGGATACAAACTGCAAGAGAGCTCCTGGGGGAGAGAGGTTGGGGCAAATGATCACAGAATCATAGAATCACAGAACGGCCTGCGTTAAAAGGACCCCAATGCTTATCCAGTTCCAACCCCTGCTGTGTGCAGGTCGCCAACCAGCAGCCCAGGCTGCCCAGAGCCACATCCAGCCTGGCCTCGAATGCCTGCAGGGATGGGGCATCATTTCCACTGATCTCCACCAAAAGATGTGGTACAGGAGATTGAAGGTGTGTCAGACCATTGAAAAGTGGCACAATAACATCAGGTCTGGAGGAAACCGAAGCCGCAGTGAGCTGAGCAGCAGCAGAGGTAAAGCAAAGACAAAAGCAGGCTTCTTTTCCCTTCCCTTGGCAGACAGGAAGGCAGCTCTGGAGGCGGTGATGAAAACGTTGGGACCCGGCTTTGTGGCCGAGTTCAACAAGCACAAATCATCACAAGCATCCACACCTGGGGTGTCGGGCTCAGGGAAGTCAGCACCCTGTCACGGAGCAGCAGGGAAGGTGCCTGGGAATGGGAAGAAAACCCCCAAAACGAGCACCGCTGTGAAGGCCGTAAAGAAGGACGCGGTTCCTCTGCCTGCACCCGGCTCCTCTCCTCAAAGTGATGAACTGCCCCAAGAGAAGGAGGTGGAAGAGGAGGAGGAGGACTCGCCTGCAGGGCCCAGCAGGCCTCGTGCTGCTCCGTATAACCGGGTGATTATTGATGTCCTCTGCCATTCTTGGTAGTTCCTGGCCTCCGATGCTGGGAGGCAGCATTGAAAGGAGGGCTGTGGGGCTGTGCAGCTCCTCGCCCATACAGCCCAGGGATGGCAGAGGTGCTTAGCTCTGCATCAAAGCAGAAAGGCTGTGTGTGGCTGTACGAGCTCAGTGGTGCTGCGCAGTGCCCTGTAGTGCTGTGCACAGTGCTGCCATCCCTGCCGTGGCATTTTGGCAGCTGGGTGGTCTGTAAGTGAGCTCCCTTCCAGCTCGAGCATTCTCCATTTGGCACAGTGGGTTTGCCTTTGTGCCCAGAAGGCCAAACCTCAAGCACTATAGCACATTGAGTGGTCTGTGTGCTTCGGGCTCAGAGCGAGCTCTGTTACACGTCGTGTCCTCCTGCCTCTCGTGGGAGTAGACGTGGAAAGTGCTGATCTTTAGCTTTGTCTGTAATGTGCAGCTGTTGAGAGAGGAGCTGCTGAACTGTGGGACGGTCCTTCAGATCTCCAACTTACCAGACGATGGCTTTTCAGACCAGGACATCAAAAAGATCGTGCAGCCCTTCGGCAAAGTCAGCGACCTGATCGTGCTCCGCTCCAGGAACAAGGTCAGTTCCCTGCCGGCGGGATGGGCAGACACTGAGAACCTCTTCCTGAACCCTCAGCTCATCCTTCTGGGTAGGAGTTCGACATCAGAAGTGGGGTGTGTGGTCGTGGCTTAGCTGGGGCTGCGCACTGCGTTACTGCGTGGTGCTGCACGAGGAGCTGGGCTGCTTTATCCAGGCTTCAGCAGTGAGGATAGAGAGGAATGGGGCGGTTGTGAGCAGCTCCTGCAAAGAGCTGCAGCAACGAGGGCTGAAGGTGCCTCTGTTTTAGGCCTACTTGGAAATGAACTACAAGGAGGCAGTGATAGCAGCTGTGAAATATGGTGAAACTGTGCCAGTGCTGGTGAATGGGAAACAGGTGAAGATCAGCGTCGCAGAGAAGCCCAAAGCATCTCCCAGCCAGGTAACGGGGTGCTGGTGAGCACTGTGTGTGCCTGCCTTGCTATTTTGATCCAGAAACTGATCTTCGCAAGGAAAGCAGTGACTTTAGCACTTGTATTTTACATGTCCTTCGTACCAACTGCAGTCTGAGGTAGACAGGAAACCCCTCTCACAAATCCCAATTCCAGCTTGATGTTTTTCTCAGTTAAACTGCCATCTGCAGTAGTTGAGCAGTGAGAGGAGCAGCCTGTGTGAATGGGGCACTGACGTTCCTCCTTCTCCTCCAGGCCAAAACAAGTGTCAGAAAGAAGACTCGGATCATCAAGAAAGTGGCCTCAAGCACCAAGTAAGTCCTGCCGTTACCTCCATCATGTCTCTGCTCCTTAGAGCCATTGCAAACTAAACGGATTTGTGTTTTCTTTTTGAGTTTTGCTGGTTTGGGAACATGTTTAGCTGCTCACGTTCATCAATTGTATTTGAAACTCAGTTTTCTTTATTTTTTTTTTCCCCTCCTGCTTTTAATAGAAAACACCCAACCACCTCCACCGCCGCCACCAAGACGACAAAAATGATTGCAGGTGAGGTTTTGTCCACCTCTCATCTGTGCTACCTCTCCTGTTGCCTTCTCAGTTTGTTCCCATCTCTCTGGTTTTCTGTGAGTGCCTTTTTCCAGTAGTGAGAGCTGTACTGGGGTGTCCATCCCTTGGGTGGATCCCTGCCGTGCTGACTTGAAACACCAACCCACAAAAGCCTTGAGGCACCAGCAGGAGATGCAGGAATTGATCTGTGCCTGTACTCTGTAGCTTGAACTGTCTGTCTGTCTGTCTGTCTGGTAACACCTGGCTTCATCCTCCGTAAACGAACAGTTCACAGTCCTGAAAGGAGGAGGAAGCAAACCTTCTGCAGCAGTTTGGTCAGCAGAAGCTGAGATGAGCTCAGCACCAAAGCTGCTTTGGCTTTCCTTCGCGACTGCTGTTGGTTGCCATACAGGTTCAGTTTTGGTGCTTTTTGGTCACGGCTGCTGCAGGTCGAGCTCTTCTCTGTGCCTTTTTGTGCTCTCTGGTTTGAATGCTCACAAATTAGGATTTGAGAGAGAAGCATTTCGACTGACCTGTGGCTGGATGTTCCACCTAGGCAAAAAGGAGAAAACCAAGAAGCCCGTGGGGACCAAAGAGAGTAAAGCCAAGAAGACTTCAGACACTGCAGGTAAGACAAAGGAGGTCACGCAGGGCTCTGGAGGGAGGAGGAGGTGATGGTGGGGCTGCTCCTGCGTGCACGTTTCCTCCTCTGTGGCAGCGAGTGGGGATTTGCAGCAGGACGACCCAGGGCTCACAGCTCTGCTCTGTGCAGTGCACGCAACTGAAGGACCCTTTTTTCTGCCGCTTCCTTCCAGACCAGTCGGAAGAAAATGAATCAAAAGACCTTCAGAGCTCACCGGAAAGTGGGGTGGGAGCTGAGGAAGGTGAGCTGGTCGAGGCCAGCAGTGCTGCAGAAGGGGACGATGGTGTCACAGAGCCCACGAAGGCAGGAGAGGCTCAGTCCAAAGCTGTGGGCAACCCTGCGCCGTTACCGGGTAATCCTGCTGTTAGACCTCTGCTCCTTGTCAGTGAAGCTTAATGCTGTGATATCTTGAGAGTTTATTTTTTTAACTCTACTTTTGTAGAGAAAGCTGCCCAGGTGCTTCAGGCGGTGCCGGCGGGCTCGGATGGGCAGAAGGAAGCTTTCATTGATGGAGGTGAGCTGCAAACTGACAGGTTTCTTCATTTCTGTCCTGAGTCTTTCTGCTGTGGTGAATTGAACCAGCACAACGTTGAGGTGTTTCTTTGGTCTTCCTTAAGACTGTTCTTCCTGAGAGCTCTTGCACGTGGCTCTCTTGTTTTTCACCACAACAGCAGCGATAAAATGTTAAGGATAACACCAGACGTCCTTAAAGCTCTGCTGCAGCTGGAGAAATGTGCACAGCTACGGAAGTAACACCCCTCTCCTGTCTGTTTTATTGCATAGAAGCTTCTGCAGTGACTGTGAAGAGCGAAGAAGCAGCAGAGCTGGGCAGCAAGGTCAGTGTGATGGGGCTTCGTTCTGGGGCTGCTTCCCTGCTCATCTGCTGCCTGCAAACCTCTGCTTGAAATGCTCTGCTGATTTCTTGGGAGGAAGGGCAGGTTTCCTCCTGGCTGCCTGCACTTTGGCAGATGTCTGCCTTTCCCAGAGAGGCTGTGGATGCCCCATCCCTGCAGGCATTCAAGGCCAGGCTGGATGTGGCTCTGGGCAGCCTGGGCTGCTGGTTGGTGACCTGCACACAGCAGGGGGTTGGGACTGGATGAGCATTGTGCTCCTTTTCAACCCAGATGCTATGATCCTTCCCCACGGTGTCCCACTCTTGCTCACTGCCTTTCCAGCAGTTTCCACCCGGGCTGGAGGAGGAGCAGTGACACTTCCCTTTGTTTGCAGGAAGCTGATGATGTGTGCGTGGTTCTGGTTTCAAACCTGCCTGAGAAAGGATATTCAGTGGAGGAAGTTTCCAACCTGGCAAAGCCATTCGGGGGGCTGAGAGATGTGTTAATTGTGTCATCTCATAAAAAGGTACCGCGCTCATCTGGGGACGTTTCTACTGACACGAGCAGCAGATACGCCTTTAATGCACGTAACGTGGCAGACACTGGTGTGAGGTGGCTCTGGTAATTGTCAGCCTCTGCTCATTGTGGTGCTTTCTTCCTTTTAAAAGGCGTATCTTGAAATCAACAAAAAGTCTGCAGAGTCCATGGTGAAGTTTTACACCTGCTTTCCCATGACGCTGGATGGGAATCAGCTGTGCATCACTATGGCACCTCAGCATAGGAGTGTGAAAGATGAAGTAAGTGCAGAATGTGCTGATGCTGTGTGCTGTGTGCTGACCCTGGAGTGCAGAGCAGGGCTCTGTGTTGAGCTGACAGCTCTGTCCTGGTGAAGGCCAGTTATCTTCAGTGCCTTTCTCGGTCCCCGTGTCCTGATATTAACATGATAAGGTGTCACAAATTATGCTCGTTTTATTAATTAAGCAGGCAGAAAGATGTCATTAGCACTAGGCTGTGTGTGACTGCTGGCTGGCTGCTGCTAGTGAAGCCGTGTCTTGCAGTTTCAATCTTACAGCTTTCCTTTCCCCCCTTCCAGGAAGCGATATTCACTGCTATCATCAAAGACTCCGACCCGAAGGTGAGTTGCTGCCAGTCCAGCTGTAAAAGTGTGCTCAGCTTCCTCCAGGCTAAAGCGGGAGCTGGCTCACTTATCTGAGACTGCTTTGGAATTCAACGTTTCTGTGTGCCTTCGTGGGCCAACTCAAGGAGTAAATGCTGGCTGTTGGGTGGGAGCGATGGATGCTCTCCATGCTGCTCTCCTCCCCTGGCCCTGCAGGCACTGCTGGGGTTGAGGCAGCCCATCCCTTGCCTTTAGGTGAACGCTGAGGTGGTGCAGCACCAGTTTGTGCACCTGGGGAACTTACCAGAGGAAGGGTACAGAGAATTCGAGGTGGTTTGCGTGGGGCTGCGCTTTGGGAAGGTCGATCATTACGTTGTGCTGAAGAACAGAAACAAGGTAAGCGGCTCTCCGTGCTGTGCAGCACCACCTCGTAACAAAAACACTGGGCTTTTCTTCTCACTGCGGCAGCGTTCGGCTGATGGCAGATGCAGAAGGGTCATAATGGTGCTGTGGGCTTTTTTTATTCATCAAATATTTCACGATAGAGCTGGAAAGCTCTGATCCCACAGTGCCTGATGGTCACAGGGTAAGGAGGTGAGGGGTCTGCAGTGGGAGTGCGGTCTGGTTATTTTCATAGCCACCCCCTCCAGCTTGCCCTGCAGTACAGAAGTAAGGTAGAAGAGCACTGTTTGAAGCTTGTCTTCCTTTGTTTCAGGCAATCCTGCAGCTGGAGAGTCCCAAGGCTGCCAGGTCCATGTTCTGCTTCCTGAACCAGTACTCGTACACCATGGGGGAGCACACCCTGACCTGTACCTTGTCCCCCAGCAGGCAGCAAGCTGATGTAAGCTTTCTTTTCTCATTACTACCTTACTGTGGCACAGAACAACCTTTCCCCAAAGAGCAGTCGGTGGGGTAACGTTGGTTTTGCACGAAGCATTTGCTTTTGTGGATGATGGGGGAGCTGGGTAAGAGCCTTTGTGCCAGAGCGTGGTAAGGATGCGGTGCTGTGTGCTTGGCCTCCATGCCTGTCTCTCTTTTACAAACATTTGTTGGTTCTCTTTTGACTGATGAAATATTCCTTAAAGAAGGATGAGGAGAGAAGGGAAGAGAGCAGGAAAGCACCTCCTTACTGCAGGTTAGAAAGGGATTGATGGCTGAAGGGAATGGAGAAGCTCCATTATTGCTTGGTTTGTCTTCCAGCAGTTGGGCTACATTTGGTCCCTTTGCTTCAAAGCTTGGCTGCTCTGTCAGCATCACTCGTTCCTCCAATAGATAAATTTCCCTCTGTAAGCAAAGCAGTGATGCTTTATTTCACCCAGAGGGTGGTGAGGCACTGGAGCAGGTTGCACAAGGAGGCTGTGGATCCCCATCCCTGCAGGCACTCAAGGCCAGGCTGGATGTGGCTCTGGGCAGCCTGGGCTGCTGGTTGGTGACCTGCACACAGCAGGGGGTTGGAACTGGGTGAGCATTGTGCTCCTTTTCAATCCAGGCCATTCTGTGATTCTGTGATGCCAAGCTGTGTGGTTGGAGCTCAGCTGGGCTCTGTCTGTAGGACAGCCTGCAGACGGCCTGTAGAATGCTGTTAGGAAAGAAATCTCAATGCTTTTTTCAGGACCACGTGGCCTTGCACTACAAGCAGGTGGCTGCAAAGCTTGGCTGGGTGCTTGTGTTTTTTCAGAAGTTACTTCATTTTCGGTAGTTCTCTATCACAGAAAACAGAGTTAGCGAGTCTTAAAGACCATAACTCTACCCAAACCCAGCTCAGAAGGTGAGGCAATAAAAGCACAGCGATGCACTGCACGTGTTGGCAGCAGCACTTCCTGCATGGCCGTGTGCCTCTTGGTTGTAGAGCAGCGTGGGCCCGGGCTGTGACTGCTCCGTGGTGTGAGTGCTGTGCTGGTGCTCCTGGAAGCCACGGGTACTGAACCCCACTTTTACTTTTCAGCCTGAAGCTGTGAAAAAAGAAGTGAAGAAGGAGGAGGCGGGCAGAGGAAGGTATGCCGTGCAGGTGGTGTTTGTTCTGGGTGGCGTGGACAGCTGAGATGAGATGGATGCTCTGTGAGCGAGCGTGATGGGCAGAGGTGCAGGGAGAGCTGTGTGTGAGTGCCCACACAGCGGGGAGCTGGGCTGCAGTCCTGTGCTGCGGGCAGTGCGCAGAGGTGTGTTAACAACCACGGCCAGGATTTTGCCACAGCTCCTGGAAGGTGTGCTTGGATTCCCAGCGGTAAGATGCTTCCCTTGTGTCAAAGCAAGGGCTGTTCTGCTGCACTGTGTCACACGGTGCTCTGCTCTTTCTGTTCCCAATGGAACAGATTCCCTGCAGCTTCCTCCTTTAACTTATTAACCTCTGCTTCATGCTGTGATGCGGGTGCCTGAGTTGATTTTACAAATGTTTGGTGCTCTGTTAACATCAGAACTGGGAAATGGAGATTTTTGGAGTGGTCCATTAAAAACTGAGTTACAGACATTGCTCGTGGTAAAACCTCTCGTGGTGGAGTAACTGTTGGTTGGTTTTTGTCTCGGTTCTGTTTTGGGAACCCTTCTGTAAGGGGTCGGAGCATCGCAGGGGCTCCTGGTGATGCATATGGCTGAAAGCAGTGTGTGACTCAAAGCTGTGTATGTGGAGGAGTTTTGTCCTTACAGCACCAACACAAATTTCCCTACAAGGGGTAGCATCACACCACTACTGTCTGCCACGGCGTTTCTACAAAGCTGTCTCTCTCAGCCCCAGACTTCGTGCAGCTTCCCCTGCTGCAGGGGAAGGGAAGCACTGAGTTCCTCTGTGCAGCGAGGCAGGTGAGCCCTCGGGCTGCGCGCTGCTAACCCTAAACCAGAGCACTGTGCTCCCACTGCTGCACAGCTCTATTCCTGCAGGTAAGGGTCTGCACGTTCCTCCTTCTGGGGCAGCCCTTCCTGGGAGGCAGAAATGACTTGAAACGTTGTTCTGTTTGGAAGGACCTCATCATGGTTTCCTGCAAGAGGTGGAGCGGCGGAAAGTTCTGCCTCTGCTTACCTCCAGCATTGCGCTGCTCCCCAGCAAAGGTCCGTCAGCTTTCCATCAGCATGCTTTCCCCCAGCCCTGTGGCTGGAGCTCCAGCCCATTTCCAGGCATGCTGATGCATTTTGCTGTTTTCTCTTCGTTTCTTTGATCAGCTCAAATAGCTGAAAGCTTCTGTCACCCTGAGCTGACGTGGGCTGTGGCTCCGCTGTGTCACAGAGGGTGGCAGAGGGCACAACCTGCATGTTGCTGTAAGTGCTGTACTCTGCATTCCCTGCAGGAATGGAGGCCAAGCAGGGCTCAGGCAGGCACTGAGTTGAGCTTCCCATGCAGCAGTGATGCTCCTGGGCTCCCACAGCTGCACTGTGTGTCCGGGGGCTGTCTGGTGATGTTTTCCTGCCAGACACATGAGACCTCAACTCGGAGGTCTGTAGGATGCTCAAGCAGAAGAGAAAACAACCCGTTTTGCTTTTAGAAACGCTGTGTTCGACCAGCATAGGTTTTGTGCTGTCCCTGCGGCAGGAGCAGCAGCTCAGCCCAGCTGCTTACACACAGTGGTGCATTTTGAACCCCAGAACGTGCCACACTGACAGGCCGTGTCTGTGCACCATGGCTGAGCACATGGGTGCTGCTTTGAGGGAGCTTTTGAAGCTTCCTCCTTTCTTCTCTGGCATTTCATAGCAGCAGAGTACAATGCCTGTGGTCTGACCCAAGGATTTTAACAGCGTTTGCCACTTTTCGTCTCTCTGCCTCCTTACGCTGTGTGTTCATCTTGGAGCCTCAGCATTTCCCTCAGCACTGCCCCCCGTTTGATCTAGCCTTATGTTTCTTTGATGGCTCCACGCTGAGGGTGGAGCCATAACAACAGCTTTTCTTGTTCCGTTTCTGCCAGGTCTGTACAAACAGACTTTTTTCTCTCTGCTCCTCATTCATGTGCCCAGGCCCTACAGAGCCATGGTGCAGCCAGCTCTGTTGTGCACGACCTCCGCCCGTGTGCTTGTTTCAGCACCCAGTGACACTGCTGGGATCATAGAATCACAGAATGGCCTGGGTTGAAAAGGACCCCAATGATCATCGAGTTTTGACCCCCCTGCTGTGTGCAGGTGGCCAAGCAGCAGCCCAGGCTGCCCAGAGCCACATCCAGCCTGGCCTTGGATGCCTGCAGGGATGGGGCATCCACAGCCTCCTTGGGCAGCCTGTTCCACTGCCTCACCACCCTCTGGCTGAAAAACTTCCTCCCCCTAAAACCTCCTCCCTCCCCCTAAAACCCAACCTGACGTTAAAAAGCCATCAGGCTCATTGCTGCTTTGGAAGAGTTGAGTGCAGGAGGTGAGTGAGCACAGAGCCCTCAGATGGAACAGAACTGTGCTGTCCTCAGAGGTACCAGAGCAATGGTAACGGGTCGGTGGCGAGCTGTGCCTTCAGCCGGGACCTGAGCTGCTGCATGGGCTCCCAGCAGCACAGATGGGGCACGTGGCTCTGAGTGCAGCCTCGGGAGCTCTGAGTCCTGGTGACACAACCAGGGTTTGGCTGCACCGGGGCTCGTATAGAACTAACCAGCCGTTTGCCTCCGTGTTGTAATTGCTTTAACATTGGTAGGTGAGACTTCCAAACGCTGAGTGCGGATGCGGCAGGAAATGGCACACCACTGGCATCAGGAGCTTACTGCTAACTCTAGAATTCTCAACATAGTTTGATTGCTTCTGTGTTTTTTTTTTGTTTTTTTTTTTTTTTAAATACATTTAGCTCTGGCTTGAAAAAATATGCAGAGGGATCAGGAGCGGTGCAGACAGCAGCTGCTCATCCTGCAGTAGAGCCCAGCGCGGTGAAGAAAGAACCCATTTCCATCCCTCCTGTCAAGGACGAGCTGCCAGCGGTGAAGACAGAGCCTTCAGAGCCGCACCTGGAAGGGGCGCAGAGGGATTCCGCTGCAGGACTGGCAGAACAAACCGGCAGGAAGGCAGGGGCTGAGCTCGCCGGGGCGCCCGTCGGATCAGCCGGGGCCGAATTACCCGCAGCAGAGCCAGAAGAGAAGCTGCCGCCTCCTCCCAGCTCGGGGAAGGAGGAGGAGGTGATTACGGATGGCGCGGCCTCGAAGCTCCCCGTGCCTGCAGTGGGATCCGCGCCGCAGCAGGGCAGGGTGCTGGGAGCTGAAGGGCCGCCTGCTGCCGGACAGCTGCTGGGAGCGGCGCCGGGCAGGGCTGAGCGCGGGCCTTCCGGCACTGCTGCCCCGCTGGCGGCGGGGAGGACGTCGGGGGCCGTCCCCAAAGCTGTGCCTGCGGAGATGGGCTCGTCGGAGGTGGGCTCATCTGTCGTCCCCCACGGAAACCTGAAGGCGGACGCTGCCGGAAAGACGCGTGTTAACGATTGGGCGAAAACAGAACGTGAAAAGCAGGGCGCTCCGACGGCGGGGGTGAAAGCTGAGCTTGAGGCTGGGGCGGCGCAAGGGAGGACGCCGGCTGGAGACGGAGCTGGAATGGACGTGGAGGTGAGGGCAGGAGGGGCTGTGCTCCACGGAGGGGCTGCTGGGGAGGAGAGCTCCCAGCTGAAGTCCGCAGCAGAGGTGGAGAAGAAACGCGAGCGATGTGTGGCTGAGGTTGGGGCTGCCGTGGAGAACACCGGTAAGAATGCGAAGGAGAAGAAGGGCAGTTTAAGCAGAGCGCCTCAAAGCAAGGAAACGAGGCCAGCAAAAACGAAAGAAGCTGTCAAAGCTGCCGCGTTGGACTCCTCGTTGTCCATCAAGGAGCCTTCCTCTGTTCCCAAAGTAATTCTGAAGGCGGGGGTGTCTGTTCCCGATGCACTGAAGCCGGGGGTTGCGGTGCAGAGAAGCAAACCTGCCCTGTGCAAAGGAGAGGAGCAGGCAGCTTCCTCCAAAGCCAGGTCCCAGGGAGCGGCAGCGGGGCAGAAGAAGGCGGCGTTGAAAGAGGAAGGTCAGCCCAGAGCCGGCGCGACTCAGCCAAGCAGCTCTGGAAAGGGTGGCAATGGGAGGAACGCGTCCCAGCAAGAGAAGGACTCGCACGTGGAGCCTAGGGCTGCCTCAAAGCAGTCCCAGGAGGGGGACAGCAGGTCGTCCAGCACGAAGAAAGACAGCAGCAGCACTAAGGTGAGGAGGGCAGGAAGGCTGCTAGCTAACTGTGTGCTTCTGACGTGTGTTGAGTGTGGGGAGCGGGGCTGTGTTCCCCTTCCCCCTCCTTAAACCACTCTGCTTTGGGCCAGCGGCCGCGTTGGAGTCACACGAGAGCCGTAAGAAATGCAGGGCAAAACGTGCCACGGGTTTGAAACACTGCTTGGATAAAATAGCGGGAAGGGCCTTCCTGAAGCAAGTCTGCACCGCGTGTCATCTGATGTTTCTGGATTGGTTCTGGCTGGGAATCCTCGTCCTTCTGCGAGCTGAGGTGGCTGCGCTGAGCCCGGCGCAGAGCCGGGTTGCTGGAGGAGGTGGCTGAGCTGTGGCTCCGTGCCTGGACTGCCTGCTGGTGGCTGCCTGAGCTCTGTTTGCCAAGACGTGGCCAGAAGCAGCAAACCTGGACAGCTTGAAAAAGCAAAAGCAAAAAAAAAAAAAAAAAGCGAAATTTATTAAGATGAATTGTTATCTTTTTCTTGTGGACAGCTTCGTTGCCGTCGCCGGTTTCACGTGAACTCCTGTCTCACCCTGCAGGTTTCCACTGGAGGCAATACGAGAACGTCCAGAAGCGGTGGCAGCAGCAGCACAAGGCAGAAGGAGGTGAGGGCTGGTGGGGGCTGACCTCCACACGTCGGTTACCCGGGGTTCCTGAGAGCCTGGTCCCCAGTCACCCACCTGAGATTTCTTACCATCACCTCTGCGAGAGGTGCAAGGAAGGCTGAAGGCCCTTGCAGACAGTTCTGTAGAACGGAAGGAGATCGGAACTTCTCCATCCACGTTCCCCTTCCACGCAGAGGTATTTCCCAGGGGCTCTACGTATCAGACTCCATTTTGGTGTGAAGAACAGCCTGAGAGCTGAGCCCAGCAGCTCCAGAGTCGGTGCTTCTGCCTTGGCCTTAAAGTCCTGCCCTAATTGGGCTTTCTCCCTCTTCCTGTGTTGGACACCACCCGATGCTGGATGGTGGGACAGAAAGTATTGCAAAACAAACAAACAAAAAATTCCAAATCGTACATTGAAGAAATGGAAGTAGAACGTGGGGCTGTGGGAGGGAGGGCTGCCCTGGAGGCTGTCAGGAATTCACTGCATTTCCTACAGGTGAATGCTGAGATCTGGGGCATCCACTTGGTTGGTTTGATGGATGTTTGCCTGGTTGTGCCTCCATCCCTTCCTCCATCTGTCCCACGTGGGATGGGGATCCTGCCCTGGTTGTTGTGTCCCATCCATCCCACGTGAGATGGGGATCCTGCCCTGGTTGTTGTGTCCCATCCATCCCACGTGAGATGGGGATCCTGCCCTGGTTGTTGTGTCCCATCCATCCCACGTGGGATGGGGATCCTGCCCTGGTTGTTGTGTCCCATCCATCCCACGTGGGATGGGGATCCTGCCCTGGTTGTTGTGTCCCATCCATCCCACGTGGGATGGGGATCCTGCCCTGGTTGTTGTGTCCCATCCATCCCACGTGGGATGGGGATCCTGCCCTGGTTGTTGTGTCCCATCCATCCCACGTGGGATGGGGATCCTGCCCTGGTTGTTGTGTCCCATCCATCCCACGTGAGATGGGGATCCTGCCCTGGTTGTTGTGTCCCATCCATCCCACGTGGGATGGGGATCCTGCCCTGGTTGTTGTGTCCCATCCATCCCACGTGGGATGGGGATCCTGCCCTGGTTGTTGTGTCCCATCCATCCCACGTGGGATGGGGATCCTGCCCTGGTTGTTGTGTCCCATCCATCCCACGTGGGATGGGGATCCTGCCCTGGTTGTTGTGTCCCATCCATCCCATGTGGGATGGGGATCCTGCCCTGGTTGTTGTGTGTCCATTCGTCCCACTTGGGATGGGGATCCTGCCCTGAGATGGGGATCCTGCCCTGGTTGTTGTGTCCCATCCGTCCCACGTGGGATGGGGATCCTGCCCTGGTTGTTGTGTGTCCATTCATCCCACGTGGGATGGGGACCCTGCCCTGGGATGGGGATCCTGCCCTGGTTGTTGTGTGTCCATCCATCCCACGTGGGATGGGGATCCTGCCCTGGTTGTTGTGTGTCCATTCATCCCACATGGGATGGGGACCCTGCCCTGGTTGTTGTGTGTCCATTCATCCCACGTGGGATGGGGACCCTGCCCTGGGATGGGGATCCTGCCCTGGTTGTTGTGTCCCCATCTGTCCCACGTGGGATGGGGATCCTGCCCTGGTTGTTGTGTCCCATCCGTCCCATGTGGGATGGGGATCCTGCCCTGGTTGTTATGTCCCCATCCGTCCCACGTGGGATGGGGATCCTGCCCTGGTTGTTGTGTCCCATTCGTCCCACGTGGGATGGGGATCCTGCCCTGGGATGGGGATCCTGCCCTGGTTGTTGTGTCCCATCCATCCCATGTGGGATGGGGATCCTGCCCTGGTTGTTGTGTCCCATCCATCCCACGTGGGATGGGGATCCTGCCCTGGGATGGGGACCCTGCCCTGGTTGTTGTGTCCCATCCGTCCCACGTGGGATGGGGATCCTGCCCTGGTTGTTGTGTCCCATCCGTCCCATGTGGAATGGGGATCCTGCCCTGGTTGTTGTGTCCCATCCGTCCCATGTGGGATGGGGATCCTGCCCTGGTTGTTGTGTCCCATCCGTCCCATGTGGGATGGGGATCCTGCCCTGGTTGTTGTGTGTCCATCCATCCCACGTGGGATGGGGATCCTGCCCTGGTTGTTGTGTCCCATCCGTCCCACGTGGGATGGGGATCCTGCCCTGGGATGGGGATCCTGCCCTGCTTGTTGTGTCCCATCCATCCCACTTGGGATGGGGATCCTGCCCTGGTTCTTGTCTCTCCACCCCTTCCTTTGGCCGCCCTGTGGGTGCCTCCCATTGGGCACGGAGGCGGTTGGGTCGCTGCGGTGCCGCACTCGGTTAAATCCGTGCTTTTCCCCTTCCCAGGAAGAAGAGCTGTTCCCGTTCAACCTGGACGAGTTTGTTACTGTGGATGAGGTGATAGAGGAGAGCGAGTCTCCCGTTAAAACGCAGCACAGTCAGCCCAAGGGGAAGAGGAAGGAGTGTTCCAGGAGCAGCTCGGAGCCCAGCTCCAAGCGGAGGAAGGACAGGAGCTCCCCGCAGCGCCTCGCCGAGAGCCGCCTGTCCTTCGTCATGTTGGATGAGATCGGCGAGGAGGAGGAGGAGGCCGGCGCGCAGCTGGGCATGCTGGTGGTGGACGAGGTGGTGGAGGAGGAGGAGCTGATGGCCGAGGTGGGCAAGGAGCCGCGGGTGCTCCTCACTTTGGATGAGCTGCGGGAGCAGGGCGGCTCGCGGAGGGACGGCTGCGCTTTGGATGGGCGGCGATTGAAGCCGGAGCCTTTGGTGACCGTGGATGAAATCGGGGAGGTGGAGGAGCTGCCGCTGAACGAGCCCACGGAGCTGAGCGTGGAGGAGGGGCTGAAGCCGAAGGAGGAGGAGGAGGAGAAGGGCGGCGCTGAGGATCCCTGCCAGGTGCCCGACGATCCCAGCGCCTTGGTGACGGTGGATGAGATCCGTGAGGAGCACGAGGACGACGGCCCGACGTGGGACGAGGCGAACGAGGATGAAGATGATTTCCTGGCTGACTTCAACCGACTGAAGGAGGAGCTGAACTTTGTTACAGTGGATGAGGTTGGGGAGGAGGATGAGGAGGAAGAAAGCGCTTCGCCGGGGAAAAACCCAAAGGAAGGTGAAGACGAGGAGGAAATTGCTGCTGCTGTGGGACCAGAAGAAGAAACAGCTGCTGTTGCAGGACCAGAAGAGGAGGACATTGTTGCTGTTGCAGGGCCAGAAGAGATGGAAGTTCTGGGCGGTGCACATCCGGAGGAAGAAGAAAGTGCAGCCTCCAAATCAAAAGGTGAGGAGCTGCTGGTAGCTGCCAGAGGGGAGCAGGGATCGGGTACCCGGAATGACTGCGTGGGGAAGGGACAAAGGGAGATGTGTGGGGAGGAGAGGAGTTGCAGAATGGGTCTGTGTGCAGTGTGGAGTCAGGAAAGGGTTAGGAAAGGCGTAAGGGAGCCGGGAGGGGAGAGCTATAGATAAACCAGGGAGCTGCAGGCTGTGACATCCGAGCCCAGCAGGCAGGCAGGGGCTGAAGGGTGGCTGAAGCTGCTGTGCTGGGAGCCAGAGCAGGGCTGGGACACCTCTGCTATGGGGACAGGGAGGGAGCTGGGGCTGTGCAGCCTCAGAGGAGACCACACAGTGACCTTCCAGGACCTGAAGGGGCCTATGGGAAAGCTGGAGAGGGACTTTATAAGGGCAAGTAGTGACAGGATGAGGGGAAATGGCTTTAAACTTAAAGGGGGTAGATTGAGACTGGGTAATAGGAGGGCATTCTTCGTGAGGGACAGGCTGCCCAAGGAGGCTGTGGATCCCCATCCCTGCAGGCATCCAAGGCCAGGCTGGATGTGGCTCTGGGCAGCCTGGGCTGCTGGTGGGCGACCTGCACACAGCAGGGGGTTGAAATTCAATGATCATTGCGGTCCTTTTCAACCCAGGCCATTCTGTGATTCTATGTGAGGCACTGAACGGGTTCCCCATTGAGGCTGTGGGTGCCCACAGGTGCTGTTTCCTGCATCCCAAAGACCAGGACAGCCCTCAGCTCACTGCCATCCTTTTCAGGTCTGGATTACCTCCTCCCCAAGGCCGGCTTCTTCTGCCAAATCTGCTCCCTGTTTTACTCAGATGAGACCTCAGTGAAGAATCACTGCCGCACGGCGCTGCACCAGCAGAACGCAGAGGTGAGCTGGGGGGGCTGGGGGGGCTACATGGGGCCTGGGGGGCTGCATGGGGCTGGGGGGCTGCCCACTCACTTTGCCCTTCTTCCTGCAGAGGTTCATGGCCACACAGAAGGAGGAAGAGAGCAGTGGGGCTGAGCACAGCCCGAGGTGACGGGAAAAGAGGAGAGGAGAGGAGAGGAGCCTCCATCCTTCCATCCTTCCATCCCATCCAGCGAGGGGCCCGGCTGCCTTCGTGTGTTCTGTTGGTGTTGTACAGATCCAGACTGAGACGCCCGCAGGGGGGAAGGAGGTGGCTTTGGTTTGTGTCCCAAAGCATTGGGGTGTGGGGGGCTGCTCCCCTCCCGCCCCCCTTTCACTTGCCATAAACACCCTCCTTGTACAGCCCCCAGGGCCTCGTGTGTGCTGTGCCTCCCCCTGCCCCCCTCCCTGCCCCACCTGGGGTCCTGGAGTTGGTTCAGTTCAGTGCACTGCACGCATCACCTGGATCGGGGGTCCCTTATACTTGCCTGCACCCCCTGCCTGTTTAGGGGGGGGGGGAGGCTCTGGTTTCTATTGGGACCCCCACCTCCTGGAGCATCCCATCACCTCTGGGGGGCCCTGCAGTGCTCTGGGTGGTCCGTGGCATCGTGCCCAAGTTTCCTATGCGTGCTGTGAGTCTTCAGCTCACCTTAGGGGGGTCCCTTATGCCTGCCTGCACCCCCCAGCAGCTGTTGGGGGGATGTAGGGGGGGTGGGCTCTGGTTCCCATTAGGCCCCCCCATCCCTTGGAGCATCGTGGAGTATCCCATCACCCTGATGCTCTGCAGGGCCGTTTGCTGTGCACGTTGTGGGGCTTCAGCTCATCATTTACTGCTCCGGCTGCGCTGCCACAAGGCCGGATGAGATCCACCCAGGAGCACTGATGGAGCTGGCAGAGCTGGTAGCAGAGTCGTTTGCCATCGTCTATCGGCAGTCCTTGCTGCCTGGTGAGGTCCCGGCAGACTGGAGGCTTGGCAGTGTGACTCCCATCTACGAGAAGGGTTGTGAGGAGGATCCGGGGACCTCCAGGCCTGTGAGCCTGAGCTCGGTGACTCACTGCATTATTCCTTCCCTGTGGGCTGCTTTTCCAGGGCACAGAGGGAGCGGGCAGCCCCTGGGGGGAAGTGAATGGAGCCAAATGCAGCTGGCAGCCAGCGGCGTCCCCCATCAATGTCCTCGTCAGGAGGGCACAGGCACCAAGTTGGCTGGAAGTGTGGAGCTGCCTGGGGGCAGCGAGGCCCTGCAGGGGGATCTGGACAGGCTGGAGGGCTGGGCTGAAGCCACGGGCTGAGGTTCGACACGGCCAAACGCCGGCTCTGCACTTCGGCCTCAACAACCCCAGGCAGTGCTACGGGACTGGGGCGGAGCGGAGGAGACGGAGCTGGGCTCCCTGGAGGACCGAGGGCATCCTGCTTGTGTCAGGGACACGGCACTGGTTGTCCCTGTGTGCAGCTCTGTGTCTCACTGCCAGAAGGACGTTGAGGTCCTGCAGTGGGTTGAAAGAAGGGGGACGGAGCTGTGAGGGGCTGGAGCACAGGGCTTGGGGGGGGGCTGAGGGGCTGGGGTTGGAGAAGAGGCTCGGGGGAGACCTCAGTGCTCTCTAGAACTGCCTGAAGGATGTGGGGACACCATGGGGACACCATGGGACATGGAGAACCATGATGGGACACTGGGGCATCAGTGGGGCATGGGGACCCCAATGGGGCATCAGTGGGGCATGGGGACCCCAATGGGGCATCAGTGGGGCATGGGGACCCCAATGGGGCATCAGTGGGGCATGGGGACCCCAATGGGGCATCAGTGGGGCATGGAGGACCAAGAGCGTGGAGAAGAGGAGGCTCAGGACAGACCTCACTACTCTCTAGAACTGCCTGAAGGGGGTGGGGACACCATGGGGACACCATGGGACATGGAGAACCACGATGGGACATCAGTGGGACCCCAATGGGCCATGGGGACTCGATGGGACATCAGTGGGATCCCAGTGGGACATGGGGACTTGATGGGATCCCAATGGGGCATGGGGACTCGATGGGACATCAGTGGGATCCCAGTGGGGCATGGGGACTCGATGGGACATCAGTGGGACCCCAATGGGGCATGGGGACTCGATGGGACATCAGTGGGATCCCAGTGGGACATGGGGACTTGATGGGATCCCAATGGGGCATGGGGACTCGATGGGACATCAGTGGGACCCCAATGGGGCATGGGGACTCGATGGGACATCAGTGGGACCCCAGTGGGGCATGGGGACTCGATGGGACATCAGTGGGACCCCAGTGGGACACGGGGACTTGATGGGACCCCAATGGGGCATGGGGACTCGATGGGACATCACTGGGACCCCAGTGGGCCATAGGGACTTGATGGGACCCCAATGGGCCATGGGGACTCGATGGGACATCAGTGGGACCCCAGTGGGGCATGGGGACTCGATGGGACATCAGTGGGACCCCAATGGGCCATGGGGACTCGATGGGACATCAGTGGGATCCCAGTGGGGCCTGGGGACTCGATGGGACATCAATGGGACCCCAATGGGCCATGGGGACTCGATGGGACATCAGTGGGACCCCAGTGGGGCCTGGGGACTCGATGGGACATCAGTGGGACCCCAATGGGCCATGGGGACTCGATGGGACATCAGTGGGATCCCAGTGGGGCATGGGGACTCGATGGGACCCCAATGGGGCATGGGGACTCGATGGGACATCAGTGGGACCCCAATGGGCCATGGGGACTCGATGGGACATCAATGGGACCCCAATGGGGCATGGAGACTCGATGGGACATCAGTGGGACCCCAATGGGCCATGGGGACTCAATGGGACATCAGTGGGACCCCAATGGGCCATGGGGACTCGATGGGACATCAGTGGGACCCCAATGGGCCATGGGGACTCGATGGGACATCAGTGGGACCCCAATGGGGCATGGGGACTCGATGGGACATCAGTGGGACCCCAGTGGGTCATGGGGACTCGATGGGACATCAGCGGGACCCCAATGGGGCATGGAGACTCAATGGGACATCAGTGGGACCCCAGTGTGGCATGGAGACTCGATGGGACCCCAATGGGCCATGGGGACTCGGTGGGACATCAGTGGGACCCCAATGGGGCATGGAGACTCAATGGGACATCAGTGGGACCCCAGTGTGGCATGGAGACTCGATGGGACCCCAATGGGCCATGGGGACTCGATGGGACATCAGTGGGACCCCAATGGGGCATGGGGACTCGGTGGGACATCGGTGGGACCCCAGTGTGGCATGGAGACTCGATGGGACCCCAATGGGCCATGGGGACTCGGTGGGACATCAGTGGGACCCCAATGGGGCATGGAGACTCAATGGGACATCAGTGGGACCCCAGTGTGGCATGGAGACTCGATGGGACCCCAATGGGCCATGGGGACTCGATGGGACATCAGTGGGACCCCAATGGGGCATGGGGACTCGGTGGGACATCAGTGGGACCCCAGTGTGGCATGGAGACTCGATGGGACCCCAATGGGCCATGGGGACTCGGTGGGACATCAGTGGGACCCCAATGGGGCATGGGGACTCGGTGGGACATCAGTGGGACCCCAGTGTGGCATGGAGACTCGATGGGACCCCAATGGGCCATGGGGACTCGGTGGGACATCAGTGGGACCCCAATGGGCCATGGGGACTCGATGGGACATCAGTGGGACCCCAGTGGGCCATGGGGACTCAATGGGACATCGGTGCATCTGACCTCACTGCATTGTTCCTTCCCTTTGGGCTGCTGTTCCAGGACACAGAGGGAGTGGGCAGCCCCTGGGGGGGGTTAAATGGGGAGGGGGGGTTACACGGGGTGAAGGGGAGGACTTCTGCTGCCGGGGAAACTGAGGCTGCGGCAGCAGGGCCAACCGAGGTGCGTTCCCCTTTAAGAGAGGCCGAGGGGGGTTGGGGGGGTGGGGGTTGGGAGGAGGGGGGGGAGGGGGGTGTGTGCCGCAGTGCGGGGGGGTCGGGGGGGGGGGCGGTGCGGGGCGATGCTGCGGGTCTTCGTGCTGCACGCGGAGGAGCTCCGCACGTCGGACGCCGACATCAGCGATGCGTATTGCGGGGTCGTGTTCAGAGGTGCGGGGTGGGGGGGGGGGAGGGGGCGGGGTGGGGGCTGTGTTGGGGTCGTGGAGGCTGCGGGCCCCCCCGGAGCTTTTGTGCTGGGGGCGGGGCTGTGCGGCCCAATGGAGGGGCGCTGGGGGGGAATGAGCTGAGGTCTGGTTGCTGTATGGGGGTCCTGGTTTAGTGGGGGGGGGGCCGTTATTTGGGGGGGGGTCGGTGTGGGAGGGGTCCCAGGAGGCCCATTTTGGGGGGGTGGGGGGGGAGCCTGTATAGGAGGGGTCCCATTTTGGGGGGGCTCAGTAGGGGGGAGATCCCAGGAGACCCATTGGGGGGGGTTGTATGGGGGTGTCCTGTTCTGGGGGGGTTCAGTATGGGAGGGGTCCCGGCAGTCCCATTTTGGGGGGTGGGGGGGGGAGTCTGTATAAAGGAGGGTCCCATTTGGGGGGGTTCAGTAGGGGGAGATCTCAGGACTCCCAATTGGGGGGGGTCTGTATGGGGGGGGTCCTATTCTGGGAGGAGGGTTCGTATGGGAGGAGCCCTAGGAGACCCGTTTAGGGGGGGGGTTATATGGGGTGGGGTCACATTCGGGGGGGGGGGGGGGGTCGGTATGGGAGAGATCTCAGTAGTCCCAATTCTGGGGGGGGCTGTATGGGGGTCCTGTTCTGGGGGGGGCTCAGTATGGGAGGGGTCCCGGCAATCCCATTTGGGGGGGGGGGGGGGGGGGCGAGTCTCTATGGAGGTGGGTCCCGTTTTGGGGGGGTTCAGTATGAGAGAGATCTCAGGAGTCCCATTCTGGGGGGGGGGGGTCCCATTTGGGGGGGGTCCCATTTGGGGGAGTTCAATATGGGAGAGATCTCAGGAGTCCCACTTGGGGGGGGGTAGAAGTTGTATGGGGTGGGGTCCCGTTCTGTGGGGGGGGGTTCAGGTGGGAGGGGTCCCAGGAGACCCATTTGGGGGGGTGTATGTGGGGGGGTCTTATTTGGGGGGATTCTGTATGGGGAGGTTCTGAGGAGACCCATTTTGGGGGTGGGGGGGGTCTGTATGGTGAGGGGGTCCCAGGAGTCCCATTTTTTGGGGGGGGGGTCACATATATAAGAGGAGGAGTGAGTATGGGAGAGACCTCATTTGGGGTGGGTCTGTATGGGGGGTCCTATTCTGGGGGGGAGGGAGAGGTTGTATGGGGGGGGTCCCATTCTGTGGGGGGGGGTCACTATGGGAGGGATCTCAGGGGTCCCATTTTGGGGTTTGTATGGGGTGGGGTCCTGTTCTGGGGGGGAGAGGGGGGCGTTCAGTTTGGGGGGGTCTGTTTGGGGTCCCAACGCAGGGTTCTATCTCTGTATGGGGGTCCGGGGGGGGGAGGGGGGGGACAAAACCCATCAATATGCAGGGGTCTGAGGGGGGGGGGGGGCTCCCTTCTGTGCATGGGGGGGTGGGGGGTCTCAATAGGGGATTTCTGGGGGGGCGGGGGGGTTCCAATAGGGGATTTCTGGGGGGGAGGGGGGGGTTATGCAGGGTGCTGCCTTTATATGGAGTCCCTGTTATGGGGGGGGTGCGGGGGGGTCCCAGTCTGCGGAATCCCATCCGTGTGCACTGATCCTGGACTGGGGGGGTCCCAGAGAATTCCTCCCCTTCTCCCCCCCTTTCAATGTCTCCGGACCCCCCCACGGCCGCTCTGTGCAGTAAGGCCCCCCCCCCCCCCCCAAAGTGCAGGAGGGGCTGTCGGTGCTGTCGGTGCTGGGGGGGGGGCGGGGGGGTCATAGCTGAGCGGTGACAGCAGAGGCGCAGCCGCCGCTATTTCTGGTCCCGCGAGAGCAGCTGCGGAGGGGGGGGGGGGGGTTGTTTAGTGACCCCCCCAGGATGAACCGAGCGGGGGGGGGGGGTGTTTAGTGACCCCCCGGGATGAACCGAGCGGGGGGGGGGGGGGGTCCGCTAAAGGGGAGACGAGCAGCGAATTGGGGGGGGGGCGTGGATGGGGGGGGGGGCAGTGCGGGGTGATTTTTCCCCCCCCTCCCATATCCCAACGTGGCACTGAGCCACACCGGGGGGGGGGGGGGCGCACATCCAGGTAGGTGACGTCACGACCCCGTGGGTGACGTCACCCCCCTAGCAGTACTACCCCCCCCATGGAACGACCCCCCCACATCCGCGCCGTCCCTCATCCCAACACCCCCCCCCTCTCCCCCCCCCAAGGCTGAGCTCCGTGGCCCCGCCCCCTTTCTGCCCCCCCCCGCCCCCCCCCCCCCCCCATCCCTCGCTGCCCATCGCGGCGCTGCCCCGCGCTCCAGCCATGCTGCGCTGCCTTCTGCAGCGAGCCCAGCTGCGCCGCCCCGAGAAGGGGGACAGGCAGAGCGACCCCGTGGCCAGCCTGACCTTCCGAGGTGAGCCTGAGGGCTTCGGGGGCGCCGGGGGGGCGTCGGGATCCTTAAATCCACGTAGAGCCCCGCTGCCCCACGGCCCCCCCGTCCCTTTCTGTGTATTGGGGTCCCTGCTCCGCAAACGATGGGAGGCGATCCCGAAGCTGTGGGGCGCTGCTTCTGCGTTTGGGGTTTGCGGGAGATCCCGTCGCTTTTGGGGTGGTTTGTGGGGGGAGGAGCTGGGGACGGTCCCCAAAAGGGTGATGGCAGCGGAGGGCTGCGCCTTTGGGTGCTCCCAGGGGGTTCTGTGCGGGGTTTTGGGGAGGGGGATCCTATGGCGTGGAGGGGTTTCGGGGGGGGGACCTCGAGGTTTGTGGATGAGAACTGCCTGAGAGCTGGGAGCGAGGATCCTATGGGATCCGTCCCACTGCTGTGGGGTTTGAGGGGCTGCACCTTTGGGATGGGGTTCTGTTACCCCAAATGTTGGGGAGAAGCCCCCAGATTGGTGCCTGAGGACCCCGAGGGTTGTGAACGGGAACCCCGAGATCTGAGCGTGGGAACCCCTCAGGAGTTGTGGATGAGGACTGAGGACCCTATAGGGGTCCATCCCACTGCTGGGGGCTCTGGGGGTCTGCGTGTCCTATGGGGTGGGGGTTCTGTTCCCCCAAATATTGGGGGACCCACTGAGAGTTGTGACTGTGGCCACCCAAGAGCTGTGAATGGGAAACCCCAAGATCTGAGCATGGGAACCCCTCAGGGTTTGTGAGTGAGGACCCTATAGGGGTCCATCCCATCGCTTTGGGTTCTTGGGGTCTGTGTGTCCTTTGGGATGGGGGTTCTGTTCCCCAAATACTGGGGAGACCCCTGAAATTGGTGACTGTGGCCACCCCAAGAGTTGTGAAAAAAATCCCCCAAGATCTGAGCATGGAACCCTTAGGATTTGTGAGTGAGGACCCTATAGGGGTCCATCCTATTGCTGTGGGCTTTGAGGGGCTGCACGTCTTTTAGGACGGGGGTTCCTTTCCCCCAAATGTTGGGGAGCCCCCTGAGATTGGTGCCTGAGGACCCCAAGAGTTGGGAATGGGAACCCCAGGATCTGAGCGTGGGAACCCCTTAGGATTTGTGAATGAAGACCCTACAGGGTTCCATCCCACTGCTGGCGGCTCTTAGGGTCTGTGTGTTCTATGGGGTGGGGGTTCTGTCCCCCTGGATGTTGGGGACCCCCCCCAGATTGGTGCCTGAGGACACCCCAAGATTTATGAGTGGGAACCTCAACATCTGAGCGTGGGAACCCCTTAGGATTTGTGGATGAGGACCCTGTAGGGTTCTGTCCCATTGCTGTGGGATTTGAGGGGCTGTGTGTCCTTTGGGATGGGGGTTCCTTTCCCCTAAATGCTGGGGAGACCCCTGAGATTTGTGAATGGAGACACCCCAAGGGTGAATGGGAAACCCCGAGATCTGAGCGTGGGAACCTCTCAGGGTTTGTGAATGAAGACCCTACAGGGGTCCGTCCCACTGCTGGGGGCTCTTAGGGTCTGTGTGTCTTTTGGGATGGGGGTTCTGTTCCCCCAAATATTGGGGAGACCCCTGAGATTGGTGACTGCGGCCACCCCAAGAGTCGTGAATGGGATCCCCCAGGATCTGAGCCTTTAGGATTTGTGACTGCGGACCCCACTGGTGCCCACCCCATTGCTTTTGGGGCCGGCTCATCCTTACAGATACGTTTCCCCTCCTCCCCCCCCTCCCCATTTCGGGTCCCCCCGATCCCGCGCGCTGAGGACCCCATAGCAATGGGGTGAGGTGGCTCCCAGCGATGGGAAATGGCCGTTTTTAGGAAAAGGAACCCAAAAGAAGGACAGGAAGGGGCCGAGGAGGGGCGGCGCGGCCCTTCCTGCTGCGTCCCGGGGGGGTCGGGATGGCAGTGGGGTCATTGGGGTCAATGGGGCCGTTGGCAGGCGGCCGCCCGCTGTGGGGTGCGGTGCCGGATGAAGCCCGCAATGCTGGGAAATCCCAAAATAGGAAAAGATCAACGGGAGGACGCTTAAAAAAGGAAAAAATACCCAACAACGCGACGGCCCCAAAGCTGGAATGGGTTTTGGGTCCGAGGTTTTGGGGTCAGCGTTGTTGTGTGCTGTGCTGGGGGTGGGGGGGAAGCTCTGCCCCATAGCCGGCATTGGGGCGGCCCCAAAGGAGCGCTGTGGGGTCTGTGGGGACCCTGAGGGACAGAATGTGGGATCCGGGGGGAAATGGAGGCGTTGTAGGATCGGAGGGGAACTGAGGCACAGAATATGGGATCTGTGGCGTTGTGTATAGGATGCGTGGGGGACTGAGGCACAGGGTATAGGATCAGTGGGGAACTGAGGCATAGGATATGGGGTCAGTGGGGAAACTGAGGCACAGCGTATGGGATCTGTGGGGAAACTGAGGCACAGCGTGTGGGATCTGTGGGGAAACAGGGTCACGGTATGGGGTCAGTGGGGAAACAGGCCCAGCATATGGGATCTGTGGGGAAACTGAGGCACAGTATGGGATCTGTGAGGAAACTAAGGCGTTGTGTGTAGGATCAGTGGGGAACTGAGGCACAGGATATGGGATCTGTGGGGAAACTGAGGCACAGCATGTGGGATCTATGGGGATATTGAGGCGTTGTAGGATCAGTGGGGTGCTGAGGCACAGAATATGGGATCTATGGGGATATTGAGGCGTTGTAGGATCAGTGGGGAACTGAGGCATGGTGTGTAGGATCGATGGGGAAACTGAGGCACAGAATATGGGATCCATGGGGTAACAGGCACAGTGTGTGGGATCTGTAGGGGAACTGAGGCACAGGGTATGGGGTCAGTGGGGGAACTGAGGCGTGGTGTGTAGGATCTATGGGGAAACTAAAGGCCCCGCATATGGGATCTGTGGGGGAACTGCGTCACTGCATGTGGGATTTATGGGGAACTGAGACTTTGTGTATAGGATCTGTGGGTTAGCTGAGGCACAGAATGTGGGGTTCTATGGGGAAACTGAGGTATGGTGTGTAGGATCTATAGGGAAACTGAGGGACAGAATATGGGATCTGTGGAGGAACTGAGGCACAGTATGGGATCTATGGGGAAACTAAGGCGTTGTGTGTGGGGTCAGTGGGGAAACTGGGGCACAGCGTGTGGGATCTATGGGGAAATTGAGGCGTTGTAGGATCAGTGGGGAAACTGAGCCACAGAATGTGGGATTAATGGGGGAAGTGAGGCATTGTGTGGAGGATCTATGGGGAAACTGAGCACAGCATATAGGATCTATGGGGAAACTGAGCACAGCATATAGGATCTATGGGGAAACTGAGCACAGCATATAGGATCTATGGGGAAACTGAGGACAGCATATAGGATCTATGGGGAAACTGAGCACAGCATATAGGATCTATGGGGAAACTGAGGTACGGTACATGGGATCTATGGGGGAACTGGAGCCCAGCATATGGGATCAGTGGGGGAACTGAGGCACAGGGTGTGGGATCTATGGGGGAACTGAGGTGTGGTGTATAGGATCTATGGGGGACTGAGGCACAGAATATGGGGTCAGTAGCCTTGTGTATAGGATCGATGGGGGACTGAGTCCTTGTGTGTAGGATTTATGGGGGACTGAGGCACAGAATATGGGGTCTATGAGGGAACTGAGGCACAGAATATGGGCTGAAAGGGGAAATAGGCACAGAATATGGGATTAATGGGGAAACTGAGGCACCGCATGTGGGATCTATGGGGAAATTGAGGCATTGTGGGATCAGAGGGGAACTGAGGCACAGAATGTGGGGTCTGTGGGGGAACTGAAGCCCAGTTTATGGGATCTGTGGGGAAACTGAGGCACAGGGTGTGGGATCTACGGGGGAACTGAGGTGTGGTGTATAGGATCTAGGGGGGACTGAGGCACAGAATATGGGATCTGTGGGGGAACCGAAGCCCAACATATGGGATCTATGGGGGAAGCGAGGCACAGCATATGGGATCTGCGGGGTATGGGGTCAGTGGAGAAACAGGTACGGTGTGTAGGATTACGGGGAAACCGAGGCACAGAATATGGGATTAACGGGGAAACAGAGGCACAGAATATGGGATTAACGGGGAAACTGAGGCACAGAATATGGGATTAACGGGGAAACCGAGGCGCAGAATATGGGATTAACAGGGAACGAGGCACAGAATATGGGATTAATGGGGAAACCGAGGCGCAGAATATGGGATTAACGGGGAAACTGAGGCGCAGAATATGGGATTAACGGGAAAACCGAGGCGCAGAATATGGGATCAACGGGGAAACCGAGGCGCAGAATATGAGATTAACGGGGAAACCGAGGCACAGAATATGGGATTAACGGGGAAACTGAGGCACAGAATATGGGATTAACGGGGAAACTGAGGCGCAGAATATGGGATTAATGGGGAAACCGAGGCACAGAATATGGGATTAACGGGGAAACCGAGGTACAGAATATGGGATTAACGGGGAAACTGAGGCACAGAATATGGGATTAACGGGGAAACCGAGGCACAGAATATGGGATTAATGGGGAAACCAAGGCACAGAATATGGGATTGAGGCACAGAATATGGGATTAACGGGGAAACCGAGGCACAGAATATGGGATTAACGGGGAAACCGAGGCGCAGAATATGGGATTAACGGGGAAACCGAGGCACAGAATATGGGATTAACGGGGAAACAGAGGCGCAGAATATGGGATTAACGGGGAAACTGAGGCGCAGAATATGGGATTAACGGGGAAACCGAGGCGCAGAATATGGGATTAACGGGGAAACCGAGGCACAGAATATGGGATTAACGGGGAAACCGAGGCGCAGAATATGGGATTAACGGGGAAACTGAGGCACAGAATATGGGATTAATGGGGAAACTGAGGCACAGAATATGGGATTAACGGGGAAACCGAGACACAGAATATGGGATTAACGGGGAAACCGAGGCACAGAATATGGGATTAACGGGGAAACCGAGGCACAGAATATGGGATTAACGGGGAAACTGAGGCACCGTATGTGGGATTAACAGGGAAACCGAGGCGCAGAATATGGGATTAACGGGGAAACTGAGGCACAGAATATGGGATTAATGGGGAAACCGAGGCGCAGAATATGGGATTGAGGCACAGAATATGGGATTAACGGGGAAACCGAGGCACAGAATATGGGATTAACGGGGAAACTGAGGCGCAGTTGTTTCTCCCCGTTGTTTCTCCCACTGGTGCCTGGGCTGGGAGCTGAGCTTTAGGGCCGTTCCCACGCACCCCACATGTGTTGTAGGGGTGAAGAAGAAGACGAAAGTCATCAAGAACAGCATCAACCCCGTATGGAACGAGGTGAGCGCCACCTTTCCTCCCCGATCCTATAAGGGTCGGAGGGAATCCTGTCACCCTGTTCCGACCGTACGGAGCTTTTTCTGTGTTTATAGGGTTTCGAGTGGGATCTGAAGGGCGTTGCTTTGGACCTGGGCTCTGAGCTCTGCGTCGTTGTGAAGGACCATGAGACCGTGGGGAGGAATAGGTGAGGAGGAAGGGGGGGGGAAGGCTTTGATCCCAATATTCCCCCCCATGGCTCCGATTTGCAAAGCCTGGGGCGTGCACTTCGTGCACGCCCCAGGCTTTGCAAAACGGAGCCCGGGGGGAGGGGTTGTGGAATTTAGGATCGAGGCTCGTGGGTTGCAAGAGTAGGAAGAGAGCAATGTGGCGTTTTTTTGTTTTGGGGTTGTTTGCTGACCCCGCTCCCCCCCCCCCTTTTCCTTTGTCCTTTCGGTGGCTGCGGAGGAAACGAAAGGAGACGGGGTGGAGAGGTTGGGGGAGGGGGGGGGGGGAGGAAATGAGAGCGGAATTCCCATTGGATGTGGGATTTGGAGTGGTTGCCCAACCCCCCCCCCTTCCCCTCTGACCCTCTGACCCGCTGACCCTAAAGGTTTTTGGGAGAAGCTCGTGTTCCCCTACGGGATGTGCTGTCCTCACCCAGCCTGGCAGCATCCTATGATGTCCCGTTGTTGGATAGCAAGAAGCAGAACACTGGGGTGAGGAACCATATGGGGGGGGATGTGGGGTGGGGACACGGCAGTGGGATGTGGGGGCACAATGGGGTGGGGGCACAGTGGGATGGGGACTCAATGGGATGGGGAAATAATGGGATGGGGGCACAATGGGATGGGGACTCAATGGGATGGGGAAATAATGGGATGGGGGCACAGTGGGATGGGGGCACAATGGGATGGGGAAATAATGGGATGGGGGCACAGTGGGATGGGGACTCAATGGGATGGGGACTCAATGGGATGGGGACTCAATGGGATGGGGAAATAATGGGATGGGGGCACAGTGGGATGGGGGCACAATGGGATGGGGGCACAGTGGGATGGGGACTCAATGGGATGGGGAAATAATGGGATGGGGGCACAGTGGGATGGGGGCACAATGGGATGGGGAAATAATGGGATGGGGGCACAGTGGGATGGGGACTCAATGGGACGGGGAAATAATGGGATGGGGGCACAGTGGGATGGGGGCACAATGGGATGGGGAAACAATGGGATGGGGGCACAATGGGATGGGGACTCAATGGGATGGGGACTCAATGGGATGGGGAAACAATGGGATGGGGACAAGGCTGTGGGATGGGGACATGGCAATGGGATGGGGACACAATGGGATGGGGGCACAATGGGATGGGGACACGGCTGTGGGATGGGGACATGGCAATGGGATGGGGACACAATGGGATGGGGGCACAATGGGATGGGGAAACAATGGGATGGGGGCAATGGGATGGGGACACAATGGGATGGGGGCACAATGGGATGGGGACAAGGCTGTGGGATGGGGACATGGCAATGGGATGGGGACACAATGGGATGGGGGCACAATGGGATGGGGAAACAATGGGATGGGGGCAATGGGATGGGGGCACAGTGGGATGGGGGCACAATGGGATGGGGAAACAATGGGATGGGGGCAATGGGATGGGGACACAATGGGATGGGGGCACAATGGGATGGGGAAACAATGGGATGGGGGCACAATGAGATGAGGAAACAATGGGATGGGGGCAATGGGATGGGGGCACAATGGGATGGGGACAAGGCTGTGGGATGGGGACATGGCAATGGGGTGGGGACACAATGGGATGAGGAAACAATGGGATGGGGGCACAATGGGATGAGGAAACAATGGGATGGGGGCAATGGGATGGGGGCACAATGGGATGGGGACACGGCTGTGGATGGGGACATGGCAGTGGGGTGGGGGCACAATGGGATGAGGAAACAATGGGATGGGGGCACAATGGAATGGAGACTCAATGGGATGAGGAAACAACGGGATGGGGACTCAATAGGATGGGGGCACAATAGGATGGGGGCACAGTGGGATGGGGACAAGGCTGTGGGATGGGGACATGGCAATGGGGTGGGGACTCAATGGGATGGGGGCACAATGGGATGGGGACATGGCTATGGGATGGGGACATGGCAATGGGGTGGGAACTCAATGGGATGGGGGCACAATGGGATGGGGACACGGCTATGGGATGGGGACACGGCTATGGGATGGGGACACGGCTGTGGGATGGGGACATGGCAATGGGGTGGGGGCACAATGGGGTGGGGGCACAGTGGGATGGGAACACAGTGGGATGGGGACACGGCTGTGGGATGGGGACACGGCTGTGGGATGGGGACATGGCAATGGGGTGGGGGCACAATGGGGTGGGGGCACAATGGGATGGGAACTCAATGGGATGGGAGCACAATGGGATGGGGACAAGGCTGTGGGATGGGGACATGGCAATGGGGTGGGGGAACTCAATGGGATGGGGGCACAATGGGATGGGGACATGGCAATGGGATGGGGGCACAATGGGATGGGGACGTGGCAATGGCATGGGGGCACAATGGGATGGGGGACAATGGGATGGGAACTCAATGGGATGGGAGCACAATGGGATGGGGACACGGCTGTGGGATGGGGACACGGCTGTGGGATGGGGACATGGCAATGGGGTGGGGGCACAATGGGGTAGGGACGTGGCGATGAAATGGGGACATGGCAGTGGGATGGGGACACAATGGGATGGGGACATAGCAATGGTGGGGGCAAAGTGGGATGGGGAAATGGCAGCGGGATGGGGATGTGGTGATGAAATGGGGACTCAGTGGGATGGGGACATGGCAGTGGGATGGGGAAACAATGGGATGGGGACACAATGACGAAATGAGGACAAGGCAGTGGGATGGGGACACAATGGGATGGGGGCAAAATGGGATGGGGGAAATGGCAGCGGGATGGGGGAATGTGGTGATGAAATGGGGACGTGGCAGTGGGGTGGGGACGTGGCAGTGGGGTGGGGACGTGGCAGTGGGGTGGGGACGTGGCAGTGGGGTGGATGTGTGACGACTCTCCCCTTTTACCCAGGCTTCCCTCGTCCTGCAAGTCTCCTACACCCCTCCTCCGGGCGCTGCCCCCCTCTTCCCTCCCCCAGCCCCCCCCGAGGCAGCCCCGGCGGCGGTGGCGGAGCCCGACACGCTCACCGGTAATGCGGGGGCTGCACGGGGGGACGCGTCCCCCATCGCCCACCCCACGGCGCCCGGGGACCCGCAGCAACCTCCCTGCCTCCCGCCCCGCGCAGAAGCGGCCACCGAGGAGGAGGGGGAGGACCAGGCGGTGACGGGGGACGAGTTGGAGCCCCCACCCTCGGGGCTGCCGGGCTCGGAGCCGCCCTCGCTGCCCCACAGACCCCCGGCTCCCCGCGGCCGTGGGGTGAAGCGCAGGAGGAGCTCGCCCAAAAAACCGCTGTCCAACAAACCGCAGGACTTCCAGGTGAGACCCCCGGAGGTCAGAACTGACCCTGGGTGTCGTCAGCTGCGAGGTGACCCCGAGGTGTCCCCTTGAGGCCGGGCCGACCCCTCCTCCTCCCTCCCGCCCCCAGATCCGGGTTCGGGTGATCGAGGCCCGGCAGCTGCCCGGCGTTCACATCCGCCCCGTGGTGAAGGTGACGGCGGCGGGGCAGACCAAGAGGACCAGGATACGCAAAGGCAACAGCCCCGCTTCGACGAGGTGGGGGGGGATGCTGGGAGGGGGCGCGGACCCAAATGCACCCAACGGGGCTTCATCCCCACCGCCAGGCCCATCCTCATCACCCCACCCGCCCCCGACGATGTGTGGGGCAGGGTGGGCCGCCTCCATCCCAGAGCATCATCGTGGTGTGCCGTGCTGGGAGTGCCACGCTCCATCGCCCCCCTCTTCCCCGCAGACCTTCTTCTTCAACGTCTTCGAGTCGCCGGCTGAGCTGTTCGATGTGCCCATCTTCATCACCGTGAGTCCTCCCACGCCGCGTCCCCCTCCCCAGCCCAGGGATGTGGCTCTGCTCCCCGCGTGGGGATGTGGCTCTGCTCCCCACCTGGGCTCACTGCTCCTCCCGCAGGTCCTGGACTCGCGCTCCTTCCGGATGGACGCGGTGATCGGGGAGTTTCGGGTAGGGATCCCTCCCATCCCCTTGTCGGGTGGTGATGGGTTGGTGGTTGGGCTGTAATCTTGGAGATCTTTGCCAGCCTTTGTGACTCTGATTCCGGGAGCTGGGATGGGTTGGGGTTGGACTTGGGGGTCTTGAAGGGCTCCTTCAGCCTTTACGTTTCCGTCGTTGTGTGATTCTGTGTCTGGGCACGGTGGGGAGGGGTCAGCTTGGGGGTCTTTTCCAACCAGAATGATTCCATAATCGAGTGGACGTAGAGGTGATGTGGTTGGATGGACGACCTCGTGGGTCTTCTCCAACCCAGACGATGCCATGACGGAGTCATGGAGGTGATGGGTCGGTGGTTGGACTCAATGACCTTGGGGTCTTCTCCAACCCGAATGATTCGGTGGTTCTGCGGGCGGTGATGGTTGGACTCGGGGACCTCGAGGATCATTTCTGACCTTAACGACGCCCCGATTCTATGATTTTCTCTCTCTGTGTCTCACAGATGGACGTTGAGAGCATCTACTCGGAGCCCAGTGAGTTCTGTGTCCGCCCCCACGTGTTCCATAGGAAAGGCAGAGATGTTCCCCTACCCATCGCCCCTTCCTGGGAAGTGCATGCACACGGGTTCAGTTTGGGATGAGGTCCATAAAGGAGGGACGAAGTGACGCCTATTCAACGTTTCCCACCCCATCCCTGCCAAGCATGACAATTAAACACGGGGAGCTTAGCAGCTAGGCGGCCAGCAGAGGAATTCGGCGCTGCCCCATCACACCACCCCATGTCCCCCCCAGAACATGCGATCCTCAGGCGGTGGCTGCTGCTCTCCGACCCGGAGGACTTCACAGCGGGGGCAAAGGGGTACCTGAAGGTCAGCCTGCTCGTGCTGGGGCCCGGGGACGAAGCTCCTGTGAGTATCAGTGCTGGGGGGCTTCCAGCTGCCCGCTGCCGCCATCCGGATCGGCGCGTTGACCCGTCGGCCGTCCCACAGGTGGAGAAGAAGGAGGTTTCCGAAGACAAGGAAGACATCGAGGGGAACCTCCTGCGTCCCACGGGGGTCACCTTGCGAGGGGCTCAGTTCTGCCTGAAGATCTTCAAAGCTGAAGATTTGCCCCAGAGTGAGTGGTGGCTCCGTGCCGTGGCGAGCTGTCGGGCGCTGGGGGTGGCACTCAGTCTCGATGTGTGGGACGGAGCACCCGTGGGTGCTGCGCATCACAGCCCACCCAGCAGAGCTCTCCCCCCGCAGTGGACGACGCCGTCATGGACAACGTCAGGCAGATCTTTGGCTTTGAGAGCAACAAGAAGAACCTGGTCGACCCCTTTGTGGAAGTCAGCTTCGCGGGGAAGACGGTGAGTGGGGCGCGATTGCGTCCCCACTGGGGTCTGGGGCTTCCCAGCGCCGGGGGGAGACCCATCCCTGCTCCCACCCCTCCAGCTCTTCTCGAGGATCCTGGAGAAGAACGCCAACCCGCAGTGGAACCAGTGCCTGACGCTGCCGGTGATGGTGAGCGCGGTGCCCACCCCTCACCGCCCCGCTGCCCCCGGCCACCACTCACTGCTCCTCTCTGTCCCCAGTTCCCTTCCATGTGTGAGAAGATGAAGATCCGGGTGACCGACTGGTGAGCCGCGGGGAGGGGATGGGGCGGGGACCCCATAAAACAGGAGGGGCTGTGGAGGGGATGCGCTGATGGATCGGGGGGCACCCGGGGCGCGCTGAGACGTGGGCTGTGTTCCAGGGACCGTCTCACACACAACGACGTCGTCGGCACCGCCTACCTCTGCATGTCCAAGATCTCTGCGCCCGGCGGGGAGCTGGAGGGTGAGTGGGTGCTGGGATGGAGCTCTGTGCACGGCCCTGGGGAGCATGGCATGCTCACAGCTGGAGCTCAGCCTTGGCTTGGAAGAGGGAACGGGCAGGGTGGGCTCTGTCTGACCACCGGGGCAGAAATGGGGGCATGGGTAGGGGCATGGTGCTGGCTCTGTTCATCCAACACGGTGCTGGCTCCATCCGTCCCATGGTGGGGACTCCATCCATCTCCTGGTGGTGGATCCATCTGTCCCATGGTGGGGACTCTGTCCATCCCATGGTGGTGGATCCATCTGTCCCATGGTGGGGACTCCATCCATCTCCTGGTGGTGGATCCATCTGTCCCATGGTGGGGACTCTGTCCATCCCATGGTGGTGGATCCATCTGTCCCATGGTGGGGACTCTGTCCATCCCATGGTGGTGGATCCATCTGTCCCATGGTGGGGACTCCGTCCATCCCATGGTGGTGGATCCATCTGTCCCATGGTGGGGACTCCGTCCATCCCATGGTGGTGGATCCATCCGTCCCATGGTGAGGACTTCATCCATCCCATGGTGGTGGATCCATCCGTCCCATGGTGGGGACTCCATCCATCCCATGGTGCTGGCTCCATCCGTCCCATGGTGGGGACTCCATCCATCTCCTGGTGGTGGATCCATCTGTCCCATGGTGGGGACTCTGTCCATCTCCTGGTGGTGGATCCATCCGTCCCATGGTGGGGACTCCATCCATCTCCTGGTGGTGGATCCATCCATCCCATGGTGCTGTCTCTGTTCATCCATTTGGTGGTGGTGGCTCCGTTCATCCCATGATGATGTGTCCATCTTGCACGGTGGTGGCTCCGATTATTCTATGTGGTCTTGGTTCCACCCATCCTGTGATGATGCTGGTTCCATCTGTTCTGTATGGTGGTGGCCCCATTCACCCTGCATGGTAGCTCTGTCCATCCCCATGATAGTGTCTACATCTGTCCTGCATGGTGGTGGCTCTGCAAGTCCTATGAGGTCGCTCCATCCGCTCTGCACGGTGACTCCACCTACCCTGCATGGTGACTCCATCCACCCCATGGGGGTGATTCTATCCAACCCATGGTGGTGACTCCACTCATCCCCCTGTCCTTGTGCTCTGATTTTTTGGAGGCTGTTCCTCCTGGCTTGTGGTCCTGCAGACTTTCATTCCTACTGTGGCCATAGGAAGAGGTTGCTGCAGAGCTGCGTTGCACAGGAGGTTTTGCTTCCTGCCTCAGTCCGTGTGCACTCTGCAACCCCCTGGAGGGCTGCATGGCCGTGTTGCAGCCTCCCTGCTTCTCTGTTGGCACCGAATCTCCCAGCAACAGCATCTGCTTTTCCCATCGCCTCCGCCTGTCCCACAACCTTCCCTGCTCCTCCTCCTGACCTCTCTCCATCTCTTTACGCTCCAGATGCGTTTCCTGCTCTCACGAAGTCTCTGAAAGCCTCAGACTGTACGTCCCCTTAGAGCCTCTTGGTTTGTGGGCACTTGGGTAACTTCTTTCCTTTAGGGTGTGTGGTGCCGGGGGAAGGGCTGCGCTGCCATCCCTCCGGTGGTGTTGGGGTATCCCTGCTGGGCAGCGGCGGTGCTGGAGGTCGCAGGGTGACAATGCGTTGCACGCTGAGCGGTCGGGGTCTGGTGTTGTGCCGGGAGCTCAGTGCACGTGGATGTGGCTCTTCGCTGCTCATCTGCTTGAGGTGTCCAGAAGTGAGCAGTGCTCACGGCTCACGCTGCCTCGTGGCACAGCGCGGCCCTAAATCCACGCGGCTCCCAGCCCGGGGATGCTCCGCACAGTTGCCAGCACCTTCCCTGTCCTGGCGAAAGGTGTTTGCAGGGACGTGGTGCTGTGCCGTGGGTCCCTGACATCCCCTTTCCTGTGCCCTGCAGTGGACGACGGGCTGGGCTTCCTGCCGACCTTTGGCCCGTGCTACATCAACCTGTACGGCAGCCCCCGCGAGTTCACCGGCTTCCCCGACCCGTACGAGGCGCTCAATTTAGGAAAGGTGAATCAGCTTCTTCCCAGCACGGCCCAAAATAAATTAACCTTCCTTCCTTCCTTCCTGCTTCTGCTAACCCTGCCTGGCTTTGTTAGCAGGAGCCCACGCTGTGCGCTCTGTCCCCGCTGCCTAAACTCCTCCTGGCACTGAAATAGCGCTGCCACTCTGACCTCTCTGCCGGGAAGCCAACGAGAGCAGAGGTGGGGGTGAAGGACGGGGCGATGGCCGCTGACCCTGTCCTGCTCTACCCCAAGGGCGAGGGCGTCGCGTACCGCGGCCGGGTGCTGCTGGAGCTGGAGACCAAGCTGGCGGAGCACGGGGAGCTGAAGGTGGAGGACATCTCCGCAGATGACATCCTGCGGGTGGAGGTAACGGGGTTGCTGTGCTCTGGTGCTGGCCGTGGAAGGGGGATGTCTTGCAGCTGATGGCCTCCTGGAGGGCGTCTCCCACTGCGTTTTCATCGCAGGGTGTCCACCTTGCTCTGTCTGAGCAAACCATAGTGAACGTGGACGTGCAGGAGGTTTGCTGGTGAAGAACAGCAATCCCATCTGCAACAAGTTGGATTTGATGATCCTCACAGGTCCCTTCCGGCTTGGGTTCTCTGGCCCTGTGACCTCGAGTGCAGTCGCAGATGCGCTCTTGATGCTCTTTAGAACTGACCTTCCTTTTCCACGCGATAGCTCCAGTCTTCTCCTCCGTTAGATTTCTCTTAAACATCTCACCCCAAATTCTGTCGACCCGCATAACGTTCTCCTTTCCTGCATTAATCTCTTCCATCTCCGTGGCTTTGCCATGCTGCCACGTGTCAGGCCACTGTAGGAGGGCAGTGGTGGCATCTCCTCCCCGTTCCTGTGCTCTTGCAGAAGCACCTGCGGCGGAGGAAGTACTCCCTCTTTGCTGCCTTCTACTCGGCCACCATGCTGCAGGACGTGGACGATGCCATCCAGTTTGAGGTCAGCATTGGCAACTATGGCAACAAGTTTGACAACACCTGCTTGCCCTTGGCCTCCACCACGCAGTACAGCCGGGCTGTGTTCGATGGTGAGCAGCACCAAGGGTCTGTCTGTGCGTTGGTGGGGGGGTGGCTGTGGGGTCTCCGTCCTTGAAGGCCTTCAAAACCCAACTGGAGGACTTCGTACCCAACTGGAAACAAAACTGGGGTCATTGGAACCCAACGGGAGGCCTTCAGAACCCAGCAGGAGACTTTCAAATCTCAATTGGAGATCCTTGAACCCAACTGGAATCCTTCAAAACAAAACTGGGGTCATCAAAACAAATAGGAGGCTTTCAGAACCCAACTAGAGGTCTTCAAATTTCAATTGGAGGTCCTTAAACCCAACTGGAAGCCTTCGAAACAAAACTGGGGTCATCAAAACCCAGTGGGAGGCCTTCAAAACCCAACAGGAGACCTTCAAATCTCAATTTGAGGTCCTCAAAGTCCAACTAGGGGCCTTCAGAACCCAAAGGGAAGCCTTCAAAACCCAAGTAGGGGCCTTCAAAACCCAACTGGAGTGCCTCAAAACCCAACTGAAAGTCTTCAAGTCCAACTGGAGACCTTTGGAACCTCAGCCAACGTGTGAAGGCACACGCACGTCTGGGGAAGATGTGACTGGAAAGGGGGGAGGCAGCCAGGAATTAAACGTTCCTGCGGAGCCCCTTGGCCCTAACAACGCCCCTTTCTTCTCATGGGAGAGCTGGTGTTTTTGGGGTGGCCTTTCCCAGACTCCCATGGGGCTCTGGGGTCAGATGCCTTCAGCACACCGGGGTTGTGCCGCTGCTTCCTGGCCTCACCACTCCACAGGAGCAGCTGCAGATGGGTCCACGGGCACTTTTGGACCTCGTTGCACACGGGGTCTCCAAAAGAGCCGGGCCCTGAGCTCCTGCCCCAACCACGCGGTGCCTGCTGCCATCACCTGGTGCCCCGAGCTCACCCACGCTGTGCCCTCCAGGTTGCCAGTATTACTACCTGCCCTGGGGCAACGTGAAGCCCGTGGTGGTGCTGTCCTCCTACTGGGAAGACATCAGCTACCGAACCGACACTCAGAACCTCCTCCAGTATGCGGCAGACAGGCTGGTGAGTGCCCTGGTGACACAGTGCATCCCTCTGTGTTGTGCATGGGGGACTGGGGAACTTATCTCTAGTGGGGTCGGGTGTGGGGCTTGATGGTGACCCAGGTGTTATGTTTGAGGTGTGGGAGCCACTGCAGGGGCTGCCGATGCCTCCTCTGTGTGACTCAAAACCTGGGATGCTTCCTTTCTTTTACGGCTTCCAGACAGCACGGTGTCATGCAGCTGGGTGGGAAACGAGGGGACCACCCTCATCCTGTGGGGTGACAGTGGGATGCTTCACCCAAGCGGGGAACCAGCGGGGCAAGCATTGCTTCCTTCCCCTTTGGAGCGATGGGTGGGATTTCTTGCCGTGCTGCGGGAGCTCCGAGTGGAGCCCACCCAGCAGTGCTGGGCTGGGTAGGACCAGCTGGGAGGTTCTGAGCTGGGGGGCCACGCCGGGGAGGTGGGACGTGGCATTTACCCCTGTGCTGTGCAGGAAGCCAACCTGGAGCAGATCCACCTTGTGCTCAAGGCCAACGGCGCGCCGGGAGAGCTGCAGTCCCTGGGTGCCCAGCTGATGGACGACGTCATTGCAGACTGCAGGTATTTCTGCCACCTCTCACCGGGACACTTCTCACCGTGTTTTGTTGCAGGATGCTTGTTTGTCTTGGAAAGGAAGGACTTCCTGCTTCTTTTTTTTCCTCCGTGTGCTTTGCGTGTGTCCGTGCAGGGCGCTGGGTTTCTTGGGTGCCGCTGGTTGGAGCGGAGATGGAGGTGTTGGGTTGGGTGGCATGGATGTACGTCCCACCGTGGGACGAATCTGTCCCTCTTGGCTGTCCATGATGTCACCACACCTGCTGGGACCATTGTCCCCATGTCCCCCCCAGCCTTCATGGCGGGGAGGTGGTGCCTCCACCTTTTCAGCCTGGAACCCGCTGTGCAGAGCTCCAGGAGGACGCGCTCACCTGGCCACATGCCTGTACTCACAGCAACCCCCATTTGTTTGCTTTTGAGCATCATAAAGGAGACGTGTTTCACCACACGCACGGTTGGACCTGGTGATCCTACAGGTCTCCTCCAACCTTAATGCCCCGTGGTTCTACTAAAGAGTGGCCCTGTGCTGCCTGACCTCTCTGTGGTCGCTGTGTGGATGTGGGGCCACGGTGGGACACGGCTCGTTCAGAAGGAGCTTGGGCTGGATTTTGTAGCAGTGGGACAGCTCTACTGCCCCCGGTGCTTCCCTGTCCTGGTGGAAAGGCTCAAGTGTTCTCCAGACCTTTTCACAAAGAGATGTCCGAGTGCTCCTTCCTGGAAAAGGAGGAGGGCTGGAAGAGGCGCTGCGGTGCACTGAGGTGCAGTTGGGGAAGGAGGAATAGCAGCAAAACCCGGTGCCCCAAGCACAAAGTGCACCTGGCTCAGGTAGCTCTCTCGTGCTGAGTGGCTTGGATTGGAAGGGTCCTTAAAGATCAGAGAACCGTGGAATGGTTGGGTTGGAGAGGTCCTTAAAGATCAGAGAGCCATGGGATGGCTTGAGTTTGGAAACATCCTGAAAGGTCATAGAACCATGGAATGGCTTGGACTGGAAATTCTGAAGCCTTCCTTCAGCCAACAGCTTGAAGCAGCTGATGCTGTGTGCGCGTGGCCTGGGTGACCTGGTGGGCAGTGGTTGACCAACAGTTGACCAATGATTGATCAACAGTTGATCAGTGGTTGACAAATAGTTGATCAACAAGTTGGCCAACAGTTGACCAGCAGTTTACTAATGATTGACCAGCAGTTGACTAACAGTTGGCCAGTGGTTGACTCACGATTGACCAGCAGTTGACCAATGGTTGACTAGTGATTGACCAGTAGATGACAAACAGTTGTCCAGTGGTCGACTGAAGATGAGTAGTTGACCAGCAGTTGACAAACGGGTGGCAAACAGTTGACCAATGGTTGACCAACAGAACGTGCGTTAAGGGGCTTGGAGTGGGGGATCTCCAGAGGTCCCTTCCAGCCCCCCCCCCCGGTTTTGGATTCTGGGAGGAGGGTGATGCTCAGGATTGCTGCTCACACCACATCTCTGCCCGCAGCGTTCCGCTGCCCGACGTGCTGGGGAAGGTGGCCAGCACACACCTGGACCAGAACCTGTACCGCTTCCGCAGCACCAACCTGGAGCAGGTGGTGCGGGCGGCCCTGAGGCTGAAGCACGAGGAGCTGAGCCTGCCAGCCTTGCTGGAGCAGGCGGAGGACTGGCTGTGCCGGCTGCGTGCCATGGCTGAGGAGGTAAGGCCACGATGTCCCAGTCCCCACTACTACCTATCAGTGAGGTTTCATGGGGTGGTGGCACTCGGTGTAGGGAGGCTGATGGTGTTGGTCTGAAGCTTCACCAGAGAGCTGTCGGTCAAAGCAGATGGTTTGGTTCTGCGGTGGTCTTTTAGAGGCAGTACTTTGCTTGTTTTGCTTTAGTGCTAAAAGAGAGAGACGTGCAATGATTCAGTTCAAAACACCACCTGAATGACATCCACTTAACACGCTCTACGTGTATTGGAGAGACAAGAAGCAATCAGGTGACGTTTGGGAGTATCATCATAGGGTCCTTTGAGTTGGACGCGTCCTCCAGAGACCTTCTGGTCCAGCTCACAGCCATAAGTCATTTAGCTCCAATCACAGTCATTATCAAACTCCAATCTTAGATTATCCAACACCTCACAGTGGTGACTTCTGCTTTCTGGCCATGTTGGCCAATGAAGCTCTTGGCAGTGGGGCTTCTCGTGGGGTTGGGAGACCTGATAAAAGGCTGAGGAACGTTATTCGGCAGGATGGGTTTCAGGTAACTCGTGCATCTTTTGGGTTGTTTACCACTACAGATTTGGGTTTCTTTTTACGTGGCAGATTATGTGGAGTCCCGAAAGTCAGTGGGGCTTCATGTGCCAAAGAGATCCGTGACCACACACCATAGGGAAGGCGTAGCAGTAACCAGGATTCCAGCAGTAGTTGGAATATTCACTTCTCATTTTATTTCCTGAGCTTCCTTTTACACATCGCATCCCATAGCTGATCTTAAAACAAGAAGTTGGACTGCGGGTCTCCTGAGATCCCTTCCAACTGAATGCACTAAGAGCTCTGTGAGCCCCAGAGGCGTCATGGTCCGTTCTCCTTCCATCTGGCACCTCGTGTTGCTTTGGTTCCCATTGCAAATGGGTAGCCGTGGCCTGGGCGGGATGCGGGGCCGGGGTGCTCAGCCCCGTAGGCTGGAGGCTGGCGATGGGGCCAGGAGTCTCCATCAATCCGCACCCCTCTGCAGCCCCAGAACAGCCTCCCAGACGTGGTGATCTGGATGCTGCGGGGTGAGAGGCGCGTTGCCTACGCCCGCGTGCCGGCCCACGAGGTGCTCTACTCCCGTGGTGGCCCCAGCTGTTGTGGTAGGAACTGTGGCAAGCTGCAGACCATCTTCCTGAAGGTTCGTGGCCTTTCTGCACGCACGTGCAGACCCCAGCTCCTCGTGCACCCCGGGGCGGCTCCCTGGGACCGCTCTCCTGTTCTCTGCGCGGCTCTTCCTGCAGTACCCCCAGGAGGAGGCGATGGGGCCACGGATCCCAGCCCAGATCCGCGTCCAGCTCTGGTTTGGGCTCTCTGTTGACGAGAAGGAGTTCAACCAATTCGCTGAGGGGAGGCTCTCCGTCTTTGCTGAAACCGTGAGCATCTGGCAGGAACCCTCCGCTCCGGGTTCTCCTGCTCCGTGGGTCCCCCTGGAGGGGCAGGGTGTGGGGTGGGCCCTGGTTCGGGTGTGGGTGCTGCGGGGCTCCCTTCTGACCTAGAGAAGAGCTGATTCCACCAGCGAGGTGGAGAGAGGGGGATCCGGGTTCCCATCCTCCTGATGGGGGTGGGAGCTGGGGGTGCCCGCAGGAGGGCCGGGGGCTGCTGGGTGTGAGAGGCTCTTCCCAGGAGGTTGGGGCTCAGGATGGCTGTGGGTTCGTAGAGTCACAGAGTCCTTCAGGTTGGAAAAGCCCCCTGAGGCCATCAGGGCCAGCAGTTGACCGAGCACTGCTACCATGAAACCACGTCCCTCAGCATCACACCTTCGTGGTCTTCAAGTATTTCTTAGAGCTGTGGGTGGTTTGGGTTGGAAGGGCCCTTAAAGCCCATCTAGCTCCAAGCCCCCTCCATGGGCAGGGTTGCCACTCGCTGGACCAGCTTGCCCACAGCCCCCTTGTACCTCAGGATCTGTCCCACCGCTCTCACCCCGCTGCTAACACCAAATCTCTTTTGGGATCTCAGTACGAGAACCAGACCAAGCTGGCACTGGTGGGGAACTGGGGCACCACCGGCCTGACTTACCCCAAATATTCCGATGTCACCGGCAAGATCAAGCTCCCCAAGGACAGCTTCAAGCCCTCCACGGGCTGGACCTGGGCTGGTGATTGGTTCATCAGCCCGGAGAAAACGTGAGCGATGTTTTTATTGCAAAACCGCACGGGCTGGGAGCCCTAAAATGTGGAGCTGGGGGTGAGGTCACCCACTGGGGGCTCCTCCTGCCCACAGCATCCTTGGCGTGCAGCGATGTTGGTGTGCAACGGGTTGTGTTGCTGTTGGGTGACGACCCAACGTACAGCCCCAGATTTGCAGCTCCCCATGCAGGCGCCATTTGGGGAGCTGGGGAGGTGGGCTTCGGTGCTGGTGGTCTGGGTGCTCGGGGGCAGCAGCGGGGTGGGGTCCCCACTGATGACCACCGCTCCTGGGTGCAGGCTGCTGCACGAGGCAGACGCGGGGCACCTGAGCTTCGTGGAGGAGGTGTTTGAGAACCAGGTGCGGCTGCCGGGCGGGCAGTGGATCCACATGGCTGACGCCTACAGCGATGTGGTAAGGACTGAGTGGGTCCCCGGGGTGCTGCACGAAGAGGGGGGCGATGGGTGGACGTTGTTCCTCGTGGTGTCCCACAGAATGGGGAGAAGGTTCTGCCCAAGGATGAGATCGAGTGTCCTCCGGGCTGGAAATGGGAAGACGTGGAGTGGGACACCGACCTCAACAGAGCCGTGGATGAGAAAGGTATGAGGGGGCAGATCCAGGTGTCCGTGCCACTGCAGCCTCTGAACTCTGCCCATGCTCCCATCTGGGGATGGAGGTGTCTCTCTGCGGCTGTGTCAGCTGCTGTGGTGGCAGCTCAGGAGAAGTGCTCAGCCCCTGGTCTTCCTGTCCCTGCGGATCTGGCCCCGTCTGGGTCTGTGGGGCAGCGCTTTGCTGCTGGAAAGCCAGCATTCTTTGGGTGCATCTTATCTGGCTTCTGGGGAGAGAGGGATGGTGAGCGTCTGAGATCACTGAACTGCAGCATGGCTTGGGTTGGAAGGGTCCTTAAAGATCATAGAAACGTAGGATGGCTTGGGTTTGGGTTGGAAGGGTCCTTAAAGATCGTAGAAGCATGGAATGGCTTGGGTTTGGGTTGGAAGGGTCCTTAAAGATCATAGAACCATGGAATGGCTTGGGTTTGGGTTGGAAGGGTCCTTAAAGATTATAGAAGCATAGAATGGCTTGGGTTTGGGTTGGAAGGGTCCTTAAAGATCATAGAAGCATGGAATGGCTTGGGTTTGGGTTGAAAGGGTCCTTAAAGATTATAGAAGCATAGAATGGCTTGGGTTTGGGTTGGAAGGATCCTTAAAGATTATGGAAGCGTAGGATGGCATGGGTTTGGGTTGGAAGGGTCCTTAAAGATCATAGAAGCATGGAATGGTTTGGGCTGTGTTGGAAGGATCATTAAAAATCATAGAATGTCTTGGATTTGAGTTGGAAGGGTCCTTAAAGATCATAGAAGCATGGAATGGCTTGGGTTTGGGTTGGAAGGGTCCTTAAAGATTATAGAAACATAGGATGGCTTGGGTTTGGGTTAGAAGGGTCCTTAAAGATTGTAGAACTATGGAATGGTTTGGGCTGTGTTGGAAGGATCATTAAAAATTATAGAATGTCTTGGGTTTGAGTTGGAAGGGTCCTTAAAGATCATAGAACCATGGGATGGCTTGGGTTTGGGTTGGAAGGGTCCTTAAAGATCATAGAACCATAGCATGGATTGGGTTTGGGTTGGAAAGGTCCTTCAAGGTCATAGAGCCATAGGATAATGTGGATTTGGGTTGGAAGGGACCTTAAAACTCACCCATCCCCCTTCTGATGTGGCTGGATGTGAGGAGGGGTGGGAGGCGAGTTGGGGGTTCTTCTCCCACCCTCACCCTGCTTTTCTCGTGCCCCCCAGGCTGGGAGTATGGCATCACCATCCCCCCGGACCGCCGGCCCAAGGCCTGGGTGCCAGCTGAGAAGATGTACCACACCAACCGGCGCCGGCGTTGGGTGCGACTGCGCAGCAGGGACCTGGCACAGATGGAGACCGTCAGGAAGGTGGGGTGAGAGCAGGGGAACGGGGCTGGAAGCAGCTCGGGGCTGCGTCCTCACATGGGGGGAGATGCTCGGGGTCGTGCATTGGGGGCCTGAAGCAGGAAAGCTGCGTGGTTTTCAGCGGGGGGTCAGTGTCTGTTTGAGGTGGTGGCATCTCTGGGTGTTGGTGGTTGTGGGGAGGGGGACAAGGTACGGATCGGAGCTGTGCTGCCCACCTGGGCTCCATGTCCTTTCCCAGCCCCGCTCCCCTCTAGGTGGTGCCATCGGACTGTGAAAACCACGCTGCTGCCAGGTCCCTGGGAATAGTTTTCCTCTTTTTCTCTCTTTCTGGAAAGTTAGGGATGGAAATGTTTGGGGACCCCATCCCATTTCCCAAAGGGTCCCGGGCTGAGGGGCTGACAGAGGTCTGGAGAGAAAAATCCCTTCTTGGCTTTGGGACTGTTAGCCTGGCGAGGTCACAGAGTCACACGGCCATGCAGGTTGAAGACCTGTAGGGTCACCGACCCACTGAGCACATCCTCCATGCCACATCCCCATGATTCTGGGACACCTCCGAGGATGGTGAGCCCACCTCCCCTATGGGCAGCTGTGCCAACAAATCATAGAACCATAGAATGGCCTGGGTTAAAAGGCCCCCAGTGCTCATCCAGTCCCAACCCCCTGCTGTGTGCAGGTCACCAAGCAGCAGCCCAGGCTGCCCAGAGCCACATCCAGCCTGGCCTCAAATGCCTGCAGGGATGGGGATCCACAGCCTCCTTGGGCAACCTGTTCAGTGCCTCACCACCCTCTGAATGATAAACTTCCTCCTCACATCCAACCCAAACCTCCCCTGTCTCAGTTTGAAGCCATTCCCCTTGTCCTGTCACCACCCACCCTCACAAACAGCCGTTCCCTCTCCTGTTTATCCGCTCCCTCCAAGCACTGGCCACAGTGAGGTCTCCCCGGAGCCTCCTCTTCTCTTAGCTAAACAATCCCAGTTCCCTCAACCTTTCACAAACAGCCACCCCAGGAGGGCTCAGAACTGTTGGGAATCCCACAGCAGCTCACACAGAACCACAGAATGGCTCGGGTTGGAAGGGACCTCAGGGATGATGAAGCTCCAAGCCCCCCCACACACAGGGCCACCAACCTGCACATCTCACAGCAGCCCAGGCTGCCCAGGGCCCCATCCTTGCTGGCCTCGAACACCTCCAGGGATGGACGGGGATCCACAGCCTCTCTGGGCAGCTGTTCAGCACCTCCCCACTCTCACAGCAAACAACTTCCCCTGACACCCAACTGAAATCTGCCCTCCCTCACCTTCCAACCATTCCTGCTGTTTCTCCCCTTTCCAAGAGCTGATCCCCTCCCGTCTGCAGGCTCCCTTGAGGTCCCGCAGGCTGCACTGAGGTCACCCCGCAGCTTCTCTTCTCCATGCTGAACAGCCCAGCTCCCTCAGCCTGGCTTTGTGGGGAGGTGCTCCAGCCCTGCTCATCTTTGTGGCTCCTCTGCACCCTCCCAACAGCTGTCTGTCTGTCTTGTACTGGGGGCTCCAGACCTGCACACAGCACTGCAGAATGAGCCTCACAAGAGCAGAGCAGAGGGGAAAGCTCCAAGAAGCCGAGCAGAACCCGGGCACAACCCCACCCAAGGAGACCCCTGCCCTCCCCCAGGTGGTGCTGAGCCCCCCATCGCTCTCCCCCGCAGCACAAGCAGGACGAGCAGGATGCTGAAGGCTGGGAATACGCCTCTCTGCTGGGCTGGCGCTTCCACCTGCGGCCCCGTCGCACCGACGCTTTCCGCCGCCGCCGCTGGAGACGCAGGATGGAGCCCCTGGAGCGCACCGGGGCTGCGGCCGTGTTCGCCTTGGAGGGGGCCCTGGTAGGTCCCCGACCGCCAGCCATCTGCTCTTGCTAACGCACAAAATGAGAACCGACCGCGGCGGCGCAGAGCTGCTGCGATGGGGCTTCTTCCCTTTTGGGTTTTCCCTCACCCCGTGCTCTGTGCTGACCTTCCCCCCCCCCCCCATTGTGAGCCACCGTGGGGTGAGGGTTGGGCTGCCCCACGGCCATAATGCACCGTCCCCATTGGGGGGGTCCCAGCTGTCACCCACCCCCTGGTGTCACCAACCCTGAGGGCTTTCACAGAACCACAGGATCACAGAACGGCCCGGGTTGGAAGGGACCTCAGGGATGATGAAGCTCCAACCCCCCCCAATGCAGGGCCACCAACCTGCACATCTCACAGCAGCCCAGGCTGCCCAGGGCCCCATCCAGCCTGGCCTCGAACACCTCCAGGGATGGACGGGGATCCACAGCCTCTCTGGGCAGCTGTTCCACCACTCTCACAGCAAACAACTTCCCCTGACATCCAGCCTAAACCTTCCCTCCCTTTACGCCAGCTTTGGGAAATCTGGGCTCAACCTGAGATGCTCCGCGTGGGTTGGACCCAATGGGTTCCCACACCTTTCCTTCCCAAAGGGAAGGGTTTAGGGGCAGAGGACCCTCAGCTCACCCCATGGTGCCAGGAGGCGATGGCCCCCAGGTCTTTGGACACCGCATGGTGTGCAGCCCCCATCCTGCTGCTCTCTCTTGCAGGGAGGAGTGACTGACGACAAAAGCGACGATGGCAAATCCGTCTCCACGCTGAGTTTTGGTGTCAACAGACCCACCATCTCCTGCATCTTCGACTGTGAGTCTCGGTGGTGGGAGGACGAAATTCAGTGGGGGCACCCCATGGCCGGGCATCACCCCACACCCTCCTTGGGAGCCGCTGGGTGCGGATGGGGTCACCCTGGGTGCTCCTCTCACCCATTTCTCAATTTATTCCAGATGGGAACCGCTACCACCTCCGCTGCTACATGTACCAGGCGCGGGACCTGGCTGCCATGGACAAGGACAGCTTCTCTGGTGAGCCCACAGGATCGTGCAGGGACAGGAGTGTGGCTGTGGGGAGGGGGACGTGCTGGGATGGTGCTTGGTGGTCCCACAGTCTCATCCCTGTGGGCTGTGCTGCTCTTCTGTGCTTTGCAGTGTCGTTTTGAGGCAGGAAAGCAGCAAAGTGGGGATCCCTGCAGCATCCCCTATGGCATCCCCTATAGCATCTCTGCAGCATTCCTTATAGTATTCCCACAGAAGCCCCGTATCATCCCTTGAGCATCCCCACAACGTCCCTTTAGCATCCCCACAACATTCCCTATAGCATCCCCACTGTATTCCCATACCAACCCCATAACATAGCTATAATATTCCTACTGCTTTCCTATAGCATCCTCACAGCATTCCCTACATCACCCCCTACAACATCTCCATGCATCCCTATATCCCACATATAATCCCTTCTACATCTCTGTAGCATTTCCACAGCAACCCCAATACCATCCCCTTGTATCACCCCCTATAGTATCTCTGTATAGGATCCCCTATAGCATCTCTGCAGCATTCCCTATAGTATTGCCACAGAAGCCCCATACCATCCCTGTAGCATCCTTGTAGCATTCCCATATCACCCCACAACATCCTTACAGGATCCCCGCAGCATCTCCTCTAGCATCCTCCCTGCATCCTATATCACCCCTATAGCATCCCTACTGCATCCCTATATCAACCCCACAGCATCCCCTACGTCATCACCGTGGAGGTCAGGGATACTTGAGGACGGTTCCTCATAGATGTTGGGGATGGTTTCTCATGGGTGGTGGGGATGGTTGAGGGTGGCTCCTCATAGAGCGTAAGGATGTTTCCTCGTGGGACTGAAGGATGGTTCCTCATGGAGGTCAGGGTGGTTGAGGATGGTTTCTCGTGGAGGTTGGAAAGGGTTCCTTGTGGAGGGCAGAGATGATTCATCATGGACGTTGGGGATGGTTCCTCATGGAGACTGGAGGTGGTTTCTCACGGAGTTTAAGGCTGGTTCCTTGTGGAGGTCGGGGATGGTTCCTCATGGAGGTCACAGGTGCTCTCTCACACAGGTTGAGGTTCTCAGCAGGGGACATTTGGATGGGGAGGTCCCCCAGCTGCGTGTGCAGGGCTGTGAGCTGGCATTCCTGGGACACGCTGGGTTGGCCATGGCTCCCTCAGACACCGGGCTCTGTGTGGCTATCAGTCACCTTCTCCTCCCGAGGTGTCTGGGATTCACCCCTGTGTCACCCCCTGCAGACCCCTACGCCATCGTTTCCTTCCTCCACCAAAGCCAGAAGACGGTAGTGATCAAGAACACCCTGAACCCCACCTGGGACCAGACGCTCATCTTCTACGAGATAGAGATCTTCGGGGACCCCAAGAACGTGTCTGACTGCCCTCCCAGCATCGTGGTGGAGATATACGACCACGACACCTATGTAAGTGTGTGGGAGGGTGGGGGGAGGTGGTGGGCCCTGGTGGTGGGAGGGGTTGGGGTGCCACAGGTGGGGTTGTGTGCTCGGCTGCCCAAAGCATCCTACATGCCTTCTAGTGAAGCATTTTGCAGGGGGATAACCCCAATCCTCCCCAGACCAGCTGCTGAAACAGCTCTTGGGTTGGACTCAGTCGCAGAACCATTCAGGTTGGAGAAGACCTCCAAGACCCCCAAGTCCAACCCCAGCCCACCCCGCCGTGCCCACTCACCTGACCCCTAAGCGCCACGTCTCTACAGTTCTCAAACACCTCCAGGACGACCCAACCCCACCTCCACGGGCAGCCTGTGCCCACAGCCCCCCAGACGACCCCCGTGGACCTCAACCATCCCTACGGATCACCTCTTCCCACTGCGGGAGCTCCGTGATGCCACTCTGTGTCGCGCTCCGAGCTCTCGCTGTGGGAACTGGCAGAGGAACCTCACCCTCTCCTTAAGTTAAACGCACAAAAGCGAGTTTGTTTGTGCTGGGGCTGGGGAGCGCTGACGTCTGTGCTGCTCGCAGGGTGCTGATGAGTTCATGGGGCGCTGCGTGTGCCGGCCCAGCCTGCAGCGCGCACCGCGGCTCTCCTGGCACCCCGTGCTCAAAGGCAGCAGGAACGTCGGCGAGCTGCTGGCTGCCTTCGAGCTCATCCAGAGGGAAAAGGTGAGCTCTCCTCCTGCTGCTCCACCCCAGCATGGGCTGGGCAACTTGCAGCATGGCAGCGCGATGAGCAGAGCGGTGGGGTGGGGGTTGGTGCTGGTCCAGGTGCTGCTGCTGGGGGCCGGGAGCTGCTGCGTGGCCCGGTGCTGCTCCTGCGGGGATGCAGGTCCCAGTGCTCCTCCTGTTGCGTGGATGCAGATCCGGCTGCTCCTCCTGCAGAGGAGGTCGTGTTGCTCCTCTTGTAGGGATGCATTTCCCAGTGCTCCTTCTGCACCAATGTAGGTCCCTCTGCTCCTCCTGCAGAGATGCATGTCCTGCTGCTGCTCCTGCTGCATGGATGCAAATCCCGCTGCTCCTGCTGCACCAATGTAGGTCCCTCTGCTTCTCCTGCAGGGATGCAGGTTCCAATGCTCCTGCTGCATGGATGCAGATGCTGCTCCTCCTGCACCAGCGTAGGTCCTGCTGCTCCTCCTGCAGGGATGCAGGTCGCAGTACTGGTCCTCCTGCAGGGATGCATGTCCCAGTGCTCCTCGTGTTGCATGGATGCAGATGCTGCTTCTCCTGCACCAATGTAGGTCCTGCTGCTCCTTCTGCAGGGATGCATGTCCCTCTGCTCCTTCTGCAGGGATGCAGGTCCCAGTGCTCCTCCTGCACCAATCTATGTCCTGCTGCTCTTCCTGCAGGGATGCATGTCCCAGTGCTCCTCCTGCTGCATGGATGCATGTCCTGTTGCTCCTGCATCCTTCTCCTGCACAGATGCAGGTCCAGCTGCTGCTCCTGCAGGAGCACCCCGCTGCCTGCATGCTGCAGCCACAGAGGATGCTCTGGATCCCAGACTGGGGATTGCTGTGGGGACTGGGGCTGTGCCCCCCAGGGATGCTGATGCTGGCTGTGCTATCGCTTGCTGCCTTCACGTGGGTCTGCAGCTGCTGGTGGGACGGGGGAGGTGATGCCCACCCCTTCCTCACCCCGTGCAGGACCTGCGGGAGTTGGGGGGCGAGCCCTGGGTTGGGGGTCCTGCTGTGCTCCCCGCTGCAGACAGAGCCCTGCCTTCACCTGGGGATTTGGGAGCCCGGTGTTGGGGCAGGGCTCTGCTGTTTGCTGTCCCCGGGAGCACAAATGGAAAACGTGTGTTTCCTCCACAGCCAGCTGTCCACCACATCCCTGGCTTCGAGGTAATGCCTTCCTCCTCAAACCGGGCAGGAAAGTGGAACGCATCCTTTTCCCTTTGCTTTAAGAGCATTAGGATGGGCTTGTGGGTGAGAGTTGCTTTCATTTCCTAATCTCCTTCTGTTCCCCAAACAGAACGAGCTGTCCTCTGCTCTGGATGAGGTGAGTCCATCCCATCTCATCGTCGTCACAGGGGCGCAAAATCCATCGCGTTGGGCTTTTAGTAATGCAGGAGGGAGGTGGGCTCTGAGGTGGGCTCCCAGTGGCACATTGGTGGTGGCCAGCCTCGGTGGGATGGGCGTGCATGAGGTGCTGTGCCCCTCTGAAGGAAGCGTGCCAAAGTAACCATCTCTCTGCTCTTTCTCCTCCACTCCTTGCTGCTGCTGTGTGTGGACGGGGCACTGCAGCTCTGTGCCCCTGCCTTGTTCTACGAGGGGCTCCTCCGATGGGTACCTTTGTGCTCAGACCCTTTACTCCCCTTCCCTCCCTTCCTCTGCCTCGGCCTGGAAACCCCACAGAGGGACCTGCACAGCCTGGCCCTCCTGCCCCACGGGGTCCCCATCAGACTGACACCCAAGGGCTGCATCTGAAGGACTGACCCCAACCCCAGTGCCACCCTGAGTCTCTGGTGCCCTTCGCAGTAATTAACAAGCCAGGTGATCCGTCAGGCTCCTTCCTGATGGGAGGGTGCCAAGCCCAACCTCTGTCAGTGGTGAGGGAGCTCCGGGTCCCTCTCCCTGCTCTATGAGGGCAAATTTTGAAGCCCTCACTTGCTAGTGAGGCGGTGGGCGCATCCTTCTGCCCACAGCCTGCACAGAGGGCTCTACCTGAGTCCAGTCCTGTTACCTGCAGGCAATGGGTGGCCCAGGGCTCGAGTTAATGGATGCATGGCTGTGGCGTTGACCTCTGGTGGTTGAACCTCCTTGGTGATGCTGTTGAGTGCCCTCTGTCCCACCATGATACGCTGGTGGTACTTGTGGGGCTCGTCACAGCATCCCTGCCTGCTCAAGGAGCTGTGCTGTGCTAATCCATCCCCTGCTGCTGCTGCTCCATCCCTGCTCTCCATCCCTCCCAGTAACTGATGCTGGATAGCTGTAGCTTTGTCTCCTCCTCCATCAGGGTGGAGGAGCAGAAAATGGGAGCTCTGGGGGACCAGAATGGGAGGGCGATGGGGATGGCAACCCAACCTGATGCTATTGCTCTTTGGTTTTCAGTCTGAGGACTCTGACCTGCCTTACCCACCACCCCAACGGGAACCCAACATCTTCATGGTCCCCCAAGGGATCAAACCGGTCCTGCAGCGCACGGCCATCGAGGTGAGTGGCAGGGAGTGAGTGGGGCAGCCAGCAAGAGGGTGGCATGGGTAGGGTGGCATCCTTAATGGGGATCCTTGCTGGGGATTGACACTGGAATGGGTTGCAAGGCAGCTCCATGGGTGGGTGCAGGGCTGGGAACTGGTTTGACCCATGAGATACCAACCAGAGATCTCCCTGTACCATTATAACAGCAAGTTTGGCTCTAGGTTTGCCCTGCATGGATAAACCACGTGCCTTTCACTCCTCCTGGGTGTAGCTGTCTCAGTGGACCAGCAGTTTCCATTATCCTCTTTCCTTTCATGCAGTTGGCACTCTTCCTACTTCTGGGGTGATGAGAAGGCTCCAACCCAGCTGGGGCTGGGGCAGTGAGCCCCATGGAAGGGTCAGGTCTGGGGGCACAGCACAGATCAGGACCACCCTTGCTTTTTAGAATGCAAATCTGCCTCACGTCAGGATGATGGTTACCCCAAGCAGAGATGCTCTGTTGGTAGATAAGCAGTTGCTGACCTGGTTCGTTGCTCTCCCAGCAGCATGCTGTCCACCTGGATGGTCTTCAGTTGTCGAGAGGCTGAGGGCAAATGCAGAGGAAGGCCTTTGGCTCAGCCTTTTCTCCTTGTTCCTCTTGCCCTGCAGATCCTGGCCTGGGGGCTGAGGAACCTCAAGAGCTACCAGCTGGCCAGTGTCACCTCACCCAGCTTGCTGGTGGAGTGTGGGGGGCAGCTTGTGCAGTCCTGTGTCATCAAGAATGTCAAGAAAAACCCCAACTTCGACGTCTGTGTGCTCTTCATGGAAGTGGTGAGGACTTCTTCGTGGGGTTGGCTGGTAGAATGGTTTGGACAATCATTAGAACCAGAGAATCCTTGGGAGCTGGAGGAAATCACAGAAGGGTTTGGGTTGGAAGGGACCTTCATAGAACTGTAGAATGGTTTGAGTTGGAAGGGATGTGCATAGAACCATAGAATGGTTTGGGTTGGAAGGAATCTTCATAGAACCATAGAATGATTTGAACTGGAAGGGATCTTCATAGAACCATAGAATGGTTTGAACTGGAAGGGATCTTCATAGAACCACAGAATGGTTTGAACTGGAAGGGATCTTCATAGAACCACAGAATGGTTTGAACTGGAAGGGATCTTCAAAGATACACAGAATGGTTTGAACTGGAAGGGATCTTCATAGAACCACAGAATGGTTTGGGTTGGAAGGGATCTTCACAGAACTGTAGAATGGTTTGGGGTGGAAGGGACATTCATAGAAGTGTAGAATGGTTTGGGGTGGATGGGATCTTCATAGAACTGTAGAATGGTTTGAACTGGAAGGGATCTTCAAAGATACACAGAATGGTTTGGTTGGAAGGGATCTTCATAGAACCACAGAAAGGTTTGGGTTGGAAGGGACCTTCATAGAAGTGTAGAACAGTTGGAAGGGATCTTCAAAGATACACAGAATGGTTTGGGCTGGAAGGGATCTTCACAGAACTGTAGAATGGTTTGAGTTGGAAGGGACAGATCCTGTGCTTCACCACCTTCAGCATGAAGAACTTTTAATAAGTTGGAGGGGCTGGCGGGGATTTCTGGAGGTCCCATACAAAACCCCACCCTATGGTAAAGGTAATTCTCCCCGTTTGGTTACATCTTCCTTGCCCTACGCCCGCAGCGTCTGCCCAGCGAGAGCCTCTACAGCCCCCCCATCATCATCAAAATCATCGACAACCGCCCGTTTGGCCGCAGGCCCGTGGTGGGGCAGTGCACCATCCGCTCTCTGGAGGAATTCTACTGTGACCCCTATGGAGAGGAGACGGACGGTGCCCAGGAGCACGCGGGTACGTGGGGAGGGGCTCTGGGGGGCTCCGCTGGGATGTGTCACAGCCAGTGTGCCCAGCATTTGGGCACGGCTGAGTTTGCTCCTGGAGCTCGATCAGAGGTGGCTCTGGGGGTCTCTGACAGCTGGAGCTCATCTTTGGCCCTGCCCTGATTGCAGATGATGTAAGCCTCACGCCCAGGGATGACGTCCTCATTGACATTGATGACAAAGAGCCTCTCCTTCCCACCCAGGTATGGAGAAAGTCGCGTCGCCTCCTCGCTTTGTGTGGTATGGGTGCAGTGGGACATCCAGGAGGGCGTTCCTGGGCTGTGGCTGCAGAGGATGGAGCACTCAGTGAGGGGCGGAGGGGCTGCAGTGGTGCAGGCACCGTGGGCCCCCCTGGTCCCACCAAACCCAGGAATATGGGGACGCATTCCTTTCTATGCACAGCCAGCCATCTTCATGCCATGCACCGGAATGTGTCCCTGTGAGCCTGGTTTGTTTTTTTTTTGCCTTTGCAAACCTGTTTGGATCACTGAGAGGCATTTTGTTCCCTGCTTGCCCTGCTGCAATATCCTCCTGCAGCTATGAGGGTTGGCTCCGCAGCAGCAAAATTGAGGATTTCTGGCACGGTGTTCTTGCAGGTGCTGCAGTGGGACCCCTAGGATGGGGTGGCATGGGGCTGCAGGGGGTTCTCCAGCCCCCCAGTAGATGCCTGGAGCCCTTGGGCTGCTTTGAGCCCACTGAAAACATCTGAGCCTTGGACCAGCCCTGGAGAGGAGGGAGGTGGCCAAAATGCTCCTTTTCAGCATTTTCAGAGTGCAAGGCTTGGGCTTTCTTTCCCAAAGCAAACATTTCCAAAACAACCCCCCTGACGTGAGCTGAGTGGCTCCGTTGGACCCCAGATGGATTCTCCTCCTTTTGTTTCTTTCAATTCTGCCCTTTGTTTGGGAGCAGGGGAGGAGGCAGCAGTTCGTTCCTGGAAAGCCAACTCAGAATTCCCACCATTTCCCTCCCCGACCCCAAATCCTGGCCCTGACCCCACTCCTCCCGCAGTCAGAGGTTGGGTGATGGCCGTGCTGGTGGTCCCACACCCGCGGAGGGGTCGGGGGATGAAGGAGCCCTCAGTTTCACGAGGATGGGGACAGTTCCCAGGTGTGCACAGTGTGTGGCTCTGGAGCTGCTCCCTGGCCTGCCCAGCTTGGCCTCCATCCCCCTGCTGGATGATGGGAACAAAGGACTGCTGTGTTGTCCTCGTCAGGAGAGAGAAAACGAACAGATGCAAAACTGCTCTGCTCTGCGGCCGCGTGGTGCATTGCGTGCAAGTGGAGGGGGAGGCTCAGCCTGAGCTCTGCTTAAAGCCAGGCTGTGTGCAATGCTGCAGTTGGCAAATGCGAAGAAAAGCAGCTCCTGGGGCTGACACGAAAGCAGTATTTCTGCAGCAGGATCTTCCGGGCTCAGCCTTTCTGCTTTGCTCCTCTGCAGGATGCACGCGTGGTTTGGCTGTGCAAGGGCTGAGCGTGCACGTGTGGGTGGCCTTCCCACGTGTGGGGTGGGTCAGCCCTGCTCGCTCTCTCCTTGTTCTCCACCCTCTCTCCTTGCTCCTCATCCTTATGGGAAGCAGAGCAGGAAAGACAGCCCCAAGGTCCACCTGCAGAAGTTTTCTTCTTGTTGATAAAACCATCACAGGGCTCACAGTCAAGGAACCACTATGGTTGGAGAAGACCACTACGACCACCCAGTCCCACCCCAACCCATCCCCACCATGTTCCTTCATAGAACTGTAGAAACATTAAGTTGGAAATGACTTCTAAGACCACCCAGTCCCACCCCAACCCATCCCCACCATGTTCCTTCATAGAACTGTAGAAACATTAAGTTGGAAATGACTTCTAAGACCACCCAGTCCCACCCCAACCCATCCCCCCCATGTTCCTTCATAGAACTGTAGAAACATTAAGTTGGAAATGACTTCTAAGACCACCCAGTCCAACCCCAACCCATCCCCACCCCACCATGTTCCTTCATAGAACTGTAGAAACGTTAAGGTTGGAAATGACTTCTAAGACCACCCAGTCCCACCCCAACCCATCCCCACCATATTCCTTCATAGAACTGTAGAAACATTAAGTTGGAAATGACTTCTAAGACCACCCAGTCCAACCCCACCCCACCCCACCCCACCCCACCATGCCTGCTCACAGAATCATAGAAACGTTGAGGTTGGAGAAGACCTCTAAGCTCACTGAGTCCAACTGTCGACTCATCCCTCACGGCACAGCTGTGAGCACGGTGTTTCTCTGCTTGACCCAAACTCCACCACGTGCCCAGTTGGACCCCAACCCCTTGTGTTATGGACTCCATGGCCCTTGGCTCATAGGAGGAGGTGCTGCCGTGTGTTGGGTCAGACAGCACTTCTCCTACAATGTGCTTTTAGCTGTTAACCACTGTTTCCCTAACCCTGTTGCTAACCAATCATTTTAATTTGTAGCTTGTGGAGGGCATGACCAGCTCAGCACTAATTAACCCTCCAGCTTCTCGGTCCGAGCCTCAAGTAGGTATTGCTTCATTTCTAACTAGCCTGATTAATTGCTTTAATGAACTATACATGTATACGTATGTAACGATCAGCAAAAATAGACATTTCTTTTTGCAATGACCAACACTCAAGCAGATGTAGCATGGATGTCCCACTAGAGCTGATCACTGGGGTCCCACGAAAGCGCAGAACAGAGGGAGGTGTCTGCTAAGCTCTGTGCTTTTGACTTGCTTTGGATGGATGCCTTAAGAACCATGCTGGAAAGGGAACTGTTTGGGGGCAGTTTTCCATCCTCCTCTTTTTCTAATTGCTTTTACAGAGCATGGCACAACAGGAGCTGAATCCCCACGGCTCCCTGTGGCTTGGGATGCTTCGGTTGTATGAAACGCAAATAAACCGTTGAACAGCAAGTCAGCAAAGCCATCCCAATCAAAGAAAAACAAAAAGTCTGAATCTGTAAACTGTTTGGAATGATTGGCTATTTGCTGTGTTGGCTAGTTCCACAATCAAAGCACATATTTTACAGCTTATCCTGTTACCACCAGCTGGAAGGGCTCTTGGTGTTGGGTATCTCCTGGTGGAAGCGGGTGCCAATGGCCTGTGCTGCAGCCCAGCTGTCCCCTCTGGCTGGCTTTGTTCTCCTGCTGCTCTGTCCATGCCTGGGGACAGCTCATGGCACTGCTGTTGACATGCTTGGGGCGTGGGATGTGCTTGGGGACAGCCCGTGGCAGTGCCTTGGGACGCGCTCAGGGCAGGTCTCTGCAGTGGGCTGAAGGATCAGGATAAGCTGAGGATAATCCAGGGCAAAATTCCTCCTTGGGAAGAGCTTGAGGTGAGGGATATGGGGAGGTGATGAGCATGAAAAAGTTTTCCTCAGCTCCGTGGGTGTAGGGTGACCCATCCATCCCAGTGCCCTGGCCAGGGTCTCCTGGCTGGGACTCACACTGGAGCAGAGAGGAGCGTGGATGTGGTGTTCCCAAGGCTGAGACCCGGGTACCATCTGCAGAAACACCATAACCAGCATCAGGGGAGGTGAACCCGTAAAGGGTCGAGCTGTTTTGGCAGAGATCTGCTCATCCCAGCTGCAAAGCTTCCTCCCAGCAGGAAATCTGCTGCCCAGATGGGAGCTGTGGGGATGTCTTGGGTCTGGGGCAGCGACTCAGCTTCTCTATTTATTAGCAATATTTATTAGTGCTGTAATTATCTATTATTCCCACAGAGACATGTGAAATTATTAGAAGAGCAAAAATAACACTTAAGACTTCAGTTCTGCCACACCTGTTCTGCTCCTGGCTTTGCTGTCCGGCCCCAGTTTCCCCACCTGTGACGTGGCTGAGGTTCACCAGAACCCAACGCACCCATTCCAAGGCAACTCCTCAGCTTCCCTCAGCTCTTTTTGCTCCAGGCTGAAATGATCTGTCCAGTGCATTTTGTGAAATACATCGGGTTGGGTTGAGTTGGGTTGCGTTGGGTTGAGTTGCGTTGGGTTGAGTTGAGTTGCATAGTGTTGAGTTGCATAGTGTTGAGTTGCATAGTGTTGGGTTAGGTTGGGTTGTGTTGGACAGCAGGCCTTTATTTAAGGGGCTGGAGGAGGAAAGGAGCTTAGTGCCCCGATAGCTACGCTCTCAGCCATGTCTGTGTCCCCTGGGTAAAGCCCTACACTGAGATCCATCACAGCTCAACCTCCTCTGGGTTATCTGGAGCGGGATCCAGGATGCTGTATCTTCAGAGGGGTCTGCAGTGTGTTGGTGAGGTTCTAATTGTAAAGGAATTTGTTTTGAATCCAGATTTGCTTTGGAGATGGCCCACTGGGTTGTCAGTACAGGGATGCCCTGCTGCTGAGGGCTCGCCCCATACCCTGGGTGCTTGGGGAGATGCCGGGTCACTGATGGGATCCCACTCAGCTTCTTCTGGCTGAAAGAGCCCTGTCCCTCTTCCATCCCATACCACATCCAAGAGAAAACCCCGGGGATGCTGTTGGCTGTCACCCAGTGGCTGAACCAGATCCCCAACCATTCACTCTCCTGGTGCAGCCATCAGCCCCTCGCTTTTCCCTATGGATGGATTAACATCCGTCACAACTAACATTCCCGTGTTCTTTTTCCCTCCATCAGTAGAATTCAGCAAAACTGTCTAACCCGGCTCTGTCCCGGGGTGCAGAAGATACCCTGGATTAGGCTGAGTGCTTTCTTTGTAACTCAGTACCTGTGGAATGTCACAGTAAAGCCGCGGTGGTCGGAGCGTGGCTTTTTGAAGAATAAAACAGGGGAAGCGATGAAAGGCAGCATTTTAAAAAATAAAAAATAATAAAAAAAAAAGGGGAGGCACGGAGGCCTCGGAGCTAATTTATGTAATATTTCTATTAAAAACAATGTCTATTCAAGACAGCAATTTAGAGTCTGCACCGCTGGCTTAAAATATAAACCCAATAAACCTCCGTTATGATTCCTCCATGAGGTCAGCGTGATGGAATTCTGTGGACTTCTAAAATAAGACATCATTATTTTTCAGGAATGTTTCAGGAATCGCAGTCAGAGCCCCTTCATCTTTGCCTGCACAGTTTTCAGAAGCGCTGCTCTCGTAAAACGTTTTCTGCTTGGAACAGCATCCCCAGAGCTGGAATGCTGTTTGAACAGCAGATGGGGCAAACGCTCCTCTCTGGCAGCGTGGGGATCTCAGAGGTCTCCATCCCTCCTGTTCTGCGATTCCGAGCCCCACTGATGGGGATAAGCTCAGCCGCTGGGCTGTGCGCACAGCGATGTGTCACTGTGCTGTTCTTTGCCACCAGGAGGAAGAATTCATTGACTGGTGGAGCAAATTCTACGCTTCCACAGGGGAGAGGGAGAAGTGTGGCTCCTACCTGGAGAAGGGTTTTGACACCCTGCAGGTAAGTGGCCCGGGTTGGGTCCGGCTCGCTGCACCCCAGCTGTGCTGTTCCTCCACTGACCTGCTTTTGTTTTTGAGTGTTGAGCCTTTCTTTCTTCCAAGGTGAAAAAAAAAAAAGCAAACACGAGATGATTTTTCCCAGAGCGCAGGTGATTTTATTGTTAGGAACAACTATTTATAGTGTTTTGAGAAGTTGACTTTCTTTGCAAAGTGTGCTGTGGTAGCATTTCCACTTTGCAGCCTTCGAGATCTTGCTGTTTCATTATGTGGTGGAGGAGAGGGGGGAATGCTGCCCTTTGGGGAGAACAAGGAAAGGTGGAGATTGCTGAGGGGTGGTGGTGGTGGTGGTGGGGATTTAGGCAACCCACTGCAAGGAGTGCCAAAAAGAACACAAAATCCAAGTAGGACCAGAGCAGGGTAAACCTTGCCTGTCCTAAGGGAAAGGCTCCCAGCAAGGAGCAGTCTGGATGGTGGAAGACCCTTTGGGCCACCTTGGCACGGTCTGGAGCTCCCGTGATGCTTTTTGTAGGGTTGCCAAAGTTCTGATCTTCAGGTGGGGATGGCAGGGATGTCTGTGTCCCTTTGGGTGGTGTTGCCTTCAGGCTTGGGTCACTGTTGTTCTGGATCTGTTGGGGTTCAGCTGCCCTTTGCTTCTCCTTCCCCAGGTCTATGAGACGGAGCTGGAGCGCGTGGAAGCCTTCGAGCAGCTCTCTGACTTCTGCCACACCTTCAGGCTGTACCGTGGCCGGGTGCAGGATGCCAACGACGATCCCTCAGTCGTGGGCGAGTTCAAGGTGGGCAGAGAGGAACCTGGTGGGGTTCGGGAAGGGCAAGTGGAGGGTCCTGCACCTGGGGACGAACAACCGCAGCAACTGTGCAGGCTGGGGCCTGAACTGCTGGAGAGGAGCTCTGTGGAGAAGGAGCTGGCAGTCCTGGTGGCCAGTTGTTGACCAATGATCAACCATAGGATGAACCATCAGAGTGCCCTAATGGCCAAGAAGGTGACACAAATGTTGTCCTGGTTGGCCACTGGTTGACCACTGGTTGACCAACGGTTGACCATTAGTTGACCGACAGTTGACCATAAGCCAGCAGGGTGTCCTGGTGGCCAAGAAGGTGACACAGCCTCCTGGTTTACCAATGGTTGACCAGTGGTTGACCATCAGTTGACTATCAGTTGACCAATAGTTGACTATGAGCCAGCAGGGTGCCCTGGTGGCCAAGAAGGCGACACAGCCTCCTGGTTGACCAGTGGTTGACCAGTGGTTGACCATCAGTTGACCAATAGTTGACCATAAGCCAGCAGGGTGCCCTGGTGGCCAAGAAGGTGACACAGCCTCCTGGTTGACCAGTGGTTGACCATCAGTTGACCATCAGTTGACCAATAGTTGACCATAAGCCAGCAGGGTGCCCTGGTGGCCAAGAAGGCCAGTAGGACCCTGGGTGCATTGCAGAGCGTGGCCAGCAGGGCAGGGAGGTGCTGTCCCTGCCATCTCTGTGAGCTGTTGCACGATCCCCATCCTCAGTGTGACTGAGTACATCTGTCCTTCTCAGGGTTCCTTCAAAATCTACCCTCTGCCCGACGACCCCCACGTGCCGCTGCCACCTCGACAGTTCCACCAACTGCCAGCCAGGGGTCCCCAGGAATGTCTCGTCAGGGTCTACATCATCCGTGCCTTTGGTCTGCAGCCCAAGGATGCCAACGGGAAGGTACGCTGCTGTGGGGCTGCTGGGAACCCCAGCTCTGAGCACATCTCCATGATAGGTGACCAAAGTTTGGAAATCAGGGGGGTGGTGACAGCATAAGGAACGGTCCCCTTCTTTCTTCCTCTGCTGCAAAATCTGGGAATCCCAGCAGCTGACTCTTCCCCCATCCTGGGACTGGTTAAAATAGCCCAAGGAGATTTATTTTTTGTTTTGTTTTGTTTTGTTTTATTTATTTTATTTTTCCTTGGTGTCAAAGGAAGGAAAAACGATGGCTTTCACATCACTGCTTTCTTTGCGGAGCTTTGCCAGTCCAGTGCAAAAAGAAAATTGTGTTGGTTCAAAAAGAAAATGCTCTTTGTTTCAGTTTGAAACAAACAAACAAACAAAAAATACCCTCAGAACTTAGAGAAAAATCCTTCTTAACACTCCTTGCTCCACTGGAAAATAGGGATGAAGTCTTAGCTTTCACATTTGGGTCCTTTGTGTTTGATAAGTTAAGCCCATCCCCATCCCCGTCCCCATCCCATCCCATCCCATCCCATCCCATCCCATCCCATCCCATCCCATCCCATCCCATCCCATCCCATCTTCTTGTGCAGTGACTTGCTCTGATGTTTTCATGCCCACCTTTAGTGCGATCCCTATGTGAAGATTTCAGTGGGAAAGAAATCCATAAATGACCAAGAAAATTACCTCCCCTCTACGCTGGAGCCTGTCTTTGGAAAGTAAGTTCTGGTTCTGCGTGGATTTCGTGAGGTTTCTGTGTCGTTCTGAGGGAATGGAGCTGGGCTGTAGCCAGAGCTTCCCATGCCCTTCCGTGCTCTTGGCTCTCAGTCTGACCCACCAAACTACTTGATGTCATTGTTTGCCCCGCGGTAGCTTGGATAACAGGCAAAAAATAAGGTTGATTTCAGAAAAGGGGTATTCCTCAGGGCTGGAAGGCAGCACGGGGAGCAGCAGAGCCTGGTGGTCAGCCTCCATGTGCCCGTAGGGTCTCCTTGAAGAGCCGGGACGTGGTGTAGGGCGTCGTGTTTCAGGACAGTGGTTCATAGAATCATAGAATGGCCTGGGTTGAAAAGACCCACAATGATCATCCAGTTCCAACCCCCTGCTATGTGCAGGGTCACCAACCAGCAGCCCAGGCTGCCCAGAGCCACATCCAGCCTGGCCTCGGATGCCTGCAGACCCTATGGTGTGTGAGGTCCAGCTGGTCGCCTGGGGGTCTCAGCAGCTCAGGCTGTCAGTGCTGGGTTTCTTTCCCCCCCGCCCAAAAAAAAAGAGGGGGAGTGGGATGGACACCAAAGGCAATGAGCAAAAAGGATGAGGATGGCAGTGGGGATCCTGGTGAGGGCTTGGAGGACTCCATGGGTAGGCAAGTTCTCTTTGACTCAACAGAGAGGGCAGCTCTGTTTTCCCAGGGGCGGAGGGGGGCACGTCCCCTGGTGCAGCAGCTGGCTCCCGGCCACGGGCCGTCTAGACGGCGGCCTCACCTCCCACCCAGCCTTTACAGCCTGGTGTAACAGTGAGGTCCCGGCTGCTGGAGGCTGTTAAACCTCCCTTTTCATGAGCTTTTCCCCTGGCTGCCTTCCAGCTCTCGCTAATTACTTTCTGCTGACCCCCAGCTCCTCCCGCGCTCTTAATTGGTGGCATAATCGCTCACTTCCCCTCCTTAAAGGCTGCTGTGGGTTGGTTGGGGGGCTGCAAAGTGGAGGATCCTGGTGGTGCTGGGAGAGACCCGGGCTGTCCTGTCACCCTGTGTCCTTCCCCATCTCTAACACCCGTGGCCAATGGCTCTGTGTGCATTGGATGTCATGCTGTGGTTGGGCTTTGGGACTTCGTCTCTTGTCACCCTGTATTTGAAGAGGGAGAGGAAGGTTTGCAGTGTGTTACGTTGGAATGTAGGCTGGTGTAGAGATGGCAGAGGAGACAGCACAAAATACAGTGCTTGGGACCAGCAGAAGAGGGTGAGAAGGCTTAGGGGATGGCCCATGCCGTGCTGACGTCACGCTCGTCCCCTTATTTCAGATTTATGCCCTTTGGGCTCAAAGAGCAGCTGGTTTTCCAAAGCTGTCGTTTCTCCCCCATTCTCACCCCTGGCGATGAGGGCTCTCAGTGCCTGCTCTTTTCCCCTGGATGTTGCAGTGGCTGCACCAGTCAGCAGAGGGAGAAACCAAGGAAGACCGAAGTTTGCTCAAGGTTGCTTGATGGCATCTCCACCAGCAAAGGCAGCGCAGCGCAGCACCGATAGAGTCGTAGTCAGCTAGGTTGGAAAGGACCTTCAAGTCCAGCCATCACATCCAACCCATGGGGCAAAGATGTGCAGTGGTGGCACCTTCCTGGTGGGGCAGCGTGTAGGGTTTGGTTCAGCAGCACGACCCCCATCCCGTGGTCATTACGGTCTGATTTTCGGGCGGTGCTGCTGTGCGGAGCCGGGATTTGGACGTGGTGATCCTTATGGGCCCTTTCCTACTGGAGGTATTCTGTGGCCCTCTGATTTCTCTGTTCCCATTGCACAGGATGTTCGAGTTGAGCTGCACTCTGCCCCTGGAGAAGGACCTGAAGGTCACACTCTACGACTACGACCTCCTGTCCAAGGATGAGAAGATTGGGGAGACCATCATCGACCTGGAGAACCGGTTCCTGTCGAAATACGGGGCACGCTGTGGGCTTCCCCAGACCTACTGCGTGTGGGTATCCCTGCAGGCTGTGGATCTCCACAGCTGCTGAGGCTTTGTGGTGCCGAGGTGACCCCGGGGCAGTTCCTCAGCCCTGGGGGCGATGGGTGCCCTGGTTTCAGCTGGGTTGGGTCTGGGGGCTGTCGGGGCACTCAGCTGATGGGACGCACAGCCCCTCTCACCAATGGGCCCCTCGTTGAGGTCGGAGGTTCTTTGCCTTGCTCTCAAGTGCTGCTTTCTCCTATTTGGTTCCAGTTCTGGGCCCAACCAGTGGCGAGATCAGCTCCGTCCCTCCCAGCTGCTCCACCTCTTCTCCCTGCAGCATCACTGCAAGGCTCCCACCTACATGTCCGACCGGCTCATCTTCCGGGAGCAGGAGTACATCCTCTCCGAGCTGGGTATGGGGCTGCTGTGGGGCTGGGGGTGGATTCCCTTCACCCAGAGCAGGGGGTGGTGTTAGGGGTTGGGAATGTATCCCAGGGTTGAACCCAACCCTCCCATTTATTTCACCCAGAGGGTGGTGAGGCACTGGAACAGGCTGCCCAAGCAGGCTGTGGATGCCCCATCCCTGCAGGCATCCAAGGCCAGGCTGGATGTGGCTCTGGGCAGCCTGGGCTGCTGGTTGGAGACCCTGCACATAGCAGGGGGTTGGAACTGATGAGCGCTGTGCTCCTTTTAACCCAGGCCATTCTATGGCTCTACAATCCACCATAACCACAGCCTCACCCTTCCCTTGGGGGGCTGGGAGCATCATGCCTTTGGTGGCAAGCTCTAGCCCATGTTCCTCTATCACAGCCCATGGGATTTGGGGCTGGGGTCATTAGGGGGAGACAATATCACACACAATGCCAGCGCACTGCAGCTCACACCTGAAGGAGGTGCCACCCAATGCAGCAGACATTCTTTTGGTTTGCCCCAAAAGCCCACAAACGTGAATGCCTGAAATTCCCTGAGCATCCACTGGTGCCCATCCCATGGGTTGCAGAGGCAGAAGGAAGGGCAGGTTGGGCTCAGGGTGGAGGTGGGACCTCCCCAGCCAGGCCCAGGAGCTGCACTTTGGGCAGCACGGCCCAGGGCTGATGCCCACCTGTGCCCTGGGATCAGGGCACAAATCTGTGATGCCGGCATAGGAGGAAGCCAGGGCTCCTTCAGAGCCTTTTGTTACGTGAAAGGCTTTCAGAGAGGGCTGGGGAGGTGTTAAGCGAGCGTAGTCTTCCCCCCTCTCCCAGCCCCTGCCTTTCACCTTCCTCTGCTTTAATGGCAATCAGTTCAAAAAAACAGAACAAAGTCTGATGCTTGACCTGGAGGAGATCTGGAAACCAGCTGTGTGTGTGGAGCGGTGTCAGATCTGAACCTGGTGGTATAAAGTGAGGCTATTAAACACGAGAGCATGGATTTTACAAGCCCTGCAGCCGAACCATTATTCCATAACCCCCACATTTGTTGTTTTCTGAGAGGGGCTTTTTCTTTTCCTGCATGCACACACACACACACACATACACTCACCAGGTTTCCACTGCTTGGGAAATGGCCCATCTGTCTGAAGTTAACCACTTCAAGATCTTGCCAAGAAAGGAGCTGGGATACATCACCTGAAGTTTGCAGAGCTGCTGTAGTATTTATGGAACGCATTTCATTTCAAAGGTCCTCAAAGGTGCACGGCCCTGAAGTGCTGTGGCTGTGAGCAGCCATCCTGGTGAGGTCCTACAGCTGTCCCAGTGTGGCCATGGGGACCAGGACCCACCATCCCGTCCTTTCTGACTGCCACCCCAAACCCAGCAGAGGAGGACATTGCAAGGAGCTCATCTCACTGCCCAGCCAAAGTTCTTGGCTGCTTTTAGATTGTAGAGCTGTGGAGTTGGGAAGGGATCCATCCATCCATCCATCCATCCATCCATCCATCCATCCATCCTTCCGTCCGTCTGTTGAGTCCAACCATCACCCCACACCGCACATCCACCACTGCACCACGTCTCTAAGTGCCACATCCTCGTGTCCTGCAGGGATGGGGACTCCCCCACCCCCCAGGCCTGGTGTTCCTGTGCCCTATCCGTGCAGAAATCCCTCCTGATAGCCAACCTACCCGGCTGCAGGAGGGCAGCTGAGCCTTCCCTCTCTCTTGGAGGGCTTCCAGCATGTACTGGACAACGTCTGCTGGTGATGGCAGCAATGGGGGTTGGACTGGGAGTTGCGAGGAGGAAAGGAAACAGAGGGCTGGAGATGGGGTGGGTACGTGGGGTTGTGGCTGTGGGGGCTGTGATGTAACCCCAGCTGCTGTGATTCTGGGCGGGTTGAACCCTTGGAGGCACCGCAAGCCGAACCAAACCCCAGATCTTTCTGCTTCAACGCGGTCCTTGCAGTGTTTGCAAAGAGAGGGATAGTGCTGCTTGCTGCCCTGGCATAACACTGCTCTTGGTTTGCATTTGGCAGAGGATGGCAAACCCTACAACCCTCACCTGGGGCCAGCGGAGGAGCGGCTGGCCCTGCATGCGCTGCGGAAACAAGGGCTGGTGCCAGAGCACGTGGAGACCCGGCCCCTCTACAGCCCTCTGCAGCCAGAGATCGAGCAGGTGAGCAGTGCTGTGGGCTGGGACGTGGCTGGGAGCATCCTCTGCTTCCTGCCCAGTGCTGGGGCAGCCTGGAGTTCCTCTAGAATGATAAGGATCCTGCAGGCTCCCCTGGCAGCGCAGTGGGAACGTCGGAGGTGTAACATCTTAGTGCCATTGCAGAGTGGCTGTTTTTAGCCAAACAAAAGCCAAATGGGCTTCTGTCCAAAATCAGTCACAAGTCAGGTATCTGTACGTAGCCTAGCCCCTTTCACTAACGTGTACTTTCTGCATTTGGATCATAAAATGCTTCTTCCCAGAGAGCACAGCCATTTGTCCTCATCTCTCTTACGTGTTCCAGCTGCGCTGCAAAGCTGGTTTATGCAGCCAGTTCTGCAGAGCCACCTTTTTTGGTTCATTTTTAACCAGTCCAGTGTGGGAGAGGGAAGCTGCCAGCAGGCATAAATGCCCTGGCAACTGCTCGAACATTTTTCCACCTTAATTCACCCGCTGAAATTCATGATTAGAGGCAGGAGGTGGCTGCTGTCAGCTGGTCACTGGGTCTGTGCTGTCCTCACAGCTGCCACGTGCTGTTGTCACACTGGGGCAGCCATGGGGGCAAAGGATCACTGAATCACAGCATCATTAAGGTTGGACATCCAACCATCAACCCGTCCCCACCACGGCTGCTCACAGAATCATCAAGGTTGTGAAAGACCTTTAAGATGATCGAGTCCAATTAGCGTGCCCGCTGATGCAATCATAGATCGTTAAGGCTGGGAAAGACCTCTAAGCCCATCGTGTCCAGCCATCAACCCATCCCTCCCATGCCCACTCGTACAGTCATGGAATCAGAATCACGAGGGTTGGAGGAGGCTTCTGAGATCATCAGGCCCAACCATCAAGGACTGGATGATCCAGCCGTCCACCTTTTGGTGAGGCTGTTTCCTCCACGTCTCAATTCTGTTGAGATTTCATCTGCTGTTGAGATTTGTGCTGCTCTCTCCCTGGAAGGGCAGAGTGAGATCCTGTCCCCTTCGTCCCGTCCTCCATCCAATGGTCAGAAACCCATGGAGCAGCTGTTCAGCTGGAGGCAGCTGCTCTGGCACAGGAAAACCAGCGAGCTGCTTGAGTTTCCTACACACACCTGCCTTCAGTCAGCTCCTTGTAGATGTCTTCAGCCTTGGAGAGCAAAGCTAGAGCGCAGCTTCGCTAGTCCAGAATGACCTCTGATGCATCTCAGGCCATTAATACGTACCCAAGGGTCACTAAAATAATCCTCATGCAGCACTCAGTGACACTTTTCTGGTAGAGAACCCGTAGTTTCAGTGAAGAAGCCAGGGAGCACCTGGTATTTCCTGCACCCGCTGCTCGGTCCTGCTGAGGACTGAAGCTCACCCAGACAGGATGCTCACCACACTTCACCTCTTTCCTTTCCAGGGAAAGCTACAGATGTGGGTGGACCTGTTTCCAAAATCCTTGGGTCAGCCTGGCCCCCCTTTCAACATCACACCACGCAAAGCCAAGAGGTGAGCAGTCTTCCATCGCCAGTTGGTTTGGTCCCTTGGTGCAGCGTTGGCTTTTTGTTCTTTCTCAGTGTGGTGGTGGCTCCTGCACCTTCTCCTTGTGGTGGAAGAGGAGGGGACTTGGAGATGTCAGGTTGAGCAGCTGAGTAGCCCAGCTGCTGGGAGGGCTTTAATTTGAGGTTCCCACCTTTCTCATCTCAATCCCATGTCCAGGTTCTACTTGCGCTGCATCATCTGGAACACCAAGGATGTCATCCTCGATGACCTCAGCATCACCGGGGAGAAGATGAGTGACATCTACGTCAAAGGGTGAGCCTCCTCACTGCCGTGTCTTCTGGGTGCCTTGGCCTTGAAGCTGAGATATGGCAGGGAAGGGGTTGACACAGCTGTGCAGTGCAGCGTGCGCCCCGTGGGATGAAGGGGCTCCTCCAACAGTTGGATGCTCACGATGGCTGTGCATGGAAGGGTGAGATTTGGGGAAGCAGCCTTGCTGTCAGGGTTTGGATCTGCCCATCCCCCTCCTGGGACAGCCCTGGGGATGTTCCCTGTACGTAGGTTGGCTTCATTGCAGAGCTGTTTTGTTTTGTTTTCTTTTGTTTTTTTGGAATTCCCCCCCTTTTTTTTTTTTTACCTTGAAACACACCAAAATGTGGCAACCAGCAGTAACTCCTTTGGCGCATTCCCTTCTCCGCCTGACTCCATTTATGTTTTATCTCGTGTAAAATGGTGCAGCCCCAGCCAAGGGACTTACTTATTTTGCGCATTCTTTGGATTTACGCACAGGAAGAGGTAGGATTTTGAAACAGACTGCAAATCCCTTTTTTACAATCCTAATTTTCCTCCTGTAAACCCAGAATGCGAGCTGCTTACCTGGAATTCACATCAAGCGTGTTGTTATCAGCTCCAGCCACGCTCCCCGTGCACCTCGGGGCTTGGGAGCTCTTGGAGAGGGTTATGGCAAGGCGAGAGCACGCGGTGCCTGGTGGGATCCCTCACCCCTGCTGACCCATCCACTCTTACTGTGCTGTAAATGAGTGAAAAAAATCTTGCTTGGCTTCCTAAAGTGGCCCACATCGTTCCCGTTACTGGATACAGCCTTTGTGTCCAGATGCAGCACTTGGGGACGTGGCCATTGGGCATGGTGGGGTGGTTGGGGTTGGCCATGGGGATCTCAGAGGTCTTTTCAAAACCTAATGGTGCTGTGATTGTCTGAGTGGGCATGGTGGTCGTGGGTTGGTGGTTGGACTTGATCTTAGAGGTCCTTTCCACCCTTTATGATTCTATGATAATATGTAGGTTGCTGTTTGCCAGTTAGGGAGGGAAATGAAATATATTGCTTTGGTATTGTGCAAGAAGGCACCTGCTCTTTATTTTAATTAAGTGAAGATGTTGTTTATTGGTAGTCTGAAAAGATCTCAGCCATTGTTGCTGTCGTAGGTGGGGGATATTTTTGTATTGCTTTCATAGTCCAATTTCCAATAGAGCTTTCCTTCTCCGAATGGATGGACCTGAAGGATTATGTGGGAGGTGGGAGGCTCTCACTCATCTCCCTGGGATGTTTCAAGGTACTGGGAGACAAAAGCAGCCCTGCTTTGAGCAGCTTGGGTAGAAGCTTCCGGAGCCTTCTTTCAGCCAACCACCACTACAGTGATTTATCTGATATCATTTGGCATCTTTAAACACTGTCTTCCCGAGTAATGGGATGGCCTTGGTCCACCGAGAGCTTGTAAGTGAAGTAAAGAGTAGATGTGGCATTTAGAGGCACAGTAGGGGTGGACTGATGGTTGGAGGAGATGATTTTAGTGGTATTTTCCAACCTTAAAGGTTCTGTGAAGTGTGCTGAGCTCAGTGGGAGAATCCCATGAGTGGATGCGTTGTCTTGTTTCGTATTTTTGTTGATTGCTGAAGACTGGAAACTCTTGGAGGAGGAAGGAGGGCAGAATGAGAACCTGACACTTGCAAAACTCACTGCTGGAAAAGAGCAGTGGTGGTGGAATGCTTTCCGTTTGACCCTGGGTAGGTTGAGGACTGGGGGATGGAACTGGGCTGCTGGGACCACCCTGGGCACAGCAGGGTGAGGCCATGCAGTGATAGAATATCCCAGGTTGGAATGGGCCCATAAGGATCATTGAGTCCAAATCCTACGAGGGTTTCATGGGGAAGGGCTCCTTGGTCATTTGGGATCTCCAGAGAGTCATTCCCAAGAAGCTGATAGAGAATGGAGGAAAAAAATGGGCCTTTACTTCTTCATTGCGTTGCCTCCATCGAGAGGGCTGGTGTTAGTGTGTTGGGGTGGCTGCAAAGAGAAAAGGAGCTCTCACCAATGCGGGTTAGAAGTCGGAAAGCACTTCCAGGATCCCCCGTGTCCAACCCCAACCCACTCCACCACGTCCCCAAGTGCCGCATCTCCACGGTTCTGGGACACAGATCCCACCACATCAGGCCCCGCGTTTGCATTTTGCAGCTGGCTGGTTGGCCACGAGGAGAACAAGCAGAAGACGGACGTGCACTACAGGTCGATGGGAGGAGAAGGCAACTTCAACTGGAGATTCATCTTCCCCTTCGACTATCTCCCTGCCGAGCAAATGTGTTGCATTGCAAAAAAGGTGAGCGTCTCTGTGCTGATGTTTGTGCCTTCTCTGGGCTGATCTGCCTGACCAGATGCAAGTCAGCGGCCAACAGGTTATTGTTTGTGTAGAGGAGAGTGTCTGTCCCGCGTGGTTTTGTGGCTTTGCCTCTATGTGTAGAGGAACACCACGTTTGTTGGGTCAGAATGTTGTATGGAGAGACCAATCCCCCCTTCTGGCATGGAAGCAGCTGAGCGTTGGTGCAGCAGTGTCAAAATGCTCTGAGTTGTGTGGGGCCTCAGCAGCGGGGCTGCTCTGTAGATGGAGGTGATGCTCCCGGGGGATGGTTGGATGGAGCCTCCCAACCACGTGGATGGTGCCTGCCCAACCCTGGCTCTGTCCTGGTCTCCAGCACTGCAGAATGGGCACCGCTCTGGGTGAGCTGGGAGTTGGACTAGATGACCATTAAAGGTCCCTTCCAACTCAAACAATTCTGTGATCACTTCGTAGAAAGGCTGAAAAGGGGGAAAAGAAAGAAGCAGTGTCCTGAAGGGATGCTTGGCAGCAGGGCAAGCAGAGGAACAGCAGTTGGAATGTGCCGTTGTGCAGAGATGAGACGGAAATCTTTGGAGTTTGAGGTGAAGATGCTCCTGGTCTGAAAAAAGAGCTGGTTCTTCAGGTGGGGATTGGAAACAAGGTGTGATTTTGGCCTCTTGGGAGGTCAAAACACTGAGTATTGCTTCTAGTGTTTCTTAGGTATGCCAGTGATCAGATGTGGGCTTGTTGTGGATGCCCCATCCCTGGAGGCATTCAAGGCCAGGCTGGATGTGGCTCTGGGCAGCCTGGGCTGCTGGTTGGTGACCTGCACACAGCATGGGGTTGGGACTGGATTACTGTGGTCCTTTTCAACCCAGGCCATTCTAGGATTTTATGACTGTGATACCATGAGTTTGGGGTTGCAAGGAAGAGAGGGAACAGTTGGAAGGACTGGAAGGCCCCCAAGGAATGCGTTAGGGGAGGGAGTCCTCCTCACTTACGTTTCCTTCTCAGATCACCCGAAGGTGAGCAGGCGCATTGCTGGGGCTGGCGGCAGGGATAACCCCTATGGTCATTGAGTGACACCTCCCTGAAAGCTCAGCCCCTCCTGCCCCCCAGCCCCCCTCCCTGCCCTCCCACCACCACCTGGAGTTGGTTTGGCTGTGGGACACTCAACGGCAGCTCCTTGCAGCGGGACCACCTGCGTCCCCAAAACTCACCTGGGGCACCCCGCAACTTGTCCTCCGTGGTCCCAGCGTGGCCTGGGTTGGGAGGGGTGAAGATGCCGAGCGAATCCCCGCTCCCTGCCTTGAGCCAGAGGATCCCTGCAAAGAGGCCTGGCTTCAAAATGAATTGCTGGATAGTTAAAGTGATTGACAGAATCACAGCAGTGCCCATTTCACGCTTCATGTTAAACAAATCAAAAGTACAGTGTGTACTACATTCAATTATCCCCCTTTGAAAAAGCAAAGACCCCCCCTATAAACCATTTAAGAAAATACATCCCACTGTGCTGATATTGATTCTCCTCCGACCGCATGTCTGCCAACACCGTATCAGAAAATAAACAGCTTGTAAAACCTCTCTGTAAAGGAAAAAATAATGAATGAGAAGCCGTGCTTTGTGTTTGCGGGGCGCATTCCGCTCTGGCAATTTTTTGATCTGGCCATGTGCTGTTTGAACTCAGGGTTCATTACTGCTGCTGTAAAAGCGCCGTGCTCCGAACTTTAAACGCAGGCGATGGAAAGTGGAATTTAAATCAAAATGGTCAGCTGGCAAACGCTGAGCTGCTAAAAGCCACCTGCACCCGGCATGGCTGGTGCTGCTCTGCGGGAGGAAAGCAGCCTGCAATTTGCTCTCCTTTGTGTGCTGGAGTTCCCTTTGGGTGCACCGTGGGATGGGTCAACCCAAGCCCAATGGGAAATGGTGTCCAAAAAGCATGAGATGGCAGCGTGCAGGGCTGGCTGGGGCAGAGCCCACCAACCTGGGGTGATCCAGGTGCTGCCTGCTGCAACCAGCCTTGGGGAGCTTCATCTCCACAGCTTCACAGCTCTGGGATTTCATAGAATCATAGAATGGCCTGGGTTGAAAAGGACCACAGTAATCCAGTTCCAACCCCCTGCTGTGTGCGGGTCGCCAACCAGCAGCCCAGGCTGCCCAGAGCCACATCCAGCCTGGCCTTGAATGCCTGCAGGGATGGGGATCCACATCCCAGTGCACCTCAAGGGAAAGCAGGGGCTGTGATCGTGCAAGAGTCAGTACAGCTCACAGATGGGAAGCATGGGCTCCTGTCCTTGCTTCTCCAAACGTTTTAACCATCTCAGGATGTTCGTCTGCCCCTCTGCCCCTATCTTCTGTTGATGTAGCAGTGTTAGAAAAATGTTGCCTCTCCTGAAAAGGGAGTTCACCTCATTCTGGACCTCAAAAAAGGTCCCCACAAAAGCTCAGCAGGAGGCAAGGTGTCAGGGGTCGTCACGGAATCGCAGAGTCATTAAGGTGGGAGAAGACCTCTGGGATCACCAAACCCAACCCCAACCCATCCCACCGTCCCACTGACCATGGCCCCCAGTGCCACGTCACCAAATCCCCAGTGTGCACCAAGGAGCCGCTGTGCCCCAGTGGGTTTTGATGTGAAATCATGAGTACCGAGCACTGATGTTTATGAAAAGCAAGATGATATTTCATTAGATTGAAATTTCCACTTCTCCTTGGTCTTGGAAAGTGAAAAAAAAAAAATAGAAGAGTTGCTGCTTGGGAATGTGGGACATGTTCCTCTCCTTTTTCCCATCCTCTGTTGTGCCCCAAAGTACACAGTGTTCATTTCTTTCACTGTGCAGCCAAAACACAACATTTTGAGTGTGCTCCAAGTACCTTTTCTTCTGTTTTTGGAAGAAGATGTAATGCACAAGATAGTCATGAATAAGTATTTCAGTGGGACCAAAGCCTGCAGACACAATGATGCAACAATCTTTATCAAAGCAACCTGGCGTGCACCAACAGCCTCTGTGATATTCCAGCAAAGTTCCTGCACTGATTTCTGCTTTCCAATGTGGAAACGGATGAGCAAAACGTGGCTGAGTGGAGAGTTGAGGGCATCCGGTGCTGCTGCCAAGACCCAACGCTTGGCACTCCGATGATGGCAGTGGGATGGCCCAGCACATGGGGGTGAAAAAACAGCACTGCACGGAGTGATTCCAGAATCTGTGCCCCCAGGCAAAGATGGTGGCTGTTGTGCTCAGCTGCTGTCCTGGTTGGGAAGGAGGCAGAAGGGAGTAGTGCAGGGAGCAGCACTCAGGTGGGTGCTCTGCAAGTGGGGACAGATGCGATGTCCCCATGGGGACAGCATCTCTCTGCCCTTCAAAGGGTGGACCTGTAGGAGAAGGGGGTCTCCAGTTGCTGCGGGAGCTGCTGCTCTCCTGCTGGCACAGCCCAGCACTTCCCCACCTTCCCAAAAACACAGCACTGCTCCTTACTTTGTATTCGCAGAACAAAAGCAGCCCAGAAGAATTTCAGCCCTGTCAACACTTTCCCAGTGGTATGAGACTTTTTTTTGTCCTGCCTCCCATGCTGAATTATTCATGACCATAAAATATTCATCAGCCACTCTTCTCCCCACTAAACTGCAAAGCAAACCCTCAAACAGTAACTCAAGCCCCCTTCCTTCCCATGGCTTGCAAAAAGTTGGGAAATAAATTTCTTGCTGATGGTTGTTTTTATAGTGAACCTTTGTAGTGAGGTTTAATCATGGAGGCAGATTTCACACTGCCTCAAAACGAACCCAAGAACTTCACCCAGCATCAGATTCCTCCTCCAGCTCACCCAGCTTTGATCTGTGTGTCCTGAGCTCATGGCTCTTGAAGGAAGGAAGTGTCAAGGAAGTGTCACAACCAGTCGAACCACAGTCAGAATCAGAGAACCATAGAAGGGTTGGGTTGGAAGGGACTTTGAAGATTGTTGAGCCATGGAAAGATTGGATTGCGTTCGAAGGGACCTTGAAGACCATAGAACCATGGAAGGGTTGGGTTGGGTTGGAAGGGGCTTTAAAGATTGTAGAGCCATGAAGTGGTTCGGTTGGGTTGGGATGGAAGGGATCTTGAAGATCATAGAACCATGGAAGGGTTGGGTTGAGTTGGAAGGGGCCTTAAAGACTGTAGAGCCATGGAATGGTTGGGTTGGGTTGGGTTGGAAGGGATGTTGAAGATCATAGAACATGGAGGGGTTGAATTGGGTTGGGTTGAGTTGGGTTAGAAGAGACCGTAAAGACCTTAGAAGCATAGAATGGCTTGAGTTTGAGTTGGAAGGGACCTTAAAGCCCATCCAGTTGCATCCCCTTCCATGAGCTGATTGAGCCCACCAGATCAGACTGCACACAGAGCCATCCATCCTGCTCTTGAGCACCTCCATTGGTGGGGTTTTTCCACCAGGAAGGCCAGCGTTGTGCAGGGAGCCCCAGGAAGCTCAGTGCTGCCCTTTGCAGTAGAGGTGGTGTAGGAAGAAAGGAGGCTGCTGGGCCAGAGGATGGGTTTCGTTTGCTTTGAGTGCAAGCAGGACGTTGGGTGTTGCTATCGGAAGGTGGAAAGGCAAAGTCCTGTATGGTTGTGTAGTCAGTCCCAGAGGATGGGAGGCTTAATTCTGTTGTGTTGTATGGCGTGGTGATGGCCATGGCTCCAAACCAGGCCACAGCATCCTGCTCCTTTTCCTGCTCCCCACTTCTTCCCCACTGGGACTCTCACAGGAATGGCTCTTCCTGCAGGGAGAACATCCAGTCACAGAATCACTAAATTGTTTGAGTTGGAAGGGACCTTTAAAAGCCATCTCATCTCATCCAACTCCCTGCAGTGAACGGGGACGTGAACACACCTAGAACCCCTGGCTTTGGGAGGGGCTGCTTGGCTGCTGGGTGTTGCTCCAGGGGGATGGGCAATGCAGAGAGAAGGTCTGATGTGTGCAATTAACAACAATTAATGCTTCAGCGCAAGCAGAAGCACGGTGATGCTCGTGGGGCACGGGCACATCTGAGTGATGCAGGTGGTGCAGTCAACCTCCGAGCCAGGGACTTAGCACAGAGAGGCACCTGCAGGACGTGCCATCCTCTCCCAAGCAGAGCACAGATGGGGAGCCCACATCTCCACCTCTCAGACCCCACAAGAACCTTTCTGACCCCAGAGAGGTCACCCGGCTGCAGGTACAGGGGCTCCTGGGGGCTTTCTCTGGGTGACCAGCAGCAGAGCAGGACCTGACAAGTACGTGGGAAAGGGAAGAATCACCACAAGCTCTTTCCCTTTGTAGCAGTTTTAATTTAAGATGAATTATTAGCTGGGAATACATGGCGTTTCCCCCCAAGCTTGAGTAAACGTACGTTTGAATACATTTCAGTGAGCAGAGGGGGAGAAATGGAAGTTTCCAGTGCCGTTATTTTATTTTCCTGGATTATAAAATATTTTTAAACGCATAAATAAAATGCTCCGTCGCAAAAATGCTGGCGTGGAGTTGGACTGGTGTTGGTTTTCCAAAGCAAGGCAGGGAATGGAGCTAAATTGAAATACAGCCCTTCTGGGTGATCTCTTAAAGGGAAACCAGCTCCAATGGGATTTAAGTGCCTCCTTCCACCCACGCTCTCCTCGCTTGAATATTTATGTTCCTATGGAGTGTGACGCATTCCTTTCTTTTTTGGTCCCTTTTGGTTTTTAATACACATCAATATTGCACAATGCAACGCGTCCCATCCCATTGGGTGGAAGTGAGGAGGGCATAGAGATCTCATGATGAGGAGTGAGATGAGGAGTGAAATGAAGTGTCACGCTGCCAGCTGTGGGCTGATGGCACAGGGAGGCACAGGCTCTGGTTTTCCTGGCTCACTTGGCTCTCACCTTGAGCTCGGATGTTGGATGTTGGAGTAGATACGGCAGCTTCATGTGATTATCAGCTGAGCCACTGGGATAACGCGTCCAGCTCTAGCATAGATGGGTCCTGAGAGCAAAAACCTGGGGGGCGTGCAGAAAAGGTGAATAAAGTACTGTGAGAGGCGAGGAGCTCACACGTGGGAGCATCGCTCTGTCTCTGTGGGAAGGAGACCATCACCAAGGATAACACAAGGGGTCTCCATTGCTCTGAGATGAGGGTCGCCAGGCTCTGCCCACTTCTGCTAACCAGCCCTTTATTTTGCCTTGTTTTCCATTCTGATGTGATTTTTAGGAGCACTTCTGGAGCTTGGACAAGACAGAAAACAAGATTTCACCGCAGCTGATCTTCCAGATCTGGGACAATGACAAGTTCTCCTTCGATGACTATTTGGGTAAGTCAGAAGGGCACGAAACCACCTGACACAGCTTTTTTTTTGTGCTAGCCTTGTTAACCATCCTCAGAAATCCAGGTTTAGACCAAACTAAAAGAAAACAGAAGCCTGCAGCAGGAAAGGTAGCAGAGCCATGCAGTAGATCATCCGTGTAGCTGGAAGCTCCAGCACTATGGGATTCTTCTTTTGGTTGGATGTTGTTCTACTTTTTCCTTTTACCACCCCAAAAAAACGTCCAACACAAGAAGCCTCACTGAGGAAGTATGTGATCAAGATACTGGTTTTGATTAATAAAAAAGGCTGAGTGCCCAAATAACCTCTCACAAGATGTGCTTTCCAGTTTTAGCTCTGCTCTTCATGAGCTCTTGGTCACCCTCTCCGTATCACTGCCAGTGTTGAATTCTTTGCAGCACCATAAGGAAAACCAATGCTAGACTTAGAAAATGGGGCCACGCTGAGCCTATTTGTCCAGGTCAAGGAGGTCAGGAGGCTGCCATGGGGAGCACTTCTTCTTGGGAGCAGTCCTTGGGGAAGGACGGGCTGCCCAGGGAGTGGTGGGCTCACCGTCTTTGGAGGTACCCCGGAACTGTGGGGATGGGGCACCGAAGGATGTGGTCAGGGAACGTGGTGGGAAGAGTTGGGACTGGGCTTGGGGATCCTTGAGGTCTTCTCCAACCTGAATGGTTCTGTGATTCCGTGTGCTGTTACCCTGAGAGGTCTTCCTACCTCATTCCTCCCTGCAGGCTCCATCCAGATGGATCTCAACAGGATGCCCAAGCCTGCCAAGACCGCCGAGAAGTGCTCCTTAGAGCTCATAGATGACAGCTTGTCTGCAAGCCGCTTCGTGTCCCTCTTTGAGCAGAAAACTGTCAAGGGCTGGTGGCCCTGCGTTGCAGAGCAGAATGAGAAGAAGATCCTGGCAGTAAGGCCCTTGGGCGTCCTCTTCGTGTTGTCCCTTTGGGGACTCATTGAGCTGGGCATGGCTGGGCTGAGCAAGTGGAGGAACTCGTGGTGTGGCATGAAACCAAGTCCGGGGCTGCAGATTTGACGAGCTAGAACAGGATTTCTTCCAGGATTTGTTAGGCAATACGCAAATCACTTGTTTGCTCCATTAGGTTTTTTTGCTGGTGTTTATGGAGAACGTGCCAAGTAATTTAACTCTGCATCTCAGCTGTTCTCAATGCTGTTATGACAGGCACAAGGGGTTCCACTGCAGATAGGTGCATCTAAATGTGGGTCTGTGGGCTCCAGTGTGGGTCAGTGGTGGCCATTTGATAGAGGTGAGAGAGGCCAAGCTGCAAATTAAGTGATTCAGCAAAAACCCTGTAGGCAGTTGTCTGAACCCGGGTGCCAATTTCTGAGATGCTGAGGGGTGTCTGCTGGGAGCAGGCAGAGGGCGGGTGAGGGGTTGGCATGAGATCAAGCTCATTGAGCTCCTCATGGTCACTGCTGGTAGTGACTGGGCTGCTTTTCCTTTCCCCAGTCAGTATTTTGCACTGTTCGTTCTTTTCTCTGCTTTTTGCTTATTATGTGCTTGTTTTCGTTTCGCCCATGCAGGGAAAACTGGAAATGACTTTGGAAATTGTGGCTGAACACGAGCATGAAGAGCGGCCAGCTGGAGTGGGTCGGGATGAGCCAAACATGAACCCCAAGCTGGAGGACCCCAAGTAAGGGCATCAGGAGTGGGAAAGGAACCACTGGGGCAGAAGGTTCTCAAAGAGAGGGTTGGAAAGTTGGGTTCGTGGTGGGAGGCCTTCCGTGTGGAGATGTGGCACTTGGGGATGTGGTCAGCGGTTGGCGTTGGGGTTGGAAGTGGTGATCTTGGAGGTCTTTTCTGACCTTAATGACTCTGTGATTGAGCCTAGTGGTGGTGGGTTGGTGGTTGGATTGATGATTTGGAGGTCTTCTCCAGCCTTAATCACTCTGATTCTGTGAGTGGGCAAGGCGGTGTTGGGTTGGTTGTTGGACTTGGTGATCTTAGAGGTCTTTTCCAACCTTAGTGATTCTGTAGTTCAGTGATTCTGTTTGCAAGGGGCTTGCTCCATGGGTGAAAGCTGAAAGGCTGGGGTGGAGCTCCAAGGAGCACAGACCACACAGGGGAATGGATTTTCTCTCTTTCAACGGGGCGTGTTCGTGGGATTGGGCATCCAGGAAGGTTGAAAGCACCGTGAAAGTCAGAAGTGACCCCAGCTTTGTCTGCAGGCGCCCGGAGACCTCCTTCCTGTGGTTCACCTCCCCATACAAGACCCTGAAGTACATCCTGTGGCGCCGATACAAGTGGCTGCTCATCCTGGCCATCGTGCTCTTCGTTTTGCTGCTCTTCCTTGGGATCTTCATCTACGCCTTCCCGGTACGAGGGGTTTGGGAGGGGGGAGATGGGGTGCTGAGGGGTGGTGTGATGGTCCTTGAAGAATGGCCTGGTGGGCCACAGTGGACCAGAAAGAGAGCACATTTGCTCTCTGCTCACATCTTTGTTTCATCCCTGGAGGTGCCCATGGCGATGGATGGGGCCCTGGGCAGCGTAACCCAACCCGTGACTTGGGCTGGAAGTGGATGTGCTTTGTGGTCCTTCCCAACCCAGCCATTCTTTGATCCCGTCGTTGTCCCTACGATTGGATTACTTATTGATTCTGTGATTGATTCTGTGATTTATTTCGAGTCGAACGCTGCTGAGGTTCATTGGTCGTTCCCACTGAGCTTTGATGCTGGAAGCGTTGAGCGTTGGTGGGAAAATCCCTAACAAAACCGCAGCCTAATTAGGGGTACAGCCACGTGGCAGGGCTGAGCAGTGGCAAGAAATTATATTCTGTCATTGTTTTAAGGTGCAGGAGGGTTTATAGGGTTTAAGGCAGCCCCGTCTCTCACTGCCAAGGCTTGCAGCCTGTTATACAACGCAATGTCTGACACCAGGTGGGGAGGGTTTTCACCTCATTAATCAAGGAAGTGGCCTTTTCTTGCTTTGCTGTCAGTCCCACTGGTGAAACAAAACAAAACAAATAAATAATGGAGCCCCATCCTCCCCACTTGGCTCGGGTTGGGGTTTTGCGTCCTCCTCTGCTCCTACAGCGCTGCCATAATTCATCCTCTTGGACGCCTTCTCCCTCATGGACTGATAAGAAAAACGCCCCGCCTCTCCTTCCAGCACATAACAAATTCTGCTCCTTGGGTTTGATTTGTGTCCTTGGGAAGGGCTGGGATGCTTCTGCTGGAGAAGTCATTCCCGAGGTGTGAAGTAGTGGGGAAGAGGAAATAACCTTACAAGAACAGATCTGTGCTGCGTTGTCATCCCAAGCCGTCGCGGAGGATCCCCTCCATGCTGAGCAGCAGAACCCTGAGCTGCTGTGACCCGGAGCTCAGTGTTCCCCCACAGCTGTGAGCAGTTTTGCATTCATTCCAGTGGCATCGGATGAAAATAGAGTTGAGAGAAGCAGAAACTCACAAACTGTAACTATTGATTTACACTGGTTATTACTCGGGATTTTTCCCTGCTTCCTGGCTCAATGTTGTTGTATTTAATTTCGTTTTGGTCGGGTCCATTTTTTTAGTCATCTTTTGAAAAGGGAATGGAATTTTTTTGTCTATGCAGTTGGCCAGCTTCCCCTAGATTTTTGAGGTCACCGGTTCTGTATCGACACGGAGATTCAGTTGCCTCCCCCTTCCATCCAACAAGAGATCTGGCAGTCGTGCTGGTGATGGTTTGCTGTGAAGGATGCCCCTGGCGTGCTGAGTGTTGGCAGGATGCACCGTGGCATCCCTGATTAAATGCACTGAAATCCAACCCCTCATTGCTTGCTTTCCTGCCTTGCTTGCCAGGAGCGCTGTCATAGCTCTACACGCTGGCCACGAAGCTTTGAGGTCCCATACCACAGGTTTTTGGGTGCATTCCATCCCATTGCTCTTCAGAGCTGGTCCTTGGCTAAGCGGGAATAGGATGGGAGGTGATGGCCTCACGTCGTGCCAGGTTGGATATTAGGAGATGTTTATTCTCCAGAAGAGTGGCGATGCACTGGCACAGCTGTCCGAGGAGTGGAGGTGTCACCATCCCTGGAGGTGTTCCAGAACCGTGGGGATGTGGCACTGAGGGCTGTGGCCAGTGGGCATGGTGGGATGGGTTGGGGTTGGGCTTGGGGATCTTGGAGCTCTCCTCCGACCTGAATGATTCCATGATTCTGTGAGTGGCCGTGGTGGGGATTGGTTGGCACTTCAACTCGATGGTCTTGGAGGTGCTCTCCAACCACCATGCTTCCGTGATGCCACGATTCGATGAATCACGGTTCAATGGATCAATGGATGCACGTCCACAACGCGCCCTAGGAGTGAGCAGAGCCAGGGCTCCAGGGCTGCGTGGGTCACCCCCACCCTGGGAGTCTCACCTGGAAATGAACCTGGGGCGTTTTGTTGGCTTTTGGTATAAGAATATAATGTTTAAAAGCTTTTTCTCCTATTTTTTTTCCCATTCCCCATGTAATGATGGCAGCTTCCAACCACAGCCCCAGCTGCGTGGTGACAGCCCTGTGCTTCCAGCTGGAGCCACAAACCCAGCAGCAGCCCCCAGAAAGGGTGGTTCCCAAAAACTCCAGCTCTTTTTTGGTGGATAAACGTGAGCTGATACCTCAGTCCTGTTCAGAATAATTATTCAAAAAAAAACGATCGTCTGGACCTACCAAAATGGGGAAAACACTGAAAATCTGATCTTTTGAGCTTCTTCATCTCTTCCTGGGAGCTTTTCCACCCTCCCTCAGTGTTGGGCTCCTCAGCAGCCTTCCTCAGCTGTGCTCACGGAGCAGTGATGGAGCAGTGAAGGTTTCAGTGGTACCACCACGGGAGGAGGAAGCGCTGCTTCCAGCTGCACTCAGCTCTGCTTTGCAGCACCGTGAAAATGTTTACTACCTTTTAAAGCTCTGTTTGCGTTCTGAGAGCCCAGCGTTGCTTCCACTGCCATTAATTCTAATTACAGCTCGCTTTCTGCGCTGATTGATAATCCTGCTTGGCTTTCAACACTTGGTTAATACAAATTCGTGGCTGGACAGCAAACTCGCGACCCTCCGGAACGCAACCGTAAAAAATAGAAGAGTTTTGGAGGACAGACTCTTGAAAGACAAATGGATGGATAATTAATTCGAAGGTTATGTCCCACTGGAGGCTTTTCTAATGACTTCTGGTAAACTGCCCTAAGGTTGCTGGCCTGATTTATGGCATTATTAGAAATCCTCCGCTGGCAAATTGCCCCGTAATTTGCTACACGTCGTAATTTATCGTGATGCTTTTGGGCCGGGCTTTACTTCTCTTGTTTTTATTTTCTGCTCTCCTCCAAAGCTGCATTATGCTTTGTTTCCAAAGTCTTTTTTTTTTTTTTTTAATTTCTTTTTTTCCAAAGGAGTGATAGAACATCCTGTACCAATTAAATCCAGTCTGTTTGGGAGAGCCTTCCAAACTGGCTAGTATGTGGTCACGGGTGTTTGAACCGGCGCTACTTTAAATGCAGCTCTTTCCAACCAGCCCATCTTTGCCTGCATTTGCATTGTGGTCTTGATAAGCAGCATTGACACAGCTTATTCTTTCTTAAGGGCTGTTGTCCTCTTTCAAGGAAGGAATTGCATGTAGAACAGGCTGCAGTGCTGTGGGGGAATGCGGAGATGTGGCACTTGGGGACGTGGTTTAATGGGGACGGGTCGATGGCTGGAGCTGATGATTGTAGAGGTCTTCTCCAACCATACTGGTTCTGTGACTCTATGAGGGGACATGGGGATGGGTTGGGGTTGGGCTGGATGATCATGGAATCGTAGAATGGGTTGGATGGGACCCCAAGGATCATCAGGTTCCAACCCCACAACCACAGGCCGGGCCACCAACCTCCAGGTCTGGCACTGCACCAGGTTGCCCAGGGTCCCATCCAACCTGGCCTTGAGCACCTCCACCACTCCCTCTGTAAAGAACTTCCCCCTGACATCCAAACCAAATCCCTACAGAGGTCTTCTCCAATGGTAAGGGCTGCCCAGGGGGCTGTGGGTGCCCCATCCCTGGAGCTTCCCAAAGGCTGTGGATGGGGCCCTGGGCAGCCTGAGCTGCTGGAGGACGCTTGGCTTGGACTTAATGATCTTCAGGTCCCTTCCAAACCAGGTCCAAACCCAAACCATTCTGGGATTCTTAAAACCTGGTGGAAGGGACAATCCAAGCCCATGAGTGCTTGGTGCTCACTGCTGGGAAGCCTCTACTGGAAGAAGGCGAAACCCCTTCCCGTGTGTCCTGAGCATCCCATAGGAGTGTTGCTCTTGCTTTGACCTCCACATGCCACCATGCCCCAACTCACCACTTCTCTCCCTTCTTTCTCCCCCCCTCCAGAACTACGCTGCTATGAAGCTGGTGAAACCTTTCAACTGAGTGCCTGGATTTCAGCAGGAGGCTGCAGCCCAGGACGCAGCGACGTGCCTTTCCCCAGAGCAGTGTGCCACCTGCAGCCTCAGGAGCAGCACCTAAACCAAACCTCCTCTGCAGCAGTTCTGATTTGGCTTCCTTGTCCTCCTTCTGTTTCTTTTAATTTTGGTCAGTGCTCGGATGCAAAGCTGGCGAGGGTTGGGGAGAAAAGGACCTTTTTGTGGGCTGTCCATGGCGGTGCTCATGGAGGAGGGATGGCTGCAAGGCAGCCACAGTCTCTCAGGTCCTGAGCGGGTTTTTCTTGGCCCTGCAGCAGCCTCCCTTTGCCTCTGCCGTGCGATGTGCATTCGTGCATTCCTGCTTTTGAAGCCTGTCCTCCCTCCTCTGCGTTCCCACGTGCCCCACTGCCTTCCCAGCCAACGCTGCTGCAGCAGCAGAGGGCACGGAGCAGCCCAGGAGCAATGCAGCGCAGTGGGGGCTTTGCTTCTCTCCTCCTGCTGTGTAACCCAGCAGCTCAGTGGCTGATTGGTTTTCTCCTTTTGCTTAAGCCAAACAGTGCAACACCAGAGCACAGTGCACGCTGCTGCTGGCTGCTAGCAGGGCAGGCCTTTGGAAGCACAGCTGTTTGCTTTGTGCTTTGCAAGCAGGGTGTGATTAGTGCACACCATGCAGGTTTTGCACAGCCCTGAAGGTGTGAATGGTGTTGCTGGGCCATTGCTGCTTTCTGCTCCTCCTGCCCACGCTGCAATCACTGATGTGCACTGAGAAGGGGTTCTGCTGCTGCTCAGTGTGGCACGTGGGAGCAGACAGCAGAACGAGGTGATCCCAGAGGATCTGTTTCTCAGGACAAGCTGTGCTGGCGTTGGCTCCAGCGAGGCACTTAAGCCTGTTGTTAACAGCAGATGGGGGGGAAAAGCACACGGCTAATTGCTTTGCTGGCCAGGATGTAATGTAAATCCTGTGCTGCTCGGTACTGTGACAGTGCCTGGATTGCACAGGGCAGCTCTGCCACGTGTGAGGACAACCTTTCAGACACAGAGAATGTACCCCAAAGCAGCTGGTGCTCAGGTGTGGAGGTTCCCCACCCCAGGAACCATTTTGCCAGCAAAACGCTTCGGGTTTACCCATGTTCACCTTTTTTCTTGATCTCGTTCCCACTCGTGCTCCTGTAGCTACTGCTGACCTCCCAGCTGCTGGCCCAAGATCAGGGGATGCTGCTTCCCCTGAGGAACAGGCGAGCTGAAGGGGAATGTTGGCTTTGCAGCTTCCTGGGTGAGTTACAGCTTGGCCAAGCGGTGCTGCTGTGGTTGGTCCTCTTCCGCTGCAACCCAGCTTGCCTCGCTGCCTTCCCGCGTGCCTTGCTGTGCCATGGGAAGCCAGGCCCCTTTCTTCATCTCTTGCCCCAGTTTGCACATTTGGTGAAGTTTCCCATCTCAGTGACCCTCACCTGTTTCAGAAATGGGATCTCAGTGCTGAGAGCCCCAAAGAGACGAGCAGCCCAAAGCACTGCTCCCGTCCAACCACGGGTGGTTCTCATCCATCCATCCTGTTGCTCCGACCAGAGATGAGCAACCCTACCAAAATAATTCCACCTGTCACTTCCCCAGAGCCTCTTCCATCACAAAAGCCTATTTTATTCCCTAGCAGTTCTTCCCTGGCAAACCAGAGTGGGTTGACAGTGATGGAAAGGGAAAAGGCAGCATCCCCACATCCAATCCTCTTCTTCCCAATCTGGACTGCAGAGCTTTGTTTCATCCGGGGGCTGTGGTGGGCAAAGGCAGTTCTGAGCACCTGCAAACATCAGCCTGGTCTCGTTACCAAAGCCAGCCAAGAGGCCGGACCCAAGTACAGCCTTCTGCACTCTATGCCTTATATATATAGATATATATATATGTATCACTGTGGTTTACAAATGAAATAGCTCTGAAACCTTCTGCTTCCTGGTGTGTTCTGTTGGGCTGTCCAAGTGTTGGTCCCCACTGTGCCAAGGAGATGCTCCGGGTGGGAGAGCTCCAGGGGATCGTTAGTGTCTGTGTCCTCAAATGCCTGTCTTTTCCCTGAAAGGGTGCAGAGAAGAATATAGAACAGAATCAGTATAGGAGAGGAGGGGAGAGGAGAGGAGAGGAGAGGAGAGGAGAGGAGAGGAGAGGAGAGGAGAGGGAGAGGAGAGGAGAGGAGAGGAGAGGAGAGGAGAGGAGAGGAGGGGAGAGGAAGGGAGAGAGGAGAGGAGAGGAAGGGAGAGGAGAGGAGAGGAGAGGAAGGGAGAGGAGAGGAGAGGAGAGAGAGAGGAGAGGAGAGGAGAGGAGAGGAGGAGAGGAGAGGAGAGGAGAGGAGAGGAGAGGAGAGGAGAGGAGAGGAGAGGAGAGGAGAGGAGAGGAGAGGAGAGGAGAGAGAGAGGAGAGGAGAGGAGAGGAGAGGAGAGGAGAGGAGAGGAGAGGAGAGGAGAGGAGAGAGAGGAGAGGAGAGGAGAGGAGAGGAGAGGAGAGGAGAGGAGAGGAGAGGAGAGGGGATTGGATGGGGTGGGGTGGGGTGGGGTGGGGTGGGATGGGATAGAAGAGAAATAGTATAGCATAGGATAGGATAGAATTAGAATAGGATAGGACAGGATAGAATAGAATGGGATAGGAGAGAATAGAATAGAACAGAATTAGAGTAGGATAGGATAGAACAGAATGGAATTAGTATAGGATGGGATGGGATGGGATGGGATGGGATGGGATGGGATGGGATGGGATGGGATAGGATAGGATAAGATAGGATAGGATAGGATAGGATAGTAGGATAGGATAGGATAGGATAGGATAGGATAGGATAGAACAGAATTAGAATGGGATAGAATAGAAGTTGATGCACCCATGGTGCCAGCTCTGTCTGGGCACCATCTCCATAGGGTCTCCAGCACCTGCTGTGCTCCTACCCTCAGGGTCCTGCACCCAACAGAGGCACCTGCCTCTCACTGTGGTGAAGCTCAGGGCTCTCCTCTCCTTGTCTTTGCTCCCAGATCCCCAATGTCTGCATGCTTTCTGCCCACCCTTCGGACTACAGCAGTGGTACAAAGAGATGGGATGAACCATGCTGGTCCACATCTAAACTGCATCCACCCAGGCTGCATCCACCAGGCTGCAAGCAAGAGCCTGACTCGCTCCAGATTTTGTCTTCCCACAGCAGAGTGCTCTGGTTTTCAGGCTCAGGCAATATTTTAGTAAGAGCCTGAAGGCTGGGATTGTGGGCAGGGGGTTGAACCTGGTCTGAAGTAGAGAGGGACTTCCGCAGAGGAGAGGTGCCCCATCCATGGAGGTGCTCAGGGCCAGGTTGGATGGGGCTCTGCTCCATCCTCTCCTCCGTTTCCTCTTGTGGTTTCCCCCCAGTTGGCATCCAGACCTCATCCAATTGTGCCATCTCATGAGGAGCGGGGAATTATTGCCCCACAGATCAGGAAAGCCCAGCTCTGGCTGAGTTGTCCTCCCTCCCCCTTTGTTCTTTGTTTCATGGAACAAATCCACCTGCTCTCCTTCCTCCTGGCAGTGGCACCTCTGGGTGGTTTTTCTGAAAAGAGCATCGTTCCATGTTTGTGACAAGCTGGAGCCCAGGGCACTGAGCTGGACCACGGGGCTGCAGCCCCTTCCTCCCATTTCAGCCCCTGGAGCAGACAGAAGAAAGACAAACAGGAATTGTTGGATATGGAAAAGGGAAAAAAAGAACCAAACAAGAAAACCCTGAACAATCAAGAGATTTATGGCTGGCTTCTTTTTTTTTTTTTTTTTTTTTTTTTTTTTGGCCAAGGAAAACACAGTGGGAAGTCATCTGCTCGCAATGGCCGTAGGCTGGAGAACAAAGCCTGGATTGATTGTCTTTCCCCATAGCACACAGAGAACCACTGGCACCTGCCAGGATGAGTCAGTGGGAGGGGAAGGTCACCGTGTGGCTCTGCCATCCACCTCTTCTGTGCTGGAGGTTGGTGGAGATGCCTCTGAGCCCAGCTCTGCTGGAACCCTCCCAGTGCAACCGTCTCCATCTCCCAGGGGCCACGAGCAACTGGGGGTCGGGATCCTTATAACCACTGGTTGGTTTTGGTTTTTTGAGGGGAAAAGAAAAAAAAAAAAAAAAACGGGAGAAAAAACAAAGGCTGCTTTTTCTTTCTTTCTTTCCTAACTGTCTGAGCCAATGGGGATTCGAAATTCCGGGATTTTCTTTGCAATACAAATGCTAAAAGCACTTTTTTTTTTTTTTTTAAATGCACATTTTCATATCTCCTTCGACTCCAGAAATACCAGAAAAAGGAAAGCAACAGAGACAGCTGCTATCACCTTTCTCACGTCTTGTACACAGTAAACCACGCAGTAACGTGGGAGACCTTGACTGATGCCCAAATTGCTCCAAAGGAATGAGACCTCAGAGGGGTCATCCCCTCTCTGCTATCTCCCCTCCCCTCCTCAGCCATATGGACTCGGCCATCCAGCCCATCCCAACAACTTCAGCTGCAGAACTGCAGGAGAGGGGCTGGGATGGGACCTGGAGCAAACGCAGGGATCTGGTAAAAGGTTTCCAGAAGAATGGAGACTCCTTATAGGAAGGGGGTGGAAGGCCAAGGCTGAGCCCTCTGAGAAGGAACGTGTTTGTTTTATCAGTGAAGAAGTGAAGCTTGTGAAGAATTTAAGCTTGAATTCGGATGGTTGGGATCTCCATTGATGAGAGAAGTTCATTTTCTCCTTGCCTTTATTGGAAACATTGGGAAAATTCCACGTTGCCACACTCTGGGCTCTTCTGGCCCAAGTGGAGCCAGGTGACCGTGGGCATTGCATCGGGCCATGTGGAAGTTACAAACCCTTTGGACCCAGTCCTATCCAGTCCCACCCTGCCAATGAGAAGCAGAGACCGGAGAGGTTCTGTAGTGGGAAATCCATTTCTGCCATGCTGGTTGGTGCGTGAGATATGCCAGGCCTGCTTGTCACCAAAGTACTGGAAATCATCAAATGCTGCTTTTCAGCAACAAGTGTTAAAACTTGCTATTCATTTGTACATATGGTGAGCTGTGCCTTGAATGCACCAGAAGAAATAAAAGCAAAGACGTGAAATCTAGTGGGTTGCAGAATGGAAAAATGTCAAGCTATTAAACACGTCTTCCTTTCTGCATCCCAATCACTTAAAGCCCCTCAGCAGATAGATCTGCTTCTCCAGTGCTTCGAGATAACGGAGTATCCAGAATTCGGGGCTGATACATCGATAATTTGTGCAGGAGGAGATGAGATTTTTAGCTTTGGAAGGCACTGCTTAGAGGATGGTTGGTGGTAGACTTATCTTCCAAGCTTGTCAACTGTGAGACCTCAACACAGAGCTTAAAAGGGATGAGTAGAGTAGAGTAGAGTAGAGTAGAGTAGAGTAGAATAGAATAGAATAGAATAGAATAGAATAGTTCAGTTGGAAGGGACTCACAAAGATCATCAGGTGATCATTTGATCCAGAAGTTCTGACAGGAATTCGGGAGGTTATGGGTAGAAAACCCAACCCTTTCTGGTTTAAATTGGAACGAGAGAAGGTCGCGTTTGGTGGTTTTGTGAATGCTTGGAGAGGGAGTGGGAGAAGGTTGGAAAGAGCCCAGATGTGGGTTGGAAAGAGGCAGAAAGGATGTGTGTGTCCCACAGCCCATGTCATGAGCTGTGATGAGCCCATGGCAAGTCAGAGTTGGCCTGGAGAGTGCCTTGGGCATAAGGCAGAGGATGGTGTGGTTTCATGAAGGTCTCCCTCAGCTAATGGATCATTGTCATTAACATCAGTGAGCTTTAGGTGGGTTTTGGAGATTCCCAAAGTCTGGGTGAATGGGTTTTTCCCCGCTGTTTGATCAGTTTGTGCCCCAGTGATGACCCCTGAGCTGCTCGAGTGAGCAGGAAAATCTCTGCAAATCAGATCCATGAGGAACATCAGTGCTGGGATGTGAGATTTTTTTTAGTGGTGGCTTTTAGCCAACCGTCTGCCCTTACATCCAGGACAGGGTGTCCTTCCGTCCCTTTTCCATGAGCATAATGGGGCAGGAGAGCATGGGATTCTATGACTCCACAACTCTATGAGTCAGCATGGTGGGGATGGGTTGCACTTGACGTTCCTCAAGGTCCTTTCCAACCTTAACCTGTGATTCTATCTTGCTTACTTCCCACCTTCCCACCAGAACACCCATTGAAACCAAGGGAAAGCCTGCTCTGTCCTGGCTGCAAGACTATGGGAACAAGGAGCCAAGGACAAAGAAGAGAAAGAGCAGTTTGTCACAGATAGAGTTAAACAGACCTTCCCCTCACCCCATCTCCTCACATTCCAGCACAGTAAATAACCCAAACCTTGACAGCAAAAGGGCTGCCAACTTGGACAGAAGACCCACGGCCATGAGCAAAGTGCAGTCGGTCTGGCAGGGAAGTTGGGATAACGGAGCCAGCCCTGGCTTTGGACAAACACTGTGCCAAGTCAACGCACGCGTGAAGGTCTGTGCGTGTGTATGAGGTGCATGAGGTCGTGGTGCTGCTGATTGCCAGCACTGTTGGCACACGGACCTCTGGGGGAGGGCTGGGGGCAAACCCTGGTGTGTTTTACAGTACAAATTAAAAGAATAGTGTCCCTTAGCCCTCTCCTCCCTCTCCCTTCCTCTCTCCCTCTCCCTCTCCCTCTCCCTCTCCCTCTCCCTCTCCCTTCCCTCCCTTCCCTTCCCTTCCCTTCCCTTCCCTTCCCTTCCTTCCCTTCCCTTCCCTTCCCTTCCCTTCCCTTCCCTTCCCTTCCCTTCCCTTCCCTTCCCTTCCCTTCCCTTCCCTTCCCTCCCCTTCCCTTCCCTTCCCTTCCCTTCCCTTCCCTTCCCTTCCCTTCCCTTCCTTCCCTTCCCTTCCCTTCCCTTCCCTTCCCTTCCCTTCCCTTCCCTTCCCTTCCCTTCCCTTCCCTTCCCTTCCCTTCCTTCCCTTCCTTCCTTCCCTTCCCTTCCCTTCCCTTCCCTTCCCTTCCCTTCCCTTCCCTTCCCTTCCCTTCCCTTCCCTTCCCTTCCCTTCCCTTCCCTTCCTTCCCTTCCCTCCCCTCCCCTCCCCTCCCCTCCCCTCCCCCCTCCCTCCCCTCCCCTCCCCTCCCCTCCCCTCCCCTCCCCTCCCCTCCCCTCCCCTCCCCTCCCCTCCCCTCCCCTCCACTTCTCCCACCCCATCTATTCTCTCTTCTCCTTCTTTCCCTTCCTTTCCAATTTTCCTCCTTCTTTTTTACTTCCTTTCATTTCCTTTTTCTTTTGCAGAAACGTCACCTAGCAGCTCTTGGAGAGCACCAATGGGAGATAGCTGACCTTGCCTCTCCCCCTCTTAAATCTTTCCCAAAACAAAGATGACCCCAAACACTTGGCACATCATCACTCATAGCGGGTCCCAAATCCCTCCCTGCCCCTGATAAAACGCCCTCACTGGCTTGGCCATGCTGGAGATCTCAGCAATGGAAAATGGGAGAAGAAAGAGTGGGAAAAAGTCTGGGGCACAGCGAGGAAGAGGAGGAGAGAGCCTCCCAACGTTCTCCCATTAGAAACCTACAGGGAGCACATGGATATCCTCGTTTTTTGGGGAAAAATAAGGCTTAAGTACACAAGAAGGAAAGAAGAAAAGCCCATTTTGGGGTTGGATTAGATGAACTTCAGAGGTGCCTTCCAACCCCTACAGTTTTGTGATTTTAAATTGTGGGATTGCTTTCTTTAGACCTTTTTGGGCACAACACTTTTTGGTGTCCTGATGTGAAACAATTCCGTTTTGAAATGTCCTACTGGCTATTTTAAGAAACCCTTACATTTCTTAAAACTCTTAGGTTTCAGGAAAAAGAAAAAAGAAGAAGAAAAAAAAAAGGAGCAAATAATATTTCTTGAAAATGAAAGAAAACATTTCATTTCTGGTAGAATTAATTTTAAATATTAGTTGTTTTTTTTTTAGGAATCACTGGTGAGCTGGAAAATTCATTATTTGTTCTTGCCTTGTTGGCCCTATGGGAAAACACAGCCCAGGGACATGAAACCATTCATCCCACCGCTGTCAGGCTCAGGACCTGAGCTCACACTGCCCACACAGTAGTTAAATTGGCAAGGACAAACATTTTGATGCCCATCCGCTGGGCTTGGGACGAGCCTTGCCCTGCTTGGAGCAACCAACCGTCCCTCCAAGGTCAGCTGGTGTCATCTGAAAGGCGGTGGGCTTCATCTCTGCTCCCCTCTTTATTTAATAGAGATGATAAAAAAAAGGGATCTGGAGATATATTTTAAACCTGTTAATCATTTCCATCCCGCTCTCTCATTTGGAATGACAATCATCATCTCCGGATCGATGGCCCTGGGGTCGTTCGCCTTGGTGGTGGACCTTCCAATATCCAGCTGACCCCATTGGGCAGCACTTTCCCCACCTCCTCCAGCATTTCCAAAGGGACCCCCACGATGAGGGACCCCCAGCACCTCCCCCCTCACACACTTAGAAGAGGATTTTCCCAAAGTAGAGCAGCCTGGCTGCAGGTTACGTGAAAGAGCAAATTAATGACGTGACGAAGACAACGGGGTCAATACTGCCTCGTTAACCCTGTCAGGCTGATGAGGGCAGGGGAGCTGCTATGGGTCTGGTGGGGTCGGGGTGGGTCTTGCTGTCATCAGCTGCGATGACAATTTGTCCTTTGTAGGGACAAAGTCTGGGATGGGGATGGGAAAACCTGCCCCTCTTTTTTGGTCTCTGCAACCTTAAGGCTGCACCTAGGGGATGGCAGCAGGCACGGAGCAGCCTTGGCACTCCTCAGACACATTTTTTCTGAAAAAAATCCCACAAAAATAATGATTCTTTTTGGAGAAGGAAGCCCCCAACATCATCCTTGGGCCCCTTTATTGCCACCTTAATGCATTGCAACACCTTTACGCCTCCCCTTGGCACCCTCAGTTGAGTTTCCCTGGAGTCTTTCACCACTTGCAGACTGGGGGCATTGCACACTGCTGGCGAGATTCTGCTTCTCCACTTGCAGGAGCTCAGTCCTCCCCGAGGTCCCTGGGGATGCTGGGTGGGGAAATTCAATTCTGCACCAACCAGAGGTGAATTACGAGCGGCCGCGCTCAGCCCAGCAGCCCTATATTAGCTGGTGTGATATTAAAGCCAGCACATTTCACACATAACTTTCGGAATGCGTTGCAGACTCGCGGTTTTAATTGGAAATGCAGTGTGAAAAAGTGTGTTTTGGCCCTTTGAAAAGAACGGGAGACAACGTGAGATCTCGGGGGGAGAGATGGGCGTTTCTGCCAAAGCCACCGGTAACACGTTCAGTGTGGAGCTGAATGTTCTCAGTCGAGTCCCTAGGCAGGGAAACAGGTGTTACCTATATATATATATGGTTCTATATGAGGTTATAAATATATTTTTTTAATCCCTAGCTCAGCAGCTTGCTTGGTGGAAGGACAGATTGCTGCGAGCACTGTGTCTGACGGGGGTGGGCGTGCAGAAGGAATGAAAGGACAAACTGGCAGATCCTTCCAGGATGGGGAATCTGGTTGGGGAAGTTGCTGAGCTATCCAGGAAGCAAACGCAGCACAAATCCCCACCTCTTTCGACAGCTCCATCCCTTTGCTTCACCTCTCCCATTGTGTCCCCACACCAATGCCTTGGGTCTCCAGCAGAGCAGGGTATAGGACACCCCAAGTTGGAAGAGACCTACAAGGTCCAGTGCCTTTCCTTCTCTGCCCGTCCATCTGCTGTAGGACTTTCCCTCTCAAGGGATGGCAGAAGAACCCCTCCGTTGTGCACATATCACCTGCAGCACTGATCATGCATCACTTGAAGAGTTGGACTCGGTGATCCTTACGGGTCCCTTCCAACTTGGGATATTCTATGGCTCTGCTCTTAAAACGGTGCTCTGAGCTTGCTGGTGCTCTGGATCTAATGAGCTTTGTGCAAGAGTGACTGGGCTCTTCAAAACTACCTCTGGGTGCACCTCTTTTCTGCTGGCTGGAGAAGGAGCCTGGGGAAATGGCTTCACATGGGGCCATCTGCCCTATCCAGAAGGACATGAAATGAGCTGTGTTTTTGGTGCTGAGAGATCTCTGTGGGACAGACCCAGGTCATTGCAAGGGGGGACCTCACAGACACATTTTGAGAGGAGCTCCCATGCCCTGCATGAGTCCCAGCACACAAACTGAGATGTTCTTTACCTTGGCCATAACCTGGCTTTGCATTGGCCTTTGGGTGCCTTCCCCATTATAGCAAAGAAACACCAGCACCGGCAGGGGATTTACATGGGTAGCAATAATTAAGTGCCTGTGCCCACCGGGTTCCTCCAGTGTCGTCTCCCATTCAGGCTCTTCCCTGCTCCAAGGAGTGCAGATTTCCACTCCCTCCCTTTGGCAATGCCCTTGGAAGAGCAGTGTGGCTCCTCTTACAGCTCTGCATCTATTTTTAAGCCTCCTGAGGACGAGCCTGCACGAGGAGGAGAAGCCCAGCTGTAAGGGGAAACTAGAAGAGAAGGTGCCAAGCAGACTTCGGTCTGTCACTGATGCATAAAATAATCTCTCAGAAATTGGTTCCAGATAAGGGGTGACCTACTCGGTCTGACAGCTGTTCCTCCAGCAGCTGCCACTGCTCCGGCCCCGACCGCATCCAGATGTACCACCCCTGCACACTGCTGCCAGCACTGCAAAGCATTCCACAGTGCTGTGCTCGGCAGCCCAGGACCAGACGTGCTGACATGATGGATGACTTGTTCCTCCATCCCGGCCTCTGGAGTGGTGATATTTTTGGGTGTTGGGAACATCACGACAGCTCGGTTCTCAGCGACATCACTCTAACGTCAGCTATCTGGTTGCTCCTGAATAGAATGGGTTGGGTTTTTGGACGACTTTCCCCATCTCCAGTGCTAATTGTGGTGGCTGATCACCATGATGGTCGCTCCCCATTGCCCTGGTTCCCCTCCATCTATCTCCTCTGGGTGCAAGCTCTTAATGCCTGCGCCTGGGAGAGCTTTGATTTGGGTCGGAGCGCCTAGGAGCTGCTGTGGAATGAAAGGAATGAACCCATCTGGTGGGCAGATTTCATTGAGAATTGTCCAAACGAAATGCATTGGCCTCGGGGGCGGGCAGTGCCAAGTACCACGAGCACCAGACCCTCCTCTCATTCAGAGCTGGTGCTACGCTGCCCCAAACCACAAAACCAATGGGCGAAGCACTGAGGGGGAAGGCAGGACAAAGCAGCAGAGAAGACAGAGCAGCGGTGGTGAACCCAGTAGTTTTCCAATACTTCTTCCACCAACCAGCACTGCTTTTATCCCACGCAAAGGCTGGAAGAAGCATCCCACCGTTTTCTTTCCACTTAAGTGACATCTCCGGCCATGGGGAAGATGGTGAAGATGGGGCCACAGCAGCTTGTACTCAGGCAGTGACCACACCTGGCGAAGGGATGGGGACTGAATTCCACGTGATCCTGATGGTCTTTTGGAGCCTCTGCTGTTTTCTCGTGAGACGGCACTGCTCCACACACCCCAACCTCTAGTACTGGTGATAAATCTGGCTGGTAAGGTCATGTGTAGGCTTCCAACCAAGGCTATCAGACATGAGCAGCAGTAGGAATGGGTTCTCCAGGCTCAGATATTCCCTGTTTTCTGCACAAGTCCTTGTGGCATGAACCCTATGGATCTCGGTCATTCAGTACTGCAATTTGTGGATTACGTGGTAAGGGAGGTTGGTCAACAAGAGTGGACAGAAGTCCTTTTTGACACGGAGGTTGTGGTGTGATTTGGTGAAATACACTGGGAATTTGGATATTTCCTTGCAGACAAGATATCTTCCTAGCTGTTCACCAAATATTCTGGCCAACAGATTCACCCATGGTAAGGGAGTGTTAAGTAGCCCTCAGAAAGGGGATTTTAACTGAACATAGGAACACAAATTAAAACGTGTTACGTCTCCATTTTGTGTTACCCGAAGGCTGGGAGTTACTTATCTGCTGGAGCCAGCAGAAGAGCAAGGCTCCTTCACATTGCTGTCATCCAAGCTGAGAGATTACCAGTTCTTCAGTTGTCCTTGTAAATCTTCTCGCTGTGGAAACAAGAGCCAAAATCCAACTGGCATTTGAGTTCTGTGGTTTGGTAGATATTGCCAGAGGAATGGGAAAAATGGCACCGAGAGAGAAATCCTCTGCTGAGAAACAAGTAACAAATAGATCTCACTGGAACCAAACAGCCAGAAACCCTGCAAGTAGATGTCCCAGGCAAAGCTCCTGGGTGTGCTGATAACATGATGGGGAGTCCCAGCAAAACACAGACCCCTCCGAGTGTCCAACAGGTCATAAGAACAAATAAATAGCTCTGGTGTCACAGCAGGAGTCCTAAAGCCAACTGGAAATTGTTGGGTTTCACCCAGAGGATCATTTCAGCTCTTCAGCCTTTAGGACAACCCCTCCCAGGGCTTCTGAACTGGTGACCTCCCAGCTGACAGCATCTTCTGAGGGAGGTCTTCGGGATCTGGTCCTTTTGAGATCAGTGCTCTTCCACCGTGGCATCCACAGGGTCTGTCTGATGTGTCTTCACTGGATTTAATACAGACCTAAAGCTCACATCAGTCTTTGGATGTGCAAACAAGCTTGCAAGTCTTGTAGGTTGCCTTTAAATTCAGTGCAAGGAGTTTACTTTAATCAAATTCCAAAGGTAAGGCAGGGAAGGGTTTCACACTGACCTGGTCCTTATGCCCTTTTTTCATGTAGGACAAGACAACCCAACCCAAGACAACCCAACCCAAGACAACCCAACCCAAGACAACCCAAGGTCTCTCAGCAGCCACCTGGAGCCCCACAAGTGCATCCACATTGGCAGCCAACCCAAACCATGTGGAAACAAGCTCCTGGTGGCTACTACTAGTAAAAGGGGAAGTATTTAAGGCCACAAAGCACCCACAGGATTTCTCAGCACAGCTGTGCCCTTGGTCCAATTTGCTCTCTCAAGGGAGAGTTGTTGATTTGAGGTTAAAACGCAGAGCTGTAACGATGCCTGCAGAGGCAATGCAACCCCAGGGAGGACACCCTCATTCCCTGCTGCTTTTCCATCTTCTTCTGTTTATGCCTTCCTGATGAATGCTCATTAGCAGCATTGTTAGCAGCTGTTGGCAAAGGGCATTTTTTGTCAATTTGCAGCAGGGACTTAAGAGGAGAATGGAAAACAAAGCCTGGCTTTAATCTGAAGCAAGGCCACGAGGCATCTGTGGCTCTGGGTACAGTAGGCAGCCGGTGGTGTGGAGAACTTCAGTTTCAAGACAGCCTCATGATGCTGCAAGCTTTGGAAGCCTGCTTGCAATTCCATCCCTATCCCTCCTCCCCCAAGAAGAAAAGAATTACTCCCAACGTAATTGAGATCTCGTATTGAAAGGCCAGATTCAGCCCAGACAATCTGGTATCTTTAATTGTATGTGGTGATGCAGTTTGGAACCTTTTTCCTTCTCTCCTTTTCCTTTTTCCCCGAAGGGTCACGGCTTGTGAAGAATCACAGTTGGATGCCGTGGGAATCTGACCCATTCTGGAGTCTGGGTGCCATTCCCTGCTGCTCCCATGACTTTGGCCGCGGGAAGTGCCATGGACCCCAAGCCCAGCACTCTCAGAGTTAACTTAAGAAACGATTCACCTAATTTCAGGCCTTTGATACCAGCACTCTCTCAGAGCTACAAATCCACACGGTGTGCTGAATAAGGGGGCTGTTTTTAGCCCTGCAGTAGCACAGCCGTCGCTGAGCATCATCTGTTCGTGCTGCATTCCGACTTAGAAAACCAGAACCTCCTTCTATCTGTGCTTCTATCTGGAATCCGATTTTTGGCTAAGAAAGCAGGCTTCCTGACAGAGCTTTAACGCTCACTTGACCCAAATCCAGCTTCACTTCATCTTGGCTTCCTCAGTGAGAGTTTTCCCCTCTCTGCTCTGTTTTATATGCTTTCCATGCCCTGACACGACCCCCATTAATTTCAACGTAAAAAACGTTTGTCTGACGACAAAAGTTCCTCTGGCTTTTTTCACCTTTTTTTCCCCCAAACCTCTGTTTCTGGGCTAATAATTTTTTACGAGTTAAGTGATTTCTAGTGACTAATTTGCGAGCCCCATTCATTATTTCCATGTTGGGATTTTACTGGGGAGGTAAACAAGTAACATTTGTGGTCGTGCAGCCCACGGCCCCATTAGGTCCATTTACCCATGACCTCCCAGCCTGGCTTCTCTTTGCCCCATGCCCTGCAGCCATGAAGAAGGGACATCAGTGCCTTCCGGATGCTTGCTTTGGTGCTGTGTGCCTTCGCCTGGATGGAAGGAAAAGGGAGGGGAGGTTTGGGTTGGATGTGAGGAGGAAGTTTTTCTTACAGAGGGCGGTGAGGCACTGGAACAGGTTGCCCAAGGAGGCTGTGGATCCCCATCCCTGGAGGCATCCAAGGCCAGGCTGGATGTGGCTCTGGGCAGCCTGGTCTGCTGGTTGGTGACCTGCACACAGCAGGGGGTTGGAACTGGATGAGCACTGTGCTCCTTTGCAACCCAGGCCGTTCTGTGATTCTATGGAAATGGTTTATTTGGGCGCACATGTCGGGATTTGGAGCTTCAGCTGCTTGTTGTGCCCATGGAGCTGGGATGAGCCATGCCACCAGCTCTACCTCTTCTCCAACCCACTGCAGCTGAAAGCCAAGCTGGGCTCCTTCTGCTTCCTTTCTTCTCTTTTCCCATGGAATATCTTTATTTTTTCTGGGCGCTGAGGTTGTTCTTTTGCACAGGAGCTAACACTGAAAGGTGTTTTCCATCGTCTGAAATCAGAGAGGCTCTGGGTTGGCCTTGTGGGGGGGCTGGATCCAGCTCCTGGCTGCGTTGTCCCCGCTCTGTTCCTGACCTATTTAGCTCCCTTGTACCTAAACGTGACATAAACATGAAGCCCACATGAGCCATAGTTTGGTGACGCTTAATCCGGTGGAAATATACCCATTTTTTTAATCACAGTAAGGGGTTTGTTCAGCTCCCATCATGCTGCCATCAGAAAGCTTTTGGGCCTGAGCTGAGGAAAAAAAGAGGAGGGGAAAAGAAAAAAAGAAGGAAAAATCCATCCTTTGCCACTGCTACAGCATCTTGAATACATTTTTCAGTGTGACTGATACATCCAAGAATCTTCCACCTAACCACAGCCCTTTCCACATTTCATCTGCCTTCCATTGCTGCCCTTTCTGCATGGCTTGGCGTTTACACCTCTGCTCTGCACCGGGGTGAATGCAAACAGTCAGCAGCGATGGCTTTAATGGGCTGCACCCGATGTGGGAAATATGTCACCAGGAGTAGAAACGTGCCCCCCATGGCTGAGCTGTGCAGAGCGCTCCTGAGGGTGCTGAGCTGGGTTCAGGTTCTCCCCACTGCTTTGGTAGGGAGGAGCTGGGAAGCTGGCTTTGCTTTCCAGGGAATCCCAACTGGATGGGTCCAGTGGTCCTTGAAACAATCCTGTCCAGAGCTCCACGTGGCCAATGGATCCCAGATTTCAGAGCTGCTTGGGGAAGCAAGCAGCTTGGAGCTTGGGGTTCTCTGCAGTGCCCTGAAAGGAGGCTGGGGAGGGAAGGGGGTCAGCCTCTGCTCCCAGGTAACAGCGATAGGATGAGAGGTGATGGCCTCAGGTTGTGTCGGGGGGGGGTCAGGTGGGATATTAGGAAAAAATTCTTCTCCAAAGAGTGGTGATGCACTGGAATGGGGTGCCAGGGGGTGGTGGGGTAACCCTGGAGGTGCTCCAGAGCCGTGGAGATGTGGCACTGAGGGATGTGGTCAGTGGGCATGGTGGGATGGGCTGGGGTTGGACTTGGGGATCTCAGAGGTCTTCTCCAACTGGAATGATTCTGTGATTCTATGGGTAGCAGTGGGTTGACAGTTGGACTTAGTGATAGTGGAGGTCTTCTCCAACCTTAACGAGATCATGATTCTCTGGTTCCATGAATGCCTTGATTTGCAAATCGCTGCAGTCAGGGTGGCTCCTCTGCAGATACCTTGCGATTTGCACACCTTGGCATCACCCTGGCATTCATTGATTGCTCTGACCTAACATGGCACTTCTGTCCTTATTCTCCTGGCGATAGGAAACGCCATCGGGTCTGACCAGTCAGCCTTCCCCATGTGTCTCGTTCCCTGTGTGTCATCCCAGCTGTAACTCTCCCATGTCCAGGAATGGTGATTTATGAGAGAACCCAGAAACAAGCAGTGACTCAAAGCCTGAGCAATGCCCCTTGTGTGGCCAGAAACCCACGGAGCCCAACTTCTTTAATGTAGTCAAGATGACTGGTAACTTTTCAACTACTTTTGGTCATCCAAAACCGTCCAAATTAGCTCTCTGCTCTTCATCTACAGTCCAGTGGAAGAGATCAGCAGCCTCGGATACCCAAAGGCTGAAACCAAACCCGCAGCTCTTGTTCCTACAGCTCCCAGCAGAGAGGAGCCAAGATGGCACTGGGGTGGCATGGGGATAAATGCAGTGGTCAGTGCCCCGACCTGAGGCTTTCTGTGCCATAAAAACTCTTCTGCAATGGATCACACCCATTTTTAAACCAGCTCAGGGTGAGCAGCTCAAAGCTGTGCTTCGTCGTGGTTAATTAAGGAAAGGTTTTCGAGGAGCGGCCCACAGTCTGAAAGGAATAGGGAACTTCTTGGTTCGTGTCAAAACCAAATGTTCTGCTGAATTCCCTGCACACGTAAACACATTTTCTTTTCTTTATTATTGTTGTTTTGAAAAAACAGAGGCCACAGCAATCACTGGAATAATTCTGGTATTTATGCCCAGCAGGGAGGTGGGCAGCAGAGACATGACTTGATCAGAGCACAATATCCCATGGGGTCCCACTGAGTGCCCACTGACCACATCCCTCAGAGCCACACCTCTACAGCTCTTGAAGTGAATTTCAGCACCAGGTTTACCTCCAAGAACCAACTTGCCCCTTGCTCTGCGCTGATGGAGATGACAACCAGGCCAACACCCATCAGCAAGTCCAGCTTCACAGACCTCTCGTGTGCTGAGGGATGGGTGCTCAGAGGCTGTATAACCAGGAGATCCATGCAACCAACGTGTCCCATAGTCTTTGATTCTCTCTGCTTCCACGTGTAAATGGCCTCTGCAGGAAAATGAATGCTGGGAAGATGGAACAGGTTGCCCAAGGAGGCTGTGGATGCCCCATCTCTGGAGGCATCCAAGGCCAGGCTGGATGTGGCTCTGGGCAGCCTGGGCTGCTGGTTGGTGACCTGCACACAGCAGGGGGTTGAAATTCAATGATCATTGTGGTCCTTTTCAACCCAGGCCATCCTGTGATTCTATGATTCTGTGACAGATGAACGTTGGGTCCAAGCAAGCAGAGACAGTGGGGAAAGTCCCCATCTGAAAGCCCCTTCCTCTTGCTGAGCACAACCACGAGACATCACCTCACCAGCCTGCAACTCACCCACCTGGGCAGCCCCACACACCCCTGCCTGAGGCAGACAGCAGCCTAGAAACGGCCCCTGGGAGGCTGCCATTAAATTCGGAATTTATCAGTAAACGCTATTCTTAGAACCCAGTAGCTGAGCTTGATTTTAATATTTTTTAATACCCCTGGCAGGTAGCCATGGTTAAATCAGTCTTGATTTTAAGCTAAATAAAATCACTGCACATACACAGCTGGCTGCTACAAAGCTGTGTTCAGGTTGGTTTTTTTTTTTTTTTTCCCACCTTTTCATTATAAAAAATAAAAGCAAAGCCACAAAATTGCCCTCATTAGCGCTTTATGGTTTATATAATATTAAAGTCTTTGCTCGTATTTACCCTGGATGGTAAAGGCAGTAATTGTGAACCGTGATGGAGAGCTGGTTGCACCTGTAGCCTAAACTATCCCAGGGGTTCATAACTCAGTGCTTTGCCTCCTCTCTTCTCATGGGTGGGGGAAACTGAGGCAAAGGCAACACCTGGGGTATGAGACAACTCATGGAGGCATTTATTTGTGTTATTTATTCCTACAGCTCTTGGGGCTGATGCCCATCTAACCTAAAAAAGGCAATGGAGCTGCTCTACTGCCGGGTGGTGCAGGTTTAGGAAATGCTTGCTTGTCTCTGAAACAAAGCAAACCAGTGGTGGATCTGCTGATGTGCCCATGACTGAGGGCTGCCTTTGGCCTGTCCATCACCCATTGGCATCAAGTTCTTCCTGTCTAACCTTTGCTAAGCTATCCCCTCCATCGCCTCCGCTTGCAACAGTGGAAGTTGTTTTGAGCAAATTTCCACCTGAAGTGACAGTTTCTTGGCTCTTGTCTTTGCAGTGCAGTTGAGCTGAGTCCTCAGCTCCATTTCTATCCCATTCCTTATGGAGGGGGCATCACCATGACCATCCCTGGGAGGATTCATCAAGGAAAGCACTGACCACCACAGGTAAGTTCCTTGCTGCTTAGAGCACTAGGGCTGAAACCCAGCTGAATTCAGGCACCGTTCCCCAAATCCCAGCTCTTCCAGATGGTCAGGAAGGTCATCCAACCTCAGCCCAACTTGGAGCTTCCCATCTGACAGGTTGTAGGTAGGATTAACACACACTGCTGAGCAGGCCCAGCCTCCCCTGGGACCCTCAAGTCATTTCTTCCACTGCTCTCACCCTGTGCTACGAAAATAGAACCTTCCACAATGAACTCAACTTTATCCCATTTGTCTGCAAGCCAGGATTTAGGCTACACTATAAATTACGAGCCCAAGTCAGCTTGTGCCAGCCCTTAATTTGCGGTAACTTTATCCCATAAATGCCCCCATTGTTCAGTGAGGTGACACTTTTGCTTTCATTTCTATATTTATAACTTGGTTAATATCCCCTTTTACATACATTTTCTTGGATAATAACAAAAGTCAGCTTGCTGCCCTCATCCTCTCCTTCCCCATCCCACCTCAGCTCTCATCCTGCTGGATAGGAAAAACACTGAAGAGGGAAAGAAAATGAGCTGCCAAGGAGGAGGTGACTCCAGCCTTGTGGAGAGCATGGCTTTCCAACACGGCGATGCAAACAAATATCCACTGCACATAAATGTCAGCATCACTTGGCATGCAGCAATCCCACCAGAGATCCTTACACCAATCCAGCCCTTAGGTTGGATATTAGGAACAGAATATTCTCCAAAGAGTGGTCAGGCTCTGGCACAGCTGCCCAGGGGGTGGTGGGGTCACGGTCCGTGGAGGTGTTCCAGAACCATGGAGATGTGGCACTGATGGCCGTGGTTGGTGGGCAGGGTGGGATGGGTTGGGGTTGGGGTTGGGGATCTTAGAGGCCTTTTCCAACCTTAGTGATTCTGTGATTTGAGGGACAATTAGGACCCACCCGCAATGTGCATGCCGGTGCTGAGGGGTGTATCAGGGCTGCGCTGTCTAGTTTGGGGCTCAGAAAATGGTTCTAATTGGAAAAAGGGAGAGGCTGAGCCTTCACCCCCCAGCCTCGGTGCTGCAGCTGGTTACATGAGTTGGTGTGCCTTCCTCGGAACTTCGCGTGGACCTCGTGTGGCTGGCTGCTGGCTCAGGGCTGTGGGGGATTTCTGCTGCCCACGGGACCCTTTCCAGAATCTGAGGACTGCTGGGCTGTGGCAGCAGCCAATGTCAATTTGACATTGATTATTTTAATCCCCTGAAGCAGGGAAGTCCAATAACCCCTCCCTGCGCTATGGAGGCCAGGAGAACGCCCAGGAGGCCCAGGACAGAGCCCGGGTGATCCACAGCAGTGCCTCTCCCAGCGTGGGAGGTTTGGATCTCTGCTTGGAAGGCGGGATGCCTGTAACCCACATGGAGGGAAATGCCAACATCTTGTGACTGCTGCTTTGATTTTGCTTGCGCCCACCTCTTGTCACCGCTCCTCAACTTCTGCTAAAAGGGACTGAAAGGTTCTGCATCCCACATGTGGAGCCACGTCAGCCTGGCGTGGTGCTTGCAGGTGGGTCCACTCCATCACTCCCTCCATCACCCCCTCCATCACCATGAGAGGTGTTTTAGAGTTCAGTCTTGGGGAAATAGGGCGCATGCAATGCTGCTGAGCAGGATGCGAAAGGGGGATGGAAGCTCACCTGCCCCACTCTCGTGTTTTCGCACTGGGGTACATGGAGACACATCCATGCTCACAACCCTTTGCACAAACACGTGCACGGGGGTGTGCTGATTTATTTTTTTCTTGCTTTAGCAAAAGAAGATAAAATTTAAGACCCTTCCCCAGGCAGGAGCTGTCAGCCATGTGTGACGTCTGTCTGCATCGCCAGTTTGAATTCTGCTTGCAGAGCCCCTTGCCCTGTTGCATCCCAGTCCTTGCTTGTTAGCTTGGACGTTGCTTAAGTCTAAGCAATAAATAATGATAAATCTCCCTAAACCAACAAGGTCGTTCTGCTGATTTTTAATGGAGATTTTTTCTCCTTGCCATAAGGGAAATACAGCTGTGGGTGCCATCTCTATGGGTGGCACGGTCACTTGTTCCTTACTTACCCTTTCTCAAGAGAGGAGGATGACTCCTACCAACTGATCTGTTGACAGAGCAAAGCACATTTCCCTTCTCTTCTGCTGCTTGCTCACTGATGGCAGAATGGCACACGTCCTTCCTGCCCAGTGACTCACCTCGTTAAGCCAGCTACCGGAGGTTCGAGCCTCACCATGGAAGATAATTTGTAATTAATTCTCTGCGATGACCCTTATTACTAAACCCTTTCTATGGGCTTTGCACTCATTGCCTCTTCTGGATGCGTTTGCAAAGAAGAAAACAAGGTGCTTGTTGGGGGAATGAAGAGGGGAGGCAGGGGAGGAAGCTCTGAGCAGGGCATGCCTCCACTGCCACTTCCTTTGATCAAGAGCTGCTTCTTGCTCTGGGTGGGTTCTTATTTTAGTTAGGCTGCAAAGGAGCAAATTGCGGAAAGCTTCATCAGGGCTCAAGCATCTGTGAGTTCCTGAGAGCCTTCAGACAATGTTGCCAGAGTTTATTTTTAACTAAATGAGTCAGGGCAGCTCATCACAGCTCTCCCCGGTGCATCTCGCTCTGGCTGCCCGCTGCCCAGGGAATGGGTTCCCCATGGGGTCCAGCAATGCTGAGGGTGCATCACTCTGTCCTTCCCTTTGCTGATGACCACCAGACAGGGAGAATCCCATCCTGGAATGGAAGAGAGTGGCCAGATCCTTCTATGGGATGGGTGGGTTTCGTGAGCCCAGGGTCCTGACCCAGCTCTGTGCATGCTTTCTTTGGCTTTTTGACCCTAAATCCCACCTGAAGACATTCTGGTTTAGCTGTGCTCATGGCGTCCACTCTCTGCAGGTAGGGGAGGTGAGAGCAGAGGCAGTAGAGCCTGGGGAGCAGTTCAACTCACCAGAGAGAAGTGGAGTCCATTGGCAACCCAGATCTCAATTTGTAAATTGGCCTCTGTTGCATCTTGCCTTTTCTTCCCCTAATTAATCCTTGCAGGCTATGGAGGTGCTCAAGCTCTCAAAGAAGGCTTCGTGCTTGCAAGCAGCTTCCTTCATGCTGAGAGCTATTCCCTCACTGGGGTGTCCCAGGGACTCCCCTGAAGCTATCAATAAATTGTCCTTATGAGATATTCTCATAATGGCTCTCATTAGGGATTTGGCCAAACAGAAAGCCCCCAAAACCTCCTATGGGATGTTGGGCATCTCTCCCATACTTCCAGCTTCATCTCACAGACAGTTTGCTGGAAGGAATTGATTGCTGTAGTAGTGAAAAGCCATTGAGATCCCAAGCGGAATGGAAAAGGATTGGATGGAATAACACCCTGGGAGCCCAGGAGGCAGTGACGAGGAGATGCCATCCTCCTGTCTTCTCCTATCCCACTTGTCCTGATTTCTGCTCTGCTCTGGCCTCTCTCCTCCTCCTGCCCTCCAGCTCTGCAGCCTCCTCCTCCAATCCCATAGCCTCCAGCTCACACAAAGCAGTTCCATAGGGTGGTTGTTACCCATCATTGGAAACCCCGTGTACATGGAATCGTGGTCACACGAATCCCATCTCCCCAGGGCTCCCTTAAACACCCCAGACCTCCATCATAGCAGCAAACCCTGCATGGCATCTCCCATCTCTGGCTCACGGGGGGGGAGGTGGTCGGGAACCAAACAGAAACACAACCCAAACCCAACGGAGCCGCTCGAGAGGCAGCAACTCGCTGGCGGAGTTCAGCAGAATGTTCTCGGGTAACAGCAAGGTTAGTTGCTCCCCGGGGGCAGGTGGGTTTGCTTACTTACTATTAGTTTCATGCTAGAAAAAACATTTACTGGAATTTTTAGTGAATTATGCTCAGATGTGCCTGTGGTCAGTCCCACGTCTCACCGGGTCGGTGTTACCGCGGCACAAAGGAAAACAAGCTTTCCAGGGCTTCCTCTGGTCGATAAAAAAAAGCCATAAATGAAATATATGGAGCAAGACTGATAAGCGTGGAGGAACCATGGCTTTGTTCAGTGACCCGTCGTTCAGCTCTCCTCCTCCCTCTTTCCCATTTGTGTGATGGGGGTTAGGGTTAGGGTTAGGGTTAGGCTAGCACAGCGCTCCATGGTTGATGAAGACAACGATGCCATAAGTAACGAAGATTTGGATGTCCTTATTTTGGAGCTGATGTCCCCATCAGCTGCTCAAAATCCAAACGGATTGCTCGGGATGGAGGAATTTGGCAGGTGAGAGGCAGCAGCTCTTAGAGTCTACATGCAGGCCGGTGGTGGTTGGCCATGGCTGTAGGTGGATTTATGGGCAGCTACCGCAGCGGGGCCCCGGCACAGATGAAGTTTCTTGAGGCTGGTGTGAAAGAGATAAATAAAAGAGAAACTCTTTGCCTTAGGTCAGCCAGGTCACAGGAAACCACCACAGATTCGGTGTGGAAACAAAGCACTTCTCATCTGAACCAACTGTTGGAACATGATGCTCGGAGGAGCTCCATCATGTCCTGCTGGAAGCTCCTGGCACTGATGATGGAGCACGCGATCCCTGCTGCCAATGGCTGCCTTGTGAGGTCACTGCAATTCCCATCAGCTGTAAGTTGGTGGTGGGAGAGGTCTTCAAGGTCCTGCTTGACCACTGCACTCAATTTAATGTCTGAATTACCCCTAAATTCAAGATCCAAAGTTGGATCTCAGACTCTGACTCATATATTTTTTTTAATAAACTGATGCTGGTACTGAACATTTGGATCCAATAAATCCCAGGAGCTGAGGATCTGCCTCAGACAGAGCCTGTTTGCTGGCACTCTGCTGAATGGTGTGCATCATCCCGGTGATGCATTGCTGTCTGGATGTGGTGCCCGACATCCCCTGGGTGGGATGTCACCCTGCTTCCACCCCATTTTAAGACCTAAGATCTACCAGGATAAGTCCAAAGTTCCCACCTCTGTGTGCTGGGACTGGGACTGTGGGATCAGATCCCACCTCTTGATCTTCCAGTCTGAAAAACCAATGCTCTGTCCTTGCATGGAGGGGATGGAGTGACCTTTCCCTGCTCACTGCAGTGAGAAACAGATGCAGAACACAAAAGCCAGGCACTTCACTGCTACTGACTTCCTGAGTGGTTGTGGTTAAATCTCTTCACTTTTTCCATGCCCTCATGAAAAGTGAATCATAAAGACTTGGAGGAGGAGGAGGATTGAAGTGGGGATGAGGAAACTCAGATTCCCTTTGCTTTATTCCTATTTATTTCAATTTTATTCCATCTTATCTTGTGTCTTGTGTCTCATATCTCATATCTACCCTAGGAAGGTATTTCCCTTGCCTTGCTTTGCCTTCCCTTCCCTTCCCTTCCCTTCCCTTCCCTTCCCTTCCCTTCCCTTCCCTTCCCTTCCCTTCCCTTCCCTTCCCTTCCCTTCCCTTCCCTTCCCTTCCCTTCCCTTCCCTTCCCTTCCCTTCCCTTCCCTTCCCTTCCCTTCCCTTCCCTTCCCTTCCCTTCCCTTCCTTTTTTTTCCCCTTCTCCCCTCCGCTTCCTTTCCCTTCCTCTCCCCTCCCCTCCCTTTCCCATCTATGAGAATTATTCTGTTCCTGCATTTTAAATCACGTTCCAGCTATGGCCACAGTCAATCCATGCAACTCCTTCCCATCCAGCACATTTTCACACTGCACAAGTGAGACAGGAATTACAATATTGTCGAGAACTTTCTGAGCGCTCCCTTCCCTGGGGCAATTTTGCATTGCAGGTTTTTTGCATTTGGTTTTGCAATCAAGAGAAACTTAATTTAAAAATAATAATAATAATAATAATAAAGAAAAAAAGAAAGGGAGGAGATGAAACGAAATTAAAAAAAAATCACGTGGAAACTTTCAATCCATCCCTTGCCAGGCCGGCTGTGTGAGCACAAGATGAATTAGCCCTGGATGCAGTCGTGTCCTTCCGCATCTGTAACACATCCATGGGTGCACCTTTGATCCCCAGGGTCGGTTCATGATGTCGTGCAGTGCTCCCAGAGGAGCAGGGAGGGAGGTAACAACCCCAGCTTCCCGATGGGTGGAAGCCCTGGTTGCATGGAGGAGCTACGTGGGAGAAGTCCTGAGTGCTGCTGCCCGCCTGGCTGGTGGCGATGGGTTGATGGTTGGAGTTGACCTTAGAGGTCTTCTCCAACCTTAATGGTTCTGTGATTCTACGATTGGGTGGGCATGGTGGGGATGGGCTGGCAGTTGGACTTGATCAGCTTGGAGGTCTTCTCCAATCTTACTGATTCGATGGTTTTATTCCAGTAATGAGGACAGTGATATGAGCAGCGTAGAACAGGGGCTGGTAGATAGCTGAGACTGTTTCTGGCTCTTTCTAACCCTACTGCCTTTTCTGGGCTCATCTATTTGATGCTCTTTTGCAAGGTCCAGGGTAGCACAGCTCAGAACTTCCCTTCTGTTGCTCTTCCAGCAGGAAACTGCTCACGCCTTGAGCAGGTGGGAGGTCTCCTGGCTAAGAATCACCGAATCATAGAAACACTGAGGTTGGAAAAGACCTTTAAGATCATCAAGTCCAACCATCATCCCATCCCCACCATGCCCACTCAATTACAGGACCATTAATGTTGGAGAAGACCTCCAATACCATCGGGTCCAACCACCAACCCATCACCACCATGCAGCAGGAAGCAGCTCTGCCCCCTGCCCCATCCCAAAGCTCCTCTAGGGATTTTTTCTCTGCATTATCAAGCAGAACAAGGTCTGTTTAGAAACAGGAGTGGGGTGAGGGCAATAAGGGGGTGCTGGGGTTGGTACCGCGCTCTGGGATATTGCTAACTCATGCAGAATGGAGGAGGATGCCTGGTGACACAGAGGTTTGCAGACCTTCTTGTGCCATTGCAGGGGGTTTGTTCCACCAGTAGAGATGACCACAAAGAGCTCTGTGGTTTCAAAGCACGGCGCTGAGGCTCTGCCCTGCCCTGGTGGGGAAGGTTCTTTGGGATTTTAGTTTTTCATGGGGTGGCCATGGATATCTGAGAGGTGGCGGGGATTCTCTTGGCTCTGAAGAAGAGGTGAGGGTGGGCTCCGTGCTCTTCACAGGGCATACAAGTAAGTGATGGCAAAGACACGTTTTCCAGAGGAGGAAAGACATAAAGCAAAAGAGGGAAAAAAGGAAAAAAAAAAAAAAGGAAGTGGAGAGGATTCCTGGTTGCACCAGAGGGAGCCCTTCCATTGCAGATGAGACAGAAATCAGGCTCAGGCTGCAGCTGGAGGCTCAACCCTATTTACTCCCTGCAGCCTTGGCTTCTCCAGCCAGGGTCTGGCAGAGCCCTGCCTTTAGGCAGCCCTGGCACCAGCAGCCTGATACCCAGCACCTGGGGGTGAGGCAGCTCCTGGTGATGTTATTCCCACCCCCCAACCTGGGCCCTGATTGGAAAATCCACCCCTCAGCTCAGCTCCTGCATCCCCTCCCCATTTCCCCCCCACTCAGGACTCTTTCCATCCCAGTAGGACACTCTCAGCTCACTTGCCAGACTGGAGGGGCTGCTGGAAAAAGGCTCAGAGGCTGATGGGAGAGGAGAAGCCCCCCATTTATCTCTGGAAAAAAACATACCCAGCAAGGCAAATGGAGCCAAGGGGTCTCTGATGTCCGAATTCTCGTTCCCTGATGAGATCTGAAGGTGGGCTGTGCCTCGAAGATCCCATGTCAGGGCTGGGCACAGATGAGGTTGTTTGGCTTCCAAGGAGCTGAAGCAAAGGCAGATGTAAAAAAAAAAAAAAAAAAAAAAAAAGAGAAAGGTGAGAAGATGCCTGTGCACAATTTTGGGGCCCAGGAGTGGGCTGGAGTCAGTTTTCCAGTCTGCTAAGGTATTCAAGTCCATCTCATGGGCTTGCCTAAGAGACTCTTAAGAACTGTCCTTGGGAAGGGAGAACGGAGCACCCTGGCCATTCCCTCTTGTCCCCACCACAGTGTCCCTGCCATCACCTGGCAGACATATAGAATCACAGAATTATTAGGGTTGGAGAAGCTCTTCAAGATCCCCAAGCCCAACGCATCGCACCATGCCCACTAAGCATGTCCCTCCGTGCCACAGCTCCATGGTTTTTGAACATCTCCAGGGTCGGTGACTCCACTGAACATCCCAAACCTGCTTTGTTAAAACACATTCAGACACATCTCTCCTCTTGGAAAAAGCTATTTTTCCTGTCTGATTTTCTGTCCCCTTTCACTGTGACCATTCCAGGACCAGCTTTCCAGCTCTTGGGTCACCTCTGTGCCCGAAGGCACCATCCCGCCTTGTTTAAATGCCATTTTCTTTCTGTTCCCTGCCCCAATGTCCTCAGCCTGTCATTTCATCATTACCCCTCCCCTTCCCCATGCTTTTGATTACACAGTTCACATGTGATGACATGGTGGATGCTGAATGAGACCATGCAACCATTCAGTCTCAACTTAAACCTTCCCCTAACGAACCTCCCATGAACCTCCCCCTCTGCAGAATGAGATCTGGCTTTCCATCCCACCCACACCGCATAAACTGTTCCATTTTTATTTTCAAATGCCATTTTTTCCTCTTTCAAACCCTACTCCTCACCTACTTTACCCCTCCTCAAATCCAGTTGCCCACTCTTACCCATCCATCCTCCATTGGGAACACTGGGAGCACTGGTTGTCCATCTCTGGAGGCACGTGGGCATGGGCAGCACCTGGGCAGCAAGCTGCAGTGCCCCGGTTTGGGATGTCATTACGTTGGGACACAGGCTTTAAGCAGGATTGAATGCATATTTATAGCCCAGCCATCTCGAACCTGTCTTTGAGTCGTTTCTCTCCAGCTGGAATTTCTCAGCTGTAAGATCTTACTTCTCCTAGCGTGCCAGGTAGCTTATTTTTAGGGAATGTGATTTTCGGAAATGGCAGAACCACTTTTGCTGGAACTTATGGAGAAAAGTGCTGCTTTTGGCAGACACGACACGAAAAAGTTCAGACCAGAGAGCTGGAAAATGGCAAGTTCATGGTAGGTTAAAGTGTGCACAGCGGGCTTTAGGCCCTGCTTTAAAACCCAGCTGAATGTGGCCACCTCTCTGGACAGGCTGTGGGAAGATAGATTACAAGAAATATTTGTCCTTTTTCCAGAGGAGCTGGCCTTCACTTGCTGTTATTGGATCTGGAACCACATAAGACCAGTGTAGAAAGGAAGAGGGTTTATGAGTGTTCACTGCTCTCCTATAGAAGTGGGGGTGATCAGACAGAGCTGGAGCTTCGCAACACCCAGTGGAAGTGATGCTGAAGATGTAAATTCAAAGGATCATAGAATGGTTTGGGTTGGAAGGGACCTTAAAGCCCACCCAGATCCAACCTCTGCCATGGAGGTGGCAAGGGGAGGTCAATGGGACCTCCCACTGACCAGGTGCTCAAAGCACCACCCAGCTTGTCATTTTGGTCTCGAATTCCTAAAGTCAGGCATCAGGGACTGGTCCACCTCTGGAGAAACCAGGTGAACTTCTGTGATCTTTCCTCATCTTGTTCAAGAAACGTGTAGATGTGTTTCTAAGGGACTTGGTTTAGTGGGGAAATACTGGTGGTAGGTGGGCCGTTGGACTGGATGATCTTGGAGGTCTTTTCTAACCTTGGTGATTCTATGGTTCTATGATTCTATGGTTCTATGGTTCTGTGATTCTATAGTTCTATGATTCTATGTTCTATGATTCTGTGCTTCTATGGTTCTATGATTCTATAGTTCTATGATTCTGTGCTTCTATGGTTCTATGATTCTATGTTCTATGATTCTGTGCTTCTATGGTTCTATGATTCTATGTTCTATGATTCTATGCTTCCATAGTTCTATGATTCTATGTTCTATGATTCTGTGCTTCTATGGTTCTATGATTCTATAGTTCTATGATTCTGTGCTTCTATGGTTCTATGATTCTATGGTTCTATGGTTCTGTGATTCTATAGTTCTATGATTCTATGTTCTATGATTCTGTGCTTCTATGGTTCTATGATTCTATGTTCTATGATTCTGTGCTTCTATGGTTCTATGATACTTGCCTCTATTACTTTGGGATGCAGTGGCCTTCAAACTGCTGGCAGCAGGACGGTGGATGCCCTTGGTATTATTGACAAAAGGCATCAGGCTCCCTGGTTAAATGCTGCCATAAAAGAACAAAGAAATGCCCAATTTGCCACATCAAGATAGGGACACAGCCCTCCCCTCCCTGCAATGCTGGCAGCTTGCTGCCAGCAGGAGCAGAAGCCTTGCTGGCCAGTGTGTGCCTGCACTGTGGGGCTGGGAGCGCCGGACCCCAGACATATGGTTTAAATATTCTAATAGATGTGGTAATCCTTTTGGTTTCCAAATAATGTTATGGTCGAGTCGATTTATGGTAACGCTATCTTAAGCAATGAGGGCAATAAAAAGAGTTTTAAATGTGAAGAATTTTTTTCTTTTTTCTTAAAAAAAAAAAAAGAAACAAAACCCCTTTTCTCCCCCACTCCCCTTCTTTTTTTTTTTTTTCTTTCTTTCTTTCTTTTTTTTTTTTTTCAGACAGCCTTTACTTTGTGCTGGAGTCAGGAGCTGAGATCCTGCCAAGTGCTCGTGCAGTAGACGCACACCTTGCTGGGGGACGGCCCATTGCAGAGCTGTCCCCATCCCCACCATGGCCAACCAGCCCAAGTGTCCCAGCCTCTGCCTGGGGAGCAGCAAGGTTGTTCCATCCTTATTTATTTGCTCTCATCAACGATTTCCATTGGCTGGAGCTCTTGGCTGGCTTGTTGCCCCTCACCACCCGCTCCCGTGGCTTTTCTCCATCATGGAGGTCTCAGCTGCCCAGGTGGCCTTGAAGGGGAGGTCATTTCCACCTTGCACCCAAGGCTTCACCTCCTCCAACTGCTCAGAACAAGCTGGGAAGAGCAGACCTGAGCCCCCAAGGCAGACATCACCATCACTGCGTGCCAGATGTTGGAACAGCCCAAGGAAACTCTTCATGCTGCCGTGAGGAGAAGGCTGTCCATGCTGCTCCCACCTGGGTGAAGACAACGATCTCATTCTTTGGGTCAGGTTCCACCTACTCCGTTTGGTCTACAAGCTGTAGAGAAGAAACTGTAAAACTCGGATGCCAGAACTGCCCGGGATGGAGATCAGCCCCATCCCACCAGACAGTGAATTTCCCAAGGCCCACCTTGGCCACGAGGCACTGCTGTGAGTTCCGGGCCAATCTGCTGATACATGAGCCTTCGAGACCACTTTGAAAAAGTACCTCTTTAAACAAAAGCCCTTTTAGTCTTCATTATGGAGTCAAAGGCTGCTTTCACGTAAGGCTAGGGCAGGTCAGGTTTCACGTGCTTAGAGATAAATGGCTTTGTCAGCAAACATCTTTTGTGGATTTTTTTTTTTTAATAATTTGAATTATTGGATTTCCTAGGAATTCTCAGCCAAGTAAAGAGGTTAAAATGTGAAGTTATACATAGGAAACCTAAATGTTCAATTTCTGGTTTTCAGAGAATGTTATTACCCCTATTAGAGAATGCTAACCTTAACAGGACTTAAAGATAATTCTTCTTGTTTGTGAACAATAATAGCAAGTTTGGTCTGATTGATGGCAAAAAGTTTTCACATTATTTTTTTTTGGGCAGATCCTCTATGAAATCATTCATATTAATACACGCCCAAGGGAATTTGCTTCAAGATTTTCAAAGAAGAAATCAGGAGGCACAAAGAGACCTCAGATTGGCCCCTGGGAGGAACTAGGAAAGGCAAACAGAAGTGTAGCTTCACGCTACATCCACGAATCAGCTCAGAATTTAGAGAACAGCCATGAAATACTCGTCACAGGGCTCCCGACCCCTGTAGTTAGACAAGGCACCAGATTGTGTTTTTGCCATGCAACTTTCAAAGCTTTTGTCTCAACATCTGTGGGTGGCTAAGACAACACTGGCTCCTTTTCAGGAGTCCTTTGCTGCAGTGAAGGAGCAAACTCTGTGCTCAGTGCATTGGTCCCTGTGCCCTCCTGGAGCCAACAGTCTCCAGAATCCATCCATGCATTCGAGGCCAGGCTGGATGTGGCTCTGGGCAGCCTGGGCTGCTGGTTGCTGACCCTGCACACAGCAGGGGGTTGGAATGAGATGATCACCGTGGTTCTTTTCAACCCAGGCCATTCTATGATTCTGTGATTCTATGGTTGGGAGACTGCAACCTCTTCTTGAGAGCACCACCCCCTTGCTCTTAGATGGGTGATAAAGAAGCAATAGGTGCGTGATGCGCTCACAAGAAGCTTATCCACAGTGGTGGTGGAAGCAAAGCAAACTTGGTTCCAGTCCGTTGGAGCACAGCTCACGCTCCAGGAGGGATGGCTCCAGGCTTCTGCAGCTCCCACACTGCCTGCCCAGCTCAGCCATTCTGGGAAGAGTTCATGGCAGCCAATGAGGGAAACATCCATCCTCCCAGCCTGCACGCAGCACCTCAGCCTCTGCTCCCAGCCATGACAGCTCCTGCACGGACCATGTACGGGAAGCACATTCCAGAAAGCCAAGGAGGAGACGCATGGGACCCCACCTGCTTTTCTGTTCCTCTCTTTGCCCGCTCCCAAGCATGGCTTTCGGCTCCATTTTTTTTTTTTTTTTAATTGAGCCAGAAGCTTCTGGAGTGCAAAGAACAGGGAGTTCCTTGGAGCTGGAAGAAGAAGGAAAAAAAAAAAAAAGCCAAAAAAAAGCCCTGTTAGCTGAACGTTGTCAGCAAGTCGCTTTTTCTCCTCTAGCCTTGCCACCTCCAGCTGTGTTCTCAGCAGCTCCGACAGAGATTTGGCCTCTTTGCCACTTCTTGGGCAGCCGACCTCCACGGAGAGCCCGCGGTGCTGCAGGGGAAGAGGGGACGGCCTGGCAGGGGCCGTGCTCTTTCCCCAAGTCAGCATGAGGCAAAACGCTGCCGGGGGAAGGAATGAGGGGGGACGTGCCATATTTCCAGTGAGACGTGAAACCAAACCCCTGACCCCTTCCCTGCTCATATGGCTCCTGCTGAGCTCTGTGCCAGAGTCTGTGGGTGAGCCTGGTCTGCTTTCCAGAATGAAAACAGGCATTTCTCCTCCAAGTACCAAATTCCCTTTGCAGATACCGCTGGAACTGAGATTTCTCTTCACTGTCTGAGCCGCTGCAGAGCAGAAGACATTTCCCCATGTAGGTTAATCCCAAGATTCCCAAGGAACCGTGTCTTGCAGGAAAGATGGTCACTGTTAAACAGCCCTGGAAGCATTTTTCCCTGCTCTCTTCCAAGCTTACATCTCTCCTGTAGATATGCATTGCCAAGCACTGCTCAAGGACTCCTTTCACGTTTCCTTCCTGGGAGCTCACCGTTTTCCTGGGACTGTTCCCTCATAGATGGGCTGGAGTTGGTAACCATACCCACGCTGCTCATCATAGACTCATGGAGGTTGGAAAAGACCCCTGAGACTTGTGCTGACTCACGTTGGTCAAGGTGGGAAAGTAGAGGAGAGAGGAGGAAGAGAGGGACTATCTCCAGAAAACCGCATTTTCCCTTTCTTTCCCATCAGGTGGGATCAACCACCTCAACGATGAAGCAATGCAGCACTTGGTGTGAGGTTTTCGTTTCTTTGCTTCTGATGAACTCGGGCTGGCTGCACAGCCAATACCCAGCCCAGAACTGAGAGGCTTCTCCAAGAAAATGCTCAGTTCCAGTCCATCCCTCCTGGAAGCTGAAGCAGCTGCCGAGAATAAAATAAAACGATACTACAGAGCGATACGAGGCTGGAATCAGGGGTGCTGGCCAAGCCTGAGAAAATACTGGCCTGAAGAAGTAGTAAAAACAGCACGGATTCCAGCAGGCTCTGTCCAAAAGTTGGGGCTGCCTGCGTATGGTATCAGCCCTGCAGACCCAAGGCTGCATGCTGACCGTGGTGGGTCTGTAGGTGGGCCGTGGTTGTGAACTGGCTGAATTGTCCCCCACCAAGAGAGGAAAGAGGGGTTGGTCTGCAGCGGTGCACCAAGCAGAGCCCGCGGGAAGGTGCAGAGGTTGCCAAAGGTCTCATCCCAAACTCAGCCCCCCATGGCCAGCACTGACCATGCCAATCACCGAGAGCCATTCTGGGTGGGATTCCTACGTCCGTCTGCCTTCCAGAATTGGGAGGGAGGGCAGATTTTCCCCTGGTGCTCTGTGGGCACGGTTAGCGGGGACGGGTTGATGGTTGGGCTTGATGATCTTAGCATCTCTCCAGCCCTGGAAATAGGAATGCCCACACAATGCTCTTGTGCTTTCTCCAATAAGACTCACACCAGTGAGGGATGGATGACGAAACTAACGCTTGCTTGCTTCTACTCACACTCTCCAGCCCCAGGCTGTCACTGAAGCTACTCCACTCTGCCACAGGCTGTGTTGCTCATGGTTATTATTCAGCATTACAGGAACTCACTCATCTGTTTGAATCCCCTTTTCTTGGGAAAGCAAGCTGGGTTAGAGCATTGCACTGTGCTCCAGTTAAGCAACTGCTGGCGGACCACTGTTCCTTGATATAAAAGATTTAATGAAAGATTGTCGTTTTTGCAGGAAATCTCATAACAAGCAGTAGCAGATATTTCAAGACCATCTTCGTTGGATTCATTTCTACCTTGTACCGGTGCCATTTCTCTATTGGAACGGGACAGCACGCGTTATTACGGAAGAAATTCATTTCATTTGTGGATCTGGGAGTTAGAGAAGAACCCAGTCTTCCTGCTGAGGGGAATCATAAAATCTTGCCTGGACTGCATACGTTTCTGAACCACGCCTGACCCCTGGCATGCTCCCTTCACAGTGTGGAAAGGGAAAAGAATTAGAATGAGGAAACGAAGCTTGACTCCAACAGGGACAACGTTATTCATTTTCTTTTGTTTTTACACAGCAGAACCAAAAATAGAGTTTTCATCCATGTAAAACATTTATTGAAAGCTTGAGATTTCTCATCCTTCTTCAGGTCTGGCTCAGAGCAAGAAATCAAGGAGTTGGGTTTCTTTTTTCCTCTTTTTCTTACTTTATTATTATTACTATTATTATTTTTTTTTGCCAGATCTGTGAAGGGAATTAGATAAGTTGATAAAAAGCGTATTTGTAGGTTTACCTTGGCCATGAGCTCATCGTTAACACCTAGAATTGCAGCGTCTGAAGTAATTTCTAGTTTCTCTTGCCTGCCGTTTTTTATTAAAAAAAAAAAAAAAGTTGTTGTTATTATTTTTTTAATGCTCAATATTTTTGGGAACAATTCAGGTTATTTATTGGGTTCACAGAAGAACTGAGAGGGTGAATGGGAACTCGGCTTAGGGCAGAGGAATTCCCAGAATGTGGGAGGAGGGAAGTCAGCAGATTTATCTCCTTGGGAAGAGCCATGCCAGGCAGCTGGAGCTGTCCAAAGCCCACACAAAGGGAGGTCATAGAATGAATCACATTGAATTGAAGGGTTGAAGAGGACCACAATGATCATCCAGTTCCAAACCCCTGCTATGTGCAGGGTTGCCAGCCAGCAGCCCAGGCTGCCCAGAGCCACATCCAGCCTGGGCCGTGGTCTACATGCTGCTCCCAACCCTTACAAACAGCCAGTGGCAACGGGACGGTGACAGCAATGGGGCAGGGAAGACCCAGGTGGGTTTGTTGGGATTGCAGTCCTCTGCTCACCCAGCACAGAGTGCTTGGGATGGGTCTGGGGATATGGAGGCACCACCAAAGGAGAGCGTCCTGCTTGTGGGCTTCCCTCTGGAAGAGCTTTCTGAAGGGATTAGACAGAATTGTATCTTGCTGATGTATCAGAGAAGTTAGATGAGACAGCTCAGGAAACTTCTGGATGTCATTTGATGTTTTAAATTTTTTTCTTTTTTTAATTTTTCAGTCCTGTTGTCTTGCTTTCTAGATGCATGCGGATTCACTGCTTGCACTCCCCCAGCACCGCTGTCTTCCCGTAAGCATGATCCCTCCCAGAAGGCTAGCCAAAGCCAGCCATCAAGACTTGCTAAAATAGGAACGAATTTCCAGAGTGATTCCCAAATATTTAGCCTGGGATCTTCTGGGGCCAAGGACATGAAGGTGAGCTCTCAGCCCTGCACAAAGCTCCTTCAGCACAAGGTGCTTACAAATATCCATCTTTTTGGATGCACCACCTGCTCTCAGAGTGCATTTCCAGGAGTGCTGAGTGGGAGAATATAGTCACAGAACCATCAAGGTTGGAAAAGACCTCAAAGTCCATCAAACCCAACCCCAACCCACCCCCACCATGCCCACTGACTGTGCCCCTCAGTGGCGCATCTCCACAGTTCTGGAACACCTTCAGGGACAGTGACCACACCAGTCCCTGGGCAGCTGTGCCATTGCATCATCACTCTTTGGAGAAGAAATTGTTCCTAATATCCAACCTGAATCCTCCCTCATGCAACTCGAGAACCTTGGTTCTACTCCCCCTTTCATTTCACTGTGCCAGATCACCTCCTCTGATTCCATCCCAATCTCGCACTGATTCCAACAAGATCCCACGACCCAACCACCCCGCTGCTCCACGCCCTTTAATTATCTTCCCATCCTGCTGACCCCAGCAGTGGAGTGGCAGTGCTTCAGAAGCACCACTCCACACCTCCCAGAAGTTACAAGCATAGAACAGTTTGAGTTGGAAGGGTCCTTTAAAGGTCATCTGCCCTGCAATGAGCAGAGACACCCACAGCTCCATCAGGCGCTCAGAGCCTCAGGGCCTCTTTCTTCTTCCAGAATCCTCCTCCCCCTGAGCAAACAATCGTTGGGGCAGAATACAGCTCCCCTTCAGCACTGTTTGTTTTAATTCTGGGTGAAAACACACAGAAAAAGCTGAGATCTTTTGTTGAAAGGAGGACCCAGTGTGTAAAATGCATTAGAATGAGGAGGAGACCTTTAAGAGCAATATGGCATATGTAAATATATTTAAAAATGATGAAAATACTGGCACTTCCACACACACAAAAAAAAAAAGGGGGGGGAGGGGGAAGGGCAGAACCACCATCACACAACAAGAAAGAAGTGCCCTCTTCCGCAGCTGAAGTCAATGAGCCACTAATTGCCCACAGGTGACAGGAGGGCCAGGGCAGCTTTATAGGGTAAGGCTGTAATCATAGCCCATAAAGATAGGTGGGAGAGGAAGGGAGAGGTGATGGAGGAGCTCTGGTGAAGAACAAGAAGGTAGGAGATGTTTTTTTATTTTTTATTATTTTTATTTTTTATTTTTATTTTTCCCATGGTTGTTCTCTGGGTGATAACGTGCTGATGGGGTTTTAAGCCTTGGCTGCTGTGGAAAGGTGCAAGGAGATGGGATCTTTTCTAGAGAGCAGATAGCTACAGTGCCTCCCTCGTTGTCCAGAATGGAGTCTTATCCTGAAGGGCTTTTCCAGTAGAGTGGTGCTGTTACCTGGTGATGGCAGATGCTGGCTTTACAAGGGGAACCCAGCTGCCCTGTTATCTGTCACTGGCTCCTCTGCTCTTACATAAAAAATTGCTGCTCCTCCTGTTTTCCTTCTTCTACTTACAAACCCCTCTCATTTGTCAGCCTCTGAAATCTGTTTTCTAAGCTGCGCTGCTTCACAGAACCACCAGAGTTGGAAAAGACCTCTGATGTCATCCAGTCCAACTGTCCACCCACCACCAATATTTCCCCACTAAACCACGTCCCTCAGTACAACGTATAAATGGTTCTTCAACACTTTCGAGGACAGTGACTCAACCGCTTCCTGGGCAGCCCATTGCGGTGCATGGCCACGATTTGACCGCTCTCTCTGAGAATAAATATCTCCTAGTATCCAACCGCAACCTCTCTGATGCAAATTGAGGTCGTTCCCTTTAGTCACACCTTCCTCGATGGCCTTTTATTCACGTCTGTCCCCTTCGTTCCTTCTCTGCAGCCTGGGGATTTGTGAATGGTCACCTTGTTTTCTTGGCTAGCTGTCTGAATTGATAGCAGGATGTTACCGACTTGTTACAGGGATGGATGGTGACCCTTCAGGATTTAGAGGGCAGGAGGTTCAGCCTAGAGAAGAGGATGCTCTCAGAAATAGGGCTTGGGTTTTGGGTGGCCTTATTCTCAGCATCCAGCTCCTCAAACACACCAGCAATCCTCCCTGCGTGTTGTGGGGCTGATGTTCATGGTTGGCTGTGGATGGAACCTCATCCTGTGGAGGAGCAGTCAGACTCTGGGATTTGTGCTGTGTCCCCTGCTGGGGGGTTTTGCTTTGAGGTTCCACTCTGGCTGTTGGGTAAAGCTGTCTGATGTAGCTGAGGAGCCTGGAGGAAGGCTGAGTTTAGCTTGCTGCCTGAGGTCAAGGCTAGCAGATCCATTGAACGGCTGAATCTTGGGAGAAGTATGCTGGAGACATCAATCAGCGACTTCATAAAACGAAATAATTTCCCTATTAAATTCAGCTCAAACACATTAAAGTTGTTATCCTAAACGAAGAGAATGAATATTGGAAACACACCTTTTGAGGTCTGTAACTGCTCTCAGCCCATTCCTAATGGTACTGTTCAAAATGTAAGTCACTGCCAGGGCATTCCTGTGTCAGAAACAATGACCTGCCAGGAGAGCAGTGCAAATGGCTGGGCTGAGTTTTTGGCCTGGTGAGGAGCAGGAAGAAATATGAAGTACCTTTTAAGGCTGACCTATGGTGCGAGTCTCTCTGCTGAAGAATGGGTTTACTCCCTCAGCCCTCCCCCATCATCAGACGTTAAGGGCTTTCTGAAAGACTTGAACCCATTTGGTTAAAGGGAAGAAAAAGAGCTGCCTGAACGCTTTGTGTGGATGTGACAAAATGAAACACTTTTTCTTCCCATATATATATGCTCAAACAATTCAGGACTGGTTTTTCTTATGGTGGTTCTGCAATACTTGGCCAAGAATGCACTTGAAACCTATTTTTCAAGCTGCCCTGACACAACTAAGACAACATGGCTGTGCTGCTATAATCCCACCTCATGGATGAGGTAAGCTCAGTCAGGAGTGTGCCTCTTGGCAGGGGCAAATCAGTGGGGAAATGACTTTGTTTTCTAACTCTGAATATTAGTGCTGCTGTAGCCCATGTCCCAGAACTGAAATGGGGAATCGGGATGGCTGAGCTGGTGCTATTCGGGTGTGTAGTGAAGACATCGCTCCTGCCCTAGAAATGGTTATTATGACCTTCCTGCCCTGCACTGGGAGCTGGAGCAGTTGGATTTAGTATCTGAGTTGAGAAAGGAACACTCCTGAAGCCACCCATGGCTTGAAAAGGAGCACTGGTCTGTACTGGCTCCTGCTCTCCTTTGGTCACCAAGCAGCAGTGAGTCTTTTCTCCATAGAACCATTAATGTTGGAGAAGGTCTCCAGGATCATCAAATCCAATCCATCCCCACCGTGTCCCCAGCTGCCACATCCCCATGGTTCTTGAATACCCGCAGGGATGGTGACCCCACCACCTCCCTGGGAAACACATTATGTTGCCCGACTGCTCTTTTGGGGAAGAAATATTTTCTATTACCCAGCCTGCATCTCCCCTGGTGCCACATAAAGCCATTACTTCTCTTTCTGATTTGCACTGCATCACAGGCTGGGGATGATCTGTGGATGCGGGCCCGGCTGCGTGCACTGAGCTGCACCCTGAGCTGGAAGTTGGAGTTAAGGGCTAGCTGCCATGTTTCTTGGCCGTCTGCTGCACCTTCCTCCCGTCGGTGTGTTCTGTCTCCCTACACATACCTACCATATACCTACATGCTGCCTTCCCAGGTCTAGCTCCTTCCTAGGAGCTCATGCTTTCCTCGTGGCAGGATTGTCTCCATGTGAGATGACTTCCAAAGGCTGAACTTTGGGAGGCAGCGATGCTGCTCAGCTGATTGGCAATGGAAAAACACTCAGCAGCCAACTCGGGCAGGTAGCTGGATCAAAACCTGTTTGATTTTTAAGGAGTCTACGCTTTGTGTTAGAAAATATAACCCTAGTCTTTTTAGTGAAAAACCTGTATTTCTCACACCTCTGAAAAATCAGCCACTACGCTGCAGTTAAACACCCCCAAGGCAGAACACAATACCCTGGAAAGCAGTGCAGGAAAGGCAGACCTGTCCCTGTGCACCTGTTGGGTGTTAATACACAGTGTATGCACGCTCCATCTATTGCAGAGCTGGTGGGAACCATCAGGGGCTGAGGGAGGGAGGAGGAAGAGTGAGAGAATAGCTGCTCTGTCTTCAAATGGTCCAAATTCGCTCAGTATTAAAAGGAGCATTTTGGGAACGAACCCATTCCCTGGTTCTGGAGGTGATGTCTTAATGGCCATCTGCAGCCAGGCCTGGGATGACTGCAGGGCTGCAGACGTTCCTTCACCACCGCGGCCCATTTTCCACTGCTGAGGAGGCACCTAAGTCTTGGTTTATTGCTGCGGTGTACATACACCAACCCAACCGATTTTAATTAAGAGCGCTGCAAAAAGTGCTAAAGTTCAGGAAATTTAAAGATTAAGGCCAAGGGTTTGTTTTCACACGTTCTTAAAGTGAACGTATTGTACCTCTCTTAGAAGCAATTTCCCTTTCAAAAGCAAAAAAAGATATTTATTGGAAAGTGATTAAATCTTTCCCCGATACGCTGATTTCATTCCAGCTCTGCTAGGAATGGGCTGAGCACTCCTTATGTACAAAATTGAGGATTAGGAGAGATGCACAGCAAAAGCTTCTAACCTGCTGGTTGCCCATGGGCCATGAGGAAGCTTTCTTCCTTGGGAAATCAACCTGTGCTCCAACGGCACAACCAGTGAATAGTCCAGCTGCAAAATGACCTGCTGCTCCGTTCGTGGCGGTGAGCGATTGTGCTGCTCGCTTTTCTGTGATCGAAATTTGGCGTGCAATTGGAATAAATTCATTTTTTCTAATTACAAATAATAATAATAACAATAATAAAACATTAAAAATGGGGGCTGTGTGTTAACAGAGCGATTCAGCAAATATCAGTGCCAAAAGAAGCTGGTTGGATAAGACCCCGATAAGACCCAGAGCTGTGGGTAACTTGCTCCTCACATCTCATTATCTGCCTATTGCTTTGTCATGCTGATAAGCATCTTGGGGCAACTACTTAGCCAGGACTAAGCACTCGTTTAAAGCACGTCGTTAACTTCTAACTGGAAGGGATGTGATGCTGCTTCAGTCTCAGCTGAACCCAAACCAAGACTTAACCAGAGATGCATTCAAGGCCAGGCTGGATGTGGCTCTGGGCAGCCTGGGCTGCTGGTTGGTGACCCTGCACACAGCAGGGGGTTGAAACCAGATGATCATTGTGGTCCTTTGCAACCCAGGCCGTTCTATGATTCTGTGTACTGGTTCAAATTCAGTGGAGTTTGGCTTCTGCTCCCGAGTAACATCAATATTATGAGAGGTGATGGCTTCAAGTTGCACCGTGGTAGGTCAGGCTGGATGTTAGAAAATCCTTCCCCAAAAGAGCAGTCGGGTACTGGCACAGCTGCCCGGGGAATGGTGGGGTCACGCACCCGGGAGGTGTTCAGGAGATGTGGCACTGAGGGATGTGGTCAGTAGGCATGGTGGGATGGGTTGGGGTTTGGTAGACTGAGAGATCTTCACCAACTTGAATGCCTCTGTGGTTCTATGTGCCCTCCTAGGTGACATTTGTTTTAATCCTAGAAGTACGTTGAGTGGTAGTCCTGCATTTGAACCACTGCTATGAGACTACAAGGTGCATAGATGGACTCACCCAGGGGTGCTCATTCATCCTTTGCTTTTCAGCACTGTAGTGTCAGGCCTCCTCCACACACCAGCTGGATGCTTCTGTTCCTTTTAGCACTTCAGCAGATGTGGTCCACTTTTTTTCACCCTGATTTCTTGACCACACTGATAGGAAGTTGCCTGCTGTCTTGTGTTGGGCTAACCAAGAATTCCAGATCCCAGTGGAGCAGCTTTGTGTTGAGTCACGTGCTTGAAAACCTCTGTGTACCAGCCATGCAGCGTCTCTCAGGTCTTGCATTTTGTCACTTCTTTACCCCCAATGGCTTGTTGTTTGTCATCATTTAATGCTCCCAAACAGATTGCAAAAGAATTGCTTCTAGATGCAAATTTACCACAGGCCCTGTTGAACTTTATGCCACGGCTTCAAGTTTAATAAGAAACCATCTTCATTAAGACTGAAAATGACTTCCATTTTCTCCCAGTCCAACAGCTGCTTAGCTTCACTCTGGCTGCCAGTTGCACACACCTGCATGTTGCAGCTGTGCGAGCTGCTAAAACACACTACGGACAGCCTAGGGTAGCCAACACCTGGAAAACATAAAGTATTTACAATTCGGAACAAGAACAAAACTCCCTCAATAAAAATACTTGTAGGTGATCTGTAGTCTTTCAAGTGGTTGATGCAGAAAACATTTTTTCTTCTGATCGCTGGGCTGGGGGGAAGATGGAAAGCTAATTTGTTAGCACGTCTGATGCGTTTTTGGGAGCAATGGAGGTAAGTGCCCACCAGCTCTGTGCTTGGAAGAACTGCAGACAGAGCTGTTTTGGCAGACAGGAATTCATTAGGCTGGGAGCTCGAAAAGGAGTCGTGAAAAGAACTGCGAAAGGAAACTGCTTGGGGAATGTCTTAATGGTGAGGTCTGATGGCTCCGGGGAAGCTGTGGAAGGGAGTTTGCTTTAACAGGAGCATCACTTTTCTGGGCTGTGCACAATGGCCCTCGTGCCAAAGTGTTTGCAATGTGAGAGTGAGGCTTTGCAGAGTCTGTGTGTGGGGTGCCTGGCTCCCGTTGGCTGGCCTTGGGAATCAGCCTTGTCCTGAAAAATAGGGCTTAAATAGACAAGAGGATGATTTCATGGCTTGGATTCACGGGTGAGGAAAATGAATGCCTGCGCTTTGCTAAGGCAGAGCAAGGAGTTGAGCAGGCTCCTGGTCCAAGAGCCCAACAACAGGCTGCACACGGGCTGTAGTTCACCCTGGGATGATCCTGTATGGATTGCAAGGCTGTGGGTTACAGGTTGTGTCCTGTGTAACCACTTTTTGTTGGCCTGGACCCTTGTTAAAGCACTGAGAAGGGAGTACATCTGTAAGTCAAGCTGGTTCCTCACCCTGATGGAGCAAAACGCCTGGGCTGGCCAGAGAGCTGTCAGTGCTCCTCTTCCCAGGGCTTTTGGATGCAATGGTTTGGCGTGTGTCATGCGTTACCCTGCTCCAACAGTCAGATGTCACTTTGGAAACAGATACTGGGGAGTTCTTTTCTCAAAGAGTGGTAATGCATTGGCGCAGCTGCCCAGGGAGGTGATGGAGCTGCCATCCCTGGGGGTGATCAAGAACCATGGAGGTGTGGCACTGAGGGATGTGGGCATGGTGGGGTGAGCTGGGGTTGGATGGGGGATCCTAGAGGCCTTCAACCTGAATGATTCGGTGAGTCTTCGTGTCAAAGAGCAAGTGAAACTGACCCTTGTGCTCTGTAGCCTTCCAAAGGAATAAGGAAGATCAAAAGCATCAGCAAAGCCAGCAAATTCTTCTGGACTTGTGGGACTTAATCTGATAGGGGAGACGTTTCTCACTGCTATCACCCACTTGAGTTTAGATTTTGAGAGCAGAGGAGGAAGAAGAGCATGTCCCATCTGTGCAGCAATGATGATGACTTCAGGAACAGTAACTCATTGTAGTAGGCATGCAGTGGTGACTGAATGTGGTTTGGATGGGGCTCTCCTGCCATCACCTCCTTGGTGCCTGCAGCCGTGAGCTTGGCTGCTGCTTCCACTTTCTAGCATTAAATGTCTTTAAATAAAAGGGCAAAGGGGGGCGTGGGGAGAAACTGAGCCCTGATGTAATTTTTCCACCCGTTTCCCTTCCTGGAGAGGCAGAAGGAGTACTGCAAGCTTTCAGTGTGAGCAAAAGAGCATGGGTGGGATTTCTATGTGTTGAAATTGGCCTGGGCAGTGGAAGAGAAACTCCACCCTTCTGTTTTCTGGAGTGGATTTTCTTAGCCTCCTTTCCTCAGGCAATAAAGCTAATGAAATTACAGTGTCTTTCTGTCACCCTCCCTAATAACTTTTGGGCCAGTCAGACCTTTTCACTAGGATTTCATGAGGAAAAAGATGTTCCAAAGGATTTGGGGTGGGATTCTTCATGAGATGAGTCTCACTCTGGAGGCGCTTCTTTCCATTGGCCATTAAGAAAGAAATTGGCCCTCCAATCTGAAATGGAGACAGATACGCAGTAGATGGCAATGGAATGAGAATCCTGTGTCCTACAGGTTTTGCAGGAAGAAAAGTGTCATTGTTCTCATTCTGGTCCTGGGTGTTTTTTGTTTGAATCTGTACTGAACTGTCACGGTTAACCAGTCACCATCAGTCTCACTAATGGAAAAACTATAGTGCAGCAGCAGATGTCCTCACGAAAGCGGGTTAACAGAATGAAAAGAGGTAAAGGTGCGTATCAGGGCCCCTTTCCATCACAACAGAGCATGGATTCATCTGAGCAGGAGCTGTCTGCTAAATTACTTCTCCAACCAGACGCAGAGTGGGACAGAATGAGCGTGGTGAAGAGGTGAAGTGAGATAGTCCCCTTTTGTCTAATAAGGGGTTGTCTTGGGTGACCTCTGTCCTCATTCAGTGATTTATTTCCATGGTCTTAGTGTGGGGATGGCATACGGGGAAACTGGGTGTTAGTGTTGGACTGAGATGGTTTAGGTCTCTTCCAACCCAATGATTCTATGACATCCCAGACTCATGGTGGATGGGAGAGGGCAGTTTGGAAGGAGCACCTTGTTATTGTGCCCTGTATATCAGAACAAGAGGTAATAGCCTAAAGTTGTGCCAGGAGAGGTTCAGGTTGGATATTAGGAAAAAATTCCTCTCCAAAAAGAGTTAGAGGCACTGAAATTGGCTGCCCACAGACCGGTGGGGTCACCGTTGCTGGAGGACCGTGGAAATGTGGCACCGAGGGACGCAGTCAGTGGGCATGGTGGGAGTGGGAGATCTCAGAGCTCTTTTCCAACCTGAACAAGTCAATGATTTAATCCCTCTGAGCAGTGCTTCCTGGAGGCTGTTCCTGCAGGAGCAGGCAGCCAGCCCTGCATGCAGCATTTAACGCCAGAGGTACTGCGAGGAAATGGGGCGAGCGCGGATGTAAAACCTCAATGACGGGATAAAAGATGGCCTGCTTTCCTGGAAAACGCAGCCTTCTGTTCAGCACTCACATTTTCTCTTCATCACAACTGTTCAGCTTATTCCTCCTCCCATTCCCCTCCTCCCCCCAAGAAAAATGGCAGTGGAAAATGTTCTGCCTGCTGTAATCCCAATTCTGCATGGACGCCGTCACGAAGCTCCGTCGAGGTGACTGGCCTGTGCCTCCTGTTTGTTTCTGAACATCCCATTTCGAATGCCTCTCATGCATTTCTATTATAGCTAAGTCTGTTAGATGGATAAACTATTTCTGATCTTCCAGAGCAGTAAACCTCACGGTTCCCCTGACTCGGTCTGAGAAATTTCCACTGCTTGACATATTAAAAATATATGGAAGTCTGCAACGAGAGCAGATTAAGCTTTATGCCTGTGGAAATTCATTTAGATAACTCCAAATCAGCTGGTGCATGGAAAAGTCATTTGAAGAAAGAAAGAAAGAAAAAAATCACCCATGAAAAGCACAGCTGATGCTGTATGTTGAGGAGGAGGAGGACTTTATTATAAAGCATCTTTCATTCCCAGAGCACTTACCAACCTATATATAGAAATCATTTCCCTCTTCCCTTAAGAGCAGCCAACTCTGGGGCGGAACGCTACAGTTGATTAACTGGACTCAGCATTACAATCTGAGAGCTCAGCAGAAGACAAAACGGAGTCCAGCTGGCTCCAGCTGACCGTAGACTTCTCCTTTACGCAGCGCTGAGGCCCAAATTGGCACAGCCTCCATAGCTTGGTGGTTGTGGGGTGACCACGATGGCTTTCCAGGGGACTTTTTGGTTGTGGAGTGCTGAGCACGGGCCCTAAACATGGAGTTGTGCCTCCTTGGTGCAATCAATGCCCTCTTGAGGGGCATTCTTTGAGGCTGTTGGGCGATGCCTTCTTCACGTGTTTGCTAGGGACCACAAATCCTCCCAGGGTGTCTTGATCTACTCTGTTGTGCAGAAATAACTCTGTCCTGTATGTGTGTACAGAATCATAGAATGGCTTGGGTTGAAAAGGACCACAATGATCATTGAGTTTTGACCCCCCTGCTGTGTGCAGGATCACCAACCAGCAGCCCAGGCTGCCCAGAGCCACATCCAGCCTGGCCTTGGATGCCTGCAGGGATGGGGCATCCACAGCTTCCTTGGGCAACCTGTTCCAGTGCCTCACCACCCTCTAAGTGCATGGTAGAGGGATAGAGCCAATGCCAGGAACTTTGTGCAATCAGCAAAGGTTTGGTTTTGGTGTGTTATTTTTTTTTTTTTCCTTGGAGTTCCCATCTTTACAGGCTACCCTCCAGCTTGCTTTAGCAGTTGGTGAATGGGGTGGAGTGGAGGGTGTGGAGACAGACGATGACTTGGTGGCCTCTTGAGCCCATTCTGTTCTGGAAAAAGCACAAAGGAAAGCCTGTTGCAGAGCTGAGTGGTGATGGATTCCCAGTGCCACCAAGATTTGGGAGGTTCAGTTAATGCTTAAACGTCCTCTTCTGTTTCATCCCTCCTGGGTGGAGTCCTTCTCTAGTGACACATTATAGGACTTGCTCACCCCTGTGTTCCTGCTTCTCTCCCTGTCATTTCCACTCCTGGCTCAGTCTGAGAGCTTTTCTTTCCTGGCTCATCCTGCACGCTCGCCAGCCGTGGGAGCCATCAGTCTGGCTATTAAGGCCTGTGCTAAGAGCCCTCCCTCACTACCTGAATAAAATGCTTGGGATGCATTTTCTCACTGCAGAGTTTTGCTGGCTGAAGGATGCCTCTAACTCTACTCCTGGCCATTCACCACTTTCCAGAACTGCAGTGAGAAATATGGAAGCCTTGGCACTAATATAGGTCCAAGTCTGACACCAGAGAGAAGTACTCGTGAGCTGCTCTGGGTTTTTTACCTCTGCTCTGAAGGACTTCCAGTTGTTTTTTAGACTGTTACCTGTGCCCCAAATACTGGAGCTGTTCTCTTAGAATAGGATCATTAAGGTTAGAAAAGATCACTGAGATCACAAAGTCCAACCATCAACCCATCGCCTGCTGAGCCATCTCACTCCTCCTTGATCAGAACTCACCACATGTGCTTCCCTGCCTGGTGTCAGGGAGAAGGACAGTGCTGAGGTTACGCTTGTATGGATTGCCTCGTGGTGGCTGGTGGATGCTGGAGTTAGGTAGAAAGGGGGATGGAAGGTTCATTGGTCTGATGTTGCTTTTCTGACGCCCAAAATTTCATGGCAGAGCAGCCAAATATCCATTGGATCCAGGTGGGTAGCAAGGCTCTTTGTAATGAGTCACAGTCCCTTATCCTTGGCTGTCTTTCAAATCTTCAATCTTTCAAGGTTTGTATTCCTCTCCAGCATGTAACAAATCGCATCCAAAGGCTTTCCATAGAATCACAGAATCGTTCAGCTTGGAAGAGACCTTTAAGTTGGCCAACCCCAACCCATCCCACCATGCCCACTGACCACATCCCTCAGTGCCACATCTCCACGCTTCTGGAACGCCTCCAGGGATGCTGATTTTCCCCACCTCCCTGGGCATTCCTTCTCCAGTGCCTGACTGCTCCTTTGGAGATGAAATTCTCCCTGATATCCAACCTGGCTGCCCCCTACCACAATTTAAAGACATTACTCCTATTCCTTTTGCTCCGATCTACTTCTGCATGGCCATCTGTGTTTCCACAGATGAAAAAAGGGATGATAATTAAAAAAAAAAAAAAAAAAAGCTCGTGGGTTCCTGCACTTCTCAGCCTCGACTCTTTCCAATTATCTTCACTAATTCATGAGTTATAAAATGACAAGCCTTGCTGCTCCTCTGTCCTCAGCCCATCACAACTGAAACCTCCCAGCTGCTCCTGGGAAACCTTTATTTCTCCCTCGCTCTGCTGGTTGCTGATGCAGTGTTCTGGGCCCTGCCTTGTGCCAGGTGCTTGCCTGCAAGCTCATTCCTTCTAACAAGGACCTCCTGGCCCCCAGGAATGGCGATGACTGCTGCAGGCTTTTGTTGTAGGGTGTAAAACATCAAGCTTTCTTTGAAAAGAACCCAAGGGGTGTTGTGTCTGTTCTCGATTTCGCTTAATCCCTGGGAACAGGGAACAAAGAAAAGGTCTTGCTCCTCTGGTTAGCTACAGGAGTGCTGCAGGGAGGGATGTTTGTGGGGAGAGCCCAAGCCCTGTGCATGCACGGTCCTTTGGAGGCACACCAGCATGAGGCTGGGGGCTGTGTAACATGGGTGAAAGCAGCTCGTGATCTGGGAGCAGAGCTGCCCGCAGGTATCTGGTAGGGCTGGTTTGCGCCTTGCTTGCAGCAGCCTCTGCAGAAACACTGCAGGGTGTTTTGCAGAGGAAAGCTCCCTGAATGACAGCGTGATGGGATGCCTCTGCATGCAGAAGCCGATGAATTTTGCTGCTGTTTCAACCGAAGATCTTTATTTCTGGCTCATTTGACAGGGCTGCCATTACCTGCACTCCTCCTTATGCTGTTCCTGCACAGTGGGCTCAGCATCCCAAAAGCAGAGGTTGCATTGCCTGCTTCACTGTCTTCTGCTCAGTGTCCCTTCCATTTTCTGCTGTGGAACCGAGGGGGAGGGCAGGAAAGCAGAGGAAGTTTACTACATGGCTACCTACCATGAGACCTGATAAATCTGCCAGACAATTTATTTGATCTTTGAACCCTGGGGTCCCTCGGAGGCAGGCTCAGAGGCCTGCAAAAGCAATCAGAAAGAGTATAAAAACCTAATGAGGCCTGGACTTGATTCCCCCCCCCACCCCCCTACTCCAGGTGAAATTTACAGCAGTTGGCAGAGAATCAGAGCAGTTTAAAAATTATAAAATGTGTGTGCATAGATAGCATAGGGGAATGCACGGGGTCGTGTGGGCTCTCTGCTGGGAGCACCATCCTTTGTGCTCGTGGCATTTCATTTTAGCAGTCGCCCCTTGTCTGGATTTCACAATATCCTGCTGCAAAGGATTTGTTTAAAACAGGAAAAAAAGGGAAAAAAAAAAAAAGAAAAAGAAAGAGCAGCAACCCAACAACTCGTAGTGTTTCTCAGCATCTTGTTCCAGACCTGGTTTTGAATGAGATTCAGGCTGTCCCCAAAGCAGAAAGAGAGATGTTAAAATGTCCCTACATGACTTGGGAGCGTGAGCCCCATTAACTCTGCTGCCCTGTTCTGGAGGCAGAAGGGACTGAGAATATTACCCTGTGCCCATGCCATGACTTAGCGTGGCTAGAGATGGGATCGGCAGAACTTTTCCTGTTGTGGTAATGCATAGAATGCATAGAATCATAGAATCACCAAGGTTGGAAAAGACCTAAAAGATCATCCAGTCCAACCGTTCACCTATTCCCAATAGCTCCCACTAAACCATGTCCCTCAACACAACATCCAGTCATGTGCATGTGCAGTGCCGCCTGAGCGATGCCGTTCCCCTGCTGCAGCCTGAGATGGGGCTGGCTGTTGTGTGCATGGGCCAGTGGCCTGATGCACTGTGTCCCCTCTGGTGTTACGGGCAGGTCCTGGATGCACTGCCTTCAGGTCAGTGCTGATGGCATCAACTGTCCTCTTCAGGGACTTGTACATCTGCACCTTGCTTCTTGGCCACAGCTTGGGGCTCCTGGTGTTCTGGGTTAGGCTGACTGCTGCACAGAGCCATGAGGAGGTGAAGGCAGGAGGCTGATAAAGTGACCGTATCACCTTGTCCTAAGCTGTATGGAAATAGCTGCGTGACAAGACACCTGGCTACTGAAGTTAGAAATTTATTCCCAGTGGCAATCATTACTCAACAGGAGGCCATTTCCCTATGCCTTCCTTGCTTTTCCACGAAGAATGGTCCTTGTTGTCTCATCTTAATCTTTTGTACTAATTAAAGTTTTGGAAGCCTGAAGATAAGGGCTGAAATCTCTCTGGAGTGGTCGGCACCTGAGACTTTTTTCCTCGGAGCTTCTTTTACCTTTGTCAGAAAACTTTCAGCTAGTAAAAACAAACTTCCTTTTGCTGTTGTGGAAGCCCAGATCTTAAATGGAAAGGGTTCCCCTGGGTCGTGGCAATAACATTAAGTGGACAGCATCTGAACGTGGTGGAACAGCTGATAGCCCTGTGCTCTGAGAGGTGGAGGGGTCCTGAGCAGGTGCTGAGAGGCCCCAGAGTCCCATCTTCATCTTCAGCAAAGGGACACCCAGAGGTGTGGGTGGCTTCTTGAATTTAACGCTGGAAGTTCTCCTGTTTGTGAGCATGGTGACATGTGGCATACATCAATGAATGGGATGGAGGTGAGCGTGGAGCCGACGGAAGGATGGGTCGACCCCATTGGAAATGGTGGCACGGCCATCAGTGGCCATCGGGTAGGGTAGGACAAGCATCTATTTCTGCTCCTGTCTCCATCTGTGCCAACCCCAGGTGCTCACCAGTCCCTTTTCCTCAGGTTTACGGCATCCACTCTGCCCTGGCTGCATAATGACTCGTGGGGACACTTCCTAGATCACTCCAGATGTCAGCCAAGTGATGTGCAAGCTCAGACTTCCCCTCGTTGATGAGTTAAGCCTGCCTGCCTGCTTGATGAAGGTTGGGAGCTCTCATGTGGCACCTTGTTCAGTTGTGTCAGTGGCAGAAATGGAACAACCTTCCTTGGGAGCTGCCTCCTGGCTGGATGCGAGCTGCACTGCTCAGCTGCAGCTTTGTTTTCCACTGAAAAATGCACAGTGGGTTCAGAGGAAGCATTTCTGGAATCCGTGTTGATTTTGGACAAATTGTTCTGATGGAAAGATCCAGTGCTTTAAATAACACTTTAAGGGAGAGGGAAAGGGGGGAAGAACTCGGAATGGCTCATTTCAATCTTTTCAGCCCAAAAGATTTTACTTTGGACTGGAAGTGAAGTGCTGTTCTCAAAATTTATGTTCATTTTTATTTTTAATAAAAGCTTTTAATAAGTTCAAGGAGGAAACGAGACATTTCATTTTGACTCCGGCGATGGGCTGTATTCAGCCCTACACTGACACTTTTATGGCTCTTTGGTTTGCTGAAAATTTTCAGATATTTCAGTTTTGGTCCGACCTGAAGCAGATCTCTTTTCCAGTTTTTCAGATCTGCTCTGAGAAACTGGAGATCTGCAGAAAATAGCAGCCCTGGCTCTGCTCAGCGCCAGCGGTGTCATGACGAACCCAAGGCTCTTGCTGGTGTTGGCACCCACTGCTCTGCAGTGAGGCAGCAATTCCTCCTGCATGACACAACAGGGACTGCTCCAGCACCCGAAAAGGTCAACTGAGTCACTGCACTTTGCCCTGATGGAGCAGCTCCAAACACGAGTTCTTTGCTGGACTATTCACGTTGTAACTGGGTTGGGGTCCAACCCCTTAACTTGGACAAGAAGTTGGATTTTCCGGCGTCCAGGAGCGTTTGGGTTTCATGCGTGCTTGAGGCATGGATTAATCCTACCTCCTTAGCCTACAGGATGAGCATGCAGCAGGAAAATGGAGCTCTGAGTGTGAAGGTTGTGAGGAATCGGAGGAAACTGAGTCACTTGGCCAACTTTGAGTGGTGGCGTTGGAGGCCTTTGCTTCATTGAGGACCCCGTGGGCTCCAGCTGGGCTGGTTGGCTCCCCCAGAGTCATAGGGAGCTGCTTTTTACATGGGCTGCCTTAACCTTGAATGGTTCCCTTTTGCATTCTTCTGCCCCTCCAGGGCTCTGTGGGTCGCATGGTGGGTTTGTACAGTGGGAATCTTCCAGCGAACTCGGAGGTGGCTGAAAGATGCGGTTGCTCCATCCATCCCTCCTTGCTCCCGTAGATGCAGGGTACAAACTAGTGAGTGGGGAGAGCTGTGAGTGCTCAGCATGCCCCTTTGGGGAGGGCTGGGATGAGGACAGGGCACACATCCTGTTCTGGAGCTGAGGGATGGTGCCAGATGGGGCAATTCCATCTAATTTTGGGGAACGAGGTGGATTTGAGTCAGCAGGGAGCTTCTGTCCTCTGAAAGGATTGCTCACTTAAGGGAGGAGAGATGTGGAGGCAGGAATGAACAGAACACGAGGCTGGAAATCAGCTACGAAGAGTTTCTCTTAAAAAAAAAAAAAAAAGAAAAAAAAAGAAAAAAGCCCAACAAAAAACTCACAGCCTGAGTTTTCTGTGGAAACTGTAAAACTCCAAGGAGTCCCCGAGCAACAATTGTGCTGTCTGCTGTTGCATTTCAGAAACATGCTCTGGAAAGTCTACTGTCTCCTAATAGCTTACTGGCTACTAAACATAAATGGCCAAGATTTATTTGGGGCGAGGGAGATGAAAGGGAGTCGAGTTTATTGGTCTCACTTTGCGTTTTGGTTTGTAACAACCTCAGGCGAGTGGAGCTGCCTGCAGAGGCCGTCTTGCCCGGGATAAGCCTGCAAAGCCAGAATCTCAGCGAGGAAGGGCAGCTCTTTGTTCTCTTGATACCATTTACCAGCATTCCCAGGCGTTCATCTGTCTGCTGTTACGGCCCTCGGTGCTGCAGTGTTTGAGTGCCTCTCAAGCACTAATTAAGGAGTGAATCCCCTCCACATCCCAGCCACTGTGCAGAGCCCTTGGCTGCGGCGGATGGATGCTGGTTTGACTCGGGGGATGCTCGTGCTGTTCATTAAGCTGTTGAATGCATCCAGGCTTCAGCCCTTGCTTGGAAATGATCTCTGCTATGAGGCTCCTGCCCTCCCCTGACACCTTCTTGGAGCGTGCTCGCGAGTCCTCGAGGAGCTGGATGAGACCATTGCTTCAGCTTTCCCGTAAATGCAGCTTGGCCTGCAAACTGCGTGGATATTCCCAGAACCAGCAGCGGTGGTTCGCATATCTCAGGTTGCCTTTGTGCTGGAAGGTGTGCTCCTGCACTCACGTGTGTGTCAGAGAGCAAGGGAACGGGCCTTCCCTGATTATTGTTTTTAGTGCTGATGGGGTGTCGTTATCAAGGGGCAGCAGTAGCAGACTGGGAACGGTCAATGTGGAAATTCTATGGCCTGTGAGCCATAACACCCTTGCATAAAAGCCCTTGTGTCTGAGTGGGATCAGCCTGTCACCATATGCAGCCATATGGCAGAGTGGGTGCCGTAAACCTGAGGAAAAGGGACTGGTGAGCACCTGGGGTTGGCACAGATGGAGACAGGAGCAGAAATGGATGCCTGTCCCACCCTACCCGATGGCCACTGATGGACGTGCCACCATTTCCAATGGGGTCAACCCATTCTGGGCCGTGATCTGGCCCAAACACATCCAACCTGTGGTCTGCATAGACTCCAGCGCAGCTCGCATCAAAAATCTCTGATGATCACCTCGAGGCCTCACTAAGAGCTGCAACCGCTGCCATTGAACCAGCCTGATGCACCAGTTTCACAAAAACAAGTTTGCGTTTACACATCCTGCCTTCTGCCTTGTTCTGAGCACCCAAAAAATGGGGTGCTCCGAGGAGTGCAGCAGAGGACCACCAAGATGGTAAAGAGCCTGGAGCATCTCCTGTGTGAGGAAAGGCTGAGTAACCTGGGTCTGTTCAGCCTAGGGAAAAGAAGACCAATATATCAAAATATATACAGAGATGGAAGCAAATGGATGAGGCCAGGCCCTTCTTGGTGGTGTGTAGCAATAGGACAAGGAGCAATGGCCTAAAACTTGAACACAGGGAGTTCTGTACGATCAGGGTGGTGGAGCACTGGGACAGGTTGTCCTGAGGGGTGGTGGAGTCTCCTTCTGTGGGATATTTAGGACCCTTCTGGATGCCCACCTGTATGAGCCATTGTAGGGAACTACTCTGCAGGGGGGTTGGACTCGTTGGTCTCTTGAGGTCCCTTCCAACCCCTGCAATTCTGTGATCCCACAGAATTCCCACACGTTTTTGTTGCTCTCTATTATGTTTATATTGCATATATGCATTAACTTATATACACTGACTATATTATATATTACATATTTTATGAAGGCTTCTCTGAATGCCTCCTATTCTACGATGTCAGAGGTGGATACTGGTGGGGTGGCAGTAGGGGTGGAACCTTCCCACCAATATTCCATTACATTTTGTTGCTGTGTGATGGCAGATAGCAGAAGAGGGACAGCCTGGCAAATTGGCATCTGAAGCAAAGGGGGTGTTGTTGAAAAAATGGCACCCACTGAAACTCGTCAGCAGTTGGTGAAGGTGTAGAGACCAAAGGGTGGGTGTGAGCACTGTGAGGCACTGGGTGGTGTGTGGCAGCAGAAGTGACAGTGGGTCGGCTCTGCTGGTGTAGATTGTTATGAGCAGAGCATGCAGGTTGCTCATAACTGGTGAAAATGTGCAGCTAATGGTGGTGATGGTCGAAAAATAGTGCTTTGTAGCTGAGAATTTTTCTCTATGAAATGCTGTTATTGCGCTCGTTGCATTGGTTGTAATTTCCATGGAAATAATCAGGAGACAAATTACTTTTGGAGTGACCTTTGTAGCCGCAGCCCTAGACAGTTCCTCTTGATTCAGCGTGGCCCAGGCAAGTCAGAAGGTTGGACACCGATGGCCTATTGTCAACTGAGGAGTGGGAAAGACCTACTGGTGTCTCTCTGCCATTAAACAGTGCAATTTGCAGGAGGGGAAACCCTGCTAGGCGCCCATAACATGGGGCAGGCTGACTTCTGGAGATGCCCGCTCTCTAGAGGCTGTGAGTTCACATTTGGACTCCGTGCCAGCTGCAGAGAGAAAAAGAGGTGATGTGAATCCCACCCAGAGTCCTGAAAGGCAAGATCTCTGATTTAAAGCTGTGAGAAACCAAAAGCCCGGGGTGCCTTGAGGTGCACAGTTTCAGCAGTTAATTCCTCGCACTGTCAGAAAACCTCCGTTTCATTTCAGGGCTGACTGTGCCTCCTTTTGGCTTCTGACTCTTGGATTTCATTATTCAGTCATCAGCTGGCTGATTAAGGAGCTGTCTCCTATCAAAAATCTCTTTTCTATGCAGGTACTTGTGGGCTGTGATCAAGTCACCTCTTAACCTTCTCCTGGATAAGCTATTAGCTTGAGATGCTCATGGCAGCTTTCCCAGACCTCAATCTGTACTCATAGCTCTTTCCTGAACCACTTCCAATTTTCCTTTTTTTTTTTCTTTTTTTTTTTCCCCTACCCAATGTCTCTTCTGAAATGAGGACAACATAATGCGACAGTCTCCGGTCTCAAATGCCATAAGTGAAGGATATGCCATCTTCTTTCCCATACCATCTTGTGTCATGCACCCAAGAGCTGCTGTTGGGAATCCTACCATTGGCTGCGACTCCAAGCACGTCTTGGTATTTGGGGCTCTCTGGGTATGTACTCACTGTGACCTACTTTCCTTGTTTTTGGAATTTCAATCCAGTAAGAGGAACGCCAGCCCCTGGGCAGGGCAGATTTGACCTTGATCTTGGAGCAAGACTGGCTGAGCCCTTTGGGGGCCAAACTTTGAGGTGCTCATGTGATATTAGCAAGCCTGGGTGCGATCAACACACTGAGATCCTTCCAGCCCAATTAGTGTTAATCTCACCCACTCCCTTGTTTTCTGGCTGTGGAAAAGGTTTCTTGGGATGGCACGAGTGCAATGGAGATGTGGTTGAAAGCAGTGGGGCCTGCAGTGTTATCCACAGGTCACAGAGGTGAAGTGGACAGGTAGATATCACCGCAGTAGCCTTTTGCTTGCATGCTTTAAGTGGAGATTCCAGAAGAATAGTGCAATCTCTCTCTTCCCTCCATTTCCCCACCTTTAGATTTCAACAGCGGTAAGTCCTTATTATTTTACATTGTGTTGGATTAGATGGTGAGCAGATTCCTTTTGGAGATGACAGCAAAAGCACGTGTGTATGGCATCATCTCTCCCTGACTGCAGCCATTGAGGGAGGGGGTCGGCTTTCCTGGTAGTGTTGTTTGTTTTCAATCAGAAGGGGTGTGCATGCAGGACTGCTCTTCTGGCAAGCCTAATGTCAGTGCTGTTGGCTCACAGTCTTGTTTGTGGTTCTATAAAAAACGGTCAGTGTGTACATATATACATAAAATGTTATCTAATAGGCAGTAGTTGATGTTATATTAATTAATGTAATATACTTCTGCATGTTGGACAAGACTTGTGGTCCAGAAGTCTGGTAAGTATTATGATTTACGCTACGCTGTATACTGCTCCCCGCTCTTAGATAGGGGCTATGGAATAGCAGGAGAAGGGAAAAGGCTATTGTTTAGCAATTGCTGTCTAGGGGGTAGTTGAGGGAAATGTAAATTATTATAATTACATATGTGAATGTTTTCAAGGTTGCCTAAAAACCACAGCTTCAGAAGAATAGAGCTGGGTAATAATTCCGAAGAGAGCTAAATCCATCCTGAAAAATGCCGCTGTGGAACAGACTAGGATTATTTCAGGTGGAAATCAGGAATGGGAGGAAAGAAAAATGGAAGTCAAAGCCCTTTCTCTTCTCCCTGGGCAAGTGGCTCTCTTAAAACAAAAAACCCTTCCCTCCCAACCCTGCAACAAAACAAAAAGCAGTAACAAAAACCCACCAACATAACAACACAAACAAAAAGATTAAATAAAACACCCTCCAAGACAACAGGGAGCAACAAAAAAAAACCAACATAGCCCCAACCCTACAAGAAAAAATACCCCAAAAATTCAAAGAACAACATCATAGCCCTACTACAAAACCCTACAACCAAAAAACAAACAGAAAAAAAAAACACTGAATATTTTGGGCCACCTAAGGTCACCAGCCAACAAAGTGAAACTTTGTGTTTGCAGCTGTCTGGTGGGACAAAGTGAAGTGAATGAGCATCTTTCCTTGGCAGAGGCCTCACCACCTTGATCAGAAATCCCTATGAGGTTTCAGCTGATGGTTGCAGGCTGTTCCCCTCTTCTAGCTTTGTACCACAGTGCATCTGCATGGATCCCTTGAGTATGCCTGCTCTCCTGTCAGTAGGTTATTGTGTGATGGAAGCAGCATCATAGATCATAGGATCACCAAGGTTGGAAGAGATGATCCAATCCCACCGTCCACCTATCACCAGTAGTTGTCATTAGCCACGTCCCTCAGCACGACGTCTAAATGTTCATCTCTTTTCTCCACTGTCACTAAATATGTACTGCATGTATCTCATCCAACAACCCATCCCTTCAGCCTGGACATGGTGAGGGTTGGCTTCTGCTCCCAGGTGACAGAGATAGGATGAGAGGTGGTGGCCTCAATCTGTGCCAAGGGAGGGTCAGGTTGGATACTCTTCTCTGAAAGGATGGCACGCGGGGACACGGTCAGTGGGGATGGGTTGGGGTGGACTTGATGACCTCAGAGGTCTTCCAATGATTCTCTGATTTGCCATTCCTTGCCTGATGCGCGACACTGGGGCACACATGTTCCCTCTTTGCTTTGGTCCAGCCAAATGAAATGAAGGCTGCCGGGCTTTGGAGACCCCAGACTTCTACTCCTTGGGGATGGTATGGCACCCTTGGGAAAGGTTTGCCACCTTGAAGCTAGCTTGGCATAAAATGTGGTGAATCCCTCAATAAATAGGACTTTCTGTGTTTGCTGTTGCTTAGCACGTGCCTGGAATCAAACTAAAGTTCAGAGAAGCAGTGATAAGAGCTCATTTTAAGAGGAAAGATTTAAAGCACAACACCCTGCTCTCGGATCATCTGCTCCAGGGCCTTCGATTAATGTTAGGGAGAGGAGCTGGGACCTGATAATGGTTTAACAATAGTGAAGATGTCAGCTCTGAGGAGGATAATGCATTTCTTAACGTGGTCTAATGAGGTTATAATGATGAGGTAATAGGATGAGATGAAGAAGATCATTTAGACCATCCGCAAAATCTCCTTGGCTTGGAAGTGTCCTTGGGGTGTGTGCGGAAGCCACGTTGGCTGCAGCGTTTAATAGTAAAACAGAGAGGGTAATTAAAGCTTTAATTAAAGCTAATGTATTGTCTGAAAGACTGAAGAGGTGGTCCAGCAGGTCCCTGGGCTCTGATTATTATTATTTTTTAAAGCAGGGAATTACTGCAGGCAATTGATGGAAATTTATTCTGCGACTTTCAGAGTTCATTCTGAATTCTTTTTATTTTCGCTCTCAGCTCTTTTCCAGGTGCAAATGTTTGAGACAATTCTAGCACAAAAGCGTGCACTCTTTTTGGGTGACAAATGCAATCAAAAATCTAAACTTTGATTTCAGCACCATCCATCGGAGGGGAGGGGGGGAAACCCAAAGAGGCATCATCTCAACTCCTCCCAAGATCCAGATGGCAGCATCCCTTGACTCTTGGTGGGGAAGTTGTCATAAGAGGAACGACTCTAATTCTTTCCTGAAAGACCAACGATGCCAAGGTCAGAGAGAGAACCCCGTGGGGTCTGAGGATTGGCTGCAGTGAGCGGTTGGGCGCCCATACATTCTACATCCCCTTTTTTTGGCAGTGCCTTTGTGCAGCCGGACAGGTGCATTGTATTTCAAACATATTTTTTCCATTATCTGCCGGGGTAGCTTCAACTTATCACTGAGGTTCATAGGAACGGGATGGCTTTTGCAAGGGAGTTTCTGGATGGAACGCATTAGCTGCAGACTGGGGTTACTGCCAGTGGCCTCCCCGTGAACTTGTAATCCTGGCCTTTGAATAACAACTGTGAAAAATCAATGATGAGCGCTTCCATTTTTCATGCTGCCGCTGCTGGCTTGCAGGGCCCGTTTTTCTCTTCCCTCTTTCTCTTTTTTTTTGTTTTCTCAGTGGCCAGGAAAGAAACAAGGCTCAGGAATTAAACAGCAAGCAGTCACTGAGATGACAAACAGCTGGGGTTCCCCTTCGAAGGCTCTTCTAAAGTCATGCTATGCTGGAGGAGTCTCTCTGCGCTCCTGCAGCACCCGGTGACCATGCAATCCCAAAGCAGTGATAATCTAGTATGATCTGGATTGGAAGTTAATGCAATTGGCCTAGATTTACAGCTCCTGAAGGGTGAGCGGGATTTGGGTTGGTTGGCTGAATTTTGCCAGGTCAGCTCTCGGTGTCCCATGCAATTCCGAAAGAGGTTTCTTGTGCTTGTATTGGTGGTAGGTGGATGGTTGGACTGGGTGACCTTGGAGGTCTTTTCCAACCTTGGGGATTCTACGATTCTGTGCTCTTAAGGGCCTCAACGCTGGCTAGGTCCTGACTTAGGCTAGATCCAGGCTTAGAACAAAAGACGTTCCCAGCATGGATTAGAAGGTAGCTCATGGGGGGAGGAGCTGGGAGAATTTAAACCTACTTGCTGCTGGTAAAAGCACACTTAAAATAGTGCTGTGTTCCCATGAAAGGGAAGTACCCCTTCTTGGAGACTGCTGGCAATCTCAGAGGTAGCTCTGTGTGGAGAGCACCCTTGGGTGATGCTGTGGCTGTGCCTCCAACAGGAGAAGACTCTTGGATGGTGCCTTGAGGCTTTGACAGTTGTAAATGTAAGAAAGTTACCTTGCTCCCCCTGCTTCATGATCTGGCCCCTTCTTTGCCAAGTAACAAGCAGAACAGTCAATGTATTTCAGCCTTAAAGATGATTGAGGGACTGGCACACAGATTATATAGCTATAAAATGAGATCATCCCATCAGGATTTTCTGTGGTTCAGAAAAGTTCAACGAACTTTTCTTGCTCAGTCTTCCCCTTTCCCCCCACCGCCTGTTTTGTGGCTTCTTTGGTGTTTCCTGGCTCCAGCTGAGATCAAAAGCAGAAGAGCAGGGTATTGTAAGAATGGCTATTTTAGCAGAACCCACTGTGCCTGCAGAAAGGTTTGGTTTTGTAAATGTCAGTCAATCCTTTTCCCAGCTCAAAATCAAAAGCAGGAATGTTTTGGAGCAAGTGATCCTTACATTGGACTGTTGTTTGGGGAAGGTACAGGAATGCAACAAAGTCGTATTGCTCACTGATGAACTTGTATTAGATGGGGGGAACGTTGAGTTAATCTGTTCCAGACTGACTGAAGTAACATGCTTGCAGGATAGGGTATCTCTCCTCTCAGTTCTAGAGGCACTGAGGGACCTGTGGGTACCTGACCCATTTGAATGCAGAGTCTGGAATGAGACACCCTGATAGTTTCTCTTTGCAGATATGTGCAGGGGGTCTGAAAACTGAACTTGGATGTGCAGGTGGTCTGAAAACTGAACTTGGATGTGCAGGTCTCCACACTGCTAGTAGGAATCTGCTGACTCAGCAGCAGAGGTGAAGACAGGGTGTGAAGTATGGACCATGGGGAACGTAAGCTAAATTTCCATAAGGACAGAAAGCAGCGCAGATCATCAAGCAGGGATGTGACACAGATCCCACCCCCACTTTAATGGCAGAGTCCGTGTTGCTCTCAGTGTGCAACTGGAAGACCATCCCTGGAAGGACTTGTGTGGGGTGGGGAAGAACTGAAATACGTACATTTCAAACTCACTTTGGCCTTTGAGTTTTGTCTCTGCTGGACATTCAACCCTTCTTCAACTGAAGCGATGGGTATGCTAATGTCAAGGGTTGGGCAGGCTGAAGAAGGCAGGAAGCCCTTTCTGCAGGGCAGTGTTGCCGGGGCTGATGTCTTTTTGGGATTTATTTATGCTAGAGTTGCTCAGAAATACTCTAATGCACGGACTGTCTTGTCAGATAATTTAATTCTGCCTTACATGCTATGTGGAGTTGTTGATTTTTGTGGCTTCTAATCTCAAAAACGTTGGAGTCAGCTTTTTGAATGGAATGCTGTGTCTTTTTCCCTATGCACTTATTGCTTTTAATTTTGTTACGTATTATGTTAAACACTAATTTAAATATCTTTAGCCTTTGTGTCCTAAAGACACTGTGGAGAAGCACATCTGCTCCAGTGTTTCCTTATCTATACCAAAGTACCTCCTTAGCAATGAGAACTATTGCTATTCATGCAGAGATGAGATTTAATGCTGCTGGTGGATTCCCCCTTGCCTCCTTCAACCGAAATTAAATGTTTGTAAGCGACATCTCCAATCTAAATAAGTGTTAATTTGGGATTTCCACGATGGTCTGAGGGATATATGAGTATGAGAGAGCTTGCAGGGAAATGCATTAGTTTGATTTATTGGGACGAATCAGTTGTGTGGGCTGTTCCCATGGGTGAAGACAACGCCACACATCTGAGGAATAGCAGAAAACCTGATCGTCCATCTCAGATTGGAAGGAACAGTCCTGGGGGTATGCGTCTTCTGCTCTCCTGAGGGCCGTGAAGGTGACAGGCATGGAGGCTGGAATCCAGGGGAGGTGGGTATCTCAGGAATACCAAGCACTCCACCAGATGTGGCATACAGAGGAACCGCTTGTTCCCACTGGCTGCCCATTTTGCCATAGGCTTGAAGGGTTTCTGCTTTGTGTCAGGAGATGGTTTCCTCAGCGCCGTTCCCCATCTCAGGACTGACTGTTGCTCGAGGGCTGTTGTGCTGTGGTTCACAGAAGCGTAGAACCACAGAATCAGCAAGGTTGGGAAAGACCTCCGAGATCATCCAGTCCAACCGTCCACCCACCGCCAACATTTCCCCACTAAACCACGTTCCTTAGTTCCATCTACATGTTTCTTGAACACAAGCAGCTGCAGACCATCCTGTTGCACATTCTGGAGGAGGGAGGATGCTACAAGGATGGGAGCACGAAGTGTCATCCTAGCAGCACATCACACCCAAACTGTATTTGTTCATGTTGAGTAATTCTTTCCCTCCCACTTTTTTAATACGCTTCCCCTCCCTTCTATGGGTTATTCAGCACCTTGGGCTGGGCAGGGAAGCGCTGAGAGCATGTCCAGCCTTGGCTGCTCTCAGAGCTTTTGAGTCAGCAATGGCTGCTCTGCTTGAGGAGATGCCTTCGGCTCCATGACTTCCTCCCTCCTGGATTTTCACTTACTCTGTCACTTGCTGGGCCAAGTGGCAGCAAAAGCCATGGCTGGGGTGGGGCTGTCCCTGGAGGAAGAGGTGGGTAGGAGGACTTGGAGAGCCATGAATGCAAAGTCAATGAGCCAAAGCCAATAATGTTCACAGGGATGCAAGCGCTGGGGCCTGGGAGCCTGACTCCTTCACTGTGTGCTTCTTGGAGATGGTAATGGCTGAATTTTCCCATCATAGGGGAATGATGGTTGTAGACCAGCCCCGGGCTCTACCACGTGTCCTGGTTGTACTGGTGGTCCAAAGCAAAAGCTTCAACAGCAATACAAGAAACCTCAAACAAGGTTAATTTGTAGGTCAGTAGGTTCACGATGCAGTTATGGAGCAGCTTCTGAGATTTTAGGTTCCTTTTCCAGAGCTTTTCTCAACAATCAATTAAGCCCTGAAACTTCTAGCATCTCCATGCAGTCTAGATGTTCCTTTCATTCATATCCAGCATCTAGCTCATACATTTGGGCCTCTTACATTCCTGTCCTTCGTAACAGAGGATGATTATTTCCACCGTCTGGTGATGCTTCAGGTAAGCGCGTGTATGGAGGGGATCTTTCCCCCCAGTTCTGGGCACCTCTTGGGCAGCAAACTTCTGATTGATAGAGCCATTGGATTAAGAACTGCTTCACTGCCCACATGGTATTTTACTCTGTTCTTATGGAGATACAAGTGAAGTGCTACCTTTTCTGCCCAGAATCTTTCAATTGCCCAAACTTTGGTACCTTTGAAGATACCACAGCTACCCTGAAGCTAGATGTAAACACCATACAGGGAACCATTAAAAAAATCAATGGCTTAATGAAACAATGGAGAAGAATTACGGAAACCTTTGCATCTGCTTTGCTTCAGCTACAGAGTTTGCTGTCGAGCTGCTCTAGACTGTAAAGGTAGAGATGTGGGAGTTGTGACTGGTCACCTACTTTCTAGTTCATTTACAGACTGAAGCTTCTCCAAACTGTTGTGAAGAATGTGGCCAAAGGGAGAATCTGAATTCACAGCTTCTGGGCTGTTTTTATATCCAGACTTCTTATGAAAAGCTTTCTATGCATGATTAGCTAATAGGAATCAATGCACTTCAAGAATATTAGTCCTGGGCAGGCCACCACCCCAAAGTTCAGCTACCTGCCAGAGACTGTACATGTACTTGGAAATAGGGTGGCTGAGCAGTTATTTGGCAGCACCAGCTTCCATGTGGGACAAGCATGCCAGGACAGCTGTGTTTAATAACTTTGTTTGGCCCTTTCCACTTTAATTCCAGACAAAGCTTGGGTTAAAGCAAGGAACAGTCCAAAAAATTGATCAGTCTCACTTGCATCTGTGGCCTCATCCTTGCCAGTCAGAGCTGAGCGTCCTCTGGGGTCACTGGGCTGAGGTCCCTGTGGCTGAGAGACGCTGGGTTTCATGAGGGAGAAATGGTCCAGCTCTCTTACAGCTCTGAGAGCGTTTTGGCCTTTCTCTCTACTTAAAATGCTGCTTCAGAGCCTTCTTGTCTCACTGGCTGGAAATTTGCTGGTAATTTTCTTCCTAAAATGACTAAAAAGCCATACATCCCTATTCTTTTCTAAACAATCATCACTCTTCTATCGCTTCCATTACTTGTCCCTTCAACCCAGATGGCGTGTCCTCAGAACCCCATTTTTTTTTCTACAAAAGACGTCACAAACTTCCAGTCTGGATGCCTTATGACATCAAAGCATCCCACAAGTTCTCGGCAGGATGAAGCAGCACTCTGTGACAGAATGGTTGGTGGCATTTTGCAGTGGGACGAAAGGGACGTGGAGGTCTATTAGCTACAGGTATCTTCAGCGGTGATCTATGCGTTTCCTCATATGGAGGTAGATTTGTTTTCTATCTTTTTGCTTGCGTTTTACATGTGTGACGTTACCATGCAGTGCTTCCTCAGACTGCTGTTCCGCAGAACTGATGTTATTCATGGTATGAAGGTGCAACCCGGGCTGGGGTGGCACTGCTGAAAGTACAGCAGTCCTTTTGTGGACCTACCCTGTGTGATCTGCCCAAGGGCATAAAGGAAGCATTTAGTGGAGCAGAAACAGATCCAGGGTGTAACAGATCAGAAGCTGTGCTGCCGTTCAGCAAGACCTGGGCAGGCTGAGAGTTGGGAGGAGAGGAACTTGATGGGGTTCAACATGGGCAAATACTGGGCCCTGCGCCCAGGGAGGAACAACCTCAGTGACAGTACAAGGTGGGCTGCTGGAAAGGAGCCCTGTGGAGGACTTGGGGGTCCTGGTGGCCAACATTTGGCTGATGGTTGACCAGAGATTGACCACGAGCCAGCAGGGTGCCCTGATGGCTAAGAACTGCTTTTGGGGAGGTTGGACTGGGTGAGGTCCAGAGGTTCCTTCCAACCCCTACAATGTTGGGATTCTACCTTGCATAGTCCCCTCTGCTCATAACTTTGCCTCCCTTAAGAAGGCACACTCTCCCAAGGTCACAGAATCACAGAATCACAGAATGGCCAGGGCTGGAAGGGACCTCAAGGATCATGAAGCTCCAACCCCCTGCCACACGCAGGGCCACCAACCTCCACATTTAATACCAGCCCAGGCTGCCCAGGGCCCCATCCAGCCTGGCCTTGAACACCTCCAGGATGGGGAACCTCTAGGGATGGGGGAATGCCTTTTAAATTCTCTGTCTGGAGATCACAGTGGGACAAGTGTATGTGCAAACGCTCTCCAAAGCTGTGAGCGGCCAAGCTTGCAGCGATCAGCGACTTTCTGCATGTATAGACACTGAGGAATGGTAGAGTGGAAAAAATTAACTGTGGGTTCCACAAGTTTGCAGTTGTCAAAAGTGAGACCGAATCATGTGCCTTGGCTGGGAGACATTACTCCTTTAAATTCTCCTTCGACATTAATTAGGAGTCCCTTACATGACCTTGGAGATGATAGTTTTCCCCCTTCCAAACTGTATTTAATGAAAAAGCCTGGCTTGCCAGGTGGGTGACTTTTCCCAGGATCTCGCAGCACTCGGATTCATACTGATGAAAACCTCTTAAGCTTCACGAGAGTTTAGATCCAAGCCGTGCTCTTTTTTTTTTTTTTTCTTTAATTTCCCATGATTTTCCATTCCGAGAACTATCCTTCTGAACATATTTATTCCAGCTTGCGCGGTTCAAGGGCCCAGAATTTGACACAACCCCTTCTACCTTCCAGATGCTTGTCAGAAAGGGGCTGCTATTCTACCTCCTGAGGGTTGTATTTTACAGCACAGGGTGTGCCTCCCCATACAATTTAAATCAGCAATAATTAGGGGAGAGCTCTGGATATACCAAAGCAGGGCGAAAAGGGCCGTCCTTGCCTTTTACTCTCTGAAATGAGACGTTTTCCCTGTCAGCCGTTGCCTGAGTTCTCGGCGCTTCTCTATGCAGCATTCAGATTCAGGGGGAGAAAGAGGAAATTGAAGTATATGTCGAGTCTCCGTGAACGCCAGCCAACGTCTGCATCCTACCTAAAATGAGCAGTCTCGAAAGCGTGACGCCAAATCTGCTCTTTTTCCTGCCTCTGCCACTCTTGCTCTCTAAGATGGCTTGGCTGAGAGACAAATTTTCCTTGCAGTCAGGAAAGAAAGAAAGAAATCAGCAACAGGAGCAGTTCAGAACGAGCAGCACAGGGCCCTTCTGGGCTTGGGGCAGCGCATCACCGCATGGGTGAGCTCCCATCCTTGGACCCTCCAGCAGTGGGGGGAGCCCCAGGTGTGTGGGGCTTCGGTCAACAGCAGGAGGGGGAGAGATCTTTGGGGGTACCTCTGTTTTCTGCAGGGCTCTGATAGCACCGTTGGCTGTTTGCATGAGCTGGAGAGGTGCCCAGAGATGGGGGGAGGGAAACTGGTGGAGAAACAGAGCTGTAAAATACCCCATGCTTCAGATTGCAGCGGCAAAATTATGAATATTTAAGATTTGAGAGGTCTGGCTAGGAGGTTTGTCCTAACAGAAAGAACATTCCTTGCTACTAAGAGCTAGCAGCCTGCGATTGCTTCCAGCCCCCACTTCTGAGCTGTGATAGCACTGTGGGCTCCGCCAAAAGCCATCGATTGATGGAACCATGGCACCAAACATTGGAATGATTGTTTTCTTCATCTTTTTCTTCTCTTTTTTACATTTTTTTTTTTTCCTGAAGGTCCAGTCTTTGCAGCCAGTAGGCATAGACTCTCATAGAATCATTAAGGTTGGAAAGATCACAAAGATCATCAAGTCCAACTATTAACCCAGCATCACTACTAAACCGTGTCCACATCTCCATCTGAATGTTGTCTCATTGTGATTGTAGTCAGTAAATCTTCTGTCTGACCTGTCCTAAATTGTGCTTGCTTCCCTATTGGAGTCCCTTGTGCTCTCTGCCAAGGTCCAAATGGGTCTCCTTTGCTGAGCTGCAATGCTGCCCATGCTCTGTAAGCAAACACATCCTCTTCTAAACTATCATAGAATTCTAGTTGGCCAACATCCAGCGTTCTGTTGCTTTCTTCCCAGGGGATTATGTGCAGGTCAGGTGTTAGGTCTGCTTTCCTTAAGATGTAAACCCTCGGTGGGTCCAGCCTTGTGTGTAGGTCATTCTGTCTGATTATGCTTTTATGCTGAAATTCAATTTGCCTGGCTCATCTTCATCACAGTGGATTTTGGGCAGAAGTGCCAGTTATGTAGTTTTGGACCATTTTAGGGGGAAAAAAACAAAAAAAAGCCTCCAAAAAAGTAGAATTATAAGTTACCTTTATAAACACCTGAACTAAGGAAAGTTGCTCTGGTGTAGAAGTAAATGCTATTTATCAGTGGAGAGATAAAAAAGAGTGGGCTGGAGATGAGGGCAGCCTGAATGGGGATATCCATCGTGTGATCATAGATTCATTGAGCAGCTTGGGTTGGAAGGGATCTCAAATACCATGTAGTGCCTATCCCAGTGCTACGGGCTGGTTGCAATCAAGCATCAGGTCAGGTTGCCCAGAGCCCCCATCCAACTCGGCCTTGAGCTGTCTGCACTGGGTGTCCAACATGAAACACCCTTCTGATGTCAGACCCAAAAGGGACTCTTCTTGCCTGCACCTTCACTGCTAAGAAAGGAGACCTGGGAGGTACTTTTGGTCACCGTTAAGCTGATGGAGAAGTTGAGTTTGCTTTGGAATGGCACAAAGCCGTGATGGGGGAGGTTGAGATTGGATATCAGGAGGAGGTTTTACACTGAGGGAGTGGTCAGGCAGTGGAAGGGTCTTCCCAGGGCAGTGGTCATGGCACCAAGCGGCTGGAATTCAAGAAGTGTCTGGACAATGCTCTCAGACATAGGGTCTGATTTTTGTGTGGTCCTGTGTGAGTTTGGACTCCATGATCCTTTTGGTCCCTTCCAACTCGGGATGTTCTAAGATTCTGTGGTTTCCCTTGCTTCTAGCATAATTTCCGAGCCCATTTCACCCATCTGATTATCCTCTATTTTTTTTTAAGAAAGGAAGCACCTAAAGGTAGCAACACTGGATGAGCTTATGTCTCTGCCATGAAAAGCAAGGACAGTTTGAGGGCCTTCATACTCATTTGCCACCGATCAAAGTGAAGCCCCTAGAATCCCAAAATACGATCTTTGTTAGGCCACTGAACCTCACTCTTGGCCAGAGGTCACAGGGCTTGGCTGCCAGCAGGACTGGGTCAGAGTGTGTAGGAGCAGAGCCTAAATAAGCATTAAATAGGAGCAAATGTTAACAGCCTTCCTGCTCTTTTACTTTAGAGAGAATCCTGGAGCAGACCTTTGAGTTGCAAACATAAGCAATAGAGATTTTCCCTCTCCACGTTCTGGCCAGTATCGAGACTAGCCAAAAAGGTACCTCCAAGAGAATTAATCCCTGGATTTGCTTAGGGCCTTGTGCATCGTGGAAAGGGCCCAGTGGAGAGATTTACGGCGAGCAAGTCGCCTTTGTCCTCTCAATGCCAATTTCAGAGCTTTAGTACTGGAGAGTTGTGTTATTCACAGCTTCCTTGGAGCTCCTTGCTGAATTGCCACTGTAACGGCTTTGCTCCTTTTAATGGCCTATGGCTGGGAGTGTTGTGAGAGTGAGAAGCAGAGATTTCAGACCCAGAATTATTGCTCTGGCAACAAAGTGACCACCAGCGACAACTGAAATTGCAAAATGAGAGCATTTCTAGGAAAAAAAAAAAATAAAATCATTATGGTGTCAGCTCAGGTTGGGCGGTTACAACTGAAACTAAAATCCTGTTCATCTGAACCTCCCAGAAAAAAACAATACCAACCCACCAACTTCCCCCCAAAAACCCTTTGAAAGATGGACATTTCTAGGCAGGAATGTCTCTTTTGTGCCATGTAAGAGTTGTCTTTTGGAGGCTTGTTCCCTTGTCTTTCTCTCTGCTGTTTTGCACCTCCCATCTCTTCGAGCTGCTGGAGAACACCAGAGGAGCAATATTAAGGAGGAGAGACTCTTGGACAGTCGTAGGAGGAACCAGACTTGTGGGGAGACTGCAGCACCCATAGAGCACTGCTGCTGCCTCTTTGAATCCAGCATTGCAAACATGAGTTAAGTAAGATTTTGTTTCCAGACCTTTTCACTTTATGCACCCATAATAAAAGAGACTCTTGACATGTGGAGCTGGGATGTTCAGGACTGGGAGCAGAGCTGTGAGTTACTGAATGGGAGGTGCGCAGCCGGGTGTGATCCACTACGGATGGGGTGATGATGGCCATGTGGCACTGGGTTCTGCATCAGGGAGTACAACGAGCTCTGTGGAGCAGAGATGTGCTGCAAGAGGGGCTGGGAGCACAGCGTGCTGAGCTGTTTACCCCAGTGGGAAAGCTTTCTGGAGGAGGAAAGAAGAATAAAAGCAAGATGCTGGCATGCCAAAGCCTCTCAAGTGCCCAGGCTGGGATGGTACCTTGATCTGCCCCCTGCTGTGCCCGCACATTGCCCTGTTTGTGGCTGGGTCCAACCATGGGAAGTGGAAACCTGCCACCCCTCAAGTCCCTTTTCTATGTGCCTGTCTCCTAATTAGCCAATAAATTCACAAATGCCTTTCTGTCATCCCAAGGCTGTGTGACAGCCACACGTTGGCAACGTGTCTGCATGCACGCCAGCACTGCCAGCTGCTGGGCTCAGGGCAGGCCACGGCACCCAGCCAAAACCACAGAAAGGCTTCAGTGAAAAAGAATACGCTCTGAGTGCGAACAAATCGGTGTATTCCATTGGAGGTGATGTTAGCTGCTTTCTGCGCGGTGGCAGAAAAAAAAGAAGAAAAAAAAAAGGGGTATTTTCTGTGCAAATACTGCTCTTCCTGTCTGTGGGTGTGCAGGTTTTGTGGGCTGCTCTGGGGGTTTGTGCATCACCCAGGGACGGAAAACCCAAGTCCCAGCTCTTCCTAGCCAGTGGTTACAGCTCAGGCAGGAGTCCTTCTCTACTCTGCCAAAAAGATGCTGAGTGCCTTGAGTTTGTTGTATCTCAGCTGCAGTATAAGCAAGGAGTGAGGGTCATGGAACACTTGGGATTGTAGCACAGGGACTGGGTTAAGTGTCCCAGCGGCATATGAGGCATCCAAGTGATTTGTGAGCATTACAGCAGAAAGATAGGTATGACTGCAAGGCAGGGAGGGAGTTGCATCCATACTTATAAAGTCTTTACAGATTCATTAAGATTGGAAGAGACCTCTAAAACCGTGAAGTCCAACCCATCTCACTATGCTCACTCATAGAATCACGAAGATTGGAGATCTCTACGATCATGGAGTCCAACCCCAGCTCACCCCCACCATACCCACTGACCGCGTCCCTCAGTGCCACATCTCCATGGTTCTTGAATGCCTCCAGGGGATGGTGACTCCATCACTGTAGAATGGTGTTTCCTGGGCAAAGAAGGTGCTGTGGTTGTAGATTTTGTGTATAAGGACCCATCTCCACCAACACGAAAGGAGAGCCCAGGTGCCACCAGCCCCAGGGCCAACCCATCACTTTGTGCCAAGGGGAAGTGGGCTCTGGAGCATCTCACAGACCAAGGGACTTTCTGCCTAGGGCATGGGGCACTGATGAGACATACGGAATAGCATTTCAGTATTGTCAAACCTTATTATAGGATTTATCATAGGGTTTATGATATACAGAAGGGAAATAAAGGCAGGGAATGGGAGTGATCAAGGTGGCCTTGAGAGAAACAAGTGTGGAAAACAGAGCAATAAGGGGACAAAAGGGGCCGGGTTTATGCAGATGAATGGCAGACTGGTCCGTATGCTGACCATGCCCTATGCCTGAGCAGTGCAGTCTGTTCTATCATTAATCTCTCTTCCTCATCACTTTCTGAGTGAGAGGCTCTCTATTCTGGGTGTATGTGTGTGTGCGGAGGTCCAAGTGCCAGTGGTCCAAGTGGGACCAGAGGTCACGGCTCAGCTGCTGGAGAGATGTGGGGCCTGGGGTTGGCTGCTAGTTAAGGACATCAGCTGTAAGAGAGAACTATTTGCATGTTTCTCCATGGCTGCAAGGACTAGGAGATCCCGGGCCAGCTACTGGGTAAACAAGCAGGGGTCCAAACGTTGTTTGCTTATGTATGTATGTATTTTCACTCATGGGCTTTCATCCTGGTTGCTGAGCAATGCTGAACAGCCTGAGGACCTGACATCTCCAGGAGATGCATCCTGGAGTCAGGTGCGGGCTGTTCTTAGCCAGTATCACCACAGAGCAAGCTACAAAGCTACAAAGGTCAGGAGGTGCTGGATGGAGGTGGGGTGAGGATCTGGAACCCCAGAGCCAAGATGATTTCTGCAGCGAGACGCCGGACACCAGACACCCCCCAAAAGGGCAGCATGGCCTTCCCACCCCCTCTCCTCTTCTGCTTTTATTTCATCTGAAGGCATTTATAGCAGGAACGTTTCTTTTTATAAACACTTCCATCAGCTGGATGCTCTTCTGCGGGGCACGTTGACACATCAAATTAGGCTGTGGTTTGGGTGGCGGCCGCCGTGGGGCCAAGGATATGAAGATGTGAGGGGGAATGGTGCAGAGGGGAAGGAGGAAGGCTCCTCGCAGCTCAAACCTGCGGTTGAGAGCTGGCACTCAGCAAAAACCGCCTTCATCAAAGCTTGCTGTTGAGCAAGGCTTCGTGATGCTCACGGTCTGCACGTCTCCGCGTTCCTTGGGTGCATGCAGGAGGGCAGTGGGGACACTGAGAGGTGGCCCTGTGCTCCAGCCCACATCCCATCCTGCCTTTGCGGGTGCTTTGAGACGTTCGCTCGCTTCTCTCCTCTTCCTCCACTATTTTTCATGTCTCTGTGTTTCCCCGTTTTGGCTGGAAATGCTGAGGTCTGTGCCAGGAAAGGCTGTTTTCATGGCGTCGTGCGACTGGCTGGCCCGGCCCTGTGAGATTCCCACTTCCATCCAAGAGCTTGTCCTACTTTCAGACTGGGCTGTGGAGATCGTGGTGTGAACTGCCTTCCCCCTCCTCTCCTGCTCTTGGGACCTGCTGCAGCTCCCACCTCTTCACCTGCAGCGTTCCCAATGACACCACTTTACTGCTGCTCCCCACTTCTCCATCACCTCCTCAGCACATCCTCCTCAGCTGGGGCTTATTGAGATGGTGATGGTTGCAAGATGCATGACCAGAGAGGGGGATAGGGTGAAAGAGAGGGATCTTGGGACAGTGGGGCACAGTGGAGACAGAGGATTGTAATGAGATCTTAAAAGCCCTTTGCCGATTTTTGGTTACCTCAAAGTCCAGACTTTCAGCACCTCTCTTTTGTGGATTGAAGCTTCCTGAAACTCAGCCAGATCATGTGCTAAATGTGAGAGATTCATCCAGCTCAGTCCTGTCTCCTCCTCCTCCTCCTCATCTCGGTTTTGCATTTTCTCACCCAGGGAGAATGCCAGGGAGCAGCTCATCAGCTTTCAGAACAGTGGTATTGGTGTTGCACAGTCTGGAAGTGTGTGTTCTTGAGTCTGGCTGCAGCCTCTTGGGCCATCATCTGGCCTGAGGCATGCTTGGAAATGGAGAATGCAGGTCTCTGCCCCATGGACAGAGTGTGAGCTCTTAAATACTATGAATATTGGCAGCTGGACCTGCTGGCTACCTCTCAGCAGCAACTCGGACCTGGGGAGCTGGGGCAAGGAGCACCCAAAGCTTTATCACGGCTTGGCTCCCCATCGTGGTGATGTGTGATCCAATCTCTGAATGAATACGGATTCAAGGCCAGTAATGGAGGTAGCATGGAAATGTCTTACAAATAGGTCTGCTGTTCCCACCTCTCCCTTCATTGAGACCTAATTAAGTTGGAGGAAGAAGTGAAATGTTGAATCTTAGATTTGAAATTCCCTGGGACTAACGAAAGGCCCAAAATCCATTCTAATGAAAAAAAATTGCAATTGTTGACCAGCAGTTCCTAGCTTCTCAGCAAAAATAAATAAAGGAAAGCACTGAGATCTTATGGCTAAGAATTATGTGGAAGTTGGTGGATCTGCAAAAGGAAATCGACAGGTTAGATGTGGGAGATACCTCACTATCTGTAGCCTTGTGAGAGGAACCAAGGCACTTCTGTGTTGATGGCTGCTTTGGAGGATCCAACAGAAAAAGAAACCAGAGAATAATCAGTTCCTCAAAGAGGGAAATTTTACACAGTTGCTTCAAAACAAAGCAGGATGAAGGAAAAAGGCAGTGTGATGAGCAGGACATAGGGCTAGTGCTGATGTCAATGGTGCTGTCCTCTGCCTATCAGGAAAGGGTTCAGAAAAGGCAAAAGAAAATTTGAAATGGATTGGTAGACTGAAGGAATCCTGCTGGACATTAATCACTTGAAACACAGCCTTTCAGAGAGGAAAAGGATCCAACTCCTGTAGCAAATGGTACATTCATCGAATGTAAGACAAGAAAAGATCTCTGACCTCCCACGTAAATCCTGCCGCCTGCCCCAGAGTTCCTGCACCATAACTCATGGGGGGAGAGCAGTCGTGCTTCAGAAATACATCCCGTCTTCATTTCAAAGGGAAAAACCACACCAGCCTTAGGTAAGTTGTTCCTGTAGTTAATTATCATACTGAAAGAGAAAGAAGCGTGCTTTATTCCAGATTGAATTTGTCTGGCTTCAGTTTCCAGCCATTGGATCTTGTTAAGCTGTTGTCTGCTAGATTAAAGAGCCCTCTGCTGAATACAGACAAATTGGCAATCTAGAAGAGAGGAGGTCCGAGGCCAAGTCCTGCTCTTCATTAGGAGGAGGAGCACAATGCTCAGGGTTGCTCAGGACGTCCTCCTTTACCATCTCACAGCTGTGCCAGCTGTGAAATCCCCCTAATTTTCGGCTGCCAGCCCAAGGCAATGCCCTCGGATTTAAAGGGAGGAGGAAAGGCAAAAAAGCCTTCATCCCACTTGCCTTTTGTTTGCCGTTGGTAAAGTGGGCTCAAAGGAAGATGGGAAATGCTTGGCACCATGGCGCATTTGTTGTGCAGAGCTGAGCCATGCTTCAGTTCCATCGTGTTGGGTTGGATGCCCTTTGGCTCCACTGTGTTGGGTTGGATGCCCGTTGGCTCCACTGTGTTGGGTTGGATGCCCGTTGGCTCCATTGTGTTGGGTTGGATGCCCGTTGGCTCCACTGTGTTGGGTTGGATGCCCGTTGGCTCCATTGTGTTGGGTTGGATGCCCGTTGGCTCCACTGTGTTGGGTTGGATGCCCGTTGGCTCCACTGTGTTGGGTTGGATGCCCGTTGGCTCAACTGTGTTGGGTTGGATGCCTGAGTCTCATGGTGAAATACATGGGCCATAGAGGATCGACTTGCAGGGACATCACACCTCTCCTTTGGTGAAGATGCTGGCAGGCCAGGACGTCTCCCAGTGGCTTTGGCAGCACAGTAAAAAAGAAATCGTCATCTTAAAATCATCATAATAATAATAATAAAAAGAAATCCGGTTAATCAATGAAGACAAAATCCCGTTTAATGTGAAACAGAGTGTGCCAGTGCTCCCACGGCTGCTCCTGGCCTGGGTAGAGCAGGAGGCCTTGAGGTCAGCCTCACGTCGTGGTTTCCTATAGAGGTGGGGAACTCAGACACGGTCTCTAGCAGCCTGACAACCGACTCTGGAGGGAAAGCAGAGAAGAGACATCCAGGAAGAACCTGGAGTGACAGAGGCCAAGGATGGAGCAGAGGGCCCCAAATTGGACGGCGAAAAGAACAGTCGTCCCTCTCTGCAGCTCCCCCCTCCCTCCTCCTCCTCCCGGGCTGACGCTAAGCATGAGCTTCCCCTCCCACAAAATAAAGGCCTTGATGACAGGCTGCCTTCCCCCGAACGGAGTGTCAAGTTGAAATCTGGCCCTGAGGATTTGTGGTGGCTCAGGGCAAAAGTCAAAACAAACACAAACACATTCCCCAGTGCCGACGTCGACCCAGCCCTGAAGAGGAGACGGCAAAGCAGAGTTAATGAGCAGGAGAGATTTTGTTTGGATGTGCCGAGGGGACACGGAGGACAGCCAGGAAAGCAATAGGGCAAAGCAGTAGGACTTTTCTTCTAGTTTATGGGGTGGGGGCTCATGCTTCTGGAGAACATCGGTTGACTGCCTTCTTTCTATACAACATCGATGGCTTTGCTTTTCCCCTTCCCTTGAAGCAGCCTTTGCCATGCTGGGTTGGTGGCAGCGAGATCTTGCTGGCTTTGCCAAGAGGTGGCAGTGCTGGAGCTCCACAGCCTGGATAGGCAAGGGCCCACGCCAAGTGCCTACGTGTGGCTGTGCACAGTGCATGCGGTGCTCCGGGGCCGGGAGTGAAGATTTTGTGTTGCAGCACAACCAGAGCAGTACTTATTTAAGACAGGATGGAGTCAAGTACAAAAGGCTTTTCCTTTAATAAACGGAGTGGCTGGTCAAGTGTTGGCTCCAAGACTGCTTGCCAGCATCAGCTGAGGTCTCTGGATTTTTAGACTCTTCTAATATGTAATTCTCCCACTCTGCTTTTCAGTCAAAGGGTTTTGCAATGGTAAATGAATGACAGCATAGAAGGTGGAAACAAAAATATCCCTTTGTCCTACTCAGAGAAGTACCCTTGAGCTTTGGGTGGCTGGTCCATGAGGGAAAATGGAATTCAAGAGAACCTGAAGGGGAGGTCAGGGAAGTTGAAGTGTGGGCAGATGTCACCTGGGGCTGTGGGCAATGTTTGCTTCTTAGCATCATTACTGTACAAGGATTTGGGGTGAGGACAGGGACACAAACAGCCCTGGGCATCTCCTGGATAGCTCATATCCCTTCAGCCACACATGGACTCAAGCTGCGATGATCACAGTCTGCCTTATGGTCTCCAGGAGAGGCAGGCTGAGTGAGGCTGGATGCCACATTGCATGGGAGCTCAGCTGTGGATGCCGATGCTTTGAAGCCAAATGCATGGATGGGGCAAGAGGGGGGTATTAAACTCAGTGCTCGCAAGCACAAGCAGTGAATCCGTGAGCAGCCATAGTGTGTGTACAGCACTTCACCTGTCTGCAGTGCCTCTTAGATCTCACACAATTACAGTAAGTCACACTGTTAATGCTCAGAATATCAAACATTTTATCCAAGATTCACCTGGAATGTTTGGGTTAGCACTGGAACTCTGTAGCAAGGGACAGAGAAGCTGTCTCCTACCAGCTAACTCCTCAAACATAAACTTTGCAAATCTCTCTGTTAAAGCACAGCTTGGAAGCAGGCACAGAGGCTTGTAATATTTTCTGTGTAATCAAGTGATTAATATAAACCATGTGGTCTAATGATCTGTCATCTCCGATGTTACCCTGTGCCACTTAAGATGCTGTGGTTTGACAGAGCACCAAGCAGAGCTCTGCTCTCCCCTTCCCGACGTTTATAGGGCTTTGCTGGGTAATGCTTTTCAGTGGGTTTTTGCAGTGCTAGCTGTGATGGATGAGAAGCTGTGAGATCTTGTAATAACAAGCAGTGTTTTCACACTCATCCAGCTCCTGTGGCAGCTCCCCAGAGAAAGCAGAAAAGGCTTTCCTCATGGTTTCTGTCCATTCGTTGTCAGGATGGCTTCAGCTCCTCTGGCAGTTGGGTTGAGCAAGACGAACAAAAGCACATTTGATATATTTTTTTCCCCTATTCCTGCATTCTTTTTTTTACTGTCACAGCACCCGAGATTCTGCCAGGTTGTGGATGCCCCATCCCTGGAGTCATTCGAGGCCAGGCTGGATGTGGTTCTGGGCAGCCTGGGCTGCTGGTTGGTGACCCTGCACATAGCAGGGGGTTGGAACTGGATGAGCATTGTGGGCCTTTTAACCCAGGCCATTCTATGATTCTATGATCCTCAATGAATGAATGGAGTGTTTCCCCTCAGAGCACCCCAGGAGAAAAGAAACTATGACCGTGGAGGGACAGCGTGCCTCAGCAGCAAAAACTTAGTGATAGAATGGCTTGAATTGGAGGGGACCTACCTACCTACCTACCTACAGGGTGACCTCCCCTACCAGCCCAGCCCTGCTTTGAGCAAATCTCTTCTTTGGTCATAAGTGCTTTTCTTGGTGGCTACTGAAAGTTAATTCTCTTCCTCCCCTCGTGAGTGCTTTGGACCTTGCATAAGGACCATTGGACCCATGGCAGCAAGCAGAGATCTCAGAGAAGAGGGATATTTTGGAGCTTTGAGAGATATATTATGATGACTTTAGGAATGTTTTGAATATTTTTCAGACTTTGAGAAGGAAGAATGACTGTTTCAGACTCCTGAGGACATTTTGATAGGAAATCATAGAATCATAGAATGGCTTGGGTTGCAAGGGACCTCAAGGATCATCAAGCTCCAGCCTCCTGGAAATGATCGCTTTTGAAACCATGCATGAAAATGTAATCATAAACTGGACCCCAAATTTTGTTTGCTTGGAGGATCAAGATAGCTGTAGAACAATACAGAACATCTGATCTTTGTTCCTCTCTTTGGAACAAACCTTAAGCTTTAAAACTTAACTCTCTGTCTTGCCTTCCCTTTGGGTGACGTTGTCTCTGCACACTGGGCAACCTGGGGTTGCGTGCTGATTTAATCTGTCCCCAAACTAACAAGGCTAATAGCACATTGACAAATCAAGTGGATGAAAGGAGGGATTTGTTTCATTTCATTTTAAGCCATCTAGCAGTTATTCGTCTTGCCCAAATCACCTGGGCTTCCTCCAAGAGAAGGAATCCACCCAAAAGTGGGGGTCTGGGATAAGAGAGACGAGGAACCCTATGGCAGGATGAGCTCTGCCTGCAGTGGTAATGAGGTTTCCATAGGTCAGTTCAACACTTAACTTTTAGACAGCAATGGCTATTGAATGAATCTCACATTGTCCTGAAAAACCCAAAGTTAGTCACCTTTAACCAGAACCCGTCAGTCCTGCCTTTATTTCTGACCTTAGCTACCAGATCTTGTTCCTGATTTCTGGTTTTATAGTACCTTGGAGAAAAAGAGCTCACCTTGGTCATCTCTGCCATATGGCAAGGTCAACTCCATGCAATTCCTGACAGATGTTCAGGGCAGGGAAGGGTGAAGTAACACACATGCAAGGACTTTCGTTGTCTTCTGCAAAGGGAAAACGTAAAGTCTATCTTCTGTGAGAAACTGGAGCTCGTGAACAAGTCTGTCCTTCTCCCACCCTTTGTCACCTTCAGAGTACAGCTGGAGACTGCTCTCAGCCCGAGCTGCTGTGTGTTGGTGAAAGGCTGTGGTTCCTCTCAATGGGAACACGGAGATGTGAGCACTTTGCCAGCAGCATAAGGTACTCCTATTTGCATAGAGGCTGAAACTGCTCAGAAGGAAGTTATAATGAGATTGTCAATCTCATCACCGCAAGATGCTGGTGAGGCCAAGAGTTTTGCAGAAAGTATTTTAGCTGATGGCTTTTAAAAGTTTTGCAAGGTACAATAAGAGACCTGTTTTATAAGGGGAGTTGGACTGAGCGATCTCCAGAGGTCCCTTCCAACCCCTGTGATTCTGTGATTCCGTAGCATTCAAGAATTGCATTTTCAGCATTTATACCAGTTTATAAGTAGAAGATTTAACATAGGGGGATGACTCTCCCACATATCTTTTCTGCATATTTCCTACACCATTCCCCCCAAACTGCTGGTGCTTTGCAGCTGTCAGAGACAGGACATCGGTCTGACTGGACCCTGCGACCCATTTGGCTTGACGTCCCCCTTCATCCTTCCCAGTCGGATGATGCATTTGATTCCTCCAGCAGCTGTCCCTGGAGCATCTGGCCAAGCAGAGGTCAAGAAGGTTCAGTAGTTTGTGAGTGGGGAAAACCAGGTTCTCCTCCTCTGAGCAGGATGGAAAGTATCCTGTCTGTCTCCGCTCCTCCCCTGCCCCAAAGTCAAGAGGACTTCTTGCAGCATTCCTGAGCCCTGCAGCTTGTAGTCATATATTTAGCATTTTAAACACTGTGTTTTGCCCTGAACTTTAAATTGTGCTTCTCCTCTCTGCTTCTGTCCTTTCCCATCAGTGACAGTCGCAGTCTATTTGATACAGGCCAGGTTACTGAGCCATGACCGTGTAATTATGGTTGGAGCCACAGAGCTATTTTTATGCCCTGCCAGAGATTATTCACTTATCAGGAATGTATATTTAAGTGGCAGGCTCTGAACTGGCCGCTATAAATAGGCAAACCCAACACCCTCTGTGTTTTCTTTCAACTCTGTCATCTATCACGCCTTCAATTTCCGCAACCACATCAACGTCTGTGCAGGGCAGGACGAGTCGGAGTGGAGAGGAGCAGCTGGTGAACTCACTTGGAAAGAAAAAGGAGGGCAAAGGGAATGTGTAATGCATAATGCCACCTCTGCTCAAGTGTGACGGGAGCCTGGAACTGGAAGAAGGGCTGCATAGGTTGGGTTCCCTTGCAGGGTGGTTATTGCTTGACCCCAGGGTCTCTGCTGCTCCACGTGACAGCTTCTGGGGATGGCTTGGGGACATTGGTGCTGGGATAAATGGGACAGGGCAACTCTCACAGGGCATTAGTATTATAAAAGGTAATAGGGAGATGGCAATATAAATGCTTTCTTGCAGGATTCATAGAATCACAGAATGACTGAGGTTGGACCTTAGAATGACCACTGAGTTCCAACCCCTGCCGTGGGCTGGTTGCCTCCCCCCAGCTCAGGTTGCCCAGGCCCCCATCCATGGCCATGGGCATCTCCACAGATGGGGCACCCGCAGCTCTCTGGGCAACCTGAGAAAGTGTTAAGTAGGGGAAAGGCTCCCAGAAAAGGGAAAATGGGAGCACGGGCAGTGGGCTTTCCCCTCTTGGCCCAGCTCAGCTTTCATTAGTTAGAACCATAGGATCATTGCCCATGGAGGTGGTGGGTGCCCCATGGAGATATTCAAGGTCAGGTTGGATGGGGCTCTGAGCACTTGATGGAGCTGTAGGTGTTCCTATTCATTGCAGCAGAGTGGGACCAGACAGCCTTAAAGTGTCCCTTCCAAACCATTCTATGGTCCAATCTGTATTTAATTTAGAGAAGGATTAGGTGTGGGGCCGTGTCACAAGCCTTGCACAAGTCTATGTAGATGACATCAGTTGCCCTTCCTTTGTCCACTGATGCTGTTGCTCCATCACAGAAGGCCATCAGATTAATCAAGGAAGAGGGAAGGGCTGTCCACGTTTAATGCCTGCACCTATCTGGAGTGTTGGCTGCTTCTTTTAAATACAGACTGGTGTCACTAAGGCTGTTCACAGTCTCTCCAAGGAGAGGCCCTCGGGTACCAATATTTTTTTACTAATTGAAGGCTGTCCTGTGGCTTTGTTGCACCTCCTGGGTCATTTTCCCTTGTTAGCAACTGGCAGCACAGATACTTCACGCTGGCATTTTTTATGCATGAGCAGAGTGCTTCTGTAGGAAGTATAACACCTTGAATGGGAATCCCAGATATCTTGGTTCACTTCAGACAGTATCTGATTAGCAAGCTGTGTGCATTTTTTGGCTCTTTTCCTGGTTTCTGGGCAAGACAGGATGTTGGTATGCATGGGAAATAGCAATTATTTTCCAAGCTTCACAGTTTGGGTGCACGCTGCTGTCCGTGACCCGAATGAAGGGTTTGGGCAGCAGTTGTATCTGGGGCAGACTCACTGCGGGAAAAAAGATGTGGAAATTGGCAGTATCCCTTTAAAAGAAACAACAAAAAAAACCCCCAAATCTAAACACTGACAAGCAGCAGGGTGCATCTCACAGTTTGTTCAGCATCCAAAGGCCTCCACGGCTCCTCGATGGGTATCACACGAGGAAAGAAAGCCTCCTTGCTTTGCCACTTTGGATTCTCAGCCCTGGAGCAGCCATGCAGACCACTTCTCCCACTTGTGGATATACTGAAGCTGATAAAGTATGCTCCCTCCTGTCTTTGCACAGCACATCGTGTCCATACCGACTCTTTCTCAGAATTTCTGGCTGCACATTCCTTGGCCTCGCCATGCAGTCCCCTTTTAGTACAGCTGATACTGTACAGTGACTCTGATGTTCTTTCCCTTCCAGACCTCTCCAAGTGCCAGAGGAACTTGTGGTTTTATGCAGGCCATTGTGACTTTGTTAAAAAGTAGAGCTGGCTGTATCACCACCGAGCTGATCTCATGATTCCTGATAATGCATTTCTTGATGCTGGTGATTGCAATGGCACTGCGTGCTCCTACGCATCTCCCTGCGGGTGATGCCCAAGAGAGGGATCACCTGGGAGATTTTGCTTGCATTTTCCCCACTTATTTTCCCCAAGGAGCAGTGAGCTCAAACATGGAGTCTCGGAGGTGTGAATTTGGGATTGGTATTGGTTGCTGTGATGCAGCCCCTTGTATGTCATGACAAAATTCATGGCATCCTGAGACAAAGGCAAATCCCTTTGCCACGAGACACCTCACCGCCCAAACTCCTCATCTCTTCCTCCCTATTACATTGTGCTTTCAAATTCTGCACCCTGAGCACCTTCTGGCAGTGCTATCTTTATTATCCATCCCACATTTCTGTTTTGTTTTGAGGGCTTTGTTGTCCTTTCTGCTTTGGAAGGTCCTCTCCAGACAGCAGTCCCAGCACAGCCTGCTGCTTTCTGTCTCTGTTCCCATCGAGGCCTTGTGACCAATGCTTAGATGTGAAATATCCTTTTCTAATCTGGCAGTTTTATGGGACATGCATTCGTTCACCTTGGATTCTGCCCAACACATCCCTTTCTGGAGATATTTCTAAGCTAAAACTGTTGTTCTGTGTTGCTTGGCTACTTTCCTGTGTTTTTAGGTTACACACCCTGCCTCTCAGAAATGCCACTATCAGGCTTTTGTCACGACCTTTCTGCTGATGTCATGTTTCTGACGGGGATTTCTGACACTTATCAGTCCCATGTGCCTTTTTTTTTTTTTTCCTGGAAGGGTTTCTTGCACCAATTTTGCATCAAAAGGCATATTTTCTTCACACCACATTCCAAAGCAGATGCCGAAAAGAATGAACTTGTTGCTGCTTTTCTTGACCTTGAGATGCTGATATGTAGATGGAGAATGAAGTTTCAGCTAAATTTAAACAAGTTGGATCTAAATTCTTGTTTCTTGTCCGAACCCATCATCTTTGGTCTTCTTTGGTCAATGGAGAGAAGTTGGCACCCCAGGAAGGGTCTGCATCCCCTACAAAGGCAGCTGTGTCAGACAGAAGGATGAGGTTGTCTGTAGGCCTATGGCCCCGCACTGCATCCATTAAATGAATAATTAAGGTCTCATTCTGCATACAGATTGAGAGTCAAAAATAGAGTCTCCATGCAAGTGGGTTGTCTGAACACCTGCTGCAGTCAGAGATCTCTTCAGGTCAGACCATGGGCACTAATTAGTGGTCGAAACATAAGCATTTATTCTCATCTGAGAATCCTAGGATGTCCTTCCCTGTTTGTGCAGGCACTGCAAGAAGGTCTTCACCTCCAATTAATCCTGTGCCACCTCTGTCAACCCTGTACAGATGTCTTGAATACACCCTTAAATCTCAAACAACGCTAGCCCTCCCCATGCAGGTCAATAAATCATGCTGTTAACAGAATCACAGCCCTGGGAAACCTGATCTAGCTGTGCATATCCCTGTTCATTGCAGAGGACTTGGACTAGATGACCCTTGGAGGCCCCTTCCAACCTTAAGTATTCTATGGTTCCATGAAATGTGGATCTTCACTGTCCAGTATGAGAGGTCAGTGGGTGCCTCGTCTGTAGGCACCCACTAAAGTGTCTCAATCTACATGTCTGTGGTTTCCCTTGCTTAATAAGTAAACAAAGGAGTGTGATGATGTCAGTATGTACACAGAGGCAAGCATATGGGAGCAAGGATAGATCAGTAGATCTACTGCGATAGATAGACAGAAGGGTCCTGGGCCATCAGGGCAGTTTTTGTGTTCTGCAGTTCTTGCAGATTCATGCACATCCCATTTCCAGCCTGACCTTGGCTGTTTTTTTTGTTTTTTTTTGTGGCAGAGATGTGATTTTTGCTCACCAATGGCAACTCAATTGCAGTGAGCTCTTGAATCCATAGGGTGCTGTGATGGGGAGGGGAAGATCACGGCTGCTGTGCCCTTCCCTCCACAAATCTCCCTCCCTGCAGGGGCTGTGTGGATCTCTCAAGCGAAGTGTTAGCATGAAGAGCAACTGGTATCTGGCTAGCAGGCTGCCGTGCCTACAGGAACCACATCTGCATCTCAGCATGGCCACTGCTGGGGGAAATTCAAAGGGAAATTCAAAGGGAGATGGCAAATCCAGGAAGGACCACGGGAATCCCATTCTTGTGTGGTCTGAACTTTGCGGCCTCTCCCTTTTGCGAAGGAAATTCCACCCCATTTGACCGATGTTCCTACTGCCATATGCTTCTGTGGGGAGCTTGCAGCATCTCAGTGTGTTCTGCAGAGAATGGAGCCTCTGATTTTATAGTGAGATGATGAGAACATGACTATAGTTGGTCCTGTGTCTCCCAGGAAGTCAAAGTTGTTCTCTTTCTGCCTGGTTGACCTCTCCTCTTTTTCTCACCCAGAAAGTACTTTCTATAAAAGCAGGCCAATGGGATCCACCCTAATTTTTACCAGACAGTCATTAATTAGGAGCCTAACTGGGGTTATACATCTTGAGCACGTTCCAGGAGGTTCTGTGAGAAGGAAGGGTCCGGACGATGACATAATAGCCACTATAGCTCTTTTCCCCCTGCTAAAAGAAAATAGTAGCTTTGCAGGGTTTTTCTCAAACTCACCACTGCTTCCTTGCAAAGAAAGATTTTTCCTCTTGACAAATAGCAGCGTGACCCACTGGCAAGGGGGGCGAGTAAGGAGGTAACATCCAAACTCTCTTTAACACATGATGCCTTTAACTAGCACTGTCAAAACCTTTCCCCCAAAACATATATTCGCTCACTTAAGAAAACAGCAGGGCCATGGGAACAATAAACCCTCTGTTGCCCAAATGCATTTATGTTGGCTCACTTAAGCCTGAGCACTGACAGTGAGAGGAGCACAGCTTTTTTTTCTTTCTTCTGTTCCTAAAACACGCAATCTTTTTCCCATTGGCGTTACAGGAAAGAGCCCCATTAGCACAGGTTTTGTTTAGGGGCCTCCAAACAGTATAGAAAAGCTCACTGGAAAGCATTTCCCTCCAGTAGAAGTTGGCACCTACCAACACAACACGTCTTCTGCCTCCAGCTCCTCTCCATTGATGGAGGAATCAGCAACCCTTGGGTCTGTCTTCGTCCCTGCCAGTAACCTACTGTGATTCACATGGCTATGCCTCCTCTTCCCTCCTTGTGTGCTGCAGTTTCTCTCCCTGCTAGTGGTATTTCCTCTGTTTCTGATAGAACTGATGCTCAGTCGCCTGACTCCTAGAGCTTGGGAGCCTTTGCTGCCTATGGGCTTATAGAACCATCTGCTTTGTTTGACAGAAAGAGGCAAAGATTCATTAAATGTGTCATAATTGCTTGGAAAGACTGAGATGAAAACAAACATCTTTAAGACTGAGATGAAAACAAACATCTTTCAATAGCTGAAGGTTGTTGAGAAATGACTTTTATGCTTTTTGTCATATGAGTGGAAAACTGAAACTTTTCTGCTTTCCTTTGAAGGATTGCTTGCATCAAAGGAGAAAAAAGGGAAAAAAGTCTCTTTTTTCATAAATCTTCTTCATTAATATCAATAGGCAGATGGAAATATTTCACAAAGAAGCAGAAGGCAATGTTATATGGAATCATCGTTAACTGTGTTTAGAGTTGAAAGATCAGACAAAGGTCTGGAATTTCTTCTTCTTAAAGCTCAAGAGATCTCTAAATAGGAAGAGATATATGAAAGAATGAAAGCTCCCAAAAAAGCTGGGCCAAGTTTTGATTCATTTGCAGATGAACCATGTCTCAATCAGGGGAAAAAAAAAAAAAAAAAGAAGAAGAAAAAAATAAGGACATATTAATCTAAGGGGAATATCATAAAAATGTCATGCCTAAGATGTGTCAACTAGCAAAAGTTGTTCTGGCAGCTCCATTTGCAGCAGCGCAAGCGTGTGCTGAAAGAACATTTTCAGCCCTCAGATTTATCATGTTTGTTGCAGACATCCAGTGTGACAGAGGATATATTAGATGTTATTTTATTTCACCCAAACAAAGGGCTCTTAAAAAAAGCTGTGTTTATTTGACAACAGAAAAAGTCCTCGGAAAAAGAAGATTTAATGCTGGAGTCAGAAAATAAACGCACGGTCGAAAAACAATAGTTTCAATTTTGAGTTTCAGCACCCTGTTTTGATCTAAGGGTTGAGTTTGATGGGCGTGGGTTCTGACTGGTTTCTTCTGGTAATCAAACATCAGTATTACTGTTGTGTTGTCTTGAACTGAACCTGAACCCGGACTGGGTGCAACCATACCCAACTCCAAAATCAGAGGAACTGCAGTCCATCTTTAAAAGACCTTTCTAATTCCAGATTTAGTATTCTCCTATTCCATGAGACCAGATTCTGGACCGACGTCTCATCCAACAGGCCCCTCCACTGCAAGTGGCAGATCCAATTCAGAGGCAGATGTAACCGAGCTCAGCCTCTAATCTGTGAAATGACTGATAGGACAAGAGGGAATGGCCCCACGTTGCACCAGGGGAGGGGTAGGTTGGGTATTAAAAAGAATTTCTTCCTAGGAAGAGTGGTCACAGCTGCCCAGGGAGTGGTGGGCTCACCGTCCCTGGAGGTGTTCAGAGCCGTGGAGATGTAGTACATGGCTAGTGGGCAGTACTGGTGGTAGGATGGTTGGACTAGATGGTCTTAGAGGTCTTTTCCAACCTTAATGATTCTATGATGCCACGAATCTACGGTTCTACAGCTGTCCAGCCTGTCATCTTGGTCACATCACAGTCCCAGAAGCTACATCTCTATTAAGAAATAAAATAGATCAAGGCTTCTGCTTAGCTCCTAACACCAGGTTGCTTAGCCACGATAATGTTTTTTGTGGCTAAACTCTTCTTCCTCTGAAGATGATGGCCTCACCCACCCTATCAGTTAAAAACCGTTGTTTTGTCCTATCAGGCGTGCAGCCCAGGAGCTGTGTTGGTGTCCATACAGTCCATGTTTGGGGGCTCAGAGAGTTCTGAACAGCTCACTTTTCCGGGAAGAGACAGCATTGGAAAGGGCCAGGCATCCCAGCTAGGCAGGGAGTTTTCCCTGCAGGCAAAATCCTTGGCAGCCGTTTTGCAGAAGGTGGCAGGTCTGCAAATGAATTCACCCCAGCACGACTCTATCAAAGTCAAAGCAAAATAACCCCTCTAAGGTCAACTGAGGAACATCTGGGATGAATTTGGCTTGCTGAAGCTGTCTGTATTAAAAGTAAGCAAACAAACAAACGTGTCAATTAACCCTGCTCCCCTCCACAGATGTATGTGTTGCGGGGTTAACTTTATGGGTTATTTTATTTAAGGCTAGAAAATCAGCTTACTAGCCCCAAGCACAGGCTGGTTCTGCATTTAAGATCCAAGCCAGGAAGAAGACGATTGGCTTTGATTCCTCCTGATCCCTGTCCAGAAAAAGTTGTGTCTTAGTTTATTAAGATTTAAGGGTCTGGGCTTGACTGCTAGCCCAGACTCAGGAGTTTCCCTTAGAGATTCTTTATGTACACTCATTTTCACATATAGCTAATAAAGAGCCGTCCCCATATTTTATGCTGACTGCTCCTGATGTTATGAACAGGAGAGAAAAACATCAGAGGCTGCCTGGAACATGCTAAAATAATTTAATCTAAATTATAGTTCATGGGGTTTTTTTTGTTGTTGTTGTTGTTGTTGTTTTAGGTTTCATTGGATGATATAATTATATATCACTTCCTTATCACTTCCTTCTCCTTTATCTTCATCTCCTCATTGGATGCTCACGGTTCAAATACCACTACTTTCTCTCAGGCCTTCTTTCAATCAAGTGACTTCTTTAGGATTTGGAACTTAAATCTTTATCTCTGCCTATGAATGCAGACACACGTGGAGAAATTTACCTACAAAATAACGTATTATTTCCCACGTTACTTTCCCTACGTCATTATCTGTCTTGACAAGAGACAGCGTGATGTGAGCACTTGTGTCAATGTACCATAAAACTCTTCTTCCAAAGAGGATTCCCCCAAAACGTGCACACATATTTATGACATTGAAGAAATTCTACTATTTCGATGGGAGAAAGGTAGAACCAATAGTATTTTGATCAAAAAAGCTCTGCCTCCTGGAGATGTGAAGCACCAGGAAGCAAAAATCAGCATCCAAATAGTGGGTGAGGTGGTGGTGGGTTGACTTGATGATCTTGGAGGTCTTTTCCAGCCTCAATGGCTCTATGGTTGGTTAAATATCTAAACTGAACATGCGGCAGTCTTCGTTGATTAAAAAGTGCCATTCACTGAACTGTGATAGAAGAGGTAAAAGGGGAAGTTTAACGTATGAATAAAAAATAAAATGAGATTTCTCCCCATGAGCTCTAAAACAAAAAGAATCGGGAATTATAATTTGGTTTGGATTATTTTAACATATCCCTGTCCACTGAATTTGAATGATGTTAGATAAATTGGGGAGACTAAATCCAACCATGGTTATTAAGCATGGTATTGCAGATGTAAATTTAGGAAGGAGCTTAAATTTAGGATTGGACTAGAGGATCTCCAGAGGTCCCTTCCAACTCCTGTGGGTCTGTGATCTCTTGTGGTCTCAGTCATATTCAAAGCAACTGCAGCACACCAAGAAAATCAGGCATTTTTTTGGCATCAGTTGCTTCCTATTAACAATTAGGCAAGGCTTGGAGGAAGAAGTCATGCATTTTATTAAGCCAATGATGTATTAAAAAATCAGGCTAGCTTTCAAGCACGGCTTCTTTTTCAGGTTTGAAATAAAAGCAACAATTGTCTCCGCTACATGGAAGCTTGAGAGCAAGTGATTGCAGATGAGTTGATCGGGTCAACCAGGGCATCGGAAAGTGCTGATGGTTGGTACAAAGAGGGAGCGTTGGGAAGGTGAAATATATCTATAAAAAGATATGTTAGTTACGGAGGGGAAACATAAAAAACCTGTAAATCTATATTTGAATCCATTCCTTTCACCCCATTTTTGCTGGCTGAACAATCATTTTTAATAACAGGTTTTAAAACGTCTCCCTCTAACCCAGACTATTACTAAAACTTTTTGGAAAATCAGATTTCCATCCCAGGGGAAATGCCAACATTTCTACTTTTTGTTTTCCTTCCAAATTGGAGCACAGAAGTGAAAATCTGAAACTTCTTGTGAAACGGCGTTTCCAAAAGAGCCCCAGTTGGAAATACAGAAATACTTCTTGTCAATAACATTGACTCGGTTGCATTTCAGCACTGTAGGATTCTTTCTAGTTGATGGTCTGTGATTGTTCTGGATTGTTCTGTTTTGACAATGCTGAAGATTTCACTTCGACACTTCAGAAATGCTTTACATCAAAATAACAGCGTGTTGGGAGATACTAAAGCCGTTAACAGACGTCATTTTAAAAGTCAAAACACCGTTGAACAAAGCAGCAACGTACACTACAGCAGGCTTTGTCTTTCCAGATATATGCACTCGCATTTCTAAAGGAAAGGAGAAAACTGAAGTGGGAAATTCAAAGTTGCTTTTTCGGTCTTTTTTTTTTTTTTTTTGTTCTTCGCAATTTTGTCAAGAATTTCACGGAAATTGAGCTACACCCACCAAATATTTGGTTTTCTTTGATGTTGCCTTTGCCAACAGAAGATGGCCCCTTCCAAAATTTTCCACCAGCCCTGCTCAGAACGTGCCTTGGCTCCGCAGCACAGGTATGCACAGAGCCAGCTCTGAGAAACCTGCGGACCAACGCTGGCCTCGCATGGACGTCCAACGGGGACCAAAGAAGGAAGCATTATTAGTATAAAACCCTTCGGTCAGCCAATCTGCATTCAAAACCACTAAGTGGGCAGAGGCTGCTCTTCACGTCGTGGAGCAGAGCTGTCAGAGCAGCCTGGTGGTTGTGTTTGGTAGGGTGAGAAGATGGCAGTGATGTCCCATGGCACGCAACGTGCAGTAAGAAGCAATATAGCATCTTTGTGCACTATTAGGGTACAGGGGGGAAGAGTAGTTCCCAGGTGTTGCTTGGAGTGGTGAAAGTTTAGTCCTTAGCAGAGCTGTACCCTACATGTTTGGGGTCCAAATCTAGCCTTTTTTGTTGTTGTTGTTGGAGAATAAGAACTTGCAAAATTTTTCCTAGCTCATTGTCCAGAGTAATTTAGTAGATGCATGAAATGGCAAAGTGACCAATTCCAACCCCCACACTTGTTCAGATGATCACAGTTTGCTCAGACAGGTTTCCTGCAGCTTTCGTGGTGTTTGAGGAGGGAGAAGAAATGGGACAGAGGTTGGGACACCATTTCTACGAGCTTTCTTCTTTTATTCCCACATGGAAAGAAGGATTTGGCTGAGGAGGTGAGAACTTTGTTCTCACACTCTGCAGGCTCTTCTGTCCCATGTCTTCACACATGGCTGCAGCCAAGCTGTCCCGAGGATAGGGAGGAGAGCAAAATGCAGCCCTCCAGTGGGGGTGAAGCACTTATTCCAGGAGAACCACGGGAGTAATTCCACCAAAAAGACATCCAGATGGCCCCGTTTGCTGCCGACAGATCTTCAGGATGGCTGAAAACCAGAGTCCATCTGTCTGCTCCATTCCTGGAGTCCCCATGAGCCAACAGCGCGGAGCCGTTCCCAGCAGGTTCTGTGCTCCCGTTAAACCACTTCGCAGGGCTTGCAAGACCTGGTAAAGCCATCGTTGCACCCATTCAGCTGTCATGGGGCAGAATTAGCTGCTTCTAGATGATGATTGCTAACGATGTGGCCCCGCTTGCACTGTGAACCTGGCTAGTAAGCTTTGGGGGAGCAGCTCGGTACCCCAAGCACCGTGCCCTGAAGTTGGCTAGAGCCTCATGCAGCATGATCTGGAGATCAATACCATCCAAGGCCCAAAGATGAGAACAGGAGGAAGCATGAGGTGCCCCAAAACCTGGGCTCAGCCTTTGTCCCCAAGGAGGCTGTGTTCAATAAGACCACTGTTCCCCCCACAAGAGCCATACATCCCAGGCCTCCTCATTGCATGAAAGCTCCCGAAACCGTGCCAAAAAACTCCAAGTCCTGCATGGCACTGGATTTACATTTCTTTGAAGGCCTAACACGTTTTCCTTCCCTCCCCCTGTCCCTGGAGAAATGGCTGTTTGGATCATTACTGTCCTTAATTGTTGATATATGAGAGCGCATTGCAAAGGTTTGTTATTCTTGGACTGGGTGGGAGGTGGACCTTTCCAGCAATGTGTCAGGGCTCGGTGCATGAAGCTGTGCTTTTCGGGGCCCTTTGTCAGAGACAGAGCTATATTTCAGCTGGAGGCCATTTGGGATGCTAGGATGGGTTTGCTGGAGGTGCCAGAGGGTGGTCACTGGCACCCCTCAATGAGGAATGGCTAATTGGCTGTTTCAGGGGGGGACACAGGCATCTACCTTTTGTGGGGAGGGGAAATTGTGGATGTAGGGGGATGTAGCGGGACCACATCATTAGCAATTATCATCTAGAAGCAGCTAATTCTGCCCCATGACAGCTGAATGGGTGCAATGATGGCTTTAGATGCAAGATGCAAGCCATCGGTCCTCATCTTCCCTCCCTCCCACTGTGTGCATTTCTCCCCAAATGAAGGTGTAATTAGAAGCAAAATGAAAATGTGGCCCCTCTTTTTTGGGGGGAGGTATTGTCTTCAGGGTCTCCTCTGTCCTTCAGCTGTTTGGGCCTATAGGCTGGTGCTGGCCTGGTGCATCTTTAGGACCAAACACGTCTTCCCTCCTTCCTTCCTGTCTTGCTTGCCTAATTCATGCCTAGAGCAGACTTCTTTCATAGCTCCTTCTGATAAACAATCTTCTGCTCCAAACAGAGATGTGGAGATACATTTTTGGCAACCCTGCCCACAACAGTGGGTTTGGAGCTTGATGATCTTGAAGCTCCCTTCCAACCTAAGCCATTATATGATTCTGTGATTTAGAACAACACATCCTTCTCTTTTTCTACGTGTCTTGCAGGAAGGCAGCAGTGCATTCCACTAATGACAGCTTGAAAGATTGCCTGCATTGTTTTGAATATTTTAAATGACATCAAATCAAAGTGCTCTAAGACTGCTCCGACAGGGGCACGTTGGCAAGTGTATATTTGTGCACATCATCTACACCTACAGTGGTAAATACACAATGATAGCAGATAATGTGTGTAAGGGATGAAGGAATAGACAAATGGACAGATGAGAATAAAAGAGAGAGGAAGACGGAATCTGAGTGGGTATGCAGCTAGATCAATGTCCTATTATTTAGTCTCCAGTTTATACTACGTTATAAATACTGTCTTTGTTTCACTGGATCTTGGAATGATGAGGAGAAGCTAATTCAGAATTTTCTGGAGGGTGGGAATGTTTGAAGCAAATATCCCCATAGGGAACATCATGGCTGTGTATTGAGAACAGCATGGCAGGGCACTTTAAGGAGCTGAGCTACTTAAATAACTCTTGGAGCCAGGTTCTCAGCTGCATGCCCATGATACAGCCTCTTCTCACAATGTCTGTCACTCCCTGGATGCACTATAGACATCTCAGCACTGCTGAAAACCAAGATTTTGGTGATGATTAATAACTAACAGATTTTTTTCCACCAGGGGAAAAAAACAAAACAACTCACAACAATTAGGATGGGTTTTCCAGCCTGTGGGCGTTTGCTGGGTCTGATGATCAGAAGTGTAAACAATACTAAAATAATGTCCCGCTGCCCCCCGGGGCTTTCTGGGGAACAGAGTGTCCAACTTGCTTCCATTTCAGGGTAGGGGAGAGGCAGTGCTGATCCTTACGGTGAGGACAAACACGCATGGAAAATAACAAAGGGAACCATAGTAAGGAAAAAAGCTGTAGAGACAAAGGGAAACGCAACTAGAGAATGGTCAGATCTGGGGCAAAAAGTGGCCTTCTGCCTCCAGCAGGATGCATGAGTGATGTCTTGGATGAGTGAAAGGCAACAGGAGGCCCAGCAGCACTTTCCCCAGTCCTATCCCTGACACCACGGAAGTGGTGCTCTGCAAAGACCATAGAACCACAGAACCACCAAGGTTGGAAAAGACCTCCAAGATCATCCAGTCCAACTGTCCACCAACTGCCATCAATATTTCCCCACTAAACCCTCAGTACAACATCCAAAAATTTTTTGAGCACAGCACAGGATGGGATGGCCTGTCATTGTGAAGGGGCTGTCCTGTGTCAACCTGGCACAAGAAGGACTTAGAATCATAGAATCACAGAATCTTTTGAGTTGGAAGGGAACTTTAAAGGTCATCTAGTCCAACTGCCCACAGTGCCCTGTTTGCTATGTTCTTCCCAAGTGGCATTTCCATCTCTGAGGGTAGGTGGCCCTCAGAATCAGTTCAGTGATTTGTTAATTGACCAATTCAGCAAAGAGAATCATCTGTGTGTCTGTAAAGGAATGCTTGAGTGAAATGGACACCGTGGGTCCAGTGGGTCACCAAGGTCAGGAATGGAATACTGGTTGTGTAGACAGAGGAGAGAATGGGAACAACACGTAAATAAAGAATCTGAACAAATCCTGCAGTGAAAGCTCATGAATTTACTGAGCTGAAGATGTAAAAGCCCATGTCTTCCATCTGTCCCATATGTCTCTCCCTCTGTTTTTGAAAACTCGGTGTATTCTTTCCAGCTTCCACACACGTAATAATATACTCTCTGTGTTATGTTTTTATTCATCTGCCAAACTGTCACCATTTTATCTTATTTGCTTCCGTGGCAATTTTCAGTCCCATTATTGCTCGGTGAATTTTAACTCGCTGAGCCCCAGCCCTCTTCCATCCTAACAGCTAAGAGTCACATACCCCAGAACAAACCCCTCACTTCAGCAAAACATGTGTAGTGGGAAGGGAAAATAGAAAACCTGGGAATTACAGACGCAGTGACTGTATTTACACCAACACGTCCTACAGAGTCATAGGGCCAGTTCTGCAGCACTGAATGGCTGGTATGTGCTCCTCCTGGCCATACCGTGTCTGTTTGTGGGCAGTACTTTGGAATGGTTTTAATCAGATCCTGTAGCTTCAGTGTCCAGTGGTCAGCAGCTCTGCTCTGCCAGGCCACGAGTGTCTTGTGGGTGCATCAAGGAAACACGTCAGATGTCAGGCACCGGGTTCCATGTTGTCCATGCCCGACCTGGGGTCGATCCTGGTGATTCCTGGAGCCAAACTTACTGCTCTAGATGTCACGGTCACCGGCTACAAAAGCAGTGTCTCTATCAAGGAAGCTGCTCTCCACAGCAACATCCAGTTAGTGATGTATTTCAGATAGGACAGGCAGGACTTGCTCCACCTGGCTTTAGATATTTAGGGACCTTGTGTTTTAGAAATACCCCCTTTTCACATTAATCGGCACAGAAAAATGGCTTGTTACCACCCTAACACCAACCGCAGCCCATAACATAACGTAGATCTTACCTTTCAAGTCAGATCCATGCTTGTTTATACTAAATAAGGTGCAAAACTGCATATTTCCAGGAACAAGGGCAATTTAATGGGATTTAATTTAGGTAATCATCTGGAAAGAAATGGGAAGATGAACTTGTCCATTGTATTCATTTCTGGGCTTTGGCAAACAACCAACCAAACAAGAACCTGAGTGCTGTTTGTTTAACCTCCTGGGTCTGTAGTTTTTCATCCCCCGTGAAATTGCTAGTATTTCCAGCTTCCAGCTGGTCCAGGAATACCCAGGAGAAGGGAGGGCTTTTTTTGTGGAGGTTTTGTTGTTGTTGGTTTTTGTTGTTTTTTTTTAAACCAGAATTTTGGCACATCTACTCCCAGTGTTGGCCTGAACTGAAAAACCTTGAGATACAATGAATATTACGGAGCAAAAGAAGGTTATTCAAACTTTTTCAGGCCTCTGATAAGGTTTACTGTTGGTTGATTTCACCTTATATGCAAGTTTGGCCAAGAGATGCCTCTTCTTTTGTAACAAAAATATTCAATCCTTATGGTCATGTTTTTGTCTGAAGAAGTTGGAGTGTTATTCTCAGCTATGAGATTGTGTTCTCAGTCTAGAGGAATCCTTCCTGTTCCTGAAGACTACTTCGTGGCTGAAGAGCTCATCAGGAATTAACAGAGAATTACTCATCCATACGGAGAGCGAAATGTCTATGAGCTGAAGTACCAAAGGAAGTAGGCAACAATTTTGGAATAACACGGGATATGTTTTATTTTGGAGCCTGAAACTGACACTTGGCTAAGATTTGTTGAGAGTGGGAAAAGGAATAATTGAGAATGTAGGCCATAAGCAGGTGCAACTACGGTTTTTGGGATGAGAAGTTTTCACAGACCCTAACCCTAAATGTAACTGCAACCCTAAACCTAACCCTAATCCTAACCCTAACCCTAATCCTAACTGTAACCATAACCCCAACCCTACCCCTACCCTTACCCCTACCCTAGCCCTAACTCTAACCCTAACCCCAACCATCAACATCTCTCTGAGCAGATGCTCTTGTGAGATGGATGGATGTTCTGACCCAACAGGGAACAGTGGTCTTCCCCGTATGATAGACACTAGAAAATGACCAAAAAAAGTGATTTTCATCTAGAGGTTTATTTTTCATCATTAAATTCCAACAAAATGGTAGATTCCAAAATGCGTGCTGATTATTTCATTAAAATTCCAGACTTTAGAAGCAAATAGGATTATTTTTTCTCCTTTTTATCTCTTTTTTTCCTCTTTTTTTTTCTTCTTTGTATTCAGTGACAATTTCCATCTACCTCCTCTCCTTTCCCCTTCCTCACATTCAGACTGCATAGTTACCAGTAGCAATTTCCAACAAACTTAAGAGCCACCTAAAGCATTTGTATGACCACAGCTTCACTTCTCTGAAATCATTGTCTTGTTTTTCTTATTTTCTAGAAGTTTTTCGCATTCTGTGTTCTATCTTTTTCTCTGCTACACCTGAAGTCCATTGGACTCACCCAACCCCTTTACTTCTTCCATTCTCCAGACCTGTCTGTGGACCTCTCCTTCCTTCTGCTTTCCTAACTGACTGTTAACTGATCTGACCAAAGAAGCAGCCTTCAGTTAAAATGTATTTTTTTCTAGTATGTTGTGTGTATTTTACCTATTGGCTTTCCAAGAAATGAAAAAAATAAGAAAACAACTTTGACCAAACCTTAAATTTACAGTAAGAATTGCAGTTTTCACTGGGAAAAGAAAGTTATTCTCTCTCTGTTTGATCCAGGGCTTCACTGGTCTGCTGCTCTTTGCCAGCAATAAACTATTCCCAGTGATTAATTTATATAGTGCACTGACAAGCCTTAATATTCCCTTGCCTCCTGCTCCAAAGTTCCATTTTAATTGATAGCCAAGGCAGAACAGTCCTTGCTTGGTGCTACAGGTAAGAAATAAATTGCTCTGGAGGAGGTGGTGTTAGGTGATCTGCTGGTTTCTTCCTTGTTAAAATCTGTGGATCTACACATACAAGGCTTACTCCACCTTTTTGGATAATCAGCACAGGTTTGCAATGCTCGCAAGTCTGTAAGTTGCACTTTGTCCCCCTCAAAACTGCTGGTCTTCTTGTTTCTGCTTATAAATATCACATAGCCTGACGTGTTCTGGTCCCAGTGAGAAGAAACAACAGCAAGAAAACAGAACCAGCTGTAGAAAATTAAATAGAGTGCAGCTTTCCCAGATTTCGGGAGATATTCCTATCAGATTTTCCTTGCTGCAAAGACAACACTCTACCTGTGAGCTTCACTTTCCCTTGTGTCAGAACAGTTGATATTGGGATCAAATTCCCAAAATCAGGCTGACCCTTCAGTTTGAAATGGTCTCATGGACTCAGATGTGCGCAAGCAATGATGAAATCTGCATCCAGAACGAAGCCCAAAACGCATTCCTCAGAGCTCTTCCTAATTCCCTTGTCCTAATTAGCAGGACAATAGTACATCCCTTGAGACACTCTCATGGTGCAAAAGCCAGGCTCCAGAAGTTGCTCAGCTAGGTGAACCATCACATCAGAACAAGATGGAGATGGAAAACATAATTTACTGAGACAGGGGAGGTTTAGGTTGGATATCAGGAGGAAGTTTTTCACTCAGAGGGTGGTGAGGCACTGGAACAGGTTGCCTAAGGAGGTTGTGGATGCCCCATCCCTGGAGGCATTCAAGGCCAGGCTGGATGTGGCTCTGGGCAGCCTGGGCTGCTGGTTGGTGACCTGCACACAGCAGGGGGTTGGAACTGGATGAGCATTGTGGTCTTTTTCAAACCAGGCCATTCTAGGATTCTAGGATTCTAGGATTCTATGAATGAGCTGCTGGATGGCTGTTGCTCATCCACACTTTCATAACTCAGGGAAATTTGCCCCTCTGATGATTTGTGTCCACCTTGTGCTGTCACATCTTCTCATGAAAATGACGTTTCGAAGCCCTTGGCAACCTCACACCACCATGTAAGTGCAAAGGTCTTCCCTGATTTCTTGGAGACCTCGAGTTTGCCAGGATACGGAAGGCAGGAAGGCTCTGTTAGAAGGAAACATTTCACCCTATAAAGGGGTTGGCCGTAAGGAAAACAAAATGCATTTACCTTATTAAATAAAGGTGTAATTAGCTGGAAGGAAATGTGAAAGGCGTTAAGAAGAAAAAAAGAAACCCTTTTTCCTGAAGTGGGAAGACCACCAATAGTCACCAAAGGGGAGAGAATTTATGATAGTGTGGGGGAGAGTCTGTTTGGAGATACTTTAATGGTAATTTTTAGGAAGAATTTACAAGCATACTCTGCTACTGAGTGGAAAAATACATTGGCCACAAAGAAATTGCTGTTTGCCAAGCCTAATGATTCATTTCTGAGTCATAAATAATAGGTCCCTAATGACAAAGGGTATAAGAGTGGTCGTCTCTTGCCAACTATTTATTAGAAAATAGAGCTAAATCATTAGCTGGGAGCTCTCTTACCGGAAAGCTGAAACCACATTTCTCTATGAAAGGTCATAAGCTATTTCCACAAGAATTTAGACAAAACATTATTGCATTTTAAATCTTTCATCTTTAGCACCGAAAAAAAAGCAGGGGGGAAAAAAAAAAAAAAGCGATCGGTTCACCAGAGAACTCCAATTTGTCATGGGGCATCCCTTGAGACCCAGAAGGGTAAGTAAAGAACTGGGGGAGTTTGGAAACACCAACTGCAGTGTCTTTGAGGGAATGGAAATTAATTAGCTTCACCTCCTTTGGAGACCCTCCCCACCCCAGCCCGCGAACTACTAGCATGCTGCTGCTTGGAAGGAAGGTGCAGTTAGCAGACCATGGGGAACAGACACAGCCCATGACCTCGTGGACAGTGAGGGCTGATTTTAACCATTTGATGTCCATTCAGGTTGGACGTTAGGAAGAAATAGTGGCAATGCCTTGGAACAGGCTGCTCAGGGAGGTGGTGGGGTCACCGTTCCTGGAGGTTCCAGATCCATGGGGATGTGACACTGAGGGCTGTGGTCAGTGGGCATGGTGGGATGAGTTGGGGTTGGGCTTGGGGATCTTAGAGCTCTTCTCCAACCTGAATGATTCTATGATTCTACGGTAAATTTGCATTCAAAATCAAAGAGGAGCCAAGAAGCAAGGAGATGGGCTAAGCCACTTCTATGGTTGAAACTAGGTGTTCACAGTGACTCACTCTGGAAAGAAGGCTGTCCAGAGAGATGAGCTGCTTGCTCATCGCACTGAGGGCAGAGTGCAGATCTGATGTCCTGCAGGTGACTGGAGGAAATCCAAGAATCTTTGGCAGAGAGCAATCTGGGGGACTCATCTCGCCTCCCTTTCCCTCTGCAGGTGCAACAAATGGCACTGCCCATCCCAGCTCCTGAATGCTGTGAGCAACATTTGGCTAAAGCAAATGCATCTGAAGGGACCCCTCCGTCTTCAGACTGATCACTTCCTAGAGCTAATCAACAGCAGCATTTAATTGTTTCCCGCGCATCACATTTACTATTTATGACTCAAAGGTATTCTTGGTTTCCACCACAAGAAAAGGGAGAACTGTTCGCCATGCTTTGTCAGTGACACCATTTTAAGTACAACAGGGTTCTGCCCATAGGTGAGAGAAATTTTTATTGCAATGTCAAGTAAAATTAAGGTAAGACCTGACTTGCCAGAATAGGAAAGTGGATGCATAGTTAGGTTTGGTATGGTCTCACCACCCTTCATTCTGGGGAGGGGGTTTCTATAATCACAGTTACTTGGAATGTTGAGATTATATGTGAAACGGAAGTTTAATTATTAGAGAAAAGTTCTTCACCTGCCAGACTGAGGAAGATTCATTAAAAATGTAACTCATAAACCTATGAACTAAATATATATATGTGGCTCTGGGCAGCCTGGTCTGGTGGTTGGCGACCTTGCACATAGCAGGGGGTTGAAACTAGATGAGCATTGTGGTCCTTTTCAACCCAGGCCATTCTATGATCTTCTATGATATGTCTAATTTTTATAATATCATGCGATCCTTGAATTATAGAATCGTTTAAAGGTACCTTTAAAGGCCATCTGGTCCCTCTTCCTGCAATGAACAGGGACTCCCACAGCTCTATCAGGTGCTCAGAGCCCCATCCTGCCTGATCTTTGTGTCTCCAGGGATGGGGCACCACCACCTCTCTGGGCAACCTCACCCATAACCTCACCACCCTTATCATATAATACTTCCTTCTCATATCTGGTTTAAATCTCCCCTCTATTTTCAATAGAGTTTTCAATGCTTTTCCATAGGGTGATGATGGAAGTTTGGAAAAGACCTCTAAGATCCCCAAGTCCAACCCCAGCCCACCCCACCGTGCCCACAGACCATGTCCCCCAGTGCTACATCTCCACAGTTCTGGAACACCCCTGACAATGGTGACTCCACCGCTCCCTGAGCAGCTGTGCCACTGCCTGACCACTCTTTGGAGATGACATTTTTTCTTAATATCCATCCTGACCCTTTTCAGTGCAACGTGAGGCCATCACCTCTCATCCTATTGCTGTTTCATGGGAACAGAGGCTGACCCCCACCTCCCTCCAACCTCCTTTGATGTCTTTGTGGAGAGCACCTTCCTTTCCTGAGCTCACAAATGCATCCCAAACCTTCATGTTTCCACCTTGAGAGCAAAGTGCAAACCGCATGGAATGAAATGTAATTGCCACGTTCAAAAACCACAGGAAACCTTGTAAATCTTGGAGGAACGTTTCTCTGCTGATGGAGCTGCTTTTTTTTTTCTGGTTAGCCCTGAATGTGTGGAGTTGAGGGATCTGCCAGAGGTTTATGGTCATTCCCAAAGAAAAAAGCTGAGTGTGACCCTGGTGTTGGGGGATGCTCAGCTTTCTCCTTGCAGAATAAGTTGCTCTGCCCCTGCCAGCTTGATTCAGCCCAGCACTGTGTTTGCCTCGTGTGATAAGCACAGCTGGAACCAAATGCATTTGCCATGGCGTTTCACTGTATGGAGACACTAAACTCCCTGTGAACCCTGAGGTTTCAACCTTTAAAGAGCAAAAAGCCATAATTCAACGGGAAGGTAAAATGTGGAAGCTGACGAGCATTACTGCAGGGCTTCTGCAGAACATCTGGGCATGGAGCACAGGAAAATGAGGTGAACGCAGGACCTTGCAGACCCCAAGGGGACTCCTGGGGAGAATGACATTATCACAGGATCATAGAATCATAGAATGGCCTGGGTGAGAAAGAACCACAATGATCATCTAGTTTTAACCCCCCTGCTGTGTGCAGCATCACCAACCAGCAGCCCAGGCTGCCCAGAGCCACATCCAGTCTGGCCTTGAATGATTATTGACTGGAATCATTCTATGCTTCATTAGAATAATTCTATGAGCTGATGATTCTAGCCTATGATAATGTCATCCCAATAATCAGTAAGAAGGTGTGGGATGTACTGAGCCTTCTTCCCATCTGTTCTTGGCCACTGTGGGACATGGAGTGCTGTGTTAGGTGCTCCAGCTCCATGCACTCCTCTCTCATCTCTTACCTTGATGTCCAAATTCTTGTAGATTCCCAGCATTCCTATCTACGTTAATGCCTGATGTCTGTGCCTCTATCTATCCCTCCTCCTTTGCATGGCAGCAGGCGTTTCTGCTATTTCGATTCCTATCAAATCTTTATCTTCCCCCATTAAAACCACTTGTTATCCTGAATGCTGCAGCAGGAAAAAATGCACTCTAGAATCAGCCCAGCAGAGAAATTTTGCTTTTAATATGGGCGCGTGGAATTCAGTTGCCACTGTTCCCTAAGTGGAAGGAGCAATCTCAGAAGGAATTGACTAAATAAGAGTCAGCTCAGATTGAAATGTCTCTTCTTACCTCTGGACTTAAGTGGGAACCCCCAGGCCAACTGGTGTACTTATGAACCTTTGAGATGCTGTGAGTAAATGAGCATCTGTCTTCCTCTGCTCCTCTGAGAGCAAAACTGAAACACACAGCATCTTCCAGTTTGTAGGCAAATGATAAAACTCCAACTGATAAGAGTAGAATGCAAAACCATCTTCTGTTTTTCTGTTTTTTCACAGCACAGTGTTGCCTTGTTCTTCCTTCAGACCCGCAGGCAAAGTCAAAAAGGCCTTAATCTACTCACCAAGTGAAAAAAAAAAAGAAAACACAGGGTTTTATATGACTGTATTCCAGTCTCAAAATAGATGCATTCTGATTTTCCGAGGTTTCTGTGCCATTGCCTCACTGAAGTGGAAACGATCTTCCCAAGCTCAGCAACTTTCAGCCACTATCTCACATCTATTTGAAAGCTACACACGATCCTTTGGGGTATCATGCTTAGCAGCCCATATTTGAGTATTTCTGCCTGACACGTGTCAGGAACACAGAGCTGGAAGGAGAGCCTTGGCTTGTGCAGGGAATCGTGTCATATCATCTCCTTCATAAGAATGCCATGTGCCAGAAAAGCACTTAAGCACATGCTTAATTCCCACATACGTCAATGGGACACACTCATGTCCTTCTCTGACTCATGCTCTAGCTAGATATGTGCTTAACTGCTTTTCTGAACCAGGACCATAGGTTTCCTGGGAGCCCTGCTACGTCAGAAGCCATACAGCCAGATCCCACATTAGGTAACATCACAGGACAGAACCAAACAGCCTCCCACAAAAACAAAACTGCTGCATTGCTGCTTGTGGCTTAGCAAAGCAGAGAGGCAGGAGGATAAACATCAATGCCAAAACTGACGTGCAACGGTTTTTGCTTTGCAAAGCGGGGGGTTGTGCCAAGAGGGGTTTGTTCTGGACCTACACACAGCAGGAGGATGGCCACGGTTTCCTGCTAGGGGGACCAGCGTGGTTCCCAGTTACTCAGCAGGAGCTGTCATTCTGCCCTCCCCATGTAGTTCTCAAAGCCACTGGCGAGCGTGAAGAAGTGCAGGTGGGAATGGTGGCAAGAGAACAACTTGTGCACAGTGTAGTACCCCTCAGTCATAAAATAGGATAACGAGCTGTCACCAGGCTGATCTTCATTAGAACCAAGGGAACACCTTATCATGGAATCACAGAACCATAGAACCAGCGAATGGTTTGAGCTGGAAGGAGCCATCAGGCCCCACTCCCCTGCAACGAACAGGAGGGACGCCCACAGCATCATCAGGCGGAGCACCTTCAGCTGCTTGATATTCCTTCAAAGATGTCATGCTGGAAAGCTGAGTTTTACTTTCTCACGTAGAAGTCACAGATGTGTTTCACAGACACTTTATTTCGGAAGAAATTCCTGAGAAAAGACCAGGCCGTGCTGAAATGTCCCTTGTTAATATTTTCTGACCGAAGTATTTCAGTCTTTCACGGCAAAATGGGATTCTTTAATTTGAGTTTAGCTTTTAGCATAGAAATGTTTTATTTTTGTGACATGAGATAACTATATCCACATCTAAAATAATCGACAAAAAGACAGAAATCAGAAGAAAATGCCTTATTTGAGATGCTTGAATTAAACAAATGTTTTCTCCTGTTTCTTTGCAAGCATTTATAAAATTCTTCATTTTTCTTCCCTTATTTGTTTCCAAACCACATCTCAGACACTCCAGCCCCAGCCAGAACAACACTTATCCTCTCCACACAACCCTTTCTACTTCTCCAAAGCCATCTGAATATGGACGTACTGCCTCATTCCCTTCCAGCCCTGATGTATTTTATGAATTACTCGTGTGATGGGAATCAGGAGCTCTTCAATACCTTATAAATATGAAAACATACTGAGCTGCATTGTTCTATGCACGCTAGGGAGTGGAAGCATATATTTTTGTCAGCATATTGGTCCTGAAATCCAAGAAAAGCTGATTTTGCCTCTGCTACAGTGGAGATCCACCTGTTTCAGCCCAGATATTGCAGATATGGTACAAAGGAATGGATCAAAGTCCTGACAAAGCCCCTGTCAGGGGAGCTGAATGCAGTGGGAGAGTCTGTTTAGTCCTTTCATTATATCTGAGATGATAATAGAAGAACAGAGAAGAAAAAGAATTGCTGAATTCCAGGTGCTGTCTATTAGACACCTGAGATTTAATGCCTTCACCTGTGGTCAGGATTGCTTTGTGTTGGGCTTTCTGCTGTCACTGGGGGACATGGGCTTAAGGAGAAGCAGCCCTGGGTCTGTGATCAGCACCTGAATGAGCTCCCTGGTGTAAGCAGATGTGGTGTGAATGGAGGAACCCACTACAGTGCCCTTGGGTCACCCTTTAGCTAGGTAGAAGAGACCCTGCAAGTCTCACAGCTTGTGATAGGGAGGTAGGACCATGGGGCCAGTTGGGTGGCTTGGGTTGGCCAGAAGGTTTTTAAGAGTCATGGAGATGTGGGACTTGGAGACATGGTTACTAGTACAGGGGGGGATGGGTTGGGGTTGGATTTGGAGATCTTAGAGGTCTTTTCCAACCTGAATGAGTCTATGGTTCTATGATTCTTTGATTTCACTTGGCCGTGTTAGGGGTGAAGGGATGGCTGTAATGCTGATGATGCTGTTGGGAGTGGGAAGGATAAGTACAGATGGGTTAGTGTTAAGGATAGGCTCAACAGAAGGACCCTGCATGGTCCTTTCATGGATCTCCTGCTCCCATCTCCTGTCCTGGCTTGTCTTTGTGTCGCTTCATTCAGCTCCAGCCACCATTGCTGCCACCTCAATGGGGACGAGATGCAGCATGGAGCTGCTTGCAGGTGGGTAAGAAGGAAGGAAATATTGATGGTAGGCGGACCATTGGACTAGATGATCTTGGAGATCTTTTCCAACCCTGGCAATTTCATGATTCTACAGTTCTATGAAAGGAAGGCAGCGATTTTGCTAACCAATTCCTTCAGCCCAATGCAACTTTTCTACCCAGCTACTCTGTATGCTTCTCTTTAAATAAAACCAACACACCCCAATGCTGTGGCACAGCAATCTGGACACTGTGCCTCTCCCCATGAGAGCAGCTCCCTCAGAGGTAGCATCTGTTTTTTCTTAGCAGGGTTTCTGCTTTCCACAGTTTTCTATGTGGGACTGAGAGACTGAGGGACTGGGGAAGGGGAGCCAGGGTGGTGTGAGATCTTTGAATTGCAGAATCGTCATAAAACCATTAAGGTTGGAAAAGTTCTCTAAGATCACAAAGACCAGCCCTCAACCCATCACCCCATACACCAGCGTGGGCTACGTGCCTTTTTGCTACAGGTGAGGGCTGCTGTCTCCCATCACACATCACAGCAGCTCACAGCAGCACTATCAGAGATAGCCCAGCTGCGACCACAGGAGTGGTTTTTTTAGAGTCCTGGCCAAAGGCTAGCTGCTGGTTTCACATTAAATCTTCTGCTTTAATTGCTCCGTGCATGTTAAGCTGGTTCTTGTGCACCAAGAAATGCAGTGCTGGTGGGATTACCTTCATTTTCGTGCACCAAACAAAGAGGTATAGAACACACATGGTGTGTAAAGCACTCTGGCAATGGGGCACAGACAGAAACTCGTTGTGCACATCCCCATCTTTCTGCAGTTCTCCTGGCTTGCAGTGCAGAGGTGCAGCTATCTGCAGCCCACAGCTGCCCTGGGAGCTTCTGATGCTGAGGACCTGGATGCAATGAAGGGCTTAGCACTTTTGGGGATCCCATGATATCGAGAAGAAAACTAGGGCTGATAGCAGCTGGCAGAGGCAGTGCCAGTGCCTGGGTTCTCACAGTTTTCACAAGACAGGAGAAAATGCATTAGGCTCTCGAAACCCCTCTCTCTTCTAACCCTGTGCTTTGAAGGTTCTTTTGCAAAGGGGAAACTGAGGCAGGCAGTGGTGAAGACATTCACTTGGGACTGACTGTGCGGTTGTGGAAAGCCAAGTAGAGAATCTCCCTTCTGCATCCTTCTTCAGGGCAATCCCACCTGCTTGATGACCCGAAGGGACTTCCCAGAAAGCTAAAAACAAGACTTGACTATGAGTTCTTCATGGTTATCATGTAATGAGTGATAGGGCAAGAGGTGATGGCCTCAAGTTGTGCCAGGGGACGTTCAGGTTGGATATTAGGCAACATGTATTCCCCAAAGAGTGGTCAGGCACTGGTACAGCTGCCCAGGGAGTGGAGGAGTCACCATCCCTAGAGGTGCCCAAGAACCATGGAGATGTGGCACTGATGGCCATGGTCAGTGGGCATGGTGGGATGGGTTTGGCTTGGAGATCTTAGAGGCCTTTTTCAACCTTAATGATTCAATGATTCTGTGACATACCTAGCTGTTCAAAACCCTTTATCTGTCCCAATGTGGCCGTTCTTGTCTGCTTGCCTTGCTGTGAGCCCTGGGGAACCTGCCTTCCTGCCACCTCCCATCTGATGACAGTGACCTCCAAGCAAATACCCTTTGAGCAGCAATTATATGTATATAAACAAAGTGTCTCAATGGTTGTGCTGATATCAGTCCTTCTTTACTTCATCAGATTATGCCACAGACTCCCTGAGGCTGAAGCTGCCTTTTAGGCACTGATCTCAGCAGGAGCTTCTGCATGCTCCAGACAATCAGACAACTTGCAGAGAGCTGGGATCTGGGCAAGGAAATCTGCAGCCAGCCCAGAATTCAGGGCAAAAGTAATGTTCTCAAATGTTACAGCAAACAGACTCCAATTCTGCCTACTTTTCCCACTATTATTTAAATCTTGATGGAGTTTACTCTTTCCAACCTGGATTTACAGCAATTGACACTTAATTGGAAGAGCATCCAGGGTGGTGAAAAACTCTCGAGCCAAACATTCCCTGGACCAGCATCCACAGCCCTGGCTGTGTTCTTTTATCACACCCACACTTGCATTACCTAAGAGGACAGTTAGGCTTGTGGTGTACCAAAGCCACAAAAAGCAGTCAATTAACTTGTTAGCTTGAGTGAATAGAGCAGATTGTAATTAGTTTGGCACACGGGACAAGTTAACATAGCAGCACATCTCCTCTGCTGTAAGCCTTCAGACAGAACTGGAAGAGAGGGGGGACCTGTCTGTCCGTCTCTGTTAGTCTGTCTACCACCACGGTTTTCCCATTCACTGCCCACATCTCTTTGAAGATCAGATTTCTTTTTAAGCCCCTGTCCTGGCCTATGAGGCGTTTTGGTGTGAATGCTGTCTGTGGGATGGCAGGGCCTTGGTGACCACCTCTGCCCAAGGGCTGCAACCACAGGATGCAGGCAAAGCCACGGCCACCAACCTGTGTGGTACAGACCACGTTAGACACAAATTTGCTTTCTGAGGCTTTTTTTTTTTTTTCTGAGGCTTTTTTTTTTAATATATATATTTTTTTCTTCCCAAGATTTGCTTGATATGCAAACTGGAGGATACAGAGGCTGATGATGAGAAGCGATGGCCTCCCGATGCAACAGGGGAGGTTCAGATTGCATATTAGGAACATTTCTTCTCCAAAAGAGCAGACAGGCACTGGCACAGCTGCCCTGGGAGGTGGTGGGATCACCATCCTTGGAGATGCTCAAGAACCATGGAGATGTGGCACTGAGGGACGTGGTCAGTGGGCACAGTGGGATGAGTTGGGGTTGGACTTGCCGATCTCAGAGCTCTTCTCCAACCTTAATGAGTCAATAACTCTATGAAATGAAAACTATACAAAGTCAGGCCAAGATTACTCTGGGGAGCACCCTGTGGAATGGTCATTGCATGCCAATGCCTGGCCCCCACTGCTGGCATTACCATGGCCATGGAATTCAATACTCACAGAAACTTCGCTCATCCATAGCATCTTCCACTGGATGATCTCAACCCTTTCTGGTGTCAAAACCAGATGGAGAGAAATTGGTTTCTGATGAAATGTTTCATTCTTCTGGAAAAAAAAATAAAAAAAAAGAAGAAGAAAACAAGTCTTTGATGTGCTTTAGAGATTTTCTTTAATTTAATGAAACTTTGTCGAGTGGGAGGCAGCCATCTTTCATTTCAAAAATTGTACTTTTTTTCCCCAGAATTTTCTGTCTTTTTTAGTTGCCACCAGCAGAAAACAGTTCCAAAGCTGAGGACAACAAGAAGAGGAAAATTGATCCTTATGGATACAATCCACATTTTTAAGGAAATGTCTGCTGTGTCCTTCACCTCTTCCTTTTGTTGTTATTGTTGTTGTTGTTGCTTTTTTCAAGATAAATGAGAAACTCTATAGAGACTAAAATGCCACCTAGGAGATGTAAGTGAAATGCTACTTTTCCACACCATTCCAGTGGAAGTTACGTGTGAAGCTTAACCATTACCATGTGTGACAAAAGGGATGAGATGTTTGTCCATGGGACTCAGTCAACAAATGCAGAACCAGAAAGTTACCCACAATGACAGCAAGATATCATTCACCTCTCCCAGCTGAGGAGTCTCTTGTTCTCATCACTAATCCTCATGCACTTATTTCAACTCTATGGGCTGATCTGCCTTTTATCTGTGATATTTTTAAGACAACGAAAACAAAGAGGTTTGTCTGAAATGAGACAAATATATATTGCCCCTGGGTACCTGTGGACCCATCACGGTGAAGGTCTTTGCAACTTTGGATGGCAGAGGAGAAGTTATTCCTCCAAACTGAAATGAAGAGTGGATCCAGAGAAGCAAGACTGAATCCTAAACACAAAATTTGAGGGAGGGAACGAAGTAATCAACCTCCTTCCAAAAAAAGTCATGCAGAACCATACTGACCTTTGAGCTGAAGGTCTCCCATGAGAGCAGTGCTGTGGTTTTCATGGAGACAGCATCAAGGCTTTGTTTCCATCCTTCATGTGGGATTGAACTTAGTTTTAGCCCTTGGAAATTGGGTTACCCATCCAACCTGCTCTTCTAGGCTGCTTCAAGAACCCAAGCTTGGACTTTTTCTCCACTAATTAATGGAGAGTTTGCCTGCCCACCGGCAACACAGAACCCCTCACTCAGAAGGAAACCACTCAGGACTGTTTTCTGTGTTATCCGGTGGACAGACCATCCCTGATGACAAAGGGGCACAGATCTCCAGGTGATGTCTTTGCTCTGGACAAGTGAAGTCAAGGGGATTGCATCCTGCCTCTGATCAGCTCTAGAGGGCAACAGATCAGAGGGAGCTCCCATCTCCTTGCACTATCCTCATCACTCTCCTATGCTCCTACCTGGTCTTGCCCCATCAGGACTTGCCTCCTCAATTCGTGACTTTTGTTGCCCTTTCTGCACTGTTCTGCTGATGTGAAAGGCACCTTAATTTCACTGTATTTGTCCTACTCCTCCTACTCAAACCTTCCGGTTGTACAGCCAATGAGACAAGAGCCCAGGGGTGCGTAGCAGCAGGAGGGCTTAGTGCATGGCTCTAAACATGTAACCTTGGATGCCTTCAAGAATACAATGAGCTCTCAAAAAATGTCTATTTTTCAAAATAATATGGGAGAAAGTAGGGTTAGCTCTATGGAGAGCTCTGAATGTGGAGTTTATTTGCATTCAAAACTCAGTGTGCTTTATTACAAGTACACTCATAAGATTTCTGAAAGTAAAAGAGAAGGGATGGAGGTATTTTTCCATCTTAGTTGGAAAGGGATTATGCCACATATGACCTGGACATTAGTATTTTTCTGATCCGCCAATGTACGTGTCATCCATGCAGACCAAATCATGCAGAAATGGACCTGGGAATGCCCATTGTCTGCAGGCAGAAATTAATTTCAGGCAGTCTCTTCATCTCAGTAAGATGTTGCCATTGTGCTGTGATGCTGAAAGCAATGGGGAAAGCTTGACTTTAATTTTCCAACTTGCCATAAGCACCAGAGCCCACACTAGTGAGTGGTGTGCGGGGAGTATGGGGAGATTTGGTGACCACTCTCACCCTTCCTTGGTGCGTTCCATCTCCAGAGCAGGAGATGGCAGCTGTGAGCAGAGCTATTATCACTTGCTCCTAATTTATAGCTAAGGGCAGATCCCTAAATTCCTAAAAGCAAGGGGTTAAGATGATTTATTCTCTGAAAACACTCACAGGCTTGCGCTGAGAGCTTTTATCATAATTACAGATGTAAAGTGTCAGTGTTCATAATTTTTCAAAGAAATTGCACAGGTTACGTTTCTCTTCAAAACATGCCAAGCATTTAATGTGTGAATTTAGTTCTTTAAAAACGGAGATGACTGACAGTCCTGAAAGCCTGAATTTTCTCTGTCTCCCAAAAAAACGTGCTTACCCAATGCCAGCCAGGCCAAACCACTTGCAACGAAGGAGTTTTGTTGCCACAATTCCTGAATGACTCCATCTGACTCTCCCCAAACACTGCCCATCAGCCCCGGAGGTTTTTCCACTGGGAGAAAGCAAGCTGCAGACCTCTCAGCTCAGTCCTGTGGTGTACGACTGGTGGACCAGCTGGTTCCTGGCTGTGGTTTTTGCTTCGTCAGCTGGCAGTGACCCATCATGTATGGCTCATTTTCCCATGTCAGGGAAAGGCTCCCAGATAAAGCTGACACCTCCTCCAGAGACCTGAAAGTCATTCCTCTTCCAGTTGCGTGCACTGCTAGATGCTAGTAGTAGGGTGATACTGGGGAGGGAGGGTGCAGCAGTTCAGGTTTGTTCTAGGTGTTGTGGGCTATGGGAAACCGATGAGGTGTTCTGCTAGTGGGGATCTGGGTCTCCATCTGGGAGAGGTGGTCTCTACTGCCAGAGCCATGGTAAAATCCACCATGAGAGTAGAGCAGTGTGCACGTAGAAATTAAGAAGCCCTACAGTGAGAATTATCGCTGGGCTTTCCTGGTGAAATAAGAAAAAAACAGCAATGACTTTTCTCACTGTTCAGTGCTTGCAAAGTTCCCATCTGGCACAGCTGTAGCACATCTGTTTACTCTCCACGCTACCTTGATATCTCTAAAAATCCAAGGGCCTGTGGTATTTTCTTTCTTAGATAACCTCCCAAAGAGTGGTGTTTGCAGTATCAGGAACTCTGCCCTGTCCTACCACTTTGCCTAACTCTGCAATGACACATCTTGGAGAGCTTAATGTCCTCTGGTTTGGTACAACGGATCACTCATGGATCTCAGGAGAGATTAAGAGTTTAGAAATTTGCTTGAGGACCAATCTGCATTCCTCCTGCTCTAACCCATCCCTCTTATATCCCTGCTTCTCCTTGTTTTCATCCTGCGGAGCCCTAGAGAGGAAGCGGCCAATAAAGCAAAAATAGAGAGCTTGGAAAAGAAGCCTAGGAGGCTCTACTGAGGTAGGGGTCAGGCTTTGGTGCAGAGAGGTTCGTACAGGCCAAGAGTTGCATTTGGAGGATGCTAGTCCCTTTCCAAACTATATTAAGGATTTGGGGACCATACAGCCAGGGAAAGACTTACACAGCATCAGCTGCACAGTGATGCAGTAGAGAGGTGTTGGCCACCAGACCATGTGGAGTCTTGGGTAATGTCTTGGGTGACAGACGCTATGGAAGGCCAAGGAAATTGGTTTTACTGTTTATGCCCACGTGGGAGGGTTGGAGAGCTTGCAGTTTGCTTGGGTTTTGGATAGTCCTGCTCTCTGCATCTCAGCAGCTCCCTTGCTGCATGCCCGCTCATTTTCCCACGTCTCAGCCTGCCCGCTATCTGAGAAAACAGGGCAGAAATAACAAACCACTTCCAGGGATCTGATTAGTTCAGCCCAGTCTGCAAAGGGCTCAGGAGTGGGTGGTTAAAGATGTGATCTGAGATGGGAGATGATTTTCATCACAAGTTTCCTCTGGGAAAACGGTGAATTTCCTTATCCTCTTTCGCTAGTGTTTCCTTTTGAAAGAGGGTGTTTCTCTACTTCATGGAATAAATACATGAAGAACTTTGATATCCTGGAGCCGAGGACCATGTCTATGCTCGCAGAAGACAGCTATTGCACTCCTGGCTCTGTTGGCAGAGATTACAGCCTCATTTGGAGCTGTGCTGAAGTCATATAAAACCTCATAAAATAAAAATGTTAAAAGCCCCAAACAAAGCTCTTTATTTATTGTTTGTGTGCAATTAAGACCCTGGCAGAGAAAAAAAGCATTACTCCTCAGGAAATTACCTTCTTAAATTCAGGTTAAGACCGGACATCTTGCTGAGAGCTTGTGAATGGACAGTTTCCAAATTCCATCTTCCATGCCTAAGTATTTCATTCCTGACATGTGAGAGAGCAGTCTGGTTGATGGAGTTGAGGGGTGGGGAGGAGATATCCATCGATCAATGTTATGACACTGGTGCATTATCTCAGTGACTGCGGAGGCCTCTGGAGTGATAAACAGTGATTTATGGATCACCCAGGGACGTTTTCCATTAAAGTGCTGTTAGATCCTGAATAGGGAACCTGTAAAAATGACATTGTGGCCATCCATAGCTATCCTCCCTGGGAGGCTTTCATGGGAGCATGCAGGTATGGAGATGGAATTTCTGCCACCCAACCCCATTGGCTTGCTCTGAAATTAGGCATCACGGACACCAATACAGGTTTGTGCATTTCAGTCCAAGGAGGGCAGTAGGAGCTGGAGCAGAAGACAGTTCATTTGCCCAGAGCTGGCCTTGTGAGTTCAGGTCCTTCCATAAGAAAGGGGAAAGTCCTGAGGCTCAGTTAATTAATTCTGGTTATAAATGGGTTTTCTCTTTTCTATGTTCTCCAAAGCTCCATGAAGGATGAGCTGTATTCTGAGGTTGGATATTAGGAGGAAGTTTTTCACTCAGAGGGTGATGAGGCACTGGAACAGGTTGCCCAAGGAGGTTGTGGATGCCCCATCCCTGCAGGCATTCAAGGCCAGGCTGGATGTGGCTCTGGGCAGCCTGGGCTGCTGGTTGGTGACCTGCACACAGCAGGGGGTTGGAACTGGATGAGCATTGTGGTCCTTTTCAACCCAGGCCATTCTGTGATTCTTTGATTCTACGATTCTATGATTTCCTATTAGCTGAGCAGCAAGTTGTTTTTGTTGTCATCCACTGTTTCTTTTCAGGAAACTCATACAAACTGCACAAGCGAAAGGGCTGGATGGGATCAGATGAGAAATGCACTAGAGATCTTTGAGGAAGACAAGAAAATGACATCACGTAATTTCTGCTTCCCTGCAAGACTAAGCAAAAGACTTACAAAATAACATCACGAAAATTTCAGCCCTTCTAAACCAGATCCATCAGAATCTAAAATATCTAAACTTTCTTTTCCTCCGTTTTAAGCAACTTTTCCACCCTGATCTTCTTGGTGCATTTAGCATTTGATGGTTCAGCAGCATTCCTCCTACACTGATTGCCTTTTTATCAATGCAAAGAAAACAATTGTTGTCTTTTGACACGCTGCCCTTTTAGCTTCTCCCTGATAATCACAGAATCATTGAGGTTGGAAAAGACTTCTAAGATCCCCAAGCCCAACCCCAACCCATCCCACCATACCCACTGACCACAGCCCTCAGTGCCACATCTCCACATTTCTTGAACACCTCCAGGAATGGTGACTCCACCACTCCCTGGACAGCCTGTTCTGCAGCCATTCCACACACAAAGGGTACCTTTTCCTTAATTTGTTCATAATGACTGAGCTGAATTTACCCAATCTTTATCTGTTTTTGCTGTTTCTCCATGGACATCCTCAATGCCATGTACTCCATGGCAACCCCCCCAGATGGCACACCTTGATGACTCGATGGTGATGTAGCTCATGGGTGGGTGAGGGTGACTGATCCCAGCGTGGTTCTGGGACACTGTGGTCCACGTTGGCCCCACAAGGCTGATCTTGGTGGTCACAGGACTTGCTGCTTCCTCCACCACGGGAGCAGCCAACCCTTATGTCTGCATAGCTCTGCTCTGGCCACCCCACCGTGCAAACCACAGCTGGGCCACCTGAGGAAGAGCAACACCAGCTGCACTGCTTGGACACTGAGCATCAGCAGCACCTGGATTTTATGGCAAAGACAGCCTGCTGTCTGTCCAGCCCAAAGAAGGACCAGATCCAACTACAGAGATGTGGTCTATTCCATTTTCTTCCTAGCTACTGTGTGACCTTGGGTTTGTTTTTCTACTCCACATATCCCTCCAGTTTTCTCTCCTATCATTGTAGATGTGAGCAAAGATGATCCTTAAAATCGGCAGAATATCAGGCTCTGGTTCCTGGATTGTGCCTGATGCATTTAAGTCCTATTTAAATATACTAAAACTGCTCACATAAATGCCCTCAGTATTCACAGTAGCTATGCACTGTTGATTTAATTATTAGGCTCTGGATTACAGCAGTGGCTAGAAATTCTTGGAATAAAAATCAGCTCAGCTGCCTTGTCTTGCATAATTACAGTATTCCATTAATAGCCAGTTATTTGGATTTATTAAGAAGCAGAAATAAATTAAAAAAAAAAAAAAGTAAAATCTAACCCCAAACTTGTTCAGTATTTTTCTTTTACACGAGCTGCCAGTATTCCAAAGCAGATACTTCTCAGAATTGATTTAACCAAGTGACTTTCAACTGTTTCCATTCTGGAAGGTCAGACTGTAAAATAAAAATAAATTATTTAAAAGAGAAAAAAAAAAAAGAAAAAAAAAAAAAGAAGGAAAGAAATAAAATAAAAACTTTTGGGAATATTTTCTCATCAGCGTTATGAAATCCTGTTTCCATTTACCACCGAAGAAAACTGCAGTTGGCTGGAAAATATCTGGGTCTTTTCTTTGCCCTTGTATCATCTCAGCGTTGGGCTTTTTTGTTTGTTTGTTTGTTTGTTAAAAATCTGTCAAAATTCGAGGGGAAAACTCTTGTTCTTCTGACCATAATTAGTCTGTTTTTCCCACCAACAGAGGCAACACAGCCCTGCAGACTGTTCGATCTAATTAGACAACCCATTTGTTTGTACCCAATTAACATATCTAATGGGAAATGAGACCAACTCAACATTCCTCCCCAAACATATCTATTATGTTTAATGGGGCCATGCACCCCTTGCTGAGAACCTGTGATCAAACCTAACCTAGGATCCCACTGTGGAAACAGATACTCTCCAAACTGCCATTTGTCAGCATCCAGCCCTTGGAGGCAGGAGGAGAAAAAAGGGCAGCTGGTGCTTTTTAATTATACTCAAACTGAGTGGAAAATGCCTTCACTTCCTATAAACACTTTTAAGATTTTCCCCCACTGGGATGAAACCAAGGTCTGGAAATGCACATCATTTATACCGGGGAAAGACTCAGATTTCCCATCACCTTTATAGGCTCATCAAAAGGTTTGAGTTGGAAGGGACCCTTAGAGGCCATCTGATCCCACTCCCCTGTGATGAACAGAGGCACCCACAGCTCCATCAGGTGTTTAGAGCCTGGTCCAGCCCCAGTGATGCTGATTTGTGACCAAGGACTCAATTAACCGGACAGTGACTTCCTCCTGTTCCAGAGAGGATCCTTGAATAAATTCCCTGGGACAAACGTTTCTTTTCTTCACGCACCAAGTCATAACAGGCCCTTCTGAAGCATAGAGTCAAATAATTCTTGGAGTTGGAAGGGACTTTAGAAAGTCAGCTGGTCCAACTCATGACGCATGGCACATCATCTGTCCATGATCATGGTGGGCATTCATGATGAGCGTGCAGCCAAGACTGCAGGATGACATCACTATGCTGATAAGGAACAGGAATACAAAATACTGAGTGATGTGAAGGAAGGTGTACAGAAATTGTTCCCTAGTAGTAAGGTTTGGATCATAAAATGGAAAGGGAAGAAAATAGCTTGCATCAATTCAGCTCTGAGCACCTGATGGAGATGCAGATGTCCCTGTTCATTGCTGGGGAGTTGGGCCAGATGGCCTTTAATGGTCTCATCCAGCTTGAATGGTTGTATAATGATTGTATAATATATAATTTCTGAGAGCAAACAGAGATTCAGATGTGTTCACGTGAGCAGCAAGCAACCCACGCTCCTTTAGAAATGAGGTCACACAACACTCAGTACAACGGAGGACAGTAGCAAGCCCCAGGCTCCCATCTGCACCAACACAATGAGAATGCTCCATTGCATTTCCCAATACCATGGCCTACCTCAAGGTTCCAGATTTCTGAAAAAAAAAAAAAAAAAAAAATTACAGAAAGGCCCCAAACAGGCCAGAAACAAAGGTCACAGTGAGTAACTCCTCAGGTCCAGGCAGATTTTTAATGTAATGGGTCTATAATCTGTTTCCATAAACACACCAATGATCTTTTTGCTCTTTTCAGAACTAAGAAATTCTTTGTCCGTCCCATGCCTGAGCCATCCACGTCCCTGGAACATTCTTGTTTAGTCTCCTGAAATGTTATTAACAACCCCAGCGACAGAGAACCATAAATCCCTGCATCCCCCTGAACTTTACTGCACTCCGAACTGTTTGGATATTCAGTATCAACAAATCATCCCGATAAATATGATTTCTTTGATGGCATTTCATCAAAATAGTTTACGACTCTGACATTTTGAGCGTGGATTTACAGCAGCTGCAGCTTGTGCAAGACGGGCGGTCACCTTATTGAAATTCACCTTAGGAAAAGGATGGAAAAAGAAAGTCACAGCAGCTCCTCCAATGCTAAGTTTAAAGAGATTCTTCTTCTTCTTTCCCACACTTTCTTGGAAACAGCAGGAGTTTGGGGATCCGCAAGACAAACATTGGCTTTGGCTCATCCGAATCATTATGAGGATGGGAGTGGGCCTCCAGCTCCAAGTTCCCAAGCGGATGCAGGGAGAGGTTTCCAGATTCACTTAGCTCAGCGATGGCCATAGGTGGTTCACCACTTGTTTCTGTTGGGAAGTGGCTCATCTGGTTTGTACGCATCCATCGCTGTACTCAACTGCTGCGTCGTTGCAAGGACTTCAAAATGCCTAAGAAAGAGGAAGAAAGTTTCATTGGAAGAAGCATTTCTGTTAAGAGAGAGGGGTTTGGTGCCCCTGGGAAGGGCATGTCTAGAACACGTGTAATGCCCTGGTCCTTGGCATTCGTAACCAGCACTGAGCTGGTAAGAAGAAAGGCTAAAGGTAAATTGGGAAGTGGCAATATGGAAACTCGTGAAAGAAGAGGGGAAGGGAGTTTTGTCTGGATTTTCAGGCAGTGCCTAAGAAGGAGGATAAGCTGTTATATATATATATATACATAGAACAGTTATTAAATTCAAGGACCAAAGGACTTTTGGGGTAGGCTGACCATGAAAAACTCAGTCTGGTAGCTGGAAGGGAATGGCTGAAACAGCACAGCAGTGAGATTCTGAAGCAGCCTCATTAGGAAACATGAGGGCAATAAGGGACACCTGTCTGTTTATGAAGGGTTGTTTGTGGCTTTGTGAAGTAGACTGTGACCAGACTTCACAGCCCTAGAATCATAGAATCCTTAGAGTCGGAAGGGACCTCTAAAGGTCATCCTGTCCAACTCCCTGCAATGAACAGGGACACCACAGATACACCAGGTTGCCCAGGCCCGATCCAGCCTTGCCTTGAATGTCTCCAGGGATGGGGCATCAAACACATCTCTGGGCAGCCTGTTCTCTCCTTGCGTGTTATGTGAAAACCTGAAAGTTGATCCCTAGAGAGGAGCTGTGCATGGCACAGATCCTGGTGGGGCTGGGGACCCTCCTGTACAGCTATCACCCCTCAGCATCACCTACAAACAAGAGTTTTTGGTGTTCTCTCCTCTTGCATCCCCTCCCTAGGACCTGAAATACGTGCTTAAGCCAAAGATTATTTCTTTCCCCATTGTCTAATTCTTGATCCTGATCCCTCAGACTTACATCAGAGCCCGAACTCGAGAAAATACAACTTGTTGGAAAAGGTCAGTTTAGAGGAAATAGCTATTTTTAAGTTGTCTTTTAGAAATGTGCTTGAATAACACATAGCAAAGGTATTTTTCAGGGTTTCTCTCAGATTTTTCACTCTAGTCCGGACAATATCCTCTTTTAGAGTATCCTGGCTTTAGCACTGTCCTTACAGCTAATGCTGTTTTATTTCTCCATCTACACAAGATAAATCTCTCTGTCCCTTTAGTGAACTGCAGTGTGATGCTCAGAGCCTATACTTAGCCATTCCCACCTTTTCAAGGCAGCCTCATCTCAGAACAGTGCATGGACACTAGGATGGGGAAACTCATTCAAAGGCTTTTTGACATCTGGAGGAATGAAGGAAAGATGCCTTTCCTTTATTTCAATTTTTTTTTTCATTTGAAAAGGCACTACTTCTTTGGCATTCAGTGTTCTAAATCTGCTTTATCCTTTGGCTTTCACCTGGTAAATGTTGTTAATTTTCCCTTTATTCCCACATGTCCTCCTTGAATACCAGAATCACTTTGAAAAGAATGGATTGGAGAGAAGAGTCATCAATGAATCCCATAGCAAAATTAATCAACTCAAATTTTAATGCAAGAAAAAGATCCTTTAAGACCCCCAGACTCGACAAAGCTGTGCCTCCAGTGGTTCACCTCCTAAAAGAGGCTGCAGTTGCTCCAGGCAGGATTTGGTCTCATCTCTGAATGGAGAGGATTGGGATGCAGCTGTGCTCTCAGGCACCATGGAATTTAACCCAAGGCAAAGTCCAAGGCTTGTCCACATTAATCTCCTCCCAGGTTCGATCAGGGAGCAGACCCAGGGGTGAGGAGAGGGGACGAGGCATGGAACTCCCATCAGAATGCAGGATGTATCTGATGCTGTCAGGGAACCAGACAGTCTCAACAGTGTGGAGTTGAATTCTGGGCCGTTTGGGCCAGAAAATAGAATAAGCCAAGAATACCTGTAATATAATTAAATTAATATGGCTTGTAGGGAAATAAAAGACAAGCAGTTCTGCAGTTCAGTCATTGTAGAAGCAAAAGCTCCCAGTAGATAAATCTATTGTTACTGTTGCTTTGGTTTCCTTTTTGTTTGCTTTCTTTTTCATTTTGGAGAGAACTCTTTGTCAAACAAACCCTGTTTTGTCTTCTGATGAACAAATAAGTTTGGCTGACAGTGATACAGACATAATGTACTTGGATGGCAGAATTGCACTTTTCTTAGTCAAATAATTAAATCAATAACAGCATGCTTGTGGAATCAAGGACAGAATGACTGGCAGGTCCCAAGGCACGTGCATCACTAGAAAATCACTGTGAGAAGAATCTTAATCTTAATCTGTGATCTTAATAACGCTCAACATTTTTAATGTTGATCTAGAAACACATCTGTAGCCCTGGAAAAGGTACAGGTAAAGTTTCATAGTGCCAAACAATAAAAAGAGCTGGCCAGTCACAGCCAGCCCTCCCCAGAGGGGAGGGGAAGGGAGGGGAGGGGAGGGGAGGGGAGGGGAGGGGGGGGAGGGAAGGGAAGGGAAGGGAAGGGAAGGGAAGGGAAGGGAAGGGAAGGGAAGGGAAGGGAAGGGAAGGGAAGGGAAGGGAAGGGAAGGGAAGGGAAGGGAAGGGAAGGGAAGGGAAGGGAAGGGAAGGGAAGGGAAGGGAAGGAAAGGGGACTCGGTGTGAGGGAGGCAGGCAGTGGGATTTGGTGCACTTAAAGAACAAACAAACACCAGAGGCAGTGTAGGAAACAGTATTGGTTGAAAAACTGGGATATACATATATGAGTGAATTAGGTTTCACCTCTTTTAACTCTCGATGCCTAAAGGTAACGTTAGGGAATACTACCTGAAGGGGTTCAGACTGTCAGCTCAGATGAACGATGATTGGATGGCATCATGCTGCAGGCATGATGTTTCTACATTGCTGGGGTTGTGACAAACTGTTTTAGAATCATAAAATGGCTTTTTAGAATCATAAAATGGCTTAGGTTGGAAGGAACTTCAAAGATCATCTAGTTCTAACCCCCAAATGATCTCGAGCAGAAGAGATGAGCGTGTCAAGGAATTTCAGAAGCCAAAAAAATGCAAACAGGAAATTTGTCACATCTTTTCTTAGATAGAGCAAAGATGTTTGGACTGAACTCCAAAGGGGAATGCTGAATTCACCAGTCCTGGAGAAAAGCAAGTTGGAGTGGATGACCTGTTTTGATCAACCACACGCTAGTAAGCCTCAAGCCAAAAGAAGTGGAGCATCTTCACATTGTGCTATGCAAGGGATTAAAGTAGGAGGTTCCATGGTCCCTCTTGACCTTCCACAGACACATAGAACCTCTGGAAGGGACACCTGGAGATCTCCAAGTCCAACCCAACCCCCCAAAAGCAGTTCCCTACAGCAAGTTTCTCAGAAAACTGTTCAGGTGGGTTTCATAGAATCATAGAATGATCTTTGTTTCTTGAATCATAGAATGAAACTTGATCCAGTTTCAACCTCCCTGCCATGGGTAGGGTCACCAACCGCCAGACCAGGCTGCCCAGACTCACATAGGTTTGAGTGTCTCCAAAGAAGGAAACTGCACCACCTCTCTGTGCAGCTGGTTCCAAGGGCTCTGTCAACCCCAAAGTTCCACTCTCATGTTGTCAAAAGGATTGTCTCTTTCCTTCCACTTTAAACCTGTTTGGCAGATGAAGACCTGCTGGGTGGACTTGTACTCCTGCAGGAAACTCGCTGTGTGTTGTGGGCTGAAGAGAAAAGTACTCTTCTCCCAGCAAACTGTTTGCTAAGTCCTCCTAAGAGGAGGGTGTGATGATGGGAGTGGTAAAATATGGGAACTAATCTGTGCACCTGCTGCAGTCTTCCTTCTCTCTGCTGGTACGGGAAGCCTGATTTATGGGCATGATTTATGTCACCTTTCCACACTGTGGACCGCTGGTACACTCTCCTTGAAGCAATCTAAGCAAAATGTTATATGAACAAAGAGAGAATGCATCGTATTTCTGCCATGCTGCTGTTCAGACAGAGCTAAAAAGCAAACTTTGGTGAGCTGACTTTCCCTTCTCTTTAATCCCCAAAGAGTTCCAGTTCAAAGTGCCTTTCTGTAACTCAAACAAAAGTGAGGGGCAGGGAGTGAGGACACAACCTGTGCTATGTCTTATGCCCTCAATGCTGGGCAATGGTCTGTTGATCTTTTTATTTGGAAATATTAATTTAACAAGCACAATGTAGATGCAGCCATGGTTTGCCTCTCTCCATTTCATGGTTCTGGCTCAAAAAAAAAAAAAAAGGAAAAAAAAAAGAGAAAAGCAAAGTTTAATTCCAGTGAGGAAAGCAAGACAGTCTTATTTCTGAACTGCAGGATAGTGTTGACCATAATGGACTCAGGCTACCAAACACCAGGTCCTGCAGACCTCACTCAGACCTTTGTCATCATTTTGTCTGCCTCAGAGGAAATGAGGGGCCATTGGGGCTGGACTGGGGGTCGTGTTGAGACTGGTGGCCTTGCCTTTGCACCCATTTTAGAATCATAGAATCATAGAATCATTAAGGTTAAAAAAGACATCTGAGATCATAGAACCATAGAATGGCTTGGGTTGGAAGAGACCTCAAGGATGATCAAGCTCCAACCCCCCAGTCACAGGCAGGGCCACCAACCTCCATGTTTAATACCAGACCAGGCTGCCAAAATCATCACGTCCAACTGAAAAACTCATCCCCACCATGTCCATTCATAAGATCGTAGCATCATAGAATCATTAAGGTCGGAAAGGGCCTCTAAGACCATAAAATCCAACCACGGACCCATCACCTCTTTGCACAGTAAACCATGGCCATAGAGCAGGTTCCCAGGCAGTGCCAAAGGACAGAAGCTGATAGCAAACAGTTGACCATATTTTCTCCCTTCCTTGTATGTAGGAAAGTCAGAATCCTGCTCATTGCTTTGCAAAGGAATCATTACTGCGTTTGGGTAGAAAGGGCTTTAAAACATTTCAACCAGGAAATGCTTTCTTGTAAGCCCCAATTCATGCCGGGCTGAATTGGAGTTGGTGTCTGTCGCTGCCAGACAGGAGAGCTGGAGTGGATATCACAAACACAACATCAGCTCAGGGCTCAAAATAATCGCTCCACAATCACCACAGCACAGAACGAAGCTGATAACTCATTAGGGAGGAATATGTAGGCAATTAATGTTAATTTCAGTTGACAATTGTAACCTGATGGCTGACTGATGCACCATAATCTGTGCGAAGGAAATAGTTCTCATAGCTGCTTAATTAATGATAAACAGAGCCTTTGTTGCTGGTGTTGTTAAAAAAGAAAAAAGAAAAAAAAAAAAAAAAGAAGAAGAAAGAAAAATCAATGCAGATTTTTTGCCACATGTGCAAAATGCATTCTGGAGGGCCAGCGCTAACAAACCTTGGTGACAAGCACAAGCCCATTGCTTCATCCTTTCATTCCAATGGTATGAGATGGAACGTGAAGCATAATGCATGATCTTGTCGTGGGAAGCACCCAACCCAACAGAACCCGCTCCAAATGGACAGGAAGGGAGAATTGGGCAGGCCTTGCATGCTGTGCTCTGCCCGGGGATCCAGAGACGTGCTCACATTGCCTGGAAACTCTTGACACAGATCATTCTTCTGGCTTTTTGCTGCTTCATCATATGTTTCCTGCATTGTCTTTGTCGTTATTTATTTTTGAGCACGGACATGTGTCAGTAAATAAGAGCTCTGATGATTCTCTCTTTTGTTTTTTTTCTGGGTTTGCAAGTATACGGAATCCCCTCCCAGCAATGATGCAGCCATAAGGCTTGTCCCTTATCTGAGTATTCCCAACACTAATTTTATCATATTCCTGTCACCTTAAGAGTTATCTAAGACAATAGCAGAGTTTTGTCACGTGGAGTTTCTCTATGGCAGGGTCCTGGAGTCACCACACAAGTGGCCTTGACACAAGTCAGGACATTCCAGGGCTCAATGAAGAACAAGGCATAAAGAAGGTCCACTGGGAGCCTCACCTTACAGCCAATTTTAAATGTGAAACATCAGATACAAAAGCATAGACAGTTAATGAATATGGCCTTGAAACTGGTTTAGAGTCTTCTTGTTAAATTAGAGATAAAACTAGATGGATCTGAGCCATCCATGCAGTCCTGGCTTCTCCTATGACCCCAGTATCACAAGGCAGCTTTCACCACCCATGCAACACAGCAGGTTTGACACAATCCTGACTCTTGCTTCCCTGTCTGGAAAAGTACCTTCTGACCCCCACGGAAGGGAAGGGGAAAGATCTGGCAGACGTGCGGCACAGGGAGCCTAGATTTTCTGCTGGCATGATGCAAGGGTCCATTGATGAATTTACTCTTGCAAAGAAAGCTTTCTCAAAGTGCAATTAATTTTTTATTGGTGTTTAAATCCCTGGGAAAACAAAACAGAACAGATGACTATCTAGAAATAAAGCTAATTCCAAGGAGTCTTGGTAGCCTCATGCTGCAAGAATACCAGGTAAAGACTAATTTCTTTTGCAGACTTTGAGCAGCAATGATCGGGAGCTGTGGGCTGAAAGCAGATGTTGGTGGGTGACCTCTCTGAGAAGTGTGGAGCAATCCCTGTATGAGGGACATGATTATGGGCACGGGGGTGATGGGTTGGACTTGATGGTCTTAGAGGTCTTTTGCAACCTTAATGATTCTGTCATTAAAGGCCTTCATTTGAGAGTGGAGAAAAGCATCCATAACTTCTAAAGAAAGGAAAGCTATGGAATCTGCAGTTGTTCCTGGATTCATGCTCGGTCTGAGCATTTCCCTTTCCTACAGCACATTTCCCTCACTGTGAAATGCAAATGATGATGTTTGTCCATAGTGGTGGAACACGTGTGGGTTTAATTTCAGATTTCACCTGCTGTGGCAAAATGAGAGGATCTGTTCTGGGTCCACAGATTAAGCATGGGAAAGATTCTGCTTAGCAATTAATTTATTCCTGTTATCACTGTATACTGTTTTTTTTTGTTTTTTTTTTCAGGCTTCCATGACTGTGGTGCTTAAAAGAGAACACTGCACTTAAATTTCAGTGAGAGATTCAAGAAAGACAAGGAAGAAAACATCTCAGTGCAAAAGAAAAGCACTGGACCAGCTTTGCTAAGAGGGTTATGGTACCTTCATGGTACCTCCATGGTACCACAGAGGGCATGGTGGTGATGGTGGGCATGTGGTGATGGGTTGGATGGTGATGGTAGGACTAGATGATCTCAGTGGTCTTTTCCAACCTTCATGATTCTATGATTTTGCAACTCAAGAAGTTGTTTTGCAGTTAAATACCTTTGTACAACTGTTTAGATTTGCTTCTGAGTTGCAGTCTGGTCTGAGATCCTTTCCAGGCTTATTTTCTATGATGAAAACATGATCTACAGAAGGAAAATGCTCCTTTTCACACCACCCTCTTTTTCTCTTCTACTGATTCCCCCCTATTTTTTTCTCCTTTCCTCTTTGTCACATCACTGCTCTTGAGAGCTGGAGTCATTCCCTCCTATTGTGCAAACTCAACAACTTGTCTCATCCCCAAGCTTTTCTCTTTTTCCTCTCTCCATGCAAAACTTTCTTCATCTTCTTTTGGGAACTTTCCCTCCACCTTCTCCACCATCTTCAGCAGCTGTTTCTGCAGTAAACAGCATTTGTTTGCCTGGTGGAGATTTCTTGGTGGAGTTACCGGGTACTAATCTGAAACCACTTATACCACCACGGCTGTAAATTTTATCTTGGATCCCACAACACAAGGGCTGTCATGTGCTCTGCCTCAAAAACAGAGGAAAAGCCGTGTCAGCTCAAGAGCCCAAGGGCTGAAGAACCTTGTTTGCCACCTCTGCAAACACGCAAGCCCTTGCTGCAGACACGGCTTTGTAGCACCCAGGGCTCAGTGCAAAATGTGGGACAGCTTGCAGACACCACAGACATACAGAGCCTTATTTCTGGGCATGGATATTTAGCAGAGAATGTAGTGCATATGGTGGAATGGCAGTGGGACAAATCTGTGATTATTACGTAAATCCAGCAATGGCCCCACACATGGGACAGGACGTGGGATGCTGTGGAGGAGCGCAGAAGGCAAAAGTCATTAGAGCTGTAGAAGTCTCTTATGAAGAAAGATTGAGGGAACTGGGATTGTTTAGCTAAGAGAAGAGAAGGCTCTGGGGAGACCTCATTGTGGCCTTCCAGTACTTGAAGGGAGCACATAAACAGGAGGGGGAACGGCTGTTTGTGAGGGTGGATGGTGACAGGACAAGGGGGAATGGTTTTAAACCGAGACAGGAGAGGTTTGGTTGGATATTAGGAGGAAGTTTTTCACTCAGAGGGTGGTGAGGCACTGTACACAGGTTGCCCAAGGAGGCTGTGGATGCCCCATCCCTGGAGGCATTCAAGGCCAGGCTGGATGTGGCTCTGGGCAGCCTGGGGTGCTGGTTGGTGACCCTGCACACAGCAGGGGGTTGGAACTGGATGAGCATTGTGGTCCTTTTCAACCCAGGCCATTCTGATTCTATGAAGAGAAAATACGTATTTGCAACGTTCTATGATTCTAAGTCATAGAACCATAGAATGGCTGCACCCCCATGGCTGAGATCTGCCAGTCTGAATCCCTTCTCTCTCCTCTTTCCAACATTCTGCAAAGAAAATATTACATCTGACAACAACAAAGCCCCTCCATTCACAAGACTTTCTGCTGACCTCACTCTTGTTTTCCCAACCCCAACGTGGCTGAGCAAACAAGGGAACGATTTGGAGCTACTGCAAGCCCGCCTGGGGGCCACGATGACGAAGTCCATTGGCCCTGGCCCAAATCTAATGCGAAAACCCTCCCCACGCTCACCTACCATCATCAATTCTGCTTTTATCAGGCAGGCGGTTACTTGCTCCTCGCTTGCTCTGGCTGCTCCACAAACCCTCCAGAGCCAGCAAGGGAAGGAGAATAAATACCCCATCTCCACTGAGACCTCGGTGCTGCCTCTCAACTCCTCAGGTTTCCTGCTGAAGTCCTGGCTGCCTTTTGTATGGCTTCAAAAAGGAGTCATTATGGCCTCTTCATTCGCCTCTATCCCCACTTGCTCCAGCTTCTATTCAGGCACAATGGGGTTTCTCTGAGAGGAGAGCTGATAATATCACTTCTCAGGCAAAGAGCTTAATTCCCACCTTGGGGTTGGGCAAGGCATGCTCTGCAAGGAGCTGTTTCTCTGCACAAAACCCACCTGAATACAGCAGACAGAGACAAACCTACTAAAGCTTGGAGAGCACTGCTTATAGGTATCACTTTTCCCCCCCAAACACAGAAGAACAAAGAGTTCCATGGAATGTGGCTTATTTAACATAGTAAACATTAAGCAACTTGTGGTTGATATAAATGCTTCTTTAATAGGCTGGTGACATTCCTTGGGACCTGTCCAAGTCCATGTATAACTCCAGCTCTGCTCTCCCAGACTCCGTTTCCCTCCTCCCTGCAGATGCTTTTTTAATGCCACAGTAGCAGACTAACGTAATTTGCAGCAGAACAGATGCCTGCTCTCCTCGTGCATTGCACAGGGAGCTCCAATGCCAAACTCAGGCCTTGGTCTTCTGTCCATTGGGATAATAACTCTCAAATGGAATTTGAGAATAGAATTTTTTAAGTTGGAAGGGACATTTAAAGGCCATCTCGTCCCATTCCCTGCAATGAACAGAGAAACCCACAGCTCCATCAGGTGTCTGGAGCCTCATCCAGCCTGACCTGAGTGACTCCAGATTTGGTGCACCACCACCTCTCTGGGCAACCTGTGCCAGTGCACATTTACCCTTATTGTCAAGAACTTTTTCCTTATATCGAGTCCTAACCTCCTCTCTTTTAGTAGGAAATCGTTTCCCCACGTCCTATCACAACAGACTCTGCTGAAGAGTCTGTCCCTTTCTTTCTTAAAGATCCCCTTAAGAAGAAGAAACTTTGGGAGAAGCAGTTTTGCTTCTTTTCCTATCGTTAATAAAATGAGCCTTTTACCTTTTCATGTAGAATTTTGAGTGGGTTGTATTTCCAGCGACAGATGCAGACATGAATTCAAGGCCTGACTACAGACCTAAATATGACAGGGTTGAGGACCAGTGGGGCAGGTTGGTTGGCACTTGTGCTGCTCAGGTCTCACACCTATTGCTGAAGTCCACATCCATGCCATGTGGCAGCCAGACCCGACTCTCCTCTTAGCACACTGTTACATTTTTCTGCTGTTTTTTTGTTTTTTGGTGGTTGGTGGTTGTTTTTTTTGTTTTGTTTTGTTTTGTTTTGTTTTTTGTTTTTTTTCCCAACTCAAAGTGTTTGAAATAGCGTGGACAGGTCTGGAGGTGACCAAGCCCCAGCTGGATGCAATCTCACCCTAAATGGAGTCCCAGGACTGAGCTGTCCCCATGGCCACGTCTCAGAGGGACCGAGTTGGGGTGGTCCAGGACTGAGCCAGGAAAGAGGTGTGAGTGAAACACTGAGGACAGGGAGGGGCCCAGGGCTGCAGCCTCCCTCGTGTCCATCTATCCAAAGTTTCCACTTTGGGGAACATTCCACAGTTTTAATGTATTATTTTTTTATGACTAAACCCCAAAGTGCACGGTCATTCGCCAAGAGGTGACATCTGGCTAAATAAATAACAATTACTGGCTGGTCCAGCACATGTTTTATTTCGACTGAAACTTTGTTTTTAATAAGTAAAACACAGAATATAAATGGGATCGTCGCATATTCAAACACATGCATACACACATATAATTTGTGTGTGTGTGTGTGTTTGGAAGGAAGAGTAAATCCCACATGAAAGGAAATCAAACGCAGAACTTTTGTCCATGTGTTTCAATTACTGAGATCTAAATAAAAATAGAGTGGATGTCATCCTGCTTATTTTTAGCCATTTTGATCGCAGTGAAAATAACACAGAAAAGAACATTTCACCAAAATTCTCCTGACCTTGTCTAGCCCTGCAGATGACAACTTATTTGCTACCATGATTATTATCCTTGCTGGGTTGCAGAAGCAGTAAGCACAGAGGCAGGCAGTGAACCTGCAGATTTTGGATGTCCAGCTTAAGTCAGTCATACAGTGTGAAGCTTCCCTATGTCTTGTGTTTCTCTCCTGCTCTCTATGCACGGCAGAAGTGTATTGGCCACCATTTGTTTTAATGGCAATGGTACGATTCTGAGTCTCCAGTCACAGCCAACAACTCAGCATGAATGAAAACCTTCAGTTAGGATTAAAGGAAAAGGAATAATCAGAGCAGGTGGTGCAGGCAGAGATGAAGTGGTTGGTGACCCTGCCCATGGAAGGGGGGTTGAAACTAGATGATCTTTGAGGTCGTTTTCAACCCAGGCCATTCCATGATTCTATGGTTCTATGAAATGAAATGGGTTGGTTTTCCCTGCATCACACTGTGGTCCAGGCTCTGGAATCTTGTTTTCATTAGCAGAACTATCCAGAAAACTCCAGAACCTCTCCAGCAGAATGCATCTTCCACACGCACTCACATGAGCAGGAGAAGGTTGAAAGGTAGAGGTGACTCCTGCTGCTCAAACACCTGGAACTACGGTTGGATGCTGAGCAGCTTGCAGATCCATCTCCAGTGTGAAGCGGACAGTAAAATTCAGAGCCAAATGTGAGCTGAGAACATCTGCTGCTCAGGGGGCTGGAGCAGTCCCCATCCTTGGAGGTACTCAAGAACCATGGAGATACGGGACCGATGGATATGGTTTAATGGCTACAGTGGTTGGCATGGGCATGGTAGCAGGCATGGGCTGACAGTTGAACTTGGTAATATCAGAGATATTTCCCAACCTTAATGATTCTGTGATTCTATTATAAGAGTTTCAGGTACACACAAGGCGATTCTTGTTACACTGCCCATCAAACAGGAACGTCGCAATGTTGAAAATGACCCCTGAAAGGAGGCTGACCTAATACAGGAGACAACAGTCTGAGACAACACCAAGCTTTATTCCCTCCTTTTCCCTCTTCTACCTCAACCTCTGGCAAGGCTTAGAAATTTTCTACCCAGCCTTTCTCCCCATTCTCTGCTTTCTTCTCCTTCCCTTTTCTTCTTCTTCCTTCCCTCCTTCCTCTGCCCCAGCCCACTCGGTAGCAGTTCCCCATTGATTGTGCAGTTCTGCATAGTGCTGGCATAACTGACCTCGGGGCAAGGAGAGGTGCTGGCTGCTTCTGCTTGCATCTGCTGATGCTCTGCAAGGGCATTAAAGGCAGCACGAAGCATGGGCTGAGCATCCATGAGACTAATACCTCATGGGCCACATAGCTCTGTCATTTTCTCCACACTGGAACGATATTGGAGGCAAAGAGAAAGGCAATATTATGCAGAGATACAGACCTGGGATGAGGAATAGAAGCAGAGTCCTTACTCATTCTGCAGTGCAGCTTGCTGGGGAAAAAATACATTAGTATTTGTAACAGCAAAAAATTACAATGCTATGAAAGGTTATTGGCCAGCAGGTAAGTATTTTATTTGCCACCTCTTCCTCCTCAGACCATCAGGTAGAAGTGTGAGACAAGGCAACCCACTGCTAGTCCTCCTCCAAAGACATTCAACAAAATGACATAAAAACAAGAGTGATGTCCCTGTGAGGAGGGAGACAAAAAACAATGCATGTTTCATAAGGAGCTGGGTGACTCTTGTGTGCATTTAAACTGTAAATTCAGATTTTTTTAGGCAACATCCATCTGTTCCTTAGCGCGTGGTGTCACTGTGCACCATGATGGAAGATGGGACATGGTTAGTGGGCATGGTGGGGATGGGTTATGGTTGGACTTGGTGATTTTAGAGGCCTTCTCCAACCTTAAAGATTCCATAATTCTAAGAGGGCATTGTGATGATGAGTTAATGGTTGAATTTGATGATCTTAGAGGTCTTCTCCAACCTCCTTCTGTGATCTTCTTCATGGGATACAGCTGGAGACAGCTATGGCCATATAGCATCTGGTTGTGCCAATAGATAGGAGCTGGTCATTCTATTCCAAGTCTCTGCTGTCAGCAGGTTAAAAGGGAAGATTTTACCCATCCCAGTGGACCTGAGCTCTCTTTCCTGACCTTCAAGCAGATCACCATCTCTTCTATGAATGGGGGAACTGAGGCAAGAGATGGCAAGGGTGGGGAATCAGGTGGCAGGGACAGAAGGGTTCTGGTTGCTGAACTGGGCAAGAAAACCTAACCCTGTACTGGCTGGGAACATCCCAGTTCAGGCCTGGATTTGCACAAGGATGACAGAGATTGGGGAACATCTGGGGTCAGCCCACTGCAGGAGCGTTAGAGAGAGGTAGAAAGAGTAAAAGATTAGAATCACAGAATGATTGTGATGGGAAAAGACAGGTAAGATGACCAAGTCCAATCCCAACTCATCTCCACCATGCCCACTAGCCATGTCCTCACATGACACTCTTTCAGAGAAGAAATGTTTCCTAGTACCCAACCTGACCCTCCACAGTGCAATATGAGGTCATCACCTCTCGTCCTATTGCTGTTACCTGGAAGAAGACAGCCTCCATTCAGGGAGCTGTAGTGAGCAATGAGGTCTCTCCTGAGCTTTTCTTTTCCAGACTGACCCATCCCAGTTCCCACAGCTGCTCCCCATAATATCTGTGCTCCAGACCCTCCACAGTTCCGTTCCCCTTCTCTGGACATGCCCCAGGGCTAGAGAGGAGCCCAACAATGAACACATTTCAGACCCCTTTGTACCCCAAAAGGACTAAAAAGAGAAACCGCTGGAGGATGGGGAAGGAGAGGTGAAAGGAGAATGATGGGACACCTTTGTGCCTGCAATCAATTCTTCCGGCTTCTCCTCTTTCACGGGCAGCCATTGGTGGCACAAAACGCAGCCGCAACAGTGCAGCCCATTTATCCACGAGTGGACAAGAGGACTTATTCTCCAGCCCTTGAGAGCAAAATCTTCCCAGGGTTAGGAGACCGAGCCTGGGGCTTTGGGGAAAAAAACCCTTTTCATTGCAAGTCATTAGGAAGAGATAAAGGTCTGCCTCGCTGCTCCGCTCTCCTGCCAGCGCACCTTCTCAGCCCCGGGACAACAGTGGGGCCATTTTGCAGGGCCCTCTAATTATCTATTTCCTCCCATTGCTACCGCTCACAGAGGAAAAGAAAGAAAAGATTTTTTAGAAAAAGGGCTCATTTCAACAGACCTTATCTGATAGCGCATTCAGGATGGGTTTCTCTCGCTGCCGGCCCTCCCTCTGCTTTCTTTTCTTGCCTCGCTCTCCTCCTGGCACGGAGGGACCGGGTTTTGTTGTCTGTAGGGCTGGAGGACAGGGTGCATGGTACTGGGATGCCTTTCAGGCTCGTCCTAATTCAGAGCCATTGTCTCAGGCTTTTCTAAGAGGATGACAGCTGACATCAGTTCTCTACCTGCAGATTGGACTGATTTTTTTCCTTCTTTCTGTAAAAGCCTGGTTCCATTAAATGCTGCTAAATACAAACCTTCACTAATTGCATTTCAATATGTATTTTTTCTCTTCCTCCCCCCCAGTTTTTCACATCGGGTGCTCCTGAAGAAAGGCTGAATTAGGGTGCTGGTGTACAGCATGCAGTGCCCACCATGCAATGTCCCCCATACAGCCCCAAGGCACAGTCAGACTGTTGCACCAACCCTTCCTATACCACAATTTGTGGCTCCTCTTGCCCAGCTGGGCTGTCCTCACATCTTCACCTCCTTTTTATAACTGCACTCTAAGGCATATAACCTCATCCATGGTTTTTCTGCAGTCCCTGCATTATCTGAAGCCTTCACATATTGGAGGCATACAAGGAGCACCAGGACAGCCTCATCTTCTAGGGGCAGATAAATAAATCCCAGCAGAAGAGGAGGGAGGAGTTGATCAATAGGCTGTCATTAAGCACAATTAAGCACACTTTTCCTGCTGCCAGTATCTCTTCCCCAAGAAAGAAGTGTGTATGTAAATCCTTTGGGCTCAGGCTAATCTTTGTCTGAGATTCATGCAGCTCTGCAATGCTGCAGTTTGCATTCTCCTGTTGCCACGTGCAGACTGAAAGTGTTGGAATTCAGAATGATCCATTTGGTCACTTTAATAGAAGTTCATTCACAGAACAGCTCAGTCTCAACCCAGTTCTCATGCACAGCTGAAGCCTCTTGCAAAGAGCCATCTAGATTCTAAGAGCAGTCCCTAAGAGAGAGATCCTGCCCTGCAGGAAAGCAGCAAACTTCTCTCACTTCTCACCTCATTTTTCCCAGCCCTGCTTTGCTTCTCCTTCTGTCTTTTCCTTCCAGGTTGCAGAATACTTTCTTCCTTCTATTTTTTTTCATATTATGTTTTTTTGTGTGTGCGTGCAAAACCTTCCTTTTGATGCACAGAACCCAAGCTGTTTCTACCTCTGACTTTGAAGGCACTCAGTTTAGAAACCAAATTGCTTTCATGGTGTTTTCAGCATGATCTCTCACTTGTCTTCGAAAACACCACCACAAATGGATCAGTGTTTCTATACCAGGGTGATCACTGATTTCTACTAAGGTAGATATATCATTATATCTGTATTGCATAATACAAAGATCTTCGTACTTATACACATCTAGGAGTCTAGGAGACGTTTTCCTCCTTTGGTAAGAGGACTCCCTGATGGATTTCTATGTATAAGTCACTACTAAACATGGTTAATAAACCTCCAGCTGGAAGCAGAGTGGAAACAGCTCCCAGGTTCCTTAATGAACATCTTTGGTTCCCTACACTGTGTGTAGCATTTTTTAAGCACAGCGAAGGGTGATTTCCACAGGACAGAAGACACATAATCACAAAATCCATACCCAATGCCCGTGTTTTATTCCAAGATTAGCAGGAACCTGATACCAAAACAACTGATTAAGTGATAGCAGAGCTCGAGCTCTCTGGTCTGATCCGACCCAACAAAAGGCACTGATTCCCAAGGTGCGAATGCAAACCAGACAGCACAGAAATTAATAACAAAGCACAGCTGCTTGAGATGTTACAGAGTCAAAACACTCACGCTCTGTTCATGTAGATATTTAGAAATGCAGTGGGGAGAGATTCCCTCCACACATGGGCCACAGCTACGCTCATAAAGAAACAGGGCTGGGGTGCTGGCTGACGTCATGGCCAGCAGTGAGCCATTCCCTGCAGTTTTTGTGCTGCCTGTCCTGGGTTTGGGCCAGCATCTCCCCATCATCTCCTGGCCAAAGATCAGGGAACGGCATAGGGACTGTCCATGTTGGAGATGGTCAGGATTCCTATAAAAACCTTTAATGCACAGCCATGTTCTACAGCAACCTCATCAAAGCTTGGCCCAGATGTGTTCTGAGCCCTCCCTTGACAAGCTGTTCACAAATGCCATGGAAGTGGCCACAGCACCAAGATGCCCATGTAAAAGAAGTGTTTGGAGAACTCTCTTGGACACGGGTTTTAAATTTTGGATGGTCCTGTATAAGCCACAAGCTGGGTTTAGCAATCCCTGTGGGTCTTTTCCAACCTGGGATATCCCACGATTCTATGATTCTTTATTATGTACCAGAAAGCTGCTGTGATCAGTAGTGCAGGGCACCTGGGTTAATGACATCCCATCATTGGCCCACGCTTTGGCCTCCCTCAAAATATTGAGAGCTCCCATCCCAGTGCCCTCTGTTGCCTATAGGGATTGTGCTACAGTTTCTTTCAAGTTTTAAGGCTCTCCAAGCTCAACAATCAAAGACACATCCAACCCACTTGACTGATTTCGCAGCTGATTATCATGGTTCTCTGGGTGCCCATCTCTACTTTTTTTGTCTGTTACCATCTTACCTCTGGAGCATTCGACAAGAACATTGCAATGTTCCTCTAGGTGTAGGTCAAAAGCTTCCAAATATGAATGAAACGAGTTAAACCTATGCAGACCAAGGTGAGGTGCATCTTACTCTTCAAGCTGCTGCTCTTCACGTGACCCATCCTATCTTAGTCCTGCTTTCCATTCTCCTGAAGGTCTTCATGCTAGATAATTCCTACCAGAGCGCTACGTGAGAAAGCTGTCAGAGTTCTAAAATATCCCCAGCAGGGATGCAAATCCCCAAGTCTGTATCCTCATATTTTGTGGAGAAAAAAATGTGCTAAACGCTCATAAAATAAAGCAAAACCGAAGTTTTCCATGATGTCTTTTCCGAGATCATTGCTCTGTGACAGAAATCAAGCAGATCTCTGCAGCCCATAACCACTTGCTGAGGGGAGGTTAAAGTTGCTGAAAATCCTATTTGACCTTCTGAATGGAGTTAATGAGTCAGAAAACTTCCTGTGGATAATCCAATGAGGTGGATAAAAAGGTCCTGAACTACTTGGCATGAAGTCAATGCCGGAGAATTCCCTTGCTCTCTAATCCCTGACAGCAGAACAGCACAATCTCATCTTCTCTCAAGATTTTATGGGGTTGTCATCATTGTTGTTCAGCTCTCTCTGTGGCTATTGTCTTTTATGGGAAAGCACAGTATACTAATTAATAACAAAATGTCTTCTATGTTGACCAGAAGCTAGATGTTACAAGACAAGGGAGAACTTTGCCCATATTCTTGACATGTCTTCATTCTTTATTTTTATTTATGATATCCTGAAGGCGACTTACATATAGACCATGACCCGGTTGAACTGAGTTTAACACAAATTTACGTATAGTTAAGTAAACCCAGAACATGCAGTATGTATTGTTAAAATCTTGGACTTGTTTCTCACTATACCAGGGCAAATAGATCTTATGGAACAGACTCAGAAATAAGTGAAGCCTTTTGTGAACTTCCAAGACGCCATCTGGGCTCCTGAAAAAGCCAGAAAGAAATCACCTCTCTGGGATGTGATTTTTGTCATCCTGAACTCCTACCAAAAAAACAGTTTGTTGAATCACCCTATGGGGATGCCAACAGTTTTCTGATAAATTTTCAGGGCAGCAGACGACCCATTTAGACAACAAGACTAACTTTTGGTTGATTAGGCAGATTTATAATTGGCATCACCACTTTCAAGTTCAAGTTTTGATCTCTTATCCCATATAATGCTATTTTCTTTTTTTCTTTTTCTTTTTCTTTTTCTTTTTCTTTTTCTTTTTCTTTTTCTTTTTCTTTTTCTTTTTCTTTTTCTTTTTCTTTTTCTTTTTCTTTCTTTTTCTTTTTTCTTTTTTTCTTTTTCTTTTTCTTTTTTTTTTTTCCCTTTACAGGACACTCTGGTCACATTTTCAGGCTAAAGACTTCTTTAATGAAAGCTGGAATCCTTGCACAACCGCTTGCTTCCAGATGCTGAGGATTACAGTAAAACACTAAATATTGCAAGACTTACGGTACAATTGCAAGAGTTGGCAGCAGTGAAGAAGTGGACCAGGACTGAGAGAAAGGGAAAAAATAATGGGAGACAATTAAGAAAAGAGCTAATTTAGAGTGAATACCGAGAAAGGAATTTCAGGAAACAATACTTTCCAATAAATTCTCTGAGGCTATGGAACAGTCTAAAGGGAGAAAGACGGGTTCAATGTGACCAAAGCCCTACCAGTGTGCTGTTGGGAACATTCCTGTTATTGGATTGTTGCATGAAATGATTTTTCGTGCCTTGTTTTGCATTGATCTTTCTCCCTTCCCTTCTAATTGTAAGAAAAGTTGTCTGTTTTTTAAAATTTCCTTTTTTTTCTTTCTTTTTTTTTTTTTTTTTCTCCTTTTATGCATTAAAGAGATCAGAGCATGGATCTAATCTGCCTGTTGGCTAATTATACCACTTCACTTGTCAACTCAGGGATCAGAAAGTCTGCAGAGGGTTCTCAGGGTACCAGGCAGGCGGTGTTTGTTCTGACCAGCAGAGCACATCCAGCACAACACAACAACAGCTACTGGAAAGAATTGGAGTCCAGTTCCCAACGGCAGTATGAAAGTTTATTTGTAAATCTCATTCCATTCTTCAGTGCTCATGGGAGCAACATTGGTCTAGTTGGAATAACAGTCCCTCTTATTTAATGTCTTCTATTGATGGTCCATAGCAGATGCCTAAGAAAGAAAAGCAGGGCAAGCATTTAATGATGCTTTCTCCAAATGTTGTTTGTAGCTCAGGATCTCTGAATAGATTTCAGATATACACTAAGCCTCCAGATCACAAATTTAACTTTCTTTACATATATCCCTTTGTTATCCTTTCAGCCAAAGATGCTAGGGGACTTCATAGACTTCACTTTCCCAATGTCTTTTTCACCAAGATCTGATTCAGACATTGCATAATGAAGGGTCGAGGTTCAACCATCATAAATCTGCCCCAATAATAAACGTGCACATCAGAAGTAAGCAGGCAAAGGAGAAAGCTGGTCCTATGATGACCAGAGCCCACTAAGGCCTGAACTGCAGGTTGACCTCTGCTTCGTGGAATTCCCTGGTTAATAATCTATCATTTCCTCCCTCTTAGCTGATGTCAAAGAGAGTCACCGAGGAGCAAGTGTCCCTTCAGGGGGCTTGAGGAGGTTACTCAAGGGTGGCTTCACAATGTGCATCTCTGCCAGCACTTGTGACCATGCCAGGAACTCCCTGAAACCAGAAGACCTCCTACCAAGAGGTCTCAGGGACAGGTGTGGAGGTACTGAAAGGGTATTTTACCTCTCCCAGTGCCACAGCAGTCCCAACACAATAGAAACGTGGTTCAAGGTCAGTTCTTCCTTATTAGATATCTGATTAGGCAGCTTCCCAGCATGGGTTCCAATTTAACTCTGTTTCATGGCAAGGAATCAAGCGGGGGAGATTTCTTAAGCTAAATGAGCACTGGCCCAGAAGCTGTTCCCCCTTAACATATGGTTTTGGGATAGCCATGGGAGAGCAGGTCATTAGAGGGTGACCTGTCAAGTTAAATCATTCACTGACAGTACCAACCAGTCAGATACCACACAGCAATATTCTCTTCTGCATTTTGACTGAGATGCCTACATTTGTTGCATCATTATTGTTGTTTTTATTTATTAGAATTGACTTTGGTGACTTGGAAGGTGTCTGAGGTTATCTGACTGTCTCCTAGGGCAGAGAATGGACAGACTGCCCTGAAGCAAATTTCTCCCTTTCCCTGTCTCCCATTCGACCTGGGAAAGAGAGGGAATCATAGAATGATAGAATGGCCTGGGTTGAAAAGGACCACAATGATCATCCACTTCCAACCCCCTGCATCCACAGCCTCCTTGGGCAACCTGTTCCAGTGCCTCACCATCCTCTGAATGAAAAACTTCCTCCTCATATCCAACCTAAACCTCCCCTGTCTCAGTTTAAAACAATTCCCCTCTGTCCTATCATTATCCACCCTCGCAAAGAGCTGTTCCCCCTCCTGTTTATGTGCTCCCTTCATTCTAGTCCATCCCAGGTGTGCATATGTACTTCCATGGATGCACATCCATTCACATCCCACTTTATGTCCTTCTGAGATGAAACACAGGCACTATCCCAGGGTTAAATATGTTCTGAAGTCTCTGTCTCTGTTGTTATCAGTATGGATGTGCTCTCAGGAAGTTTTAAGGGCTGCATGAGATGGATGCATCAAGCCAGCTCTAAAACAGGCTCATTCTGAGCAGCACTGGTTGAGTTGCTCCTTGATGCTTGGCTTGTTACTGGGACACACAAAATAATTCAATTTTGTTGTGTTTGCTGGCTTTGCATGGGCCAAAACCTTCTGTTTTAAACCCATTAGAATAAAGTCGTTGGTTGGCTACAGAGGTGACCCATCCTTTACTGCCATTTCTGCCCTTTCTGGTGGCACCCTATCTGTAACTAGATGATCAACGGAACTTTTCTTTGGATATCGGTAATGAATCCACTTTTTCTCTGCTTTCCTGTGAATATGAAAAGTCACTTAAAAAATGAAGAAAGCTGAGGGACTATAATCCAAAGATGAGCCCAAGGGTGATCTGTCCTGAATGCCCACAGACAGGGAAAATTGAAAAACAACATCCATCTGACACTGAGAAAATGGTATTACCCGGAGATACACTCTGCTTCCAGGAACTTCACTCCGTGCCCATGCAGGAGCATAGCAAGAGGAACAGGACTGTTAGAAGTGGGTGAGCCTCACAGAGTCTGACATTTTGCAAGCAACACACATTTCAATTCTGTGGGCTTTTCAAAGCTGGTTCCTGCTCACAAAACCCTTTGTATTTGTAATTTGAACTTTTGTTCCCTGAGGATGAGTCAATTAAACAAACATAAAAGAATGCTGGCTAAGGACTCTGGGGACAGAAGGGACTACCACAAGTTCAGCTAAAGCTGAGGATGGGTTATGCATAGGCTTCAATTCTAGAATTTCTTGACGGAGCAGAGTTTCCTAAGACTCTTTCATAGACTGTAAATCAACATACAACTATGGCAGAAATGAATGCCATTTTTGGATGGCAAACTTAACTTTTCCACTGCCATGGCATCATCACATCATGGGGTCTACAGCAACCGGGTGAGAAGCCAGGGTTACATTACAGAAAGGAAGATCTAGATGGAGCGTTAGAAATGAAAACTCTGGGAATAGTGAGTTTTCTGATCCAATGGCTGAAGGATGGACTCTCCCAGAGTGGGTGAGCTGAATACTGATTCCATCAAACACTTGTCAGAGAAGGCTAAAATACTCAGAAGCTTTGCAGAAGACAGATATTGCAAATCATGTCCCTTCCAGTAGTGTTTTGTGCAATTACCTGGTGATTCAGGATATATTTTTCTCCTTTTATTCTATACAATCTTGTTCCCAAACAAACTGGAGGTTTCTTTCTCCACATGTGCTATGGAAAGAGCCTGGATGCACAGAAGTATGACATAATCCTGTTTAAGTTGCATCATAGGAATCCCACCTTCACTCTCCACACCCAGAGGCTGAAGAAGGGAACATATGACACAAGACCCAATCCTACAACCTGGCAATGGTCAGCACGTTGTACAGATACTGGTCAGGAGCTGTTAGCTGTAGTGGGCCCAGTCTCATTGCAAACAGTTAGAGTCTCTGGCATCACACCCTATTCACCAGTGCATCCTCTAACATCTACATCATCTAGACTTTAAAATACATACCTACATGAGGTTCTTCTATTCTATGATATATACATATTTATTTCGAGTTTTCCTGAGCATATCCAAGATATCCTTGCCAGTACATGGTGCCAGTGGTTGGCTTAACTCTGAGAGTATAGAAAAGGATTTTCTCATCCTCAGGATTTACTTAATTTTTTAATTTTAAGGGTTTACTTAATTTTTGCTTCTGAACAACAAGGAAACAGTCTGTGCATAGAGTTTTCGCTGAGCATGATAGTTTAAATTCAGTGTTAAACCCTTGTTCTGTTTGAGATCTTTGTGGCTCACAAACACTCCCTATTTCTACACGGTCTTTTTTCCCTCTTAAAAATGTAGATGTGTTCTTTACGGGAGCGTTAATACCCTCCGAGTGGTCATTCAGCTTTGCCCCATAGACCTTAACCAGAGTGAGAACGACTGATTTCACACCACAAAAAGACAAACAGAAGTTTTCTGTTATTTCCAAGTGAAGCAGGAGGCAGCAGAAGCCTTGGATCAGAAGCACGTTAAAATCAGTCTAAATGAGACTTGACAGACTGCATCTCCGGGTGACAACAGTGCTGTCTCTCTCTCCCCATCCAGACTTGACACAATTACAAAAGCAGGAGGCTAAAGATAGTGTGGTTTGGTTCTGAGGGATTTCCACAAGCCCTTATTCCTTTTAACTTGAAATTCTATTCCATCATCAGGACATGTGGGTTCTCCTCCTGCTGCTCCTCTTGTTCCGTGAGATGAGTCAGGGGTGAACAGTGCAAACACTCAGCTCTGCAGCTGCCAAAGAGTTGTTAGGGTTTGAGTTAGGAATCATGGCAGACTGAGTGCCTCTCACCACGGGATCAGGGCTGGCTCTGGGTTTTGCATGAGCACAGTGCTGAGCAGCCCAGTCCAAGGCTGGTTTTGCAACAGGGCTATTTCTGAGCAGCCTGAAAGCTGCAGGCTACAGGGCTGTGTTCTGCCAGGTGCTGTACGCAGGAGGGGACACCTCCCTGAAGTACTGACAGTAGAGACAAACCCCAGCGAAGAGCAGAAACGCCAATATCTCCACAGTACTAGAATGCAGAGAGTGAGAGCTAGCCAAATGCAAACAACCTTTTTTTTGAGCTCCTATCTATCTGCTGAGACATCACAACAGAAAATTCGGGCTTACTCAGAGCCCTCCTTTGCTCCTCTGCCTCCCAGGCGAATTGGCATTGCCTCCAACCAGCAAGCTGAAAGACCTGCATCCAGTGTGTGTGTCTGACCACTAACTCTGCTCCTAAGCTCTTTCTCCAGTGCAAATCTCATACATTTGTCTCTACAGAACTTTCCAGACCAAAGTTACTGTTCCAATTAAAAGCACATGCAGTAATATCTAGGTAGCCCTTGTAGCAAGCTGTCTGAATTGCTGACTTGAACATTTTTGGTATCTAAGCTCCTGTTAGATGTCAAGACAGAAGATAGGAATAAAAACCTGTAATTGAAGGCTGCATCTGGCCCACTGGCTCGCTGCTGTGACTTACAATGTCTTTGCAAATGGTTGCAATATCTGCACTATCAGTCTCTAACCCTAACTGTTACCCTTACCCTAACCCTAAACTTAAACATATCCTTAACCTTAACCTTAACCTTAACCTTAACCTTAACCTTAACCATAACTCTCACCTTCACACTAACCTTAACCTTAACCCTAAACTTAACCATAACTCTACCCCTACCCCTACCCCTACCCCTACCCTTACCCCTGACCCTAACCCTAACTCTAACCCTAACCCTTACCCTAACCCCTAACCCCTAACCCTAATCCTAAACTTAACCATAGTCTTAACCTTAACCCTAACTCTCACCTTCACTCTAACCTTAACCCTAACCTTAACCATAACTCTACCCCTACCCCTACCCCTAATCCTGACCCTACCCCTAATCCTGACCCTAACCCTAACCCTAACCGTAACTGTAACCCTAACCGTAACTGTAACCCTAACCCTAACCCTAACCCTAACCCTAACCCTAACCCTAACCCTAACCCTAACCCTAACCCTAACCCTAACCTCAACCCTAACCGTAACCCTAACCCAATAAAAAGCCAAAAAACAGAAAGAGAAATGCCACTTAGCCCGCTCTCAAACTCTCCAGGTATCTCTACCTGCAATATAAGATACCTGCTGCAGCTCCCCTGGAGTCCTCCCCAGATCCCCGCAAATGGAGGCATCCAGGAGACAAAGCTGTCCCTCTGTACCTGAGGTGTGGAGGCAGAGAGGATCTCTGCCTCAGTTCCAGATCACTGCAAGAAACAGATGCTGAAAAAATATGTGACAAAGTGGGACCCTGGAAAATTCTGATTGTTGGGGGAAAAAAGAATATTAAGAGGAAAATGAACTCAAGTGTTCCCAAACTTCTGCAGTAGCAGAAGTCTGTGGGAGGATTCCAGAGGAGCAGTAAGGGTTGGTAGATAGATAGCTTCCCTGGGCTGTGCTCAGCTGGCAAAGCCAATGCGTTTCCCAAGCACAGCTATGTTCTATCAGTGAGTTCCCCCATGCAATGGGATCAGCCAGCTGTTCCTCTTGGAGGGCTGTGCACTGATGAGTTGGTCGGGTGCACATCAGGCAGCAGAGCAGCTGAAGTCAGTGCTGATATCTTCGCTCACCCATCAGTTCAGCCTGATGAGGAGTGATGTCGGCTACAGAAACTCCTCTTCCCTTCTGGAATTTCCCTCTTTGAAAAATTCTCTCCCACTTTCATGTGGTTCCAATCTGGATCCTGCAGCATCCCATTGCTTTCTGTCATTTTACCCTCTCTCCAGATGCCGACAACAATTTGAGACAGCTTTGGAAGAACATCTGCATTTCAGCCTGCTCGCCCCGCTGGACCTCTAAACTTTACCAAATCTACCCATTAGCCAGGAAGCTTTGTCTTTTCTCACTCTGTGCACTATACTGTTTGTTCTTCTGCTTTTGATGGAAACAAAACATACCAGACATCGACTTAGGATCTCCCTGGACACCATGATCTCTGGTAGTGTTAAATCTGGAGCTTTGGTTCGCCTCCTTTACAAGCCAACTCTTTTAGCTCCATTGGTCTTCTGTATCTGGATAAGAACTTCTCACCTCTCCTGAGCCTGGTTTTGAAGTATTTCCAGTATTTACTGTCACATAAATGTTAAAGTGAAAATTAGGTTAAAAATAATGCATTTTTTAAAATTCTTGTCTACAGCTTTTTGTTTATTTCTCTCTGCAGGGTGAAATGAATGAAGAAGAGATCTGGTGGAATTTGGAAGGGTGAACGCTTTTCTTCCTCTCTCTAACCCTTGCATCCACTTTTTGTCTTTTCCTCCCTCCTTCTTTTTCTTCTTCCTCAATTAACCTGTCTTTCATATCTCATTTCAGAACTAAGGATGCGTTTTCTCTATAAATATTGTATAAGGAGAGTAAAGCATCCATTTACATTTCCTCTTTAGTTATTCACAGAGATCAGGATTTTCACCAGAACTGCTGTATAAAATCATATGGATTAAGCATGCTCTGAAGTCACAACTAGAGAAAGAACCTGGACCAACAGAGTAAGTTAGACCCACAATTTTTGGATGGCTAAAGGCAGCAAGGCAAAGCCTATTCCAACCTTTTTAGTACAGAAGCTTAAAAGCAATTTGCCATAACCCATGTCTTGTGTTTCCATCTCCAAACTGGTTTTCAGATTGCAGAGGAAGTGCAACACAAGAACTCTTAGATCCTTATGAAAACAGCCAATAAACAAAATGAAGTTGGACAATTCAAACCTTAAGAAGAGTAGTTCCTTGGTTTGCAGTAATATTTGGAATATTAATTAAAAAGAAATAAATTGCTACTAGCTACTACTAAAGCCACAGCAACCTGAATCTCCAAGTCTGGATCAGCATCCTATTGCTTTGGTAGGGACTTTGAGACTTGTGTTGTGCTGTGGAAATGAAGTCCCATATCAAGTTATGTGTTTGTATACCTGTAGCATGAGTACAAACAATATGATATGGGATAAAGCACAAATGGGACTAAGGCTGCAGACTACAGATGTTTAGTCAGACCTTGGAAAGGTCTGAGGAGGACGTGATAACAATATTTAAATGCATGGAAATCAAAGGGAGGGATAAGCTGGGGATAGATTAAGAAGCGTGGTCTTAAACCACAGAGAGTTGGGTTTAAGAGTAATGATAGAGAAAATAAAGGAGAAACTACTTAATGATGAGGGACACTGAGTTAAATTTCCTGAAAGGATTTTAGTAGGCAATTTTATATGTATGCCAGATAGACCTCTGGAGCCTGTAGGAGTACCTGAGATACACATGAACTTGCATCAAAGCAGGAAAACGGATGAAGTGGCCTATAGAGATCCTGTCCAGCCCCACGCTCCTATGGCATAATGCCTTATTCATCCATCCATTCATTCATTTTGCAGAAGAAATACTCTATTTCAAGAGGTTTATGGCACAGTCTTGAGCCCACCCAGATGACTGAGGTCCACATTTATCAGATGCCCATTTCCCAGTGGTTTCCCACCCACTTGAACATCGAGCTGTTCAAAACAAAGGGGAGGAATCCAAAATCTCCACTGGTGCAGCTCTCGTCGTGTCATTGTTAATGTTATCCCATCTGTGGATCATTCCTGCAGGCCTCTCCCTCTCTGACTCTCACTTCTGCCTCCAGGAGGCTCACGCCAAAGGGGATAAGGGCAGTGGTGCAATTCCCATTCACAAAATCCTTCTCTTCCAGCTTTAATCACAGCCCAGCCTTGCCAAGAAAGCTCTTTGGAACACGGGGAGCGTGCACTGCGTTTATTATAGACATTTGTCACAGCCGGATCAGCATGTTTTCACTTAAATTCATCTGCAAATTTCGTTGATCCAAATCAATTTCTTCTCCCCCACCCATACTGCTTGACTCACAAGGAGAGCTTCTTAACATAAGTCATGTGATATGGAAATATGACAGGGGCTGACAAATTTCTACAGGCTCTGAGGACCTTGGAAAATAGTCTTGGCTACTGTAAATTAGCTTTCTTCCACCATGTTCTGTGAAGCTTGTTTACTGCTAATGCACTTTTGGAAAGCTGTGAATAAGTTTGTTAAATCCACAGCTTTCAACTTGTGGTCCGTGTACTCCCAGGGGTCCACCAGCAGCCTACTGGATTCTAAAGAGAATCCTCAGCATCCTTTCAGTGCACTGAAATTTGTATACAGGATCCTGTATCCACACTGGAACAAAACAAGACTACAGATGTTGGAGAAGCAGTAAAGATCGTTGTCTGACGGGGGACTGGATGGACCAAGAGACCATTCAGTACACACCTCTGCCACACAAAGTGTGAAAAATAAAGTCCTGCTCTTGGCTTGTGATGGCAAAAGAACTGGAGGGCTGGAAGGGCAGTGGAAAGATTTGTACTCCACCCCTATGGCCCTTTGGCAATCAAATGGTTCCTGTGGCTGGGCAAAGAGGGTTGTTTTTGCTGTGTCGCAAGTATATGGTAGGGATCCTTACTTCATTCTCCAGTTATAATCCCTTCCCTTCCCTTCCCTTCCCTTCCCTTCCCTTCCCTTCCCTTCCCTTCCCTTCCCTTCCCTTCCCTTCCTTTCCCTTCCCTTCCCTTCCCTTCCCTTCCCTTCCCTTCCCTTCCCTTCCCTTCCCTTCCCTTCCCTTCCCTTCCCTTCCCTTCCCTTCCCTTCCCTTTTTCCCTTCTTTTTAATGACTTCTCCTCCCTACAAGCCCTGCTGATGAATTTATAGACAAGCCATTTTGTCTAGCAATGAAAAACAGCCACACCTGGGGAGTGAGGCAACAGCTGCCTTGTTACCAAAGGGAAGTATTATGCATGAGTTAAGGACCTATAATATCTAAGAAGCTGATTGGATTATGGGGCACAAGTAATTAAACCTCTCTATTTTACAGAAGAACCTTCAGTAACCCTAGCTCAATAGATCTCCTCGGTTCACTGTATGTCTCTGCTGACAGAAGAGACTTTGCCTCCTCTAAATCCTCTTAAGACTGAAGGAAGAAGGAAGGAGATGAGCTATGGCATGAAGTCAGCCTTATCTGTAGGTCACCAAATCCCTTTAAAAATGTTAGTTCTGTAGTCTGCCATTCCATCACTGATCTGGACAGACCCCATTTGGTGGGCACAAAGGATATAGCACATAGTACAGGGAGGAAGCATTCAACACTTCTGGCCCTTTCACTTCATATTTGCTTCATTATTTATTTACTTCCTGTTGCCTTCTTGAAGCTTTTTAAACCAAGCAAAGTAGGGTTAAGTCCTGGGATGAAGGAAAGAAAATAAACATGGGGAGAGTTTAGGAGCCACTGTGGAGAACAAGCAATTGATGGGTGTAAACAGCACTCTTGACCTGGAAACCCCTGTCCATTTCTGAAAGAAAGCATCACTCTTTTGACCATATGAGGGCACAATCTCCTTAGTTTTAGGACTCCAAGCTTAATTCACAGTGGATATTGTTTGAAGTTTGTCTCGGTGCTTTTGCTCACAGTCACGCATGCAACACAATGTGTGTAACCACATCAGCTACTGCTGGTGAGCAGGAAAGGCCCTGTTGGGAACACAAGATTTCTGCAGGAAAGAGCCAGATGCAGGCAATGCTGTGTGCCCCTTGCTTCCTTCATTTGGGGAAAAGCAGATCTCTTAATCTGGAAGGGAAATTACATCACATTAGAGCAGAAGTGCATTATCATGGGTCATGGTGCAGTGAACGACGTGGAGAAAGGTTGCAGATTGGTTTTCTCATTAAACTTTGGTGGAGAGGCAAAACACAGTCTTGTAGGCTCATCCTGTATAAAAGGAGAATTCTGTGGGTAGAGGTGAACTTTGTGGGTTGGGGTGGATCTTTGAAGCATCAGTTTAATCCTTGCCTTGCCTAATGTGGTCTTGAGGACCACAACAAATCCTAAAACTCTCAGGCAAAAGTCACTACAGTCTGTGCGTTGGTGCTCAGAGGTGTCCAGGAGCTGATGGAGGCACCGTGGCCCTATTACCACTATCCCAGTATCTTCTGCTCACTCTTCAGGCTGTAGTATCCAGTTCTCCCACTGGCTCATTGAAGTCCATTTTGGCAGCAGGTTTCATCAGAGATATGACTTTAAATGGAACCATCCCAGGAACGGTGCAGACACTATTTTTCCATGATGGATTTAGAAGGGACAGGAGGGAAGCAGCAGCCGTGTGAGTGATTTACACCAACTCGAGTCCATTGTTGGATGGAGGAGACACCCGTGTGGATCATGTCACTGGGGCCATTTAATTCACTATCACTGACAGTTTCTGTCCCCAGAACGACCTTTTTATTCCCCCTCCTTTATTTTTTTATTTCATTTTATTTTATTTTTTTAAGAATAGGTTGAAAAGGAACAAGGGAATAGAAACATAAGGAATAAATCAGAAAAAAAAAAAAAAACAACCCTCCTTCCCAGCTTTTCCACTCTGCCTGTGGAGTTAGGTTTGATTTTCTTTCTTTTTCTTTTTCTTTTTTCTTTTTTTTTTTTTTTTTTTTCCTTGGGAACAGAACTATTAAATTTGAATCAATATTCTTTTTTTGGGTTGTTGTTCATCTTCCTTGGTTAAGGATGGTTTGCACATCTCTGTGAGCAGCAACACCCCTCTGCTTCATCCCAGATCCCCCTTGGGTTGGAAGGATGCTTGTTTTTTGGTGGCACTTTGACAGTTTCACAAGGCAAGCATAGAAAAGGTCACAAGGGACTGGAACAGTGAGTCAGGCAGGGAGAGGGGTAGGGAGGGAGGGGAAGGAAGCCAGTGCTTTTCCGATTGAAAACCTGCCACCAATCATGCACGATTCAATGGCAAAATGAATCCCAGGCGCTTTATGTTGTTGTTGACATTTACTTAGCAAGAGGGGTTGACGGGCAGATTGAATGGGGTTGGGATGGCTCACGTTTAAGTCAAAGTGACCGAAGTGCAATATTAAAAATGATTGAAGTGGGAACCTTTTCAGATTACTCATTGGCTATCACTTCAAGAAGCCATGTGGTAAACCGAAAATATGCCGTATGAATGGCCCAGCTCTTTTAAGGAATGCATCGATTTAGCAGAGACTGGCTCTGTTGCTAAATTTAAGCTCCAGCTTCTCTCTGACTGGGAATAGCTGCTCCCTTGCAGGGCTGCAGTGTAAGCTAGGAAGTGCCGTGCTGCCTTCATAAATGGCAGGCCATGCCGTTAACACCTCGGCCCTGCACAGGGAGCTTTGCCGACGGCGTTTCCCTTGCTCCCAATGCACAGCCTCTTCCCAGCCTTGGCGGAGGAGCTCTGTCCCCAAGGCTGACGGGAGGGGGTGTTGGATTTCTTATCCTCCACCTCTTTCCGTTTGTACGCACTGTGCTCCTGCTTCTGTCATTTGGTTGATAAGAGCTCCTGCTGCTCCCAGGCAGCTGCCGAGGGGTGGACTGAGATGCTGCTTTCATGGCAGCAGGGGAAGCAGGTTTGAGAGGGAGATGAAAGCGGGAGGCAAGGAAGGTTGCTTTTTTTGCACATGTAACATGCATTGCTGCTGAGACTTGGACAGACAATTTTTTATAGTGATTGAGTTAAAGGAAAAAGAAATGCCTTCATATCCAGGTAAGAGAAGAAACAAGGACAGCACCTGTATGTCCTGATTACATAGAACTGTAAGAATGGAAAAGACCACTAAGATCATCAAATCCAACCATCACCCCATCCCCACCATTCCCACTAAACCATGTCCCTCAGTGCCACATTTACCCTTTGCAACGCTCCTTTCTGACCTGGCAAAGGAAACCAGAAGAATCAAACTCCCAATGGCTCCCTTTTCCCATCAGAACTTAGCAAGGCCATGGTAAGCCAGGGGGCACCTGGATTTCTTAGCTGCACTCTTCTGATCTGTGAGCTGAGGAATGTTAGAACTCTTCCTGCAGACACATACCCTTTAAGCAAGCATACAACTGGGTACTTATCTGCAACAAAGAGGGGAGGAGAGAGGGAAAGGCTATTTGATATCCATCAGAGATCCCCCACGAGCAAAGGTATTTCACAAGTGCAGAGGAGACAACTGGTCATGTTTCCATTTCCATTTCAGTTCTTGCAGCAGGACTGGCTGCATACTGCCAACAAATGCAAATGAGAGCCCAGTTCTGTGCTGCTTTATCCCCCTTCTTTGTCATGTTCACCATGCCAGAAAGTTATGGTTGTTTCTCCTTGAGAAAGCCCAATGGACTGTTCCTCCTGTGCCCCTCTCCTGGGCTACGGAAGAATAGTTTTGCACATCCCACTGGACTGAATATGGGACAAGATCTGGCTCCACAGCCCAGGCAATACCAGGGGGCTTCTTTTTTGTTCAGAGGTAGTCTATTCCTCTCCTCTCCTCTCCTCTCCTCTCCTCTCCTCTCCTCTCCTCTCCTCTCCTCTCCTCTCTCTCCTCTCCTCTCCTCTCCTCTCCTCTCCTCTCCTCTCGTCTTCTCATCCATTCCCTCCCATTCCATTCTAAATTTTTGCTGGTTTTCCACTGATGTAGTGAAAATACCTCTGTTGGATACACTTCAGGATATGCTTTCTTTTCAAAACAGTAGGAGCTGGGGTGAGATGCTGCTGGAAGACATCCTTCTGCTCTTGAGCTTACCTGGTACACCTTCTCTCCTTCCTCTGTGCTCCTCAGTACCTGCAAGTGAGTTGTAGGCAGCCTTGAAGGGATAACTTAGAACAGAGGGTTCATAAAGATGGCTGAGATAGAGACAGCACCCTCTATCCTCACAATGCAGTCAGTTTGTTACGTTCAGGGTAAATGCTTCCCTCAACCTTCACAGCACACTTGGTTGAAGCTTTAGTCCCAGTGCTTCAACAGTCTTACCATCTCATAAAGATACTCTCTCCTAAAAGGCCAAAATTATCTTCAGGGGAATAATGAGGACAGATTAGCCAACTAGAGGAAAAAAATGACTGAGAAGGTTGCATGCAAGGGAAGAAAAGTTGGAGCTCTCAATCAAGGAGCAGTAACAACAACTGACCCTCCACTTAGACATCAGTCAGCCTGTCCTGGCTCCTTAGACTTGCCTTCAGCACAAGCTTAAGGAGAAGCATTAGTATCAGTCCTCCTTCTTGCTAGGCCCTCTGTTAGCAAAAGCCATATTCTGAATGTCTATGGCCTAGATAAGGGAATAATGCACCTTTATTTTGCAAATAATGAACCAGGTGCAGAGGAATGTGTTGACTTCTCCTGGAATACCTCAAGCAAAGAGCGGTAATCAGCATATGCTGGTATATTCAGGCCTGCTGACCAGCTCTTAGACCTGTTTGGAGTTCACAAATGCTTGACCAGGGTGAAATTGCTCCTAGTTTCCAGTTCATTCACAGTACCAGCACGGCAAAGAAATTCAGCCATGACCTCTGGATCCCAAGGAAGTCAGCAATGCTGTGTAAACACGAAGAGAAAAGACAGAGCTGGTTCCAGAGGCCTGGTGCTCGGGAGCATGTTGTGAGCCAGGCTTTCTCAGTTAGTGGCCAACATCTCTGACAACTCCTCCCGTTGGTGGGTAACTCGTGTCCCTCATCCCATGCAGTTGTGCAACAACATGTTTTGGAACCTCTGTCCTTTTCATTGCCTTAACGTGTTACCGCCTTTCTCTCTGCTTTAATCATGAATGTGTCTTTTTCCCACCTGGGACTGGGAGAGGGTAGTGGAGGCCGTCTTATTGCCAGGTCCCTTGGTTTGTCTTGGCCATTGACTCGGACTGGCTGGCTCTTCCTTTAATGGTTTGCTTTGGTCTTTTCATACAGCAATAAGGTGCTGACCGCTAGACACCTCAGAAATGTATTAAGTAAATAGAAGAAGAGGCATTACAATAATCAAGATGAAATTCTAAACCACGAAAGCGAGGAGGTAGCAATCCTCGGGGCAGGTCCTCAAAGAGAAGGTGAAAAGATGTGAGAGACCTCAAGAAAAGACGGCCTGGCAAATGTGTGTGCGTGAAATTCAAAAACACAAAGTGGAAGGCTATAGTAGCAAAGGCATCTGGATTAAATTACAGCTTAACAGTGCATGAGAGAAAGAGAGAGAGAAAAAAACTTTATTAGATCCACCAACAAGTCTCGCTCTGTTTTAGGGAAGAAGTACACAAATCAAGGGGTTATTTTTATTCTCAGAATGAGCTCGTTTCCCAAATGAAAGATTGAAAGACGAAGTAAAAAAAAAAGTGGTAGGGAAAGTCTTTCTTTCTACTCAAGTCCTGTGGAAAAATCCCCCTGATCCCAACTTTATGAAGCCCATAAAAAAACTTGGAAATCTATCCTGGCAGATGCCGATGGGACTGGTGTTTGAGGCTTAGACTTATTGGGTCTGATAGACAGAGGGGTTGTAAGGCACTCGGAAAAGTGTGCTGCTTTGGAAGTGTTCTCATCAGCCTATTACTTCGCTTAAAGGTCAGTAGGGTGGAGTCAGGGGGAAAGGAAAAACACTGCAGTGGAGTGCATTGCCTGCTGGAGGAAGCTGGGAAGCTGCTGGTGACTTCTTGGAGTGCTTTTCTCTGGTGGAGCAGCGGGCTCCAGCATGTATTTTTTGGAAGCAGCAGAAAACAAGGGTTTCCCTCCTTAATTTTTTAATTAGAGCTGCATAGATCTGTAAAAGAGCCAAATTTCCTCTGGCTGCTCTTTAAATCCAAGCCTGAAATACTACAGCTGAAGGAAGAGATCTCATCCTCATTCTTTCCTCCTCCATAAAGGCAATATGCCTTTGCTCTCTATTTCAGAGATAGATAAAATGGTGTATTTTAGTATATATGGCAACATCTGAGTGTCAATATTTATTCCATACCTACAACGGACGTTGCAGCACTTCTGCCCAGAAATGCTCCTCACGTATAGAAAGACTAAATTAGAGAGAACCAGACTGTCATATTGAGCGCTGCTTGGATACAAGTTGAGTCAGCCTCTTTTCCTGATACGATGAGAGGAAATAACCTCAAGTTGCACCAGGGGAGGCTCAGGTTGGATATTAGAAAGAGTTTCTTCTCCAAAGTAGTGGTTAGGCACTGGCACAGGCTGCCCAAGAAGGTGGTGGAGTTACTGTCCCTGAAGGTGTTCGTAAACTGTGGAGATGTGGACATGGTTTAGTGGTGATGATGGATTAATAGTCAGATTAGATGATCTGAGTTGTTTTTCCAGCCTTAATGATTCTATGAAACATTCCTAGCATTCAAAGGAAGAAGTGTAGACACCTTGGTTTGTGCATTAAGGGATGGGTTTAGGACACCATAGTTTCCTATCTATAGTTTTCTGTTAGTCTGAGCAAATTGGGTGCATCATGGAGTACATAGAAGGGACCTCTGGAGACCATCTGATCCACCCATGTGCTCATTCCAGGCTGCTCAGAGCTGCTTGCCCAGGACTGTGTCCACTCAACCAGGGAAACCAAGCAGATGAGACCCTCTTTGTAGACAGAAAGGAGCAGCCACATGTTCACAAGCCCTGGTCTTTATGAAGGACTTCAACCTCCCCAATATCTGTCAGAAGGACAAGACATAATCTATCCAGGAAGTTCCTGGAGTACACTGATGATAACCTCCTTCTCCAAGTGACAGAGGAGCCAAAGAGAATCATAGAATCATAGAACCATAGAGTCATAGAATGGCCTCAGTTGAAAAGGACTAGAATGATCACCTGGTTTCAACCCACCTGCTATGTGCAGGGTCACCAGCCACCAGACCAGGCTGCCCAGAGTCACATCCAGCCTGGCCTTGAAGAAGAGATGTTTTGTGCTGGGCCTCATTCTCACCAGTAAGAAGGGGCTCAAAGGCAGCCTTGGCTGAGACCATGAAATGGTGGAGCATGAGATCCTGAGGGCTGAGGAATCCACTGCCCTGGACTTCAGGAGAGCAGGCTTTGACCTCTTCAGGGATCTGCTTGGTAGAGCATTAAAGGTCTGGACAGAAGAGGGGCCCAACAAAAGCTGGTTGATGTTCAAGGGTCACCTCCTCCAAGCCTAGGAGTGATCAGGTAAAAATGCCAGGAGGTCTGTATGGATAAACAAGATGCTCCTGGAAAAATTCAGAAAGAAAAAGGAAACTACAGAAGGTGGAAGCAAGAACAGGCAGCTTGGGAGAAATACAGAGCCATGGGATGAGCAGCCAGAGATCAAGTTAGGAAAGTATAGTTCTGATTAAATCTGGCCAGGAAATTAATCTATTACAAGCCTTTGTTGAGTGCACACATGCTCTGCAAAGAAACATGGGAAAATTCTTTCATTAGTGCCAAAAGACACATCTGCAATAGGGAGACTTAGCAAGGTGCTCCCTGATAAATTTCGAGGATCTGTTTTAACTCAAAGGCACACTGAAGATTTCTGAATGGAGGATGTTCCCATTTACCATAGGTAAAACAACATATCTCCACCCCAGCCTTGCTCTCAGAAACTGTTTTGGCTGAACTAATTGGCTGACGTATCCAGGGAAATGCAACCTGAGGCTACATCCTGCATTGCAGCCTTTTGCCTCATTTTTGACCACACTTCAGTGGCTGAAATCAAGACTTGAAGTGAAAAGTTTCGGGCAACCAGAAGTTTACACCTTCCTAACTGTTCTGCTTTTAATGGCAGACGCATAGTAAAACTGGCATCAGATCTACACTTTGTAGGTTGGGCTCTCTTCTAGCAGCTATCATGGAAATTCTGGGAGACAGCAGTTTGCTTTAGCTTAGGCCCAGCCAGGGCTGTGTAAGTTTTCCCCATTTGAGAATGTTGAGCTTCTCCAGCTGATGGCATCTTTTGGTATCTTCTGATCTGCTGTACTTTTATGGAAAGTAATTTGTGGGAACCGACATGGAAGAGACGGACTTCAAAATAACGAAGAAAGGCTTGAAAGAACAGATGCTGTGTTTATACTTTTGCTAAGTAGAAATCACACGTACCTTTCTGTATAGTGCATTGATTGACTGACATAGACTGGGAGAGACCTGCGGAAACCATGGTGTGGTTGTGATGGGTCAATGGTTGGATTGGCTGATCCACCATTGCCCTAGCAGCTCTGATGGCAAAGGTGTGACACACCTGAAGTGAAGGTGCCACAGATATTTCTGGATATTTTCCTGTATCTTTTTCTATGGATTTCAGAATCTGGTGGCCATGAAGACATGGCCTGAATTGATCTCTTGAATATAGATACCACAGTATCTTAACCATAGTTGAGACTTTTACTATAAATTTAAATGTAATGGTCTAGTGGGCACCACCACAGCTTCTCTGACTTTCAAGCTTTTCTCCCAGTTGCTACAATCAATCAAAGATTACAGAAAGTGGCCTCACAATCACATCTGCCAACTCTCTTAGCACTTATGGGTGCATCCTGTCGCAGCTCCCAGACTTACCAATGCAAAGTTTGTTTGACCTGATCCTCTTCCACCCAGAGTACAAACTTTCTGCATTTATTCCTGTTGTCTACTTATGCTTAGGTAGTATGTTCTCCCTTTAGCCACTTGCTTTCCAGGTAAGATACAGGCACACTCTGTTGTGCTGGGTATGATTCAGTCTCTATTTACTTCTTTTAAAAACTGAGATGACCACTGAGAATGATATCTCACTGTATTCCAGCCTGTTGGTGTTACTTCATTTTGTTTTTCCCCTATCTTTTTCCTTCTTCTGGGAGAGGGTGTGAAGGTAGTGGTTTTGGTTACTGTTGGTTTTTTTCTTTAAGTTTTCCATATAGAGAAATACAATCAATTCTGAGGGAAAAAAGGGAGTGGGAGGTCAGAATGTTTGCTCTAAATTCAAAAATTCTGGACTTTTTGTTGTTGTTTGTTTGCTTCTTAATACGAACACTAATTCTTCTAGAAACAGGGGTCTGAAGTTTAAGGAGTAAGCTATGTTGGCTTTTGTCTTATTACACATATATTTCTTTCTTTTCCCATTGAGAAACAGCTTACATCAACCAAGAGGTTTTCTGAAGATGGTGCTGTGAAATAGCTTTGTTATTACCTTGTGATGGATGTTACTGTGGTCATAGGGAAGTGTTTTAACTTGGAATGTTCCCTGCCAAAGCCACTTAGTGTCACCTTCTCCTGACCTCTTTAGCTATTTTGCTGTCCCTTGGCTAAGTACTCCATCCCCACTAGTGTTGAAAGCTCTGTTGGATGAATTAACAGAAATTTGTGAAATAAAATACACAGACAGCTTGTTCCCAAAGCAGAACCTTATCTAGCACCCTGATCGAGCTGTAGGTGTCCCTGTTCATTGCAGGAGAGTTAGTCCAGATGGCCTTTCAGGGTTCCTTCCAACTCAAAACATTCTGTGATACAGAAGGCTCCAGACCACTGCATTCTCCAGAGCTCTAGTGCAATTTGGTATCTCCATTGATGATCTGCATAAATACAGACTTTGCTTATCAGATGTGTAGGTGGCACTGGCTGGGCCTGGGCAGGAAGGGGCCCATTAGAAGACTGGAAGAGAATCCAAAGCAAACTGCAAATTTGGAGAAACAGCCTGGAAAAATAGAATGCCACATGGGCACAAACACAATGACCCAGGTGAGGTTAACCAGCCTAAAAAGGAAGGCCAGCTAGGGACAGGGTGAGGGAAAGGAGCCGGAGTTTGCAATGAGTCACGTTGTGAATGTGAGTCAGCAATGTTCTGATGTCCTGGGATGTATAAACAAAGTAAAGCTCTGTGAGACACGTAAGCACTTCTTCCGTTCTGGTAGTCGTATTAGCTGACGTGTTGAGCACTGAGCTGAAGCATCCTTTCAGATTGAGATGGAAAGGAAAATGAAAGAAAATCTATATGGGTAATAAATGGATGTCCCATCCCTGCAGGCATTCAGGGCCAGGCTGGATGTGGCTCTGGGCAGCCTGGGTTGCTGGTTGGCAACATAACAGGGGGTTGAAATTAGATGATCATTGTGGTGCTTTTCAACCCAGGCCATTCTATCATTCTATGAACAAAATGTAGTTCATCATGACCAAGGAGAGGAGGTAGTTTAGTCTAGGGAAGAAAAAGGCAGTCTGAAATTTGGCATTTCCTTTTATTTGGATGGCTGACTCTGCAATCTCGCCAATCCCCTTTTAGCAATAGCTTTTGTTTCATTTCTGATGTCAGTGTTGCTCCAGTTTAACAAAGCAGCTCCAAGAAACACAGAAACTCCGTCCTGTGACACCACATTGGCTTTCCTATATCTCATCATAGGGCCACAGACTGGCTGTAGGAATCACAAAAACATGCTTGGTAAGGTCTGCAAGAGGTCACTTGGCTTTGCCTCTTTCTGGAGGGAGGACCATCTGCACACAAGAGGCCTCACAGGTGTTTGGATAATCTATTTTTAAAAACCACTGGGACTTGGAGTTCAGCACTGACATTCATACATTAGGAGAGACTCTACCCTCTTCACTGTTGCTTTTTTTTTTTTTTTGGTGTGTTTGTTTTTCTATTCTGTAAAATCAATAACCTTCGTTTTTAAGCTTCCTAAACGCTTTTTTTCACCTCGTTTTAACATGCAGGATTAACTCATATCTTCATTAACTTGCCTATGTGCAAACTACTAGCTGCATTCCAGATGCTGTAAGAGTCGCCACCTCCAAATGCAGCTCTAGTAAGGCACACGTCTCTCACATCTTGTCTGAAGCCTGCCAGCACTGAGTGGTGCAAGCTGCCTGCACGTAAGCAACAAAACCATCCCTTAAAGCAGATGTTTCCAAGGTGTCCTTTTGAGTCAGGGTAGGTCACTGAGCGTTCTCCTCCATCGTGCGTAAAGGGAAGCATGGCAACTGGCAAAGTTATCTCAAAACATTGGTGGAAGATACTACTGGCTGCTAGCCTGGCTTTCTCCAGAGCTGTGAAACTATGGGGAATTCCCAGACTTCCCCAGCATTGCACAAGCATCACTTTTTAAGGAGCACTCTTTGCCTCTGGTGAAACCAGGATGTTTCCCTTTTGGATTCCTACAAACTACGAGTGACTTAAATCTTCAGAAGTTGCCACTGTATATACAAAGCATCTGAATTCTTTCCCCACTGCTTGTGTTCCAGGCTGACTCATCTGACACATGGCAGATGGTATTTGCGCTTCCAAAACCTGGTGGTTATCCTGATGAGGAGTTTTATTTTCACAGGTACAGGTGGAAAGAAAACATTATTTTTCCTAAGGCCACAATTTCTTCTTATTGATAAATTGTACTTCACTGAAAGGCCAAAAGCAAAAAAAACTGAATCTGTATCATCATGTGAATTACTAGGAGGTGATTTCTGACCAGATATATTGCCTGTTTGTTTTCCCAGATTAGCTGGATATGGGCTGATGAACTTGCTCCAGTCTTAGGCTTGTCCAGCTTTCTTGAGAGTGAAGTGGTTAGATAAGAGAAAGGGCACTGTGTTCAGCAGAGGTGCTATGTGTGGTCAGAGCATGCAGAATTTTAGCAAAGAGAAAAAGGTTTCCCTTTGCCATGACACAAAGCAGAGATGAACATCCCATCTGAATCCATCTCTGCTCACTGAGCAGATCGGATACGTAGAGCAGCAATGCAATGGTTACTTGCATTACATAGGAGATTGCTTTAATGATAACAAATTTTGAGTATTTTACCTTAATCTCCTTCACAGCCAAAAAGTATATGTCCTTCTAAACTGTGACTTACATTATCTGTTTGCACATCTATTTGGGATAAGCTCTCAGTTGGTGAAGGTCCACATTTGTAGTCTTGATTTAAAACTGGGTCAGAGAGCCACTAGATGGGGAATTATCTGTACCAATGATTACAATTTTATGTGGTTATTTTCTGTTTCAGTATTACTATATTTGTCTTTCAAATATTTATTCCTTTGCACTAGTGGAAGAAAAGACCATTCCTTGGATTTCAAGGTTTGGGCTCTGAGCACCTGCTGGAGCTGTGGGTGTCCCTGTTCATTGCAGGTGAATTGGACCAGATGACCTTTGAATGTCCCTTCCAACTCAAATGATTCTATGATGTCCAGCCCTTCCAACCCACAGAAAATCACTTGAGCAAGCTCTGCGGGAAAGAAGAGTCTTGATAAGTGAGTGATGGAGTCCAGAGAAGCCAGGCTGGCTCACACTCCTTGCTCCTCTTGTGCACTTGTCTGCATGGCAGAGGAGAGCCTTAGGGCAGACCTGCCTCTTCGGTTCAGTGGGACACAGAGTCTCATCTGAAGGGAGCACTCAGCCCCCCTTGTCTCTTAGTGGGTGGCTGAGATTTGCAGGATCATGGATGATTATTCTATTTGTTTTGCCCCTGTCTAAAAAGGAAACGGGTCCGCTTCTGCCAAGTAATTTTACACCTAAGTATTTCCTTCTGTTTGTCTTAAAAACAGCTTAGTATGGATGTTACCTCTAGGTCACAGGGGGATTGGCAGAGGCTTTTCTGGGTTTCTCAGACTGCAGTGCACTCCTAAAGGCCCGTTCCTCATTGTCAGGTGGAGGCAAGGGAGTACAGAGCCAGCCCAATACATACAGCACCTCAGAGCAGGGCTTTGTCCCTTGCACAAGGCATGGGACTAACCAGGCGTGCTGGGTGCCTTGCAGCAGAGACATGGAGAGAAGTCACATATGCATGCGTGCACACACATAGCAGGTCATTTTTCACTTCTCAGAACATAAGCTCTGGTGCACGGAATCACACACAAGGGGGTAGTGAAACCATCCGGCCCAACAATGCTGCCTTTCACTGTGTTGCAAGATAAAGGATCGCTCCTTCCTGCCTGTCTATTTAAAGGGGGTTTTGTGCTGCTGAGAGGTGCTGGATGGATGGGTAGTGAGAGGCGTGTTTTATTTATTCATAGCAGAAACGCTACGTGGGTCCTTGAAACCTTGTGCTGAAGGCAGAGCTCATTCTGAGCCTCACTGCTACCTGAACTTCCATAGAATCATACAATATCCCAAGTTGGAAGAGATCCATGAGTACATAAGGACCATCAAGTCCAACTCACCTGCACAGTTGAACTCCTGGAGTTGCATGCTGCCCCTAAATGCCATCTGGGTATGGCCAAGATCTCGTGTGTGTCTATGATCAGACAGCTCTGCAGTTAATGGGTGTAATATGATGGAAAGCACAGCAATGGCATCAGGGTAGCAAGGTTTTCGGCTGCAGCAAGTGAGGGCTTGCACAAATACAACAGCTGTAGGCACAGAAATAAAGGAAAGAAACTGCATACCTTCAGAAGGCCTCAGGTAGGCAGGGATATCCAGCAAGAAATCCTCACCTCCACTGTCAACCCTTAAATGAAGTCTGGGAAGGGGCGGATCCTGGCTCTACCCCTTCCAATCACTCAGGTGAACTGCATCCACCTGAGCTCCCGTGGGCTGGCCCTGCCTTCCCACCAGGTGCTAAATCACTGCTTCAAGCTGTGACTTAGCATTTCTGCTAGAATGAGCTAATGATGAAGGGTACAATTTCACATTAGATACAGGACATGAGAGACAAGTGTCAGGAGAAAGTGGGTATCGTGTGCTGCATCAAGTTTTCTTTGCACCACTGACCAAGCAGTCTTGTTGGCTGTGTGTTCATGGATCAGCCCTTGCAGAGAAGGCCACCCATTGGCTTTCCCTTTGTTGCCACTCATTGACCTTCTGTCTTGCATAAGGAAGACTCTGTATTTTTTTTCTTATGGGTTCAAACTGAGTATGAAATCTCAGTATTCTCCATAAAACGCTGACCACAACCCCTGAAGAGGCTGATGAAACAGAGCAAGATCCCACAGCCAGTGCCCACCTTATCAACACGACAGTCTTCAAGCAAATCCTAAATGTCACGCAGAGAGATGATGTGGAGTTGAAATGAAATGCGTGTGGCCACTTCTCAAGTATAGAATGAACCCTCAGTGAATGTGACTGGAATATAGTCCAAGGAAAAAATTACAGATGAGGTCTTCCTGCCCAAAGTACTGCAAGGATCACTGGGCTGAGTCGTGGCTGTGGCTCTTCTGTCTCTCAGCTATTCCATGTGGACACTTAGGTGGTTCTGATCAACATCAGGTGTTTGTGATGTAACACATGAGAAAGTGGGCTTGCAAGAATCACTGTCTAAAGAGATAAAGAAAGATAAGAAGCAAGTCTACGTAAAAGAAAAGCAATGCTATGAAGATGCCTGATTCACGAAGCCCCTTCTCCAAATCCCAGTCCAGCATTTCATCCAGCAGGCGTGTAAATATAGAGGGTATTTTCTGTTCTTTCTGCTCTCTGAAAATGGTAAGTTTTCGATTTGTTTTGATAATCACATTCCTCCTCTGAATGCTCTGTGAGCCTGGAGGGGAGGCAGAAGGTGCCTTGTACAACCTTGAAGGACAGGGAGATTAATGTAACAAACCATCATTGCTGCCCGTGGCTGTTATCAAACTCCTGGGAATAGTTGCAAACTATGATTCCTGGGTCCTGCACTGCCAAAAAGAGTTTTCTGTTATAGTGTTTTTGGTTTTCTTTGCCCGTGAATGTGCTGGAACTTTTTGAAGAGAAAGGATCTGAGTGGAAGAAACAGCCAAAAGAGTTTATTTACTAGCAAGAATGGTTTCCTGGATGCCAAAGCTGAAAATAATGCACAAGAAGCATCTTGTGACTTGCCCACATGTATAAGAGTGGAGACTGAAAAGGCTAATACTCTTAATTTGTCTAAAAGGATACTGTAATTGGTATAATTAAGCTTTTGGAATAATTAAGCTTTTGGAAAAAGTAAATCAATCAGCTGAACGCAGGATGATGTTCAGCAAATCGCATAGTACAAAAACTAGAAGGCAGTCAACAAAAATAGTGGACAGTTAAAAAAGAGAAAAAATGTGTCTTTGCACTGAGGGCAATGAATGATTGGAAATCACAGAATCATGGAATTATAGGGGTTGGAAAAAAGCCCTCTGGAGGTCATCTGATCCAACCCCTGGATGCTGCAGGAGGCAGATGGGATCACCAAAGAATCAGACAAATCCATGGACATGGGAATAACAGAATTCTGAAGGGACCAGGCAGAATTCTGAAGGGACCAGGCAGGAATGGGTGCTGTCACCTCCTCAGAGCAGCAGTGGTTGCTGGGGGACCAGGGAATTGTGGATTTACAGAAAATGGCTCAAAACAGCCTCTGCCGATGGGACAGCTGAATGGCAGAATCATTAAGACTGGAAACACCTGCTAGAGTAATCAAGTCCAAGCCCAACCCATCCCACCATGCCCACTGATCACATCCCTCAGTGCCACGTATCCATCGTTCTGGAACACCTCCAGGGAGGGTGACTCCACACCTCCACAGGCAGCTGTGCCAGTGGTTGGCTGCTCTTTGGAGAAGAAATTGTTCCTAATGCCCAACCTGACCCTCCCCTGGGACAACTTGATGCCGTCACCTCTTATCCTATTGCTGTTACCTGGGAGCAGAGGCTGACCCCCACCTCGCTCCAACGTCCTTTCAGGGACTTGCAGGAGGTCTCCCAAGCCTCCTCTTTTCCAGACTGATCAGTCCACATCTGAACCCATAGGGCATCTCTTCTCTCTGGGACAAACTCAAAGCAGCATGCGGATCTCAGAGTCCTGCTCCAGCCTATTGGAGCACATTGCCACCAGAAGACCCTCTTGGCAGCCTCTCAGATTTATTTGCACTGCTCCTTTCACCACGTCTTCCATGCAGGTACTCAGGTGCATATACCCACACCCCTGTGGGCATGAAGTCCCAAGTCAGCTCCCATTGTAGGTAGGCACTGAGTTCCTCCCAATAAGGCTAAGTGAAGAGCTGGGAGTTGAACATAATATCTTTAGCAGGGAACATGACTGAAGACTCGTGTTCTTGCATCCCAACCTTGTTCTTGCATTTATGCACCCCTTTGAACAGTAATACCAAAAAAAGATTAATTGTCCCCCCCGGAGAGGCCAACCACCCTCCAACATTGTGGAAGGAGTCGAGCAGAAGGAGCCAGAATCTGCTCCCTGTAAATCTGGAAATAAACCCAAAGCAATCTGTGCACTGAAACACACCAGAAAGCAGCCTTTGGCTCAAAAAGCAAATTCTTCAGCAGCAGCTGTTGCATCACTATAGGAAAAGGAGGAAAACAAACGGCTTGGTGCCTATAAACAAGGGCCATTGTTAAATGTACTTGAGGATTTTCGTGGAGACAGCATCGAATTTCAGGCTTCCTGCTACTAAGTAAACGCTCTCTGATATGTGGAGGCTGCTCCTGTCTCTGAGTTTGCAAAAAGAGGAATTGTTAGTATGTTAAAAATGTAACAATTATCTTCCTTCCCTGCAGTATCTGAACTTCATTTTGCCTTGAGCCAGGGTCTGAGGTAGAGAACAAACCCAAGAGAAACACAGATGCAAACTCCAAGGCACGGAGAATTGCTTGTTCCAGGCTGGAAGACCAGATTCACTCTGCTCCAGTTCACCTGTGCTGTTTTGACCTAAATCAGGGTGTGCTGAGGGGAGAAGGTTTACAATTAGGATTGTGAATTCCCCATTGGATGTGAATGGGTCGGGGTGTTGGGAATAAAACACAGCACACTCTTCTGGATCCACACTCAGTGCTGGGCCTGACTGCACCAGAGCAGTCCTTGTTGCAGGCAGGTAATGGGTTGGAAATCCCCCCACTCCCATGGCAGTGGGGTTGGAACCAGATTATCTTTAAGGTCCCCTGGCCATTCTGTGACTCATTCCATTGTAAGAGCAGAGTGTTTCCAGCCACGATTAAAACCAAATGGGATCTACCCATCTGCTCCCCTGACTTCCCCATTCTACACATACTTTTCTCCTTCTGGCATGAACATTGTGACCCTCTTGTATGCTTTCAGCATCACAGAAGTAAAGTTTCTGGATCTGTGAACAAGGCTGAAGAGGGAACATCAGATTTCATCATGGGTGGTAACACATGGAACAGGTTGCCCAAGGAGGTTGTGGATGCTCCATCCCTGCAGGCATTCAAGGCCAGGCTGGATGTGGCTCTGGGCAGCCTGGTCTGCTGGTTGGTGACCTGCACACAGCAGGGGGTTGGAACTGGATGAGTATTGTGGTCCTTTTCAACACAGGCCATTCTATCATTCTTTGATTCTATGATTCTATGATTCTGTGATTTCAGAAGAGCAGGAACAGGGGAAAGGAAGGATGCCATTTTCCACTCTGATCCTCTCTATAGAGGGGATGCCTTGACATCTTCACTAAAGACCTTCTGAGCTAGAGGTGGGCATCCCGTTGTAACAGCGCTGATTTGCTTTGCTTTCTTCTAATATCCTCAAGATAAAACTTGGTATGGCAAAAAAATCCAACCCTTGATATGACAGAAGAATCAGCCGATGGATTTTTGATGTTGTTTCTAATCTTCCTGTAGATTCACACAGCTCTGGATTCAGTACTGATTCGAACAGATTTCAAATACAAAGTGAATTAATATGTGTCTCATAGCTCCATAAATGCTCATGTGAGCCCATATGGCAGAAGTCACCTCCATCTGTAATGTGATGGATTGAAATCCATCCCTCTATTTTCAGACAATCCACTGCTGCCCATCCCCAGGCCTGCACTTTTTCCTTACTAAAGGTAAATTAAAGGTAAGACTTTGCTAGGGCAAGGAGTTTTCTCAGACTAAGGCAGGTTTTTGTTTTTCTCACTGAGGAAAGTGAGAGAGGCGTGTGATTATTCTGAACAGCTCTGGAATAAAGAGACATTTGAATTGTGTCTCCTGCAGAGACAAAGCACTCAGCATCTCCTCTCCCATTGCTTCATAGCTGGGTTCAATGGGCTGGTGATGATTTACCCTCAGCTCTCACCTGCTGCCTGATGGTACAGTGAAGTTCTGTATTTTATATTTAAAGGGTTCATCAGAAAACCAGGGGATCAGTGAGATTGGAGCAGATCTCTAGGGGTGGCTATTCCAAGTCCCAGACAGAAACAAGTCCCCCAACTTTGGCGTCATCCAGAATTTTTCTTGGGTGCAGTCTGTCCCATCATCTGTGTGATGAGCTAACGTGGAAAAAATAAGAGCCGCAACGTTCCTCTGCCAAACTGCAGGGATCTCTTTCAAGGTTCTAAGCTAAAAGCTAAACCAATGTGGCCAGAAATGGGGACGTGGTTTATTCACATTGCTATTTTCCATGAAACAATGTTAATGCCTTGGAGGCACGCTGGAACCACCAAATAAAATGTTTTTTTTTTTTTGTGCCTTGTCACGATGGCCCTTATGTTTGTCTCGCAGCCTAAACAGACTGAGGCAAGGAAGGCTCCTGGGAAGGCATTTGCCAAAAAGGCCATTTGGGCAGCAGTGCACCCTGACCACCCAACGCGCTCCGTGAGCAGGAGGAACCGGAGATGTTCATCCCACCATGGAGAAGCATCTCTGGGATGGGGAGCAGAACACTGCTGTAGTAACTTGAACGTAACTGCCACCTCCCAAGGTTAGTGCTGAGGTCTTCTGGGAGGCACAGTGGGACAAACAGCTCTGTTCTGGGGAAAAACACTTTAGAAACCCAAGGGCTTGTGTTTAGGACTCTGAGGACATCAACTCACATCTCTCCTTTGGCCAACCCTACTACACCATTACCCCAGATAAGACTGCTCTGCTGGCAGAAGATGCAGATCCCCCCTTCCCCTTGCTGTTCCTCAAACTCCATCCCTGGAAACCAGGCCTGACCTTGCTTAGCTGGAAGAATCTTAACACAAGCATCTGAGGGCTTAAAGCAAGACAAAAGCAGTTCCTGTAAAATCTGTCAGGACTGATCGAAACCATATTGGCTGCTTCAACTTGAAAGGCCCTAATCTCCTAGGGACGGAGCGATGGAGGGCTGCAAGATTCTTAGAGCACTTATCTGCCTTCACAGCCTGCATCTGGGTGGATTTAACCTCGATCCTGCCTGTGGAAGCAGCCGCTGGACGTGTGCAGCCCATCTCTGGATCAGGGGGAGGGGAGGTTACGTTCCTGGTTGTCTTGAAAGGAGACATCAATCATCCCCTCAAGAAAACACTCCCTGAATCTAAACAGCATCCATAGCAGCTGCTCAAGCCCTCATCCATTATTCCCCCCACGCACAGAGATCCTCTCGTATTAGAAAAAGAAGGAAAAAAAAAAAAAAAAAAAAGGAAAAAAAGGAAGAGAAAGAAAAGCCCTACCAAAACCTGAAGTTCTGAAAGTTCACTCAGAAGACACATTCAGGCTTACATGAGACATCCATGGCACACAGCCAGCGTTGGGGTGACCTGCGGGCTGCTCCCGCAATGGGACTCGGGTTACACCGACCATCTCACTCCTTCCAGACAGGACCATTAGCTCTCGACCCTATTGATCATCCCCAGCTCTCAGATCCTGCATGGCTGCCCCACGTGTCCCTTCTTCTCCCCTGGCCGCCCCTCACGACGTCGTGCCCCGGCTCCAAGCTTCTCTCTTCCAGGCTCTGAGCTCATCCCTCTTTCATTACACGGTTTGTTTTTGCTTTTTTTCCCTTTCTTCTTCTTCTTCTCTCCCCTCTCCCCCCCCGCTTTTTCACTCCTAGGCTGCTGACATGTAGATTTATAGCCAAATGTCAAAGCTTTCTGGGTCTTGGACTAGTTCTACTTACTCTGGGAAACTTCTGGAAAAAGAATTCATGGGCTGGAAGGGCTTAAATGCATCTGTGGCGGATTCAGCTCCTTGCTGTTAGCACCCTTCAGAAGAGCTGAATGCAGGCCAGGTTTTGTTTATTTTCTTCACTAAATCCCCTTCCCTCTCACTTTTTTTTTTTGTTCTCCACTGGGGAGGAAAAAAAGAAAAGTCTGATGGAACCTCTGTCTCCCAGCATTCCCATTTCTTTCCCTTTCAGCATCTTATCATGATTCCTTCTAACTCCACCATCTCTCTCCACCACTTCAGCATCCCATAAAATGGGCTCGATGGCTGCTGGAATTTCCTTCCCATCATGATGATGGCCATGGCAGTTAGCAGATCCTAATTCACGCACTCATGCACAGAGACTTGGCCATGGCTGCTCAGTTCTCACCAGTCTCAGGGTGGAAATTCCTTCAGAAGCTGAAGACCTGCTGCAGCCAGCCGGCAGGGTAATGATCCAAAACTAGAGTCACCACGTTCATGGCTAGTTTAACAACTTATTTTGTTTCCAGCACCGCACACTTCTTGCCTAACCCTCAGAGGTATCCAGCTTTAGACCAGAAGCCTGATTTTAACCTGAAAAGGTCAAGCCACAATTATTCAAGCTCTCATTTCAGACTGCATGTCTAGCTTCTAAACCAGGGCAAAGTGCAGGCAGCTTGAGTTGGAAAGGCCACCAAGGCAAAGCAGAGAACACAAACTGTCCATCCACAAAGATGTGATGCCTACAGCTGTCCCAGATCCCTTTCCCCCAGAGTTGTCCCTCATACATTGACAAAGCATAGTCCTGGTTATCTTCTTGTTGTTCTCTGGCTATGGATTTGCAGATTTACTTGGTGTTTGGGCTCCCACTCAGAATGCCAGTGAGATCCCCTACGTAGAGCATGGCCCCAGACCCGTTGGTCACAGAGGACCCTCTCTGGGCTCATGTACCCATCCAACCACCTTTGTATCATGTGGGTCTTGCAACAGGTGGGTGAGAAAGGCCCTGACCTTTCTCTGTACAAGGCATGGTTTGGCTGAGCAGTAGGACCTTTGTCCCGTTCTTCTCCAGCAGAATTCAAAGCAGGTAATTTCCCAGGGACAGACCTCCGGAGACAGAGATTGGAAGATGCTGTGTCCTTATGAAAAGTCATGCAAACACTGGTCATTCTGAAAAGCAGAAGAAAACGAAGACAAGTTTCCACTTTAAAGTGTGTTTTGTAACTCTGCAGACCACACCGACGCTTCTGGGAGCCGTCTGGGAGCACAGACACCTAATGTAGCTTTAGATGCTTGCATTGTGCACACCTAGATGTAGGGGTCTGTGAGTGACTGGGAGAGCCCATCATGAGTCAAAGCTCAGAGGATGGAAAACTCATGATGACAAAACTCAGATGTAGTGGACCAGCAGTGCCACCGCTGTCCTCTCTACGAGTTCACCGCTGCATCACCATTGTAGAAAGAGCTCCTTTTATGCTGCTTGGATCACCTTGGCATTTTTCTCTTCCTTTACTTCTTTGTAGCTTTGGTATTGGTAGGAAGATGCAATACTCCTGTGCAGCAAAACCTGTATTAGGCTCCCTACGATCAACAGTAGCTCTTAAATCCTGAGATTTCTAGATGCTGGTGAATATCAGTAAACAAGTAACTTATTGCTTAGAGAGCACTGTGGAGTCCTTGGTTTCTGTCTCCTCCCCTTGGGCCTTGGAGAAGCCACTCTGAAAAGATCTTTGGTAGAGACTGAAGCTGCTAAGCTTTTCAGCTTCACTCTTCCATCAGTCCCTAAGGTAAAACCTGCAGTCACGCACGCATCTGAGAAGCCTTGCAGGATTTGATTTGTAACCTGGATCACACCAGCTGGTCTTCATCTCATCCAAACGTGGATGTCGACAGTGTGGATTTCCCTACCTGTCATCTCGACTTCCTGGAGGGTTCGTGGCAGAAGTGGGAACTCGCAGGCTGCGACTCATCTGACTTATTTTAGGTATCTACATCAGGATGAGGTGAATCATGCCTGAAAGTTCCTTTTTGTTTCCCCCATTAACTATTTAAAAAAAAAAAAAAAAAAGCCCAGTCTAGACTAGATTTGAACTGCTGGCAAGACATCCGTGAGGAAAAGCCAGAAGGACAGGTCAAAATTTCAGCCCGGGCAGAAAGAGAGACGTATTGGAAGACAGAGGTGGATTTGTGAGTCATCAGCACAGACGATGTGTTTGTGGATGAGGTTCCCTAAGAGATGGGGCACACGGAGGGAAAAGAGACCACGTGCAAAGTGCCACTAACAGTCCCATAGGCAATGAGTAGGGAGGTCAGGTGAATCCTGCAAAGGTGACTGAGAGGTAGGAGGAAAACCAAGAGGGAAAAGAGTAGCAGAAATCAAGAGGAACAAGACCTGAAAGAGAAGAGTACATCCAGTGACATTGTAGATGGGGCTGGCAGGTCCAGGCCATCCATGCGCACAAGGCAGACTTGAAGCTTGGCTGGGAAGAGATTGTTAAAAAGTTTGATTGCAGCAGTTTCACTGCGGTGCAGTAGATGGATACAGGAGATGTCTCGAAGAAGAGATAGGGTGAATCATGATAGAATTCAGGTTTGGAAGAAGTAAAGCATGTTTGCAGTGGCAGAAAAGGGACAAAAGACATGAGAGATCTGAGAGAAGGTTGGAAAGGTAGGCAATGGGAAACAGATACTGGGAAGGTTTGGTGGGGAAAGAAAGGCAAGAGAAGATGAAAATAACTGATAAGAAATGTTTTTTTTGTGTGCAAAATCAAAGGGGAAAAAGCCTTAATCTGTACATGGTGACAGCCTCTGCTTTCACCATGGTTTGGCTCTGCTATGAAGTGCACAGACAGGTATTTCCAGGAAAATGCAGAGTTAAGGACTGAAGAACAGTGTCGCCTTTTGGATGCAATATAAAGCTTGCTGCTGAAAGCTGATCTCTAAAAGGAGGAGTACAAAACGATTTTCCTTACGGAGGGATTGTTCCATAGAAATGAGTTTCTTACATTTGCTCTACACATCTCATGCTGTCCTACCTCCACCCTGATGCACTCCAATATTTCCTTTACTTCTTACTGCTTCAAAAGAAGTGTAACTGTTAGGTCAGGAAGGTGGTGGTCCCCTTCTACTCCATCCTCATGAGATTTAATCTGCATTCATCTCTGGGGTTCCCAGTAAAGGACATGGAACTGTTGGAGTGGGTCCAGAGGAGGCTATGAGGATGCCCAGAGGCTGAAGACAGAACCTATGGACACAGGCTGGAGAAGAGAAGCCTCAGGGGAGATTTCATTGCAGCCTCCCAGTACCCAAAGGGACCTACAGGAAAGCTGGGGAGGGACTTTTTGCAAGGGCATGTTGTGATAGGACAAGCAGTAATGCTCTCCAACTGAAAGAGAGTGTATTCAGATTAGGTATTTAGAAGAAATTCTTCAGTGTGGTGAAGCTCTGGCACTGGTCCCCAGAGTACTGAGGGTGCCCCATTCCTGGAGGTGCCCAAGGCCATGGGTGCAGTTCTGGGCAGCCTGAGCAGGTGGGGAGCAGCCAGCCCACAGCAAGAGATGGGGCTCGGGGGACTTTAAGGCCCCTTCCAACCCAATCACACTGTGATTCTATGTTTCTATGGAAAAAAGACCCAAAAGCATAACAATTACAAAGATTAGGCAAAAACAAGAATACCAATTACAAAGACCATTAAAGTAGGCCAGCCAGGGGTAGATGTTCATGGGTCGGCTGATCTTAGTGGTCTTTTCCAACTTTAATGGTTCTATGATCCTATGATTCTATGATTCCATGACTTCTGCAGAATGACAGAGCACTGCAGGTCTCTGTAAGGTGTTCTGCCATTTTAACATATCATGTGCAGTGTCCTCTGCTCTGTTCTGCCCATTCTGTGCCTCTTGGGGGGACCTAAGCATGGTGTGAATGAACCGGAGCTCGGCAGTAATGCTGGGGAGCAGTCTGGTGGCACATCCAAACCCAAAATTAGCTGCACAGGGTGAGCTCTGGTGGGCATGAATGCAGAGGTAAGAACTGTCCTAGGACAAGAAGTGCAGTCCAGCTTTGGTGCAGTAATATTTTGACAGGATCAGGGCAACTCTGTAGGCTGTTCCTTGTGTTCTGGTGTGTGTTCTCAGTTGGGGCTGAAATTTATTTTTATTTCTTTTAAAAGGGGTTATAAACAAATCGATTCGGGTTCCCCTCAGCCTCATCCACCCTCTTTCCCCCAGCTCTGAATCCTCCTTTCACTCCGCCGACATCCAGATGCTAATTTGTTCTCCCCCTGACCTTGCTCCTTCCCCTCCTGATTTGAAATTAGCTTACTAAAACATGTTTTCTTTTAAGAATCCACAGCCTAATCCAGAACAAACAAAACACATTTTCGCAAACCACCAACTGCATGAACTTCTGCCCTGGCCTTGACCGCACTCTCTCCTCCCCTCTCCTCCCAGCCCCCCCATCCCGCCATCACCATCCGACTGAGTTTTCCAGGACATTTTTATTCACTGACGAATACAGTTGCAAGAGCTCAGAAACGGTGGAATTTTTTTGGCAGCCGCCGGAGATGTTATTTTATTTACTTTCCTTCTGCATGCATGGATTTGGAGCGGTGGGTTCGGAGACATGCGTGATGAAGATGGATTTGCACACGTTGGCTTTCTTCGGCGGGCTGTGCTGTAGGTGGAGAAAAGCCCTGAAAGGGAGAGCTCTTCATTCTTATTAATCTTAGGGGAGGAGCTCTTAACGCTTATTAACCTTCGGGTTTCAGAGAACAGATGGTTTGGGACGTGAAGCATTGAAACGAGACCGAGATGAGGCTGCTGGAACAAAACCGTTAATTATTCCAACAGCACACAGGTCAACTGTTGCCCTTTTTTCTGCATTTCCTATGAATGGCTGGGTTGTTTGGTTGTTTATCTTTCTGGTTAAGAGCTTTCCCCACTCCCTCCAGAACACACAAATTCAGTCCCAGAGAAGGTGAAGGTTGAATACCAGCACTCTGCACCTCGATTCCCTTTTCAAAAACTCATTGTGACTTGCGAAAGAGGGAGTGAGTAGGGGGGCAGCCCTCCTTTAAACGTGGGCTATTGCTTTAGAGTGCTTTGGCTGTTCTGTGGAGGGATGTCAGCTCTGTCTCCGGCCAGGTAACAAGAGTCATGGAATCATAGAATGCTTTGAGTTGGAAGGAAACCCTTAAAGACCATCTGGTCCAACTCCCAGCAATGAACTGGGACACCCACAGCTCCATCAGGTGCTCAGAGCCCCTCCAGCCTGGCCTTGGGTATCTCCATGGGGTACCCACCACCTCTCTGGGAGACGTTCTCTGGATGCACTCCAACAGGTCTATGTCTCTCCTGTACTGAGGACTACACATCTGGATGCAGTGCTCCTGCTATGCCCTCTACAGGACAGAGCAGAAGGGATGAGAACCTCTCTTGCCCTGCTGGCTGCGCTCTGTGCAGTGCACTCCAGGGTTCCATTGGCCTTCTTGGCCACCAAGGCACACTGCTGGCTTGTGGTCACCCTCTTGGCCACCAGGACCCCTAAACCCTTCTCCTTGTAGCTCTTTTCCATTGGATCTTCCTTCAATCTGTACTGATGGATGCAGTTATTCCTCATCAGATCTAGGACCTTGCACTGCTCTTGTTGAACCCCATCAGGTTCCTCTTTGCCCAACTCTCAGCCTGCCCAGCACTCACTGGATGGCAGCATGGCCTTCTGGGGTGTCAGCCACTCCTTCCAGCTTCATGCCATCAGCAGATTTGCTGAGGATGGACTACGCCCCTAACCCATTGTAACTGATCTTAATGGCTGTGTCTGGAAAGGACCTGATCAGAGTCACAGGGGTAAAGTTAGAAAGAGCCAGAGGAGAACCCAGTATGACCCCTTCAAATGTCACCTTGACCATAATTCCTGAGTTACAGGATCTCTTCATAGAATCATAGAATCATAGAATGGCCTGGGTTGAAAAGGACCACGATGCTCATCCAGTTCCAACCCCCTGCTATGTGCAGGGTTGCCAGCCAGCAGACCAGGCTGCCCAGAGCCACATCCAGCCTGGCCTTGAATGCCTGCAGGGATGGGGCATCCACAACCTCCTTGGGCAACCCATTTCAGTGAAGGTAGAAGGTGGCATATGAATAAGGAATATATTTTCCTTCCTTTGTCCCTCCCCTCTTCCCTTCCTTCATTCTTTCCTTCCTTTCCTCTTTTTCCTGATTGCATCTCCCAGCCCTGGGCTGCAGCAGCAAAACGTTTCACTTCCATGACAAAGCTCTGATTTCCAGTGGCACTGGCTGATGTTGGTCAGCCCCACTGGAGCCGTGCTGCCCAACCACAACAACAGAGCTTCCACCTTGTTTTTCTGTGGTGTCTCTGGCAAAGGGTGTGCGGTATCAGCTGTGCCATGGGAGAGCCATGGGATCAGCTCATGCGAGCTGGTTTGATGGTGGGAGGAAAGAAAGAGGAAAGATGAGAGATGGGCGCAGGGTTGGATTCCTCTCTGAATCTTTTACCACGTTGTTAAAAATAAGCATCTCCAAGGAGACACTTGCATGACCTAGCTGTCCTGGTGTAGCTGCTCTTTGGCAGCGACCAATGCCTCTGTTAATGATTAACACAACTCAGGAAATGCAGATTGTTAAATCCCTCCATGCAGCTCTGTTACCTGTCTTTTCAGGGGGACACCAGAATTATATGCAGAGTATTTCATGAAACGCAACTTTAAATCCATCAACCCAAAGCCCAGAAGGTTCTCTGGGTATGCAGGACACCTGCCTGCAGAGCTCTGTCCAAACCCAAATCAGGGAGTGCAACGCAGAGTAAACAGATGAAATTACTCAGCCTCAGTTAGAATCAACAGATCGGATTAAAAGGTTAACAGAGTCATTTCTCACCTTTTAATCTATACATCTCTGACAAACAAAAGCGAGAAATACAGCCAGGTTGTCAGGGAAAGCAAATATTGTTTCCTTAAATGTTTTCATGTGCTAGAAATCTAATTTTCCAAGGAAAACAACTTCAAGACTGAGCTTTCTGACTGTCCTAGTTGTCATTCCCCATTCAGAACTACACATGCTGCTTCAAGAAGCCAGATTTGAGGGGACTGACAGGGCTCTCTGCCTGCCCAGCTTGCTCCTAGCTGACCCTGCTCCATTCGTCTCAGAATCCATGCCTGCCAGGTTACTTTGCTGAGCTGAATAGCTGTTTCAGATCATTTTTCTCCAGCAGTCTTAACTTTCATTTTCCAAGTGGAAGATTTTGTGTATTCATTTCCTGACCATGCTACTGATCTCTCCAGAACGTTTTCTTTATTTTTTTTCCTATCCACGTCCTTGTCCCACTTTCAAATTTCATTATGAGGATTTCTTCAGCTCAGTCCTTAAGGAAGATGTTAAGGAGTAACGAGTCAAACTAATCAGCCTCTCCTTGGACAAATCGGCGGGACAAATGCCATCACGACTCTTTATATGCATATTTGTGTAGATGTGTGCATACATATATACACAAAGCCAATATAACATCAAAACAGTGCTTGAGTGGTGATTCCAACACGGATATACCATGTAAATGATGGTACCTTTGTAAAGGGAAGATGACAGCAGAATATATAGATAGATGGACAGTAGTTTTGACACTTTGGGCAGGCAGAAAAATGCTCCCAGCTCCTGTAAGAGAGACAATTCAAGGAGGCCGTTCTGAAATCTCAGGCTCTCTCTTCTCTTCTGATGGTAAAAAGAGAAATCCTAGTGGCCTAGAGTAAAGAACTCACTTTGATGTGAAAAACCTCTAATGTAAATCCCAGCAGAATGAGTCTCTTTTCAGCTTAGTACAGCTTTATAGGGAATATATAGGATGGGGATGCTGTGGCAGTGCGTACATTTGAAAGAATTAACTACTGGATAGGTCTGTAGAGCCATGAATCACAGGGAACATCCTCACCAGAAGTCTCACCAGTACCAGTGCTATTTCTTCTTGCCAAAGCAAGGACACAGGAGGGAGAAACCAGGCTCACATTGCAGGCTGGGCAGCCAGGGGAAGCCCTTTGGAGCAATCCTCTGGAATGAGATTTGTCCCAGCTCTTTGGCAAGCACTTGGGAAGAGTGAGGCTGGTCCAAGTCAGTCTGGTCTGGCTGGCGGTGGGCATCCCTGGGAGGAAATGTACTCCATGCAGCACAGCTCAGCCTGCTCTGCACCAGCTTGTAGCCAGCATGCTGACTTGAGCACTCTTGGATCAATGGGATGGCAGTGTGTCTGGAGCATCCCAAGCAGACTGAGCCTGGAGGTTAACTGGGTCAAAGCATCTGGTTTTGATGAATAGAACAGTAAAAGAAAAAATAATAAAAATATTTTTTTTAAAAAAAAAGAGAGAGAAGAAGAAATAATATAAAATACGACAGACACATTGCTTAAATCTTGCATAAGTAGATGTGATCGCTGAGGCTGTGGAAGGAAATGAACTGCTACATGAAGATCCCATATTTTGTTGTTGCTGAGGTCCTGTGTCCTCCTGACCAGGCCCAGCCTTGTGCTGTCATCCTCAGTCACATTCATCACCACTCCTTCCCTTATTTATTTGTAACTTCTGCATCAGTGAATCAAGTGTCCGTCAGTCAGCAGCTGGTGCAGGAAAATGGCTCCCTGGGGAAGTTCAAAGTTGAGTAGCATTTGGGAAATGATGGCATTTTAGTTGTATTCCAGTCAAGGATATGAGAGATGGTGAGTCTCAGAAGTTTCTTCCCAGCAACAGCCTCGCCAAGTGCAAACACTTTTGCAGGTCATGGAGCGGTGCAGAGCCTCTCAGCCCATTATGCCATCATCAAGGCATCTGACGTGGTGTCCCCCACATGTGATTCATCCCCTCTTCCTTCCTTTGCCTATGACATTTTCATCTGTAATTGGAGTCCAACTCATCCTCTGATCCACAGCACCAGCTCAAGAATATGCTTGTGCAACCCTAGGTCAGGATTTCTTGCTGTTGGAACTGCTAGCCGGAAAGACCTGTAATGCTGGTTGCTGGTAGCACTGGTCCCACTAAGATGGGTGCAACCATTGGGCAGCCAACAGCTGTGTCCATGGAAGGAGAAAACCATCAGGAGACCCAGACTCCGTGTGGCACCTTGGGGACAGCCTGGTGCGATGGTGGGGTCAGAGCTGGCTATGAGTTTCTCACGCATGCAACAGAGGGAGGTGGAAGAATCACAGAATCATAGACTGGCCTGGGTTGAAAAGGACCACAATGATCTAGTTTCAACCCCCTGCTATGTGGAGGGTCACCAACCACCAGACCAGGCTGCCCAGAGCCACATCCAGCCTGGCTTTGGATGCAACCAGAGATGGGGCATCCACAACCTCCTTGGGCAACCTGTTCCCATGCAGAGGGGACCTTTCCTGGGTCCCAGCAGTTCCCACCACTGATCACAATCTGCCTTGCAGCATCGCTGCCCCATTGCCTATCAGAAGCCTTCCAACCTTTTCCAGAGGAGAGATCACTTCCATCTCTGCCTTTCCAAAATTGCAACCAGATGGGCCCCCGCTCTCTGACCGCTCAGCCCAGAGGAGCTCTGACTCAGTCTCCTACATTCAGATCCAGGAATTCTGGCTCCCTGCAGAACTTCTCCCAGCAGCTCTATGAGAGGCAGCACAAGGCTGGGCAAGCACTGGTCACAGCAAGACCTCGTCCTGCATCCATCAGCAGGGTGACTAATTGCGCTTGCCAATCTATACACCAAGCCACACTGCTGCTCCTGCTTTCCAATGGGGTGAGGCCAGTAGTCCAGGGGACCCCCAGAGGTCTCTTTCAATGGAAATTATTTTATGCTTCTATGAAATTCATTTTCTTGGAAAACCAGTTACTCAGTAGTGATCAGATCTGTCATGCTGAGAATGGGTTGTTGCTTATTTAATTCTTTAAAAGATCTTTTTCTATTCTATTCTATTCTATTCTATTCTATTCTATTCTATTCTATTCTATTCTATTCTATTCTACTCTACTCTACTCTACTCTACTCTACTCTACTCTACTATACTCTACCCTATCCTACCCTATTCTTCCTTCCTTCCTTCCTGCCCTCCTCCCTACCTCCCTTCCTTCCTTCCTATTTACTCCTGTAATTACTGCACTGACTTAACAGAGAGAGTTTCTACTTGGATGCACTTACATCAAAATAATTTGTCATAAATTTTTTGTTCTTCTAAAAACTGGGAAGCCCTGGCTCTTTGACCTTGGTAGCTCAGGGATCACTCCTTAGGCTGCTGATTCTTTTAGTATGTGGCCTTTTACCAGCAAAAACCTGACTTGCTTCCAGTAATTTGGCCCTGGTTGCTGATCCAGACCAACAGACCAACCCTGAGGAGTCTTCATCAAATTCCTTTGGCGTACAAATCCAGGCTGCAAACCTTCCCATTGCACAGCATGGCTGTCTTGTTGGCTGGGATTAAAGGATGAAGGGATAAAAGATGTTACTTCTGCAGATGATGGAGGCAGGTTTGCAGACAGTCCTCCTGCCTTCCATGTGCAGAATTTTCTCTCCTGAGGTCGCATTTGCCAGGTTTCCCCAGCATCACATCAGCACATGATGGGCAAACTCAGGTCCGGAGGGATCTGTGCTATCTCCTCCAGCACAGGAATTCCTTCCTGTGCTCCTCCACTAGAGGGAAAGCCTGCTGCAGTAAGCCAGCCTCACAGCTGGGCTGCAGGATCATCATGGCTCTGCAGAGAGCAGCCGGGCTCATCCCTATGCTTTGCTAGGGACTGCAGTAGTCTCTGACTTTGAACAGCATCCTCTTACTTCCTTCAGTATTCTCTTTGTTCAGGGTTATTCTATTCTACACTCTTACATTATTCTCTCCTATTCCTTCTCTCCTAGGATATATCCTCTCCTAACTGCATTCTCTACTGAGAAAGATCATAAAATCACAGAAGTGATCAAGGAAGGTCCAGAAGCAATGCTGCACATACACGGAGGAGATTTTGAGAGGTGCAGAAAGAAGGCAACTGACTCCATAACATAATCTGTGGTGGTAGGACAAGGAGAAATGGTTTCCAGTTAAAAGAGGGGAGATTTAGATTGTATATAAGGAAAAAAGAGAGGTGGATGTCCTGTCCCTGGAGACTTTCAAGGTCAGGCTGGAGGGGCTTTGTGCACCTGATGGAGCTGTGGGTATCCCTGTTCATTGCAGAGAGCTGGCCTTTAAACACCCCATCCAACTCATACCATTCTATGGTTCTATGCTTCTAAGCTTGATCCCTGCATGTGGATAGATAGGAGAACCTACCATCTGATCCTTCTGCTTTTTAGGGACTATCTGCAGCTCTGGAAGCCACAGTCTTTGTGATTCTCAGGAAACAGCATATGGGGCTTTGTCCCAGGACAGATTCCCTGCAGGTCTTGGGCTTTGGAACATGTGTGATGTTCCCTTGGGCACAGCTGTCATTTTCCATTTTCCACCAGTGGTATTTTTCCAGCAATATCCTTAAAGAAAAACCTCTAAGCCAGGCTATACAGATTGCATGCAGTCAGAAACATTCCCTCTTTAGAGAGAAGTTAAGGCAGTGAAGCTGCTGTTTTCTCTTTGCCTATGTAAAGTGCTCTGCAATGCTTGGCTGACCACAAGTGGCCGGGGACCGTGTCCCACATCTCATTCCAGGGATGCCCCACTAATAACAGATGTCTTCTCCACACCATCCTTGGTTCCTTGCTCCCGTCCCATGGGCACCAGGGTTGGCCCTGCGGCATCCCCATCGGTCAGTGGGATGCAATAAGGTACAGACCACGTCAGTGTGCCAGGAAATGGGAACCCCTGAGGCGTGCACACTGTTTGTGTGATGGGGCAGGCTGCCCTACATCACCCTATGCTGTACGGGAACATTCCTGGGTGAGCCTTGGTCAGCATGTTGCAATCGCAGCCTGAGCTTGGAGGGAAATCCACACCCTGCTGCAGCCTGATCCAAGCAATCAGCTTTGCCTCAGGCAATACAAAAGCTTTGTTTTCTCTGTGGTTGCTGCCTGGGCAGCCCTGAAGCCTTTTCTCCTCCCTGGTGAGATGTGCTGTGTGCATGCACTGGGGCAGCTGTGCAGGAGGCTCTGTGTGAATGCTGGTGCATGCATGCCTGGGGTGGGCTTTTCAAAGAAACTCCATCCCCTTGGGCTCCCAGTCTTTTCTGCATTAGGATCCCTCTGAAGTTGCAGCCAAAGGGTTTTCTTGGCACTCATGTTCAAGGGAGAAGCATGCACTCAAAGGGTTTCGAAGAAATCCCAGTGGAAGAGGGGGAATTTTGCATTCCTGGACTCAGAGCTCCTCCAGTCAATGCAACCCTCTCCAAAGCCTGGTCCCAGGGGATGGAGCCATTCTCTCACTGTTCACTCAGGTAGAACTCAGCCAGCATATGTGGACGGAGCTGATAGTGTAACCAAATCAGAGGTGCTTTCAGATAAAGTGGTTTACTGGGATTTGAAGTCTTCTTGCTGTATGAAATAAGAGGGTCAGAGAATCCCCATGGTGATCCCTTCCGGGCTGGCTCGATCCCCCTGGCTCAGCCTTGCCCCAGCCTTAAGCAAACCATGGTGGGGTTTCTCCTGAATTGGAGTGGCTACTTCTTCATGAAAGAGGAAGTCAGGGAGGTCAGAAAAATTTTCTAAGGTTTGAGATTTGCTGTTTCTGGGATCAGATTTGCAGCATACTAAATACAGGACAAAGAACATGGGACCAAGGTATTAGTAGGATCAGGTAGGACATCACAGGGAAGATTCTCTATGGAGCATCACTCCAGCACCTTGGTATTCTTTAAGTTTAATTTGTTTCCTCTTCCCCCCACCCCCTTTCTACATCTCCTAAAAGCACCAGCTCCCTTAGGATCACCCTGACCTGATAAGGCTGGGTGGGAAGGTGACTCTTGGGATTTTCAGGGACATCCCATCACTGAAGGTGCTCAAGGCCAGGCTGGATGGGGCTCTGATCTGATGGGGAGCAACCAGCCCATGGCAGGGGGTTGGAATGGGACGATTTTTAAGGTCCCTTCCAGCCCAAATCCAAGCCATTCTATGACTCTATGATTATTACAATTAATGAGCCCTTTTCTACCTGCTTGTGACTGTACATAGGGAGTGTGGGGATTCCATATGTTCTCACTGCTGTATCTGCTCTGTGCGATCCTTTCATCACCTGTAAACTTTACGTCTTCCTTATGCCTTTCTGTTGCTGTTGCTGCTGCTACTTTTTGCTTTTTGCTGTGGGGAATTTGCCTAGCCCAGGTGCCAGTGTTCTCTCTCCTCATTAACCAGGAAATTTTTCTAATGGATTTCAGGTATTTTGTTGTTGTTTTTCTTCTTGAAGTGGGAGGAAATGGGACAGGCTCTGGGTTGTACGTGGCCAGGCTGATTGCATTCCCTGCTCTTACAGACCCACTCGGAAGAGAAGCGGAGGAAGATGAGGACGGGGTGCTGAGAGGCTCTCCAGCCGACTTGACTTTTTCATCAGTGTCTTGTTAACATCGCAGATAATTTTCCCCTGGAAATAACCAGAAAAATCTGCTTGGGCCAAAACAGTTCAAGAGTTTAGAAAAATGAGGAAAGGAAGGGGCCCTCAGCTTCTTTTGTGAGTATGTGATTCTGGTGTCAGTCCCTGGCATCTCCCGTCCCTATGGGGAAAAGAAAATGTTTGGGCATAATAAAAAAATAGAATAACTTGAAAAACAAACCAGAACAGTGTGAAGTGTCAGAACCAAAGAAAGCAATGGCAGCACTCCCACTGCTGCAAGCTGGCCTGGGGTTACAGCCTTTCTTCTCAGAATCTACCAGCACGGGGAGGGGACCTTTATGCAGTGCTGAGTAGGAAAAGCTCTCTTTTCCCAAGGCAAAACTGTCCCACAGCAGGGTCTGCAATGGGAGGGATGGGCACTGAGCTCCAGCAGACGCTGGTGTGGAGAGGAGAGGAGAGGAGAGAGAGGAGAGGAGAGGAGAGGAGAGGAGAGGAGAGGAGAGGAGAGGAGAGGAGAGGAGAGGAGAGGAGAGGAGAGGAGAGGAGAGGAGAGGAGAGGAGAGGAGAGGAGAGGAGAGGAGAGGAGAGGAGAGGAGAGGAGAGGAGGAGGCATGGCAATTCTGGTCCCTACAGGATCAGAGCACTGGGACAGTCACAGTATTACATTCATTATGACTGTCCCCTCTACCCCAAGTAAAAGAAGGTTCAGAGACCTTTGGTTGAGGTTTCCTATGATGGTTCCATCCAATTAGCTCTCCTGGAGTTTCCCACCTTTATCCCCTTTGTACATAGTATCACAGAAGCCCAAATCCCGAAGCCCAAGCTCAATCCACTCCCACCATGCCCACTGACCATGTCACTCAGTGCCACATCTCTGGATACTGGAACACCTCCAGGGACTCTACCACCCCCTGGGCAGCCTGTGCCAGTGCCTGGCCATTCATTTGGAGTAGAGATTCTTCCAAATATCCATGCTGACCCTCCCCTGGTGCAACTTAAAGCCAGCACCTCTTGTTCTGTCACTGGTACCTGGGAGCAGAGGCCAACCCTCACCTTGCCACAACCTTCTTTCATGGAGTTGTAGAGAGTCATAAGGTCTCCCCTGAGCCTCCTCTTCACCAGACTAAACAATCCCATTCTCTCAGCCACTCCTCATAAGACTTCTGCCCCAAACCCTTCGCCAGCTTCACATACAGGCACCCAAGATGCAACTGACCAAGGCAAAGTATTCTTCCTTCCTATGTGTCCTTCTTATGCTTTGTGCTTGGCAGGGCAGCCCCTGGGATGAGTGCACATCCCACAGCACGACCAGGTGCTCCCAAACCTGGACACCAGGCATCTCTCAGACACCAGGTGGGGACTATCAGACAGTTCTGTAGTGCATGTGCTCTGAATTGATTCAGCTGATGGTAAGAGTTTGGTGCAAACCACATGCAGCCACCAAGCTGGGTCCAGAGATAGCTGAGCAGAACTGCACAGCCTGTGTCAAGATGGAAGATGTAATCGTCCCCCCTGGTGCTCAAGTGCGTAATTCCTTAATATCTCTCCAGTGGATTCAGGTTGTCATCTTCCCACTGTGCATATGTAGGGTTTTGTGCGTATGTAGGGTTCATTTGTATGGGAGATTTATGGGTGAATTAACGTGCAGATTCGCAGATGAACATTCACTCCACAGATGAACATTCATGTCCTCGTGTCTGATGAGTTTCAGCCAAAGCTGGTAGCAAGCCAAATATTTGCTCTGCTATGCTTTTGATCTGCAGTTTCATGCGACTATTTCTCATTGAGAAAAAAAAAGGGGGAAAAAAATAAAGGGGGAAGAAAAAAAAAGGGGGGGAAAAAAGATCTGTAGCTGAATTTGGGTTTATTTCTAATGAGCTCTTATCTGACACTATCAGCTATGAACAGCCTACCCTTGTAGGCACAAAAGGAGTAGAATACATGCCCAATGAACATGTATAACCTTCCTGCAGTCCCACCGCAGTCAGTGCAGTTCATAAGACACTGGGACACTGTGCAAAGGGAATTGTGTTACTTTGCTTTAGGGTAAAGTTTGCACTTTTGTTTTCAGCTTGGATTCTGTGGGTTACCAGTTTTACATGGGGCAAGTCTGAAGGTAACAGTAACACCAGGAGGAAAAATGTTGTGAGATTTCTGGTTTCTCCAGCCCAGGACACTGCTAAGTATTTCCTGTCTCATGTCTTCAGTCAAGGTTGATTGAAGAAAATGCAACCATGATAAGCAACCAAGGTCTGAAATTTGTCCAAACCCAAACCTCTACAAAAAAACTCATGTTCCCGTTTTTAAACTCTGGATGAAGGACTTTCTGACTTTCAGTTCACGCTGTAGGATGGTTAGCTGCTTTGTGTTTTTTGTGGCTGGAGTTCAGCCAAAATATCAGAACTTGAATCCAAATTTCTTTGGAGTTCCAAACTTTGAAGGATCTGTAAAAAGCCAATGTGGTCATCCAGCAGTAAGTTTCCTCTCCACTCTAGAATTTCATCCATTGATTCCTACCTTGAGGTCATTGCTTTCTGGCTGAGCAGCTCTGCTTCAGAGATGTGTGATCCAGTCTGGGGAGAGCTGGTTGTTTTAAAGCCAAGACCCAGACATGGAAGTTACATCCAACATAACCGTTCACCTAGTTTTAGACTGTTCAAATTTATATGTTTTGGGGTTTCCAGAAATCCTGCTTAGGAAATCTTCCCATAGATGAATGGAAGGTGCCAATTCTCCCTGCATCCAGACCATATGTCTCATCTATTCCACCCTCTATAAATGACTCCCCCTTTTGACTCTCCTTTGCGGCTCCTGATGCTCGTGTAGACCAGGCTTTCCAGGAACACTGGGACTGTTGATGTTTTGTCCCAGTTTCCTGATAATTGGCCATGTAGACTTTTGTCTGCATCATCTGGCAGACGTCTCAGGTCCTGGACACTCAGCAGAGACTGAGCAATCTGCTGGCTGCTCTATATGCTGAGAGTCAATGGTGAGAGAGTCAATGGAGTTTTACAGGGGCCAGGGTTTGAAGCCCCTCAAAGCCAATAGATTTGATGTGCAGAGCCTTGGTTTTCATGTGTTTTTCTTTTTGCAATGTTACTGAAGACTGCAATCAGACAACACTGAGATCCAAGCTAAAGGAGAGAGCTCCTAGCTCAAGAGGAGAAGATCAGCTTACTCTCTTTTGTACAGAATGTTTGGTATTGAGGTACCCAGAGAGGAAATGAATTCAATATGAGTTCAGGTTTTGGTTGACTTTCACAACAGAGAAAGTAGAAACTCTAAGCAGTGTGGGCTAAGATTGTTTTTTGTTCAATCTAATTCACTATAAACAAAGCAAAATGAAAGGAAAACCTCAAAGCAGTTTTGTGTGGAGATGCCAGCATAGGGATCTGTGCTCTGTAATGGTGCCTCTGAAGAAGAATTGTAAAATCATTCAGATTGGAAAAGAGCTCTATGATCCCCAAGCTCAACCCCAAGCCATCCTACCATGCCCATGACCACATCCCTCAGTGCCACGACTCCATGGTTCTGGAACACCTCCAAACACCTCCATGGACGGTGACCCCTCCACTCCCTGGGCAGCTGTGCCAGTGCCTGATCTCTCTTTCAAAGAAGAAATGTTTCCTAATATCCAACCTGGCACTCCCCTGAAAGGAGGAGACACCCAAAACAAGGAAAAGCACTATTTGCTAGTGCAAGCGCCATGCACTGAGTAGGTCTGTTGTGGTCCCATGCTTGTCTGCTCACATGCTTCAGTTTGAAGCAAACCTTACAACCAGATTCAGTTGTCTGTGCTCTTCCTCACTATTCTTCTATAGGGACAGATGGAGGGAAGGGAAATTCCAGCCCTCATGGGGCCTTTGCAGACTGATGGCAATGTCAGTAGAACAAGGGAGAAGTGTCCAGGCAGGACAATTTCTTGAGGATTGGACCAGAAACTGATGGATGAGGTAAAGCCACAGATCAAATGGAAACACTACTCCTCGAGTTTTCTGAAATACACCAGACAAGAAAGGAGTGATTTTTCACATGAATTAGACACCATAGGAGCTTGGGAATGCTTTGGAGATATGCTAGGAAGAGACAAGGGGTGAAAAAATACAACTGTATGCACTTACATCAGAGAGAGCCGTGAGACGGCATTGGCTTTCCTATGGCAAAGTCTCTCTTATTGTCTGCATTATTGCTGGATAATGCTAAGGTGTCTCTCAAAGTGCTTCCAGGCATAAATGTTCAGTGCTTCCATCCAGGCCTTAGGAAAGAAAAATCTCCCTGTTGCAGATTTATCTGATATTACAGGAAATCCCCTGGCTCTGCAAAAGCCGGCATTTCTCCCATTGGACAGGAGATTCTGTAAGAAGTATCTCAGCCACCACATCTGCATTAAAGCACAAACTCTTCCGTGCTAGGAAAGGCTTCTTGCTTGAAAGGAAAGGAGGAACCTCCCGATTGACGTCAAATTTCAAACTGCTCTGTTTCGATATTTCGGATTTAACGAATGCAATATTTTAAATGGGCCACATGGCGTGACTTTTCTTTTTTAATTAAAAATAATTCGGATGGAAGAGTCAACATTCATCAATATGACTGAAATGAAAATGAGAGCTTTTAAGTTTTCTTTAAAAAGTTCAAACACGGAGTATTTCAATAAAGTCCACAATCCTCCTTTCCCCATCTCTAGATTTCTGGGTGTCAGCGGTTGGAATATTTCAGCTTTTTATCACAGTTTATGATGGGAAGCTTGCTGAGATTTTAAAATAAAATTCACAGAATGGGGAAACCATTTCACACCCAACTGTAACACCCTGCAGACAGACTGTGTTCAGTTAAAGATGCTAATGTTGTGAAAAACAGATTTCTTCACCGCCTTTGACTTTTGCAAAGCAGACAGCAGTGTGGGATTTGGAGGGATCTGGAGTCAGGCTGCTCTTCTACATCATCAACAGAATTGTTTACTGAGTTGGCTTTACATGAATACCTTGTTCACATCTGCTAATAGCCCAAAGGTAATGGGCTTACATAAGCCAGACTCTGAAGAAAGTGATGTCTCCCAGGTGTCCGTAGGATTTGTAAGGAGGCCAAAAATGAGAGAAGCAGAATCTACGGAGAAAGTGAATGTAACTTTTCTGAAAACTTCCATGGAAATTGTAGCTTTCTTCTGCCACCGTTATCGTGCTGTGAATCCAGGCTTGGATGATGCTGTCCCCTGGTCACTGAGCAGCTCATTGAAAAGAGAGCATTAAAATGCTGTCTGTTTTGATTAACACCACTGGGAAACGGTCGTGAAGATATCAGTTTCAGAATCATAGAATGGTTTGGGTTGGATGAGACTGAAAAGTCAAAATCTGATCAATGAAAGCTGACTGTGGTAGGAAGCTGATTTGAAGGAAAGGTGGTATACCCTGAGCCGAAAAAACCAGAGTGCATTTCATTCATTTTCATCTCCCCTTCACAGAACCGTAACTTGAAAAGGATGGATAAACAGGGAAACCAGAAAGGGAGCTTGTTTGGCCAACTTTGACTGAACAACTGCTCCACTAAAATCACGAGTCAGAATGAGATCTTTATTCAGTACAGCCCGAAGCAAACTCCTCATTAGCAGGATGAGGTAATTGCTTGGGGATTGGGACCCCAGACAGCCGGCTTGATGCCTCCACAAACGGCCTTTTGAAGCTTTCCATCTTCCTCGGGAAACATGGAACCTCTATCTTCTTTTACTAGAGGTTTTTAGATGAACTCCAAACAAGCTGCAAGTTGGCTCCATGCCACGGTATTACTAACACAATCTGGCAGGAGGGCAAAAAACAACCTCACATTGAAAAAAAAAAAGAAAAGAAAAAAAAAGAAAAAAAAAAAAAAGCAAGTCCTTGTGCTATAACAAGTTGATTCTGTTGGAAAAATTGCAGTCTATTGTCCGGTGCCAAGAACATCCAAATCAGGTAGATCATTGGCTTTATTTTGTGGGCAGCTTTGATTATGTAAGAATTTAATACTAATGTGTTTGGAGCCGTCGGTGCAGGGCTGAACTTCCCTCATCGTCTTATAACGTCTGGGACCTCGCAGCAAAACACCACGTGGTCGTGTCAGGTAGGGGGATGAGGAACAATAGGATTACCTGGCATGAGATTTTTTCCACCGCGCGGGCCAAGGAGGCCCAGAGCTTATCCCTTTGGCCTTCCCAAAGAGGAAAGATCAAATGCTTTGCTGTCTTAGGGATTATGGAAGGAAGGGAGTGCGATTGAGCACTTTCAGCTCAACAGATGAGTTAGGACTGGCAGGAGAGCGGTGGAGCAGGAGGGAGCTCATGATGGAAAATGAGAAGGAAGGAGATGTGGCCGATGGCTGAAGCCTGAGACGTTTGGTCGGAGGTCCTCCTCAGGTCAGAAGTGAAAGCAGCCTGCTCACACCGCAGAATCCTCTTGGGTAGGTTGGTGAAACTGTGGAAAGTCCCGAGGAGAAGAGCAGAGGTTGGGTTGTGGTGGTGACTATTCCCTGCTCTCGTCCCACATGAAATGAAATCAACTTACCCTGCATGTGCTGCATGCTGGGCATGAGGGCATGGCTGGTTGCGGTGTCTTGGTTGACATGTGGTGGCTTGGAAGCTGTTGATATCTTGACTGGGGGTCTGTGGCATTATATTTATTGTCTGAATCAGGGACGAGCTGAAAGAGTGCAAGAGAAGCAAGAATAAAAGGGTGATGAAGGAGAGGAAAGGTGGCTTCATACTTTCAAAGCTCCTGGTTTCTATGGTTTGTGTTGAGGAACAAACAGTGGATGGAATAGGATGTGAAAAAGAAACAGTGAATGGAATAGGATGTGAAAAAAATCCTCCTTTTTTGGGGAGGGAGGACGTGTGTGGGACATGCAGGTACATCCTGATGAAAATCTAGACATGCTATCTGCCTGTATTATTGCAGAAAATCAGGTGGAATCACTATGGATGGTGAATTTGTGACTGAGCTTTGCGTTTTACAGGGTCATGGAATAGGTAAGGCTGGAAGAGACCTCAGGAAGTGATTAGCCTAACCTTCTGCTCAGAGTGGGGTCAGCTGGGAGGACAGACCATGTTGCTCAGGGCTTGATCCTTCAAGGTCCTGAACACCTTCAAGGATGGAGATAGCACAACTTGCCAGGGCAATTTCTTGCACACCTTGCTTCCAAATTAATTGACACTTCAGCAATTAGCTCAGCAGGGAGTTCCCTTTGCCTGCATTGTAATTTCCTTAACATCTTCTGTGTGTGGAAGGAATATATGGGAGACTTAGAGGGGTGGACCCTCCCAGATGTCCTGAGGACAAATGCTGCACTGTAGAACTGTGTAAGTTCTACAGCCAGCAGACCTGAAAAGCCCGAGCAACTTCTTAATTCTGCCAAAGTGGGAGGTGCATGTGCCTCCTGCACCCTGCCAAACCCCATCAGTGTCTTTCCCCAGCTGTTACCTCATCTGGCCAAGCACTCTGGAGCAGTTTGTCTGTTCTTTCTCTAACGCTTTTATCTGATTGGATTTTGCTCCTGGCACAGCTGTGGAGCTGCTGGGTGACCTGGGGTAAGTCCTTTCTTCTTGCTAAAATGGGGCTGATGCTCTCTCTGCCAACCTGGGAGTGTGCACAGAATAGTGATCACTGGGGTAATGGGATATGACACTGGGACCTCTGCATCTGGCTGGTGGGATGAAAAGGGGAGGGGAGGCAGAACACAGATGGATGGGCAGTGTGACAGGAAAAGCCTAGAGCTGGTGAACTAGAATTTTTCACAGCTAACCTACACTTTGAGCAGCATGATTGCTGCATACTGGCCTGGCCAGGAGGTCAGGAAGGTGATCCTGCCCCTCTGCTCTGTGCAGGTGAGGCCACACCTGTGTCCAGATGTGGATTCTTCGGTACAGGAGAGACATAGACCCATTAGAGCACATCCAGAGGAGGGCCACAAAAATGATCCACAGAATGGAACGCCTCTCCTGAGAGGGCAGGCTGAGAGCTGGGGCTGTTCAGCCTGGAGAAGAGAAGGTTCTGAGTTGACCTGATAGCGACCTTCCAGTATCTAAAGGGGAGAAATAGGAAAGAAAGGGACAGACACTTTATCAGGGTCTGTGGTGATAAAACAAGGGAAAATGGCTTCAAGCTTAAAGAGAGGACATTTAATTTGGATATAAGGAAAAAGTCTTTTACAGTGAGGGTGGTGAGCCACTGGAATAGGTTGCCCAGAGATGTAGTTGGTGCCCCACCACTGCAGACTTTCAAGGTGAAGCTGGATGAGGACCTGGGCAAACTGATCTTGCTGTGTATGTTCCTGTTCATTGCAGGGGAGTTGGACTAGATGGCCTTTAAAGGTCCTTTCCAAACCCAAGGATTCTATGATTCTACGATCTCCAGAATGGTCTACTCTTCTCCATCTCTACAGTCATCTGACTCCAAACTCCAACCTGCCAGGCTCAGCTCTCCTGCCTTGACAACTACCTACCCCATCCCAACCACATCCCATAATGGATATGGTCCATCCTGTAAGGTCATAGAATCATATAATAGAATGGCTTAGGTTGGAGGAAACCTTATAGATCATCTAATTCCAACCCCCCTGCCATGAGCAGGGTTGTCAGCCGCTAGATAAGTCCGGGATCCAGTCCAATCTGATTTCCTTCTGGAGGGGGAAGATCAGCTGTAGTATAGGAGATCACTTCTACAGAATGGCTGAGACTCTGTTCCCATCCTATCTGCACCCAAAAAAGACTCATGTGTTGTTGGTAATTCTTTAGCCCCTGGGTATCTTTCTCAGCACAGGACTGAGCAGGAGTATGGCCCAACTTCCCTACTCTGTCTACCCCTTCCCTTCCCTTCCCTTCCCTTCCCTTCCCTTCCCTTCCCTTCCCTTCCCTTCCCTTCCCTTCCCTTCCCTTCCCTTCCCTTCCCTTCCCTTCCCTTCCCTTCCCTTCCCTTCCCTTCCCTTCCCTTCCCTTCCCTTTTTTTTTTTTTTCAGGTGTGTGCTCAGAAAACCTTTCTTTTCTGGGAAGCTGTTCCACAGGACTGGCAGCAGCCTCAATCCAGTACGTGAGCAGGGCCATTAGGAGAAGATACACCAGGATTTCTTTTTTTTCTGTCAAAAATCCATATTCCTACAGGTGTGAAAGTTCCCTTTTCCCAGAAATCCTGACAAATGGAAAGTCTCTCCTTAGCCAGGCTGATGCTTTTTAAATATAAATATCACTTGAAGCATACAAATGGGGAGACAGCGTGAATGTCAATGAGTGGAAATGACCTTTCCCTGCTGAGGCTCAGTGTATCCATTCAAGCTTGTGGATGCAAGAAAAGATCTGAAGTCTTGTCCTGCTGAGGCAGGGAAGGCAAAATGTGTGCGTATGTGCGTATGTGAGTCCAAATATGTGTCCAAAATATCGAGGTGGCACAGAGTCCTGGCTGCAGCCTCCAGTCTGGATTTTCTTGATGAGACATTAAGGCACCAGGATTATGTGTTTGTGCAAGGAAGAGAAACGGAGAAAGGGTGCTTTGTTTTATTATTGTTATTTTTATTAAAATAAAAGGGAAAAACATAATATGTTAGGAAATTAGGAAAGCGTTTAAGTTTATTTCTGGAACAGAGCGACTCACCCAGTATTCACTCTCGTTGTGGAAAATGTAGATTTCCCTGCAGAGCTTGCAAATGAGAAACTGGGGAAGGAAATGAGCCATACTACTACAGTGTAACTCACCCCAGGGCATTTACCTTGCTCTGTACAAGCAGGAGGACATCCCAGAGTGACACAGGATTGTGGCTGAGAGGAACAGAGATAGTCCATGCAATGAGTAATGACTGAGAGACAAAAGGATACAAGAAGCTGCCTTCACTGTAGGGTTGTTCTTAGCTTTAGAGTTGCTCTAGGCATCTCCTTGTGAAGGGCAATTCATTTTCAAACAGGGGTCACTCACTGGTATGTCCTTAGCGTTCCTGGTTGGCCCCATCACTGCATCTTCAGTGTGTGTGTCTGATCCCCCTTCCTCCCCCAGTTTTCAAACCTCCCAAAAGTTTGTTAGATAGAGTAGACCAGTTTCTGTCACATTGCACAAAGCAGCTGGAAGCATCCAATGCTTGGTATGGGATAGGGATCACTTCACTTTGTTCACCAGGGTGCAGATGCCTTCACCAGAGCTACTGTAAGTGAGAGAAATTATGAATTCTGGTGTGCAGTAGTCTCATCAGAAACAGAGAACAGGCAGCTGAGACCATTCAGAGCAGTCACACGCTATTTCTCTGGCTGCACAGCTAGTGGAATGTAGATCATTAGCACAACATCAGCAGAGCAGACGTCTGCATTAATACTGCTTGACGTTCCTACAAAAACTGGCTGGGTAAAGGAGTGGAACAGAGACCCAGCTTAATGTCTCTGTAGAGTCAAGGACATCAGAGAATCATGAAGGTTGGAAAAGAACACTCAGATCATCAACTTCAACTGCCAACCCATCCCACCATGTCCCCAAGTGTCACACATCCACGGTTCTTGGGCACCTTCAGGGGTGGTGACCCCACCACTTTGAGCTCAGCCACAGCAACAGTGTTCAGTGGATCTGCATGAGGAATGCTCCACTGTGGGAGATGCTTTGACTTGGGTTAGCATCTGTCTAGAAAACAGGGAGGCAAGTGGCAAGATCTCCTCTGCATCCAGAGAGACTCAAAAATGATCCAAGGGGTGGAACACCTTCTCTATGAGGAGCTGAGAGAGTTGAAGCTGTTCAGACTGGAGAAGACAAGGCTCCGGGGACAGCTGACAGTGAGGAAAGAACGGGACAAACTCTTTATCAGGGTATGTTGTGATAGGACATGGGGAAATGGTTTCAAACGAAAAGAGGGGAGATTTAGATTGGATATAAGGACAAAATTGTTTACAATAAGGGCGGTGAGGCACTGACACAGGTTGCCCAGAGAGGTGGTGGGTGTCCCATCCCCAAACACACCCAACATCAGGCTGGATGGGGCTCTGAGCACCTGATGGAGCACCTGTTTGTTGCAGGGGAGTGGAATAGGATGGTCTTTAAAGGTCCCTTCCAACTCAAGATTATATGATTCTATAGGAGGATTTGGAGTCTTGGGGAGACTCTCTTTGTCTGAATTTTTTTTTCACCCCATTACAGAGTGACTGACCTTACACCTCATCTAAGGACAGAATAACCAATGTGAAAGAAAAAAAAACAGTAATTAAAACAGAGAGTAAAAAGAGAAGGCATGCTTTTTTTTTTCAGAGAATGGTCTGGTCTAATGTTCCAGCAGAGCTGTGCTTGGCACAAAGCTGGGCAAAGATGGCTTTGTGCCTACTTCCATGACCAAGTGAAGTTGGTGTGAAGCTAGAGAACCTCCAGACTGGCCTCCAGGGAGATCTGAATTATGCTCACAGTTGTCTTTGGCTCCTTCAGGGGTGATTCACAGCTTTGTGGACATGAAGGAACCCTTGGATCACAAAATTCAATGTCCTGGATAAGGACACGAGATTTCTCTTCTTCCTTTTTGCTGCTTCAGGCAGTCACCAACATTTCTGCTGAACTGCAGGGGATGTGATGGTGGATGTGAAAACTGGGAGCTCCTGACAGCCTCCTGGCAACAGGGTAAGATGGTCTGAGGTGGCCATGAAAGCAGTGCCACTGTTGCTTCAGAGGATGGCAAGAATGAAGGTGGTATTTTGCATAATGGGTCATCAAGATGTGGACCTCCTTGACAGAACATGTTGCAGTGATGAGTAATTTGCATGTCTAAAAGAAAAATCTGGAGAAGAAATACTCATGCTGTGTTATTGAACAGAAAACTTGCTCCCTTGGCTTCAGAAACCCCATGTCAGATGGGACTTGTGGCAGGGAGAGTGTTCTGGAGAAGTAGCAGTACGTTTGCCCTCTTTTTGTATCCTTGCTGAAGATCTGCTGTTGGCCAGAGCTGAAGACAGCAGATTGTATAACTGAACATTTCACCCCAATAACCAGAAGTCCGTGAGCCCATAAGGCCACCATTGTAGAATCTGGGACTTACAGAAGATGACTATGAAGAAAACAGACCTCAGAGGATCTGAGCAGAGTCTTGAGCCCAGCAAACCCACAGTCATGTGCGGGGGGAGCGTGGGAACTGCTGGTGCAGCCTTGCAAATGCAGAACCAGGGAGGTCGGGGCACATGTGAGCTGCCAAGGCTGGAGGAGAGCTTCTCCCCTTGGGCTGCTGTGCTGTGGGGAGGGGGAGCTGGGGAAACTCAGCAGCATGACCCAGATGGCTTCCATATGTGGGGTGGCAGTGAGTCATGGCTTGTGCTAAACAGAGGCTGGAGAGGAGTGATGGAGGAGCGCACGAGGCTTTGCTGAGGACATGAGGAGCTCAGCGTGGAAGTGCCAGTGACATGACAGAGTCCTCTGAATGTACCTTGCACCTGTGTGGAAAACGTTCATTTATCTCTATGACCCCCACCACAAATAAGTAAATCTAGGTATCAAAAGGGTCTAGGCTGTGTAAAACACAAGCCTTTGGCTGATTTCCCAAGGGATCACAAGGCCCAGCTCCCACTGCCTCGGAAATAGGAATGAAGCTGCTGCAAATGTCCCTTTTGCAAACCATGGAATCACAGAATCATAGAATCATTAAGATGGAAAATACCTCCAATATCCCCTATTCCAAGCCCAATCCATCCCACCATGTCCACTGACCACGTCCCTCAGTGCCGCATCTCCACAGTTCTTGAACATCTCCAGGGATGGTGACTCTGCACTTCCCTGGGCAGCTGTGCCAGTGGTTGACCACTCTTTGGAGAAGAAATTGTTCCTAGTATCCAACCTGACCCTGCCCTGGTACAACTTGAGGCCATCACCTCTCATCCCATCAACACAAAATCATTACATATCTAAGGAAGAACTGTAGGGTGTGCAAACACCATGGTGGTTCATCTGCCAGCTCTGTTATTCATCTTACCCAAACGCTCTTCTAGATCCAACTCTGCTTACTGACTCCTGCCTTCCAGTCCTCTAGGTATGCCTTTGGTGGTTACGAAAGAAAAGACTTTGTATCCTATCTTTGCCCCCTTCAACAAACAGTGCTTAGCCTTTGGGATATGAGGATATTGTGCACTCAGAGATAAAGTAATCCCAGGAAAGAAAGTGTTTTCTTAATGGCAACCCTAAAGTAACTTGCTCTGGGGTATAGACACATCTGGTGTTAATTCTTCCAGTGACTTGCAGTGAGAGCTGAGTGACTTTTCTTTAGAGGTTATAGGACTGAAATGATACAGAAATTCAGGGAATTGTTTCCTCTGGGAGTAAAACAGTGTTGAGGCCTTTTTTAAAGTAATAATAATAATAATAATAATAATAATAATAATAATGAAGCATTTGGAATTCTGGATTTCAAAACGGTTCCTTGTCTCAGCATGGAATTCAAACAATTCTTTGTAAGGATTAAATAAGCTGAAAACAAAACAAAGCACCTTGGAGTGAAACAAAACATTCAGAGTTGCTCTGAAATAAAAATGCAGTATTATTTGTTCTGCAAAATAAAAATAGAAACAAACCTCTCTTTGGGGTTAGTGTTCATCTGATCCACTTTTCCAGCAATTCAGCTCTACAGCTCTGCTCACTGTTTTTGGAATTTTAAGAATGAAGGTAACTTCTCCTTTTGCTGGCATAGGCAGGATGGAGCAGCAGTGGGGGTGTACATATTTCTGAACAGGACACTGTTACCAAGCTCAGAGCATCTCTCCAAGCACCTGCTGGTGGGGTGAATACTGGTGGGGACATTTTTCAGGCCAAATATCTGTGGATAAATGAAGATTCACTCCCTAGGAAGCAGGATACATTTCACCCGAGTCCCTGTGTTTTATTTTTCCTGAGAAGCTGCAAGAGATACCGTGGGTACAGAGGCTACATTGCTACCTATTGAGACCTTCCCAGAAAGAACAGACCATGTTCCCTTCACCTTTTGCTTTATCAAAAGGTTGTGTGTGTAGAGTTTGGACTGAGACAGAAAAATCACTTTTTTATCTTCCTCTTCTCTTGAATTGGAATAAACATCTTTCTTTGAATGCCTCGTCCCCTAATTTTCCCAAATCTCCCTGACTGGATGATCTCTGAGCTTCTTTCTGAACAGCCAGGCCTAAAAATAAGATGCAGTTTGTGCCCACAAGGACATGGTTTTGACGACCAAGTTTGAAATGCTATTCCCTATTCACAGATAAGGAAGGAAATGTTATGGAAAGCAAAACTAAATTAAGTCCTGCCCAGTTTCTGTTGCATGGTGTTTTCCACTAGTTGGGCACTTCTGAATGCCTGAAAATGGCCCTCAAAATCCTTAAGTACTGGGCTTGGGCTGTTGATACTTAAATATCCAAGACATTTTTCTGAGATGATAACAGACAGGAGGGTTGGTAGAGCTTGCGCTCAGATCTCCCAGTTCTTCTTCCACTAGCTGAGCAATTCCCCCTCTGTAATGTTTCCAAACATTGAATACAAGGGATACCACTGAAGACCTTGTCTTGATTGCATTTACCATTGTGCAGTACATGTGTAGCAGAGTTGATGCAGAAAAGGGAATACAGGAGGCCTCCAACCTGCTTGAACACCTGTTTCTGAATCACAGAATCACAGAATCATAGAGGCTAGAAGGGACCTCTGCGGATCCCCCAGTTCAACCCCCCCCTAAAGCAGATTCCTTACAGCAGGTTGCACTGGAAAGCATCCAGATGGGTTTGAATAAGAGAAGGAGACTCCCTCACCTCTCGGGGAACTTTGTGCCAGGGCTCTACCACCTCCACAGCACAGTTCTGCCTCGCATTCAGATGGATCTCTCAGTGCTCCATTCTGTTCCCCCTGTCACTGGGCACAAGCCTGGCCCCCCTCCTCCTGCCCCCTGCCCTGCAGATACCAGCCAGCACTGCTCAGATTCCCTCAACCTTCTTTCCTCCAGATGCACACTCCAAGGTTCCATTAGTCTTCTTGGCCACAGGGCACTCTGCTGGCTCATGGTGAACCATTGGTCAACCACTGGTCAGTTGCTGGTCAACTGTTGATCAACAAAGGTGACATCATTTTGTCACCTTCTTGGCCACTAAGGCACACTGCTGGCTCATGGTCACCCTGTTGACCCCCAGGATCCTCATGTCCTCTGCATAGCTCCTTTCCAGCAGCTCAGTCCCAATATGTACTGACGCTGCAGTTGATCCTCCCTAGGCACAGGACCCTATACTTGCCCTTGTTGAACTCCATCAGGTTCCTCTCTGCCCAACTCTCAGCCTGCCCAGCGTTTGCTGGATGGCAGCACAGCCTTCTGGGATGTCAGCCCCTCCTGCCAGTTTTGTGCCATCAGCAAACTTGTTGAGGGTGCACTCCATTCATTCACCCAGGTCACTGATGAAGACATTAAGCAAGAATGAATGAAAGCTTACCCACTGCTACACTAGGATGGCTAAGAGCAATGAAAACTTTTCCTGTCCCAGGAAAGAGGATGCCCTAGGAATGCAAAGTATTCTTCAACTAAAAATTGTACTTTCTCATCCATGCGTAATTTAAGTTTCTGAGCCTTTGGAGAGATTGAACTAGTATGTATGTTCTGGCCTGAAAAACTTCTGTGCCTGTTGATGTGCTTTGAGCACTTCACAAGCATCTGGGAAAATCCTCTCAGCTCTAGTGGAACAAGAACAACTATAGGGTTGGTTTGAACTCGCTGGCAAGAAACAAGTCGAGAAGTGAAGAGCTCAAGGCTCTCTGCTGAATACAGAACGACTTCTAAGAAGGAGCTGGAAGCAATTCAGACCTTCGGCAGAGCTCCGGAGGCCTAGGAGCCCGGCTTGTAGCCCAGTGCTCATATCCAATTCATGTTCGCGGCAGCTGTAATGGAAAACAGCAGCCACTGATAAGTAACAATGGCCACGCTAACGCTGAGCTCAAACAATAGGAAGGTTCACACAAGCTACTGCTCTGGCAAGTCCGGAATCCCAGGGGCACCGGCTACACGGCAGTTCCACTGGCAGCAGAAGCAGAACATCTGAAATGCTCATTAAGAGCTGGTGAATGCACTATGGCGAGACGCTGAGGATTGACGGGAAATTGAACAGCCTACGGGACCCTACCCCGTGGCCTGGGAAGAAAACATGGGAATGGCTCTTGCAGCCTTTGACAAGGACAGGGAATGGAGTAAGAAGACAAAATCCACTAGGGGATCCACCACCAGGGTGGTGAGGCACTGGAACAGGTTGCCCAAGAAGGTTGTGGATGCCCCATCCCTGGAGGCATTCAAGGCCAGGCTGGATGTGGCTCTGGGCAACTTGGTCTGGTGGCTGGTGACCTGCACATAGCAGGGGGTTGGAACTGAATGATCATTGTGGTCCTTTTCAACCCAGGCTATTCTATGATTCTATGATTTTATGATGTGATCAGTGGTAACATCCACCAAAGACTTTAGGATAATTCTGATTCTCTCAGGGATATCTGGTTGTAGGTACTGCGTTGTGGTCTTATTAAGCTGCAGATGTGGCAGGTCTACAGAAGAATCTCATGGGCCATAAGGTCAAAAATCACAGATTTTCAAAGCCCAGCCCAGTCAAAATGACTAAGTGCCTCCTACAGTAACTCCATGCCTTATGATGGAGCAGCTCTGCCCCATATTCCTATAGGGGTCTCCCAACTCCATGTAAATGCAGATTCATATGGTTCAACTATGGGGATGGAGATGCATCTGTAAGACTCTGACCAAGCCTATGCCCATCCTTTGTATTTTTTAATTTATTTTTGTGGACAAAACAAATTCAGACTGATTTTTTAAAATATATTCCATTTTTTTGAACTCAGAGGCTTTCATTACCTGGTTTGGAAATGAAGCCAGCAGTGGTGTTGAGCAGCTCCTGGAAGGAAAACTGTCACTTGCTTACAGGCAAACTTCATTTCCACTCAGAGAGTGGCCAGAAGACCGATTTTACGTTGAAGTCTTACTCCATACTGATGGATTGGCTTTGCCTGAGAGTGAATCTCCAGCCTGGGGACTTTAATTTTCTGGAAGGTGTTTCTGACACAGCTGGATGCAAGAAACATTTCAAGAGGAAGCCTGATTTCATGAACTTTACGGTGAAGATTAGCAGAGGATTTGGATGGCATTCCTGGCCTAATCCTAGAAGTGCTTATGCGGGCTTTGTGCTGGCTGTTTGCACTGGATTTGGAAAATTGGATTGGACTCAGAAGAACGACATGTTATTTCAGCTCTGGCATGCTGAAAGGAATGTTGAGAAGCCCAGCTCTCCGTGCCTCAGTTTCCCCTGTGCAAAACAGCCTCATTAGGACAGTCTTCTGCGTTTTCCAGATTTAATGAACTAATAAATCAAAATCTAGACAAAATCTATGCTGTTAATTAATGGCAAAGTAATATCACTCATGCCACAGTCCTTAAATTAAGTGTACCACAGAGCCCCTTTCTACACCACCCAGCCAGCATCAGTCCGTGTTGCTCCTTGGCTGCACGGCAGTTTCCCAGCATGTGATGCGTGTGGCTCCCTGCTCAGATTTATTGGAATGATGAGAGGAAGGCATTGCAGCAACAGAAGACCTTTCTGATCTTTTCTCAAGGGAGAAGGAGTAAATAGAACAGCAAAGAGACTCAATATATGCCTGGAATGACTATTTCTGTCCCTATCAAGCCTCAAGGACCCAGTGAAAGCATATATACGCACTTAAATGTATTTCTTATCAGCACCATTGGCTGAAGAACTGCTGAGCTTTCCATCCACTGGTGACTGCCATTTATTTCAGCTTCCTGCTCTGGAGATAGATTTCCTGAGAATCAAAGAATCATAGAATCGTTAAGGTTGGAAAAGACCTCCAAGTCCAACCCCAGCCCACCCCCACCATGCCCACTGACCATGTACCACTCAGTGCCACATCTCCATGGTTATTGAACATCTCCGGCAATGTCGACTTCCCCACCTCCCTGGGCTGCCTGTGCCAGTGCCTGACCACTCTTTTAGAGAAGAATTTTTTCCTATTACCCAACCTGAGGCAATCTCTTTACGGCAGATCATGGCCCGTTATAGAAAAGTAGAGCTGCCAAGCAGCTCTGGATGAAGTCCTGAGGGTCCTGGGATGAGGCAGTTTGGTGCTGCTGGAAGAACCTTTATCCAAGTATTTCTCTCCACCTGCAGCATGGTTCAGAGCTGGCAATAGTGGTGGGATCTGCATCAGCATCACAGATTGCCCAGTGAGGCTGGGGATGCCCCCTCCCTGGAAGCATTTAAGGCCAGGCTGGATGATGCTTTGAGCAACCTCGTCTAGAGAGAGGTGTGCCTACCTATAGCAGGGAGATTGGAACGACATGATCTTAAATGTCCCTTCCAACCCAAACCATTCTGTGATTCTAGGGCTCCTGATCTATGAGGTGGTAGCATTTCAATTTTGGCATCAGTCACCTGCAGATACTCTCACAATGTGAAGCTTCTTCCCCTCCTTCTGCTGCTGAGGATCAGAGCTTGCTCAAGATGTTCTCCGTGTCCACCAGGAACAGATTTGTATGGGATCATGGGATTTAAGACTGGAACATCATGGAAAAAAGCTTTGGGTGAGTCACAGCCCTCCCAAGTGGATTCCTGCGTGGCCATTTCCCTGCAAGCAATGGTCCTCTGCTGGACACAGCACCGAGACTTCAAAGGAGCATTTAGCTTGTCCTTGCATCTTCAGTCTCTGTCTTCCCATGCTCCACTTGACCCTCTTGCGAACTGAACCTAACATGGAAAACAGTAGGATGGGACTCTCCATGGCCATCAGGGCCCTTGCTCTTCCCAAGGGTGGGATCAGCTCTGCCCAACACAGCCCTGAGCACGAAGCATCTGGCCCTAAATGACTTGCTGACAGGGGAAATCCAGGCCGGGCTGGAGATCTGAGGCGAGACCCGTGCATTGTTCGAGCCTGGCAGTGGAACAACGCACTGGTTTTTTTGCTGGCATCCTTCACAGGGTGATTTTTTTCCCCCAAGTGAGTTTATGGCTCAGCCAGAGGCAGTAGTACCGTGCCAGCACTTTAACAAGGCTTTCCTATAAATATTTCTCTTTTAGCTTATGATAAAGGCAGTGTCTACTCAGATGGAGGGGAAGGGAAAGGCTGGGGAAATCTATTTGTTTTCCCATTTAAGCAAAACCACACATCCTCGTAATTATAACCAGGGAGGGAAGCAGCATCCTCTGGCAATCATGTTCCTCTTAACGTGCTTTTTTGTTGGAATTATTTATGTCCTGTTAGTGGGAAATATACGGAGTATGGTGATAGTAGAGAACAGCCTTCAACTTCTGTAATGTGAAATGGTTCCCATTTGTGGCTAAAAGAAAAGCCCTAGAGAAACAAATAGAAAACAATTGGTCTTTTAGTATGTCTGAACATCTGTAGGATTACATTAGAACTGCTGATTGGAGAAAAAAAATCCTTTTTTTTTTTTTCCTTTAAATACTGTACTTGTTTTCAAAAATCCATATTTGACATCATCTATTCTTGATTTTTCTTTCGGAAAACTTGCTAGTTGCCTTTGGTGGCAACGGGAAAGATACAAACGGTGTGTTGATGGTGCCTATTGCCAGTATTTCCCAAGGCAATGTGATAAAGCCTTCAGAGAGGAAAACCAACCAAAAATCAGAAATGTCAACTGGATCTGAGTTTACAGTCCTGTGACTGGTTATATGAGCATCTATCTCAAAGTATTTCCTAAAATCATAGAATCCTAGAATGGCCTGGGTTGAAAAGGACCACAATGCTCATCTAGTTTCAAGCCCCTGCTACGTGCAGGGTCACCAAGCACCAGACCGGGCTGCCCAGGGCCACATCCAGCCTGGCCTTGAATGTCTCAATTTGGAATGTTTTACCTTCTAGCCCCTCCAGGAGACAGCCAAAACACATATCTCTGCTGGAGGAAAACTCCAGAATCCTTTTGCAGTTTTTAGGAACCAGTGAAAGGGAGCCATGGGGATAGCTGCATGTCTTATGAATTTATTACCAATGGATCCATGCCCCAAATTTCCAGAAGCCTGTGTGCTCCTATACAAGATTTATTTATTTATTTACTTATTTATTCTTTTTTAGTAGAAGAAAGGCTGGCTTTAGGCAATGCCTATGCAGCTTTGAATGTGCTGTCTCTAGAGCATCCATGACCACAGGACAGACAGCCTCCTGCCCATCTCTGGTGCATTCGACTGTTGGACAGCCCCAGTGGACATGATGGGCAGAAGGTCACTCTGTAGGAATGCCAGGCTCTCCACCTTGACTTAAACATCCTTATCTTCTGAGCCCTACAGATGTGGGTTGGCTCAATGATCATGACGTGAGGAAGCAAACATGTAGGTATTTATTTAAAGGTACTGTCAGAGCCTTCTTCTGGTATTTCCAAGGGCCTGGTGGCTTCTCCCAGACTTCTTCCAGCAGAGCAGGTGGGGGACCATTAGAAGGAAATATATTTTCCTCTGAAAGCACCTGCAATGTCTTGTTGACAACAGTATGTAGTAAAGTGCAAAGTCTGCACAAGACTGATGCAGATAAAGCATTCATAATGTTTCTGGTGAAGATTCTCCAGCATCTAATATGGTGGTTGAGGCCACAAGACACCCATTGCCCAGTTGCCTGTTTCTGTAAACCCCAGGACAGAAAGTCACACACTGACACACCCAACCTCACACACATGCCTTCAAACTCACACTGCATGGAATTACTCATAGCCCTGATAATTTACTTTCTACTGCTATGAATGAATACCAAGTGTTGGCAGGAATGTATGATATTATTTTTGGGTGAAAAAAAACCAATTTATCGATATTTTTTCCACAAAGTGTTGGCGTTGATGAAGATGTCAATGCAAACATTGCTTGAAAAATACTATAAATATTTTTCATTTTCATGAAAGAGATGAATGTTATTTCTCTGCTTGCAAATGTATTTTTGTTTTGGAATGTAAACTTACAGTGCAGAAACTATACATTGTAGTTTAAACTAAACTGTAACAGGATGTTTCCTAATTATTAAAATGAAATTGCTGACTGAAATTAATTTTCCTCACTGGTTTGTTGTTCAAAATTAATTTGGAGATTCCTTTCCCTCCCTTTTAATTGGAGAACATGTTTCTCAAATTTTTTCAGGGACTGTAAAAGTCACATCTCCCCTCTGTCTATGATCAAGCAAGATATAGAGACATGATAAGGAAAATTGAGTCACCCAAACCCTCATGACAAGAAGTACATTTTACGTGCCCACATTCCTACGCTCCTTCATCGCTGCTTGCTGAACCCCATTGCCACCAAGAGCTGTAAAAGCTCTTGTAGTCATCTGGGTGATTAGTTGTAGATTTAGACAATTTGCTGTAGCTGCTGAGTGTTATGTTAATCATACAGGAAAGGGCTCTGAGTTTAGGGGACAGATGTTTGTAATATGGATGTATTGATTACAAAGAACTCGGGCCCCACCCAAAAGGCAGCTGCATTTAATTGCAAGGAATGATCCTCTTTTTCTTTTCTTTTCTTTTCTTTTCTTTTCTTTTCTTTTCTTTTCTTTTCTTTTCTTTTCTTTTCTTTTCTTTTCTTTTTCTTTTCTTTTCTTTTCTTTTCTTTTCTTTTCTTTTCTTTTCTTTTCTTTTCTTTCCTTCCCTTTTCCCTTCCCTTCCCTTCCCCTTCCCTTCCCTTCCCTTCCCTTCCCTTCCCTTCCTTCCCTTCCCTTCCCTTCCCTTCCCTTCCCTTCCCTTCCCTTCCCTTCCTTCCCTTCCCTTCCCTTCCCTTCCCTTCCCTTCCCTTCCCTTCCCTTCCCTTCCCTTCCCTCTCCTCTCCTCCTCTCCTTCCCTCTCCTCTCCTCTCCTCTCCTCTCCTCTCCTCTCCTCTCCTCTCCTCTCCTCTCCTCTCCTCTCCTCTCCTCTCCTCTCCTCTCCTCTCCTCTCCTCTCCTCTCCTCTCCTCTCCTCTCCTCTCCCCTCCTCTCCTCTCCTCTCCTCTCCTCTCCTCCTTTTATTTCCTCCAAGTCCACCCTATGGTCTAGAAAAGAAGGAAAGATGTATGTATGTGGCAGGTCTGCTAAAAAAAAAAACCCTTATGAGTCATTTAATCTCTCCATGCCTCAGCTCACCCACCTATAAAATGGGCCCAATGCTATTAACTTTATTTCTCAAGGTTTTTGGAGTTTCAACTGTTCAACTGATAAGATTCTGTTTCCAAATCGATGGCAGTGAGAAAGAACAGAGTGAACTCCAGCCTGGAATAAATAACGCCAACATATCGGCATCAGACATGGACAATGTGTAAAATGCACTTCAAATGAAGTCACCTAAATGTCAGTTAACACCATTCTCCCATGTATCCCTGCCCTGATTGAACACAGTGGGAAAACGTTCCCCACCCTAGCTCTCATGGGCTGCTCAGAGATAACGTCCCCATATCCCAGGGCTTGCTGGTAACCCCGTATCGGTGTGACAGAGTTGGTACAGTTGTTCTCAAAGGGCTGAGAGAAGATGACTACATCTGTTATTCTTACTGCATCCAGGCCATGCTGCAGAGCCCAGTGTGGAGAGCTGGCTCTTGGAAACCATCTCTGTTCACGATTAAAGATATTTTCTTTAGAAAAGACTTGAATGGCCAGCGTGGATTAATTTTTCCTTCTCTGTAATCGAGGTTAGTTAACATTTGCATGTGGTAATCTTTTTCATAAGTTCCTGGACATAAATCACTCGTCAAAGAGAGTCTGGTGGCTTGGAAGCAGGGAACAGCCATCCAAAACACCATTGTGTGGGCCAAGGGTTGTGTGAGCTTCTCTCTTCCCAGCTGTAAATATCAGCAGAAAAACGAGTCCAGCCGTGGTGAATGGCTGGATTCAGTGCAAAGAAATGGCATTTCTGGAGGGGTGGTGTTAGAACTAGAGAACCAGTGCAAGAGGACTTGGGTTCACTCTGTGAAAGTCATCGGGAACGTATTTGTGTGTTTTACGGACTGCCTCCCATCCAAAAGCAAAATGAACATAAAGCAGACACTGGGCAGCACCTCTGCAGCCCAGTCACCTGGCACAAAGCTCATGCATGACAACAAAACAATAAACATCATATGGACTCTTTGGGCAGAACGTTAAAGTGCGGCAACAAACGTGTGCACATACATGCACGAAGATTTATGTACTCTGGGACATACGGGAAAGAATTCCAAACTAATTAAAGGCATGGCTTTGAAGCAAACTCATGGAATGTCATCATTAAAGCCTTTCCTGAGCTCTGGGTTAGAACCCTGAAATGGGTTAGGGTGGTCTGCTGACTTAGCTACACTAGTTTGTATTTTCACCTTCAGCTATATCACACTAACCTTCCCATGAGCTCTCTTTGAGCAGCTCAGACTGACACAGCTCTCATGTACGTGTCCAAGGGAACAGATCACAGATAACCAGTCCCTTGTATGATTACAGAACAGGACAAGGAAGCCAGGACTTGGTTCTGCCCCCAGTTCTGCTCGTTGTATTGGGAGCCTCTTCAACCCACAGGGAAAAAGAACAGACCCTTGGGAGACTGTGTACTTGCAGCTCCCTGCAGAGCATGAGAATACTTTATACCACGGTAAAACCTCCAAACAGCACCAGCTAGTGCAGGAAGCTTGAACTGAACACACCAAACCTGCACATTCATTGGTTTCCTTGCTGATTTCTCCCCCAAGCACTAGTGAGATCCAACTGCTCATCACATAGTAATTGCAGGGCATCCAACACCATCTGAGGGGCCTCCCCGGCATGTATGGATCGCATCTGAAGTCTGCATGGCTCATGGGATCCCAGTGTCTCATGGGGACGTTGGCAGCTGGCCATACAACCCCATGAGATGGAGCCCACATGCATTATTTTAAGCTCCGTAAGCATCACAGAAAAATAACTGTTTCTTGATGGATGTTGCTTTCACCTGGCCTAAAACTCAAACTAGTTCAACAAAAACCTGTTCAGCAGGAACTCAAGGAGCAATAAAACACATGTTACTGAGTTATGAGACCTAGTCCTGGTCTAGCGTGCTGTGCCTCTTACAGCCCCACTCCACTCCACTAACTAGGCAGAGAGCTACTAAAACATAACCCCAAGTTTATTATGTTAAAACTGCAATAAATCTGTCATGGCCATTCAGGCACTAACATATGACTGTGGAAAATATGTTGGCCTAAGATTTGATAGCAGCAGATGGGCACGTTGCTATTGTTTCATCATCGTAAACTAGGGGGAAATGCTTAGTTACAAGGATCCAAACTCTGCAGGACAGATCTTTGGCTGGTGTAAAGTGGTCCAGAGCCAGGGAAATCCATTGAGCTCCCTCAATGCAAACCAGCTAAGGATCTTATCCTACACTTCCCATTGCCATCTCACACGGAGGTAAGAAGGGCCATCCTGGCTTGGGCTGCAGGGTCATCTAATCTATCCTACCTCTGCCAGAAAACATTTTTGTAAAAATGGAACATAACTGACCCTTTCCCCAAGTATCATTTTCCAGCTTTTGGCTACTAGTGAGTTAGGGATGTTCTATGTCAAATAAACATAGTAGCCACCAAGTGGATCTGTCTCCATGATGTTTTCTGTTCACTTTTGGAAAAGTGATTTGTATTTATGGACATAACAAAGCCATGTTATGACAAAGTGCTCAACAGCAAAATTATACAACTTATGTAAAAATAAACCCTCTTTTTCTCTGTTTTAAAATTGTTACCTGTAAGTTTTTCACCATCTATTATCACTTGCACAATGAGAAGACATGCATGATGATCTGTTTTTCACTGCTTCATGTCAGTCATGGTTTGGTGGACATTAAAGCCATCCACTGGCATATCATAATCTATTGGCTGATCGATTATGGCCAGTCATGCCTTTTCAAAAGTGGAGATTCCCTATCTATGTATATCATAGAATCATAGAATGGTTTGAGTTGGAAGGGACACTTAAAGGCCATCTGGCCTCACTCCCCTGCAATGAACAGGGACAGCCACAGCTCCAGCAGGTGCTCAGAGCCTCTCCAGCCTGACCTGGATGTCTCCAGGGATGGGGCACCACCACCTCTCTGGGCAACCTGTGCCAATTCTTTATTACCCTTATCATAAACAACCTTTTCCTTTTATCCAGTCTAAATCTCCCCTCTTTCAGTTGGAAATTATTTCCCCCTATCCTATCACAACAGATTTCACTGAAGAGTCTGTCCTCTTCTTTCTTACCACCCCCCTTTAGATACTGAAAGGCAGCTGAGTATTTAGAGCTTATATTTCTCTGATACATAAACTCTTAAGGGGACAAATGGAGAAAATCACCCTAAGATGGAAAATGCATAAGGTGTTTAAGCTGTAGCCTAAAAAATCACTGCATATTTTAAGTCTGCAATTAAACCAGTTTAGGTAAAAAAAAATAAAAATGAAAAAGACTCGAGAGTCTGAGTGAGAATGACACTGTGAGAAGAGCTGAGGCACCGTCTAGTGAGTCCTCGTGCCAACAGGACTCACAGGCATCAGGAGATGACTTTGGATCCAGCTGTCAGAGCCCAGCCAGGCATGGAGAGCTACAAGACATCCCTGGGGCTGGGAAGCACAGCATGCAGCAGCCAGACGTAACGGAGGTCCCACAGCAGAGCAGTGTGTGTGTGTTTGTGTGGGTTGAAGGGGTTCGTGTTAGCAGAGGTGGATGGCTGAAACAGCAGGGAACTGTTGTTTCGGTGCTCTGCTGTCTTACAGTTCAGTTATTTGCAGAGCGGAGGTAAAATGTGACAGAGGGGTGATATTGTCACTAAGGCAATGGCTCTACAAAGTCACAGAATAACCTCCAGGGGTCACCTCTGATAACTGCTCTCATAGCAGGTTTAACCCTTCTTTGTCCGTTGCCTCTTATTATTTGCAGTGCACCTGGCTCATCTTTTCTCAGGGCCTCGTTTAGGTATCTCCTGCAAAATGTGAGATCCCCCCTTTTGGCTCAGACGTAGCAGTAATAGTGATGCTGACAGCAATAACAATAATCATAGGTTACTGTCACCTACAACAACAATAATATTAACTGGGAACAACATAATACGATTGCCAGAAGCAGAAGAAATATGCAATTTCTGTGACAGATATTTGCTCTCGCTGCTCTTAGTCCAGAAAATATGTAAGGTTTTGGCCTCCGATCCTCATTAAATCCCTGGAAAACATTGTGGCAAAAACCTTACGATGCTGTCTGTGTTTTACTAAGATTTTCAGGGCCCCATTCTGCTGAAATTCTTTCTTTTCAAGAAGGGTAAAACTCACCGAATTGTTTTCTTAATAAAAAGGGGAAAAATCAGTGATGTTTTCTATGAACTTGTCTTTGTTTATTGTTGGTAGGAGGAGTGTTCTGTATCTAGTTAATATTTCTGGATGTAAAATTTTAACCACAACAAAATAAAACCCAGTAAAAAATATAAAAATGTATCTTTTTATATTTGGACTTAAATCCAGTCTAAACTTCCTCTCTTTCCATTTGAAATTTCTGCAAGAGTTATGCTGAGTTTCTGCACCATCAGACCCAAAACAAGTCTTACAAAAAGGAAATGCTGATTCCCAGTTCTGGGACATCTATTGGCACAGCACTGGGAGATCTGTTTATATTTCAGCTATGCCTTCCCAAAAACAAAAATTTTATGGATTTGGGGAAATTCATCTTCATGGTTCCCCCCTTTTTTTTTTAAATATAACAGAAACTTACTGTGAAGATAATAATGGCTTTCATGTTGACATGTGACTCAATTTTTTATTTTTTATTTTTACAAACTTCAGAGGATGACTTTATGTCCATAACAGTAAAAAAAAAAACAAAACAATACAGAAAACACATCACTTCTACCTGAAAAATATCCTCCCAATCAATTTTGCTCTATCCATGCTTCCCGTTTTCTCTGTTGGCAGAAGCAGACGCAGAAACAGAGAGCAAAACTCCCGTGGACATCAGAGAATGCATAACTGAGCCTTCAAGAAGTTGTGAGAAGATCTGGATATAATGACAGCCAGAAGGCTGGAGAAGAGTGCAAAAGAATGCTCAATCTGTACATGCCGTGTCCTTATGCCGTGCTAAGCATCCACAAAAAACAGGATGAAAGGCTAGATGGACTTCTCTTCTATTCTATGGCCATATTTATATTTTTATGAGCTGGCTTCTATCCAGTCAGGTTAAGAGTCATAGAATCATAGTAGCATTAATGTTGGAAAAGACTGTTAAGATCACCAAGCCCAACCCCAACCCATCTCCACCATGCCCAGGAACCAGTCTCCAAGTGCCACATCCCCACGCTCCGTCAGTGACCCCTGGGGTCATTCAGTATCCCATCAGGGTAGAACAGTCCACACATTCATTTGCAGGCTTGAAGACCAGGATGGTCTGGAAAGAATACAAATTATTTTTTGAATAGCTCAGCCTGGTACCTTTTACATGGGATGTCCAACATCTAGAACACTTCTTGTTCCATCTCGGAACAAAACATGTGGCAAACAAAAGGTTGTTCTTGCTAAGGTGAGTCTTGAGGCTTGCAGTGAAAACCACTCACCACCACCTGTGTTAGAGGCGGGGAGAAGGGGAAGAATGGGAACACTGCTGCGCTGATTAAATCTGCTCACAAATCCATATGTTACGTTATTGGAAAAGGAGGGAAGGAAGAAGAAAACAAGCATTTGTAACAGGATGAAATCTGGGAAAACGGGACCAAAAACTCTTCGTAATTCAAAGCAGTTGTGGGAGTTCTGAGCCCATAAGCCATAAATGACTAAAACATGTCCCTGCGTTTTGAATTATGAAAAAGATATTAGGGTGGGTTTTTCTCTCTTTTTAATGGGATTTGATGAAATGCCAGAATATCAGAGTTTGGGTCTTTCTCTTCTTTGGGTTTGTATTTTTTTTTTAATGGCTCAACTTGCCAAATGTGCTCATGAATGCAATTTTTTTGTCTAAAAACACACTGACTTAGGGGGGAAAAACACACAGACACACAAAAGTTGCCTCATGTTACTCAGCATGTAAATCTTTTTCACTTGTATTTAAAAAATGAAATAAAGCATAAGTCCTCGAGAAACCTGGTAGGCTTTGCCTGGTGCTGGGGACTTCTGCAAGTTGAGAACAGCAATTTGTGCATGAATGACTCCCACTTTTGAATGAAGAGCATCTCCTCCCTCCCCCTGAAACATCCTCGTTTCTGACTTAATGTCACCGTTTCCCATCCTGCCTCAAAGCTGTGGCATGTTCCCAGAGCTACCGATTTCTGATGGCTTTGTTTGAGATGACTTCCACCTGCTCTTCAACTGATGCCTGCCTGCAAATCATGGCCTTTTTTGGGAATGTATGAACGAAAAGGAGCTGATTTGTTTGCCAAGGCAACATTTTTTTTTTTGAATGCAAACTCACAATACATACAGATAGTGCACAGTTCTGTCACGAACAAGAACAGCAATAAATTTTCACGAGGTACAAATTTCATCCATGTATCAGGCTTACCCTTCCATGCTGTCAGCCCGTGTTGAGGGTCCAATGCTATGTCTGCCAATGAAACTTTCGCTCTTTAGACAGTGTGGCAATGTTTATTACTGTTATATTTGTTACAGTAGTTACAGAGATGTTTTGGATGAATGATGTCCAGACATATAACAGTCTCTGCCTTAATGATGGTGGTTTCTGAACTGTGGTTGGAAGATATCTCCCAATCCTTGGAGCCCATCAAAGGCGTACGTACAAGATAGCCAAGAAGCATCACACTATTTCGGATAATTCAATGGAGATAGAAATGCCTGGAGTTCTGCAAATAATAATAGACTGGAAAACTACTAGTGTAGGAAATACCTGGGGTCTCTGGAGTGGTGCTGCAAGGAGAACCAAAAGCCCAACTCTCTGACTTGCTGGTGTTTCTCTTTGGCTTTCCAACAGGTGACTTCTTATTTCTAATAAACTGGTACTCATTTTTAAGACTTTGTTCAGTGACAGTTTATGGAGGCTGAATATATGACCAGCAGAAATCATGAACACGTCCAAGTTACGGGTTTGAGTGCTGCGGACAGAAAGAAGCACATCAGTGGAAAGCACTATAAATATTTCTACTCAATTTCCTGCTCTGTTGGGTTGTTTAATACTCTCTAGCTCTTTGTGAACAGTTTACTAATTCTTTATAGACTAGCCACGACTGAACCCTTGGATTTATGTGGGACCAACAAGTTGCTGCAGGCCTGGAGTATCGCCCAGGCTGAGGTTTTGCTGTTTTGATTCTACGAAATTATCTGTCTTCTGCTCAAACATAAAGCTCCCTAAAGCTTGGGAATACAGCCACGTAGAAGCAGGAGCACATCTGATAAAGACTCAGCAGTGCCTTTGCTGGCAGAGCTCACCGCAAGTCACGTATTTATTTTTTTATTTATTTATCTTGGCTTACTCCAACAAAGCTGGTGTCCAGTCTGGGACCTTTGGGCACCCTCACACATCATTTATTGCCCCAGCAGTGACAAAGTCATTACTTGGCATGGGTTCGGTGGTCAGAAACAGCCCTCAGCTTTTCGCAACCAGCCTTTGGGACTCTCCAAGCACCTTATCAAAGCAGAAGGGGATTTTTGATGTCTGTTCCACCACCATCCACCAGCTTCAGAAATGTCAAGCACTTGCAAAGCCTTTCCTTCAGCTCTCTGAATCACTTTTTTGGGAAGAAACTCTAAGAAATGGGAACTTTCCTGCTGGGAATGGAAGCACAAAAGGGATCTTTTTCAGCTGGGAGTGGCTTGCTGTGCTGTTTGCAGTTGCATAGGGGGTAGTTCTCCTGCAGGGGGATTGTTTAAAGGAAAAGATTTGATAAAGCCACGATTCCTACAGCCACGCTGTTCTTTTCTTCATCAGGACAGTGATTGAAAACACCAGTTGGCTGCGTTGACTCCCAGTTTTCGGAGAAGTTCATCTGACAGATTTTCTGCAGGGAAAGAAACTGCCCAGCATGTCAGAGAGTCCTGGCAAGCACCAGGAGATGCAGGAAATAAGAGCAGGGAGAGATCACAAAGCTCTGGAGAAGCTGCTCTCCTGCCAAGCGCTCTGAAGAAAGCCAAGCATGGCTGAACACTGTGGAAAAAGAATTGCCTCCACTTTTTGGAGCAGGAGGGCAAGAAAAAAGGCCATCTGTCCACGGAAGGTTCCCCCAGGTTCTACAATACAAGCTGACAACCCAAGTGGGAGGGTGGGCATCCAGCTGTAGCTGTGTTGCCTTAAACGTGTACCCTGGCTGATGAGCTGGGTTAAAAATGGAAGGCTGTAAACACCCCCTGATCAGCTGCACAGCTCCCATTGACGTCACGGTGCACAGTACACAGAGATCAGGGCCAAAATATGGGCTTCGTGTAGCACAGAATATGGAGTTATTATTTATTATTTGTTGAGTCTGTCATTATTGCCTACAGCCTTGCTCAGTGGGAAAATCTGCTTCTAATGACTGCCAGCATCTTCTCCTCTATTTTCTTATCCCTTGTTCCCTTTCTTCATCTCTTCCCCTTTCTTACATCTCACATTCCTTTCTGGAGGTTTCCCACCTGCTTGTCCATGGCATAGTAGATGCTTCAGATGTCTTCATTAGACAATGATGTCAAGCCCCCATCTAGAAGCTACATGGAGATGTTCTTCACTCCTCTCTGCTTCCCACACCTTTTTGTAGAATCCTAGAACGGTTTGAATTGGAAGAGACCTTTAAAGGCCCTCTATTTCAACCTCCCTGCATTGAACAGAGACGCCCACAGCTCCATCAGGTGCTCAGAGCACCCCTCTGATCTTGGCTGTCAGGCTGAATTTTGAGTCATTGCACTGTCATTGGGTGAAGCCTTAAGAAAATGTCTCTGTCTCACCACTCCACGGATAATATTTAAAATTTCTTCATGCACTGCTGGTGGATAGAAATGAATTCCTTGTTTAACACCTGCAATGTGAAGTTAAATGTAGTAGGAACACGTTGCATGAGCCAGATGTGCAAGTCAGACAGAATGGCAGCTGCTGTGGGCTATATGGGACAAAAGCTGTTATATAAAGCTGGTGGGTGAGGTTTAGAGCGTAAAAGCTTATTCTGTGCAGAGAAACAAAAGCCTGAATCTTTTGTATTGTTGGTTCCCAATGCTCAGAAGTCATGAAGTGGCACTCTGTTCCCCTTCCTCTGGCGCTTTTCTTCCAGTTGACTTAAAAATCATGAATTTAGGAGGGGAAAAAAAAAAAAAAAAAAAAGATAATAGTGGCTTGTTTTTATTTCTTCTCCAACTTTTGAAATGCTTTTATCACCAACAAATGGGCCAGACTCTCACATTTTGAAAAGAAAACTGAGATTCTCTGTTATATCACTCTAGAGTTGGCAGTGTAATACCATGACAGTCAGAAGACAGTCTTAAACAAGCAAAAAAGGTTTGCTAACCAGAACTCAAGCCAGCTGGCTGCAACAGGCTTGAACTTTGTGCTGTCATCTGCAAATTAAAATTATCAATGGAGAAATATATTGATTCTACAACAGCCCTCCTAGCATTAACTTGTAGAAGAGAATAAGATTTACTGATCGGTTCCTTGATCCCGGGAGACAGAGCACCTGCATCCTATTTGGAGCTCTGCCATTATTTGAAAATTTGCCCATCAATGTCCAAAACGATGTTATAATAACAAGTCCTTTCCTCATCTCTAATTTCTGTGATTTTATGAGTACAGCCCTATGCTGTCTAAACTTCTTGGGAAAACATTCAGGGCATGCCCATGACCGTGCTTTCGAAAGAATTTGTGGGATTATGTCAGACAGTTCCCAGTGAGCCAACATCAAAGATATTGGGTTGCAGTTTTTAATAAAGCTTAACTGATCGTGACAGCTAGTTCATTCAATAGTTTTGAGCTGACAGGATGGATTGGAGGAAATACCCAATTACAGAAGATTATACGTGTATGAAGACAATGGATGCTGCTGTGTTTTATTTTTAGTGAGAACTGGAAAAAGAAGAAATTGAAATAGAATTAAAGATGGGGCCATAAAGGAGATCAGATCTGAACGTGGCGTTGATACATACAATTTCAGATTATCAAGGGACACTCTGGTTACACAAACAGAAGGAGATGCATAGATAGAAGATGGATAGATAGATGGAAAGGCAGATTGCTGCACCTAATGCAGTCACCTAGGGTGGTATTTACACTGACTATCTCCAATGCAGTATTTGGGTCAAAAAAAGGCTGTTCAAACAGCTACTGCACAGCACTGTCTGACTCTGGAAACAGTTTAAGCTGTATTGACACCTCCTAAATTTAGGAAGATCTACATTTAGAGCAAAAATTCAGTGGCAATGTAAAACTTTATAGTCCCTGGGAAGAAATACACCTTTCTTTTCTTTTTTTCCTTCTTCTTTTTCACATCTACTGGAAAACGCCATCACAGATTGCCTCCCTGTCCACCTCAGCCTTCCTAACCTCCAAATTTTGGGGACATCCTTCCCACTGAACTGCAAGCATTACTGAGCATCTCCAATTGTGCTCTTTTTGGAGTGTCTGTCTTACCCTTTGCCCCAGTTATATTCTGGTCTTATATTTTATTACCAGTGCTTACTCATAGAATCATTAAAACTGAAAAAGATCTCAAAGATCAAGCCCAACCCCAACTCATCCCCACTGACCATGTCCACAAGTGCCACACCTCCATGGTTCCTAAACACCTCCAGGAGTCCTCTTTCTTTATGCAGCACCACAAGTTCTTACTAATCCTGATCCTAGTTATGCAGTTCAAACAATTACAATCGCATGAAGACAAGAATATGCCCATGTTGGCTTCTTGTAGTGGATCTTAAGCCTTTCAAGTGCAAAATCCGTTCTTCAGTTCAGTTCAAAATTGCTTCTTTAATGCTTTTTTTTTTTTTTTTTCATGTTTTGACAAGGTTTGGTTAAACCTGGGAAGATCATCTGTCAAACAGATATCTCAACCACAGGATAACTATCAAATTAAGTATCCAATGGCAAATTCCATACACCAGGCGGATTTTGAGAATTTGACAGACTTCCTTATGATTCATGTTGGGACAAAGTGTTGGGGTATTCCAAGAAAAATAATCAACATCGTTACATCTTTCGTTGGTCAGAGGGCAACCTCTGTGGGTCATGAAAAGCAGTCCCACAGCTTTTCTATGGGTTGAAGCAGATACTGATGTGAGATAAGAATGAATTCCATCATCCGTCCGATGTGGCACCAAATCCTCTAAGGGAAAGCAGAGACAGCTCTGGAGCAGATCATCAAAATATGTCATCTTTGCTGATGACAGCACTCTTGAGCAACAGTTCAACTGCTCAGCAGGAAGAGACCAAACCATTGTCCACATTACAAAATCCAACGTGAGGTTAATAGCTTGTGATGAAAATAAGACAATGAGATTCCCAGAAGCTTCCAGTTCAAGGCTTGCTTTTTTGAGGGCAGAAGGTTATAAAAGGTGAACTTATTTATGTGCCTTGGCAGACTCGTGATCAGTGTGGAAATTCAGCAGGAAATAATGTCACAAATTGGCACAGTAGCTGCTGATATTGAGGAGCCTGGATCACTGAAAACCTACAATTGACAGATCAAACCCTGGCTCTTCAGCTCAAACATCCTTTCCACACAGATGTGAGTACTGGAAATCCACCAAAGGTGTAAAGAAGATACCTCAACGCTGTGGAAAGCAAAGGCCCAAGGAAAACAAAGCAAAACCCTGAGGATTAAATGGAATGAGTTTGTAAGAAATACTGAGATTCCTCAAACTTCTCACAACTCCTTATCTCCAGTAGGATATATGCAAGCTATGCAGGAAATACAAAACCAGAGTGTCTGCCACAGCAGGTGGGACACTAAGCAGCAGGAGAAGCACAGGAAAGAAGATGCTGAAAGAAAAAGAAATATCAGAACCCACTCAAAAGGTGAAAAATACAGGAGTAAGTGCCAAGGAAACATGCAAAGTATGGTTGAACGCAGAGAAGAACACAGAAGCTGTTTTGTATTCTAAATTTACATCTACATTATCAAAAGTTGATGACCAGAAGCAAGTCTTGAGCAACAGTTTGATGACTTGTCAGTATGGTTATAGAGTAATGTAGCCTAGAGAGAACCTCTGAAGGTCTCTTATCCAAAACTGCTCAAATCAGGGCCAAGCCTGGTTTGGATGAGGGAGGAGTTTCAGAAATTCACTGGATATTCACTGCATATCAAACACACTTTGCTCTTGATAAAGTAGTCCTGGGGTTGAAATCATGGCAAACAAAATTAGCACATCCACCAGAGAGAATATTGGATGGCTGCAGCCCTGAAAACAGAAGGATCTCAGATAAGCCACCTACATACAAATATTTCATGAAGCAACATCAGGAAACAATCCAAGAGCTGCCCAGGGCCCCATCCAGCCTGGTCCTGAACATCTCCAGGGATGGGGCACCTACAGCTCTGAGCAGCACAGAGCCTCACCATGCTTTCATAATATCTAACCTAAAAGATCCCCCTTGCAGTTTAATGTACACATGAGGTGTGCACACAGCTCATCACTGAGAACTCCAGGTTAGTGAGACTTACAGGACCTCCTGCTTCAGCTTTAAATGTGGAAGAAAAAAAAAACCACAGCTTACCGTTACCTTTTCTTCCTCTGCACTGAGCTGCTAAACTTTGAAAACTCAGAGGGATGTTTAGAGGTAACTCCTTCTGGAGCTCATTAAAAGCACATTTGAAACAGAGGCAACATCATCTTCTTCCTTGTATTCTGGAATAGTTTTGAGCTTCTGAGCACAGAAAATACAACATATTGCTACAAGCAAGAGGAACATGCATACAGAAATACCCCCGTTAAGAAAACAGTTAGGGCTATATAAAGAACAACCAAACATAAAGAACAAGATAAAAACCCTCCAGGAGGAGCAGGCATACATTGGAATAGCTCAGCCTTGCTTTCCAAGTGATAGAAATCAGCTGAGTTCCAGCACAGCTGATGTTGGTGAAGGGTATAAATCTGCATGGAGCCCAAGCTTACTTCTTTTATGCTGGGGGTAAGCATGCTTGATTTTCTGGGCTGGGGGAAGTCTTGGTAAATGTGGCTTTTTCTCCTGTGTTGTTAGGGAGCAGTGCAGATGTCATTCAGTATATTAACTTTCAGCATGGCTATAGCTTAAGGTGAAAAGGAAAAACAGAATAGAGGTAAAGGAGATTAGATGGAGTCATCCTTATGGGTCCCTTCCAACACAGAATGCTATGTTAAATACTGATGAGGAAATTAATGAGTTGTGTAAATGGAAGGAGACGTTAAGGTAGGAGAAAAAAAGGGAAAATGTGAAAACAGGAAAAATGGAATATAGACAGCAGAAAGGATAGTGGTTGATGTGGGGAAGGCAAGCTTTCAAATGAGAGCATTTTGAAAGTGAGGCTTGGAAGAGCAGGGAGGATGGAGTAAGGAACCCCTGGCAGGAGGGAAGAGGCTGCATCCTTCCTGGGTTTGCAAGCCCTCTTGGGGGGGGGGGGGAGGGGTGAGGGAGAAGAGGAGGGAGCATCTCTATTTCTTCACTTTCCTTCAGAAAGCCTGCTTTGAAGCTAATGGTCTCTGCAGCCCCAGACAGAGCTCAGCAAAGCGATTTATCCATACCCCCACCCCCTCTTCTCCTCCCCCCCCCCTTTGCAAACCTGCTTGCCATCCACGTGCAATCTGTTTTGACAAAAAACAAAGCTGAAGTCCCAACGACCCTCCCACCCCCCACACTCCCTCCAACACGTGTGCATGCAACACGCTAATTCCTAACCAAACAATTCAGGGGCTGTTGGCTGGGTGCGTGTCCTTTGGCTGCCCCGGTGTAACCCCCAGAAGCAGCGGAATTAAGCCCTTCTCTTTAAATATTTTTGAATGATTTGCTTCAGTGAAAAGTGAAATCTGGAAAAAATGCTGTCATGTTGCAGGAGCGGTGTGAGACCTCCCCTTAAGCCTGGAACCCCATGAGAGCCATTGCCTCCACTGGGACCGGTGGCCAAGACCAAAAAGTGCCTTCTGGGCTCCTTTCCAGCTTTAAAAACATATTATTTATAGTACACAAATAGCCAAGGAGAACTTTGTTTGTTCTTCCCATCTGTCCTCTACAGCACTGCAATCTGGGCTGCAAAGGGACGTTCAGGGTACCATAGGTGATAACCCTCCATGGCAAAACCAAGGCACTGGGCACTGCCTCTCATGTGGGACTCGTCACAAGTGGCTGCAGGGAGGCAGGAACAGTTTTCACATTGCTAAGCCAGCTGCTGCTCATCCCATCTGTCTACAAAAGGAAGCGTTGACTTCTTAATAAGTTCGTTGTTCCCTAGATGTGTTTTTCTTCTCTTTCATTTTGCTCTGGGCTTGTGGGACCATGGGGCATGGATGTCAGCTTGAATTCTGTGCTTTGGCACTTGCAGTCTGTAGACCAATCAAACACTGGGGCCAGCCTTCTAAATTTGGGATCAGTCAGGTCAATGACAGCAGAGCGTTATGAGCAACACTAAGCTGGACTGGGGTGGAAAGAAGCAAAAAAGTCATGATTTCAAAGCAGGATCCTCCTTCATCTCTGGAACAGGTATGTGGATTAAAACAAGCTTTGCCTATACTGCAAAGACCATATGCTTGAGGGCACCATACCTAATTCATTGATGCTTTCCACAGTTCAAAGTGGCTGCAATGGTGTGAAGGCTGTTTCCATGGTGTGTTCATCTACCTATGGTTGAGGACTATTTTGGCTGCTCTGTGGCATGGCATGTATGCTTGTGGCTGACCATGCAAGGTGCAGAAAGAGTGACCATATGGTTCCAAAAGGCCACTCTCTCATCCTTCTTGCCTATAGGAAGACGTCTGGTATGGGAACCACAGTTAGTCCTGCACCAGAGTCTATTTTGGAGGAGATGACACTCAACCCAGTGTGTTGGAATAATAACCTTTGCAGTGTGCAACACTAGAGGGAGGAATGGGACCAGGCTGGGAAATAGGGAATCAGAGATATTTGACAGGGAAGAGGACTTCCAATCTGTTCTTCAGATGCAAACACAGCCTGCAAGCTGCACTGTGGATTTCACAGCGGAAACTTCTGCTCTGATTAGTAGAGACTCTTCACTTTTTGGCCAAAAAGAATTGCACATTTGCTGTTAGCAGAGTAGGAGTAAATGAGCATGGGGAAGGAGAAAGGAATCTGTATGGATGCTCTGATTCAGGATTCCATCTGCCACCATGCTGGAGAGCTAGACAGGCTCACAGTTCTCTAAGTGATTCTCTCCTTTCTGACCACGTCCTCTGAAACTGTGGTTCACCTAAGTTCAGCCTGATCCCAGCTGTTGTGTGTTTACCTCTTTTCTTCAGTCTTTGAATACAGGGTATTAGCATAATGTGTTTCACACCCCCCCCCCCCCCCCCCTCCAAAGTTCCCTTGGGAGAGAATGAATACATCAACACCTCCCACTGACTCATAGAGGTTGAGGGGAGCTGTTGATTTTAGGTTGGAAAGATTGCTAAAATTAAATAAACAATATGCCAGACCAAAAAAATAAGTTCCTTTGTCCATAACTCCCTGGATCCACTTACAAAATTTTAAGCTCACCAGAAACCAGACCTTTGTTTGGAGAGGGAAATGAGGAAGGGAAACACTAAGATGTTAGTCGACACGTACAGGAAGGGAAAAAAAACAGTGAATAGAAGTACATCTATCCAGAAAGACCTTTCTGGGCCACTGAACCCACCCCAGGGCAACCCAGGCAACCATAACACAGCGTTGCTTTCCTAAAGTGATCGAGCCTACATTTAAAATGTTGAGGTTATTTGTTCCCAGTGGCAAATAATGCCACTGGGATAATAATGGATAATGCTGAAGCTCCCATGGTCACAAACTTTCACGTCCAACCTAAATTTATCCCCAACCAGCTTATAGCCATTTTGCCAATGCAACTTCTCTGATGCATCCTCATCCATGTTTGTGGCTAGAAAACAATCAACTCAGCTCTCATTTTGCCAAGTCAAATCAGTGTTATGTAGAATCACAGAATTGCTCAGGTTGGAAAAGTCCTTGAAGATCATCAAGTCCAACCACAACCTAACCATACTACTCTATCTCTACAGGAAGATTTCTCCTTTTCCTGGTCCTCCATCTGGTGTTCTATAATAATTAAGCCTGGGAAAGAGATTATTTAGTCCAACCATTGCTCGTCAGTTGCTTTTGTTTGGACAATCAAACATCTCCAGGACTTGGAGCAGGGTTTGAACTTATCTAAACCAAAGGTGTACAAGTTGCTACATTGCTGTTGCAATGGTTTGATGCACCTCAGAAGGCTTTTTGAATAATAGAGTTCTGTTAAAAGACATTGCATGCTGACTAATTTCTTACAAGCTGAGGGCTTTTTTTGCCTTATGTCCAACTGAATAAGGATGATTTTTGGCTGTAAGTCCTGAATTGCAAGGCTTAACGTTGCCATTTTCATTTTGCCACTTACCAAGCGTGTTTCTTGCTTCCTATGTAATACTGTAGTCTTTGCTGTAATGCCAGTGCTTCCCTTTCTCTCAGCAGCAGATTTCATCAGAGCACACTCATTTCTCAGAGGGAGGTTTTGTTCAACAAACCTGGTTCCAAAAATTGTCCTTTGATTGCTCTGTTGCATGGTATTATTTCAAATCTGATAAAAACTTTTGACAATACCCATTTTCATCTCCTCTCTAGACAGTTTTGATGCAGTTTCCATTTACTATTTAAAGTCTTATATTCTTCTTAACTGAAGACATTCCACGTGTTATCAAATTCTTGACTGAACTCTGGCCATTTGGGATCAGTTTCATTTCCTTTATGTCCCTGTTCATTGCATGGGAGTTGAACTGGATGACCTTTATCGGTCCCTTTCAACTCAACAGATTCTATGATTCTATCAAAAAATATCTCACTTTGTCTGCTAATTTTATCTCACAAAGACACAAATTTAACAGAAAGTTCATTTTTGTATCATTATTGAATCCTTTGGTCAATTTCTTCTTCACTGTTTTTAATGGAAGCCCCAACAGGTGTGTTTTTTGTTTTATTCTTTAATATACCTTACTCAGGATGCTTTCTTTCTCTAATCCATGCTCAATGGATACCGGTTGCATTTTTTATTCCTATATCCTCTTTTTATTGGCATAGCTTAAAAAGTTCCTACTTTCTATTTTAATAACTCTCATCAAGGAACTAATCAAACCCTTCTTGATAGTGCATGTTTTCCCCAAAGCCTGGCTAATCACTCTATTTTACTGTTGTTATATATATATTTTTAATTTATCTTTCAAGATACCCTGATTATTTCTATTCTACAGGGTGTTGGGGTTTTTTTGTTGTTGTTTTTTTTTGTTTGTTTTGTTTTGTTTGTTTTTTTGTCTGTTTTCATGTTCTTTTTCCATGAGATTCAGATTTTTCACGTTCAGAACAGTTTAGCCTTCTGCTGCTGTTCGTTACCCATGCGCTGGGCTCATTGTGGTCAGTTAAAAACTACCAACGTTTCTGTGCTGATGAAGGGATTGGGGTACAAACTGGAAGACCTTGAACTGTGTGTTCAGGATATGAAATGAAACGTTAAAATTATTTAGTAAAGTTGGTTTAAAAAAAAAAAAAAAAAAGGGAAGTTCTGTTCCAAAGAAAGGACAGAAATAAAGAAAAAAAGGAAAATATTTACTGTATATATTTAAAAGGTGTGAAAGGCTGGAAAGAAATGAAAATGGATTTCTTTTTTGTCAAAGTAACTTGATAGGAAACACAGCAGGAGCTGTTCTCAATAGACACTGAGGTGTAGACTTGGAAGGAGGCAGCAGATTCTGCAGGATTACAAGAAAAAGTTTTTGGAAGAGCCATGTTGTTATGCCAGCATTGAATTTCGTGTCCCCCTATCTACCTACTCAACTGTATGTTCAGGAACTTATTGCTAGATGTGATCACTGAAAACGTCATTGAGCACGTTCACTTCTTGCAAGGAAGTGCTGTACACAAACAGCCACAGGTAGAGTTGAAAGGTGAGGAAAACTTTATCGGGAAAGTTCTTTGCTTTCTCATCATCTCATGTGTTTTGCAAGTATGTACTGGTTTATGACTGTATAGTTCAGTCATACATAAATTATCCTAAAAGACAATAACGCTATTATATTCTAGCAATACATTGCTTTCAAGTGACCCCTTTACATCCCTGTTTCAATCCTAACTTGGAAATCCTTTTACTTGCTAGACATAAATTCCCAGCCCTGCGCAGCCACAAGCTCTTTGTTTAGAAGATAAAGGAATGAATCACTTTAGAAATGCTCAAGTGGTTTACAATATGCAATGAAAAATAGACGTTGTGTTTAAAATAGATGGCTGTACAGTGTATTTTTTTTTTTTTTTTAATAAAATTGTGTTTTGCAACTCATATCCCATAGAGGACAGCAAGCTGACAGCAACAGAAACATGAATCCAGGGTGAGTCAGGGTCAGTTCAGTTTCAGTACGTGGATCACTCTAACCCCTTTGAGAACTGTACTGTTCAGGAACTTATATACCAAAAAAAAAACCCAACCCTGTGAGTGTGTGTGTGTGTGTGTGTGTGTGTGTGTGTGAATCCTCATCCCCAGGACATAACAACTAATTTTTTGTCCATTGGTTCATTTGTTTATAGCACGTCCTGGATGGCTCTGTCACATGCCTTCCTGCCTCGAGGCCACCAGGTTGCAGGGTACGTGCCCTCCCTGCAGGCTGAGTTCTTCCCTCTGCAGCACAGGGAGGTTCATGGTAGGGTGAGGGGAGATGTGAGCCTGGTGTCAGGCCACCGTGACACGGTGTCAGGCAGCACAGACCTCGTCTTGTTCTACAGGTCCCAGTAAAACAGCACCTCCAGGCCCTGAGATTTATTACTGGAGGTTATTAATTCCTCAGGTTGTGAAAATACGGGATAACAAACAGATCCTGGCATGCTTTGTTCATTCTTTCTCTCTCCTGCCTATTCCCTCCCTGTTTGTGTGCTTCCTGAGCACGAGAAAAAGGTTAAAAGCACGAATCCTAAAGAAACTTTGGAAGTCGGGGATAATTCTGTGTGCAGCCTGGATCTTGGGAGAGCTGCCTTCAGTGCCTCGTCCATAAACTGTGTGTGGTCTCAGTGAAGTCACTGAAAGTCCAGATTTTTCCACCTAGCTGTGCTGCCTGAGCTGGGAGGCTAGGATGTAGGAGGAAATTTGCTACAACTCTGTAGAGCCTTTGAAAAGCGAGGTGACAAGGCAGGACGATGGGCTGGATTTCCCACGCGATAAATAGAGTGGGGTTGAGTGGCTCCAAAGGGTATATGGTGGTGCAAATCCCATCCTGGTGCTGAGTCACCTGTTGTTCTTTCCCTAGATATTGGCACAGGGAGGTAGTGGGGTCCCTGGAGGTGCTCCAGAACAGTGGAGATGTGGCACTGAGGGATGTGGTCAGTAGGCATGGTGGGATGGGTTGGGGTTGGACTGATGGTCTTCTCTGACCTTAATGATTCTGTGGTTCTACCTAACGTGGATGATTTACCAGAGCTGGTAGGATCATAGTGGTAGCAGAGAACAATCTGGGTATTAGGAACAAGCACCAGACCCAAAACTCCTAAACCAGCTCCAGAAGCGAACCAACACAGTGCTCAGCTGTGGTGTTTCCAGTCTGCTTGCTGTGTATCAGAGCTGTCTGTGATGCAACAGAGACAACAGAAACCTCAGCTTCCTCCTGGCATTGAGCAAGATGTTATATACTTGTAATGACAGCCTCTAATAGTTCTGACAAAGAAAGAAGCTCAAAAGACACCACCAGATTGGTTTTTGCACGCTTTTCCTGTGGCTTGTTAGCAACTCTGCCTGACAGTCCAAGGGAACACACTCACATTGTCGTTCAGTGGTGCAAAGTGTCCACACTGAAGGCAATTGCATCTACTGTAATTTATCCTATGGCAAAGTCTAGAATAGATACTTAGGAAATATTAAAGGAAAGACCAAAATGGTGTCATAAAGTTTGTCAGATGGAAAAGTCTTTTTTGGTTTCTTTTCAGTTTGGAGTACTAGGCCTTAGGATGAAGAACTCATACTGTTCATCTGGCATCTTTCCTTATCGTGCCAACTTAAAGTGAGTCACTGTAGCCCTCTCTGAACATTCTCCCAGCTCCTGGAAATTGCCAAGCACAGCAGAAAATGTGAGACGTTGTAGAAAGAAAAATAATGATGAAAAAAGAGCTCTCTGATATCCCCAAATGACACAAGACAAATTGCATTTATGAACTGAACAAGGGAGGTAAAGAAGGAAGGGAGGGAATAGCTCCATTTGCTGATCCTAAAACCCAGGCTGAATCCTGAAGAAACCCCTTCTGAGTTATGAAAACACAGAGTAGACATTCATTCTGGTGGTGTTTTTGCCTCCACCCTCTCCATTTACACATGCTTTGGTGTTACTGCAGTCTTCTAGGATCAGACACAGAGTCACCACATCTCCAGAGGGCACTTTGCTTTCCATTTGTCTTGAGCCAGCCATTATGGATTGTGAGTTTTGGAACCTGAGATCTTGCCTAAAGGGCTCTGAATAAGTGCCACACGGAATCCTTTTGCCTAATAACATTTTTGCTTTGTTCAAACTAGACACGATGGAACCAGCCTTCCACAATCTGCTTCGGGCCACTTGGGTTGTGTCTACATGGCAAAGAGAAGCAAAGCACCTAGGTCTCCAAGCCAGCACTGAGTCCAACTGGTGCCTCCAGATCGTGCTGTAAAGAGGTCTAACATTGCTCCTTGCACAGCTATTCCACACAAAGATCTCAGCCTAGCACGTGCTGCAAAAGCAGGAATCTCAATCCATTGCTCCACTGCGCATTATGCCTTTGTCCTTCCTCTCTCTGTAGACCACAACTAGAGTGAGAGGTCATTTGAGCAAAACCAGAGGTCCTGACTACTTCCATCTTCAGGCACTTATTATCCCTGCTATTGATAGAGTAACAGGAGTGGGATTTGCAGACTCACAGCAAAAAGACCCTCCCTGCTAAGGTGAAGGAACATGGCCCAACACAGAGGAACAACAAGGAGCGGGCTGGGAAATGACACACAGCCTTAGTGGTGATGCTTCATACATGCCTGCCTCATTAAAGCACTCTGTCTTCAAAGCAATTGTTCTGGAGGCATTTGTGGTGTTTTACGGTTGGGAAATACTCATACAGAAGGCAAAAGTGTATATAGTGGGGTAACAGCCACTGACTTCTGACTCAACTTTCCCAGAAAACTGGGGTCTGTATGATTATTTTTTTTTTTCCTGGAAACAACTGATGAGTGCTGTCAGCATTTTCTTTGAACGACAGAACAATGCAGGAAATATTTGATTTTCCTTGTAAATTTCAGCTTTGCTGACCAGATACAATCCTTACCCCTTTTGACTGCTGCTCTTTATAAATGCATGGCAAATAAGACTCCATGTTACAACACAGAAAAATCATGAATAGCAAGATAAGATACTGAGATATTTCAGATGTCCTGAAATGGGTTTATACATTCATGAGGAAAGAAATGTTGCCTATGTGCCTTAATACAGCTGAACTAGAAGAATATAGTGAAGACTAATGGGCATGGTGGGAAGGGTTGGACTGGATCATCTTTGGTGTATTTTCCAACCTCAACAATTCTGATTCTATGAATATACTGTACACTTTTTTTTTTTTTTAGGGTTTTTGACTATTGTACCACCTCAGCACCCTTCTTGCCCGTTTTTAAACCCTGTTTTCTTTGTAGATATTAATGACCTTTTCCAACCTTAATGGTTCTATAGACACTGACACAGAAGATCTTTCTCAAACTTATATTTCTCCTGCCCCAAATCAGCATCACGTAGGATTAGTGTTATGACGTGGTAAATGATAAGGAGTAGTGAGATCCAAATAAGCCATCCATCTTTTTGTTGTGTCATCCTACATATATATTTTCCTTTGAAAAGACAGATGCTGTTCACCTTGCCTGTGGGAGAGGTCAGTCTGAGCCCAGGACAAAGCTGTCACCAATACTTTATGCATCACATCTCACAGACACGCAGGTTTGAGTGGGAAAAGCAACCATAACATTTCCAAACAAATGATTCATTCATTCTCTGCTATTGGGGCTAAAATAGCCATCCCTACCTGTGGGACAGCTCCAGTGGGCAGTTTGCATGGGGCCACACCTGCTTGGAGACATGTATGGAAGTGTAACTACATGGATGCAACCCATCCTTAAGTTCCCTTCCAAGCTAAGCTGTTCTGTGTGTCCCTTTTGTATCTCATGAATGCTCTGTTGACCATTGTATTTATGAAGAAAACTGTAGTCTCACTGTTTCTGCCAGGCTTTTCTTACCTTAGCTTGCAAGCAAAGGGCTTTTCTTTGGGTGACAAGGTGAAGGACATGGCTCATCTGGTGAGGTTACCATGCTTTGCCATGTCCAGAACAGATGGAATCCATGTGGAGTCACCCAAAAGGAGGGGTCAATAGGTCTCAGCTGGTGGTTGCAGCATGTGGAGACTCCCTGGGGCAGAGGATGTCACTCACTAATCCAGGAGGAGCTGCCTGCCCTTAGACTCCTAGCTCAGATCTTCGATGTCTGATTTATTACTGTACCTTCATCATTCACCTGAAGTGCAAGCTACAGTTACAAATGCAAAAGGATACATGCTGCAAAAGCCAATGCAAACTTTCTTTTTAATTAATTAAGAGGACTTTTAACTAGTTGACATGCTCTGAGAAAGAATATTCCATTTATCCATTCTGATTGAAAACAGAGATTTCCTCAAACAGCAGAAGCAAAAAAATCTAACATTATTCTCCCTTTCTCAGCCCCTGACTGTCAGGCTGAAAAATGTTTTGTTCAGAGCCTGGATTTTTCTAGAGAAACCCATGTCTTTTTTCTTCTATAGGATTCTATGTATTATGTCCTATAGAACCCTCCATCTCTTTTTTTTCTAGAGGAACCCATATATTTTTTTCTATAGGCCCCTGTGTCTTTTGATTTAAAGGACCCCACATCTTTTTCTTATGTAGGACCCACGCCAGGCTTATATTTGGTACAAAACAGAAAGACATCAATGAAAACATGAAATAATAACAATTATATCCCTAGTGGAACGGATGGTCAATGGATGGTAACCATATCTCTGCCAAGTGTGATATGGGAAACAAAATTTTGAGAGGAAGCATTTGCTGCTTGCCAATTTACCTCGATAAAGGAATTTCCTGGTGTCTCCCCTCCTATACTGACCCTATGCCAAAGGGTTCTGGGCAGTATGTGGGATCCAGATTACCTCTGAATTTCGAGGTTGCTCCTTGCTTTACCTTTTGCTAACTGCAGAGTGCTGCCATAGCACCTCGTAGGGGGGGTGTGGGGAGCTGAGACGATGTGCGTAAAATGCTTGGGCTGTAAGTGCTTGTTATTATTAGATAAACATTCTGAAAAGCTCATTTGTACAAACATCTGCATTGTTACTTAGGAAATTCCTTTGAACTGAATAGCACTCAGCTCGTTATGACAAACATTGTCATGTGGGATGACCTCCTTTTGCTCCCAGAAAGACATTGCACCCTGCAAAGGGACACTGAAGAACCTCAGCTCCCAAGGGCATTTCCAGGACTGGGCTTTATCCCCATTCTTTCCCTTGGAGAGAAGGAAACTGAGTGCTTGTAGCAATTGATCTCAGGGATAAACTTGTGTAATCTCCAACCTGAACATATATCTGTGTCCAGCACCTTGAACTGGTTTAGGTAGCATCCCCAAGAAGCTTCTCTGTTAAAAATCCAAACTTGTCCTTGGCTGCCATTTGGCTGATGGCTACTATCCACTTCTGGGGTCTAACTGAAAGGCTCTTAAAATAATTAAAGACATTTGTAAAGTAACTCCTCTGGACCCTTTATTACCCTCCAAATAGCCCGGATGAGCTGGAACTCCACAGCTCACATGCTGGATGGAGGCTGTTCCCCACGTGAGTTTTTCTGTTTGGGTTATTCTGATTACTGTTTACTTTTCCTCCTTGACTCCTTCCTGTTGGGAGCATGTGGCACGTCCCAGTCTGCTCTTCTGACCCAACCTAGAGATGCTATGCCCCTCTTATCCTTGCACTGGAGTAGCACAGTTCATCATAAAAAGAAAACGATGCTGATCTATTCTTGTTTGTTTTCAAGGGTGATGCACAGAGCTCCATAAATAAGCTCTCGTTTCAAGATGACCCAGAAGATTTCAGGCAAAGCTGGAAGACAGCATCTCCCAAAGGCACACAAATATTTGAAGAAGCCAAAGCGATAAAATAGATGAGCTATCTTGTGCTGTAAATTTCCAATAGGATTGACTGGGAGAGCTCATGGACTCTGATGAAAAGATCCCACGATTTGGCTGAGGGATACTCTAAGGAGAGCTCAGATTTCAGGAAAAATTGTGGGAGAATAGGTTGGGTTTTTGGATTTCTACCTGTGGGCCACGGATAACTGGGGTCGGTGGTTTAATTCTAAGCAGGCTTCAGCTTGAGTTAAAAAGAGCTTTGTCTGCAGCACACAGATCTCTACGTGCCAGACTCCTGCAGGGAGCCACTTCTCAACTGGAAAATCTCAGTAAGGTGAAAAAAGATGGAAAAGCCCTGCAGCAGGCAACCCCTGCCAGTCCCATTTGCTCAGGTTTCTCCTCACCCTGAACCTCACTGGGAAGTTGCATGAGCTCAGGATCTCCATAACAGAGAGCAGAAGTCACATCCTCTGTCCCCAAAGCATTGCTTCCAGTCCGGCTGAGGGAAGACCCCTGTGCTCACCCTCAGATTCACAAAGTGCAAGCAAAGGACTTCTGGTTCCCTACAGTAGAGGGCAGCAATGACACATAGACACAAAATAACCACTTAATGACAAATGGCTTTGGAAAGAAATAAAATAATTAATATATATATACATGAATATATGTAACACCTCAAAAAAAAAAAAAGTGGTGGTGGAGAGGAAAGCTCAGCTCTGCTATAATAAGTCCTAAGGTCAAGGCTTTTCTTTATTTTTGCAGTGAGTGATTTCAATAACATCCAAAACAGTGGGAAGAAAGCAACAGCAGAGACTGCTGGAAAGGGAATGTAGCACTGCAGGCACTGAAATGGAGTGAGTCCTTGCTATCATAGGCTACAACAGGAATCCACAAGCCCTTGTTGCTTCCCAACAGGAACCCTTACATCTTGTTGCATCCCAACAAGAATCCTCAAGTCCTTGTTGCTTCCCTGAGGGGCTTGAAATTAAGAACAGCCCAAGGGAAAGTTTACCAGCTTGGATGAAATCAGATCTGAACCAGCTCCTTGCCACCAACTCTGTAGCTTTGGGGAGACTGGATTGTATTTAGGCTCCCTGTTGCAACTCTCCCGGCAAAGCTGTGGTCTCAGGATAAAGGGTGGCCTTAGGAAATCAGCCCAAGGCTACTGTGGTACCGACAGCTGCTCAGGGTATGTGACTAGGGACTGATACAGTGCTGTTGGCATCCAGACAGGGCTTTTGATTTAATTCTTTACAGCACAGAAAGTTGGGCGATAGATTCCTGTTTCAAAGTGGGCACCAAACCTGAATGGCCCGGTATAAATGATGGCACAGAGTGAGTGCAAGGCAACAGGGAGTCAAGTTGGGAATGCAGCTACACCTGAAGACTGTGCTGGGGAAAAGCCAGAGAGAACTTTCTGGATAGTTTCTTCTAATTTAGAGATACCTCCAGGGCATCCAACCATGCAGATATTCTTCTGGATCTCTGGGCCATCTGATGACCTTTTCTCATCTCTTTATATCCCACTTTTGAGATAGGAAGCAATACCTGTGGCATCCTCTCACTGAGATCATGACATACGCATCTCAGAACCATTAAGATTGTAGAAGACTTCTTGGGTCTGACTCCAGCCCATCCCTACCTTGATCACTGACCATGTCCCCAAGTGCCATGGTTCAGGAACACCTCCAGGGAAAGACGACTCCACCACTCCTTGGGCAGACTGTGCCAATCAATGCCTTTAAAATCATGGGACTTTCTCGTCTTTCTTGGAGTTTGGAAAGCCAAAGCTCACCTGGAGTTGAATCTAGTACAGGATGTAGAGGGTAGCAGAATGGGCTTCTACAGGTACATCAGCAGAAGAATGAAGAATAGGGAAAATGTGGATGTGCTGACACACTGAGGGGAAGTGTGGAGGAAAGACATCATCAGTGGAAGAGAATCAGGTTAGGGAATGCTTAAACAAACAGCCTCAAGCTCGTTGAACTTGATGGGATCTACCCACAAGTGCCAAGGGAGCTGGTTGGTGTCATTTCAGAGGCATTCACAATTATCTGTGAAAGGTCACAGCAACTGGGAGAGGTATCTGAGAACTGGAAGGAAGCTAATGCCACCCTTAGTTTCCAAAAAGACAAGGAGAATCTGCAGCACCGCTATATATATATGTATATTATAGTGAGAGTAACTGAGAACTGGACCAGGTTACCTAGGGGGGCTGTGGAGTTTCCATCCTGAAGATGCTTAAAACTTGAAAGTGCGTGGCCCAAGCAACGGGCTGGAATTGACCCTACTTTGATCAAGCAGCTTGGTCTTCACGATCACCAGACTTTCATTCCAACCTCAACCTTTTTGTGATTCTGTGATATGGATAAAACCTGAAAGGATTTTTTTGCTCCAATCTGCCCCAGCAACAAACCACTACAGCAACTTGGAAGGGAGTGCATGGAAGACATGGCTTCAAGTTCAGCTCCTAGGAGGAGTCCTAAGAGAGGGGAGTTCCAGCTTCTGGCTGCTGTACTTAGGAAAAGTTTTTTTCATCCTTTCTGTTTTCAAGTGGAGAATGAGGGAATAACTTGCATCCCCACTGCAGAAATATCACCAGCTCCAGGAGTTCCCCAGACCCAAAATGGGGAGTGGTCCCTGGCCTGCCATAGAGATGGGTGGTGTAAATGGTCTGGCTTGCAGGAAGCCCACCCTAACTTCCACTGTAGATGTAGGATTAGGTGAATGTTCTAAATCAAAGCTTTTCAGCCACTCACCATTTCAGATCTCTGTAAACACCCCCACTGAAGTGTCAGCCATTTGATGAAGTAGGAACCAGAGCATCACTTCGGCATGTTGTTCAGAGACACAAACCTGAATTGGGTGTTCATGATTGCTGTCCACAGCTCAAGTTAAGAAAAGTCCATGGATAACCACAGCTCTTTAAACTGCACCTTGAAAATCAACTGTTCAACTCATCAATCATTGGATACCCTTGAATAATTTTGCAAAGTTAAATTTCCTCACCTATTTTCTACATATGGATACCTGAGGTAGTCTAAGTTCTTTTTTCAACATGGAAGTGATTAAGTGAACATCTTCAAATCCATCTTATTCTACTAATTCCAACAACAATTCCCTAGAACACCATGCACAGAAATACTAACTAATAATTTTAAAATAGTAATATCTACCAGAATGGACAGCATCTATGGATGCTGTTGTAAGCTACTGTGCAAAGAGATTTTCTCTGCCTCATTTTATCCATGAGGATGGTGAGCAAATCAAAACTATATGGATATAATTGAAATCAACATAAAAAGTATTTGGTGGGGAGCTGTGTGAGTGGAGCAAGTTCTTCTGTTCTTATTGTCTCATTGATTCCAAGACACAGCACTTGCAGATGAGCAAGCATTTCATCTACCTGCAACTTTATACATAGGCAGAGTTGTGGAGCTCACCTTCTCCCTTTCATTCTAGCCAGCTATTCTAGCCTGAGCACCCATCTCTCTCAATGCATTTATTTTTATCCATCTAATCATTAAGCTGTTTGTGCCTTGGTAATGTTTATGTATTGCTCCATCTGTCCATTGTGCTTTGCAGTAGTCTAATCTTATGGAGGTTCAGTGATTTTCAGGGTCTTAGATATCCATTTCCGAAAGACTGGCTTTTTAAACAGAATTCTGTTTGAAATTAAGAAGGAAAAGAAGGAAATCTCACCAAGCAGAGAATTGGCATCTACATCACGCCCCGTAAATGCATTCGTGGAGGAAATATTCCAACCTTCGAACAGGTTGCCAGACAATCTGACCTAAGCTGGGACGACTGAGCAGAAGAATTTCAGGAGGTCTATCAGTGTTTCTTTTTCGCATACAAGTTTTATTGTATTGTCAACACATTCCTGATGCCTTTCAAGATGAATGCACATTTTCCAGATTTGATTTCCTCTCGGCTTCTTTTGTGGCTTCTTAGTTCAACTGTGCGAGGAAAGGGAAACTAAATTAAATTTAAGCAGCTCGGAGCTCTGCAAGGGATGGTGCTCGGGGTGTGTTGGCTCCCATCCGCATCTGCACAGGCGCCGCTGATTCATGCATATGAACAAGGAGGTGACAATCATTTATTTCAGAAGCCCAGCCATTCATTGCAGAAGGCTCGTGCCCCCCTCCTGCTCCTCCAGGGCCTCCCCCTCCAGAATAATAATACATGATTGAGGGAATCATATTCTCAGAAAAGAGGGTCGGAAATGGTTCTGTTGCTCTTCGGCAAACTTTCAAATAAAATAAGAACTTTCTATTATTAACCATCATTATGGTACGGAATTTTCCCACACTGAGCAGAGAAAATAGCTCGAGAGGGATTCAGTTTCAGTGAGTGTCACAGGAGGCCATGCAGCCCAACAGGTTAGGCACTGCAAAAACTTGGGAAAACCAGCATCTATTCCTGATTGCTCCAGTGATGACTTTCTCAATGCCCCATGTGTTATCTGGGCCAACTCACAGCTCCCGGACCTTCTGAGTGTGAAGTTACCTCCCAGTGGCATCTATCTTGAGTACGTCAGCAATGTTTCTCTGCAGATTTAACAAGTGCACCAAAAAAAGTGAGGATCTTGCACAGATTCCCTTGCAGAGAGGTGGCAGAGATGCTGCCTTCTTATGTTCTTCCACCTGCAAGTGTGTGAGCACAGAGTTCTTCTCTTGAATGACATGACTCTCCTAGTTGTAGTGGGGGTAAGTGCTGACAACCCTTTCCAGAGATGGATGGTGGATGGATGGGTGGATGCGTGGATCAGTGGAAGGAAGGAAGAGAAGGAAGGCATAGGTATAGGTATAAGGAGAGGGGAACGATACATTTCTGTGGGATCCTCTTGTTAAAATATTGGCAGTGCTTCACTGAGTTTAGGACAGGAAGTGATGAATATTTCACTCAATGGAAACCACATAGGGGAGTTGAGCTGCTTCGAATATATTTGCCATACCTCCTACCAGTTCTCTAGACATAACAGGAAACTGAACGTTTTATGAATGTGCAAACCTACCTGCCTATAAATAATACAGAATAACTTAAGCACGGAGTTAAAAGGGGCAAAGCAGGTTGAAAATGTTACTGATCTCTATCCAAAGCAATAAACCCTCACGCATTGTCTACTAAGATATTGCTGTACCTCTCCAGAACATGATTGTTCCTGGAGGTTAAGCAAATCACAGGCCTGGCTGGAGGGTGGTATAGAAACTGCAAGAGTTCTTCTATATACCATGTTGGGTAGGGATCTCCATGACATATGAGAGAGAAAAATCCATTCCCAAGATCTGTGGCTGGGAGGAAAGGCAACAAGCTCGGGTGAAGGACAGAAAGGACTTCCCATCCTGGGCTGTGTCTACTAGGAAATGTAGATTAAGATGTGCAGCTCCAGGTCATGGGCTTTTCCTAATACTGGGAAATGGCTTCACACCACATTGTGCACCTCTCTATGTGCCTATCCATGGTCATTGGTGCTATAGTCATGGTGACGAGGTGGCACACTCTCCAGGGTCGTGGTTTTAGTGAATAATTGCTATTAAGAAGCAAATGTTCCCTTTTCTCATGGAGATAATTTCCACCAAACTGCAGTTCTCCTTGTCCCTTTAGTTGGTTATGGAGTTCTGCGATGCTTTTCCTTCTAAATAAATACAGAGTGCTAGGGCAGAGGGCTTGACAGGCACTGAGCTCACACCAGTCCTGGATGCTCTGGAAAGGTGGGTAACATCTGTCTCCCTTCTCTGGACTGTATTTTGGAAATGTCCTGGGCAAAAAGAAAAGTCTGAGTGCCTTTCCAAACAATGGCTGAGCTCGAAGCACTTCCTGTCCTTGTACTCTGCAATGTGCTGCTTCTCCACAATTCTTTCCCACAGGAAAAAAAAAAAAAGAGAGAGAGAGAAAAGTATGCAAAAAGAAAAACATTGCCAGATTTTCTCCTCAGAGTTGGATAAGAAAATACAGGTGCTAGGTGGTTTCCAAGCAGCAATAGCATTTTCACTTTGGTTGCGATGCTGGAAAATCTTGCAGTGTATGTTTGACCTTTCCATTTGGGAATAGCCTCACTGAAATGAACAGTTCAAGGCTGGAGCTGCATGTTCTCAAAAGCAGGGTCAATATCTTCCCAAACGTTTGCAGGACAGCATATCTCCTCTGTGAGCTGCCACCCCAAAGAGGGAGACACACCAAAGGCCTCGTTCGAAAGACTGTTTGGTAATCATGCCAGAGGATTTCTAAATCAGTGGGGCAGATGACAGAGAGACTGTGAAGTGGAAATAAGGCTCTGATGCTGCTTTCATTGGTGAAAGAACATGAGTTTAGGAGTTCAATCTCGTTATCCAAACATCCTCCCAAGACAGAAGGCTGTAGCCAATATACACCAAGGAAAGGAGCTGAGAGAAGAGCAGGATCTAATGGTAACTGTTCAAAAAAACCTGTATATCTCTGAGTTTCATTCAGCAGAAATTCTGTATATAGATAGCTGAGGAATCAGGAGGCAATTGGATGTCCCTGAATAAGGTCCCTGCCCAAAAGTCCCTATTGTCCTGGCAGAGGATGGGTGGGCAGACACTGATGTTTGAGGAGCAAGACCTCCTAGCAGAAAGCATCTACCCCTTCCCTGGAATGATCAGTGCACAAATCATTCATCCCTCTGGCACATTTAGTCCTTGGCCTCTCACCCATGCTGAATTTTCTCCCCAAATCTTACAGCGCTCATTGGGAACCCACCAGTAGCATCGTGATCGTTCCAGGCACGAAAAGGAAAGGACAGCTTTGGGTCAAGAAAACATTCACTCAGAAGTCTGTGAATCGCCCACATACAGCAGAGATGTTGGTTAAAGTTAAGCATCTGCCCAACATCTTGGCTGGGTTCGGGTCACATTGCTGATGAACAGTTTATTTCATGAGTTCCACTCTGTCAATTAGCCATTAACAAAGGGCACGTATATTCAGATACAAATATAAATACGTTCTAAGATTTGTATAAGTGAACGTGTACCCCCAAATATTCATTATTTTAAAGCATTTACTAATGTGTTTTCAGATTAATTCCTGGTATTTGGATCACTGCCACTATTAATACTGGGCTGCCTTTAAGTTTAATAGTAGAATTATATTTTAAAATATATGTTCTCTGAAGCCGATTTAATGTTTTTTTAATGTTGAGATTTCTTTACAATTGCTTTAAAAATGACCTTTTGACCAAAGAGAAAATGCAAGAATAATTCTTCCTTTTATTTCTGGGCAACGTGATAATGTTTAAAGGAGAAAAAAACACATGAATACCCCCCAAAACTAAAATCTTTCAGTATATATATTTTTACTTGTTTTCAGCAAGAATTTTTAATTTGAATGTGTTGAAACACCACATTCTTTATTCCAAAGACTGCTTTTTTTTTTCTTTTTTTTTCTTTTTTTTTTCCTGAACAGTTTTTGATGTGTGACATAGCTGTTATTTTACGAGAAACCTGAAACATTTCGCTGGAAATTTTTACTGGAGAAAAAACAAAAGTTCAGTTTTCAAACTCTTGCACTCACACGCACCAATGGTATTTTTCATTCATCCAGCCTTGGTCTTTACTCTGGATCTCCCGTTGGAAGCAAACAGCGTAGGGACTAAATTAGCTGAGCTAATAAAGCAATTCAGATTAACACACCAGGAAATGTTCCTTTCTCTCATTCATCAGCTCCTACTTGAGGTAGTCTGCGCTAACATTCAGCCTCTAAGATTTTCAGAGCAGGGTCTGAGCATCATTCAGTTGTGATCCAGATTGAGAGAAGGAGAGTTGGGCGGGGATTAGCTGCTCCTCTGTCAAAGACCATCACCTTCATAGCTTGGCCCAGACTCAAGAGCTGTCATGAATTGTCCCATGGGACCCCGCCGGCTGGTGAGGTCAATCACATCCTTCCCACAAACCATTCTGCTCAGACTCTTCCTATCACGATGGTGCCTTCCAGTCCGATCTGACGATAGCACTAAAAGGGAGAGGTGTGGGGGATGTCTCACTGCTGTGTATTTATAGCGATACCCGAGCTGGGCTGTGGTCACTCCAGCACCGGGAGCACGATGATAGTAAGGAAAGAATGTGTCCAGGAGGAAAGGGTGGCTCACAAACAGATGGAGGGAGCCCACAGACCCAAAATCTAGCAACACTCAGCAAAAAATACATTACCACATGGGCAAAGAGCTGTCTCCCCCCTCACCTCATCACCACTCACATTCCTAACATACAAGGTGCTATTGTTTTCCAGCCCTTGATTTACTCTTCCTAAGGGTGCTGCTGTCTGGAATTAGACGTCAAGAAAATGTGGCTTCGATACTCACTGTCCCTTCACAAATTACCCCTTTCTTTCCAGAAGCATCTCTCCCAAACAGGATTCCCCCAGCAGATGCTTGCATTTCTCTCCTGTGGCCCCAGACCAGAACTTGAGACACACCAGGGTTTCTGATGGATTTGAGTCCTTTATCAAAGATGATAAATTTGGTTATACAACAGCAGGGAAGTATAGGGAAAGAAGGAACAGGGAGACAGAGATTTCTGGTTTAAATTCTGAGCAAACTCACTGTGTTGAAGGAGCATCTTCTGCATTACAGTGTGCAGTGGGTTGCAAGGATCCAAGATCTGCATCTGCCTTAAGACACTGAGAATGCCTCTGAGTTAACACCCACCTCTCCAAGTCTCAGTTCTCTTCTCAAAAGTTCAGGGAAGTTTCTGGTTCCTGAGTTTCAAGTTGCCTCTCCAACTTAACTACACCAAATGGGTTATACCATAGCAAAGCACTTGCTCTGGGCTGGTAGCAGCACCAGTCCTATAATCAAAATAATGATAGATTGTTTTGGGCTGTATTTCTGATCCATCTTGCAAAGTCCAGGTTGGAAAGCTGTCTTTTATTTCCAGTTTGCACAGATGCAAATGATAACTCAGTGCTGTTTTTTTGGCTCATTGCTCTTGGCAGGTAGCATCAGGATTTGTTGTGGCCCAAGATCTCTTCTACCCAAAGACCCAAAGGATTGGGATTTACAGGTGAGTGAATGACACCGTAGATTTGGAGGTGGACATCACTTCTCACTCGTGGGCAGATCCTTCTGCTGTCTTCAAAGTGAGCTATTATTCTGAATTAGATTTGCAAGGTTCTTTGAGATTCCCAGACGAAACCCTGTGGAATTCATAATTTTAGTACCTGGTAGTTAGCCAAGTAATCGTTCCAATCGTTGCCTCTCTTTTTATTCAGGCATGTTCCATTTGTTTATTTACTAACCTTTTAATAGACACATAAATGTTTCACCCATTGTCCCCGTAGATTAAGGCCAGATGGGGTGACCTTATCATAGCACAGATGATGCTGCATCTTTTCCATAGCTCTGTTTATCACGTATTTTGGAAAGACATCAAGCCTTGATTTAAAGGGAGCAACTTGCAAAGAAGGTGGCATACTCATTAAGAAAAAAAAAAAATCAAGTGATTAATACCTCCCTGTCCCTGGAGGTGCTCAAGGCCAGGTTGGATGGGGCCCTGGGCATCCTGGTCTAGTATTAAACGTGGAGGTTGGTGGCCCTGCCTGTGGTTGGGTTTGGTGGAGCTTCATCATCCTTGAGGTCCCTTCCAACCCAAGCCATTTTATCATTCTGTGATTCCGTGATTAAGTGTTCTCTCCATTAAGAACCTTCAAAATCTTTATTGTATTCTGAGCGTGGATGAAGTAAGAGAGTTTGTTGGTGGTTTTTTTTTAATTTAAATTGAAAACACCCAGTTGGTGACTTGCAACCTAGCGGAAGCAAAGACATTCATTTCTATGAAGAGGCTCTGCTTTGTTGTTACTGGCATGTTAAACACGTTAAGTAGACACATTCTGGAAATATGCTTTTGATCAGAATGGTGATGATATAAGATAAACCTTCCTTACAGAGCCGTTGAGCTGGTTAGGACATGTCTTTTATTCCATGAATGTCATTAAAAGCAAAGAATTCTAGTTATCATCAAAATATTTAGCTTATGTCAAAACTTGAAGTGTTGGAGAGGTTTTGGTGAAAAAAGAAAAACAAACCTTTCCCATTTTTTGGCAAACAGAAAAATGTTAAGGGGGAAGAAAGCTAAAACTTTCAGTAACAGTGAAAAAGTCAGCTTTTTATATCTACAATTTCTCAGTGGAAACTTAAAAACCATCAAATTTTTGTGTGTCAGTGGAAATTTTTGCTCTGCTGAAAATCGCTGCTTTGTCAAAGCAGATGTCTCAAGAGAGCGTTGGGACCAACTGCTTTTAGTCATTGGGAACCTCTTGAGATCAGACCTGCTCACTTTCTGAGGGTGTTTTTGCCTCATGATCGAACACTTCCAGAAGGAAATGAGGACCCAATAGATTTGGGGGTTATGGGTATGCATTGGAGGACACAGGTGCTGTTGTGTTACACTGGTTCAAGTGCAAACTGGTCCCTGTCCCTGTTTATAATTCAGAATCAGAGGTGTACACAAGTCTTTTGCTGCAGATAGAGCAAACCATGCACAGATCATGAGGGAAGGAGCCAATGAGGATAAGGAGGAAATGTAAGACATGGTTAGCAGTGGGAAAGAGCTACTTCCTTCCTGCAGCTCTCACTGCTTTGAGGATGCTTTGCTCTATCTCCTGTATTGACATTGAAGTGTAAATGGTGCGGAGCAAATTCTTCGGCGTGCAAGGATGAGTTCCTACCACGGGGGTCTACATACACACAGAAGGCCTTTCTATTTATGTATGTATTCCCTAATAATCCCCTTACTTATTAACCATTGCCAATGAGGCTAGAGAAGGAAGAAGAGATCCCAAAACTTGTGAAAGATAGGCAGCCAGATGGAGGCAGGGTACCCTTGAAGGAAAGGCTGCAATGTAAACATGCTCCTTATTAGTCACCAGAGAATCCACAGAGGAGCTCACCCTCCAGACATAAATCCACAGCACACTGAGCCAGAGGGCTGCGTGTTGCTTATAAATAACAGCTCTTGTTACAGCAGTAATTTGAGCAGCGGGAAAGCAGAGGCATGCTATGACTGCACTTGTTCTCTGCAGAGAAGACATAAATCCACATCTTCTGGTCTGCGTAACAGCAAAACACGCTGCAAGCACCAGGAATGGCTCCGGTAGTAAATCACGGCCAGCTTCCAGCTGCTGTTGCTTCAGTGATTTTTGCTGAGCAGCTTGTGCTAGGCTGCGTGTAGCAGTGTTGTCCCTACAGGATGGAGGTGCAAAGGGTCAGGCCTCCTTTTGGGGGAGGCAGGAGGCACAGAACCCTGGCTTCAGGCTCTACACTGAGATGGGAGGATCTGGAGAAATGTTCCCATTACGGTATGATTGGTCATTGCTTTGTGATAATTACTGTTTTAGGAGAATAGAAGTACTTCAGATATATGGGGGATGTCTCTGTTTATAATCATAGAATCACTGAGGTTGGAAAAGACCTCTAGGATCCCCAAGTTTAATCACAAGCCATCCCCACCATGCTCACAAACCATGTCCCCAGGTGCCACATCTCCAACCCCCAGGGATAGTGAACCCATCACTTCCGTGGGCAATCAGTTGCAGTGCCTGGTTTCTCTTTTGGGGAAGAAATGTTTCCTAATAGCCAACGTGACCCTCCTCTGGTGCACCTTGAGGTCATCACCTCTTGTCCCAGTAGCTGGAAGACAGAGGCTCAAAGCAGCCATGCCATTCTGGGCTGGCACATGGAGGTCACCTGAATGTCTCAGGATGGCTACAACACCTCTTAATGCTTTGGGGTTTTAATTAAGTCATAGCAGCCTTCAATCCTAAATGATACCCTCAGGCAATTTCCATGTATGCTTGTGACTTCTATTATATGGAATCAAATTACTTGCTCATTTTCAATGTAAGATAGTTTCAGTTTTCAGGGAATTAATTGTTCTCCCTAGCAGGGGTAGGTCAGGAAGATATGGGTTTGGATGACAGTGAACAGTGGACATTAGGAACCTCTTTATAATATCAAGAACAAAAGGAAGAAAAGTAATTCCTGTCAGTATCTAAAAGGGGTTGTAAGAAAGAAAGGGACAGACTCTTTAGCAGAGACTGCTGTGATAGGACGTGGGGAAATGGTTTCATACTAAAAGAGAGGAGGTTTAGATTGGATATAAGGAAAAGGTTGTTTATGATAAGGGTAATGAAGAATTGGCACAGGTTGCCCAGAGAGGTGGTGGTGCCCCATCCCTGGAGACAGCCAAGTCAGGCTGGAGGGGCTCTGAGCACCTGCTGGAGCTGTGGCTGTCCCTGTTCATTGCAGGGATTGGGTCCAGATGGCCTTTAAGAGTCCTTTCCAACTCAAACCATTCTATGATTCCGTGATTCTATGGCTCCACGACTTTGTGATTCAACTCACTGCCTGGGGAAGCTGTGAAGTGTCTGTCACTGGAAGATTTTAGGAAGGAGGCAGATAGCCATACATATTTGCCAGAATTTCTCCAAAAAAGCCAATCCTACATCAGGACGAGGTGCATAAACAAGGTAACCCCCGAAGAGCCTTCCAGACCTTTTATTTCTCTTATGCTATTTGAGAGCCATGTGCCTTCTTGCAGAACCACCCAGTGGCCAAGTTCCTTCCTTTAAATTAATGCAAGCACTGCGGAGATAATCACTATCCTAAAGGATTTACATACTAAAAAGATATCTCTCTGAGACATAGGAAGAAGTGTCTGAGCCAAAATCATAGAGCAAGTCAAGCAGCAGAAAGAGGAATTAGCTTCAGGGCTGCTGACCCCTAATCCATGCTGACCAGAGCCTATTGTTAGGTTTGACTGTATCCCCTTGGTCTTTCACATGCCACTTTGTTCTGCCCAGGAAAGGTAAAAGGCATTTCTAATGGGGCACAGTCTTGTTGCCAAATGAATTCCTCCCTGCTGCAAATAACCCTTTGATTTGGGGAAAGGAGCAAGCTATTAGTGAGCCACATGCAAGTGTTTCAAGGAGAAGAAAGGCAACAAAGGCTGAAGCTGGCCTGAGTTCAATAGCAGCAATTAAGAGCTGCTATTTGCAGGCAGGGTGAGTGTGAGGTAAAGTTCTGCACTGGATCGTTGTGCAGTCCTGGTTATTTCTCCTGAGCTGGCCTCGTGGAAACATTGGTTACGTTGCTTGCACGGTGCAGACTTCCCAGCTTGTGCCAGGGGCCTCTGCTGCAACCACAGGTTTCTCTTTCTTTATGCAACTGCAACTGTCATAAACATTTCTGAGTGCAATGGTTTACCTTGACGCTCAAATTTTCTCTGCTATAAATGTTGACCTTTCCTGCTTTCAATTACCAGTTAGCGTTGTGTTGGGTGTAGTGTGTGCATGTTGTGGGTTCTATAAGCGTGTCATAACCTCTTTAGACTTCAGTGAATGAACAAGAAACAATTCGCTGGAGTCTCCTCCAGAGCTCGTGAGAGGAAGCAAACAGAACTGTATGGTCATTCTGAGATTATTCCTGATTGCATCTGCATGCATGCACCATGCACTGTGATCAGAAATGCCCTGCCAGCTCCCTCCTGCTTTCTTCTCTGAGAGCTTTACCTGTGTGGTCCATGGCCTCTGGAATCTCTTGCATCCCACAGCCACTATGACTCAAATGTTTTAGGCACCAGCCAGCATAGACTCCAAGTAATGCAGGATTAAGGTCTGGTGATATCAGAGATATTGGGGGTTTGGGAAGAAACGGCCAGAGCCTTCCCAGATCAGGACAGAGAGAGTTGAAAGGAGGGAAGAAAAGAAAAAAGTGAAAAAGGATAAAGGAAAAAGGAAAAGAAAAAAAAAAAGGGAAAAAGGAAAAAGAAAAAAAGAAAAAAAAAGTAAACCCGAAAAAGTTTTAAAAAGTTTAAAAAAATTAAAAATAAAAAAGTAAAAAAGGAAAGAAGGGAAGAGAAGGGGAGAAGAGGAGAGCAGGAAAGGGAGCAGGGAAGGGAAGGGAAGGGAAGGGAAGGGAAGGGAAGGGAAGGGAAGGGAAGGGAAGGGAAGGGAAGGGAAGGGAAGGGAAGGGAAGGGAAGGGAAGGGAAGGGAAGGGAAGGGAAGGGAAAAAATGTTCTTGGATCTTCATCCATTTTTCTTACTTAACAGTATTATAATAATGCCACTAACAATGTTGTTAACTTCTGCACTCTTACGAACAACATTTCATAAACCCATTAATATGTTTGGCAAATTTTATCTCAATCTCTTCATAGAGAGAAATATCAATTTATCTGGGTTTCTACAGGGACAGGAGAATCCTCTTCATGGTTGGCTTTTAGCTGCTGCAGTAGCAGCCATCAAAGAAGGGCTGTCCTCAGTATTTGGTGGAAAGCATCTACAGGAACCTTGGGAAAGCTGACCAAAGCTCCCCTCTGTCTGCTAATCTCCTTGGGGAAAAAAGGATGGAAAATCAGGCAATGGAACATTTATGGCCTAATTTCTATAGTTTGGATGACATCCAGTGAGGAGAACGTGATACACAGCATTGTAAAAACAGAAGGTGAGAGAAAGAAAAAGAAAGAAGCGAGTCATTGTATAATAAAAAAGGCATGGTCAAATAAATGAAATATCAAGCAGCCTGGCAGGATTTCAGCATAGTGGGTTAACAGAACATAGCAATAATCAACTCAAAGCAAGCAGCTTGGCACGGGAAGAAATCCAGCAAGTGAAGTGGTGGATGGGGATATGGTAATGAGGACTGATGTGGTAAAACACCAGGAAAACCCTCTCTTGAGGGGGGCACAGGCGGCAATTTTCCTGTGGCTGAAGTAGCTGACAGAGTACCAAAGGCAATGCCAAAGCATTGTAGGTCAGGGAGGAACAGAAAGGCGAGAGGCAGAGTAAGTGAGAAGCAACCAAATACAAACACGGAGAGGAAGCCGAGGCTTTGAGGGAGAAGATAAGGGCAGCCAAAAGGCACTCTGAGCTAATGGATAAGCAGCATAAAAATGTGCTTTTAGCAATGTTTCAGGAGAAAAAGGAGGCACAGGGCACAAGTGACTCAGACAGCTGAAATACCATGCCCTTTTTATAACCCTCCTTCAGCAAGGGAAAGAAACAAACAAAACCAAGCAAAAAGAGGAGGGAATGATGGTGTTGGTTTTTTTGTTTTGTTTTGTTTTTTAAGGAAAAGATGTTTGAACAATTCAGAATCAACCTGCAGAATATCTGTTGGTCTGAAAGAGCTAGAGAAATTTGTGGAAAATGGGATGAGATGCAAACTGGCCAGTGCCAGGTGATACAGATGTGGGAATGCAGTAGTTACAAGTGAGCAAATTTTATGTACCGCCCTGCAGAAATGGGCTGAGAACAGGGAGCTTGGAAGAAACAAAGGTTGTGCCAGACTTTCAAACAATCACAAGAATTGCACTCCTGGTAATTGCCATGCTGGAAATGGTAGCCTCTGACTCAAGTACAATAATTGAATAAGTATGAAAGGAAAGGAGTTGGGAGAGAGCCTGAAGCTGGAGCCTGACCACCGAGGCTGATCATCAAGAAAACCTTCCTGGAAATAAGAAATATTAGCCTATGGAATAACCATCTCATAAATATGATGTGAGAGCCCTTTGGCTGACAGTATTTTCGCCTACAGGAGATGGAGGACAGAAATCCAAGGAACAAGCTTGGCACTAGCATGGAGATGGATTGTACTGACTCTACAGTGCTTTTATCTATTTGACAGTTGGATCTGATTATCTTACTGGTCTTTTCCAACCTTATGATTCTAATTTTTAGATAGCAAAGATACATTATTGGTATCTTGAAAGAATGCCTTGGAGACAAGAACATTGCAGATTGGGTACTGGTGTTTCTCCAGATAATGTAGACTGCACTTGCATTTTGAAGATATTGAAAATGGTGACCTCTATTTTTTGCCTCCTTTTGCAACAATTTTTTTTAAAAGAAAAAAAAAAAAACCCAACAAAAAAAAAAAAAAAACCTGTGAAAATGTTATCCCAGAATTTTGACACCTATCTCTGTCTTTTAGTGCTCTGGTAGAGAACACAAAGGTTGGTATCTTAAATTCTGCTCCCTGATGTCCTTCCTTAGAAAAGCCACCTCTTTCTTCTAACACGGTGCTGCTGTGCTCAGTTGATGGAGAAAGAAAGGTGAGAAATGTATCCCAGAATGATCAAGTGTTGTAACTCCCATGGGCATAGCAAGGAGATGGCGAATCATGGAAGAGTATAATCTCAGAAATAAGCAGAAATAGAAAAGAAGGAAAACTGAGATCTGGGAGACAGAGGGGAAGATGAAAGCTGTCTGTGAGTGTGGGTGGTGAGGAAGACAAGAATGGTCCTTCATGGTCAGCAATCAGAACAGAAACTGTCCATACAGTGTCCAGACTGTAGTCCTCACACATCAGATGCCTGGATGTTCCTCCATTATGCATGTACAGCTTTGGATCAGCCTCACAAGGTAAAATGTGACACAGGTAGGGCACAACTGAAGTCTAGAGTGATGCCAGAGGTATTCTAGCTGTGGGGAATTTGTTAGGTCAAAAAGCCAGGGGAAAAATTGCATAAAAATAATAAAGAACTGCTTTCTCCTACAGGGGGATATTTTGTTCGAAGCTGTGCAACCAGCACTGGCAGTGAACTTGGCTGGAGAATGACATTCTCTTTCAATGGATGCATCAGTCACAGTTTTTGCCCATTCTTCAAGTTCCTTCTCCCTGCTAACCAGCATCACTCCTGCCTTCCTCAGGCTGAGTCTCAGCGGGTTCCTTCTCATCCAGCTCCCTGTGGTGGGCTGGCCTGGGGGATGCATGGGGTTGGATCTGCTTGGAGTGTTTTTTTAAGCATTGTTTATAGTTTACTCCTCCTGAGCACTTGTGTATTTTTGTTTCAGCCCACTCACATGCACAGCTAGCAAACACATAGGGCAGGGCTCCATGCAGTCCCTTAGCACTCCAGGACTCCGCATCGTTATCTGAAAACTGCAGGAGACAACTTTTATTTGAAAAGAAAACAGTCATGTCAGGCTATTCCTCACCCCGCTGCCTCAGCCTGAAAGTCCCCACTCTGCACACCGAGTCTTTCTTGGAGAGCAATTTTGCATACCGAAGCTAAGATTGCTCTCAAAGATGCCAAAGGAATTTGGTTCCTCGGCTCCCAAGGAAATGCTTTGAAATTAGATGTACACATATCACTGATCACTTCTGAATATTTCCACTGATAACATTTTCAGTAGGCTGGTCCTCACCCAGCCCTGCAGGGGAAGGTATTTTTGTCCTGAGTATGCTGTTAGATGTATCTTCAAGATGCTTCTTTGACCCAGCTTATTCAGATAGCAGCGATCCCTCTCCTACAGAGTCTAACGGAAATAGGTGGCAAGGTACTGACTATCATAATTCTCATAATCATATCTTAATTGTAATGCTCTTATCTCCTATTTCTGGGTTTTATGCCCTTTCTGTCCATGGGCTTTGCTGGATAAGGAGGGGAGGAGAATGATGGTCCTTCTTCCTTGGTCTCTTTTGGAGACCATAGTGCTCACATGAACACCATTTCCAAAGAGTCCCTCTTTCACTGCTTTTGGTAACTATGGCCAACTCTTGCTCAGAGCTGCAAGGTATTCTGTAGCAAAGGAAGTCCCTCTGCACCCTTTGTCTGCCCTAGGCTCATTGACAGTGAGGGCTGTGATGAAACCATGTATAGACGTTCACAAATACACATACGTATTCAGCGTTCATACCAATGGAGGAGGCAGAGGATGGATTGTCAGGAGGAAGGTCACAAGACAAAATGAAGAAAAATTTGGATTCGCTCTCAGGAAAATATGTGAATATGTGTTGTGTTGTGGTCTCCCAGTGGGAGAAGTGGAAGGGTGGAAGCCCCATGACTTAAGTCATTTCAAAGTAGCCAGGACAAAGCCCTTGGGACTATACAGTACGGAAAATCCTGCTGTGTCTGGGGACAGCGGATGGACCAAATGACCTAGTGCAATAGGTCTTTTCCATCCCTGATTCCAGTGAGTCTCTGAGAACCCTTTGGACTTAGTGGGAACCATAAAACAGAGGACCCATGAATACAGTTCACATACCAGGATGCTCATATCATTGCTAGACCTTTGGTCCTTTTGGCAGAGCTAGCGAGCGGACCTGGGAGTCCCTCCAGTAGCTTTGGTGATTGTAAATCCTAATCCAGCCATCTGCTGTTGTGCTAGGGCAGATCAAACTGCTGAATGTGAAGAGAAACTGTAATAAATGTACACAGCTTGTTCTTACTTGTTTCATTTCACATCGGAGTGCAGATGGTCTCCATCTCCACCTTTCTTACAACGTAGACAAGTCAACTTGGCTACTTGCACATAGTCTTGCAACAGTGGCAGGACTTTAGTGCAGTAGATATGAACAACAAACCTATTTTATCTTTTGTTCTCCAGTTACTTTTAATGGAGGCTTGGGCGAATTCCTGTGGCAACTGGAAGGTATTTAGTAGAGCAAAAGCCTGAAAATAGCTGAGGACTTGGTGCTGGAAAAGATCTGTTAATGTGAGCATTTGTTGCTCTCATGAGGAAATCTAAGTGCCATAAGACTGAAACGACAAGTGGATACAGCTTTGATTTTACATCCCATCCACATAATGATAATTCCAGCAGAACACCTTTACAGCAGACAGAAACACTGGCTCCAGAGAAGCAAAAAAATAATCTGCTAAAATGAGGGGTTTTGTTGCAGTTTCTCGTCATTGGCCATTTTCTGTCAATCTCAGTAAGGATTTTCAGAAATTTATAGGATAATTGAGGATGCTGCTATTTTTGGGAGTCAAACTGTGCAGAAAACGCCCTAAGCCTTCATGTACAAAGATGCTGTCAGTAGATTGCAACCTCTTGAATGGAATTGGGAATTTGTAAGTGGAAGAACTTAAAAACTGGTGATTAATTCTGTAAATCTTGGTCAGCCCTCCATGTTACCCACAAAAAACCTCTTTCTTTGCCCAGTCATGGGAATGGGCAGTGCCAGGACTTTGGACACAGCTTGGTCACGTGTTGCATTTGCTTCTGCACAATTCACTCAGCTCAGAAAGCACATCAGGATGCACAGAGGAGGGAATAATTGCCCGGACAGAAATGAGCTCTGAAAGTGTCAAAGCAATAGTCATACAAAAAGTTTTAAAGTGCTCCCAGTGTGGAATTTCTTAGCATGGTCCAAGGAGGTTAAGCCCAGGATTAGTAGGATTAAACCGTGCAATGGAAAGATGAGAAACTATTTCAACAGTCTATGAGGCAGTAGAATATATTCTCACAGAAAGCAATGGGTGAAGCACTATGTCTTCCATGGGGAACAACTGTCCCCAGTTCTAGTTTTGGGCCAGCACCTATGACAAAGATTTGCTAAGCTTTGGAGCGTGAAATGTGAACATCATTACATACATAGTATATAGTAGTGCACCACAGTACACCATCGTTGTCTTCCAATGGAAGACATTAGCACCTTTCATGGGATGGAGAGCTGGGTCACTCTACTCACTCACCTGATTCTTACATCCTTTTTCAGAGCCAATTATGATGCTATTCGTTGTTATGACCTGGAAACATTCTCTTCAAGGGCTTTTTACACCATATTTCCCTCTCTTGACATCTTACTGTGAAGATGTAGTATGCCATGAAGGCAATATCCTTGTGTGCAACCTAAAAGAGCCATGGCAAGAAGTTGAGGAATTCAAAAAGACTGTAGGGTTGGTTTCCAAGCTGGGATAAGAGGAATCCACTCACTGAAACATTTTGCCTGGAAAAAAGGACTGCCAGAACCATCATCTGTTGCTCTTATTTCAGGGACATTAAGCAAAGGAGTATCAAACTGGGTGGTATTTTAGAGTGGGAACCCATTGAGTATAAATGAAGTTTTCCAGAAAACAGTTTAAGTGATGCAACAGAAACACCTCTTCTTTGCTGGTACTAAATTTGCTTGCCAGAATTAATTGGAGGGTCTTTCGGTAAATCCCAGTCGCCACTCCCAGTTATCCAAGTTCTTCTGTGTCTCTCTTCTCTTCAGTAAAAGTAGATGTAAGCTGATTTCCAGTCCAAAATCTGATTCATATTCTGCCTACCCACATGTATTTTTACAGTAATTTTAACTGGACACAATTCTTCACTTGGATACAATCATCCTCTTCCCTTCCTGTGCTAAACTGATGTGTGGTTATGGTTGCACACTTTCCAGCTTAAAGGCAGATACATTTTAGAATTGGGTAATGCATCCTTTATGTTCAGTGGATATACTAATAAGTTTGGAACCAATGTTATGGAAAATACAATGTGGAGGAAACTTGCAGAGCTACTCTGCAGAATTTCATCAACAATTCTCTCTGAGAAGTTCTGCTCAGCTTTCTCCTCTTCATAGGCTGCAGCCATAGGAGGAACACTCTTTCAGATTTCTGCGTAGGAAATGGGCTGTATTCCAGTCCAGGACCTCTTGGATTTGGGCAAGTCATATCTCTTTGCTCTTGACCTTGAACAAATAGGGTCAGGAGTGCTCAATACTCAGTATGGGAAACTCTCAGACATTCTGGGGCTTGAGTTCCTCTTTTTAAACACACTCAGAAGCGCGCTGAATGCTTTCCTTCTTTTCAGCCAACTCCTCGCTGTCTTCTTTTATTTAACAGTAATATCAAGTTAGATGTTCATTGAATCTTGGGCTCATTAGAAGAAAATGAACCTCCTGGAGTCTGCCAGAACCTGCAGCAGGCTGGGTATGATGACAGAAGCTGCCACCAGATTGCTTAGCAATTCTTAATACTAAGTAGAGGAATGCTGGATCGTTTCGATGAAAGAAGGTGCAAGCTAATCAGGAATAGGCAGCAGTTTGCAACAGGGAAGAGAATTTTTGCTAAAAAAAATCCGAAAACGTTCTTGGATTTTTGTTCAAGGTAGAGTTCTGTCCCTGGAAAATGAGTAAGACAATATCTGTCATTTCCTGGATATATGTGATGCCACATGATCTGTGCTGCTCTGTAATGTCCAGTGATGGACATATCCACTTGCTTCAGTTGTGAAAGGCAGTTCCAAGGATGTGATGATACCCAGCATGACATGAACCGTGGTTCCACCAAGGCCAGGACCAGAAGGCCAGACTCTTTCTTTCATTTCCCAGCATGCAGAAATGTCATCTCCCCTTCTCTTCCCCTTGCCCTCTGCTGATTCTGCATAAGGGATAATGCCCCTGTAACTGCAGCCTTCTCAAAGGTGATAATTGCTCCATTTGGAGGAGATTAGCATAGCTGCTTACTGTGCAGCAAAAAGGGAGAACCTTTGCCATGTGGGGACAGCAGCATTCATTCACATCCATGGAAGCAGTTCTCCACTTCCATTCCATCCGAGCTGACATTTCACCATCTCTGACTTCAGCAGAAATGGGCTCCAGCTTTTCTATTTTTATTTTTCACATGGTCTTCCTTGCTTGCAGTGCTTTAATCAAGGAAAACCAAAATAAAGCTTCTCTCCATCAGAGCTCAGAAAGCCCCTCTGAAGGAGGAAGCTGTTGGAGTCAGCAGACATATCAGCGAAAGAATGAAGGTCATACTTTGCATAATATATTTATCTTGGAAAACATAATTTTATTCAGGCTATCCAAGAATTCAAGTGCTGAAACTAACACTAAGTCAACAGCACTTATAGTAATGAAATAAATTCTTTATAACAATCCAGCAGAAGGAGTTGACAAGGGTTTTGAATGGCTTGTTTTTATTAAAATTCTTTCATTCTTGCAAACCAGCATTGTCTGTGTTTCTTGGATGTGGCCAACGTAGAGACACCGTGCAAAGTCTAAGCTGGAGTTTATTTAGTCTGCCTGCCTGCAGCAAAGAAAAATAAAATGCTTAATAAAAGATTTCCTTCTGTGGGAGACCCTGCAATTTGCAGATTGTAAGATAAGGGGGCTGTTTAGAGGAAGGTATAATTCTACATCTAAACAGAGATGGCATTCCCAGTTGAAGTTAATAGGAATATATCTTCAGCGTTTGGTTAACCACAGACCTGAGTGAGAGCCACTAGAATTGAAAGCTTAAACTGTTCTTAATTGTACTGTAAAGCTCAAATGAAAATATTTTTTATGTTCGGCCTTCTTTAATCTAAACATGATTTAAATTCATCTGTACTATTTACCTACTGACAGCAGTATATCAAACCTCCATTTCATGACCTCTCAGATGTATGCTGCACTTGCATTTGAAGTTTAATTTCCAGTGGCCCTAAAACTTTGACATCCAGTTTTGTTACAACTACACCATTTACCTGAGCAGCAAAATATGCCTTTTACATCAGATCACGTTAACTTTGCCTGCATATATATTTCATTAGTGTTGCTAGGAAAGATTTTGCGGGTGTGATTGTTGTTACTGCTCTTAGGCACTCTAAGCAAGGGGGTTATTGCCTGTGCAATAAATGCTTTGAAAGAAAGCATGTACTGAAGGACGTTTTGCAGACACACAGATAAGGTCTTGGAAGATGAAAACTTTCTGAATTTCAGTGTCTTCCCTTTCTGAACCCCAACCTCACTTTACAGGGAGCACCACATAGCCCCGGACCCCTTAGTTCCATGAGGCTTCTCTCCCTTCCCACCAGCCAAAGAACTTCTGCAATTTTGCAGTCCAAATATCCTAACTCCCCCAGCCATAAAACAGCAAAGAGCAGAAAAATCCTCTGCTGCTCCCTTTTGTAGTACTGAGATGAGACGAAATGTAATATCCTTCTTTTACAGATGACCTAAAAAGGAAAGAACTGGTCAAAGTCAATTCAACGAGCCTGAAGCAGCGCCAAGAAGACAACTCATGTCACCTGCATTCCTCTCTCCTACTTTGACCACAAAATCATGATGCATTTTCTTCATCTTCTTCAAAATGCACAGTCTGTCAACACCTCATAAAGTTCAGACCAAGTTAAATTTTGCATCTCGGTTAAACTTCCAGTGGTCACCGTGTCAAAATCTTTGGGACTTTAGAATGAGACAAAGTGGTCCATATATCTCAATGGACTTCAGATGAGATTAAAACTGAAATCTTAGGCCCTACCAATCACTGATGTTCCAACAATATTTTGCCTAAGATCTGTGATTCTGGTTTAATAGTTTATATAAGTTTATATGGCTGTCCTTCCTCTCTTCTCTTTGTTTCACCCAGTAATCAATTTAGCTTCTGCTATCTGTCTTCAGATCCAGTATGCTGTCAATATGGATTTGTTGGATGGAGGTTTCTTTCCAGACAATCCCATTCGGTTGGCTTCCAGAACCGTGTTACCATTCATACTTCTTCCCTCTTTTTCACATTATCCCCTTTAAGAACAGCATTTGTGCAATATCAGATCTCCTATAAACTGAGTCATTAGGAATTAATATTTCTTCTCTACCTCCTCTTAGGGTCAAATTTTGCAATCTGAGCCTACATTGAGCAGACATAACCCACAAATGGCCTTACTGTGCCAGACCCTCTGTGGGTATAAATGGTTGTAACGTCCATCTATTTTCAGATTTTGAACAATACCATAATAATGGCTTTTAGTGAGTCTACATCATTTTGCACTAGCTTAGGTCCCAGCTAACTGACTTTAGTTGCAACCACTCCTGGAATAAGGTGTGACACCATGTTTGAATCAGTTGCCTACCCTAGCCCTGGAGAAAGAATTATGTGCTTGAAGCCACTACGTTAAAATGTCGCTTTCTTATACAATACTGTTCCCCGGACAGCTGTAGGTTCCAACAGCTTACTTTATGGGAAAACCACTTTTTAATTTTTTCCTTAATGTTTTGGAGTTTATCCAGTTAGAAGAACATCAGGTTTCCAAGCTGAACCCAGAGATCGAATGCTGAGCACATTATCTTGATGACCACCACAGCTTGCATTTCCACAACTTGATTCTCAGATTGCGGATCGAATTCTGCACTGATAGGTGATCAATACACTCTAGAAATAAATCAGTATTCTATTTTTGAAGGGGAAAAGCCTTTTAAGGGCTGCAGCATCTCTCTCTGCCATCCTGGTAGTATCTTTTTTAGAATTACCTGGGATTTTTGAGAATAATACAGGGTGAGCAATAACAGAGGCCCTACTAATGTAGGAGGCCCGAGTCTGGTTCTTCCACTTTCAAGCCAGGGCACACCGTTGGATCAGTGGTTAAAACAAACATGGGCTTCTGTAGTAGGAAAGAATGATGAAGCACAGCATTTGTTGAAGTACAAACTGTTGTACTGAAGTGTTGCTTGGACCACAGAGCCCAGGGATCCAGCATGAAGCATTAAAGCTGGGGGGAAAACCAGAGGAAATTAATGATTGAATAATGGATTCCAAATGTTGCAGTTCAAAGTTAAATCCTAATAATACAGTCACTTAAGGGTATGCTGAGCTCCAAAACAGATTGTTTTTCAAGGCAGAGTTGCAGCAAGGAGGATTCTGGGTAATACTATCTGAATTCCCAGTAAGGTAATAAGGGAAAGATTTAGCTACACTGAGCGCTGCTCTGAATCTGTTTGCTTCCATGCATGCAGGAACAATCGCGGAGCGCTCTTCCCAAAGCTTTGCTTTCTGTGTTGACTGTTAATCCTGGTGGCAGGTGGCTGCCTGCCATCTGGAACATCTTTGCCCATTAAGATTCTCCCAGAAAGAAAGAAAATAGCTTACTTAGTAGCCGGGCCAGGTTTTCAGGAGAGTGCTTCTGTACAGCAGCCTTGGGTCAGTGCTCGCGGCTAGATGGATTGGCTCAGACCATTGGCTCAGTATATGGGACTACTTGTTCCCCTCTTCCAGGGAGGATGAAACAGTAAGTTTACCAAGATGCTTCTTCTCTCAGATCCTTATTTCACCTCCTCACTATATATCTTTGCTTCACTGGAACAGGTTGCCCAAGGAGGTTGTGGATGCCCCATCCCTGGAGGCATTCAAGGCCAGGCTGGATGTGGCTCTGGTCCAGTGGTTGGCAACCCTGCACATAGCAGGGGGCTGAAAGTAGGTGATCATTGTGGTCCTTTTCAACCATTCTATGATTCTATACTGTTCCTGAAGTTACTAGGGGAGCCAAGGCTGTATTCATCCACAGTTTGAACTTAAGTCTCGTAGGTCATTTCTGGTTTATCTGATGTATTACCACAGACTGTGTGCCTTTATAGAACACACAGATCCTCAGGAGGGCAGGAAACCCAAGAACTAAACTTCTTTTGTGTCCAAGAAAAGGTGTGCAATTTGCTGGTCTATTTCTCTTATTCTTTTTGCTTCCTTTGTCGCTTCCTTTGGTTACAATTATTTACAGTGTGTTTGCATAGAGAAGGGACTAACTGTAGGATGCACATGCAAGTAGCTCTCAGACACGTAGCCATTTTGCTATCACTTTGCAGTAAGCAGCAAGACCTTAAAAGCTGTCCAAAAAAATGAGTAGCCGGTCTTGTTGATCTTAACTTAACTCAGGTTTCTTTAATTTGAATCAATTCTGTGACTGTTCCATAGCTTGCTCAGTGTGGTCGTACAGCACTTAGCACTGAGGAATCCCAATCGCATCCAACCAACGTTGTATTAACAATGCCTTCACTTTTCCAAAGGCAGTGGAACTAAACGTTATCAGTTTATTCTTTGGCTTAATCCCAAGCGTCTAATCTCAGTGTAAGGCAAATTCTTGGAGGGAATTCAGGGACTGCTTAAAATAGGAAGTGTACTAGTTTGAAAACTAGGTGAAGAAATTCCCAAGGAGCTTTCAAATACGGTGGATTTATCATTTTGGATATGGCATCAGGAGAAAACTAAGCAAAACCTTCAAACGTGAGACTTATTGCTTCTATCACTGCTGAAGGAAAGCAATGAGATTTAGAAAACTGAAGAAAATAAGTCTTTCAACAAGAACCATAGAATTGTAGAATATCCCAAACTGGAAGGGACCCATAGGGATCATTGAGTCCAACTCCTGGCTCCACACAGGACCACCCAAAAAACTTTTGGCACTTTTGGCTCCAGGGCACACTGCTGACTCAGATTCAACTTGCCACCAACCAGAACCCCCAGATCCCTCTCTGTAGAACTGTTTCCAGCCTCTCATCCCCCAGTTTGTACATGGAGCCAGGGCTGCCCTGTCCCAGGTGCAGAATCTGGCACGTGTTCTTCTTAAACATCATGCAGTTGCTGACTGCCCAGCTTTCTAACCTGTCTCATTTGTCCTTGATTACTCCTTTTCTTCATGTGACTGAAATAGAAAAGGATCAATTGATCGTAGATTTAGAGAGGTCTCCTCCCATTGCATGTGGTTTCCATATAATCAGGAGGGGACTGGGAATAATGGACAGGACCAAGGTCCCTATGCTGATGACCCTATGTCAGGGGTATACTCATGCAATGCTGCTGATACTGTCAAGGCTGCCAGTGTTAAAGCTGAAATCTTAATCTCCTATCTCTAGCTCGTCTCCTAGGGTTATCTGGCTCTTCATAACCTACAATAACAGTCAATTAGATACCAAAATTAATTGGCCAGGCTATCGGAAGTCACATGTATTTACCAGAGCATTTTGGCTGAGAAGAGGGACAACGTTAAGAGTAAAGACTCACAAGGATGTGAGAGGGAGAGAGGTGGGCTCCTGCACTTATTGTGGGAAATACCAAATGAAGACAGTGATTGCAGCATGGCCAAGCCTCTGTGAAGTCACCCTGTAATGAACTAACAGCCCCCGAGAGTCTTGAGGACATCTAACCTGGGAAACCTGACATGTTTGTCCCTCAATGCATGTGTTGCACCAAAATGGTTCCCAATTGGATTCATTCTGACAAATCTCATTGTCTTTCATTTGTCTTGCCCTGCTGGCCCTGAGGGAATCTAAGCTGCTCCTGTTAACATCGGAGAGACAAAAGCAGAGCAACTAACTGCTCTTTATAACCTTTAATCCTTATATTTGGCTTCTTGGAATGAAAGTCACGTTTGTTCAGACATGTACCTGCAAGCAGAAATGCAACACAATGTAAGAGTGATGAAAAACATTCCCTAAAACCTTCACACTTCCTTCAATTCCATCCAGCATAGAGTTCCTCCAGTGCTCAGCACTTCAAACAGTCGGGTCTTGTGTCAGCATGAGCAAAATAGCCTTCCTTACTCACTCAGAATGTAGTCCTAGAAGCTTTGATCAGAAGGAGAAGTACAGATAAGCACCTAAACCCCTAAATGTTTATCTCGGGGGGAACGCTAATGGAAGTTGGCCCTTCTCTATCCAAAGCAGCTTGTGGAAATAACTTGAACCCAAATCAGGCGTCTTAGAAGGATCCTATGCATTATGCTATAGCTAGGGTAATCTGAAAAAAAAAAAAAAAAAAAAAAAAAAGAGTGCCAGATGGAAAAATAAAATATGCCAGTTTCCCCTACACGCATAAGCTATATTTGTGCTGCCTTGACATAGCTCTACTTCCTCGCACCATTCTTTTATATCCGGTTGACGGATATTTTTCCATAGAGTGGTAATGCTAATCTTGGCAGAGGCTGAGAGCAAATATAGAAGCTTCAATGCGTGCCTGGAGATTTCCAAGCCATCGGGAAGCATGCCTAAGAACGACTCAAGAGCAGCGTGAGGAAATATAAAAGAGTCGGAGAACTGGAGAGAGCTTGTTTCACATTCACAAATCCCCCAGTGCCGCTAGGTTTTAGAAGGTGAGGGGAACCCCGCCATCTTAAATGATAGGTTGCTGCCGAGCCGGCTGCCAAGACATACCTTGGCAAGAGTCCTCGTCAATTATTATCTTATTTCTTTTTACTTCTGCTTCTGCTACAGATATCTGGCCTCAATCATTACAATATCAAGCACCCTACCGTCTTTAATATATTTATCTTTACCACATCCTCTAAGGCAGGCGAGTGTGCTGATCCTCAGATTACAGAAGCAGAAAAGGACCAGAGAGGCCCAGGCTCACAAAAGGACTTAGACACTTATATTTCATTTAAGACAGACTTTGGATCCCTAAAGAAACAGTTCATAAAATCCCCATTTACCTACTTAAGACACATTCGTACGTGCATTACTTTTGAATACACAACTTTGACTGGTTTCCACTGCTGTGATTTGCCAGAGCAGCCACCATCTCAACAGCATGAAACATCGCTTCATTCCGTGCTCTCTCCTGCTCCACAGGGAGATCCCAGCACAAAGGAACACCAGGCACTCACAGACTCACAGACCTTCATTACAAATATGTAATGCAAAGAAAATTGTGGTGCTTTTTGCAAACAGGCCCACTGTCGCAGGGCTGGGAGGATGGAGCTCAGGGACCTTCTCACATTCTTGCTCCCAACTCTGTTTATAAAAGCATCTTATGAGTCAGGAGTGCCAAAAACACAGACAGAGATGGAAGTAAGAACCAGCATCCAGTGCAAGTCTGCAAAACAAATAGTGGGTTTGGTTCAGTTGCTTGAGCACAGTTATCCCACTTAGTCTCCAGCTCCCACTGGTCCAATGCCATACTGCCAGCCCCAGGAAGGTATCTCAGATACCACCAGATATCTCAAGTGGTTTTGGGCAACCATGTCTTCACAGCTAAATCAGTTTTCACTAGATAGGAAAGCTTGAATGCCTGAGGGCATTAGGAGTCTGTACAGGAGCTAAGAGGACTCCTCAGTGCTTTGAATCAATCCTCACACCTTAGGGAGGAGAAAGAGGTCTCCTACCAGGTCCTCCGCTGGGCTAAACAGGCACATTTCTGTAAATGCAGATTGTATCCCTAAGATAAGAGAAAAACAAAGCCAATGTAGACATGGAATTGTAGCATGAAAAGTTTATTTACGAGCTCTCGGTTACCTGTAGATGAATGATGCTGCAGTGGAGCATTCCTGTCCTATGACTGGCGTGTGTTTTTGCTTTTCTAAGGAAAGTGAGGTGTAGATACATTGGCTAAACAGAGCAGAAGTAGCCCACCAAAGGATCCCTTTGAGGCTGCAGTCTTTCTTTAAAGCCACTGCTCAACTACTGGCCGAATGTGCATTGGGTTCAGTGTGAAAGCAGCATAACTTGGTATCACTCAACAGCACTCAGAAGGAAGAGGTTCCTTTTTCACCCCCAAATAACCTGGCCTTGCACATTCAGGTGGCACCTCAGCTGATCCCAGCCCTCAGAGGGTCCTCACTGCTGCTGGCAAGGCCATTGAGCCCCAGCAAAAATTCCTGACTGGTGTAATCACTTCTACTTCGGTCTATCTGAAAATTTCCCCCCTGTAGTTTTATTTGAATGTCACATTCCTTTCTCCCGCTCCTAAAAAATAATGTTCTTTAGGACTTTGACCTGCACACGGGTGGTGGTACACTGGTAGCAGGAGGGTTATCTGTTGACGTGGGACAGCATCCAAGGGACTGACGGGCCCCGTGTTAAACAGGACACGTTTTTGGTGGATAACACTGCTGTAGAATATATTTATTATGCTCCTGGTGGCTAGTGAGGACAGGTTTTTCCAGAGTGCTGCCTGCTAATATTAATGGCTGAGGGTGAGGCTCAGCCAGTGTGAACCAGATGCTGGTGAAGTTGCTGTTTTGCACTTTTGAAAGGAAAAAGGCCGCCTTGTTTGAGGTTACTTCCACAGTACCTCAGTGCCTGGGGTTTAGATCCTTGTTTACCACAAGATACTCACCTATAGACATGTCATTTTTCACTACAAAGCATCACTGCTGAATAAGGTAGGCAAGTGCAGAAAAGCTATATTGCAGAAGTGACCTCTAGAGGCACTTAGGGACATCAGGGCCTGCTGGATAAGCTTAAATTCAAAGGAGGAATCATAGAATCACTAAAGTTGGAAAAGACCACTAAAGTCATCTAGACCAACTGTCACCCCCATAACCACCATGCCCACTAATCACGTCCCTCAATGCCAGTGGAAGACGTGGGATGGACATGAGGGAAAGGCTCTCAACAGCAAGAGAAATGAAATTCTAGCAGAGATCACTTGCAGTTCTCCTGTTGGGATGGCCCTCCACTAATTTTGTAGGATGGGAAGAGCTCTTAGTGCTGCAGAGCCACTGAACCTTGCAATGCAACTGCACCGTGACAATTGGAAGAGCTGTATCAGCTCATTAAGAGAAGTTCTGCCCTGCTGCTTGTACTCCAGATACTCACAGCAAGAAAATCAGTGGGGGAAAGGAAATCATAGAATCATAGAATGGCCTGGATTGAAAAGGACCACAGTGCTCATCCAGTTCCAAACCCCTGCTATGTGCAGGGTCACCAACCAGCAGACCAGGCTGCCCAGAGCCACATCCAGCCTGGCCTTGAATGCCTCCAGGGACGGAGCATCCACAACCTCCTTGGGCAACCTGTTCCAGTGCCTCACCACCCTCTGAGTGAAAAACTTCCTCCTAATATCCAACCTAAACCTCCCCTGTCTCAGTTTAAAACCATTCCCCCTTGTCCTATCTCAATTTTCAGATATGGAGCTAAAGTGTTTGGAGAACAAATGAGCCACAAAGAGTTCTGCAGGGAGTCAAGCTGCCCACTTCCCTGCAGGCAGATCTCCCTGGCCAAGGTCTTCCTGGGGGAATCTTTCCAAGTGACACATGGTGGGACCACCAACCAGCCACAGGGATCCATGTGTAGCCACTACTGAGCTGGGCTAGCCAAAGTGATGATGTCAAGGTGAAAGGCTGTATATCCCATTACCAATCCCCAGAGCCATCCTGTCTTCTGTCTGTGTTTCAACACAAATGTGGTTGACAAAAAAAAACAAAACTTTTTTTTAACCTTTTTTTTTTTTTTTAAATGGGAACAGCTAGAACTCTGATGTTCAAAAGTAAGGGGGTGATAGGGGCAGGGAAAATTAAAAAGAGTAAGTTCTGGATATTCAAAAGCTTTATTTTTGGAGTCGGGAGGAAAAAAAAATGTTGGTTTTATTTTTTCAAGTATCTATTTCTGTTTGAAAAAAAATAAAAATAAAAGGAGAAGAAGGAGAGGGGGATGGAACTGTTGATTTGTTTCTGCCAAAAAAATGTAATTCATTTCTCCTTCATTGTTTCCAGAGTCCTTTGCCATTTCAAGAGGTTCTCACACCCACACAGGAGTGTCTCATAGAGCCAGGCAGCAGACTCTTTCTGCATGACCCTTCGGTCGTTGTTGATTTATGAATTATTTTTATTAATAGCATGTAGAAAAATCCCAAAACTTCAGGACTTTCCCTTCTTGCTCTTTCAGAACAAATCCGAATGTCTCCATGGAGCTTCCCTCATGTATTGCAAGAAGTCCAACAACTTTTCCATGCTTAATAAGGAGAGTGGATTTAGGGAGGAATGACAAGATGTGTGCCTCTTATTATCCCTGCTTATCATTGATTTACAAGCTGCTTGTCCCATGTGCAGACCTCTTGAATGAGGTTTGGATCAAAAGACTGGCGATGTGATCACTTATCATTCTGAGGTGATCAAGCAGTCTAGACTTAAATCCACTTCTGGATGTCAAAAATCTGAAGTTAGGTGTAAGACAATCTTGAATTTCAGATAGCCTAAACAGAGGCATCCTGCTTTACTAAATTCATACCAGACCCACGTTTGGATGATCTCTCTTAGCTTGCTCTGAATTAGCAGTTCCCTTAGAAGATAAACAGTCTGAACTTTCAGAAGAGTGTCCTCAAGCTGGCATTTTAAAAGGATGAGCACTGTAAGCCAGACAAACATCTCTTGATGAAGCTAGCAGGTGTCCTGAGCAACTGTGAAAAATCGGGATGGAAAAACACAGAGAAACTGTTAGCAGATCTCAGAGTGCTGGATGCCATGACCACGTACATTGTCTTGTTTAAATCAGGAGTGTCCATAAAGAGAATGTATGCTCTCAGATGAAGAAGGATTAGCTCATCTCACCCACAAATATGAAGTGCAATGAGCTTGAGATAACATGAAAGAGTGGTATTTTCCTTGGACGTGCTAATGACCAGGTATAAGTGGCATCCTACAGAGGCTAAAGTAGAATGAGCCATGTGTTAGAATGAAAGGTATGTGAGGAAATAACATGAGAGGGAGTCAGGAGGTAATGTGAAGTGTTTGGGTCACTGGAGTGGACGAGTTTGTCATCTCTATACCTGTGGGCCTATAGATGCACGTGTGTATATAGGTGTGTTCAAGGCCAGGTTGGACGGGGCCATGGGCAGCTAGATCTAGTGGTTGGCAACCCTGTACATGGCAGAGGGGTTGGAGCTTTATCTTTAAGGTTCCTTCCAACCCAAGCCATTCTATGATTCTATGGTAAGTGTATGTTTATGCTAATGGTAATGTCTCTTAAAAAAAAAAAAAAAAAGTCTGGATTTTATGAGATGGAGCCAACAGTGGATATCAGATGGGAGAATCATTGTGATAGAAAGCACAGAAATGAACGTATTGAAAAGACAAGTGGGAAAACTACTCAGATGACTTGGCTGCACCCAATGCAATGAGCAAGTACAAATATCTTAAGAAGCTGAGCTATACATCAGATAGGGCAGTGCTGTCAAGGTGAATTTTATTTATTGATTGTGCTTAGGGTATACTGTTGACATCTGAACTTAGATTAATAGGGGAGCAGTCCAAGCCACCGGAGACCAAGGTTTTGTTCTATGGCCAAAGTACAATTTGTCCTAAGAAGAGGTGATTAATGTGAAAGTCACTCACTACTTCATTTTTTGTGTGGAACTGAAAGTTTTCCAGCATCCAGCTGGGTACCAAAGAACACAGTGAGATGTGTCAGGTTCTCCTATCAGGACCATCTGTGGCTCTCCACCTACAGTGGATGCTTATGGTTTGAAACAAAGAGTGATGTTTTGAGGGAAGAATAGAAGTGGCTGCATTCTTCTTGCTGAGGGAGGGGTGGACATGTGGTGGAGATGTGTTGTTCTGCAGTCAAACACAGCAGTGCTGACAGAAAAGAGAAATCCCAGTCCTCTTTCTGGCCCTGCACCCTGGCTGTTCTCTTTCCATTCATGTTCCCTTCCTAGGCCTGTGCAGTGCTGATAACAATGCCTGGAATTATCTCACCATCTTCTTTGTTGTGCAAGATCTGTATCTTCTTTTGAAACCTTCCTCAAAGCCAAGTCCTTTCGGCGTCCAACTCTGATCCCACATTTCTCAGCCAAAGAACGAGGCAGGGAATGGGTGGTGGGTGAATGCTGGGTAGCAGAGGATGGGGAAATTACAGGTTGGGCTGGCAGTCACCCAGATACTGGTCAAATCCAGCCAAAAAGAAAAAAAAAAAAAAAAAAAAGAGATTAGCAGAATGGAATGAAGATGTTCAAATAAAGCAAAGCAGAGCCAGAGTGGGAGGTGCAATTACTTTGCCTCTTCCTGACTCTGCCAAAACCTTTGGGGGAATTACGTCCCTTTTTCTATGGATGACCTCTTCTCTGCGTGGCAATAGTTTCACCTTTTGCAAAGGTGGGATAAGCACTTAGGAAATGAAATTCAGTTGGAAACCAAGGAGGCAGAATGGTGGCTAAAAGCTTTTCTGAATCAGGGCTGTTTGTGCCGTTGCTGCCGTGCAGTAAAGGAATGGGGAGATGATTTGATGTTTCTGTGCTCATTGTTGTTGTTTTTGCTCAGAGATGGTTAAAATGAAGGCAGGCAAGGGGAGAAGGACCACAACATTTCATCATGGAGTGCAATACTTCTTTTGTGTCTGCACTATGGAAAATTAATGACAGGAATAAGAATACAGAAGATCCCTCCCATATCTGTTCTTTGGCTCTTGGGGCTGGAAAGCAGTGTGACAGATTATGTGTGCATTTCCTAGAAGTTCTCCCTTCTGCCTTTTGACCTCTTTTGACACATCAGCATGCAGCCATCTATCCCACATGTGTCCTGACTGCAGCTCTACCTCCCAGCTCTGCTGAGCAGCCCCAAGTCCTGCTGCAGAGCCAGGGGCACCTGATGGATCTTGGAAGAACACAACTGCCAGGATGAGTATCTTTGGGATTTCAGTATCTACTGGTTTTTTAGGATAGGTGTTGTGAGACATTTGGAATGATCTGGGGGATGAGACATATCTAAGAGGGGTGTATTCCTGTTCCTCCCATATTAGAGGGTCTCACACACTGCAAACCTCGTGGTTTCAGATCCAGGCATTTGAGTACAGACACAGCACTTTTATAAGTCTTAGAAGTGTGCTGCTTTATGTGTGATTTTCCCTTCATCCTCTCATGCCTTTTGGCCTCATAAGGCATGGAGCTGGACTCAAAGATCCCTATGGGTAATCTTCCAACTCAGGATATTTCATAGAATTGTGAGTTGGAAGGGACCTTTAAAGGCCAAAGCTTCTGCTTTAGGATAATGAACCAGGAAAGGAAATACCTTTCCTGAAGGGTCAAAACTGCTTTAATGGCAGTAATAATTGCCTGGAGGGCAACAGACCTGACATAATGGGACTGGATGATCTTGGAGGTCTTTTCCAACCTGGTGATTCTATGATTCTATGATCAATTTTATGCAACTTTGCAAAGCTTAATCCTTTTGGAGACTTCGGAGAGGAGGAGTTCAGTTCTTCTCACCAATAGCTGGAGATGGATAGTCAAGCCTGGGCATCATGGCTTTATGCAACAGATACTATAGAAAATAAATGTATTCAGGCTAACAGAAGATCTGGAATACAATGAAAATGCAATTTAAAAACAGTATCAAAATTTTAGAAAAAAATCCTCTGGAATTCTCAATGTTAATTTTTATAATGTAGGGAGAAAAGCATATTCTGATTCTTTTTTAAGCTGAGAAATTCTAAGATCTTTAGCCAGCAAAACAGAGAGAGCCTTTGATAATTGCATGACCCCTTTGAAACTGCTAATATTATTTGAGCTGTTAACTCCATTTTATTTTAAATGAAACAAATTCCATCAAATTCCATCCAATTCTAATAAATGCTTTGTTTCCCAAAGAAACAGATTATCATTTATGGCTTGTCTGGCGATCTTATCTAGCACAAACATCTCAGTGCTGCACAGTGAAAACCACTGTCCTTATCCTGGAGGTCTCTATAGGCCCTTGTGTCTTTGAGCCCTGTTTCACTGACCTGCATAGACTCTTGCCATAAGCAGTGTGATGAAAGCTAAATAGCTATTTTTGTAAATGAGGATGTTGCCAGTCTCAAAGAGATCGAGGTGATATTAGGGCTGATAACACAGAGTAATGGAATGAAACTGAGTAAAGGGAAATGTGGTAATGAAGACAAGCATTCCATAAGCAAGTACAGCCAGTTTGTATGACTGTCTCTTCAAAGGAAACTGATACATGAACTCTTCAAGCCTCGCTTGGGCAAGGCAGCCAACACTTACTTTGGAGTCATTTGGGACTGGAGGAATTGATTCAATGACATCGGAGGTTGCGGGGATTTATATGGTGAGGGCAGATATTTTTTTAATGGAGAGAAGCAGGATTCAAGCTGAGGTCCCACTGTGAGGAGCACCCCAGGAGCATCAAAGCACTTTGCTTTACCTGGATGTATTGAAAGAGAAAGTGCTCTTGAGATGAATTGAAAATGCCACCGTTTTTTGTCAGCCTGGGCAGATGGCTTAGGATGTATTCTGAATTTAAGAGGTGACAGTATGACAAGCAAAGTGATCAGACAGCATTCAAAGTTTTATAGAACAACCTGAGAGCCTCACCATGAGATTTATAGACTAATAACCTCCTCTTTACGATGGGCTCCAGTTATGACCATTATTCTTTCACTCTTTGTGTGCCAACACTGATATATAGTCACTTCTCTTCTGAGTCACTTCTCCCTCTTCTGCTTCTTCCTAACTTTTAATTTTCTTCCTCTGCAGTCTTTTGCTTCAGTGTCCTCTGATCTCCCTGGGGTTTCCTAAGGAAACTCCAGCACTTCCTCCCTCTGTCATTGTTTATTTGATGGCTTCATTGGGAAAGTCTTCCAGACCGATGAGAGGTTACCAGAGAATGGCTTTTCCATTTTTCCCTTACCATGGTGTACTTCCAGTCAATGCCTGCGATCCCCTATAAACATTTGATCCCAGGGGTATTCCTTTCCCAAGTGATGCTCAGGGAGCTCTCCCATTCTCATAAGGTAGCAGTGAGATCAAGTCTGAGCTAGGTGCTCTTTCTCAAGTATGTCTGATGCCAATGCAATTCGGGAGTGCTGGAGATGCTCTTCCCAACTGTGTTATCAACTTTCCTTGGTGCCATCAAGCTTTCTGAGTAGGCGATTAGCCTCATCTTCTTCTCCTGATGTGACTTGTTATCTGAATTTATTGAGGGGTTCTTTAGGCTGAGACACTGCCAGCCTTCCTTGAGCAGATGGCTTCTTCCAGATTTTATCTCTGTGTTTCTGGCTCCTCGGAGATGGTACCTAGCTCACTGTGCCCCGTGCTCTTCCAAGTCATGGGGAAACTGATGGAAACAGAGCACATCTCAGTCTTCAACCTATGGCTCCTAGCCAAGGGAGTTGCTCACATCTATACATACCTCAATCAGCGCTTCCCTTCCATCATCCCACCTCAGAATAAGAGAACACCTTGGTGCCCACCTCCTCAGGGTGGCCTCTTCTTCTCCTCCAGTTCCCCCTTCCCTTTCTCTCACCCTACCAGCTGGCATGGTGCAAGCAGCCAGCAGCTGGGCCTCCTCCCAACATCCCCCCGGCACAAATGCAACTGCTGAGAGCATGCAAGACAGCTGTCTGGCATCTCCTCCACAACCCCCCCTCCCTGGCCACCCTCCCTGACCACCCTCCCCATTCCGTCAGCAGCCTGGCTACCCACCTCTCTCCTGGGCCACCCCAAAAGTGTGGTGGCCCAAACCAAAGCTTGGCAACATCTCTTCTTTCACCCAACTCTCTGCAAGTGCAGCGATGGGGGAGCATTCCTCCACCTCTCCTGCCACATCCTGCTGGCAGCCAAGTAGGATGATGATGACACAGTAGGGCTTGGGTACGTTTTTTGCTCTGTCTTGTCCCGCAGCCAATCTCTTTGACCTCTGGATGAACCCAGTAAAAGAGAGTGTCTTTGGAGAGTGCTCTTGCCGGTTTTACATCTGTGACCAGTTGCAATTTAAATTCCCCTTCTGTTTGGGAGAGGAAATGAGAGAGGAGCAAGGAAGAGTGATAGTTAAAACTTTAAAAAAAAAAAAAAAAAAAGGAAAAAGAAAACAGAAAACAGAAGCTGGATAAGAACAAACAAGAAACAAAGGGAACTGAGGCAAATCTTGCGGTTGGAAAGAACTTGGCATAAAGTGAAATAAGTCAGTGTTTCATAATATGCTAATATCTTTTTTCTAAGAAAACAGTGGAAAAATAACAGGGCCTTATCTTGAGCCCATCGCTACTTCACATGTAGCTTTGCAAGGTCACTGTCAGGGTGGGAATGTGCTGAGCATTTCACTGACACTGGCTGAGAAATTGTCCAACGTCATGGTGTGACAGGTAATTAAAGCTTAGTGCCAAGGGCAGCTCACAGCCCCAACTGCACGTCCAACGGTCAAGGCAAACATTGATGGATCACCACTGGCTGAGCTGGTGAGGACTGAACTCATCACTTTTGCTGCTTAAAGCTTCTCCTACCTCCAATGGGCAGCCAAACCTCCCTGAATAGCAGCACCATCAAAATGGTCAATCGTGCAATGTCTGGAATGGGACAGGGAAGCAAATGGCGTAAGCTTGCCTAGAGATGAGATAATTTTGACTCATTCATCGTAAAATTATTAAACTTCTCAGAACTACCAGGAAATATTGATGTGCGTTGATGTACTTCATTTTGTTTCTGCTTATATTCATTACAGTTGGGAAAACTCCACCAAATGCAGTGAGCAGTCAATGAAATCAGGACAAGGACACTGCAGTGATTCAATCACTGCTACCTGTGTTTTCCAAATAACTTCTGTGATTTGGATGCTATGGTTGTAATGAGGCAAGAGGATCTTAAGCTTTGAAACAGGTTTTCAGAGTACTTTTAGTTCTGATGTGCCTGCAGCCTCCCAGACACTAAATCTGCTTATATCATAAGTTGTCTGGGGAAAAGATTGTTCATCTTTATGTATTTGTATCGATCTAACATTAAAATCTCATTTTCACCTAGAACTGCTTATTGCTACCCTAAGTATTGTAGTAAAAGAGTATAACATTAAGGAAACAAAGCTACATGTTTCAACTTTGGGGGAAAAAAAAAAAAGGGGCTTTATTCCAAATTAAATAAAAACTAAGTAGTTCATTTTCCTTACCAAAGATGCTTTAATGATTTTCACTGGGGGAAAAAAAAAAAGCAGAAAAAAAAAAACCACCCAAAACTAAAAAAAAAAAACAACACCCTTTTTCATTTGACTTTCAGGTTTCTTTGGGTTGCTTTCATGTCAGAATTCTGGTAGATAAATGAAACGTGAGCTGCCACAGGGGTGGAAACTCTAACAGCTCTCAAATGGGAAATATTCAGGTTCCTTGTCTAGAAATGAAAAAATGGAAAGAACCCAAGCTCTGGGGAGTCCAGTGCTCTCAAGAGGCTCCAGGATCTTGGTAGTGTGTCATGGAGGATGGACATCTTGGGTTCCCAAACCTCAGGTTGGCCTGAAGAGCCTGATGGGGCTCTCAAGGTTTTGGAGGCTCTGCCATCTGACCAGCCATGAGGCGAGCTGGTAAGAAATCAGGTGGAAAACCCTTTTCTAGCATTTCAAAACCAGCTGGTCAAATTGTCCATTACCTTGAAGTATTTGTACTATGGAAGAAATAAGTGTTCTCTGATTAAACTATTTTGCTATTTTACCTAAAATTCCCCAAATAACCAGAGTAAATAAAAGGCCTTGAGCCTTGGATTTATATAGATATATAAATATATAAATATAATATATATATTTTTTTTCTTAAGGGAAGTATAAGCAGGGAGAGAAGAGCAGCAGTTTTCACAAGACTGAGGCATGCTCAGGACAGCAGCTACCAGATTCCACCCCTCGTTTTAAAACATAGAAAAGCAGCAGCATGGAAGGAAAGAAAAAAAAACAGGAAGAGAAAAAGCAGTGCTATTCTCTTTTCCATCCCCTCTTCCTGTCAGAAATGCAAATTGTTTCTGTACGAATCCAAGGGCTTTGCTGACTATTAGCTCAGCTGCAGTGCGTTCAAGTGGAAAGCTGCAGAGCTGAGAATTGCCAGCAGCTTCTCCCAGCCCCATTAACTTGTTACTCACACAGTTTGTCAGTGAAGTGGCTGGAAGGAGGGTTTTGTTGTGATTTTTTTTTTTTTTTTTTTTCTTTTCCCATTCTGAGAAATTGTAGGGAGCAATCATTTGCCTCAGCTGAAATGCAGCTACCTCCGGAGAGGCACATGGTGGCAATTTCCCATCAGGTGCAGGTGCATCATCAGTCTAGGGAAGTAAGGTGGAATAAGTGCTCCAGCTGGTGCACAAGAGAGTTTGAAGATGGAATTTGGATATTAAGACAGGTTTCTTCATGCCAGCTGTGTATGAGCTGCTTTGTCTTCCTCTGCAGAGCTTTCCTTCAGTCTGCTGCCCATTGAAGCTCACTCCTTCCAAGTGGAAGGCATCCAAAGGAGAACAACTTGTCCATTTGCAGTTATGCCACTAAATCTGGTTTCAACACCACTGCATCAATCTACAGTGGAAAGACTGTGTGTGCTCCACATTTTAGGCATTTTTGGGACATGTTTTCCATCACTTCAGAGGTACCTGCATCTCCAACTGTTCCTGTTTTTCTGTGGCAGGCATCTTTGAGTAAAATGCTGACCTGAGCTCTTCTGAGCACTGCCTGATGGCTGACAGCAGAAGGAACTGAGGGACAGTGAAACACTGGGGAACCTGACAAAAGAGATGACACCTTGTGGATAAATGAAAACTCACTAGAATAAAAGAACTAGATTTAAAAGAACAAAGACTGCGAGTTTGCTTGGCTCCACGTTGACTCCATGAAAGACACATGTATGAAGAAGGCTCAGTGTAAATCTGATGATGTGTTTGGATCCTGGATATGAAACGTCTACTTTCCATTGAGACTGTGTCACAGTTCTGCCTTTATCCTGTGGTGTTTTCTGAATTTGTTCTGTCTGATTATGGTCACGTTTAGAGAACTGTTGCTTCAGAACACAAAGGCCCCTCACCTGTTGTCTCTCATCCTCTGCCAGCAAATGCCAGACGCTTCCAAAGAAGGTGAGGAATCAAACTGCTCATCTGATCTTTGCTCTGCTAAAACTACCCTAGATGGAAGGTCTGAGATCCAGCAAGACCGTCCCATAATCCAGAGGTATGATGGTTAGAAGTTATTCAGTCTATCAATCTGTGTATTTATAAGGCCCTCAGTATAAATACACAAGAAAAATCGGATGACCTTCAGCACAGGGGTATTAGAAATAGAATGAAATGTAATAGTAGGGAGTCGAGCACTTAGATACTGATAACAAGAATAGCTGCTTTAAGCTGGGGGCTCAGCCACTGGGAACAACGAAGTTACAGGGGAAGGATGTGGATGCATGTGTTCATCATAGCACAATTAGTCACTGCTGATGGGATGCAGTCATGGAAAAGCAGAATGCAGTAGCTGAACACGGTACAGAAGCTATTTATAATGAAGACAGTGAAGTGTTGATAGCATGGAACAAGATTTCCCTTGGCAAACCAGAAACTGTTCTGGTGCTGCATCTCCAAAAAAGGTGTATTTGTGCTGGAACAAATAAAGAAGAGGGTTTCTTTGGTGATCAGGTAGACAGAAAGCCAATCCAATGGGAGGAAAGGAGGAGGGCTTGTTTTCTTTGGCCTAGCAAAAACAAGGATGTGTTGGTCTTTATTAATACATTGGGGAGGTAAAAATTGCAGTGTGACAAGTTACTCATGTTAAAGGACGGTGCTAGGACAAGAACAAATGGGTGTAAACAAGCTGGGAATAAATTTAGTCTGGAAATTAATATAAGGTTTCTAAAGCTCTCATCATCTTGGACATCTATTCTTACTGCACCTTCCTCTCTGGCTTTGGCCACTACAAAATTCCTCTACTGCTTCTGCAAGGTCATTGCCCTCACCTGTCTCTTCGTGTCTCTCCCCTTGCATTTCTTTTTCTGTCACATTAGAGGTGTTGCTCAATTTGTTTGTCTGCAATGTCAAAGCTATTCCTCCTAACCCTTCTCTCATCTTCAGGCCAGCATCAGAGCCAAATCCTTTTTGGTTTTGTGTTTTTTTGTTTTTTTTTTTCCCTAGCTTTCAGGCTGTATCATCTGCACCTGTTACATTTTCAGAATCTGGGAGAGGAAGGCTTCTTGGAAGTGAAGAAAAAGGGCCACAAATTTTTGCTCAGACTAGATTGAAAATGATTATTTTTTTTTACTCAGAGGATTGAGTAGCATGGGAAGGGGTTACCCAGAAAGGTGGGGACATCTCCATCTTTAGGGGATTCTGCAACTTGCAAAGAGTTGCAGTGAACACGATGCAGTACTGATTCAAGCAGAGTCTGGTCTTGATTGTCTTCAGAACTCCTTCCAACTGATATTTCATTGCTGCTATGAAATCAAAGGGATCTGGGTGAGGTCAAACTATCATAGAATCACAGAACTGCAGGGGTTGGAAGAGACCTCGGGAGATCATTGAGTTCAATCCCCTGGAAAGCAGTTCGCTACAATAGGTCAAACAGGTTGGCATCCAACTGGGTCTTGAATATCTCTACAATAGGTGACACCACCACTTCTTTGGGTAACCTGTTCTAATGCTCCCTGGCTGTAAGTCAGTTCTTCTGCATGTTAGACTTCCTATGTTCAATTTTTAGGTCATTGCTCCTTGTCCTATTGCTACACACCACTGAGAAGAGCCTGGCCTCATCCATTTGCCTCCCACCTCCCTTTAGATATTTATAAACATGAATCAGATCTGCCTCCAGTCTCCTTTTCCCCAGGCTGAACAGACCCAGGTCACTCAGTTACTATGGACCAATGACCTTCATATCATCACCTGAAAAGAATTTGTGCTGTAACTTTCTAAGTCCATTGTGCTATAACTAGTCAGCTAGTTGTGAAATAGCTTTGATATCTTTGTGCTTCTTTTATGATTGAGCAGCAATCAAAAAGACCTCCAAGATCATCAAGTCCAACCCATCCCCACCATGCCCACTGACAAGATCTTACAGGAAGGGAGAAAACGAAGTCAGTGGACAAATACACACCAAAAGATTTGCATTAAAAATATCTCTTTCAAAGTTAAGCTGGCAGAGATTGTACAGTCTGACTGTAAGATCTGACGGTGGAAAAATCTCTGCTAAACTAAGCTGTCTGGGACAGGAATTTGAGCAGTAACCTCTTAATCAAGACTGTCAGGATTTTTCTTGGCACAGTTTTGGCCTTGGTCAGTGACTCTATCTCAGGCAATTTCTGGGAGATCACAATCACTGAATGGTTACAGTAAGAGGGCACCTCTGGTGGTCATAGACCCTTCCCATCAGGCAGCCTGAGGGAGCAGAAGGCATTTGGAAATGAGCACAGGGGCTGTGTTGTGCCACACTGAGGATCAGAAAACGATCCTGGACTTTGTAGTGGAAGAGATGTAGCCTATAACGTGGTGCCTGTTATTTGCAGTTATGTTCCTTACTCCATAACTCAGCTAAAGCTCATTTATATTGTCAAATTATGCCTTTTCTATTACAGCCTTGAGCTGAGCATTTTATGTTTTTCCTTTCTTCCGTAACAATTTGAAGACAGCAATTTTTTTAACTCGTAAATTCGGAGCCAAGTAAAAGCAGAGGATTTACAGCCCCAGACATTGAGTATCTGCAGCTCAATGTCAGGGGACGAGCATAGTGGAGTACCTCTTCTCTTACTGCCTTTGTGTGCCTGGTCCTCTCTGCAACAGTTGCTCCAGACTAGAAGGTATTTCTTGCTCTCCCACTGAGATCTGAGTCCATGATGCCTCTCTCCTAATCACTTCCCATATTCATGTGGAAAGGGGAGGGAGCAATAGCCAACACATTTCAATTCAATGGCAGAGCTGAGACCCATTCCCTACACTTCTCACAGAGGATCTGCAGTTTAGGGCTGTTGTCCACTATGCAAACTGATGTCTAACCAAAAGAGTGAATCACAGAATGGCCTGGGTTGAAAAGGACCACAATGATCATCTAGTTTAATTACCCTGCTATGTGCAGGGTCACCAACCAGCAGACCAGGCTGCCCAGAGCCACATCCAGCCTGGCCTTGAATGCCTCCAGGGATGGGGCATCCACAACCTCCTTGGGCACCAGTGATGTTCAACAAAGACCTTGACGATTAAAAAAAAAGTGGCCTGTGTGAAACTTTAGAGGCATTTGGCTCTAAAGATCAGTGGTTGTGTGCTTCATCTCATACCATGCCCATATCATCGCACACACGCCCCTTGCTTTTTCCAGTCCCAGGGAACAAAGGATCTGCCCTTATCAAAGCGGCTCATTTTAGAGACTTTGTGTTCACTTCCTAGGACAGAGCTCAACAGCACTGCACAATAAGATGTGTCAAACCCCCAGCAGCACTCATCACTCTAATTTTGCACTGGACTTTCTGCAAATAGCCTTCATTTTCCAGGTGGAAATGGGAGCCCAGAAACTGCTGATGTCCCTCTGAAATGTGGGTCAGGTCATGAAGCTCCCAGTAGCTGCTTGCTTTCTGGAATTGATCCTGCCCTCTTTCCCTCCCCTATGGCTGTCAGCACAAGGCATCAGCACTGTGTTTTGGCCTTGGCGGGCAGGCTGTGTTTCCACTAAACACCTCCTGGAGAGTTGCTAAGTCACTGACTAAATGGTCTGCATTGCTGAGCTGTCTTCCGAAGCTGGCAATTAATCACCCAATGCTTGAGCTGGCTAAAATCAACACTACTGAAGACAGAGAGACAGTAAGAATGACAGAACAGGGAGTGAGAAAAGAATATCCAGCAAAAAAGGAAAGAAGAATACAAGAGGAAGACCTTTCCTGGAGTTGCCTGCGCGATGTTCTCTGACTCCAGTTTAATCTTCCCTGATTGAAACAGAGCAGCAGAGTTCAATCAACGTGACTAATGTCAGTGGGAGCTGTTGCCCTCACCTTCAGTGCTATAATTAACTGAGGAAATATGAGTTTCACAGGCTCTCAGACATGATCTTAGCTTGCTGGGGAAATGAACCAATGATGATGTGCCCGCTTGTGTCCGCTGTCCCCTTTGCTCCCTCCCTCCCCACACAAGTCCTATTCCCGCCCCACACAAGAACAACAGCAGCTGTGTTGGTATTTATATTCACTCCAGACTGGAAAATCACCACCGACACAGAGCCAGGCCCTGCCTTTGCGCAGACCTTCTGCCAAGTGCTGATGCTTGCAGCTCCCACAGCATCCTCTTTTGGTTTCATCGGCTCCAAGCCCATGTCTCATCACCATTCATCTGCTGCTGGAGGATGATGATTGTGCACATCTTACCTGCAGTGGGTTTGGCATACAAGACATATCTCTTGGCCCACAGCCTGTTCCCATGCTGACCTTTCCTAAGGGCTCCTTGCTATGATCAGAGTGGATCATGGAAGAGACAGCTTGCCCCCGTTGCCCACCCACATCACCAAAGCATGCAAGCCAGTGTTGTACACTTGGTGCTTAATGGTTTATATGATGGCTGTGCACTGGGCTGGTGAGCTGTATAAGTACAGAACTGAATGTATACCTATGACATAAAGGTATATATATCACTAGCTGGGCTTTATCTATATCCTCCATAGGAGACAGGAGAAAAAAATCAAAGACTGTGAACAGGCTTTTGCAGAACAACTCACAATATGCTGTGTGGAGCTAACCATTATGCCAAGACATATGTTCTCTCCTCTTACAGATCTCTGATGTGTCTATCAGAAATATATGCCACAAATACATATATATACAGTAGAGGTTTATGATAATCCAGTGAAAACTAGATCATTAGAAGCTATGAGAAAAATTGGTTAGTTAGAGCTTATAACCACATCATTAGATGGAAAAAAAAAATTGTTAAAAGCAGCCATAGACATGACCCCGTGAGCACACATAATAACATCACTACCCTGGAGTTCACCCTCTCCTCAGTGCCACTGCCCCGTACAAATCAAGTTTCACTCCCTCCTTCCCTGGCCATGCTCCATTCAGCTCAGCCCCATCTGCTCCTGCTATTCTGAAACTGCACCAGCCAGGAGTTTCTGAGTGGAGATTTGCAAGACTGACTGCAGCCAGCAGGACTAAGGACACCCAGGATTGCTGAGCAATCCACTTCTTTCCATTTTTTCACATCATATCCAGCTTTTAGAGTTGCAGACTCGTAGGAGGTGTGAGTACTGGGTGGTGGGGCTGTTGGCATTGCTTCAGGAACAACGTGGATGAGAGTCCATCAAATTTCGAGTAAGAGAATCATAGAATCACTAAGGCTGGAAAAGAGCTCGGAATTGCCAAGCCCAACCCCAACCCATCCCAGCATGCCCACTGTCCATGTCCCTCAGTGACACATCTCTACAGTTCTTGAACACATCCAGGGACAGTGACTCCATCACTTCCCTGGGCAGCTTGTTCCAATGGCTGATCATTCTAAGGAGAAATATTTCCTAATATCAAACTTCTGCCCTCTCATGGTAACCGCTGCCCTTACTATTTTGATGTCAACCAAGGACAAAACCTCAGCCCCTTAATGGCTGTGGCACATGATGTCATGTGTCGCTGAGTGCACCCAGGAGGTTGTCCTCAGAAGGAGTCAGGCTGGTCTCATTGCCACCAACAAAGCTGCCCTACAAAACCAGTGGCACGTACGTGACAAACTGTCCTCTTTCTTTCTTCCATACTGGTGATGTTTGTGCAAAGCCTGGGAGGAGAGAAGTGGGAAGCTAACAATTATTTTTTAATGAATTCTTGGCAGATTGAAGCCTCTGTTAATCACAGCTCTCCGCTTCAACCTTGTTTATTGGCTGTGGCTTCAGAAAGGATGGGGAGAAGGAGCCAGCATTTCTCACCCAGGCCCAAGAGAAAGTCTCATCAGCGGGGACATCTGACATGGGAGTCTGTCTGCCCTGGCTCCAGCTTGAAACTCAATGGCTCCATTAGCAGAAGAGCAGCAAGGTTACAAAGTCTGGTCTGAATCCTTGAAATGGTGCTGGTGGGTCAGGCATAGCTGAGCCAAGAGCCAAAGGAAAATGCATTCAATCCACTGTAAGATATATGAGAGAATATTTCATCTCAGCAAAGACCAACGGAGAAAAAACAGGGATCAGAAAGCACAGCACGGCTCACTCAGCATCATGCTGATGATGTTCAAGGGTAGAAGTTGGAGCAGAATCAAAAGCTTGTAAGTCCTAGTAAGGCACTTTATCCATTAGGCAACTTTGCTCAATTGTGGTTGCATGTTGGTGGGTGGAAATACATTTCGTTAGCAGCTGCTGAATCTCTGACCTGGCACAGCAGCAGGCTAGACTGGAGCTTCCAGATGACAAAACACCCTCCCATGCTCCTTCTTCACCTAAACTTCCCCCATAATTTCTATTACACGTAAGAGTCTGCTCTGGTCTATCTTCCTCGGTATCACAAGATTTTCCTAGCCTTTGTGCATGGTCTGCTAAACGTGGCCATAGGGTGCCTTTGTTTCACTATGTTTCATTTATTACCCGTGTCCTGTAAAGCATTTCAGGAGATTTCGAGACAACAGTGTGACATCATTCAAAAAACAATGTTTTCTTATTTAGAGATTATTCCCAATTCTCCATGAGGCATAATTTCTAAGAAAGAAAATAAAGGAGTGGGGGAACGCTTTTCATCCCCAAATGCCCTTTCTTTGACATCCAAACCTGTCTTGAGAAACTGTCCATTTTGGAACCATCTTCTTTGCAGATTAAAAATCAGAACAAAACATTTTTACCTCGTTGTATGAGCCTCTGTTTCCCAACTTTAAAAATATTCCTATCAAATTTGGAAAGGTCGCAGCCAGGATTGAAATGGCTCAGTTTTTAGAAAGATTATTCTGATTGTGATTTGCAGGAAACTTTGGGGGGGGGGAAAAAAAAATTGTGCTTGTTTGTGTGTTCTTCCACTTCAGAACAAAACCAGATTTCAGAATCATGACATTTCCTACCAAAGAAAACGGAGTGGTTCCCACACAGCCCTCCTGTTCAGGAAAGACAAGGAAGGGTTTGTTGAATAATTGGCAAGAACAAGAAGTATCCAAAGGAGGAAAAAATGAGCTGGGACAAGGTCTGAAGAAAGTTTTGATTCCAGACTCAGAGGTCAGCCCAGACCTGAATTGCTCCGTAAGCATGAAGCATATTAAGATCACCCCAAAACAAGAACTTCACCATCACCCACCCCAAAAGAGACATGCCATAAAAAAACCTATCTTCCTAGCAGCTTGCTTTGGATAGAGCCTTCCTATAGATACTCTTATAGCAGTGGAAAGTGGCAGAGGTTGCCCTCAGCACCTTGGCTGCCCTCTCTCCATCAGCTTAACATTTCCAACGATGCATATACTTTCCTTTGTTTCCTTTGGCCAGAGTGTTTTGAGGCTAGATAGGGGATAAAAAAACAAACAAACACAACATTGGGACCCATCCTTCTTCCCTACATCCACCATCATCATGCCTATCTACTACATGCCTTCAGTGCAAACCTACACAGCTGCCTTGGGTGCTTGTTGTCATGCACAGGTAAAGTGAAGGCCATGCTGATCCAGCAGTGGTTTTGCTTTGCAGCCATTTGCTGCCTCCAGTCCCTCTGCAGAGACAATTCTCTCTGCTGGTTTTGGCAGCCTTCACTGAAGGGTGAGATCTACCCACACTCCTTGACATGGTCTTAAGTTCCCCTTTTTTGGCAAATGGTTATTAGCACCTCTTGGAAACAGTACAAATAATAATAAAAGAGAAAGTTATAGGCTGGGGAAATTGTGGATACGGGCTTGTATGAATTTTTAATGCATTTCAGGGCCAACGCCTGAAATGAAATGAGGGTCATGGTTTAGTGGGCATGGTGGTGATGGGTTGATTATTGGACCAGATGATCTTAGAGGTCTTTTCCAACCTTAATGATTCTATGTTTCTATGAATGTTGCTCTCCTTCTGTAGTTATCCTCTGCTGATAACTTCTTTGATATCAAGTCTAAGAACACTGAGGCAATCAGTTGCGTAGCTGTTTATTCTGTCTTGAAACGTAAGTGTGAAAAATCAGAAACTGGTTTTCATGCCCATGACTCATGGACCATCCCAGCTGAGCTAGTAAAAGGAAAAAAAACTCATTTTTAGCCGGTCCAGGTCAGATTTAAATACTTATTCCAGATACCACTGGGTGAGAAAAGTGGTTGGGCTGTGCCCTCAGAGGCACAGCACGCTTGGATCTCCTCCGGGAAATGTGCTGTCGACACCGTTCCCTCTCGGTGCTGCAGAACAACCTCCGTTTTTCACAGCTCCCCAGGGTGCGTGCCCTCGAATGGTGCTCACCAGATCCTGACCCAGGTCACAAATCCTCAAGTTCCGGAGTAATGTAAAATACACATCATAAATAGACGTGTCCCTGGCCCCAACTCGCTCTCAGCTTTGCTTCTGTTTTCTTGAGCCTAGTCTGCCTGATTTTCTCCAGTAGTTCAATCATATTTATTAGGAATTTATAGTTCTCTGTAGGGTTTTTATATTTAGCTGCCTACATTGGAAAACCGCATTTTTATAGATGTTGGATACCACACCTTTCTCTGTGGCTCCTCGAGGCTTTTTTTCTTTTTTTTTTTCTCCTTTTTTGTGCTTTATATTTGATTTCTGTAGTTTGTCTCTATCCATTGCTCCAGTCCACCAAGATTGTAAACTACTTATCAACAAAGCAAACAGCGAGTCACATTTAAATGGCTGCAAGTGCTCAGTTGGGATTGGATCATCTTTGGGTAACACAGCTGCTTGGCTCTGTCTTTGACAAAGAGAAAGGGGAAAAAGAACAACTTTACAGTGTTGGTAAGAGACCAGATATGTTGCTCAGTTTTTTAGAGGCAGAGAGTTCCTAGAATCATAGAACCATTACGGTTGGAAAAGACCACTGAGATAATTTTGTCCAAATGTAGTTGCAAAGTATCTCATCAGTCCTTGCAAGGATTACCCCTCTACATGTGTTAGTATTAGGTTGTTCAGGGCCAATGCTCTTCCCAGAGTTACTGATCCAACCCCAAAGAAAACCAATTCTTGTGAATGATTGTCTCCGTTTCACAGCCCTTTAAAGCCTGATTCCATATGAGCAAACAGAGATAAGAGAGGCCAAGACCTAGGTGGCCTTGCTGTTTGTTTGTAGCAGGTCAGTGGGAAGGCAAAACTAACCCATAGGTTGTGCTAAGGCTAATAAAGCTATAATATAAAGCTGTAAATCTGAGGAAAAACCCATTGGTCTGTCATTTTCTTAGGGACTATTTACAAATACACAATAAAAAGGAATACCAGTGAACTCAACCTGAGCACAGGTTTAGCCTGTTCAGATTCTTTAAGGTGCTTAAAGAGGTTAATATTCACAGGACAGGCAGCAGAACTTGAGAGATTCTATCCCAAGAATGAGAAGAAGAATATTTCTGCAAACCCAATTGTATATACAATTTGTTTTCTCACATGCTAGAAATTAAACCAGGGAGCCAGAAGGCAGCTGGCTTTTTGCCGTCCCACTACTATATCTCCTTACAAAGCCTTTTTAACTGCTGTTAATTTTTTTTGTATATATAAAATCTCTGCCAAGATAAGGAGCTGGATAAATGAGTATTAAGAAATCCGGGATGAAGAAATTCCAGGAAGGAGCTTGGTGCTTTGGTGAGTGCATGGCTAAGTATAGACATAACTGTTATAGTCATGGAATAGTTATGGCTAGATGGTAATTCTGAAGGTGCCTGGTCACAACCCCCACTCAAAGCAAGCCTAGCTTTAAAGTCATATCCAACTTCAAAATTGCTCCAAGATTGGTTTTTCCCATTTATTTCCAAAAAATAGTCCCCTTGTTGGTAAATTGCCTATCAAATTGTCATTGATGTTTTGGAGAAACGACAAAACTTTATCACACGGGAGACTGAAAGTCATCTTACTGCCTTTTTACAGAGGGATGCTAATGGCTGGGGAGATGAAACAGCCTACTCATGGCTACACATAGATTCTGGTGAAGCTTGCAAATAAACACACTACTAGTGATTTAAATTCACACCTATTTTGCCATTATCCAGTTCCCCTTTGTCTATCCAAGCCTATATACTCAGTTGTAAGAGGAAAAATAATGAGATTACTGAGATTACTGGCATTTTGTTATAAGTAGCCAAAAACCAGCCCAGGTTGCTTTGCAAGCATAACCCACTGCAGGAAATCTTAACACCAGATAACAGCCCACGACTACACAGCAGCCCCAAAGGCAATGGAGTCTCTGCTCTGTGCTGGAAGCTTTCAGGCATGACCTATCTAATAATGCATCACTTCTTTTTATTAAGAACCTGGAACCTAGTAAAGACTTCATGTTCCCTTAATAGTCTTGCCCTAAATTAAAGAAACCACCAACAGCTCATTAATACCTCATTAGAAGGTGTGAATACAAGATATAAAGGGAAGGTACTGTAAAGTAACCATTAGGAAAAAGAATTGAAAAATCAAACTCCTCCCAGGTAATCTTCTCATACTTACCAATTTATCAGCAAAGGCCAGATCTCATCACTTTTGGCTTGCATACACTAGCTCCTTTATTTACAGTGAGTCAGACTGGAAATCCTATTTATTCTGCAGTCCTGGCACAACTGCAGATACCAGTTAGGTTAGGAAATTAAGCCTGCCAAATTTCAGGATTTCTAATTCACGGGAAATTTTGGCATTTGGAAATTTGCTTTTATTCTGACTAAGAAAATAAAATTCTTTCCTTCGCTATTGCCTGTGACTGGAAATTCTGACTTAAAAATATGACTTTAGAAATATTGACCTGAGGATTATTGTTCATGTTGGTGGAAATCTGTATTATTTGTAAAGGAAATATTTGTGATAGTGGAAGTAGATATCCTTCAGATGTGCAATGTTTTTTTTCTTATCATAAGAGAAAACCACCTTGGTTTGGGGAGTTGGACTAGATGATCTTCAAATATCCCTTCCAATTCAATTGATTCTATGATTCCATGATTTAGAATGTATACACTGAATGCAACCATACATGTAAATACAGTGGCAAATGGAGCAGGAGGGACAGCTGCTGCTGTTCAGTTGATGTGCTGTTCCTATTAACATCTCCCAAGAAAAGGGGCTCCACCAGATAATGCTGATATGACAGTTCCTCTGTTTTTTTCTTTTTCTGGCTATAAGGAACAGTTTGATCTACTATACAGCAAGGTGCTAAGGAAGATCTAATCTTAATTTTCTGGCACAAGAAATGAGAACATAACACTGAAGAAGTGCCTGAGCTGTAGCAAGATTAATTTCAGAAGAAGTTTAGCACCTGAACATCAAAGGCACAGAACATATAACCATCTAAGCCATCCATGACAGCAAAAGCCACACAAAGTTATTCAGACAAATCACTTGCAGCAAGAAGAGCCCAATCGGTGATTGAAGCCATGTATGAAAAATGATGCACTGAAAAATCTGAGAAACAGATCACATCACTCTACTTTCATTAAAAAGGTTTTTAGTAAAATCTTCTTGAGATATCTCAGTAAAGACCCTCCTTTCCACATGGCACATAGGACACAAAGACACAAAGCTGAGAGAGCATTGGTGCCTGTTTTTTTTCTTTTTCCTGACCAAAATCAGATATTCAATGTCTGATTTAGTTATCTCAGATTCCTTGAAGAGAGATATTTTATGAGTACTCATCTACTCATAAAATAGATAATTGTGTTTGGTCAGATGGCTCAGATCCTGAAAGGGGCTCACATCCTAAATAACACTTGAATGTTGGTGTCTACACTGGGGATATATAGGGGAAATTGATCTCATCTAGCTGTAGGGGTAAGAATCAAATTCAGATTGAAACAACTAACGTATAAGGGTTGAATGACACCTCAATGCCATGATCAAGTGGGCGTTTTGATGTAGCCAAACCAGCTTGCTTTAAACTGTAGGTGCGAGGATGGTTGATAGGGCAGACCGATTCTTTGTGAAGAGGGAGGCAACCTATCCCATTGGAGGGTGCTTGCAATCCTATTTCAAATCTTTTCCTTGGTAGAAACACATGATAAAATGGATCATTTTTTGTGATGAAGAAAGGGAATCAAATGATGAGCAGGTTTGCTGGCTGCTCCTGCACACCACAAGCTCTGGGAGTCCTCAAGATACTTTCAATTACACAAACCAGAAAGCACTCCTACTACAAAGAGGCTGAAGAGAAGTCCTGAAATTTCTATGCCAGAATATATTCACTCAAGATGCTGAACAGGAGAAGGGAAGGGAAGGGAAGGGAAGGGAAGGGAAGGGAAGGGAAGGGAAGGGAAGGGAAGGGAAGGGAAGGGAAGGGAAGGGAAGGGAAGGGAAGGGAAGGGAAGGGAAGGGAAGGGAAGGGAAGGGAAGGGAAGGGAAGGGAAGGGAAGGGAAGGGAAGGAAGGGAAGGGAAATTCTGCACATAGAAGGTGGGTTGAAAATCAGTACTGTCCTTTTCAACCCAGGCCATTCTATGATTCTATGATTCATTCTGTGAAAAACAACAACAAAAAAGCAAAATAAAGAGCAAACCATGTGGGAGCCATCCATACAGTAGGACAATGCTTTTTGCAACCCTCTACTGTCAGCAGTAGTGCCTCTACGCTAGCGTGGGAAGGCCATGATCTAAAGCCTGTTGAAGTCAGTGGAAAGACTCCCGTTGACCTCAGAGGCTCAGTTTTATCCTCTGAGCATAGGAGAACTCCAGCTGCGGTTTAGTAACTGCTGGTGGTCCGAGTGCCTGTGGTGAGTGGGCTGCATCTAGGCCATAGAAGCCTATTAAACCTAAAGACATATGAGCTACCAAGTCTGCGTTTCCTAAGCTCGATTGGGTGTGCAGTGGTTTGCAAGAAAATTTGAGGGTTGGCAGAGTTCTTTCAAAAAGTTTGGGAATTAGTGATCTGGTACCTTCACTAAATGGCTTTTTACATGTAGCATATGCCAGGACTATTCTGTGTATTCTGACAATGATTTCACTGAGGCTGGGCATAGTTACTTGTCCTTGTTCCAGTGTCTGTTTTCCTAGAAATCCTTTATTTCACCCTAGGGAGCAGATGAAACCAAGACCTGTAGCCTAAAGCTCTGCATTGCTCTCTACTACTGAAGTGATAGCCCAGAACATTGGTTAGCTTTTTTGTCCTTTTTTTTTTTTTAATTATTTTTAAATTCGTTTGTTGTCCCTTTCCTTCCATTGGATGTGCAAGCCATTGGGGAATACTTTTGCAAAGAATATTAACTTTCACTTCCTTATGTAATTAGAAGTGGATGAACTCCTAGTCACCCTCTACTTGACTGAGGGAAAATTACCTCATGCCCAGTCGTTACTGAGTGAAAATCCCCTGCTGTTACAACATCTCCCTTTTACAGGAATCCCATTTAAAACTAAGAATTTCCTCTTATAATCTTCACACCAAACTTCCCCTGTTTGGCTCAACGCAACTTTAGAGGAAAAGATTTCATACCACAAGTTCACCCTGGGACAAAAATCAATCCATTTTGGTTTTTAACATCTCAAGTGTGGACATCACGACTATAGCCCAGTATTTTAGCAGTGGTCTCAGGGATACTGGAGAGAATCTGAGTGCTGTATCCACCAGGGCTGTGCTCAAACATCCAAAGGCTTCATTAGCCCTCATCCTGCAGCACTGTTCCAGCACCACAATCCCAAATTGGTCAGGGCTGATGCTTTCCAGGACGCTGTCTCCAGTCTCATGTGAATTGCATTCTTTGTTTGCCAACTACTGGCCATTAATTTGGCTGCTTTAAGATTGTACACCGTGCAAACAAAGCTGCCCAAGCAAGTGATCCAGATCACTTGGGCATTACGGACTTGTTTCTGGTGATTTTCATTGCTTTTCAGTAGTCTGCCACGTTTGTGGATTGTGCCAGCAATAATTTTTCTGCTTTTCTTGGATGGATAAAATATGTAAATAAAGGTGTTGGATGGTGTTGGGTCAGGGTAGATTGCTGTGGGACCCGTTCTAGCTGTGCTTCAGACAGATTAGGAGCCCCTGTGTGCAGATATTTCCTGAGATCTATCAAGTAGCCAGTTTTAGTCCATTCAAGGCAAAGATTTTAAGTTCTGTAAGCACAACCAATGATCTGTTTGAAAATTATTCTCGTTTTTCCTCCCTTTCCATTCCTAAGATTCCCATCCAGAGGTTTTCTGCATAACACGACACAACTCAACACAGCTCAGCACAACATAGCTCAACACAACACAGCAATGCAAGGAAAAAATTCAGCATTTAGTGTCAGTGGGAGGGAACGATATGTCACTGGGAGCTGGGAATGAGCAGTGAGTGATGAGAATCCACCAGCTTTGTTCTGCTGATGGTGAGATGTTTGTTTTCCATTGGAAAATAATCTGGTTTCACCTGTTTTGGAAGTAACAGATTCTGTCCAGTTTTCCCTCTCCCCTCATCTTTCTCTGCTGGATTTCATAATGAGTAAATGCCACATTAACTATTCAAATAGTTGTGCTGCAATGGAGGGATGGCAGAAATGTCTCAGGAAAGAATAAAGCTCTTTTTCCATGATTTCAGTTGTTTCTCATCAGTAAAAACGAGCAGCAGGGAGCCAGATTCTACTTAACAGCTCTGTATAACGCAGCTCTCATTTGTTTTGCTCAGTCCTAATGCCTTGGCTGCATCTCTCTCCCCTACCCTTATGTCTCTCATTACCAATCTGAGCCTTCCATTTCTCAAGGAAACATTTTGTCCCCAGTTCCAAAAGGGACACTAGGCACAGGTAAACCAGCCCTGTAGGATCTAAACAACCCAGAGAACCACCCAAGGACCAGAGAAGAGGTAGGGAGGTCTGCAAGTCATTGAAACGTATCAGAAAGCAGCTGGGTGAAATGCCAGTTGGCAACTCCTTCAGCAGCCCTGTAGCTAAAGCACAATGGTTTTCAAGGGTCTCATAACCATGCTTTTCACCAGATAACTTCTCTTTCTCCTTTTTCCACATTTGTCTATCTACCACCATACACACCTATCTGGAAAAGCTGTTGTATTCCTGACATCCATGCCAATCGGAATCCTCCTTTGATCCTAGGTTACCGTAATAGACAGATATTAACTTTCCTTTGGTTTGTCTGCCTGGCTTTCTCTAAATAGTGGCAAGAAGAGCTTCCTCCTCTCATCACTCAAATATCAGACAGTACTCAGAAATTTTAGATTTTTCTTCCTGATACTCCCATCCACATTCTCACTCCACACTAAACACTCTTCTGCGAAGTATTTTTAAGTCAACATGCTGATATTTGGAAAGGGAGAAAGTAATATATATATTAAAAAAAAAAAAGAAGAAAAAAAGAAGAAAGAAGGGGAAAGAAGAAAGGGGAAAGAGGAAGAGGGAAGGAGGAAGAGGGAAGGGAAGGAGGGAAAGGGAAGGGAAGGGAAAGGAAGGGAAGGGAAGGGAAGGGAAGGGAAGGGAAGGGAAGGGAAGGGAAGGGAAGGGAAGGGAAGGGAAGGGAAGGGAAGGGAAGGGAGGAAGGGAAAGGGAAGGGAAGGGAAGGGAAGGGAAGGGAAGGGAAGGGAAGGGAAGGGAAGGAAGGGAAGGGAAGGGAAGGGAAGGGAAGGGAAGGGAAGGGAAGGGAAGGGAAGGGAAGGGAAGGAAGAAGGACAAGCCCCAACCCCTTTTTCTTAAATAGAAAGAAAAGTCCCAGTTTTGGATTCATTCAAGGCATTTGAAGGCCCAATGTCATTTGCACGATGAGGCATGTGTATATAAGAGGGAAAAGGAGGAACACTGTTCTAAGGTGAGTGACAGAGCAGCTTAGCTCCAGACAAATTTCTGCCAAGCTCCACTTCCTTTTTCTACTGCATGGATGGCATAAGAGTGCATGGGGTAAGGATGTAGGTCTGCAATCTTATACTTCCAGGTGCAGATGGAAAGGTGTGGTATGCATCAGACTCTGCAATTTGAGCACAATGGCATTGATAATCATTTTTATTTTTTTTTTAATCAAGTAAAATTGAGTTTTCTGTGATAATCAGCTATATAAGCAATAGGTTGACCAGAAGAGAAATGGATGAGTGTTATGATGGCTGTCTGAATTACCATCCAAATGTCCTATAGGAGCACCTGTTGGAGCCACAGCCAAACCTGAGTGCTAAAAGCACCTAATTGGAACACTTTTTTTTTTTTTTTTTGGTCATACACATGCCCAAACTGTCAGTAGCCAGTACAAAACATCAGAACACTGGAGAAATCTCCCTGTACCATCAAGTATGAGATGTGCTCATGGCACCAGGCTACCCACCCCAAGTAAATGGTTCGAATACAGCCTCTGAGAGCTTGCCTGGGTCACTCATACTTTTCTTGTGCTGAACAGCACAGCAATAACAACTCAGTTAAGCACTGAGAAGAAGTTAGCAGAACATTACCATCCCCAAAAGCATGTATCTGTAAATGAGCAGCACAGATTCCTACCACCTCTGTCAGGATCTAGAGACTGAATCCTTGTTTTTTTCTAACATATCTGAAGTCCCTGCATGAATGCTGCTGTTGCATGCAGGGTTATTCTCAGGGCAGCAATCAAATACAGAGCAGAATTGCAAGCAGATTGTTCTGTTTACTAATAATAATTAGGTTTCAAGGACTGTCCAAAGATAACCCAAGTCTAAGTTACATTCTTGGCATGAGGTGCAACCAAGATGAGGGTGGCCAACTTCAATCAGATATGGAGCATCAAGCACAAATAGTCTGAACGTGAACTACCTGTACTGGAAAAAATGGGAAGGGATGGAAACAATGTGTGACCATTCAGATACTGTGACTTCAGGAATGTCACACTCAGCAAGTACACCCAATTCTGCTCAAGCTATTTCTGTTAATTTGTGTCCTTTTATTATCTCAGCTCCTTTTGGCTGGAAAATAGGAGACACTTGCTGTTGTTGGGGAAGCCTGGAGGGATCAGAGCTAAGACGATTCTGAAAGGAGCATAGGAGAGGAATAGAGCTGACAATATCTGCACTGAACTGAAAGAGTAAACCTTAGAGATGTCAGCATCTCTCTGAGATCCTTCCCAGTGCATGTCTTGCAGTTCAGCTGGGTGAACATCCTTGGTAACCTCTTCATGCCTCGGGGATGTTTGTGCAGTCCAAACCTTCTGAGAAGGTGTTGGCTTGTAAAGTAGAGATGGGAGACTTTGACCTTGACTTCAAAGATGAGAGAAACGTCAGTCCTATGATCAATCAGGATTTCCTGAGGGTTACAATTAAGTTCTTATTCTGCTACCAAAATAGATAGGTTGATTTCGGAAAGCCTGGGCATACACCTCATTGACTTGAGGATGAATGCTGTGCTCCCCTCTTGCTGCAGTCAGGACGTATTAGAAAATCTTGATCTCAGCATTTCTTTGTCTTCAATCCCTACTTGCAGGTCCCATTGATAATGCTTCCCTGAATTTGGGTGAATCCAGAGGATGGTTAATTAACTGTTATGGGAGGAGTCACTAGATGGCAATGTTACTCATTCTCACCAGGGCAAAGTATTTTGGCCAGCTGGTGAAAAATGTTTTGTTTTGTTTTGTTTCATGATGAAGAAAGATCGTTTTGCTCAAGTTGTTGTGAGGCAGCCTTTAGAGAAAAGCTCTATCTGGAAACAGAGAATTTGTTCCTCGTTTTGGTCTTTTAAAGTAAATTCTTGGGGAAAAAATCCTAAGTTTGGTGTTTAGGTTGGCATTTTCAGAGCAGAAAGCTGATCAAGATCACCACATTTTCAAGACCAGGGCTCAAATATTAGAATTGAATGAAACCAAAATGCCCCAAACTCCCTCTCATGTATTTTCTTTTCACTGAGAAGACTAAGCCTCAGTTTTCTGTACCTGCTATTCTGCATCTATTATTGCAAACTAGGCAAGCCCAGGGTAAAAGACCTGGATTGCTGGGACTTTTCTGTTGCCCAAACAGTCTTCAATCACCTTCAAGCCAAAGCTAACCATAGGCTGTTTCTGGGCATGTTTCGGAAGCTAGCACAGACCAGGGGCCATGCCCATTAGTCAGCCATCCTGCCTTAGAAAGTGAGAGAATATAACCACACAGATATAATCATTCTACAGTAATGGATTCAGACCAGGGAATGGTCCCAGCTACATTTAATTTGTCAGCATCAATTTAGCCTTAGTGTCTGAAATCTGAGGGATTTGGCTCAGTGGCCATGCTGGGAATGGCTTCATGGTTGGACTCAGTGATCTTAGAGATCATTTCCAACCTCAGCTGATTCTGTGAATCTATGAAATGAAGCAAAGAAAAAGGAAATGACCTTATTCTGGATATGTGGCATATTTTGGGAATATGAAGCAAGAAATGTTACTGCACAACGTGTGCTGAGGCTCTGAATGCCTATCTCCTTTGGATATGTGTTTTAAATTAGGAAGCTTATCCAAGGTGGATCGAAGAGAGGCTGTGCTGCCATCCCAGTTACTGTCATCAGATGATGCTTGATGTATCCCAGGAGCAGTTTGGTGGCAGGCTTGTATTCCTGACAGAAGGAATTATTCTGTAATGAAATTAGATGAGGAATTTAGCTTTACATGGGGACCGTGAGTATCTGTGTCTCTATACAATGTAAATCTAAACTTGTGCTAATTTCTCCAAGTCCTGCTCTCATGAGGGGGGAAAGGGCCTCCCTCGTCCTGTTTACATTTTCCTAATTACCTCATTTGTTCTTTGTTTACTGAGGGATTGGGTTCTTAGGAGACATCACAACACTACCAGGATGGCCCTTGATTGGAGAGGCCCTGAGCAGACCTAAGGAGAGGATCGGATGGCAGAGATGAGGATATGCTAATTATCCTCAAGAATTTGAGAGCTTTAAACACCAGCAAAGGAGCATGGTCTGAGGGCATGGAAAGAGAGGCACGATATCAGGGAAAGAAAATACCAGCCAAAGACTTAATGATCCTTTAGGTCCCCTTCCATTTCAGTGTGGGACATTCTATGACTGAATGATAACTGGGGAGCATTCCCTACCTGTGTAATCACATAACTCAAAGAACAGCTTCAGAGAGCACATCCTGGGAGCCATCTCCCTCAGGATTAGGATTCCTCACATAGTGCAGGGTGTGTTTGAGCCTCTTGATCTATCGCAGGCAAGAAATATGGTGCAGATCAGGATATGTGCAATAGCCTGAATCTAAAAGAGCAAAACTTCATAGAATCATAGAATCACGGAATCCTAGAATGGCCTGGGTTGAAAAGGACCACAGTGCTCATCCAGTTCCAACCTCCTGCTATGTGCAGGGTCACCAACCAGCAGACCAGGCTGCCCAGAGCCACATCCAGCCTGGCCTTGAATGCCTGCAGGGATGGGGCATCCACAGCCTCCTTGGGCAACCTGTTCCAGTGCCTCACCACTCTCTGTGTGTAAAACTTCCTCCTCATATCCAACCTAAACCTCCCCTGTATCAGTTTAAAACCATTCCCCCTTGTCCTATCAAGGGGCATGCTGAGGGAATGCAAGACTGTCAGTTTGTGGCTATTTGCTTCCAAGGCTTATCTGCTTTAACATGATCACAATGGTTCTCTGAGCACCTTGTGCACAGCACTTCTGGCTTGACTCCCTCTTTGGATCAGGCACTTTGCTCCAGGAACAGCTTCTTTGTGATTTTCTGGCCACTTTCTCTCCCTGAAGATCAAGGTTAAGGTTGAGAAAGATCACTACAATCTTCAAGTCTAGCCCATCAAATTGCTTCACCCGTTTCATCCTGCATGACAAGGGTAATGTTCACTGGCCCAACTCCAAAATATCCAGTGAACTGCTAGTTGCAAAAGGAAATCTGGTCCAGCCCTTTGAATACTGGTTTGGAACATGGATACCTTGGATTCGAGCCACAGGCTTGCTAAAAGGTTGTTGAGCAACTCTGGCTAAATGACAAAATTTGCCAACAGAAATGAGGTCTCACAGTGCCCAGTGGTGATTCTAGCAGTACAGTGATGACCAGCTCTGAGAATGAAGCTCCTGCTTTGGGTTGGGCCTTGTGGATTTCAGGAGGGGAAGAAGACTCATCCCTGGACCATGTGGTACAGGCAGTGCTCAGGGTGGATGGACAGCACTCCCACCACAGAGACCCAGGTCCAGACCTTTGCGGGAACCTAGTAACCTTGACTCATAACTTGTGGTTTCCCTGGAGGGAGAGGGTCAACTCAGTTCAGAGCATCCACAATAACGATGAGGTTATGTTACACCCTACCAAATGATGGCTCTGTAGTGATGTGGGTATTAAGCATCCTGAAACAAGGTATAAACTTTCAGAACTTACTGACAAGTAGGAGGCAGGCTGGGGCAGTCCAGATGGATAGTGTTGGAGGATTGCCCTGGGACAATAAGTAAACTCAGTGCAATATGCATCTGCACTGTCTGGCGTGGACTCATGAGTGAATTACCCTGCTGACTGTAACTAAATTTCTTCTTTTAGGGAAATAGCTACAAGAGAGCCTGGGAATCATCAAGTGTGCCTGAAGCATGGACAATCATTGGAGCAAAACAGGAATTAAACAGAAATTGTAAACTTATATTCTCTGTGTAATGAAAGAAGAATCATCACATCCATTTTGCATTATAGTCTTGATCTCATTATACACAATAAATAGAAGATGTGGATTCAAGTCTTTTCTTGGCCTTGAAGGAAATCAAATCCACAGCTCCGTTATTTTAGAACTTCTTTTGCCAGTGCCTGGGAGAGATGGGCCACTTAGTGTCCATTTGTGAGAGTAGGTGTTATAAACTCTGTTGGTGGGAGACACTCTCCCCATTGGATATACAAGTTTAGGCGCCATGAATCATTCTGGAAACCCAACCTTTCCTTGCTTTCCTTCTTGTTTTCCAGGTCTTACACAGCTGGCTAGGCTGACCAATCAACTTGAGAAAGGAAATCAAATCAGAAGTATTGCTCTGTTCTATCCACTAAGTTGCACTGTGGTATACAGCCAGGACTCCTGATCCTGTAGTCTTCACGCACCTTGAAGTTACTTGCATCATAAGGGAATTGAGGTTTATTTCACAAAGATCCTGGAATGAGGGGTGATGATTTCAATTCATTGTTTTTAGCTGCATTCAGCTGTATCACTTTGGTTTCAGAATGCAGTCCTCCAAAGTGCCCTCAGACAAGCCTGGGGCATGACTAGCTTTAAGCCTGTTAAAATCAGTAGGAGAATTCTTCAATGAATCAGGATCAGAGCCTTCAGCAAAGTGACCCACGTATACAAGAACAAGAAGCATCCTCACATTATTTACCATTGGTACTGCCAGCTGGGAGCGACCACAGCAACTAGTTCCCCATAGATTTTATCTCGTTTGCACTCCCAGTGCTTACAGAATTCGTAGGCATCCATAGATATCAGTCTAATTCAGCTTCAGGCAGTCTATGCAAACCAAAGTGATCAATTCTTCTGTCAAACCAAATCATCTTCTACATACACTTGTACAATGTTATTGCCAAATCACTTTAAATTTTATCAAATTTAAAATTCAAAGATCAAAACTATAGTTAAGGTCACGCACCTGCCTTAAGGATTTAAGACCTACATCTGCCAACTCTCACAGGAGAAAGACTAGTAACCACTTTGTGCATGTGATGTCTGTGCATGCAGGCACACCATGACCTAATGGAATAGCAAAACTCTCTCTTTTTCAGGAATAGGGGTGTTGTTTCCATATCCCCATGGCTTTCTATCAACTCAGATCTCTAAACAAAAAGTGCACTGTTTGCTTGTAGCATTGATGGGAATTCCTCAAAATGCAAGCAAAGTGCAAGAGACCCAGGTAGAAGGAAGAAAACCCAAAGACAATAGTCTACAGGACTGGGGGAACCATTCATTCCAGAGTGGTGATTTTGAAGTCTGCAGTCTTCATGTTCACTACCATTGCAGTCACCACCTCATAAACTTAGCAGGTTCCAGGAATTCATTTATTTGCTCCCTCTGGAAGACTTGCTCCAGTCGTTAAAAATCATCTTCCACTTTCCAACCTAAATTTATTCATGACCAGTTTATCCCCATCTGTTCCGATGCCAATGATGTCTTAGGTTTAAATAGCTTTTTTCCCTCTCTACTCTTTAACTCCCATTTTATTTATAGGGTATGATCTTAACTGCTCCAATCTTGCATTTTGCTGAGCTAAACAAGTCAAAGACTTTGAGTCTCCTAAACAGGGCACACCCTTCCTCTGATGGTCCTTGTTGCCCTTTGCACCTGTTCCAGGTTGAATTCATCTTCCTTAAACACAACAAACTAAAATCAAACCTTAAGAGTCCAGTGGCTTTGTATGATGCCATTAACAGGTTCACCAGGCTAGAGAGGCCCTTTGTGCAGAGCACTTCTTTTAAAAGTCATCTTGCTCCATCTCAAGAAAACTGTAGCCATAGAATTATAAATGTTGGAAAAGACCTCTAAGATCACCAAGTCCAAACATCAACCCATCCCCACTAAACCATGCTTCTGTGTGTCATATCCCCATGTTTCTTTAAAACCTCCAGTCATTTCTATCCTACCTCTACTGGAAAACTGCTGCCTGGTCTCCACCATAATCTTACATGTGCATACACTTTACAATCATTCTTTTTTCTTGTCCCATAGCTTTGTTCCTAAAAGGACAAGTAATACTCAGCATCTTTGTCTCTCCCATCTAAAGGAGGAAACCCTTTTCCCTTCATTTCTGGAACATATTTATTTTAGGGTTAGCTCCTCTTGCACTTTTAATTATGAAAGGCCATACTGAAGTAACTCTAGTTCTTCATCCTCTTCTGCATTTCAGGAAGTGCTACAACCATGTCTGCATTCATCCTACTCAGAGCTTGTTAGCCCACGAGTAAACTCTTTTTCTTTCTACACCCAGGTTTTCTTAAAAAGGAAACCAAGCAGTTCAGTTCATATTGGAACATAGTATGTGATGTGGGTGACCTGTGGGGAAAGGTATTTGAAAGAAAAAGGAAGGAATCAACTTGACAATCATTTTATATCAACATTCCTTTCTCTACCAGCAGACGATGCACATAATACTGAAAATGGGTAGAATTTGGAGACACCATTTCCTCCTCCCAGTAAAAATGAAACCAAGTCCAAGAAGCCCCAAAGAGCTCATGGCATGAGTCCCAGGGATGGGGAGAAAACACCATGGTCCTTACAGCTGAACCATTTACTGTGACTCACTCCAGTGAGTCATCAGAACAAAGCTGAATTCAAAAGTGGGGAAGAGAGACTTGCCACCTTTCCCTGTTCTTTTTGCCTAAGTATGGTTCCCAGAACTATATCAAACAACATCAGAATTCCTTATCAGGAAGTGGCATAAAAAGGACATTATGGGCTCTATTTTAAGGTACTGTTAAGAAACTCCTTCTACTTACACAGCAAGAACTTCTCTGTTCTGTCTGCTCTCACTATCAAATCCATAACCACCTGCATCTGTAGCAGCAAGAAGCCAGATGGCTTTGTGTCTCCAGTTTACAGGTGAGAAAACCAAGGCTCAGGTGGAATTAATGACTACCTTCCAGTGAGCCACCAGCAAAAGCAGGAATGCAATGCATTTGCCTCCATTCCCCAAGGCTGTGGATGCCTCGAAACTAAGCTCCCAGTCTTATAGGAGCAGATCTGTATTACTATTCCTCTTTTCTCAGTGGGAAAGACCCCCTGTAGAAGGATGGTTGGTACTTTATGCTTAGTAGAGCATGTAAACAGGAAAGGGAATGGCTATTTATGAGGGTGGATAGTGATAGGACAAGGGGGGATGGTTTTAAACTGATATAGGGGAGGTTTAGATTAGATATTAGGAAGAAGTTTTTCAGAGGGTGGTGAGGCACTGGAACAGGTTGCCCAGGGAGGTTGTGGATGCCCCATCCCTGGAGACATTCAAGGTCAGGCTGGATGTGGCTCTGGGCAGCCTGGTCTGCTGGTTGGTGACCCTGCACATAGCAGGGGGTTGGAACTGATGGTCATTGTGATCCTTTTCAACCCAGGCCATTCTGTGATTATATGATACTCCTGAGTCAAGAGATGAGTCTCAGTGCTTGCCTTCCCCAAATGAAAGGAGAGCTGACTCCCCAGGTACTGAGTGCTACCAGGTGTCCTGGTAAAAGTCCCTGTCTAGGAGACTTTTTCCAAGTAGAAGTCGCAATGAGTATGAAGTGCTCTCTGAAATAAACACGCTCATTTGTTGTTAATTTTGCAGTCAAAAAATCTGACACTTGCCAGGGAGTTTCTTCCCTCTCTCCTTCTGGCTCAAGATGAGAAACATTTCTTTTTAATTTTTCTTTCTCTTTCTCTCTCTCTCTTTGTTTTTTTTTGTTTTTGTTTTTATTTTAAATTCTTTTTCAGGGTTATAATGCAAGGAAATCAAGGAAATTGCAAGTGACTCAAGAGGATGCAGAACATTTCACCTAAACAAGTCAGCTCCTCACTGCAACTTTTTCCATAGTTGGAGCCACATGCTGCTGGAAATCCCACCAAACGTTGAAAGGAATGGAAAGAAATGACAAATATCTCATGAACTTCTTGCTGGCCTGGCAGTAGCAATAGTCATGGGCCAAGCGCAGGTCACAGAGGATGCAGCCAGCTCTTGTGCAGAGCAGAGCAGCTAAACAGAATTGCTCTGACAGAAATGCACGACTGGTTGAGTCCTCCTTAGATGATCAGAGCAGTCTTCTCATGAAGAAAAGTGTGTCTAAGAGGTACAGCAGAGTGATGGAGCAGCCCACTGTTTTTGCAGGAAAAGAAAGAAAATAAAAATGTAGAGCTGAGTTCCCTTATGTAATGGGAAAGATTTCAGGGATGATTGTAGTGTCTGCAGAGATACCACTGTAGAAGAACATTTCCTTAAGTTGAATTAGTGTTTAGCTTGCAGATATTCAGATCATGGAATCCTCAAAGTTGGAAAAGACCTCTAGAATCACCAACTGCAACCCATCCCACCATGCCCCCTGGCCATGTCCCTCAGTACCACATCTCCATGGTTCTGGAAACACCTCCACGGATGATGACTCCACCACCACCCTGAGCAGCCTGTGCCACTCTTTCAGAGAAGAAATTTTTCCTTATATCCAGCTTGAATGTTCAAAGATAGATGCTTGCTCTTGCATGAGACACCTAAGTTCCCGTTATAGCCAATGGAAATCCAGTAGGAGTAGCCTGGAGAGTGATCCACATCAACCTAAAGCAGAAACAAGGTGATCTGCTCTGTACAGTGGTATCCCAGGGCATCACAGGAGGTCCTGGATCCTGTGTTAGGGCAAATGAACCAGCCTGTGACATCAGAGCTTGTCTCTGACAAATGAGAGGAGGCAGTGGTGCGAAACCGACGCAACATAGAACCTGGGAGGCAAGGTTTTCCCAGCTAGGTGATTAGGAAAAGCAGAGCCCCAAATAGATTTGACAGAAGAGTTGGTGAGATGAGCGTGGCCTTCTTGGATGTGATGATTGCCACCAACGCGGAGGAATCTGGAAGCATGGGACCATGAGGAATCACAGTGCCTGGCAGGCATTTCATAGCCTTGGGACTTGGCTATCCCCATCTCCGGTAAATACACATTTCCACCAGGAGGGCTGGCAGCCAGCCTCAGCACAGCCTGTCCTCAGCACCCAGGGCCACAGCAGGGCTGGTGTGCAGTCGTGTGACCGACAGATTCCACCAAAACACGTCAGTAAGGTCCACATCTCTCTTTTTATTTTTTCTCCTCTTTCCTCCCTCCTTTTTTTTTTTTTTTTTTTTTTCCCCTTCTTTTTAAATATAACTCGTTGCATCTACGCCAATAAAAGCTAGTTAAAAAATCAGACTGTTCCCTGCAATTTCAGTAAACCTGCCCAGTGTTGGAAGCCTCCCAGCAGGGTCATGAACTGCTTTCTATACGTCCTGTGCCTCTATTTTTAAACTGGTGGTTGGCACTCTGGCATTCAAATTGCTCTTCCAAACAGACGTTCAGGAATAGAGCATCCCCTAAAACTTCATTGCTGTCGCACAGCCTTAGGACACTGAGATCAAGGCGTGGTCCTCAGCCTGACAAATGGTATGGACTCTAAAGAGCTTACAAGCCAACGGGAAAATAAAAAAAAAAATAACAACTGCCCCATAAAATTATTCTCTTGGAGCCAAGAAGCCACGGAGAGGTTGGAGATCAGATGGCCAAAAAAATCTCAGCTCAGATCTCCCATTGGTTTCCACAAGGCTTTCGCTTTTGTGTAGATCTGAAGAGTACTCAAAGTATTTTCTCCAGCAAAGGATTTTCCCCTTAGCAGAGGAATTAGACTCTATCTCTGGTATGTCTGAAAACAAACTGAACCACCTCACCCCAGTGACCTGGACCCATTTGGACTAATCAAGTCAGAATCACATGGAGACAAAAAAAACATCCTGACTCTACCTAGCCTTGTTTCTAACAGCCACAGAGTCTAGAATTTGGTTCAGCATCACAGGAAAGCTACCTAAAACTAATTTCTATTTGGAGGTATCTTTCTAGAATTCACACATAAATTGTTCCTTTAGCACTGAGAAGCATGGTGGAACTGGACTCTTCCAGCTTTTCTTCCAAGTTGTTGCAACACCAACTGGAAGTCTCCTGATTCTGTGATGCTCAGCATCCTTTAGGAGAGACAAAGATGAGTTTCTGGATAAAATCCTGATGTACTGTAATACCTAGGATGCTAGGACCTAAGTAGACCTAAGACCTAAGTAGGCCCAAGACCTAAGATCCTAAGAACTGAGTAGAAAATTGTCTAGAGTGAATTTACAGAAGAGAATACATGTATTTACCACCAAAAATAAGGCTGGAAGAGACCTGTCAATCTTGTCTGATCCATCTTTTAGCTCCATCACATCATTTTTCAACCATTAATTCCTTGAAACATTTCAGACATCTCTGTGATGTCCGTTTACCTTGACAATGGGTCAGTGTTTTTAGACTGCAAAGCCAAAACAAACCACTGCGATCTGTTTTGCTGCTCTGTCAAAAACAAGGCAAAGAATTCTATTTCCCACTACTGACTGCTAAGGACCATGTGTGAGGTGCTTTTAGGACATGGGAACATTTGGATTTGATAAATACAGTATTAGCTCTTTCTGTAGTTAAAGGACAAATTTCAGCTCTTAACTTCTCAGTGCCAAGTTTGCAGGCAGATCACAGAATCACAGAAGGGATGGAAGGGACCCATGAGGGCCATCAATTCCAACACAACACCACCCAAAAATCAGACCATAGAGATGAGATAGCACTACACAACTAGCTGGTTAAACACATTAGACTGAGCAGAACACATCTGATATTGCTTTAGGATTCTTTGTCCTAGCTTCTGAAAAGTTTTTAGCAATTCTAAGATGCTAAGATGAGAAAAAAGAGCCAGCTGAGAAATTATGTTCATTGACTCTAGTTACAGTGTCCGAGTCCTACATTGCCTACTGTTGTCTTGTTGATTTCAAATACCTGGGTCAATAACTGGACTGAAGTGAAGAGTGAAAAGCAAGGCTGAGGTGTGCCTGGAGTAGTTGTCCTTGTAGTCAGTGGAGCAATAGTAACAGAAGGACAGAAAATGGCAGCAAGATGCAAACCATCACGGTCTCAGAAGATGTACACGGTGACTGTATTGAGACCAAAATCTGGTGTGAAACAAGGCAGGTAATGTGGCTATTATGTGGGGAAATACTGTAAGTCAAAGCAAAACTATATGTTGTTTTTGCAAAGGATTTTGGCCTCTTCCCTACTCCAACCCTGAGTCCAGAGTCAGCAGGACTAAGTTACACCTCATTCCTTGAACCTGATGTTTCCTGCTGGCTGGCTGGAAGCCTGCAGAGGCACCTAGCCCAAAGGAAGGCCAGGTTCTGCATCCCTGGTGGAACTTCACCTGGATAAATCTGGGCTTAGATCATGCTTAAGAGGTGATGGTGAGAAACTGTCCTTTTCCCTTTCAATTTCCCTTTCCCTTTTCCTTTCCCTTTGCTTTGTCCTTCGTTTCCCTTTCCTCTTTCTTCCCCTTCCTCTTGCCCTTTCCCTTTCCCTTTACCTTCTCCTTCCCCTTCCTCTTCTTCCTTTCCCTCTTCCCTCTTTTCCCTTGCTTTTCCTTTCCCTTTCCTCAAAACAAAACAAATTATTTTCTCTCTGAAGGAGTAGAATAATTTCACAGTCTGGCCTGGAATCAAAGTTTGTGATTTTTATCTTTTCTTCTGCTCTGCTAGAAGATATCAGTCCCACAGAATTGTCTGTCATTCTGGGTGGTGACTCACATCATCAAGTGCTGCTCCAGCTGCATTGCAGCCAATAGATGTAGATGGTGAGAGAACTGGTGAGCATAACTCTGCCATAAGTTCATAGTTAAATGGGAAAAGGCAGCAGAGGTTGGTCATGCAGATCCATGCCAGCAAGACTAGATGAGTGCGGAGTGGCACCTTGGCATGCAAATACCTGTACTACAAATCATAGCTTACTCATAGGGCACTGCTGATTTCAGGACACACGATCAAATCTATCACACCCAAAATGGACTGCAAGGTGGGAGCAAAAAGGAGCATAAGTCTGTAGTTTTTCCAGCTCAGCACACCTAGGGAAGGTTGTTACCAATGAAACTTACCTATAGGCTTTGTCCCATGTCTGCAGGAGGTTCCCAAGATCATACAATCATAGAATAGTTTGAGTTGGAAGGGATCTTTAAAGGACATCTGGTCCAACTCCTCTGCAATTAACAGGGACACCCACAGCTCCATCAGATGCTCATCCAGCCTGACCTCGACTGTCTCCAGGGATGGAGAACACATCACCTCTCTGAGCAAACTCTGCCAGTGCCTCAGCACCCTTTGTGTAAAAACCTTTTTCATCATATCCAGTCTAAATTTCCCATCTTTCATTTTGAAACCATTTCCCCATGTCCTATCACAGCAAACTGCTAAAGAGTCTGTCCTCTTCTCTCTTATAACTCTCCTTTAGATACTGAAACGCCGTTTGATACTGACAGTCCATTTAAAGTGATGCACCACCGTGTACAAGCAAGGAATATACCCTTGCATAAACTCAACACAAACAGCTTTGGAAGCACATTTATTTCCTTTCCAGGTCCACACCCAGCTTGAGTCAGCTGCTGCTCCATACCTTCTCCCTCTTTCCACTAAGAGCTGATGCTAAATGGAGTTTTCTCAGCCAACATCTGGATCTCCATGGCGGCTGCTTCATATTCTTCCAGCACAACTGTACGAGCACACACACTCATGCACACATGCCTTGGGACTTGCCTGAATCATCACGTCCCTGAGCACCCCTCTTGGCTGCAGCATTTGCAAAGACAGTTATTCAAAGATCAGAGACACAGAGATGTTCTCTCATGCAACAAACAGATGCAAAAAGCAATCTTGGGAGCATAATGGTTAGATACTAGAATTCTGCTGGGTCAATGTGTATATTTTCCCCTGTTTTAGAATCCCCCACTAATGCAGAAGATGTGACCTCTGTATTGGCTGAGGATGATTAATGAAAAGATGTGAAGTAATGAGGAAGTATAGAATCATCATTTGATGGTGATGTGGTTCACTTTTTCATCCCTTGGTCCACAGCACGGGGGCAAGATGGAAAATGAGAGACTATATAGGAAATATAGAGACAACACCTAGGAGCCTGATGATAGCTGAAGAAAACTCACAAGTGCATTGATATTAGCAGCAAATCAACTGAGGACAGCTTATCTAAGAATTACCTTGCCCTGTGGTTTCCCTATCCCCAGCCATCTCTCACTGGGGCAATGAGCTTAGTACTTCTGAGCACACGTCAGTGCCCATCCTTGCAAAGCCCATGGTTGGAAACCAATTGGGTGGTAACCACAACTACAAAGAGCTCAGGAAGTGACTTGTACTTTTTCTTTTGTCCTTTCTTCCCAGCCCAGACAAGAAAGTGCTTGATTAGTGAATCAATGTCTGAGTGCTTATGCATGGGAAGGTATGACAAGTGTGGGTGTGCAGGTAACGAGAGTTGTGACATAATGACCTACACCACGTCCAGTCTTAGCTGACAGTATGGGATATGCCAAATATGCACACAGGACTGATAGGAATGATGGAAGGTCCTGGGAAGCCTAAGCACAAGTGTAAGCTCCAGGGAGATCTTATTGTAGCCTTCTGTATTTAAAGATGCCTACTGGAAAACTGAAAAGGACTCAATCACAGAGTGCAGAGGAATAATTCTTAACTCAGAAGATGGTGGGGCATAGCTGTAGGCTGCCCATAGAAATGTAGATGCCCCATCCCTGGAAGTGCTTGAGTCCAGGCTGGATGGGGCTGTAGGAAACCTGGTCCAGTTGGGAGATGCCCACTGCAGGGAGGTTGGACTACATGATTTTTAGAAGTTCAAACCCACGCAGACTCCTCCATCTGTGCGGCTTGTAGAGCAGCTCCATAACTCAAACCACCATTCAGAAGGTGCTTTGATTCTGCCAACCCTGCTAAATAGCCAGCAGAGAGTGTGAGGTCTTAAATCACCCCCATGTGAGTTGCCAGAATTTGTCTGGAGAAAACCTACAGCTACCTTTCATTGGCAACTTGCTTCCCAGTCTCAACAGAGGAGTCAAGGAATCAAGTGGAATAAGCTGCCTTCTGTCCCTCAGCTGCTTTCTCCAGGTCAAAATCAAACCCCTTTGGCAGGAAACTAAAAAAAGAAAGCTAACGCTCTGGCTGTTGGCACGTTACCTGGTCTGTGCATACACAGAGTAATTCAATCTGTAGGGCTGTCTCTCTGGCACCTTTCACAAGCCCTAAAAATTCAATCCACAGTGAGAAAGAAAACAGAGCAGTGCTTGTTTGGTTCTTTGCCCTGTTGTAGGAGTGTGGGACAGTCACTTGAAAGAGATGTTTCTCATGTAGGAACCAAAGACTTTTGGCCTGTATAAGACAAGATACTCGTACATCACATTTTTGCTCCTCTGCTTGACCGACAAAACCATAGATTTGCAATAATTTTGAAGCAGGAAGAGATCTAAAGTAGAAAGTGCCTAAGGGCTGCATCTAGACCGCTTATTACAGCGTTGAAAACAAATTGAGGTTGGAGTGTGGGAGCCTTAACTCACCTTAACTCCAGTTTTCTAGTCTTGGCATTTAGTAAAGGCAGTCATGTATATAAGACATGGGGAGAAGGAAGAAACCCTAAAAATTGATCAATCTCATCAAGTGAAGGTGAGAAAATTTAGAAACCTTTGCTGGGAATGCCTACTTTTCTCTGGTTACTGCAGTTGGAGAGCAGGCTGCCTTGTTCCTCTGCAGAATTGCACTCTAACCACCAACGTGGCTCAGATGCCTACCAACATGTCCAAGCTCAGGAGAAGCATAAGCCACGCAGAGCACCTCCTTCTTAGGTTTGCCAGAGCCTGGCTCCTTGCCTGTTCAGTCAGGGGAGGGAAGGGGTCATGTTGCTTACTTGAAACATCTGTAATAAATGAGGTGCTTTCATTCCCTGCGTCTCTCTACTGACTGTACAGAGAAGTAAGCTCAGATAGTAGGTGGTCTGAATCCCTTCAATGTTATGAATGTACCCTCTTAAGAGGTAGGTCAAACACAACTGCAAGTGATATAGACATGCAAGTCAACTTGAAAGAGAGCTGTGCTCTGAAACCACTTCAGTTTTATCTGCATAAAGTCTATATCTACACGGGAGTACTCAGGAAAATGAAGGTCAGTCAAAGAGAGGTATAGAATTAGCATGCATCTTAGTTAAAGCATGTTCAGCTACAGGATTTTTTTATTTGTCTTTTTAGGATGTTTTTTCATAAATAAATAAGGCAGTTTTTGCTTTATTTAGCCACATCAGTCCTGGAAAGGAACATCCCTCCCTAGCTGGAAGTACCAAGCTGGTTTCATATGATGGCCTGGATCCAAGAACTTGCTATTTAGGGCCAGCTACATTCATCAAGAAGAACTAAAACAGAAAGAGATGCCATAGAAGAGAATCGTACTGACAGTTATGTTAGAATTTTATTGGTTACTGCTGCCCCATTCTGCTACCTGGTACTTCTGAGACCTGTCAGCTGGAAACAGCACAGCTATCCTCCCTCCACATCCAGGATAAATATCCTATCAAGCAGATATATTGCTTTGGGAGCTCAGGTTGGTATGTCACCACAGCAGTGTGCTGCTCAGTCTGATTGTGGTGGTTTTGGATGGATTCAGGAATCTTGAGGCTATTTGTCATCATCACATCCAGAAGGTCATGGAGGTCTGTGTGCAAGAGGAAACCACGTATCAGTTGGAAGCAATGTAGGACCATTCATCTACTAACAAGGGCTGTTGATCTTTATTGATGATTAATACGGGTACTCAAAATGAAGATTTCTCCATGTCGTGAATCATACTTTCTACCAAATCCTGCAGTGTCACCCATAATCAAAGCCTTCTACAGGATGGGGATCACATGGAATTGGTGCTTGCAACTCAGAATAGTCTACAGTTTTATGATTCTAGTGAATTAGCTGTGTTATTTTCCGTAATCAATGGCCCACAAGGACATGGCATGGTTAATATTATGCACAACTTCCTCCCACTTCACAAGGAAAGAAAGGTCTCTGTCATTGTACTGAACTTAGGGTCAAATTCACCATGGAGTCTGCCAGTAGATGCTGTATGGTTTTAGTTTCCACGTGCATTGCAGAAGCTGTAAAACAGTTTTATATTTTCCAAGCATCAAGAGCTCCATTAATTATGGCAAAAATGAGGAGAGGTAACAGAACATTTCTGGAAGTTAGAATGCTTTATCATTCAGGGCTTTAAATGAAGACTAAGTGGCTTTTCCCCTTCAGTGATAAAACTCCAGGAAACTATGAAAGCTCAGAGTCAGCTTGGCACCCGTATTTGAAAAGTGCATGAATACTTTGTATTGGGGCCTGGAAAACAGTGGAAATAAATCATTACTAACTGCTGGCTGCCAGGCATTCTTTCACATAAATAGAGTTGGATGTTCCTGATAATGACATGGGGATTACTGGCTGTTTCTCTTACATATTATTTCACCTTGTATTTCCATATTAACTGGGTACACTAGAAACATCGAGATACTAACCAGAAGCAAAGCTGATTTTCAGAAGTCATTGCTGCAACCAATGAGTGAGCCCAGTTTTTGAGAAAAACACAGTTCTTACCAGGAAGACTTCATATTGGAATATCAGTCACGCTCTGGCTCCCATGGTGGAAGTAGCTTTTACAGTAAATGGCACTCAGTGAGACTAAGTAGTAGGCTGGTGTCATTCAAGAGAGTAATTCCTGTATCTCCTGCATTACAAGTGATTTTCAGAGTACTGTGACCGTTCTTCCAATTCATTCCAAGAGTCATCAGCAATAAACTGAATTTCTGGGGATTACTTGGAATGAAAATCCATTGACAAGGGAGGTGGCTGTTTCTCATGATGACTGCTGTTGTCATGTGGTGGCTTGTAATGTTTTAACTGGCTTCCTGAAGGAAGCCCAAATCCCACTGTCCTCATTAAGGCATTCTATGGAGTCATAAAAAGAAGATCGGGAAAAAACTAATTAGGTCACTTTGTCAGTTCACCCTTGACCAATATGAAGTTGTTCCCTACTGTGTAATTCCCCCAGGACTTCTGAATGACTCAAGTCCAAGGGCTTCCACTGCTATCCTCCGCAAGCTGTTCCACAGCTCTTTAGGTTGAGGAACTTTTATTTCTGCCATGCCTGTTTTCAATTACTTGATTTCATGCCGTGTCTCCCATTTCTAATTCTTCCTCCTTTTCTAAGTAATTTGTTGCTCTTATTCCTTTCCTAGTATTCCTTTTTTGACATGAGATTCAAATGCCTGGAAGGGATGTGGTAAGATCTACCAGTCCACCCTCTGCATTCCATGGCATTTTTGGTAGATGTGGCTTCAGCATTCACTTAATGGATGGAGTGACGGAGATGCCAACTCTTCTGCCAGAATCATATTCCAGTGTTTTGCCACTTTTCACTTAAGAAAATAGAATCCTAGAATGGCTTGGGAAGTTCATCCAATTCCAGCCCCTTCTATGGAGTAGTTGCCCCTATCAGCTCAGGCTTCCCAGGGTTCCATCCATGGGCTTTGGGCACCTTCAGTGATGAGGCACCCAAAGTTCTCCAGGCAGACTGTGCCAGGACCTCACCACCTTCTAAGTGAAGAATTTCTTCTAAACTAAATCTCCTCTTTTTTAGTTTAGAATCATTTGCTGCTTGTCCCATCTGCCTGTGCAAAAAGTTTGTCCCCTTTCTGCTTATTAACACCCTAGTACTGGATGGTCCTATTCTCTAACTCACATTTTACATTCAACCTTTGCACTTTTTTTTCCCCTTTTTTCCCATAGTCTCATATTTATTTTAAGTTTGTTGTTGAGTTCTTCCTTGAACTTTCTCTTTGGACTAAGCTTATTTGATCTTTCCTTACAGATCAGCCCTCTCATCATCCTCCTCCATCGCTCCAGATGGACTCTCCAGTTGGTCCATATCTTTCTTAAAATGAATTAGCCAATACTGACTGGAGCAGAACCGTTCCATTCCAATAGAAGGTTATATTCCTGCTGCACACTGTAGAACAATACTAATTTTTTTTACAAGAGCAGGAATTTTTTGATTTGTGATCAGTTTGTAATCCACTGTAACACCCTCAAAGTTTCTCTGCAGAACGGAGACCTGAGCAGCTATTCTCCATTTGACATTTATCCAAGCAGTTAATCTTGCTCAGACACAGTCCTTGCACACAACTCCTCTAAATGTAATCTGCTATTTAAATCTTTTTTTTTTTTTTTTTTTACTGCTTGGCTATCAATTTGCTGTCTAGGCCAGGAGAATCAGAACTGTGGTCTATAACCGTAGGACACACATTTGCTTGCTTTAGTGGCCTCTCTTAAAGAAACTGCTACATGTCAGAGCCAGCTTAGTGATCCTGTGATGGATATTTTGGGAAGAAAAACATCACCATTTCCAGGCTTTCTTTCCTTGTATCTAGACGGGTTTTGCCATAAAAATTTCAGTACAGCTTTGTTTCCAGATCCTTGTACGATCTGTCCTCCATGTTGTCTCTTGTAGGCAGCCCTACAAGAAGTCTTCACAGCTTCAAACAAAATGCACATCCAGAATGACAAACTATGCTCTGCTACTACATGCTAGGCTGGGTGAAGGGAAAAAATAGCTGTAGCCATGGAAAAGCTGGATAGCCCCCGTAGGAGATACCGTGTAAGATCTGGAGGATGCATGAAGTCACCAAAGGGAGAATTTGTATGGCACTGGCTGGCCCAGAGTGACTTGAAAAAGACCAATGAGAAGAAATGACCTGGGTTTGACTTGTGCATTCCCAAGATGAAATTGAAAAAGCTGCCAGTGCAGAAAGGAAACATCTTTTTCCTTTCAGACAGGGCCCTCCCAGGTACAACAGCTCCCATTGCACTGTGCTAGAAAACAGATTCCTCCACCGGCACCTCTCTTCAGTCTAGGTGGTACCAAGTCATCTGTCGTCACCTGCCTTCCAGCCACTTCACCTCCAACAGGCAGGGGATCACCAGCCTCATCAGCAGCCTCTTCCCCTTCTCCTGGCAGTCCTTGCATAGCCAAACATCCCAAATCACAGCGCCTGTCCTGTGTCCCCATTGGGCTGCACTCATAGCCCTGTGCTGTCCCAGCGCCGACCTGCCAAGATGTCTGTGTAGATAAAGCAAACCAAATAGTTCACCTACCTTCCAAAGGATCACCAAGTTAAAAACAGATGGAGAATGCTGGCGATGGAGGACTATTTTTTTTTTTTTTTTCCTTCCCTGCCAATGACTCAGAAGGCCAGTAACAGCATTCTGGCCCTGGCATTGGCCCAGCATATCCTGTTGAGTCATGGCTGATGTCTGCACTCTAATCTTAACACATGTGGATGGGCTTGTTAGAACTTGTTATCCATCCCTGGCTACCAAAATATCCTCCTGCTTGACCTACCCGGTGCATTACACAACAGAACTTCTGTGTTCGTGCATGCACGCATGGGCACAAATGTGTGCGTGGGCTTTTGTGAGTGCAAATGGGTATGGATGGGAGAGAGGTGCACAAGCGGATATAGCGGGAACAGGCTAAGGAAGCAGAAGGCCTAATTCCCTTCTGGTTGCTCTCCCCTCACTTGAAAAAAAAAAAAAAAGAAAAGAAAAAAAAAGAAAAAGGAAGGTTTTGAAGGCTTTGACACTACTCAAGCAGGATCTGATGCTGGCCTTGCATACAGCTGCTAACAGCAGCGTCAGCAGGATTTTTAACCAGGCTGGTTTCTACCACTGGGTGATACTATATGCCCACAAACAACATAGGAATCAAGGAAAGCTAGTGATGTTGACCAGTGACTAAAATACAAAATACTAGTGAAAAGATAGTGTTAGGCAAGAGTTTTTTAACCTTTATTATTGTCATGATACGCAGAGCTCCTAAAACTTTCCAGTGGAAGGATAATCCTACATACTGTAAATCCAAGCTTTCTTCTAGCAAGCCTTCAAGTTCTTGGTCACGTTTTTCAAAGTTAGCAATAGTCCATAGACATCTTATCCCTCTCCCCCTGCAGAGGACCAAAGATTGCACATTTAAAACTGATGTTCTGGGCAGATAGACAGATAAGCAGCCGAACAGGAGAATGCATCAGTGAGATGAGATTAGGACTCACACTACAAAATTTATGTGCAGACCCTCCCCACGTTGAAAGTACCCAGATGGGGGATTTTGCTTGGCCAGTGTTGTAAAGATAAAGCACATTTGCAAAGGCAGATCCAGACTGAAGTTCAAACAGTCCTAACACTCAGGAATGTTCTGATTTGTGGTTTTGGTTTTAGTCCATATCAAACTATAAAATGAAAGATGAAGAGAGATTGCTTTCGAGATAGCAGGAGATAGACTGATGTGACCAGAGCTCTTGAATTCGGGGAGGTAGCAGAAACTCTCCAAAACAGAATTTCTCTTTCATATGCAAAACTACAGAACGAGAACACTTAGCACTTAAAAAAATTTTTTCCTGGTGAAATGCTGGGACAGTTGCCATTGACTTCAGTGGAGTTTGGATTCCCTCCTAAACATTTAATCCTCCATATGGGGTAAGTATTTTTCATACTTTTTTGCAGATGGGGAAATGGAAAGGAATCACGTTGTAGCTACTCACCCAAGGCCAAAGCACGGTCAGTGCGAACTCCACATTTCCTGGTGCTGAGCCCCATGCTTGGACTTTGTGCCACGCTCTTTCTGGAGACGAGGATGCTGGAGGCCACACACAGTGTGTGCGTTCGCATTCTCTGCTCACTGCTTTCCTGGGCTCAGGAGAACAATCTCCATCTTTTGTGCCTTTCTTCCACCATAGCAGCAAGCAATTCAGCCCTGAGACAGAGTAGCAGCAGGGTCTACCCAAGGGGAAAAACACGTCCCCAGACTTCTTCCACAGCATGATAAGAGTTTGAGTGACCTTCTGAATATGGCTGAAATGGAAAATGATGGCATTCTGGCATTCAGTCAGACTTGTGGAGGACTAAAGTTGAACATCTGGGTTGATCTTCTGTCAAAAATATGAGAAAGAGCATGAGGCTACTACCAGCTTTCTGGTGCTCCCTATCTTCTGATATCAAAATTGCTCTCTGGAACAATGCTTTGGCCATCAGGAGAGACCAGAAGAAGTAAGCAATAGTATAAGCATTGCAGACAAGAACTGAATGAGGTAGAATGAATCCAGAGGCTACAGAAAGTTATCTCAATGCAACCCAGTTCTTTACTCTTGACCTGTGAGAGAGGTCAAGCTCTGATAGATCAACCTGTGAATTGCTAGTTGTTTCTTTTGTCTCATTTCTCATAGAACATCTCAGATCTCTCTTAAGAAAAACAAAGCAAGAAGTCTGAACATATCTCTGACATATTAACCAGGAAGCAAAGAGAAAGCTCTTGTTGGCCAGAATTTGCCTCAATCCCAGCACGAGCAGGAGCAGCACGTACAGTTTAACTAAGACCACAATGGGGCCTCTCTTGTATCTTCTAATGCAATGTCCTACAGTTGCACCAGGGGAAGTTCAGGTTGGATAGCAGGGAAAGTTTCTTCTCTCAGAAAGAGTGGTCTGGCACTGGAACAGGCATCTCAAGGAGGTGGTGGAGTCACCATCCCTGGAGTTGCTCAAGAACCATGGAGATGTAGCACTGATGGACATGGTCAGTGGGCATGGTGGGATGAGTTGGGGTTGGGATGGATGGGTTGAGTCCCTGGAAGTGTTCAAGGCCAGGTTGGATGGGGCCCTGGGCAACCTGGTCTAGTATTAAATGGGGAGGTTGGTGGCTCTGCATGTTGCAGGGGGTTGGAGATTCATCATCCTTGAGGTCCCTTCCAACCCTGGCCATTCTGTGATTCTGTGATTCCGTTGGAGATCTTAGAGGCCTTCTCCAACCTTAATGATTCTATGATTCTTCCATTTTGAGGTCTGCCTTGATGCTGATGAGAGCTACAGCTGTGAAGTGGGAAGATGCTTACTCCTGATCCTAGGACAAGTGCAAAGACAGACAAGGTTTCTGCATCCCAGGACTGCTGTACATTTGACAAATCCTCTCCTTTCTCTGCCTCAGTTTCCTGAACTGTGAACTGGGAATGATGAAATCATTTGGAAACCGTTTCGAGACCCAGTGGTGAAAAAAATAGGAGCTGATTGTTGCTAATATTATGCTAACATTTCATCTTCTCAGTAGCACTAGCAGAGAAAGAATAAAGGGCACCATGCCAGGAAAATGCTTCTAATAACACAGAAGTGCCGTGAGCTTTTCAAATAAAACTCTCACTTGGGAATCAGTGTGCCCAGGAGTCTGTAGCTCTATACCAAACAGGCTCTTGGCCTCCAACCAAGTGCATTGGTAATGGGTCCCAGCTGCACGTAGAGGAACAGGTGAGGAGGGAGACTGGGGGGCAAAGCAGCCATCTAACAGTGCAGCTCAGCACCATAAAAACACACAGAGCAGGCCAGGGAGGTAGTAGAGACCACTGATTGGAGCAACAAATATCTGAGAGCATTACAATATCCAGCTGTGTTCTGAAGAGGTATGGAAGTGCATTTCACAGACACTTAGACTTTGCCTGTTGAAGTTAAGAGATACTCTGCGAGAATTACAATGCATTGGTTTGGCAAGTGAAGAGAGTCCACTACATCAAAGCTGGATTTGTCTTGACTTAGTCATACATCATGGTGTTGATGTTGAGGCATTCTTTCACATCAGAACGAACCACTAACAGGTGGTCATAGTGAGAACACATGCTGCAATTGTCTAGTTTATCATCTCTCCTAATTGATGACTCGATGATCCTTATGAACCTTATGGATCCCTTCCAACTCAGGATATCCTACATTCTATGATGAGATGTACAGAATGCAATATAAATTTGGTCACAGTGGGAACATCTCAGAAGATGTCAAGAATAATCTCAGCGTTCCTTTTGCATCTCAATCCCATGAGACAGAGGTAGAGACTGTCAAGGTGTCAGACTTTGGCAGTGGTTTCTAAGTGTGTAATTGCAGTGTGCACAGAACTGGTATGATCAGAACCCAGGCAGTTCAGCCCCTCTGGAGTTGGGCTGAAGCTGTGTATCTTTCGTCACCACTACATTTTCTTCTTGCTGTCCCAAACGTGGCCAAAAATATACACCTCCCTTCCATTTCCTGACCTCATTTCATTGTCAGGAAATGTCACTGTATCGTTCAAGACAGAACTCGAGGAATCACAGCTGTGCCACTACGTAGATTAAATGCCAGTTAAAGAAATCGCAGTGCCATGTGCAGTCTCCCAAATTCCCATCTTTGAATAAAACAGCATCTCATATGAAGAAGGTGTTGTGATCTCCTTTGAGATGAGTTTCTTGTGGTTCACCAGTGAACCCTAAGAACTACCATTCGGATGTGGTATAAGCAGTTTAAACAGATAATTTTAACTGTATGGCTAAAAGATTCAATAAATGATTTGAATCCCAATGTGTTTGGCAATAACTGAAAGAGACGAGATAACGCTAGCAAAGATACAGCCTAGGTAATTTATTCTAAAGAAGAGCATCTGAATTTCAACCAGATTCATTTGCATTAGGTCCATATACATTTACCAAGATACCCAGTGTGGATCTTAATTCAAACTCCATTTATTCTTAACAAAGATGCTTACAAAAGTCAATCCAGACTTAACACAGGTTTCAGTTGACTTCTGTAGATTTTGTTTCGAATTGCCCAGTAGCTCCAGTGATTGACCTACAATAAAGTGCTTGTTTGCATGCGGGGATTTTTTTGGAAATGGTAACAGGAACAAAAAAAAGGCAAATGCCCACGACTGCTAGAATGAAGCTCCCGCAAGCCACACAGGAACTCAAAGAACAAACTTCTTGAGCAAGACCTGTATTTGTAGTATGTAACTGCCTGGGTTGCTTGCAAACAGAGAGCAACAGCTGTAAGATGAAGTCATAGTTTGCTCTTGTCTGGAGGACAACTCCGCTGGGGCTCAGCTGTGTTCTGATGTCATGATTTGTATCTTCTCTGGGCACTGAGCCAAATCTGAGTCTAAAATGTTCCAAAAAGGCCAACTGGTTAGAGAATGGGAGCCCAACGTAGACACAACAAGGCACCGGATGTAGTAACTCAGAAGGAGTGCAATCTAATGCCGCCAAACTTTATTTAGAAAACCATAAAACCGAATTAGCTGATGTCACTTTACACTGCTGCTTCTACTACCTTGCCTTGAAATCCCATGTCCTTGCTAGCTCCTGCAGATTTAACCACTCTTCCTGCACTGTCTTGAGAGTACCAAGGGACGATGCTTCCATCCAACAAACCAACTTCTTCTCCACTGGCTTTGTTCCAGGACTGCAATGAGGAGGGAAAGATGGACATTGCTGGCAGAAAATTAAAAAACTACATCTGACAGCTGACGAATGGTTCCTATTCTACCAGCAAGTGGCCAGATAGTGTGATCCATGACCCATCACTCTTCCCACTTGAAAGGAGAACACATAGAATACTTATAGTTCCACCCACAAGGCAGAACAGAAGCTTAATTTGCTGGGAATTGCTGTGACTCCATTAGGTAACTTCAAACTGATAACCCCAACCCATGGGATTAAATATGTTGGTCAGTCTTGTCCAAATATATGTTCAAGATCATGTGCATAAGAAACTGATTTTGAAATCCCTGCCCTACTCTTTGACAGTCAGTTGATATTCTTTGGTCCTGTTAAGATATTTACTGCTGGAGTATGGATCCAAATATCATCACGTGGATCCAAGGACCTCCAGTGCACAGTCAGCAACAACAGATACTGAGGTCTGGATAAGAAAACTCTGCACTGCTTTAAGGCTAGAGGCTTGAGAAGATGAGTTCAGTCATAGGTTCTGGTATTCTCCTACTGCTTTTAGCTATCATTGATATATTTGAATTGCATTGGAAGCTGAAGGCTTTGCCTGTGTTCCAAAGCTCCAATATATTTGCCAGTCAAAAAGTGGGTCTAATCCTGAGAATATTGGCTAAGTCACTGCACCTTTCTGGGCCCTGTCTAGAAGGAGGGTGATTAATTATTAAGGAAATCATATGGTTTGTTTCAACTGGGGACAGAATCAGGAACTCCTATCCCGTAAGAAATTCTGTTATGACAAAATTTAAACTTTTGCTCCCTCCATATGTGAGATTACACAGAAATATGTTCTGTATGCAAATATTTAACTTTTTCATGGAAAAGAGGGGAAACATATTGGCTCTGAAATACTTCAGAGAAAAACATAATGTTTTGACATTTCTGAATCAGACAGTTTTGTTTTGCTTCATTGAACCAAAATGAAAGTTTGCACTTCAGCTTAATCCAGGGTGGATTCAAGTTTTGTTGAACGGTTTTTTGGATGTCTTTTCTTTAGAAGCCAAAAGACAGACAGGAAGCAAAGAAGCCTCAAACCAAACCTACCCTCTCCCTCTTTCCACCTCTAACAAAACACATTTTACAGTCTTCAGTCTGCTCAGCAATTTTGCAGTACAGAGGAGGGTCCTGAAGGGGGTGGAGGTTGTCATACATGTTTGTTCTTGTTTTTCTGTTTATGGAGTATGAAAGAAATGGAGGTCATTCCAACCAAAGCAGCATAATGTATCAATGAAATATGCTCACAATCAGTGCCAGACAGATGATGAGAAAATGCCATGAAACCAAATAAAAGGAGCCACTGCAGAAACCTGTTTCAGAGGAATAACACTGAAAGGACAGTGGGTATCTTGCTGGACCACATGATGACTTAACCAAGGTTTGGCAGCCCTCTGGGAGCAGAAGGAAGAGCAGAGCAAGTGGAGGCTGTAGTTGTACACAGCAAAGCAATCTGATTTGTCTTGAGATCATGGCATGGAAACATTCAGCCTTTGATACTGGGACACCAAAGCTAAGTGTTTGCCTGTGCCCCTTCTCATGTGCAGGTACTGAGTGCCCATAGGACAGTCTCTGTCCTGCATGGGAAAAGAGTTGCCATCAATGATTCTACTGAGCATCCCGAAACATTATTCTTTCTACTACACTGGAAAGGTTGATTTGTGCTGATGTAATGTGTCCTGTTCTGACCCTAGGAAAGGCCAGGTGGGGTGAGGACGTACTTATGAGATGTCCCAGGGAAGTGCTCCCAGATAAGTACCTTCTAAACATAAAAATGGGTTTGATCATGGTCCCCGCAGAGCTGGGAATGACTCAAAAATATACCTTAGTGCATCTCAGTGCAGCTTGTGTGGCTCTTATGCACTCTGCAGAGGAGTCAGGCCTGTACCCATTAATCTTTTACACCTCCTTTCTTTTACTGCTGCGTGTATCTTCTACACAAGGGCAACTCGACCATAACTCTTTCCTTTGGTCATTTCCATCCAGTTTCTTTCCTCTTGGAGATAGTGGAGTAAGAAAAGTTCCTCTGAAATGAAAAGTCCATATATAGTCCCAAACAAAAGAAAGGACAATGCTGTGAAATACCTTGCCAGCTACAGGAAATGGCCTTCCTCGACATGGTCTTTTTCCTTGGATCTATGTCACGTCTCAGCCCATTTCCCACCAGAAATTCACGTAGATTGTAAATACTTTTACTTTACTTCTTGCTCTAGATTCCTGCAGAGTGTTAGTAGATCACAGCTACATGATCAAGCAAGGCATATGTCCATCCATTTTACATAGGATTTAATTTCTTGTGATTTTAAATTGAGGTCCTCAGTCTTACACGTTCCTCTGATACAGCAGGAAGGGAGGGGGTCTTTCTACAGGATCTCATTGCTATTCAGTGGCACTCACCCTGCTGGTCAGGTGGGATTTTAATGCTCCAACACTATATATAAATGTGAGATCGTTATCTTGGAGGAATGAGCCAAAATGGAGCAGAGGAAACTTTGAGTGAAATTATCAGGAAATGTTTCTCAATGGTGAGACAAACTGTCAGACAGCAAAAGAGTCTCTTGGGGAGGAGTGATTTTCCCCTTATGAGTCACATTTTGTTGAACTGGACAAAAAGTCAACAATATACAGAAGGGGAAGGTCTTGTAGTGGTGATCAGGTTCACGGATTTGGAAGGGGTCTTGGCAGCAGGTGCTGCCACCAATTCTGCCAGTTTAATGATATGTTGCCAGCAAGGACAAATCCAAGACCCTCAGCAGGCACTTCCTGCAACCCTCTAACCCAGGCAAAAGATGCAAATCATAGAGATTGAAAGCGTTGTTTTTTCACATATGGTTCTGGTGATCATAGGGAGATACCAAGCACCTCTGAGTCATTAGAGAGAGGAAGGTTAGAGAGGACACTTTGCCCAGAGAAGCTGTGGGCATCCCAAGCATGGATGTTCTCAAAGCCAGCTTCGATGGAGCCCCAGGCAGCCTGATCTGGTGGTGTCAACTTGCACATGGGAAGGAGGTTGGAACTAGATGATCTTTAAGGTCCCTTCCAGCCCAAACCATTCTATGATTCTATGACAGCCTCCTGGATATACAGTCATGTCAAGGCAGAGGTACCTTCAAGCACCTCAGCACCTCAGCACCTCAGAAGTAGAATTCAGAATTCCAGCAAAGGAGGTCTAAGGAGTTTTTGCACTCTTAAAAAGGTGATTTAAAAATCACCATTCATCACCCAGTCAGCCTAGACTCCTGCATCTCCATATGGTTTAAGTGTCTGCAGCCCACTGATGTTAGGCATACTCTAACACATTTCACTCAAAATCTCTGATTCACTTTGGTGAATCACTTTGGTGGTGCCAGTGAGGCACTGGAACAGGCTGCCCTGAGAGGCTGTGAATGGCCCATCCCTGGATGTCCTCAAGGCCAAGTTGGATGGGACCTTGAGCTGCGTGATTTAGTGGTTGGCAACCCTGCCTATGGCTGGGGGGTTGGCACTAAGTGATCTTTGAGGTATCTTCCAATCGAAGCCACTCTGTGATTCTATGATTCTATGAATCAATAAGAATTCACCTCCGTCTCAGTCTCTTCTCCCTCTCACACTCTTCCTCCCATCAAGCCTTAAAGTCACAGAGATCCCATGGCTGGTCCAGGCAACAGGGCTGTTTGTTGACAGAGGCCTTCTCTTTCCAGGAGTTGTTTGATACAAGTCACATAACTTCCATGAAGCACCAAGTGACCTTGCAGCCTGAGCAACGGAAAGGCATGCAGTGTTACTCAGCCATTCAAGTTGCCCAGTTTCCTGGAAATTATAGGAGAAATTCAGGAAAGTTGATGGAGAACATGAGTAATTTTTGTTTCTTTTGCAGGGCAGTAAACAAGGGAGCATAAATCCCATGAATACAGAAGAATGAAGAATATTATCTGGTGCTTAGTCCCTGGGCACCTTCCCAAACCCAACCACTGGGTTTCCTCAGCTTTGTTGAGCCTGGATTGTTTTTATATTCACATCAAAATATCCTCTGAGCACTACCCCAAAAGCAAGGCTGAGAAAACCCAGATTTGACTCATTTTCATTCATAACCACATTCCCTCCCAGTGAAGTGTGGGAGGAGCAGTGCTGTGGGTCATCACTATACATCCTCAAGTCTCAGGGTTTGCCCCCAAAATACCACTGTAGAATGAGAAGAAGGAGAATGAGGAGACATTGGTTGCAGTTTGGTGGCAGAGTTGGCTTCAGGTTGCAGCAAGTAGGAGATGAAACTCCAGGAAACTGGAAGAAAAGGAGTCAGGCCCAGGTGCTTTGTTTCCATCTGAGGTTTTGCAGTAGATAGCAGTGCATGCAAGCAGCAGCCAAAAATCTGCAAGCAGCTTATATTACATCAGAGCACCTCAGAGGACAGGCTCAGTGCAAAGTTCACTCACACTACTTTCTTTCTTTTGAATGACTGCTTAATTGCTTTCAGTTTGAGTCAAGTAGCCTGTTGTGCTTTCTCAAAGTCAGGGCAAAGCCAAAAATCTAAGGATATCAAAATAGTTTGTGTAGCTCCAGTACACCAAGAGCATTTAAAGCCAAGAAAACCACGTTGAAATGAAAACATTAGCTCAGAATATTCCCCAGTATTCAGGGTGTGTAGGGCAATCACAACACATAAATTGGCCACAGAAGGCTGATCACTGTCATGTCTAAAGGTCTGGTCTAGCTCCATACCCCTGAACTGCAGCTGTGGGAGGTCAAGATTGGCAAAGGTTGGCCTTGTGAAGTGCTGTGCTCTATGACACCTCTGTGCCAGGAGCAGAGGACTTGAAGCATCCCACAGTTGTGTTTGCTCCATTGATAAATAAGAACCTAAATTTTCTAGCAAAGTTGCAAGACAGTTGCTGTAGTGGAAGTCTGACATATTTCAGCAGTGTTTGGAACAATGACAAATAAGATCCTACAAATTCTACAGAAGTAAATGGCCAGAAGTGAAATTCATGCAATCATAGATTTGTCTCATTCATTCACACGCACAAATTTGTTCATACATAGAAGTTTGTTTGCCTTAGATGTCAACAGGAAATTTCTGCAGTCCTATATGGCATCTCATGTGATTTTAGCTAAAAACCCTGCAGAAGGAAGACTAGTACAGACAGAGGAAGGAAATGTTACAGATCCATGCAGAAATAACAGCATTTTACAATAACTCTATCTAAAAGTTAATCAAGTAAGAGACATAAATCCTTGGAAAACCCTCTTTTGTTTGTTCAGCTGCTCAAGAAGCCTGTTTTTATTATCTATGAAAAAAATTCTCCCTCTCCCTTCACCTCCACTTCTTCTAAAGAAAGAAAATGCAGATTAGTTTCTTTTTTATTTTATTTTATTTTATTTTATTTTATTTTATTTTATTTTATTTTATTTTCAGTTTCTTCCTCTTTCTTCCCTTAAGTTCTGAGCAGTTAATTATTTTCGGTATCATACCAAGTAGCATGTTGGAAATGCCAAAGCTGATGCCTACCTGTACATCATATATCAATGAAGAGTTGTCAAGGCTCCAGTAATTTCGTTTTAGTTCCTGGAAAAAACCGTGGACAAGCAAGGAAACAAAGCGTTTCTGAACATGGAAGACAAGAAGATACTGAGCACCAACAACACAGATGTGTCAGGAGCAGGCTATCTCTGTCCAACAATTTGCTGTTGTTGGTATCCAGTAGACAGCAACACTCACATCACTGCTTTAGTACTGTGTTTTGCATTGTTGCACACGACATTCTCGTAAACAAAGTGGTCCAAATGACATAACTGTGAAATAGAAGGCTTTAAGGAGAACCCTTTGAAGGAGTGTTCTAGAAATCCCTGGTCCTGCCAGCAGGATGTGTGGAGCAGCACTGTGAAAAAGTTGAGGCTCTTCAGTGCTTCCTTAATGACCAGGATGATCAGCTTTAGCCTACAGTCTATCCTCCCAAAGTGAATGTAGGCTATGAGCACATGGGAAACCAAGATTAGAACTTAACATTAGTTTATCAAATTGGAGTAAGATTTTTTTTAAGAAAAAACAAACAAACAAACAAACAACACAGAGATGTAATTGAACAGAGACAAGACTGTGTATATTCAGTTCAAACAGGATGAGAGTTGATGGCCTCAAGTTTCACCAGGGGAGGTTCTGGTTGGGTGTTAGGAAAAATCTCTTCTCCAAAAGAGTGGTTGAACATTGGAACAGGATGCAGAGAGTGGTGGAGTCACCATCCCTGGAGGTGTTCAAGAACTGTGGAGATGTGGCACAGAGGAACATGGTCAGTGGGCATGGTGGGGTGGGTTGGGATTGGACTTGGTGATCTTAGAGGTCTTCTCCAGCTTTAATGATTCTATGATTCTCCACATACAGAAAGATGGAGAGATCTGGCTTGGTAATGGTGCTACAAAAGGAAACCTAGGGCAACTGTGAAGGTCATAAGCAGAACTTGAGTCAACAGTGTTGTAATGTTAAAGCACACAAACCCAACACTCAGTCTGTAAAGAATAAGGTAGCTTTTAAGGTAATACCATAGTCATGTCTTGTTCTGCACTGGAAATGATATCTGTGTCTAGGCTTGGATGCTACACTTTAAGAAAGCCATGGAGAGTGGCCAGAAAGAAGTAAAGAGAATCAGAAACCATGGCTTGTGGAGACAAACCAGAAGAAGGATATATTTATTTATTTATTTATTTATTTATTTATTTATTTATTTATTTATTTTTATTTATATTTTTATTTATATTTTTATTTATATTTTTATATATACTTTTTTTTTAAAGAACACATAGGCAAGGAGGGGTGATATGAGAACTGTCCTAAAAGATAGTTACAGAAAAGAAAGGAGTCACTCATTCTTCAAATCCACACTGCAGAATAGACAAGAAGTCCTGGGTTTCAGTTACAGGAATAGTAGATCCTGGCTGGACACTGTTCGCCCAGGGAATGCCCAGCCTCTGCCATCCAATGTCCTTCATGGCATGCTGACATTGTAATCAGGGCTGTGATGTAAAGCCCTTTTGCTAATTGCTGGAAACACAGAAGTATGCAGAACAGAAGCAATTTCTGCATCCAAACCACAGTTCACTCATGGGAAAATACACAACTGCTCCTTAATGATTCCCTAGAACTGTATTCCAAGGAGCTGATGAAGGTCCCTGCATATATATACACATGCATGTGTGGACTTCTCTGGCTAATATTTTTGAATTACCATAGCCATGGACTGCTATGACTCTGTTCTCACAAGGGAATTTTTATCATTCCTGCCTCTGGAGCCCATCCAAGGCAATGTTTCCTATTCTCAGTTATAGTGATTATTATTGCCTTTGTATGTGGGAACCCCAAGTGCAGACCAGGCACCCACAAGGAGTGCATTTTGGCCTGCAGAGAACCAAAAAATGGGATTCTCTGCCCAATGAGCTCTCGGTTCAGCCTCTGAGGAGGTGAAGTTGTCCAGGGTGAGGTCTGAGAATCGATGTAAATAGAATGAATTTAAGGAAAGGAAAATTCAGGCTGAATATCAGGAAATGTTTCCCGGCAGTAAGAAACACAAGATTGCGACTTGCTGCCCCCAGGGATGCTCTGGGAAGAGCTGTGGTCTGAGTCATGTTACTGCTGAGCTGGACAGAGCAGCAGATAATAAAATGCAAGGGAACAATTCCGAATTGCCCCCCAGGGAAGGCAGAGATGACCTCAGAGGTGTTCTTTCCACCTCTAATCTCTCTGCTATCAGTCTGAGCGTGACAGGAAAGGCTGAGCTCACACCCTTTGTATCCTCTACTGTCCCTGGGAAGGTAAGGAGAGCACCAGGGGCCCATCATACTTCACATGCCAGTGGCCAGGAGAGGTGAGAATGGGTAATTTCAAGCAGCAGGATGGGATGGGGCAGCATTCTTTGAGGCAGACTGTCTGGAGTTTAAAGAAGCTCAGTGCACATCAGGGAAAATAGTGTTGCTCATTGGACTCCTTTCTGCAGATTGCCAGTGCTGTTCACTCCTAATCTGACATGCTTCTGGGGGGACATAATCCTTCTCTCAGGCCAGGCATGGCAAGTCCATGAAGCAAAACAGGAGAAGTCGTATGGCTGCCTACACTGGATATTAATGTCTTGCATGATGATAGTTGCTCAGGGCAGAAGTAGCTTCAGCTACCTGCACAGCTGCAGATCTTGTGAAGATTTTGGGTATCTCTTTTCTGGGCTAGGCTAGATTGTGCCTTGCAGTGCTTTCCACTTACAATCATAGAATTATGGAATCGTTAAGGTTGGAAAAGACTTCTAAGATCATCAAGTCCAACTGCCCACCTACCACCAATATTGCCTGCTAAGCCATGTCCCTACTTACCTGCTGCACTACTGTAAATCTGCAATAAAGGGCTTTGCAGGTGTGTTTTTGTTGCCTTCTGCCATGGCATAAAAAAATGAAAGTGGTAACAGAGACAGGATCCAAATATCTGCTCTTTGATCTGTAAAATCCACACCAGGGATGTGTTTCATTCTGCCTAGAGCAGACACACAGGTAAATGGTTTATTAACTAGAGTCAACCCTTCATTACATAGATGAAAGCATAGAGAAAGGGAGCAACAGCATCTCCACACAAAATCATGCAAAGTCCAGCATCCTTCTTCTCTCCTTCCAGAAATAATCCAACACTACCAGGCACAGGACTCTGTACCAGATTTGAAGTGGAAGTTTGGTTCCACTTCTGGAAGATTCAGCATTTGGATTGCATTATGACATGCCTAAAAGCTACCTCTGTACGAGAGTGACTCATATTGCCAACTGGCCAGGCACTCACTGAGCATATGCTGAGTTTTTTTCAGTGTCTTCTCTGCCACGATGGCTCTGGTGTAAATGTGTTCTGCTTGGAAATTGATAACAGCTTTAGGGACACACAAAGATTGTTACCGAATAGCTCACTTCTGTGATTCTCCTTTTAATAGAAGGGCAACAGGTATGACAGTGCCAGAGATGACAAAGGATGGTAAGAGGGTGTTGGGAACCAAAGGCATTATTACCCTTATTCATATTGTCACAGGAGCAAGAGGCTGAGATCAGAGCTCCACTCCATTAGTCACTATAGTGGTACTTTGTGTCACCATTTTGACCTTTAAAGAAATGGAAAGAGGCAAAATGAGTTATTCTGAGCCAGAGACACAGTTCTGGTTTGGAGACCAGACCCACGGGCAAGACAAGATCATCTCTTCCTGTTGCATTGTGACACTGGGAGGGCATTTCTCCTGCCTGCTGCCACCATCCTGGGTAAGATTTTGGAGGGTGAAGGCATAACAGCTCTGCTGTTGGGCCAGCTACAAAGGGAACCTGCTCCTAAGGCAGAAAGTGAAGGGTTCTGGAGAGCTCATGTGCAAGAGAGGCTGAGATGGTGGGGTCATCTGGTCTGCCTACGATGAGGTCCTTATAACGTGCTGTTTTTTTGGAGGAAAGGAGAGAAGAGTTGGAAAGAGAAGAAAAACAACAACCCAACAGCACATCTTGTCATGAAGTCCTTCCGTCTGCCACAGAGCCGCGGTCATTGTTTAAGCTCCTGGTCTCTGTCTGGTTGCTGTTGTTTGTTGTTGCCAACACAGCCAGTCCCAGGAAGGGAGGAAACTTGGATGGCAGACAGACAATGTGTTTTCCCTTCAAGGCAGGGTGTGAGCTGGGGCTGGCTACAATAACACTTTCCACTTTCCCCCTTCATGAATCTCCTGCTTCAGGCAGGGAAGTCAGGATAAACAAAGAGACAGGTCAACCACAGATCTTGGCTCAAGGGAACCATGACTGCAGAGAGAAGAATCTACTTGGAGACTAGTACCTGGCAGTTGACTGCTGCTTACATCTTCCCTTGAGCACCACTCTTTGGGACAACCAGTGCTCCTCTCCCCATCGTCTTCCTTCACTTTGGCTTCCTTCAATTTGGGATGTCCTTTGGTTTTGTGGTCCTGCTTAGGATCTCCCTGTGGTTCTCAGGTCTTCTGGAGTGCATTCTCCTCCGGGGAGTGCATGTTTACTTCCTTCACATCACTTCTGACCTCTAGCACACCACCACACTCCTTGTTGACACACCTAATGCTAACCTGAGGAATGTCTTCCTTGGGGCTGGGAAGAGTGAATCAGTTTCTTTCCTATTTTAAATTTTGCATAATATAAAAAAGAATTCTGAGCTCCACCCTGCAGAAATTGAAGCTTACTCATTGCCCCACGCTCCCCCAGGCTGAAACTCCCTGCCTACTTCGCCAGTTTGAATAAATCACTGCAGCTCCATGTTAGAGAAATTGGGCTGTATCCACGAGCCCAGAATGTCCCCTTTTCCCTCTCACTACTGCAGTTCTTGCCTTGTATCCTATGCATAACATTATCTCAAAGGCTGATGAAGGAGATCTTGCCAGAGGAATGGATAATTCTTGCAGGTGAGTACGAATTGCTTTGCCTCCTGCCACTGGGACTGCCCAGTACAGTCTGGTGCATGCATGGTAGGGACCCTGACCTGTTGGGAATCCAACCAAACCCAACCAGATGCTCTCAGTGGGTCTCTGCAGAAGTCATCTGAGCAGTGGCTAGTCACAGCCTGCTATCCTTTCAAATGGTAATTCTCCAGGGCAGGCTACATCATGGCACTTAGTAATGCAAGCCAGCTTCTGGTGAGCTGATCCCTCCTGCAACCCCTGATTCATAGTTTGCACATTCTCCATGAATAAGCAATGAACCCTTCCTCTTCAGCAAGGGCAGTACCTTGGAGATAGCACAGTCAGGATAATTTACCTGACAGCAAACTTGCACTTTTCCTTCCTTTGATTTCAACCCAGCTTTCAGGCAATGACCTTCCCTAAATCAAACATTTGTTGATGTTGCACACTACAGCACTTGTCGTTCTCAGCTAAATTTATGGTGCAGGACTGGATTCAGGAGACCAATGGTCTCTGCTGTTTGGACTTTGGTGGAGTGGTGAAATCTTTTCAATGAATCTATTTTTAGAGAGGGGTGAAAAGGGAAAAAAGTCACCGAAATGTTCTGTAAAATCATCTGAGCCTTGTCAAAGTGTTTTTGCCAAAAAGATCTCAGTGCTTTTAATATTGCAGTATTTTGCTACGATTCTATTTTAGATTGTCCCCATTCCTCCCAGTCAGAATGCCTGTTTGTTTTTAATGCCAGAAAAACCGGGCTGTGAAATATTTTAAGTATTTCCTTACAATATGTTTAGATCCAAAATGACATATCTTATCCAGGTCCAAGGAAACTTTTTTGCTAAACATGCATTTTATGGGATTATTTTTATACCTTCAATTAAAAGGAATTAGTGCCACATAATGCCAGCATACAGATACTTTTTTAGGTCTTTTCGGAAAGAGATTTTCTTAATTTATTTGTTTCCACGTCCATATTCCCCAGCAAATGCATACACATGAATATATATGTGTGTAAAATATATATATATATAATCACAACTTTATTTCCAGTTCTTCTATCAAATGTGACCTTGGTAAATCCCTTATTTTTCAGTCATCAGCAGGGGTGGTGCAAAGCCACAGTGACTCAGTGACTAATGCACATGCAGCAAAGGTGGTTTGCTAATGCAGGTCCAGCATGGGCTATCAGGCACCTGCTATTCTTAGCTGCTTGGCCATCAGAAACTGACCCTGTGCTTCCTCATGCTGTGCATGGGAAGGATCTGCTGGAGGTGAGGACATCTGCAAGTAGCAGTGCCTGCTATCAGAGCCATTCTTCCTGCTCTGTGTTTCACATGCTTCAAATATTTGTAAGCTCTTGTATCACAAACGAGCCCAAGTCCATTTATCTCTTTTCCCCTTCCATTGCTACTTGGCCTCTCCAGTCCAGCAATTTCATTGCTGCTTTCTGGCTCAACCAGGGGCAATGCTGCTGCCTGCTTCTACGTCCTCCTTCCAGTCACTATAAAACACTTCTGCTAATGGTACATATTTATGATGGTGATTGCTCTCTCCTTTCTCCACCCTCTGGCAGAGTGAGAAGAAGGTGACATATTTGAGTAGGATGGGGGGAGCAGTGACCTAATCCAAGCCAAATAACCTGGGATCCAGTGCTAAGCTGCTAATTACTTGCACTTTTCAAAGGACGGGATAGCAACTGCTCAAATGTTTCCTGGAAACGATTTCTCTCTTTCTTTTCCATCTACTTTTTTGAGCCTGTGGACAAGTCTGGAACAAGCACCCGCCCAGGCTGTCTCCAAGCTAAGCCTCCTAGGGCCTGCCACGCAACATGTTGATCATCGCTGTGTTGGCCTGCACAGAGAGAAAGATCACAAGCAGCCTTTCAGTGCAAGCCAGAGCTCACTGTGGATGTCTCCCAGGAGAGTCAGCTCCACCTTGAGTCATCCAACCTCACAAGTCTGCCCTGAGCAAGGCACTAAGCTCCCTCTATGGAGAGCTAATCAATAGGCAACTGCAACATCAACCCATGCCCAGTGCTATTGGAGGTGCTCTGGAACATCCCAGTGGTGTTTGGTGGCTCCTCTAGGAGGATACGTGCCTTGCATAGGCCAAGCATTATAAAGCTCAGAGTCCTTTGTGTATTTCAGATATCCCTGAAATCCCATCCAATCCAATTTATGGTCCTATTTCATGATACCTGATGATACATCATGCCTGTGCTTCAGAAACCGAATCTAATCCCTGCAAATGGCAAAGAAAGAGAGAACACTCAATGTCAGAGGGGAATAAAGAAATGGATGAATAGAGAGAGAAGTAAAGGAGAGAGAATGGATGGGTGGATAGATGGGTGAAGGATTCTCCATTATTTCTAGTGATTCCCAGCTAGATGACTCAGGATGAGGTAAGCAGAGGAGGTTCTTCCAGCACACATTCAATTTCTACCAGTTCAAGGGAAAATCTATAGTGAAAGATTTCTGTGTAAAGAGTTGTAGGTTCAATTTCTCTTTAAACCTGGGTCTGACCAGCTGTGTGCATGCTGGACACTTAAAAATAGAGTCCTGGAGTAAATCCTTATTTGCCAAATCTAAATACCTCAGTTGAGATCAATTGTTTGGTGGGAAAGGATCTGGAGTCTCAGGATGAGAGGAGAAATAGCAGCATCAATCCAGAGCTGGTAGAGATGCTAGAGGAAAATCAGGAAAATAGGTTTTCTCTATGGGAAAAACTAACAGTAGGAGCTTTGAAATGTCATATCAGCTCTTTTCCTAAGCAATGGGTTGTATAAGTGCAAGAAGAGAAAGAGTGGTGAGGCAGCTTTTTAGCAGGGAATGTTGAATTTAGGTGCCACTCTATTAGGTGTGTGAGTCTGGGTTAGCTGCTTGAGGCTTCTTCTCAGTAAAAGGATGGAAGAATCAAACATTAGTGTTGATCCCATCAAACTCAGTGGCCAGTTCTCTCTGTAAGGAGACCCTTGTAAATAATTCTGACAGAGATACAGTGGGTTGGCAGTCATCCTGGACAGATATACAGATGCACTGTGGAAATTGCATCTAGAAAAGGGCTTCTGTGCCTCAGATCACTGCCTCAAAAGACTGCCCAGCTGCCTTCTCACAGTTCTTCATCCCAGTTTTCTAGCTGGTTCTTCCACCCTAGGACTTTCTGTAGCTCCATAGAAGCTTCTGTATTCTCAGTTTTGTCTTCTTACTAACAGCACAGTCTATCAGCCAGCTTTTCTTATCCTTCATCATGACCACAGTTCATTGTGTCTCTTAGAATCATAGAATCACAGAATGGCCTGGGTTGAAAAGGACCACAATGATCATCTAGTTTCAACCCCCTGCTATGTGCAGGGTCACCAACCAGCAGACCAGGCTGCCCAGAGCCACATCCAGCCTGGTCTTGAATGCCTGCAGGGATGGAGCATCCACAGCCTCCTTGGGCAACCTGTTCCCATGCATCACCACCCTCTGTATGAAAAACTTCCTCCTTCCTCCTCTTCATTTAGGGTATTTAGGTGCAAAATTGATGTGCAATCCAAGAACTCAGTGACTGGGCCAACAGCAGATGCTGGTGGAGCCATGCTGTCCTGACATCCCGTCCTGACCTCCATGAAGCTCTGGTTGATTCCTCAGGGTCTTATTTCTAAAATCCAAACCAGCTTCTTGGAAAAGAATCCCATGTAGTCACCTCTTCTCAGAAGCTTTTCCTGATAGCAGAGTTCACTAAAAGCAACTTGAGGAAAAAGAATTACTAGAATTGTAGAGTGTCTCTGTTGGATGGGACCCATTACGATCATCACATCCAATTCCTGGCTCCACACAAGCACCACTCAAGAATCAGATCATATGTCCAAGACCATTGTCTGTGTATTGGATAATAACAATAATAATTATTATTACAGTCACTGGAGTTGACAGTGACCATGTCCCTGCTGCACATCAGCATCCCATGGGCTGCTCAGATACTCACTGAAGCACTGCCACACACCTCCTATTCCTCAAACACTGAGTCTGCAAGGTAACTGTTCTGCCTGCAAACTGGCAAGAAGAGCACACCTTGTCCACAGCTCCCCTGCCAGGAAGCTATCCGCTGATCAAAGTGGAACCATTGTTTTTTATGCTCTCTTTCAATACGTTTACATCACCTCTAGAGATCCCACCTGTCCAATCACTCTCACCACTTTGGAATGAAGAAGCATCATCCACCACTTAAAGCACTGTTGCTTCCTTAGCAAATCTGGCCAATGCATTTCACCTCTCAGGGCATTCCTTAATAATATATCAATAAGACCTAATGGGACAATTGTGCAGAGCCAGCTCATCCTGCACCCAATCCACTGAGCACCCAGACAGGCAGATGCTCCTCCTGCACAGCCTGAATTTCCCCTCTCCCTCTGCCTCTCAGCTGGATCACCACAAAACAGAGCTCTCCTCTTGTTTTGGTTTCAAAAGAGACTTGGAAAACTTATCATCTTGAGCACGCATTGTTATTTTGCTTTAATTACACGGGCTGCCTTTTATTTTGAACTCTGTTTGGCTTTTTTTCTGATGGATGTTTTAGTGCTCTCTGGGCATTGGTACTCTTGTTTATGAAACAGCCGGAGAGCTGTGGCTGGTGGATGCCATAAAAATCAAATGCATTATTATTATTGTTATTGTTATTATGATGACTTGCTGGCTAAGCATACACAGCCTAGGAATGAAAAACATCTCTGTTATGTTAGGAATGGGGAGAAAACAAATGCACTCTTCAGCATTACAAGAAGAAAAATTTCAATAATAAGGCAAGCTCTGATTTCAAATAGACTCTCAATTGGTTGTGAAAACATGTGTATTTATTTAAGCCAGCAGTGTCACAGATAACCATCTATTACATGGTTAATTTTCAATGAATATGTTTCTAATAATCAGTTGATATATAAACATACAATAACTGTCATATTAAACCTTGCATCAGATTTATAAGATAAGGATTTTGCCGTGCTGCTATTTCAAATTCGAGACGATTATCAAAACCAGCCCAACCCAAAGATTAGTGTCTTTATCACTCCCACACTGCTCTCGTTAATTCTTAATAAATCTGCTTTCAATAATCATTTCTAAATACGCAATTGCTTCTTTATTGCACTGGAACCAAATGACGTTTTTGTTGGGGGAATTGCAACCCGAGCAGATCTCAGCTCCCATTCATAAGATGTTGCATGCTGGTGGCAAGGCTTGGGATTGCTGTGCTTACCAGTTTGGATCTGACTGTGTGCTTTGTCCTCACATGCAGTGAAGATACACAGGAAGAGACCTGCAAAGCTTGCAAACCCAGGCTGCCATCCTGTTCCATTGGACAGCAGGGGAACAGCCCGTGGGTGACACATGGGACTGTGAGTTATCTTCAGGTCTGCTGGCCTCCTGCAGCGCTTAGAATCATAGCATCACAGAATCATCAAGGTTGTAAAAGACATCTAAGACCACAAAGCCCAACCCCAACCCACTCCCACCATGCAAACTAACCACGTCCTCCAAGTGCCACATCTCCACAGTTCTTGAGTACCTCCAGAGGTGGTGATTCCACCACCTCCTGGACAACCCATTCCTATATCTCACCAAAATTTGAACCCCTTTCTCTGTCACCTATTTTTAAGTATGAAATGGTGTCATGTCCAACAGACTCAACACTCGGGCTTTTGAGGACTGCCTTTTGCATGCTGAAGACATGGGGATCTGGCCAAGAGACCGGACCTGAGAGAAGAACCAGAACAACTTGTCCATCACAGACCTCCCTCTGCACAGCCACCCTCTTTTGGGAGTGCCAACTCCTTGCTGCAAGAATTTCACTCAATAACTTGGCAGTAGGCAGGACTCCAAACACTTCATGTTTTACAGCATGCAGCTGCCAGGCATTGCTTCCCCTTGGCAGCTCTTCAAACCATGAGCCATGCACACAGGTTCAGCATTACAGGTCTGGTGAGAAGAGGTTCAGGAAGGGGAACAGAAAGGGAGCAGGGCTTGACCAGGATGCTAAGCCTTCATACTGGTGTCTGGCTCCAATTTAGCACAGCTACAGCAGATATGGCTCTAGGGCCGAACCCCATGTTTCGACATGCATCTCCTTTCATTTCCAAGGCAGGAAGGCCCAGCCCTGGGAATAGTTAAGAGTTGAAAGATATATGGTTTTATAGCAGTGCTGCTCTGCCAACACAGACAGCAGCTGAGCAGCCCAGCGCCCTTCACCTCTTCCTACCTGAGGTTTCAAATATACTTCAATGCATGGGAGAGAATATGAGGTGATGCCCTCAGAGTGATGCTCTCCTTATTTTAACTAAGACAGAGGCTCAGGAAGGTCAAACCAAGATAAATGTTTGCCCCTGGCTGCAGTAGCTGTGTCCAGGCTGGGGCCCCCAGCTCAAGAAATGCATGGAGCTGTTGGAGTGGGTCAAGAGGAGGATCAAGAAGAAGCTCAGAGGTCTAGAGCCTCTCTCCTATGAAGAAAGGTTGAGAGAGTTGGGCTTGTTTAGCTTGGAGAAGAGAAGGCTTTGGGGAGATCTCACTATGCCTGCCAGTACTTGAAGGGAACTTATAAACAGGAGAGGGAACTGACTCTGTGTACGACCCGATAATGATCGGAAAAGGGGAACGGTTTTAAATGAAAAGAGGGGAAATTTAGGTTAGATGTTAGGGAAAAATTCTTCACTCGGACAATGCTGAGACACTGGCACAGGCTGCCCAAAGAAGTGTGGGTGCCCCATCCCTAAAGGTGCACAAGGCCACGGATGGGTCTCTGGACTGCCTGATCTGCTGAGTGGCCACCAGCCCATGGCAGGGCTGGAGCTGAAGGGGCTGTAAGGTCCCTTCCAACCTCAGCCATTCTATGATTCTTTGATTCTACAACTTGCCTCCCCTTGGCATATCACGGGACATGCATGATCTGCTGTTGACAGCTCCCGAGAGCAGATCAGCCACCAACGAGGACTCATCTCTGAAATCTTCTGCCAAGTCCTGAAAACTGTTCCACACATGAGACATGGGTTCTTGCTCTTCTACCCAGTGCAGCTCTCTGCATCCCGGATTGTTTGTTCTGCTCTCTCCCCCTCGGACTCCCGCAGTGCACAGCTTGCCTGGCGACGCCAGCACCCTTTGCAGAATGGCCGCGAGCCCACGGTTAGAAAGGGCAGCTAAAAGCAACACCTTCAAAGACACAGCGCTTGCAAAAACCCTTTTCCAAGGGGCTCACGGGGATATTTGCTGTGTCTGCGTTCTTCACACAGGGGGACTGTGGGCAGAGTCAGCACCAGAGACAGATGCTGCATTTTTCTCTCTTTCTCTCTCCTTTTTTAGCGTTCCTCTCTTGTTTTGTTTTCTGGCAAGCTGGACTGAACTCCAAGAGTAAATGCAATCCCTGCTGCTTCAGCACTTTCCCCTTCTCTCTATAAAGGGCCGCTCTGCTGTCATCTTCCAGGCTGTCTGAATAACTATCAGGCTGATGAGGATTTCTTGCATTACTGCTGTCCAGGAAAAGAAGGGAAGGAATGAGAAAGGGCAGGAAGAGAAAGAGAGGATTTGTTTGAGTATTGAGCATGAAATTTTCTACCAGTTTTTTATAATTTGATTTTAATTAAGGAGCTTATAAACATCTGAACTTAATTGATGATCACAACAAGAAACTAGTGGAGACAGAAAGAACCAGTGAAGAGAGCAGGAAAGTGGAGAGGAAAGGTTCTTGCCTGCTCTGAGAAGAAGCCTTTTGATAATTTGAGGCAAGTTCCCCATCATTCTTCTCTTAGGACTCTCATTGGTTAAAATATTAGAATTATAGAATCAGAGACTCATAGAATATCCCAAGCTGGAAGGAACCCATAAGGATCACCAAGTCCACATCGCTTCACTGAGAGAAGAGTTTCCTAAAATTATGTCTTTCAGAAATTCCTCATCTTCCTATAACTCCAGATGGGAGCAATACAGGTCACAAAGAGAGAAAGAGAGAGTTATTTTCCCCACTTATGCAACATCAAACTGAGGCAAACTGAGATGCAGGCTATGGTTAGGAGGAGGAGAATAAAAGGAGAAATGGAAGTCCCAGTGTATATATAAACGTTTAGGTGCCAGTCTTCTGAATCAGAAATCCACTGGCCAGTGCCAGTTCCCATTTGATGAAACAGAGGAAAAGCCTCAGAGATGCTCACCCACAGTAAATGTTTGCAGATATCTATGCTTTTATAGAACGAAAACTGTTGATGTGATAATGACTGACTGACCAGCTTCCAGTGCACCTATTCTCCTAAGTACTCTTGAAATTAAAATCCTGTTTGTTTTTCTAGGAACAGCCTACACGGTAGGTACAATTTATATCCCCATTGGGAATAAAGCCAACCACCCATTGCATCATTCTGTTTTGTCAAGCAATTCCCAGCTGTGCTGGATAATGCCACTAGACAGAGAGGGCCTGCAGAGGAGAACAGCGCTGATGAAGAGCTGTGGGAAGAAGCCAATGGGCATTTCTTCATCTGCATCTAAGGGACAAGAGTGAAAAACATCTGTCAAGGCCATTGCAGGCAAAGGCTTGGTCTTGAAACACTCTGTGGACCCCAAAGAAGTCAGCAGGAATGAACATTGCCTAAAACTAAGCACCTTTTTGAAGTGTTTTGTTGAACTGGGGTCATGTCAGGCTAAGTTAAATGTGAACAATTTAGAAGTTTGCCTTTCAGGTTAAAAAATAGATAAATCTCATTTGGGGGGTGATCAGAAATTTCAACAATTTCCAGAAATGCAGACAGCCGCATCTGGAAGATTTTTCTTTTTTTCCTAGTGAATGGCAGTTCTGCCTAAGAAACACAAATTAAAGACTACAGCTTTACATTTGATATTAAAAGAACAGCAAGAATAAAAGAATGAAAGAGTAAAGAGAAATGAGATGACACGTAGGCAGAATTTCATCCTCCTACTCGAACTCTTGTTTTTCAGACTTTATTTTCTGCAGACCTGGAGGGAAAAATGGCAAAATGAATGTAAGGCAAACAGGTGAGAAAGACCTCTGTCACAGGAACAAGCCTCAGGACATTCAAGGGACCTTCAGAAGTGATCAGTGCTGCTTCGTCTTCTCCCACCACAGAATTTTTGGTGGTTTGTTCATCAGAAATGTCAGCAGTACAGCCTGGGGTCACCTTTCCAGGAAAGGTCAGCCTGGTGCTCCATCAGAAACTTCCATTTGCCTTCATCTCAAACATGGCACGGAGATATTCAGTCAACCCATCCCTTAAAAGAGCTGGTTGGTGTTCTGGACCGTTGTTTTGGAGGTGGTCACCATTAAAAGTGGAGCTTTATGGGCCACTGACATTGGATGAGTTTCTGAGTTAACAGGTAGAACTGGGCATCATCACTTTCCATTCTGAAAGTGGTGGAAATGAGCTCTGGGAGGCTGGATAAATTTTGCTTTCTGTTTCTGATCTCAGGTCATGGGAAGAGAAACTGCAATTTGTCTCTGTCTGATGATAATGCCAGGAAGATCTGCAACTCTGGAAACGTTTCATTTCTCTTTACAAACAACCCAGTAGTGTAAAGACTGGAACCTTTAGATTTGCAGTTTGAGATTGCATAATCTTGCAAAGAAAGAGGCAGCCTTCATGGCTGGCCCAAAAATAAAATGATGAAAGCCAGGTGACGTTTGTGAGCTTGCTGAAGAAGAACCTCATACTGCAGTGTCACTTCTCTGGGGCACTTTTGTCTCAAACTATTGTCAGAAGAAGCTCAAAGTCTCCCTACAGTTCTGGCAATGGTGACATATTCATGAAATATTCTCAGATTCACCAAATGGGTGATATATTATTACCCAAAGGGGTATATGAAATATTCTTCTTGAAGCAATCAGAACACTGCACTTTTGGAAATTTTGGAAAGAAATATTTTTAATTTTCTTCCCACTCCAAGTTACATTTTTAAATGCATCTGAATTCAAAAATTTGGGTCTCCACGAAGCCCGAAATAAAATAATTTTTCAGTTTTGATTTACCAAATGCATTTAAATACGTTACATCTCCGTAGGTTCAAAACTATTTCCTTATTTATTTGGAGCTTCCAGTTAACTGCAGAAATTGGTTAGTCACAGGTCAAGCCCAGAAGACAAAGTACTTCAGAGGTCAAATATTTGTCAAAATGATGACTCAAAAAAGGGTGAGTAGATTTCTTCTAAATAAACTAACCGCAGAAGTCAATGGAATCAAGTTTCCTTCAGTGTGTTGCATGCCCAAACAAAGCTAGCCATTTCTGGCCCTCCACAAAGCGAGGAAAATGTCAGGCCAGAAGCAAAAGTGTTCAGAAGATCCAATGCTTTGAAAATGGACAGTTGTCCGAGGACAAGGTTCAACCACAGAAATTACCAGATGACGTCCTCTGGCGTATGCTGAGCAGGAATTTAGACTGAAGAAGTGTAATTTCTCTGCTTTGGTTTTAAAAGAAAAATATTACAATCCCCTCAGTGCTGGCCCTCCCCAGGACTGGGGTTTTAATATACCATAAAGATCAGAAAAAACAGCTTCCAGTGTCATTCTTTCCAGATTTCCAAGCTGGTCTTGCAGTAAATCAGAAAGACAATTGGAGTCCAATGTGTGTTATAAATAAATCTCTCCAAAGAGCCACTCTGTGGTGGGAGTTCAGACCGTAACTGATGACATCGATCTCTCCAGTCATCTCTTTGTATACGTCAGCACAGGTCACAGTTTCTGCTCCCCACTGTGATGTCCTGTTTCTGGAAGTCCAGACCCTGAGGCAGAGAGCCCACCCAGATGAATCTCACAATTCCTCCATCCATCTCAACCCCATGGTGGGATTTGAATGGAGAATATCACTCAGGACCAACCAGGACTGAAATTTTAGGATTATGCAGAATCATAGAATGACAAGGTTGGAAAGGACCTACACATATGGGGCCACATGGGGCTACAAGCCCACCTTAAAACTGAAGCAAAGAGGAAAACCTTGAGAGCTGTGCAAATTGTGGTCTTCCTCCTCATGAACGCCTCTGTGTATGTCACTGAGGACCTGAGGTGGGTCTGAACATCAGCTGAGAAGGTGCGTGTATTAAACAAATACGAGGCCTTCTACCTTACCCAAATTAATCATCTTCCTCAAGAGAGCGGGGAGAAAGCCCCATTAACCACAGCGCCCATTTCACAGGTGTAGCCTACAGTGAAGGTTTCAGCAGAAGGAAAATCATAGAATAATCTGAGTTGTAAAGGAGCCACAAGGATCATTGAGTCCAAACTCTAAAAAACAACACAAGAAAGCCCAAAGGATCTTGAATACTTTGTTAATATGTTTGCTCTGTGTGTTGTTTTGTTCCAGAGCAAAGGAAGGATAAAGTCAAACAATGTTTTGCAGGGTTTCACACTTGGTGATGCTTTCTGCTTTTCTTTGATGAAAGTCTTTGATGCCATGAAAGCCACTTCTGGCAGGAGATAGATATGCTTCAGTGCACTGCTCTGCACAGAGCTTTGTATTCTAGCCACACATATCAACCTTCCAGGAATGAAGTTTTTCTTGTGTATGTAGACAGAAACCTTTTGAAGATCCTTCATTCCAGGATTAAGGTAATCATATTAAACAACCAAAACTGTCTATCATCATTCCAGCAACAAGTAAGCCAGAAGTAACCTTGGCGTCTGTCTGCATTCAGTGTTTTTGATGTTCATCCCTTTAAAACTTGACAAGAGCATTGTCTCTGCCATGCCCCAAGACGATGTCCCAGCACACACAAGACTTACTTTACATGCCACAGAGGTGCAGTGCCAACACCTTCGCAGTGCACGCAGCCTTATGCTGATGCTCTCTAGGTGCCTCAGAGAATGGCCTTGTTTCCTGAGACTTCATGAAGAGCCTTGATTTAAAAAAATGGAGGTTCAGTGACATTTCCTCATTCCAGGATCGTCCACGGTCTCTTCGGACAGGGAAATTTTAGTGATCTCTCCAGTTTCTTGAGACAGTCACTGTCCCCCACGTGGGCCAAGATCTCCATGAAAGAAGAGACAGGAAAATCTCCTCACTTTACTGTTTCATAGTGGAACAAAATAATCCATTCCAAAAAGGCTTCTCAGTTCGTGATCCTCAAGTGCCTCTAAGCAGCAGTTGGCTTTGGCTGGAGGAGCTGCACAGGCACTTAAACATATGGATCTGATTTCCGCTGTTACTCAAAGGGACATCCCACTCTCCCCATAAAAAGCCTGTATGCCCAAGTCAGAGCTGAGGATACAATGAGGTGATAGAGGAGGACTCATGCTTTAATTAACATCCAGTGCCAACTGTATTCACACATTCATGGTACCTCACAGCCATTGGTGTCAGCCAACCCAGACTCATTTAGAGTGCCAAACCCAACATCCATGCTGATGCTTAACCTTTCCTGTTCCAATACATGCCCCAATTTTCAGTGCTTGTGATGAGCAAGCTATGTTCAGACTTTCCTGCTTCTCAGTCCTCACTTTCCAAAGTGCATTCTTGTGCTGATAGCATGGCTCACAGACCTCAGCTCATGGGGAGAGGTGTTGCAACAAGTTCCTCTAATAATCACACCCCCAAGAAAAGGAGGAAACAAAACAAAACAAAATCTGTGGCTTATCTAGATATGAAATTGACATATTGCCAACCTGCTGATATCTGCCTGTCTGTGATTCCCAAATGGATATCACCACTTTGTGAAGTCACAGGCTCTAGAATGGTTTGAGTTGGAAGGGACCTTTAAAGGCCATCTGGCCCGACTACCCTGCAATGAATGGGAACACCCACAGCTCCATCAGGTGCTCAGAGCACCCCTCAGCCTGACCTCAGTGTCTCTAAGGATAGGGCATTCATCAGCTCTCTGGGCAACCTGTGCCAGTGTCTCACCACCCTAAGTGTAAAAAACTTTGCCCCTATATCCAATCTAAATCTCCCCTCTTTCAGTTGGAAACCATTTCCCCTTGTCCTATCACAGCAGACCCTGTTAAGGAGCCTGTTCCCTTCCTTCTGACAGATCCCCATTAGATGCTAGTCCTCAGAGGAAGGTTGATCAAAGTTGTGTTTGATTCTGTGATCTCAGGTGGCCACTGAAATACTAGCATGGATGTTCACTTCCCTCTTCAATCTGATTCTCCTTGCTCCAGTTTATCGCATAGTGGAAGTTTCTCCAAACTTTAAGCCACAGGTTGGAGGGCTCGCTTGTTTATTTTTATTATGCATCTGATAACTGTGTTTTCAGTTGGTGCCTAGATTAAGTGTCTGTTCCTTGCTTAACTTCTCCGATAGTAAAACCTGCACAGCAACTGAGAACAGAAGTCCATAAAACTGCCTGCTTCCCCCTCTTGGCTGCCAGCTGTGAGTCTCTGTGGGAGGACACAGATACCCTCATCCCTCCATCCTGCCCAAGTGCATTCATCAAGGATCCTCATTGTATAACACAAGCCCCAGTTACTTCACCAGCAGATTTACAGTGGATTTAAAACAAAGGATTATTTACACTGCTGTGGGGCCGGCAGCAAATTAAAAAGAAATGGAGGTGGCAGAGGGAGCCGCCAGTGTGGAGACTAATTGCTATTAACCCACGGCTTCATCACTCAACTTCTGAGTTGGAGGAAAGTTATTGCTCCCGGGGGCCTCTCACACTTAGGCATTGAGAAATATTGTTGGGAAATCCAATCAGTCATGTAGTCTGGACCATAAAACAATGCTCAGGGCTCTCTCCACACAACTGGCACTAGCTTTCTTCATTTCATCATTTCTTTTCTTCTTGGAGCTGAATTTATCAGGCAAACAAGCATCACGCCCAGAGTGCTGGCCAGATCTTCTGCTGGTGTAGCCCACCATTCCCTGCTCTTTCCCCCTCAGATGACCTGCCAACATGCTTCAGTGTCGGCTTATATCCCCAGGGATGCACCGTACCCCTTCCCAACCCATCAGCTGTGCAAGGGTCCATTCTCCACCAGCTGCCAACAGCAGCTGAATTCAGCCCTGTTAACAGCCCCTGTTATTCCAGTTCTGCCAATAACCCTCCAGCTTTGTCTGCACAATCTCTTAACAAAAACAATCTGGTAATCCTTTAGCACTTTTCCTGCAGTTAGGTGACACATTTGTTTAAGTAGCACCAAAGCACCTGAGTCAGAGATAAGACTTGTGCCAGGTGCTGCACAAACAGCACGGCAAGTTTCGAATCAGAGAATCATTACGGTTGGAAAACACCTCTAAGATTCCCAAAGCCCAAGCCCAACCCACCCACCCCATACCCACTGACCACGTGGGTCACCTGACCCTCTCCTGGCACAACTTGAGGCCATCACCTCTCATCCTATCGCTGTTACCTGAGAGAAGAGGCTGACCCCTGCCTCTTTACAGCATCCTTTCAGGGACTTGTAGAGATGCTTGGCCCCAAGAACTTCTGCTCTGCTCCTCAAGATGGTGATACACACAGCAAAGTGACAAGAGCTGGCACCAGTGCTAGGAGTGTTTACCAGAAGTTCCTGACTACTGTGGGAATGGAGCCCCTCTTTGGTCAGGAAAGACAGTCATTAACCTTGCCAAAAACATCTGCCCCAGAACAAAGTCTCACATCATCAAGACGAGCTCCATCAGAATAGGCTGGGGAAGTCCACAGAACTTTGATGCCTCAGAGCCCTGAGATGCAGCTTTATCATTGTTGTGTGTGCCTTTGGGAAGGGGGGTTTCAATTCAGTGTGTGAAGTATGAAGCTCAAGCTGTGTTGCTGCCTGTTATGTTTTTATAACATGATGCCAAGGGTGTGTTGTGTATTTTCCTTCTCCTTGGCTGCAACATGAGCTACCAAAGTTGTAAGATATAAGTGCAGAAATGCCAAAATGGTCTTCAGAAGGGTCTGTGGAGGGATCCAGACATTTCCAGGTCTCATTTTTACTGCCTGTAGGGTGATATCTGGAGCTTACCATACCTGGAGGGTCATTTGGGTTTTGACTCAAGGCAAAAATAATCAGTTTTCATTTAGAAAAATGATGCACTTGACATTTTCCCACTATTCCCCGTCACTCGCTTTCCAGCAGTCCTCAGGAATCACATTTTCACAGCTTCACTCTTCTCAAGTCTCCATGCTGGTGAGAGGAGGATTCCATCTGTTAGAGGAGAGGGCCTGGCTGTGGTCCTGAGCTGTCTCACAGGGCAGGAAAAGTCTGCAGATGTGTTGGATGGATGTTCTCCATCCCAAAACAATCCACAACATGCAGGTAATGTATTTGGCAGGCGTGGGAAAGGCAACAATTCTGACATGAACCCCCAGCCCAGCCTGTGCTGCCACTGTCTGACCCTGGGAAACCAAGATCAGCACAGAGAGATGGATATCCAGTAACATATTCATGCTAGCTATTGAAGTACATCCTTTGGTCTTTGATGCATGGAGATTTTTCCAAATCTGAGGATGGGAAGTTTTTAATAAATCTAGAGATCTCAGTCTCCAGGGCAATGCAGGTTCTGTTTTTCCTCTGTTGCAATCTCTAGATGGGACAATCACTCGGTTTTCATTTCCTATATTGGGAAAAGTGATCTTTCCTATACATTTCCACCTATTTTTTGACCACGTGAACTGTGAAATTCATATTCACTCAGACTAACTTCCATCTCCACACCTCTGCCTACCTCTTTGCATCAGCTGATCCCCTTAGGACAAGCCAAGAAGAAACTCTGGGGAAATGTTTCATCCAAGCCCTCCAGTTCTGTGTTGTTTATGGGGAAAAAAATCACTGATGAATGCTGTGAAGCTCTACAGGGCCCCAGGCTGGTTCCAGTTGTTGAAGATTAATGGTACTAGTGAGTGGGAAAAATAAAGAGTTCAAAAAAAAAGCTAAGCTCTTTCTCAAAATTGCAAGTTTGAGATGTCCATGCACTTCCAGGTTTGCTTCAAATCACTTTTAAAATACAGAGATTGTGTGCAAAATGATCTGGGAAATCCACAAGAGACATCTGCTGCTAACGTCAATGCTGACAGTTCCTGGATGGGAGGGATGAAAGCATTTGGGTCAAATAGGAAATTTTTAAGGCAAATGAGGTTGTGAGCCCTTTCAGTTTCATGGTAAGAGACATTTTCACCTTCTAGGGACAGGCTTTGAGAAGCTCCAGTGTGGTTTCCACTGGGGATTTTCTCCATGGTAAGTGTCTAGAACTGGTTTATTTCAATCAATCATGCTCATACATATATATATGAAAGACCAAAATCTACAGGCTTGTTCAGAGTGAGGAAATCTTGACTGTCAAATAAATCTCAGGAACAATTATTTTATTATAATATATTTATATTTGGAAGACAGCGAGAGAGATGAACAGATTTAGACTGCAGTTGGCACTTGTTTAAGGCAACTTAACAAACAGTGTAGGAACAGAGACTCTATTGTAATCCCCTATATACACTTGCCCGGTAGCCAAAAACAACAAACAAGCTTGTCATGAAATGGATGTGTAAAGGAAGCAATCAGAATTTGAGAGCGAAACAGAGAGAAGGAGAGAGGGAGAGAGAATGAGACACAGAAAGAAAAAAAATTTAAGTGAACTTTATGTTCTGGAAACAGTAAAAAGGGAAAAAAAAAAACACCAAAGTTTGGGCCGGATTCTAAGTGGCTCTTGTGTGGTGAATGTTGCAATGAAGACTGGTGGTACGTGCGTTTTTTTAAATATAAATACCCTGCCATTCACTGATAAATGTAACAGCAATGGAGATTTCTGCCCACCAGGCTTCAATATCAGCATTGTGTTGGTTACCACCACTCCGTCTTTCTTATGACAATCTAAGGCAGCTTTGGGCTCCATGCAGACTGAAGAAGGTGAAGCAGCCCTGTTTTCTTTCCTAGCTAGAAGAGCTTGAAATGGGCAAGAGGACAAGAGCTTAATAGGAAAAAATTGCTCTCCCCTCCTGTCTTCTCCCTGTTTAACTCCAGTTTTCACTTGGGTTTCAGCTCCAGCCACCTTGGCTGTGCTGCTGTACTGCAACATGATGGTATCCAAGAAGTGAGGTCCTACTTTGACACCCTGCTAGCACAGGCGTGCACTGAAAAAGTCTAATGAGTAGGCAGAATAATTACATGCAGCCAAGGAGAAGCAAGAGACTGCAGTGAACTTGTGCTCTTTGCAATTCTCCACCAGGGGAGATGAATAGCCCAGCACTTTTAGAAATGTCAGATGATCCACTGGCCTATGATTCAGTCTCACCAGGGCACACGATGGAAGGGCCAATGCCTGACATTTGACAGTGCACCCTGAATACTTCAGGGCAGGTATCATATCCACCCTCGTGGGATGCCAAGATCAGATTAGCAGCAGACGTGCATTCATTACAAAGAAAGAACAATTGTTGAGATACTGAGTGCCTTCACAGTTACAGTTGCTATGGTTTTTAGCACAGAAAAATCACAGTGGCATGTCTTTAATTAAACAATTGATTTCATGTGGACTGGCCTGTTTTCCAGGCATGTATGGGGTATTTTATACAGACAGTATTTGCCTTCCTCCCAGAGCTTGTCCATGAAAACAAGTGGGTTTGATTTACAACCCCTTGTTGCATTTATTCAGGGTTAACCTCCGTGCATTTAATTTTTGAGCAACACAGGTATACAGAATGAGTTCTGTAACTTCACACTAGCCACCGTACAAGTTTGCAGCCTTTTACTGATTGGCACTGGCTTCTAGTTAAACAATAATTCTCTGACCCTGATGATCTCTGAATCAAATAACTCACACTCCAGAAAACTATTAGAAGGTATTTACAAAAATAACTTTTATATTCCTTTGTCTTTCTCATAGTGTCTGAAAGCTTCTGAGTCTTTATTCTGGAGATCTACAACTATCACAGAGCTGTGCTGGAACCAATGCTTTGGACGTGGCTGAAGCTATCAGTCTGAACAGCAGAGAGGTTTTGGTGTCTGCCTTCTTCCTGCTTTTTCCACTGCATCCTTCCCTGAAGGATGAGGAGTCATTCTGGGAACATGTCAGGGGGTTACGTGGATGGATTCCAGTTCGACAGTCACAGAGCTGAGAGCTGCAACTCTGTCACTGGGACAAAACAGGTTATGGAGCAAAGGAGGACACCTCAGTTAGATAGATGGGGAGCTTTCACTTCAGCTCAAGGAAGGGTTTGCTATGCATGAAATTCTTAGAATCACAGAGGCACTGAAGTTGGAAAAGGCCTCTAAGATGATCCAGTCCAACCCCAACCCATCCCACCATGCCCACTGACCACATCCCTCAGTGCCACATCTCCATGGTCCTCGAACACCTCTGTGGATGATGATCCTACCACCTCCCTGGGCAGCTGTGCCAGAGCCTGACTGCTCCTTCTGAGAAGCAGTGTTTCCTAACATCCAATCTGAACCTTTCCTGAAATTAAACCCTAGCCTGTGAGAATGTTTCCAGCAGACATTTATTGGGCACCACCACGATGATGACCTTAGTGTGCATGGTGATGTACAGCAACACTTTTCAGAGGCCTCTCAGTTACTGTGATTTTTAAATGTTTAAATTAAGGGAGAAAGTCATACGTGCAAAACCCTGAATGAGGAACCAGAAGACATCCCTTCTTTTTGCCTCCTGATGAGGACAAGGATTGATGTTAGGGGCAGCTTTTTCACATCAAGCTCTGCACTTGCTGGACACCTCACAGAGCCTTTTCGGGAATCACTCCTCCCTTATGAAACATATTTGTGATTGCAAAAGTTGACACTAATTTATCAAAATGGAGAGAGGATGAAAACCTCCGTCCTTCTGAATCTGAATTAAAACAACAAAAGAGAGTTTTTGTAAGTAACTAAAACCCCCAAATTGGGCGATTTTAACAAAAACAGGAACGTTTTTGCTGCAGACACTTCTTGCCAAAACATTCATTTCAACCAAAAGTTTATTTCTCATTTATCTATCTTCTGAAAGGGGATTCAATAGGAAATTTCTGCCAAACGCATGCCAAACTTCTCTCTGTCTCTAACCATACACAAAGCAGTGAAAGCCCTTGAGGGGAATGGAGTCACGAACATGCATTCCTCCACTTGGTGTCTGAACAGGGCTCAGCTCAAGAGAAAGTTTTCTTGGAAAACTGCCTCCACCTCTACACTCCAGAGAGCAGCTTATCACCAAAGGAGGAGAAGCCGAGGAAAATATTGCAACTTGGCCAAAGGAAACCATTTGTTGCAGCAGACATGGTAGCCCAAAGGGATGCGCAGGCAGAAGACAAGGGTGGTGTGCCAGCATTGCTCCCAGTTATTCAAAGCCATAAAAAATGTTCCGTGTTGTCTTGAGGAGCCAATGAACTCACAAGTGTGAACTTGAAAACAGGAAGTAGACAGGAAAAAAAAGAGCCATCTATTTCCTCTTTCAAAAAAGAAAAGAAAAGAAAATTCTTGGAAATGCATTGTTTGGGACATTAGTTTCCATATCCAAGGAGGTTTTTTTTTTGTGTGTTTGGGGACAAACTAAACTACATAGCACGAAGTTGACAGGAAGAACCCAGTCCCAGCAAGGGGATGGCTCCTGGGATAGACTCCTTGTTATTCCCTTGTAAATTGGTAAATCTTTGTTCCCAATGACCCTCCTGGAAAGGAGGCACCAGAACCAGCACACGAAGCACAGTGATGATACTGTGAGGGGCAGAAACAGTCCCCAGCATTTGCTGGCTGATGGTGGAGCTGTAGAGCTTGGGAGCCAAAGATCATCCTCTCCCACTTGAAAGGGGCATGGTTGTTTAAAGACATTGTAAGCAACAACAGTTTCTCCTTTCCTCTTCACCCTCTTGACCCCAAACTCTCGATGGTAGTTGGAATGAAAATGCCTCATGCCATGTCCTCTGATGAGCTTGTTCCTCAGCATCCCTTGCTAGCTGAGGGTCAAACACTGGATAGTTGCATCTGGACAGCACTCAGAACACAAGGAATAGGAGACTTTAGGACGCATTTTTAAAAACTTTAAAAATAATATTAATTCCTGCTTGTCAGCACTGAATTTTCCTGTAGCTGTGTCTTAAAAATAGCCTTAAAGCAAGTGACATAGCCAACCCTACAACCAAAATAATACAACACTGCAGCTCTCAGGTATTTATCCACTCTGGGACAAAAATAAAGAGACTTTGAAATTTTTTAAAAACAAAAATAAAGAACAAAAGAAAACGAGGAGAAATACATAAACAGTCAACACTAAGCATTTTCATATACTTATGCTGCTACCCAAAGTTCACCTGTGCTTTCCTCCCATTACCCCCACTAGGTTTACCAGCATTTTATTCCTCCCTTTTCCTAGCCATTCCCCTCCCCATATTCTTTTCTCCCCAATTCTTATTTATGTATGACCTCACTTGCATACATCCAGGCCCAGTCCTCTGCAAAATGCCAGGGCTGTCCTTTTAGAACTGCACTCAATGATCATTTTGGGTCCCTTCCAACCTGGGATATTCTATGATTCTACGGTACATGGATGATTTTGGATAACAGGGGCTGCTGAAAACTGGAAGTAGTGGATTTAAGCAGGTGGATGCCACCTATTCTCCCAAGTTTCTTGGGGATCCATTGGCTCATTTATGGTATTTAATGACAAACTGTATCAAAAAGTTGGCATCACTCTTTTTATTCAGGAAAAAAAAAGTGTGGGTGAGTTGCACAGCCACTGCCAGACAAAAAAGCAATGGGCAGAAGCAGGAAGAAAGTAGTGATTTCCTCATAAATATCTTTGCCAGTCTTACCCCATAAGTAGGGGACAAGGTATAAAAGCTACAGGTTCAGAGGAGTAAGTAGGTTTGTGGCAGTCAAGCACAGCTTGTTTGCATTAGCAGCCATCAGCTGTGAGGTGATGGCTTAAGGAAATGGATAGCTACTGAGACCAGGGTTATAAAGAGGCATGTGGTGCTTTACAGCCATGGGCATGTCCTGTATTTCTCTTCTTTCTTGCTTAGTTCTGTTCTGCTATTCAAGCAGCTGTCCCCTATCTTGATTTCAACACAAATTATATGTGGGACCTTCCAGGAGGAGCGTCTGTGATTCTTCATTGCATGCACTCAAAGGCAACTGTCCAGGAAAGACTCCACAGTCTGCAGCAGCCCAGAGGTAAGCAACCAAAAGCATGCCTGCACTTACTGCTGGAGAAGCACAGGCTGTGGAAAAGGTCTCACTGATGGGTGAGATAGGAAGAAAACAGGTGTTGGTGCAGAACTGGAGAGAGTGGTCTCCTGAGAATGCAGTGATCTCAGCTCTGCTCCTTCCCATCTCTTTCCCAGAAAGGGAATCTCTTATCACTGATGCCCAGGAAACATTCACTCCTCAGGTCCTTTCTGATGGTTTCTGTTCTCAGGGAAAGCTCAGCCCAGCCTCGCCCTTTCCTACAGCTCAGCATTAAGGAGAAGAGCATCATGATTGCCTGTGGCTGTGCTGAATCCTCTCCCTCCTTGTAGCACTGGAAATCATTGGGAAGGTTTGATTTCTATTGAGCTAACACTCAAAGATCTTTAGCTTTCACATGAGCACTGACAAATAGAGCAGAAGGGTTTTTCAGAATATTGACTGGACCCCAGGATAGGGTCTGAACCAACACTGGGTATCAATAAGCTGGAGTGGGGGCAATGTGTTTAAGGAGGGACAGAGAATTCTTTTACCTTTCCACGAGATCCATGTGATTCCAGGAGATATTCAACTAGTTCTATGGTCCTACAAAGTCCTTCCAGAAGAGACTTAAGGCTTCCTTACTTCCTTGACTAAGTTCTGTGAGCACTGATGAGCACAGATACCCCACACTGACACTTCTGGATGTCTCTGAGTGCTTGACCTGCTATATATAAAAATGTTGATTGAATTCAGCCTTGGCAGAAAGACTGTTGCAGGAACACCTAGTCTTGGCAGGGCTTGTATGTCATTTAGGCAGCAACTACCCATCTTGGTCTTGGATGAGGCCCTCCATTATAGAAATAAGTAGAATTTTCCTAGCTTAAAAAAGAGACTTTTAAGCTAAGAGAGAATGGTCATCAATAGGTAGAAGATCAAGGGTTTTTTTTGTGGTTGAAATAGGGGGGCAAGGTGAGGAATTGGGGTATAGGTCTTAAGCAGAATTTAAGGAAAACAACCTCATGGTTGTTTGAAGATGTTTCTGGGGCTCAAAGGAAAGCTTCACTCATAGAATCCTAAATCCTTGTCAGTTAGGGTAGTATGGTTAGGTTGTGGTTGGGCTCAATTATCTTTAAGGTCTTTTCCAACCTGAGCAATTCTATGATTCTTAAGATTGGAAGAGAGCACTAAGTTCACCATACCCACTGACCATGACCCTCATGCCACATCTCCAGGTTCTGGAACACCCCCAGGGATGGTGACCCAACATTCCCTGGGCAGCCTTTGTCAATGTTGACCTCTCTTTCAGAGGACAAACGTTTCCTAATAACCAACCTGAACCTCTCCTGGGATAACAGGCTGGACTGCAGCCTGGGCCAATTAGCCTTGAGTAGGTGTGCATAATGATTTCACCTTTCTTTATGAGAGAGAAAGTCTGGTGGTGGTGGAATGGACCGTAAGAAAACACAACCACTGCAGTCCTCACCACCAGGCTGGCTCCTATACTTGGTGACAGACCTCTGGTCAGCACAGGGCTTTGACTTTATTGACTTTGCCAGCCCCATGCATGGCTCATCTCACCATTACTGATCTGCCTGCAGGAGCAAGGACGTGTCACCAACACAGCAGCTCTGACTCGGGTCCATGGGGAGAGAAGTGATGCACATGCTCCCTGTAATAGCTTCTCCAGCCTGCTCGCTCCAATAATAGTCTCTGTGTGTGAAATTTCACCTGACCTGAACTTTCCCGAGTTTATCCAGCCTTCACCCTGACAGTTCAGAGCAGAACTGTTTTTATGCCTCGCAACCCAGACACCAAATTGGAGCTGAAGTGACGTTTATTGTTTCAACAGTGTTATTATATGAAGATTGAGCTCATTACAAACACGACCTGTTTTTGAGCCAGGACACATATTAATTTGGATAAAATACCAGCTGTGTCCTCTCTCCATATGGTCTTATCGGAAAACAAACTGGGTTAAGTTTCATTCCAAAGAATGAAAATGTAATTGAATACTTGCTTCGTTTGAGGAAACTCAAATAATCATTATCGTCACGTCTCTGCTAATCGCAGCAGAGAGGGGGCAGAGGTGTTTATTTCTGTGCCTGTCTAAAAATAAACCAAGGCACAATTCCTGTGGGGGGGAAACAGAGGGCAGCACGGGGCAAACTTTTCTCTAACTCCGGGAGAAGAAGGTTGTCACCCAACCTATGGTCCAGCACTGCATATTGTGGTTTTGCTGTGTTTTTGTGGTGATTTTGCATTTGTTTTGTGTTTTTGGTTTTGTTTTGTTTGTTTTTTTTTTTTTCCCCCTAGAGGAGATGGGGGTTATCTCTGGAAGGCATAAGGTGGATATGCAGAGGTCTTTTCTCCTCCCCATCAGCACTCTCAGTGTTGTAATTAAGGGCTGGGGGCAAGCGCTGCATCCCACCACTGTATGTTGGCCTCAGACATCCCCATCAACAACCCAGACAGACAAATTTAGGAGTAGGGGATGCTGCCTTCCCCTCATCGTTGTGAATCTGCATGGCATTAACACAGAACATGGAACAGTACTTAGTGCCCCTGGCCCTGGGTGACTTCTGACCTCAGCTGCACGTGCTCCTTAAAAATGAAATAAAGCACGCAGATGGGGAAAGGAGCCCAAGCTGCCATCAAAGATGTCCCATTAAGACTTTCTGGTGTTTGCTTTGGTGCAGGGGAGAGCTGTGCAAAGAAGCTCTCAGAGGGTTTATTTTCCATAGAATCATTTGAGTTGGAAGGTTCTTTTAAAGGCCATCCTGTTCATCTCCCTGCAATGAACAGCAACACCTACAATTTGATCAGGGTGCTCAGAGCTCCATCCAGCACTGGGGAAAAAAATGTCAAACCTTGAATGCCTTTGGCCATCTGGGATTTCTGCATCTAGATTTAATTCTGTGCCTGATAGAAGCTGACAGATTTTTATTCCAATAATAAATAATAATTAAATAGTAATAATTTAAATAATACTAATAATTCCCTTCAAAGAGAAAGACCTTCATGAAACAGAGGCTGGGGCTTTGGGAAGGTCCTGTGACTTTTGCAACTAGCAGTAGAAATGTCCCATCCCTACTTCTACACGTGGATACTGAGATGATGAGAGAGCAAAGGATTGATTTCAGGGGCTGCATAGAGATTTCATCATTGTGTGTGATGGATGGGCTGGGACGGTTCAGTCTGGAGAAGAGGAGACTTAGTGGAGACCTCATCACTCTCTGCAATGCCTTGAAAAGAGGTTGGAGCAAGGTTGGAGTTGACCTCTGCTCCCAGGTAACAGCGATAGGATGAAATGTGATGGCCTCAAGCTGCACCAGAATAGGGGTCAGGTTGGATATTAGGAAACATATATTCTCCAAAAGAGCGGTCAGGCACTGGCAAAGGCTGCCCAGGGAGGTGGTGGAGTCAGTATCCTTGGAGGTGTTCAAGAACTGTGGAGATGTGATACGTGGGGACGTGGTCAGTGGGCATGGTGCAATGGGTTGGGCTTGGACTGGGAGACCTTAAAGGTCTTTTGCAACCTTATGATTCTGTGAGCCAAGGAGGATTGATAATGAGGTCAACATAGAGCAGAGGAGGAAATGAAGGCAACAGAAGAAAGCTAGCGAATTAAAACAGCTCAGTTTGGAGCTCTGTTTTTGCAACTGGTTGGGGAAAGAGGACATTTCACCCATGCGTTTGCGTGAAAAATAAATATGGCATTGACCTTTTTTTTCAGTAGAAGAATTTGGGATGTGGTTTGGCTTTAATTTCAAAAATTAAAAGAAATGGTTTTCTGTTTGTTCTGCTAAAACCAGACCTGTCCTTGATTCCTAAGCCAAATTCTTCCGTTAAAAATAAAAAGTCAAACCTTGTTTTGTTTTGTTTTTCTTTTTTCTTCTGAGGAGAGTCTGAAATCTTCAAGTGGAAATAAATCAGAAGCCCAAATAAATCTTCTGCTCCAGAAACTCATTTACACCAGCTGTATGAATGCAGTTTGCATGTGGGAAACCAATATAGCAAGTGCAGGTGAATGACATCTTCAAGGGACTCCTTCTGGGCTGAAAGCTGCTCTGGAGCAGCCAAATTTGGGATCTTTGTGTTTGAGCTATAGCAGCATTAACAGAAGTTTGGTCCCAAGTGGAGATGCTCTGATCCACCACCTGGGTTTTCCATTTACAGACCATTCTGTGGTCAGCCTATGCCTGCACACAACTCTAAACATAGAACCAGGTCCAGGAAAAGACTTATGGGGACAGGTAGCTTTGATAGTACTAAAGCATGGGGAACCTGAGATCTTATCAGGTGCTGAAATAAAATGCATGATTAAATAAGTAAATAAGGAGGGAGGATGGCACTGAAATCATAATGTAATGAAAAAAAGCTGAGCCTGGCACATTAATTGGAGGCTTAGCATCACATCCATCACCAGCTCATTGTATTTATCTGCCCTGTGGTTTTGCATAAAGCCATACAGTAACTTATCATCCCAAAGCTTAAGAAGCCAAAATCTAAACAACAAAAAGGGAGTAACGCACTCAATGTTATCCTCCTCCTCCATAATAAATGATGTGGGGGGGGAAGTAAATAAAATTATGGAAAATGAGTATTTCTGAAAATTTCTGGGGATCGTCTGCAGGGTGGAGCCCATCTGCTTTCCCTGCTGCTATTATTGCCAAGGGAAGGCAGCTGAGTAGAGCACGAGTGGGAGCACGAGGGAAAGACAGTCTCATCCTAGGACTTGGTCCTCAGTCTGTAACTCAGTATGCTTGCCTGGCTTTGAAGAAGCTGCCAAACCCCAGAGCATCTGCCTCAGCGTCTAAAATGGGACTTTGAGTGGATTTTGGACTCTTCTCTCAGAGATCGCTATTCTTTCAGGGCTTTGGACTGCAAAGAACACCAGGTGCCCAAAGCACTGCTTTCTGCAGAGACAGGCAAGTGTCCAGACTCAGCATGAAGATGCTTTGCTCATCCCTGAGTGACCCAAACATGTTCCTAAACCAGCTGAGGCTCACAGGAGCCCTCGCCTTTAGGTTTGTGTCAGATGAATCCTATTTGGGCAGAGGTATGCTCTCAGGACCACCACCACCCCCTCCAGGTCTCATGGTGGGAGGACCTCAGTGCAATCATAGTGGCTCAGACATACCCTGTCCCTGTGCTCTGGTGGTATTGCATCCATTCAGCACTGGGAATTTCCAACCCAATCTACAAAGGTACCCAACATCAGTTGTTTTTAATAATGCATTTGGTTTTGGCTAAGAAATTGCAGATTTGTACATGTAATGTAGAGGTTGTACACGTAACATAGAGGTTCTCCTTGTTCACCTGTGTATCAAAATCCACTCTCTGATGCATCAGGATTTAATTACAAAACACTGCTGGCCCCATCTCCATTACAGTGTAATTAAAAAAGCTTTGGGATATTGGATATGGAGCTGATGAGGCTCATTTTTGCCAGAACGGATAAAATTCCTCCCAACAAGGCAGTTCTTCTCACCCAACCGAGCTGCTTTCTACTTACAAGGAGCTCTGAATGCCTTCAAAACACAAGGGCCTGACCCCAAGCTGGCTGAAATCAAGGGAAAGACTCAGAGCTCGGATGCTGGAGCCAAAAACCTCTTTTCATTGGGATTACAGAATGAACTATCGCACTGCTTAAGTTTCCCCTTTGACTGCGTATGTTTTCTGGCTAATACAGTTAGTTAGAAATTGGCATCAAACGTTTCTTGACACCTGCTTCATGTCCTTCCATGGTGGAGTTGCGGACAGGATCACTGGAGCTAAATCCTCCACTTGTGCCTTGGCTACACAGGCTGAATATTCTGGGTTGGTTTTTATCCTGCCTGGAGCCCAGTGCCTCGTGCTGGATGACAACACAAAGACGTCCAGCCCGCAGTTCAAGTGGTGGATAATCCATTGCTTTCCTTGCTCATTTACTCCATTGGTTAGTCACCCTCTTCATTTAGGCTCCGTGCTTTATTTTTAACTGATGTGAGTGCCGAAAGCTCTGTTTTCTTTTTCCCACTGCATGCCACCGTGTTCCCCTACAGAGATGAAAGTCGGCGACGTTTCCTTGTTATCCAGGCCACTGCCGTCCACGGGATGCAGTTGTTTCTCTGAGATGCATTTTTTCTCTTCGTGTGCCTAATAGTTCATTAACCATCACAAATGCTCCTCAAGTGGAAGCGTTCGCCTGCTTGCTCTTTTCAGATGTCAGCTTGGCAAGAGAAAATCCCAATATTTCCTGCGTGGGCTTGGCTGGATTGAATCACGGAGTGGTGCAATAAAACAAACGCGTCTCACAATCCAAAACAAGGAAAACTATCCCCGTTCGGGACGAGCATCTCTATCAGCTTATCCCTTCCCTACGAAAGGCTGACATTTGGTTTAAGGTAGAACACATTCTTGACACACAGGCCTATGATCCGTTACAAAAGGGAGCCCACTTCCTGGATTTAGGCTAAGGGACAGGGTTCAGGCAGGGGGCAAGCTATATATGTGTCAAAATGAGCAATGTCTTTTTGGGTCACATATACTTTTGACTTCAACACTGCTTTATGTAGGCTGTAAAATTAATAGGTGGGAACTAGATTTATTTGTCCCCCTGGCCTGGTAGTTGCTTGTTAGGTTAAACTCACTGATTTCCTGGTACAAAAGTGCTTGTTAAAATAATCTCCCTGAAAATATTCCTCTGGGACTACTTTATCTTCTGAAATCAAAAATTCCTAAATAATGAAATGCTCAAGATGTGACAGACGGACTCGAGCAAAACAAAACAAAACCCCCAGAAAAGAAGAGCTCATTCCCATAAACTCTGCTTGGGGAATTCATCTCGTTTCTGGTGTTTTGTAACAAATGCCAGCATCCGTGCTCCATGCAGAAATACCCTTCTGCAGAACTCACCTGTTGCTCTTTTCTTTCCTGAGCCTCATTCTGCCCTCCTTGTTGACCCAAGTTTCTCTGTGGTGTAATTCCCATTGACTTCACCCAGCTTGGATCAGTCCTCAGTCACAGAATTTCCAAACAAGGACACAAGCAGCGAGGAGACTTCTATGTTCAGCAGGCCTCTTTTCCTGTGTTTTCAGAGAGTCTGCTCCCCAAACATCACTTTCCCCCAGCCCTCACCTCCTCAGCAGGGACCTTGAATCTGCTCATTTGCTTATGTCTATTGCTCATCTACAAATCTCAGCCCATAAATTAAGAATCCAACACTACGTCTCCTTACCTCCCAACATGAAACTGGACGATCTTTGAGGTCCCTTCCAAGCCAAACCATTCTATGATTCTATCCTCCCAACCATCCTCAAACCAGTCTTTATCTACCTCCACTTTTACCCACATCCCCTCTCTATGACCCCATTTTCCTCCCATACACCACAACTAAATCTCTCTTACCACCACAGACATTGCTTCACCTCATCAACCAGCCTTCTCCAGTCTTGGCTCTGTCCCCATATCCTAATCCAGACATGGCACTACAGAGCCCGGTGGGACAGAAGGGACATATGCATATGGCAACAAAGGGTTTCCAGATTTGTGCTGTCAAGTTTTCTCCTCTGAGTTAAGGAGCTGCCACTGGCAGGTGCTCCTTGGGCATGGTTCTCCTTGGATATGGACCTCTTTGCATATGGACATACTTTGTCTCAGGACCCAGATATGGTCAGCATGTAGATTTAGATCTGTCCTCTCCACCCAGGCTGACATAACCTAATCATATCTAGGTGCTAAGAACTTCATCAGCATAGAGCAATGGGACACAGCCTCAGCATTCAGGCCCTGAGTCAGCACATCTGTCTTGCACTTCCATTTTTTTTTTTACCTCTGCAGACTTGGTTGGCATTTTTAGGAGAGGTTTGTTGCATTGATTTGACTGTTTGTTCAGGCCTTGCACATCTATATGGCTCTGTGTAGTGCCATTTCTAACCTTTGTGGACCTGTTTGGCTTGTTTAAGGGTGCTTTGTTGGGACATGTGGCCTTCCACGTTTATATGGATATATATAGTGCCATTTCTAACCTCTACAGTACTGCTTGGCTTTTTTAGGTTTGGTGGGGGGGGAGAGGGTTGCTTTTTTGTTTTTTTTTTTTGTCAGCAGCAGAAGTGTGCAGGGAAAGAGCAGCCTGGAGTTCTTGCTGCAACTCATCACACTGCAAAACTCAGCCCTCCCTCCATCCCTCCTCCCCTTTCCTTTCTTGCTGCAGCTCATGGGAGGCTGTCAGTCTGCACTCCCTTACCCCCTCCAACCTCCTCCAGGTGTGGGTACTTGACTGCAATCAAATACTCTCTCCAGTAAAAGGTGGTGGAGAGATATTATTATGGGCTGGAGCTGTGGTGCTTGGGGACCTGTTTGCACAATGAGAGCTTTGTGTGGTTGTGTTATTCCGGCTGCTGGAGGAAGAAACCTGGAGTGCTGGAGGATGCTCGTGTGTGCTGGGAGCTCCTAGGTGAGAGTGCAAAGGGCATGTCCCTAACGTGACTGCAGAGGGGGAAAGGAGCTCGTGTGTTCTCTGGGGACTGTCTGTCTTTACCTAATAACAGAGATTGAGGAGCTGGTTTGAGCTACCCAGACATTACATCAGCCTGTGGCCTCCCTCCCATTGGTCCCCTTGCTTTAGCCCCTTTAATTCGGCAGTGTATCCTTACAGTCACCTTAGTGTCCCGACCCATGAATCACGTTTGTGTCTCTCCCCTAGCAATGGAAAAACTCTGCATCTCTTCTGGTTGGTGAGATCAATGCTGCAGGCAGAGGAAAGCTTCCTTCAAGGAGGTGGCAGTGCTTTTTCTTTTTTTTTTTTTTTTTTCCCCTTCCCCCTCTTTTTTTTCTTTCCTCCTTTCTTTTCCTCCTTTCTTCCCCCTATTTCCTTTTTTTTTTTTCCCCCTTTTCTTCTGGTCTTCCCTTTTTCCCCTACTTGTTCCCCCTAAGTTAGATCCAACTGCTCTAAACAGAATCAAACTATGTTCCTTGAAAGCACATGTGAGGGATAAGCTGTGTCCCAAACAGCTCTAATCCTACTCAGAGAGAGGAACAGGGTGGGATCCAAACCACAGAGAGATCCGTGAGGAGACTCAGGCATAGTTTACAGCCTGTACACAAGTAAGTACATCAGCCACAGGGTTGCCCCAGGATTCCTCAGTGAGGAAAGAGATGGCCTGAATCACAGTGCAGAGCTCCTGTATTTCTCTAAGTGGGATTCCTAATTTGAGGAGCTGATGGCAGTGACCCTCTAGATAGGATGACTGTGGCCTTGGAGACTTCCTCAGTGTCTCAGCTTGTGGAACTCTTGAAACTCAAAAACTCCATTCTCCGTCCATGGAAGCAATGAAAACTCCAATTATTTTGGGGGCACCTCCTGACCTCCTCCCCCAAGCTACTCTCTGAAATCCCACAAGGCTGAAGGAGAACCAGCTTTTCTGGATCACGTGGATTAGTTTCTGTCACTCGTGACCACAGAAAAGAACTTGAAATGATTACCCAAGCGTGTTTTTAAGGTTTAAAAATATGATGGCTAAGAAAGAGAAACGAGTAAGAAATTATAATCTTTCCCTAAGATCTTGTGGTTTGGGAAGGAGGGGACTCGCTTCAGTGCTTTGTCTTCTGGACAGATCATTTTTTCCTGTCTTCTTCCCTCCTTATAAGAAAAATCCTGCGTGAAGGATGAAGCAAAGAGGCATTTGCCTCCAGCTTTCTTGTAGAGTGTCTCATTGCCCAGACCCCTAGCGAGCATCCATCAGGCTTAGCTGTTAATTTGTTATTACTAAAATAATCACTGTTTCAAAACAAAGAAATAATCTTTATCTGCTTATTCTGGTGCCCAGGAGTAGCTCTTTTGGGATATCTGGATTAGACTTGATGCAATGCATGAGAGCATTGAACTGAAAACCTCACTCGTTTTTCGGAATGGACAGGGTGCTCCTTCCAAGTCTGACTGCTCAGGAAGATTTGCTTTAATGCAACATCTGTTTACAACAACAGCATCTCCAGATCCAAACAACTCCTGATTACTTTCACATTTCTGATATAGATAGAGCAGCTCAGTAGCTTTGGTCTCGAGGTTCCCAGAACATCCTCCTCCAAGGACATTATTTGGAGGTAATTGTGGGGCTGTTGTTGTAAACAGTTTCTCTGCAAGCTCCCAGCAAGGCAAGAATCCTTTATTGAAAACACTCCATCCAGACAGCATTGCTTGTCAGTGATGAGCTGCAGGGATGCTGGATCCCTGGCCCTTTTATAATCTGCCGCGGTCATGAACTAGGCAGCTTGGAAGGATCCGTTTGAATCAGGGGGACTTCCAAGAGGAATCAAAAAAAAACATCACGCCAGAAGTGCAGCCTGTTCCATTTATTCCACTTTCCCTTGCTAATGAGGGTGATCTGTGCAAAGCATGAGGCCCCAGAAGGGGCTGACATGCTGTCCTAAAGGCCAGCTTTTAAAGGACATTACAGGGCTGAACTATTGTTACTGTGTGGGTTACGGAAGGACATGTAGCAGGAGAGCGACCATGGCGGGATTTTTTCTTTACTAAGAGATCTGCACCATCAGATCTGTTCTACCTGTTGTAGGACACAGTAATCAGCCTAAAAATTAAGCAAACAGGCCTTTAGCATAACTACTCTGTAGGGTGTCTGTAGACTCCAAGCCCCAACAATTATATGTGCCTCGAAGGATCTGTCCTAAAACAGGCAGCAGCTGGACCACACCAATTATCTTGTCCTATGGACCAGCAAGAAATGAGGAGAGTAACCTCCCAGTGCTGCCAACTGTTATGATTTTACTGGACATCTTGCAGTTGTCAGTGTTCTCTCCATAAAATCCCAGCTGCTTGGCTCAAGAGATTGTGTGAAGAATAGAAGGTTTTATTCAACATCAAAAGAAGGAACAAATAATAATAATAATAATAATAAAAATATGGCCCTACCCCCTTTTCTTTGACTGTAACACAAAGCTTAGAAATATGGAATCAAAAGCATTCTGCAAGCTGATATCTGGTGAACAAAGAAAAAGAATCCAAAGCTGGTTATTTTTAAGCTGATCTTAGAACCTGTAAGCCAATCTTACAGCTTTGGTGGCCAGAGCCTTGGGACTTGTGGGCTGGCAATTCAGGCCCCTGCACAGCAAAATTTGGGAGGTTTAGGCAAAGGGCTGTAAGTTGTGGAATAGCAGCAGCTTTGGAAGTTAACAACCTGTGGGTAGGACAACTGTAACCCATCACATGCTGTTCTCAGGTACTTGAGTAAGAAGCAAAATACTCTAATGCTTTTGCAGTAGACAGGGGAAACACAGAAAAGCTTGAAGATGTATTTTTGTGGGCTGGGAAGACACATGCCGTCAGCAGAGCTCATCTGGCACGTGGTAACTCATCATACTGAGCTATCAGTCTGAAATAGAAATGTGTACTTCCAGGTCTATAGGAAGAGTCATTTTGAGACCAAAGGCCACCGACTTGAAGAGCTCCAAGAGTACATCCAGGTTCTGTGGCCAACTGGAAGACCCAGGTCACAAAGTAGGGATGGGAAATATGGAAGGCAGCAGAGTTATCCTCTTCTTTTTGATGTTTGGGCTCACAGGGGTGGTGGGCCCTAGATGCCTTCCACAGCATCCCCACTAAGACAGGAGGAGGAGTGTGCTGGGTTCAGCAGATGGCGCTCCTCCCTTGACTAAGTGCCGACAATTAGCAAATTAACTTAATTAGGGAGTGATTGGGACTGAGGTTTCCTCTGCCTGCATGCGTGTGGGCCTCTTCTCTGTTCGCTGAGCAGGAGCCTTTTGTGCTGATTTGGAGAGGGGATGTGCCCATAGGAGGGCATGGGGAAGGTGTGTTGGTGGGACACCAAAGCAAAAGACCAAAGATGACCCCTTGCGTTCCTGATTGCAAAGAGGGAATCGGTGAGGGACAAGCAACCAAGGCAATTTCTGCTCTCACCCCAAGCAAGGGATTTGCCTCAGTTTCCCTATCCACACCAGCAAGCTGTGGGAATGTCCAGCCCTGGGACCATGGCCAAGCAGAACCTATCCCTATATACTTGGATAGGGCTGCATGCAGCCAGCATTGCCTTCCCCCCGCCCCCCCCTCAAGTGCTCCTCTTCATTTTGAGACAAGCTCTCTAATGGTTTGCTCTTAATTAGGGTGAACTCTGAGTGCCCTGCTAGCACGCCCTTTCCTTTGTCAGCTAATTGGCTGGGCTTTCTGATCTATTATGTAAATAGTCTAAGTCTCTGCGGCACAGTGTCGTAATGCAATGCATTCCTGGGAGCCTGGGCTTCTGTTTCATGGGATCGTGCTCCAGCCTCAGGCAAAAACAGCAGCAGCAACAACAAAAACCAGGCAAGCCTTTGGCTCACTTTCTCGAGGCTCCAGAAATGAGTTGCAGAAGAAAGTGTTCTGGGCAGCAGTTCAGGGCATGCAGATGGGGATGAGGGTGCGTGAGGAGGCTGAGGACAGCGGGAAGAGTTAAAGGCTTCTCTCCTGCTCTCCATCTTGCAGGCTGGCCCCAGGATGAGCCATCACCTCCTGCTCTGGGCAGCTAGGGCTGCACCCAGACCCATGTGCAGAAATAGGGCTGGGGTGATCTGGAGGCTGCTGTGTCACATCCTTATTGGGAAGGAGCAGCCACACTCTTCTGCTTATGGTCCCATCCAGGCATCAACCCCATCATGTTGCGAGGTGCCTCACAGCACTGCACACATTTAAAGCTATAGGTGTTTAAGCAGGAGGGGAGTTTGTGCTCTGTTGAAGTAGCAGACGTGCTCACCTAGACTCTACTTCCATCTGCTTTTTGCAGATGCTCTGGTAGGAGAATCTCAGAGTCATACAATGGCTTGGGTTCACCCTCCAGTGTTAACAACCAGCAAGGGGCCAGCTTCCTAAAAGGGATCAATAGGCCAAACCTTTTCCAAATGTGAGCAATTTTGCTGTGTCTCTCTGTTTTGAGGTCCACTGCAAGTCACCCTGTGTCACCATTTCATACGCTTTGACATTTTTGCAAGTAGCACAGGGGGACAGCCCTGTAGTGTTAGGACTTTCCAAGCAGTGCCTGACCTTGCTCCTCTAAATACCAGCTAGTGCTCATATATAAAGGGAGAAAAAGGGAGGGAGAAAAACTTCAAAACTATAATTATTCCACAGACAAGGAGAGCTATAAAATAAATGAGCAAAGTCCCTGCTCCGATAAATCCACTTAGAAATCCAAACCCAGTAGCAAGAGTGTAATTTATGTCCCATTGAAAGAGGTCCAGATGAAAATTGATGAATTCTCTTATTTGTGTAATAAATCAGTTTCCATTAATGTAACTGATACGCATATTTATAAACACAGGCTTTACCCTAGGCTTGGCATTCAAGTTGTTGGGAGGGGGTCTGGGGAGTAAAGGGTGCTCTGAACCATAAAGTCCTTTCTGATAAATCTAAAAAGACAATCTGTGAAAAGATAGTGGACTCAATTTATGACACCTGAAAAAGAGCCAAGTGTGAGTAAATCTTTTGTTCATGTAGAAATAAATCTGGTAAAATCTTCCCCTTTCGTGTCTCTGGAGGGGGCCATAGAGCCAGTAAAAAAAAGTCAGATTATTTCAATTAGTTGTTTGCTTGGACCACACCTCTGTGCTCCCAGACTCACAGGTTCCATGGCCCATGTGTCTGCCTGTTGAGCACCATGAGGAGCTTTCCTGTCTTAGAACTTGCTGGGAAGCAGCAAGGTGGATTTGTTTTGGTGCTGGTCATTCAATGGAACAGTTTGTGCATGCCGTGGTACGAGGAGGTTGCAAAGGATCAGCCATGGGGCAGAAAGAGTTCCATGCATTTTATTTACAAAATGATAGAATCACAGAATCATTAAGAGTTGGAAAGTAGCGCTAAGATCATCAGGTCCAACCATCAACCCATATCCACCATGTCCACCAACCATGTCCCTATTGCAGCAGGTCATTTTGACATCAGCCAGTGAAGGATGGGAGGTTGTCGCATTCATTGTTTGATTTGTACTTCTGGTGTTGTCAGGATTTTTCAGCAGGCACGTGGCATGTCCTGGTTGTACTGAGGGCTGTGGTGTGCAAATTATTGAGGTAATGTCGGTCTGTCCTGGAACAGCACAGCCACAGAGATGCAGGCTTAGGCTTGAGATCAAGTTAAGACCTCACCTAGGGAGCTTTGGTGGCATGGTTGAAGGATTTACTCCACCGTCCATCCTTCTTGTCCTGAAAACAGAAAGCAAGCCTCACAATCTTGAGTTCTTGGAAGAATCCGTTGACTTGAACCTGCCTGACTCCAGCTTGCACCAGTATAAGCTGCAAAGCAAAGAGCAGGCACACCATGCTGGATGTGCAGCAACCTCTGGTGCAAGGCTCAGGCCTAAGACTCTGTCCCTTGGTTGTGCTCCTGAGTGCAGTGCCCGAGGCCGACTCTGTATGAATAAACAAAGCAGAGTTGGGGTATGGGCTCACCCAGTCTCCAATTTTGTCCCAGCCACTCATTAGTCTCCCTAAAAGCATCAGAGCACACTTGGACGGACTCACCAAGTTGGGTGATTGTGTATCTGAGCTCTTCTCATCCATAGCCACATCCCAGCCAGTTCTCAAGGGCACTGCAGGGATCTGCAGGATGGCTTATGCCACTGCTGTTCATCCATCCATAGGGGTAGACTGCTGCTTTCCCTCCTGTGCAGCTTGCACAAACCCTCAGAAGCCTTGCACAAACCACATGCCTGAAGTTACTTACTGAAAAACTGAAAAAATAGCAGCAAGGAGAAGTCTTATTTTTCTTTCACTCTACCCACTTTCTTGCCAAGGCATCGTGGCTGCTAATGATCTTACACCATCAGCTGAAATAATAACTTAGAAGATTAAGGCAAATAATCCCTGATGAATAGTTATTGGAAGACTGCTGGTAGCAGCAAAGCTTCAGATGTTGACAGCAACAGTGGCACACAGCACCGTGGTGCATTTGTGCCAGAGAGACCACATGCATTCCACCCCGTTCCAGCACCATGTCCTCTGCTAGAGGTGCCATGAGGTAGAAGAGCTGCAGAAGAGAAGCTTGGTGGCTTTGCACAAGAGCATGGAATGAGCTGCACGAGCTTTGTGCCATGCCAGCCCAAGGACAAGCACAGAGTAGGAAGGTGCTCCAGCCCCTCCTAGGCACCTGGGGGAGAGTTCGTGAGAGCTGCCCAGGGAGAGGAACGTGTACTGGGAACACGGAGAGCCAGGAGGCAAACACCAGGGTTATCACAGGCACCATCGTGAGACTCAGCCTTTGTGGTCTAACGAAGCTGGGTGATCTCAGCAGCACCTCATCCCCCAGAGAGCTGGGGTGAGGTTCAGGAGATGTTTACCGAGGGAGATGCAAGACGGTTTCAACTAAAGGATTGAGGCTGTAGTAAGAGTTGGGCACTGGGTCAAAAAACAGCAAGCACCAAAAGAGGATTAGAGATTGGGAGAAAAGGATGTGCCCTACAGAGCTGAGTCATCCCATGCCTGAAATCCATGTCCTTTCCATACTGCTAGCTGAATTATTGAGTTTGGTGAGAGTACCGTGTTAGCCAGCTGAGGACGTGGAGAACTGAGCTGAAGGTCACAGGGTAGGTGCTTTGGAGGTCTCATTAACACTCTACCCAGGGCTGCTTTTCTGGGAAAGCTATCTTTAGGGACTTTCCCTGAGCACAGAGAAAAGCTTTCACTGCATGCCAGAGGTGATGCTACTGAGCTTTGGCTTAAGGTTGAGCAGAACAGGCTAAGACTATAGGAAGCTCTGATTCAGATGATGGTTGGATGGCTTCCATTTGAGTTTGGTTTTCATTCCACAAGGCTCTCAGGTCATAGCATGGACCTGCTGTGCTTACTGCCCTGGAGTCATTCACACTGTCCTTAGATGTGCCTGGAGCAGAAGCTGGTAGGGGAGTTCCCACTAAGAACTTTGCAATGGGTTGGCAGGAAATCGAAACACAGAACACACGAACTGGGGGCCTGAGATCTCAACAGCGAGGGCACCTCCTCCAATCCTATGGGTACAACTCCACGGCTGTATCCCTGGCCTACCACTGATGAGAGCCCAGTTCAGATCCCCATTTCACTTATGAGACTTTTGGTAAGTCACCCAGTCACACTGCACAAACTCCTTTTCTATGAATCTGAATGTATCTCTGCCTCAACTATTCCCTCTGTAAATTTTAGGGGGGGGCAGGGAGCATCTTTTTTCCACCGCAGCATCCAGCCATAATAGGACCCCTATTTAGGCTCGGGGACATTGCTATCATTCCTTATTTTGGAGGAGCCAGCACAGGCATTCTGGGAAATGACCCCATTCTGCTCAGTTTGCTCATGCTCTCCCTGTTTTGGCAGTGGGAGCTCTGCTGTGTACATATGGGTGTGGGGCAGGTTCCAGAAACAGCAACAAACAGCTGTGGGTTCATAAATCTTTCTGCTTCCATACCTGTGCAGGGAACCTCACCTCACCTATTCATGTGCTAATTAAAAAAGGAATCAGGGCAGTGCATCAGCATGGGCAGGGCTTAAGCAACTCCTTTGCAAATTCATATTATTTGCAGGCCTCGATGACACTTTTGTTTTCTCTTTCACACTACACAAATTCCAGTGACTATTTTTTTTGTCTTTGTTGGGTGGGCTCATGGTTCTAACACTGATGGTTTGATCGACAGCACTGTCTATGGCACGTCTCAAGGGATGCCCCGTTGTCTGCATTTTCAGCCTGCTTGACCCAAAGCATTGACATGCAAAGCTTCAGCTCTCTCTCCAGAGACAGAGGACCAAAATGAACAGCCCATTACGATTATCTTTATGATTTTCTTTTCCTCTCTCTTCAGCCAACAATGAGCCACCAAAACAGTGGTGCACTACATTGTACCTCTAGGTACTACTGTAGGCTTTGTGAGTCCAGTTCCTCTCATTGACATTTTCTTCCCTCAGAGTCTGGGATGCAACTCACCACAAACTGTCACCCTTGGGGAGCTGTAAAAGGACATTGCCTTGGCCCATGCTTAGATATTAAGAAATATTTCTTCTCTGAAAGTGTGGACTGGCACAGCTGCCCAGGGAAGGTGGTAGAGTCACCACCCTTGGAAATATTCCAGAACCATGGAGATGTGGCACTGAGGGATGTGGTCAGTGAGCATGGTGGAATGGGTTGGGGTTGGATTTGGTGATCTTAAAGGTCTCCTCCAACCTTCATGATTCCATGGTTCGTGCAGAACTACAAGTGACAGGATCCCCATGAAATTCAGCAGCTGTTGAATCATACAATCATAAAATCATAGAATGGCTCTGGATGGAAGGGACCTGAAGGATCATCCAGTTTCAACTCCCCTGCTGCAGGCAGGACCACCAACCTCCACATTTAATACTAGACCAGGCTGCACAGGGCCCCATCCAACCTGGCTTTGAACACTTCCAGGGACGTGGCATCCACAACCTGGATGCAGCCTGTTCCAGCATCTCACCAATCTCTCGGTAAAAAAAAAAATTCACAAACACACACATTTTCTCCCATGTAATTAACTTCTGGAATCCTTTGGATTTGCAAGCACAGCTAGGTTCCATTGCTCTAACGCTAAGATCTCAAACCAAACCCAGGTGCTCAAGCCCACCCCATGTTATGGGAGCTCTGATTTCACCAGGGAAATAAAGAGCAGTGCCCAGGAGCAATTAAAACACAGACCTTGCAACTGGGTGCATGGATAAAGCTTAGCACAAGAAAAGGAATAAGAAAGTAGAACAGTAAATTTTGGTAAGTGAGGAAGGATTATATTAATGGGCAGTCAAAGCTGGTGTTCTTGATCGTGATCTACAATAGAAGTTCCTTTTGGTTTCCTCCCATGACCACTCAGACACCTTTCCCTGCCCTTTCATGACTGAGGCAACTTTTCTAACAGATCAACTTGAAATCTTGATATGGCCTATGGTGTCTGCTTGATCTCCATGATTGTACTGGGGGGTCAGAGACTTAATGCAGAAACATCTACAAACATCTGATTTAGACATCTACAGCATGGAGATGAATCAGCCCTCAAAGTCTGAGCTCTGCTTCTGTTCAACCACAAATTATTTAAAAACAGGGTGCTTGGAGCAGCTTTCCAGACCGTCTTAGAGCCTGTGTGTATGCCATTTTCCATATTTCCTATGGGTAGGAAGACAATGATGTGTGCATCCCCACATCTTTATTATATACTGCAATGTCATCTGTATATTCAGGTGTGTGGAGTGATCACCACTGATTAACTCAAAATCAGACAGACTTTTTCTGAAAGAAGAGTAGCAATTAAACTATAGTTGGGCACTGCTTATAGCACGGAACAATAACAGAGTTAAGAAGTTTTGACAGCTACTCTGCACTTTTGAAGTGTCTCCAGCCTAAACAATGACAGCTCGTGGCTCTTCACTGCACTACAGAAGAGCTGCAAAGGAAAAAAAAAAAAAAAAGAAAAAGAGGGTTTTCAAGAGGTAAAGCAAATACCTCACTGTCATGCCATAGCTTGGCGAAGTTGAGAAGAGGACACAAATTCCCTGGATGCCTCGTGCCTGAGCTGCAAGGCTGCTTGGAGCAGGCCTTGTCATTTACTATGTGTTTGTACAGCACCTGGCTCTGTTGGACCCTGACCTAGGAAGGAGCCTGTAGCCCTAGTTTTAAAAATAATCATTAAGCAACTTCCCCAGAGGCGCTGAGCAGAGCAAGAAGCTTTAGCTGTGCTCTCCTTGGAACAAGAGCTCCCTTCCATGGGGGCACGTGATCCTCCCTCCACCAATTGGCAGCTCCAGGCAGATTCCCCACCACTTGCTAAACATAGCCCAAAACTCAGTGCCTGTGTAACATGTCAAGTGTTAGCTGGGGCTAATCATTCACATTATGCAACCGAGTCACATGCATGCATGCGGCATACATCAAGCAAGCTCCTGCCCTGGTTGCAGCAATAGCTTTACGTCCATCTCAGCTGTAATTACTGTTACCCTGCAAGATGGATGAGATAAAAGGCTTCACCACCACTCCCTGCTGTGCTCTGAGGTTTTTTGGTAACCTCAAGCTGAAGGAACCAGTGGCAGCTTCTTATTAACCCCATCCCATATATGCCCCCACGCTAGACCTCCTGCCGGAGTGCAAAGCTGTGGTTCCAATGGGTTGACCCAGTGAGTAGTCCTCCATCCTGCCTTGAGTGTCCTCCAGTGCCTTCCTACCATTCCCGTTCACAAAAGATGACAAAGTGAGAGAATTTGTGGAGAAAGAACCACAAGGCATCATCAGCTTCTTATAACACCAGGGCATTTCACCTCTGGATATCTTACAACCCATTAGGCAGTTGTAACCTGAGCCAATTTCTCAGTGAAGATATATCCAAAATTGACACAACTTCTATCTTCCAGGCACCTGGAATACTTTGACCTTCCCAGAAATTCCCTTTTCCCCACCTTTCTGATTTTCCTTTGCGTTTTTCACTTGCAGATAACAAACTTTTCCCTGCAATTCTGAATTATCTCTGCATTTCTGCATTTAATATTTTTAGATGGCATTTTTTTCCCGTGTATTCCTGAATTTCCCCCATGTTTCTGAATTTTCCTTGCATTTACCTTTGCCTGGGGAAAAAAATTATCTGCTTTCTCTTCTAGAAACGGAGACTATTCTTTATTAGGTGGGACAACAAATAGAATGGAATTGGTCCCAGAACTCCCCAGGTAGCACACCCAGGTCTCTCTCTACCTCTCTCCTTTCCATGAGCCATTCCTCAATCTTACGTGAGATCTACAGCAAATTCCTGGGAGGTGAGGGAAGATGTCTTGTGTCTGCATGTGGGGATGGAGCTGCCTGCTGAGCACAAACATGGACATGCTCTCAGGGTTGCTCTGAGCAGAGTCAGTGGGCTCTGACGCTAGGCAGGAGTGCAGGCTGGGCACCCTACCAGGATGCTGATGAGATGCTGAGCTTGGCCAGGTGCAAGGAGGCTGTGGAGTTTGCTCTCCTGTCTTCAGGGAGCTGATGCTGAATGTGTTCCTTTGCCTCGCTCCAGTCCTTCACTGCAATGGATCATTTACATCTGGTTCCTGCCAGCTTTTGTTCTTCCCAAAATGATATCCCCACCTGTCTAGGACATCAAGCACCTCTTCAAAAAAATCATAGAATCGCTTGAGTTGAAAGGAACCTCCAAAGGCCAACAGGTCCAACTCCCCTACAATGAGCAGGGACACCTGCAGCTCCATCACTTGCACTCCAGGGCAAAAGAAAAGGTTGAAACTCATTTAGCCCCATGGTAAATCCTTACCCATTGCCCATAGCTGTGCTGGACCTGGGAGGAGATATTCTACCAGGAAACAGCAAAGAAGGAATATTGCATGAGGAGATGCTGCAGGGCTTGATGTGCGTTTAACAATAGGAACTTGAAAATGCTCCATGGATTCCACCGTAGAAGGAAGGGATGCCATTCAGAGGGACCTTGACAGGCTGGAAAGGTGGGCCTGGGTGAATTTGATGAGGTTCAACACGGCAAAGTGCAGAGTTTTGCACTTGGGCAGGAGGAATCCCAGGCATCCATATAGATTGGAAGGAGCGGTCCTTGAGAGCAGCCCTGCGGAGAGGGACCTGGGGGTCTTGATAGATGAAAAACTTAACATGAGCCAGCAGTGTGCTCTTGCAGCTCGGAAAGCAAATGGTATCCTGGGCTCCATGAGAAGAGGGGTGAGCAGGAGGGACAGGGAGGTGATTGTCCCCCTCTACTCTGCTCTTGTGAGGCCCCATCTGCAGTGCTGTGTCCAGGTCTGGAGCCCCCAGTACAAGAAGGACAGGGAGCTGTTGGAGAGGGTCCAGAGGAACCACAAAGATGAGCAGGGGACTGGAGCACCTCCCCTACGAAGACAGGCTGAGGGAGCTGGGCTTGTTCAGCCTGGAGAAGAGAAGGCTGTGGGGTGACCTCATTGCAGCCTTCAGTACCTAAAGGGAGCCTACAGAGAGGAGGAGAGTCAGCTCTTCGAAAGGGGAGATAACAGCAGGACAAGGGGAAATGGTTTTAAATTGAGGAGGGGAGATTGAGGTTGGATGTGAGGGGGAAGTTCTTTAGAGAGAGAGTGGTGAGGTGCTGGAACAGCTGCCCAGAGAGGCTGTGGATGCCCCGTCCATCCCTGGAGGTGTTGAAGGCCAGGTTGGATGGGGCCCTGGGCAGCCTGGGCTGCTCTGAAATGTGGAGGTTGGTGGCCCTGCCTGTGGCAGGGGGTTGGAGATTCATCATCCTTGAGGTCCCTTCCAACCCCTGGCTATTCTGTGATTCTGTGATTCAAAAGGATGTTAGAGGGCATTAAGAAATGCTTTTGGCCTCAGATGGAAATTCAGTTGCAACTTGACTGGAGTTTAATCCTGACTGTTAGCTATGCAGCACAAGGGATCATCTTTGCTTTCCCCCAGGGGCAGTGAAGTTCCTCTTCGTTACTGGACGCCGTACTTTGGTGTACTGAAGGCAAATTGTGCTAAGAGAGCTGAGTAATCCTCTAAAGGTGGGGGAGATTGATAGTGTTGACTAAGATGTAAACTCTGCCTACTTTGTACAAGAATTTCATCACCAAGTTGCTGCCTTTCCCAGCAAGCTTAAAATCCATAGAGGATTGCATGAAATGCTTTGATGAGGCATTCTTAATTGTATTCTGAAGCTATATATGAATTACCTTCTATATGCATTAAAGGAGTTGCACGAAGTAGTTAGAATAATGGAAATCCAACTCTTCTTCACTTTCCCATAACTTTTTATAGCTAATTCTCTTTGTGTCAAAATTTCTCTTAATCCAACTCTTTCTCTAAAGGTGGATATCCTCTGAGAGAAGAATGGTAATGTTTGAAGAATGTCATGCTAAAAATGTTCATATAAATACGCACCAAAAAAAGAGACAGAAACTAATAAGGGAAAGAAATCACAAGAAGAAAAAAAAAGTGCATTTATCCAGACATTCCTGATTACAATTCTTGGACACACAAAAATTAGAAATAGCTGAAGCTATTCTTCACACTTGGCCTATTTTGTGGATTTTTAAGGTATCTCCAAATTTCCTTGTCTTTTTGGAAGGAATTGGCTCAATGTTTTAAAGTTCTAGAGCTTTTTTACTGACATTTGACATCTTTGAAAACAGGAAGTCTTACATCTACTTCATAGTATTTCCTGCAATTTTTTCTGAGTTGTATCACTTTTGGGGTGCCAGAATATTTCCAATATAAGTAGGAAGTGTTCTGAAGGCTTTAGGTTCTGTATGTAGGTGTGCATGTGCTGTAGGTTCCAAAAGAGGAGGAAACCAAAGTCTTTCCCCTTACAGCACAGCCCAAGAGCTGTTCTCTTTTCCCAGAATCATAGAATCATAGAATCATAGAATCATAGAGTGGCCTGGGTTGAAAAGGACCACAATGATCATCCAGTTCCAACCCCCTGCTGTGTGCAGGGTGCCCAACCACCAGACCAGGCTGCCCAGAGCCACATCCAGCCTGGCCTTGAATGCCTCCAGAGATAGGGCATCATTTTCAAATGAGATGCAAAAAGCCCAAGATGTGCTGCATCCATACATCAGTATCACAGAAACTCACCCCCAGCTTGGCTAAAATTCAAAACCAAAAGCTAAAACCCAGGGACCCACAGCGACACAAAGTGACCTGGCCTCAAATCCTCCAAGTATCTTTCCCTCATGTTTGGTTTTGCTTTTGAGTGACGTGGGATTAGGCAAATACTGACTTGCCGTTCCTCTTCTCACGGTTTGCAGGTCGCCCAGCTCTGCCAATGCAGAACCTGTGTTCTCAGCAACAATCGGGGCTCTTAATTGTTTCACGTCATGTGAAAAGTCTTAGCACTGATTTAATCTCATGTGCTTTGAGAACAGAAGTGCCTGATTTAATGGTTGGCAACCGTGCCTGCAGCAGGAGGGTTGGAACTGGATGATCTTTGAGGTCTCTTCCAACCCCAGCCATCCTGTGATTCTATGAACAGAAGCAGGAGGACTCAAAGCTGCAGTTCAGAGAGGGGTAATGGATGGTGAACTGCTTCCATCTGGCCAGAAGTGCTAAAATACAAGGTTTGGACGTTCACGTGCAGGACTTAATGTTCATTTGCAAGCATTGAGAAGCACATCCAAAGACACAGTCAGAGAGGTGTAAAGAGGGAGGCTTTCATGAAGGCTGACTTTGTGTTGCGTTTCAGGACAGCAGGTTTCAGGAGAGGCCAAGGAACAGCCAGAGTGTTTATGATTTCCTCCAGCAATCTGCAAGAGCAGTTTACATTGCATGCAAATAACAAAGGTTAATGAAATGGAAATTTTGAGACATTGAATTCTCAGAAATTAGGAAATGCAGAATTAAGAATGTAAATTTAACCACAAAACCACATTTTGCTCTTTATTCCTTAAAGAGACTTTGTATCATATCTTTTAGATGTCCAAGTAACAAAGCTGATGTTTTTCCTGACTACTTGAACCCTAAATAGAATTTCATTACTGCTTATCTAGGGAGAAACAAAACAAATCTCAGGAGAGGCTCAGATTGGATATTAGGAAAAATATCTCCTCCAAAAGAGTGGTTGGGTACTGGCACAGGCTGCCCAGGGAAGTGATGGAGTCACCATCTCTGGAGGTGTTCAGAACCATGGAGATGTGGCACTGAGGGACGTGGTCAGTGGGCATGGTGGGATGGGATGGGGTTTGGGCTTGGGAATCTTAGAGGTCTTTTCCAACTGCAGCACTTCCTACAGCAGGATTCTTTGAAAATCATCTTGAAAGATGTACCATTGCAATAGATCAATGTCTTTTTTCTATTCATTTTTTCCTCCTCTACAGAAAAATAGCACAGGCCAAGCTCTTGCAACCAGAAATGGGTCTTTCCTGTGCCAGAATCATTAGATTGGAAAAAACCTCTAAGATCACCAAGTCCAACCCCAACCCATCCCACCATGCCCACTGACCACATCCCTCAGTGCCACATCTCCATGGTTTTGGAACACCTCCAGGGATGAACACTGCACCACCTCCCTCAGCAACCTGTGCCTGTGCCTGACCATTCTTTTAAAGAATAATTCTTCCTAATATCCAACTTGAACCTCCCCTGATATATCTTAAGGCCACTTATCCTATCACTGTTACACTGAAGAAGAGACTGACCCCCACCTCGCTGTGTTATCTCACCCACCAAATCCGAACCAGCAGACTGAACACAACTCGCTTTGAATGTGAGGGGAGAGATCTTAGAACTTTTCACAAATACAATGAACGTGGGAAGAGAAACAGGCCCTCGTGGTGCTGCGTTATAGAAAGTGCTTCAGCTCTACAGAGAATCCAACAATGACGTCCTCATGGAGTTAGCCTGTTTTCATTTAGCATTCCTCTGCTGGCTGTTTGAACACACAAACACAGCTAGAAACGACTCTCACAGCTATGCAGAGTGAGTTCTCATTCCCAAAATTAGCAGAATTTAGCAGGTTTTTTAGCATTAGCAGATTATTATTTTTTTTCCAGTATATCCCTAGCACTGCTTGGAAGACAATGTGTAAAACCATGAGGATTTAGAGGATTTGGAGCTCTCAGCCTTTCTGCTGCAAGTCCTAGCAGGACAGTTTGATGTGCAGGCAGGGAGGATCTCTCTGCTTGGAGGAACTGGATCCTTCAGATCACCTTGTGCTAATTCTCATGTCCTCAAATAACATGAGCTTTAGGGCTGTAATCTTCATGGGCTGGGCTGGAGACCACAGCCCTCGAGAAACAGCAACTGACAGTCCTGGTCCAAAAGCTGTGTGCTCACAGGGCCAACACAGCTCTGCTTGCACTCCCAGCCCAACATCCAGTCTCTATGGTGGAGAGAGGTTGACTCGATGACCATGGTGGCCTTTTCTAACCTTAATAAATCTACGATTCCACACAAAGTCTGAACCCTAAGAGAGGATGATCCCTTCTCCATAGCTTGTTCTTGTAACAACACTTTTCTCCATGTCTATTGCTCACCTCTTTCTTACCCTTTACCTTACTCTTACTCCACAGGAGCTGGACTTGATCCCTGTGAGTCCCTTCCAACTCATGATTTGAGACGCTCTACAAGGCATCTCTGCAAAGCAGCATTCTGTGCAAGAGAGAGAAGAGAAATTGAGGCAGTGATTCCCAACACGACCACCCAGCAGGAGTCAACAGAGAGGCTAGAATTAAATTTCCAGTTCTCTCTTTCAAAAAAAATTGGCACTTCCTAGGGCTTAATCTGCTTTAATGTTTAGCCTACTATGTATATATATAATTGTATCTGAGTAAGAGGCTTGAAAACCAGATTGCCAAAGCAGCTGAGAGGGAGTTTGAAGGGAGAGAGTTGGCTTGCTTATTTTTTCAGTGTGAACTTGCCTTTGAGCAACCAAGAAAGTACTGAGCAAAATCCATATTTGCTTTAGGAAAATGAAAACAAAAGAAAAACTGTCGTTCAGGATACTTTCTGAAATGAAATTGAGAAATACCTCTTCCTCTTTCTTTCTGTAAAGAGGAATCTCACTGCTGAGAAAAGAAAGACATTCGGTCAAATCTTGGTTTTGGTGTAAGAAAAATAACACCCATGAAAGTGTCTTTATCAATGAACTTCCAACAAGCAGAAAACGTGCAGAATAAGCCTTTCTCACCAAGTCTAATGAACTCCTCAGGTTGTAGAGCTGGTCCTGCATTCAGTTGTCTGAAGAAAGTGAGACTGAGGAAAGAAAAGATTAGTGTCAGGCTAGGAGTATTAGATGATTAGCATTGTTTTAGGAAGCAATCTGAGATGTCATCTGGAGATACGCTACTGATCCATCTGGGGCAGAAAGGAAAGAAGACAAGAGAAGAGAGAGGGAAAAAAAAAAAAAAACCAACCCAACAACCCTGTTTTGTTTCTCATTACTGCTCTAATTCTGGTGTAATTGAAAACGGACTGAATGTGTTTAGGAACATGTAGGACATCTGTTTCTCATTGGAAGAGCTCCGCTGTTTCGAGTGGCGCCTTCCATCTTCATCACAGTCCAAAGATTCCCACATCACGACTTGTCCTCTTTCTTTCTCTCCATTTTTTTTTCCCTTTCCAGAAAATGTGAGGCTGAACTTTCGACTCCATGTAAAACAGTTGGAGAGAAACCATGATAAGTCCCTGGGGAACCATTGAGCCTTTCTTCCCATTATCCTACTTGATTCTTTGCAGCTTCTCAGTTCTTTAAATACAGCCTTGAGCTATTTAATGCTGGTGGCATGAAGAAAAAGGGGAAGGGACAAGAGGAGGGAGAAGAAAAGAAAAAAATGGAAGAACAATTTGTAAGGTCAGACATCAAAACAGAGAAACAAAGACAACAACACTGAAAGCTGTCCTTAAGCTGGGCCAGGACATCCTGCTTTGCCAAAGGGAATAGATCTACACAAATACTGGTTCATGCAGTTCTGGCTCTCCTATGTGGAGGAAGGAGTCTGAGATCCAAGAAGATTTGCTTGTGGGTTAAACCAAAGGGCAATACGCTAATTCTCCTCTTGGACCCACACATTAAGTCTCCAGCATTCATTTTGGTTTGGATGACTGCAGAACTGTCTCTCATAGGAAATTCTGGAGGCCCCATTGCAGAGAGAGAGATTACAAGTTGAGTAGACAATAAAGAGATTGTGGGAAACATCACTACCTTGGCAGGGAGAAGGGCTGCATGGTCTGATAACTCATCATTCTCTACCATTTGGAGAAGGTCTGCCTGTAGTGAGGGGGACCAAGCCAGCAAGATGCATGACCGCAAGCTAGAAATGTGTCTTCATTTCATAAACGGCTCCAATCTGCTCTAATAGCACTTTCCATCAACTAAGTTCGCAGCCATCAGCCTGCAGCAGTCAATGACTGCTCTTCACCTGATGCTGCAGCTACCCAACCCTCACCACCACCCATCGAAGTGGAAGGAGAGTGTCCTTGGCTGTGGTGCACAAAGAAACAAAGCAACAGAGAGATGTAGGAAGGACCTTGGAGAGCCCTCATTATGATCTTGGGTCATGAGTAACTCATGCCTGAAGGAGAACTTTGCAAATGAGTCCATGTGGTCTCTGCCTGGCCAGTGCTCACCACAGAATCAGCAGGTCCCATCCTCTTGGGATGCCACACTGTGCCCTTCCGATAGTCCAGATGAGCCTCAGCATTGGCACTGATTATATTTCCCCCCACTGCAAAGACTGCTCAGGTGGCCAAGGTGAAAATGTTCTTCCTTGGAAATGAGAAGTGGACATCACTTTTGATTTCAGTTGGACTCAAGATTTAGTCTTCACAGCCGAGTAGCTGGGACTGGGGGATGTTCTGCCTGAGGTGTCTGAAGCAGAATTTCTAAGAAATCAAATGCTAATAAAACTACAGAGGATAGTCAAAGGGAATTATGCCTTCCTGATAAGGACCTGCAGAAAGCAATCAAGCTGCATCAAAAATGCCAACCAAGGCATCTCGCTGTCAGGCAATGCCTTTTCATTGAGCCAGTGTTTTGCTAGAATTTTTCATAAGAGTCTTTAAGGAAGTTATTGGTTGCTTTTGCTTCATTCTATTTGACTGAAAAGAATTAAACAGTTTTATTTTGATAGTATTTCAACAGGCCCATCTTGAATTTATTATCCATACCATTTCGATGTGTATTCATGTTAATATGCTGTACTCTTCAATATGTGTCATACTTTAGCAGGCTGGATTTAAAATACTGCTTTGACGTTATCAGATCACGTGCCCTCACTTCATGAAGAAAAATGTTTCTGTATCATCAAAATGATATATTTATATTTTTGGGATATATATATTTTTTTATCTGTCTGGACTTGAGATTTAGATCGGTTTTTTATTTTCTCAAGTTAGTTTGAAATTTCTGAATCTTCCTAGGAATAAGGAATCTACTTTTCTCAGTCAGATTTAGGATGCTGATTCTGTCACTGAGTTATGGTTAGATATATTTATATCTACTATAGTTACACTACAAACTTTCAGAGGATATTCAGAATGCATTGTTCCATTAGGGGAATGAGTTCTCTTCCCAGAAAAAAAAAAAAAAATAGCGCTCAAAGCTCTGAAAAACAGATTATTATTATTATTTTAAATCTTTTTGAGGTTCTTCGTGTCTCAGTCATTCAGTCCGCATGTGCTACTGCTGGACAGTCAAATCTCTCATTCTGGATTCTGGACTTTTAGCTGTAATAGAAAATGTATTTCTCTAAAGAGGGTCCCAGTTCATTGTGCAGTACTGTGCAATGGTCTTTACACTCACAATCATTCAAGAAAAAATGAAAACCAAAGAAAACTATTAACTCATTAAAGTGCATTAGCTGCTATTCTGGCCAAGGCGGTCAACCATTATATGTCTGATAATGCTCATATGGATTAGTACTTCAATAAAGACAGGCGTGACAGAGCTATACAAGAGACATCATGTCTTAGGAAAATCTGTATTTAAAGAAGCTGGGAAGAAGCCAAAAAAAAAAGAAGAAGAAAATAAAGACATTCATACATGGAAAAGTATTCATTACTAGGAATCTTTCCAGAGTAGGTGGAAGAGGAGTCGTAACCACTTCCTTAGTACAGACATTGAACTTCTAATGTATGCAAAAATAGATAGTTATTATTTGTTGCTGATATCAGAGCCAAGGAACTAGGCTGGAGTGGGATGAACTAAAGAGCTCAAGTGAACCTCGACATGAAAAGCCTTCAAGTGTAACTCCATGAGGTAAGAGAGCACAACCTCCAGACTAAACAGCAGATTTAACCTGCATGCCACAATATGATTTCAGTAGCCAAAAAAAAAAAAAAAAAAAAGATTCAAATCAAACAAAGAAGAATCCATAACACAGATAACATTAGAAATATTACCAGATACAGATGAATTTTAGAACGTAGGGTAAGATGTGCCTATTCCTTATTTGCTAGTCACACCAACCCGATCTTATGCAGATCTAGGTGTTGTCTATTCGTGCCATGAAGATTTTTCCTCCCATAGACCATGCCAAATATGTTTTATCAACTGGTGGAGAATTACTGTGAAAGGGAGCATCTTCTCCATCCTCACGTGCAAGCTCATCCTAGCATCGCTCTGTTAGAAATCAGTTCTGCTGCAAAAGAAGGTAAGGCCAAATTCTAATTAAATTGAAGCAGTAGTCAGTTAAATCAGTTAAATTGCACCCAAAGTTCAGTTCATCATCTTTTAGTGTGATCCCCACACCACTTCACATTTTTCTTCTCATTTAGGTGTACGCTTGCACGATTCCGCTTCCCGTTAGCATCACATTATTAAAGCTTGTGAAAAAAAAAATGGTTTGGCTTAACTTGGCTTAGGTTGGCTTGGCTTGTTTCCTTTCCTCTTGGAAAATGTTTATTTCTGTACAAATTTCTGACTGAATTTCTGGAAGAAACCTGAAAGTGATGGATGAGCAGTTTCCTAAAGGTAATTTTATATTGTAAGACCAATGAATACTAATCATTACCAAATCGTGAGGCACTCAGGAGAAAGAGGATGTAAGTGGGACTGGCTGCAGCCATCATGTGGAGGGGGAAGTTGCATGGAGGTCTCACCTCCCTTCACGACATGACTTAAAAGCTCCTCTAAACGTGTTCCTGGATGGATGGCAATGCAGGATGCAGCCTCTACTCCCAGCCATATGCCCTTTAGGTCTTCTCATTGTTATTGCTGCAGCCATCCGCATTGCTATGGCTCCAGCATGGCAAACACGAACCCCCAGCTTCTCTAGATTGAACATGACAACCAGATCATAGGCTTCAAAGTACAGTTCACCTTCCCACTGGCACAAAAGCTTTTCCCAGAAGCATATGGGGTGCTGCAAGTGGTGGCCCTGGGTATTTTAGGCCCAAGTAATACTTGACACAGCACTCATCTTCTTTCTGTCATGACTTAAAATGGCTTTATATGCTCTTGAAATAAAGAAGTCATTGCTTATGTTAGATCACAAATTAGAGTCATAGAATAAGAGAATCATTAAGATTGGAAAAGACATCAAATCCAACTGTCCTCCTACCCCCAATATTGCTCACTGACCATGTCCTTCAGTCCCACATCTCCACAGATCTTGAACACCTGCAGGGATGCTAATCCCACCACCTTGCTGTGCAGCCTGTGCCAGTAGCTGACTACTCTTTCGGAGGAGAAATGTTTTCTAATAACAACCTGACCCTTTCCTGGTACAATTTGAGACCATACCCTCTCATTCTTTCAAATTAGTGTTGTAATACCTTTTCTTCCAGTCATTCTCAACAGGTTTACTTGAATAAATAAGAGGTTACAGAAGAATTCTCCAGGCACCAGCAAGGACCAGAAAGAAGGATGGGTCAAGGTGTAGCAGGACTCTATGGGTGATGCTTACACTTTTCTGGAGGGCGATGCAAGAATTGGCAAGCAGCAATTTTCTTGTCTGAATTTTTTTCTAGACAAGACCAATAATTCGAGGGATGTTTCTCTTTGTACTGGAAGTCCTCAGTGGCAGAGACAGTCATCATCCATAATAATAGAATGGCCTGGGTTGAAAAGGACCACAATGCTCATCCAGTTCCAACCTCCCCCCTATGTGCAGGGTCACCAACCACCAGACCAGGCTGCCCAGAGCCACATCCAGCCTGGATGGATAATCTCTCAGTGCAAGAAGAGGAACTGATGCAGAGGCAAGAAGACACTGATGCTCACACATTCCCATTTTCCCAGGAACTTCTACTGTTTTCACTTGGAATCGGAACAAAACCAACTACTTTTGAAACTGCCTAGATGAGGGAATTTTCACTCCAAAAACATAGTTCAAGAAATTCTTTGGTTGTTTTATGGGTTTTTAATAGTATTTTATTATATTTATATTATCTCTTCCTATGTTATGGCAGGTACTCCTGGCATGCCATAATGACCCAAAATTGTTTAAATATTCTATTTTTATTTTCTTTTCAAAATCGTTATGAGCAGCTGCTACTTAGCAGTGAGAGAAATACCTTATCTTCCCTTCCAGATCAAAGTATCTCCTGTTTGTGTTGTAATTAAGGTGTTTCATTACTTATTAATTACAACACAAACAGGAGACACTTTGATCTAGAAAGGAAGATAAGATATTTCAGCCAGCACTAAGTAGCATTTGCCCCAAATGGTTTGAAAAGGCAAACAAAGGAAAAAAAAGAGAAAACTTCCACGACTGTATTATGACATACTGATAGTCACATTGCCTAATGAATCCTCTACCACTGACACACCATGGAAAATCATACAGCACATCACCCCAGAGCAAAGGTAACAAAAGTCAAAAGAATCATCAGAAATCTAAAGTAGAATTCTGAAATGTTTTCCTTTTAGCCCCTTACATTTTGTTTCTTACATCAATGTTCTTTCTGTGGGATTTTTTTCACTGAAATCTCAACGCTTCCATGAAAAGGGCTCTGAAGGTGGGGGGTAAAGGGGGACTTGGCTGCATCCAAAAAATACTATTCACAGTTCAAAATGATTTTGGCAGATGTTTTCCAGCCATCTCTCACAGCCAGGCCTGGGGCTGGCTGCCCATAGAGCATCACTGTGCGGTAAGTCAGATGTCTCCAGCACAGATTCCTCCTGCTTTAACCTTTTTTCTGTCCCTGGCACTGCAGACCCTGCCCCAAATCACTGTAGTTGTGCACCTCTCAGCAAAAGGCACCTTTATTTAATGGCACATACAAGACTGCAATATTAAGAGCTAATTTTTTTTAATTTTTTTTTTTTTTTTTTTTTTTTTTTTTTTTTTTGCTTCTGCATTGACCGAAAAGAAAGAAATGAAAAAAAACAAAAGGTTAACCGAGTCCAGATGCTTAAAACAATTAAAACAATAAAGCTTGGAGTGGAGGCCAAAGTGGGGAGAGAACAAGCTGCAGACTGTTTAGATAAGTCAGCTGCACTGGGTGGGCAGGTCCTGGTTGCATTCAGCCTGGAGTACTCCAGAGCCAGGCTGGGCAATCTCTGACCCATTAGCCATTATCTGGAGCAACTCATACACGTCACACAAAGTGTGTGCATCTCTATTTACTGGGCAGGGCTTTTAAGATATCTCTTTAATTTCCAGCCCACAGGTTCCTAATGTGCCCATCATCGTGGAATCTAGGCACAAATAAGCCAATTTCTTCTGCCCTTGCTTAGAGCATCCAAGCCTGTAAGATGCTTGGTGACCTCTCAGATGGCCAAGGCTGCAAAGTCGTGCTTCATAGATCTTTGATCTCCAGCCTGGGAGGACAAGGAAGGAAAGTAGTACAGTGTTATAGTTTTCCAATTAACTCCTGTCTTTTGTCCATTGGGATCCTGAGCATACCAGCTGGAGTGCACCAAAGAACAGGAGGGGTCGTATGTGCATGAGAGCAAGGGAATTCAAGAAACTGTGGAAAAGCATAAACTCTGCCTTTAAAAAGTGGAGGGGATGGCCAAGGAAAGAGAAATCCAAAGGACTGTATTGTTGTCCCTTTAACTTCAGTGTCAACAGAGATATTCCAATAGTTGATTGAACATGCCTTGTTCAAACCTTGGAGGATAAGGAAGCGATAAGAAATGGATTTCCTAAGAACCGGTCACATGAAGCCAGCCTAATTTCCAAATCTGGCAAGGTTACCTAGTCTCGTGGGTAAAGAGGAAGCAGTAGAAGCAACATCCTGACTTCAGTGAGTCTTGTGGATCTCTCCCAGGCACTGGTTTCACAAGACACTGAAGGAAATTATTATCTAAATGGCATTTCCACAGAGCACAGCACATCTCATTGAAAAATCGCACTGAGTGAATCACTATCCACGGTTTAGGGTAGGGTTCAGCTTGCAGATCACCACACCTGTATTTGGGTGCCTGCACGTGGGTGCCCTACCTGCACGTGGGACAGCTCGACAGGGTCTAATGAACAATGCATGAGGGTGTCCAGGGCAAAGCAGGAAGGATGCTGAGTATCTCCTCATTGAACAAATGGACCTGGAATGCTTTCAGCTGCCTGTAGATCTATTCTAGGCATTGTGGGGTATTCCACCTGGCTTCCACCTGCTGCTCCAAAAGTCATAGATCCCCTGCAGGTCCTGTGCCACCCCCATGAAGATGTCTCACGTACATCTGAGCATCTCAGTTAGCATCATGCACATGTTCAAATTGCCAACAGAGCCTTCGATGTCCATTTTATTCAAAAGAAAACCCTCTACACACCAAGATTATCCAAATGCGCCCATATGTAGGTTCCTAAATTCAGATGTTTTAGTTCCTGTGTTGGTTTCAAATCTAGGGTGGGATTCAGTGGTTCATATGTAGATGGCTGTAGCAAGGTGGGGGTCGCCTCTTCTCCCAGATGTCAGGGGCAAGAGGAAACGGCCTCAAGTTGTGCCAGGATATTAGCTTGAATATTAGGAAACATTTCCTCAGAAAGAGTGGTCAGGCACTGACACAGACCGTTCAAGGAGAGGGTGGAGTCACCATCCCTGGAGGTGTTCACAAACTGGAGATGTGGCTCTGAGGGATATGGTTGTGGGCATGGTGGGGATGGGTTGGGGTTGGACTTGGTCATGCTTGAGTCCTTCTCCAACTTTAACAATTTTACGATCCTATGACTCTAACTGATATAATTTCATGCATAATAGTGTATCTGAGAAATCCACATGAGACTGGTGGACACAGCTCTACTTCCAGTGGGCTCTTTTCCTGGAAAAGCAAGTGGAGAAGGCAGGATGCAATTCCTAATGTGATGCTGGACATCTGCGGGCAAATGAATTTGACCCTTACTGGCAAGATAGGAGGACAGCCCTGTTTACCAGAGGTTTATAGACCACACATCATTTTCAGATAGTGGTAGCATGAGAAACTTTGCATACAAGGAGCCCCATTCATTTCTTGAACTGAAAAATCTTATTGACTCAAATGTTTTCTTTTCCTGCATTCCTCAATTTCGGCTAATTAGAGCAATCAGTTGGCTCCTGCAGCTTCCATCTAGCTGGGACCTGTGTCACAGGTATTTAAGTTCTCTTCCAAAAATACCTCGGTATCTCATCTTCCTTTTGAACTGTCACCTACTAAAAGTTCACTCTACCACATTTCTCTGGTGTCCTCCCCGCTGAGAGCACGTTTCATCCAATGGAGATGCACTTCCAGCCTCATTGCCTCAGCACTGTTTGTGCAACCGCTTGGCAGAGTTATGAATCATTTGTAATTTTTTATCTCACTGTTTTGATATGGAGAGTAGCTCAAAGGCACTGTTTATTAAATTTCTCCACCCTTGGCATTACCTTGAGTCTGCCCTTCGCTGCATCCACAAGAAAGTGGAAATCACTCTAACGTAATTGTGGGTCTCTGGATTTCTGTCTGACGGTGTTCTGGTTGCAGAGATAAGGTGAAACCAAGGCCTGGAAGAACATGAGAACTTATGTTCTCCTTGACATTGAGCAAGTTTGCCTTGCCTAGACATGGGACTTGTACTGAATCCAGATTCTCCATGGGGTGGAATATTGCTTTTACACTCATATTTTTCTCTTGCATGTTGTACCTTTTGCTGTTTCTGCCTCTGAACTCGCATGCTGCCAAACTGGAGGCTACAAGAAGAGCAGTAAGAGGGAATTTGCATCAGTCTTCTCACCTCTGGCACAAGGATGCACTGCCTCTCATTTATTAGAAACCTTAGCACAGAGCAAGACCATGAGCTGGAGGCTACCCACAGAGAGAGGTTACTTGCAACTGATTCCTTTGATTTTAGCCCTGTAATGTACCTCTCCTTACCTCCATTTCCCATCTGTTGATGGGACAGGTTGAATCCAAGACATGAGGAACATGCATTTAAAAAATGAGCAGCTCCAACAGCTTAAGCCAAAGGCTCAGTATTTCAAGCAGGAACATTTTCAGTGCAGTTCTGCTATACTCACTGCCAGGACGGAGTTATTAAACATGCTGCTTTTTGGTTTTGCAAGAGGATTTCACATTTCTTTGTAAAACATCGTGTAATAACCACTGTACAGCCTTCCTCTTTGCTTTGTGACTGGGTGCAGCAAAGCTGAGGTGCCCCTGGAAAGCTGAAGTGTGCTGCAAAGTGCAGAGCTGAAACTTTGGGACTGGGAAGCTTTCAACATCATAGACAACTGCAAGTTGTGAACTTTTTATTCTATTCTCTTTCTTCTCTCAACCTCTTTCCCTCCTCTGAAATTTTAGGTTTGAGCCAATCCCTTGCTTTCTTGAAGTGTGAAGCTGTTGCAAGGGTGTAATGGAGAAACCAAGTTATGGGATTGTAGTTGTACTATGAGAGACTTCTCCAGGCTTTTTGTGGCATTTTCTGCTTTCCTTTAAAGATGCTGTTCTGGAACCAAAGGATTTTTGAGAATACTTCTGTTTTCTTTTTCACTAACTTCACAATAAGCATGATCAATATGTCCCCTTGTTAACTCAGACCAACACCCAGAAGCTGCTCTTTGGTTAAGTGGAGACGAAGAAAGGAGTAAGACATACTTCTATATTTTTAGCATTTTCAATGCTGGAAGTCTTCAAGAAAAGGAAGAATGTCACATTGAGTGACATGATCTACTGTAGTGACAGGCATGGGTTGATGGTTAGACTTGAAGACCTCAGTGCTCTTCCAAAATTAATGATTCTATGGTTCTATGAACTCTCTAACAGCCTCTCCTGACTTTAATACCCTGAAAATCATAGAATCATAGAACCACCAAGGTTGGAAAAGACCTCCAAGATCATCCAGTCCACCTACCAGCAATATTTCCCACTGTCCACGTCCCTTAGTACAACACCTAAACGTTTCTTGAACAACTCCAGGGATGGTGACTCCACCACCTCCCTGGGCAGCCCATTCCAGTGCCTGACCACTCTTTCCCTAATGTCCAACCTGAATCTCCCCTGTTGCAACTTGAGGCCATTCCCTCTAGTTAAGCAGGAGAAGAGGCTGACCCCCACCTCTCCACAACCTCCTTTCAGGTATTTGGAGACAGCAATAAGGTCTCCCTTGAGCCTCCCATTTTTCAGGCCTCTGAATCAGCAGAAGCAGGGTTAAACAAAGACAGAACTCATGTACACTGACTTGGCACCAACTTCCAAGGGCCTTGAGGCTAAAACAAAACAAAACCAAAGAGGAAAAAAAAAAAAAAAGAAGAAAAAAGAAAAAAAAAAGAGAAAAACAAGTTTTGTTTCCAAATAAACAAGTTTCCTCTCCCCTCAGGTATGGGGCTAGCTCAATTAAATTACGCTCATCTGCCAAGGCCTGTGCACCATGTGGATTCGGTTACTGCCTTTGCAAGAATGTGTGTGATGCTCCAGGCTCTGAGAAAGGCTACAGCTGACCCCACCCCTCCCTCCAATGCCCTTCTCTGTGCAAGCTGTGTTTTCTCCTTGCCTGCTAGGGTTTTTTTTTTATTGCAGTTGTTGTTCTGTTGTTGTTGTTGTTGTTTCTCGTAAGCCCAGCCCTGCCTGAGCCCTGTGCCTCCATCTGAGTTGGATGCTAATTGCTTGCAGTTAGGTTCAACGTGTCTGTGTTTGCACAAAGGCTCACTTGGCAGAGAGTAGGGAGAGGTGGGGGGATAACAGCTCGTGCTCAGGGGAGCTGTGTTAGAGCTGTGCTCTGAGCAGGTTGCACCACAGATGAGGAACCTGAGCAACCTGACTGGTTCATTTCCACTTACTGGGCGACTTCTTTGCACTTGTCTAATTTTATTTTGATCCAGAGTCACCTTTCTTTTAATTCTTCAGCTATCTTCTACTCTGACAGCACTTCCCACAGACCCCTTTCTGAGGTAGGATAGTAAAAACAGAGTCAATACCACCTCTGTTGAAGTCACTCTAGCATCAGAATGGAATTCTACAGGTCTGGAGACTTTTACCACTTGAGATCCTCAGTAAATTGAAAATACATTTGTATTTTTCACCAAAGGAACAAATACCCTGGCATACTGGGTCTTTGTAAACCAGCTGTGTGCATTATCTGATAAATTCAGATGTCACTTACTGCAGAGACATGCTGATTTTCATTGTCTGAGGCAGGTTTGTAGGAGGTTTGTGCATCTTGCCCTTGAACAGGTGCGTCTATCTTCACAGCCAGTGCTTGTAATTGTGATTTTTCCTATGAAAAAATATGACCTGCAACTGCTCTGGGAAGATATCCTTTCAACTGGGGAGCCCAGTACTGTGCACAATGCTCCAGCTGTGTTCCAGGGCAGAGCAGAGGGGAGGAACACCTCTCTTGCACTGCTGACCATGCTCTGTGCCATGGACCCCAGGGGTCCCATTGGACTTCTTGGCCACCAGTACTCACTGCTAACTCATGGCCACCCTGTGGTCAACCATTGGTCAACTGTTGGTCAATCACTGCCCAACTGTTGGCCACCAGGACCTCAGGTCCTTCTCTGCAGAGTTCATTTCCAGCAACTCACCCCACAACCTGTACCCATGCATATGGTTATTCCTCCCCAGGTGCAGGATCCTACACTTGCCTTTGCTGAACCTCATCAGGTTCCTCTCCATCCAACTCTCAGCCCACCCAGGTCTCATGAGTGCTTACTTTGGTCGCAATTTTGAAAGCTTCCTGTTGATTTTTCTCAACAAAATGATTATTCTGCAATCTCACCTCCCTCCCACACATTCTCACCTCTTCCAGACTGGCCAGTTTTAAAACTTCTTGGCAAAGAGAGGGTAATCTTGAAGCTTAACTGAAGCTATCTGCAGATGTCATAAAAAGCAATAGCTAGGTGGGAAAGATTTGCATTTAGTGCATCCTCAGAGGGCCTTTCTCTAGCCTCAGAGCTATCAGCCAGCTGGCCATCAGCACATACTACCAGCTAATCAGCAAGCTGTGAGCATGAACCTAAAGCACATCGCCTTTCCTTCAGGCATAATATGAGGCAACACAGGAAGGAAGTGAAAAATAATAGTCTAAGGCAGAGTTTCAGTGTAGTTTTGCATGAACACCAGGAAGGATCCTGGGGACAGTGACAGCACCAATCATTTCTGGCATGTTATGACGTTGCTGATACAAAGGAAAGGGTTTAATCAGTTTTTCCTTCAAATAGATACCTATGAAGCTCTCAAAGCTGCAAAGCCAGTTGGATTCAATTGTGGAGATCTTTGATATTGCATTGAACAGGTCCTTTACCTGCAGCCCCTCTCTCACCACTTCTATTCCCCAGAACTACTGGGAGGTGCCATTGGCTTCACCCATCCAGTTGGGTGGGAGGCAATGAAAAGCATCAGAGACTTCAGGACTTGAGTACAACAGTGTTTATGACCTCAGACAAACGAGAGCACCAGGCCACAGAAATGAAAATCTCCAAGCTCTGGAAATACCAGCACAGCTTCATTGCCCCTGCCATGTGCCTGCAGTCAGGCAGGATGAACCATTGCCTCAGTCCATTTTGCACCTGGGAAAGACACCAGGCCTTGCACATTTGACCTTTCCTCTGTTTTTGTTCTCTCTTTGCTAGGGAAACCCCTGTTGACATTAATAATATTCTTTGCAGGTGAAGGGTAGGTAATAGCTGAGTAAGGACCTTTAGGCTGGGTTCAGGATGAGTAAGTGGAAAATCCCTGAATTTGAGCCTGGCTGTATAATGGGGCCAGAAAAGAGTTCCTGCCAGCTCAATTTTCCTGGCTATATAATGGGGCAGCAAGACAATCCCAGCTCCTGAAAGCAAGGTAATTAATAATGGAAAGGTGTTTTGGCCATTGTGATTGTTGTGGGTGATTCAGGACCTTTTGCTGATCTTAACTAAGCTAACTGACGCAAGCTGCCCACCCCACAGGTCAGCCTGCATGGAAGCTGAGGCTGAAATGTGAAACAACACGTCCTCTGCTGGAAGGTTTGGCTCCGGAATGGCCGCTCAATTGGAAGCACTTTGTTGAAGCACTCTTTTGATGCCATGGCAGGTATGACCAGCTGGGATCTGAAGGATTTGGACCAGGCTGTGGTGTGGGGTATTTGATCAGCTGTGTGATCCAATAAATGGTTCTTTTGGTCAAACCTTAAACGTCTGTGGGGCAGCAACAATGTCTTTCTGTCTTTGTCTAGCACACCTATTGTGGAGAGGTCCCCATCCAGCTTTGTAACTCTAACCAATAACAACAAATGAAGAGTAAAAGATGGTTCTCAATGCCAAAGAGAAAAAGCTTCCTGTTTTTCAGCAGTGTTTGAAGAAGTGGGAAGGGATTTCAGTGCTGTTAGGGACCAAAGCACGTGCCAAGGCAGAGAAGGCATTGCTGTGAAGTAAGAGGTATCCCATGATAGGCCATGAAGATAACATGAAGAAAAGGGTGGAAAACAAGGCGAGTTCAAGGCAGCAGCTGGGGAAGGAAGACGTGGAGGTGGAAAAGGTGTGGGATTGTGTTGAAAGGGGTGTGGAGGCGTAGGGTGGGGTAGGCAAAGTGATGCCAAAGGCCTCAAAGAGTTTGGCAATCTGTGGGTAAGAAAGGGCAAGACAAACTGTGACAGGGTCAAGGACAGCATCTGTCCCCTGCAGATTGCTCTGAGGCAGCACAGCTGGGAGGGCAAAGGAGCAGCCAGAGGGATAGCTGCAATATGCACACCCATGTCCCATGCCTTGCTGCATGGAATCAGCCAGGGGAATGCAAAAAAGAAAGCGGGGCTGAGAGTCTGAGCCAAGAAACAAAGATTATCAAGTAATCCCAAAGAATCTTTTTCCTAATGCTGAGCCATTCTGTTTCTCTCAGGTAATAGCTTAATTGCCCCCAAAATATCAAATTCATGTCCATTATTTGAGCTGCTTTTGGTAACCAGTTAAAATAATAACAATAAAAAATGTCAGAGGGATAAAACAAAAGCAAAATGAAATGGCTTAACTTGCCCATCTGATTTTTTTCTCCTTCTGAAATTTCATTATGGGAATATGTTTACAGATAAAAACCACTGTAATTCATCTTGGTCAAAGGATACAATCCATTCATCCTAAAAGAGAATTCTAGCAGCTTGCACAGCTGAGAAACTCAGTCTTTTTCTTGGGTTTGGTTAAGAGCAGACCTGTGTTTTTTTAGCTCCCAAATCAACAGCTCAGCTATTTAAGTGCACAGCCCCACTGTGATGGCCAGAGAGATGTCTGGGTGAAAAGTTAAACTTTGCTTTTCATTTAGGGCCCAAACAAGTTTCATCTTGTTTAGCATACGATTATTATGACCTGTCTAAAATGTCCACTCTTCTACTTCTTCAGAGTATCTTTAAAAATACTCTCAAGAGGGACAATCTCCATCAGTGGCTCAGCACCTGGAAACAACGAGCTTCTTACATAGTGCCAGGCATCTCTCTTGTAACTGCATCAGATATCTCAGAAGCAGGCAGAGTATGTTTAAGCAGGTTCTTGAACAGTACTGACACTTCTCAACACATGCTATCAGTGATTCCAAACCCTACTCCCTGGATACCAAGACTCATTGATACACAGATTTACGTGTTGGAGAAAAAGAGAGAACTTCATATCCCATGTGCACACCACACCAACATCAGTCCTTATCTCTGGGGTAAAGTTGGAGGTTGGAGACTTTCCCAGAGTCAGATGGGTTCAGATAGTCAAAGGCTGAGGATCTGCTCATTGCCTTCTGTCCAAAGCTCCCTCTGAGACAGGCCTTGCTTTGGATCATCTTCAAAGCATACTCCAGGTTACAGATAACAGCATGGAACAAACGAGGCCAAGGGTAGAATGAGTTCTTCAAGCATGTACAGAGAAGAGCAACAAAGCCAGAGAAAGGTCCAAAAAACAAGAATTATGAGGAATGACTGAGGTAACTGGGGCTGTTTAATCTGCAGAAGGGAACTGAGTGGAGAACCTCATTCTTCTCTTCAGTGACCTGAAATGAGGTTGCAGCAAAGAGATGTTGGTCTCTTTTCTGAAATGACAGATGACATGATGCAAGGAAATGGTCTCAAGTTTAGGTTTAGAAGGTTTAGATGGGACATTAGGTAGAATTTCTTCATGGAGATAGTGGTCAAGCATTGCAGTGGGTTGCCCATTGTGGTGTAGTTCTCATCCCTGGAAATATTTAAGAGATGTGTGAACATGGCATTGAAGAATACAGTTTAGTGGTGGGAGTTGGTAAGTCAGGTTGATGGCTGGACTTGATGATAAGATCTGTCCCAACCTACATGAGTTTATGATTCTATAACCATACGGTGGGCTTGAAGGGACCACTTGGTGTTTGTGGCTTCTACTATGGAATAAGGATTGTTTCATATAACTTCTTCCAAGTTTGCTCTGTGAGTGTCCAAGGATATCAGTCATGACTTTGGATGCAAACTCCATGGGACTGTTATCATCCTACACCTGAGAAGCCTTGGATATGCGGTCATCACTAAATGTCCTGTTTCAACACAACCTTGAAACTAAGTGAAAACCATGAACCCAAATGTCAGCAGCTCAGTGTTTTGTAGGCTTCTGTAGAGGGATGCAAGACTAAAGGTGAGGAGTATATGGAGGAAAAGGCTGGCATACGGGATAAACCTTTGCCTGCAGAGTAAGGAGACAAAAAGTCTTCAGTCAAAGGTGACATTAGTCATCTTTCTTGATGTAAATCAAGAAAAATCCTACGATGCTTGTCAATAGGGCAAGAGATAATGGCTTTAAGTTGCACCAGGGGAGGTTCAGGTTAGATATCTCTAAAAGACTGGCCAGGCACTGGCACAGGCCCAGGGAGGTGGGAGAGTCACTGTCTATGTAGGCACTCAAGAACAATGGAGATGTGGCACTGAGGGACATGGTCAGTGGCCATGGTGGCATGGGTTGAGGTTGGACTCGGTGATCTGAGATATCTTTTCCAACCTCCATGATTCTATCTGTCTTCTGTTTGAGGCCAGTGCTTTGGAGGTGCATCCTTCACAAATGCACGCAGATAAAGAGTTGTCTGTCCCTACGTCTCTCTTCTCTTTCAGGACATCTTCTTGTAAATCCAGCTGGGTTTGAGGGTATCCTCCAAGGATAAAGGCACTGGTTTTGTAAAAGTCAGCAGGGAGATGATAGCAGAATTCCTGAAATCTTGGGGGAGAGGTAGGGGTGGCACAGGTATCCAGACAGGCTGAGCCTGTGGGAGCAGGTACTGTCCGCCCTGCCCTAAGAGGGCTGCCAGGTATGGGTGCAGACAGGCCTTGAGGGAGTGGTGGTCAAAAGAGGCAAATCAAGTGTTGGGATGTTTTAACGAGGCAAGGTTTATAAGGAGGGTGTGAGCATGTGTCTGTGTGCACGCACATCTACATTAGCTGGCCTAATGAAAGATGCATCACCTCTCTCTGCAGACCTTGCTTCTCCTGACTTCATTGTGAGCTGCAACAACATGATTAGGATGGAAGATGGAAAATGAGGAAATGAGTGCAGCATATCATACACACACACACAGAAAATGTAATATACAGTTACACAGGAAACCTCTGGCTTGTACAAGCCGCTTTCCTGGAGCGTTCAAGATCAAACTGGATGGGTCTTTGGGCAAAGTGATCTAGTGAGAGATGTCCCTTCCCATGGAGGTTGAAACTGGTTGATCCATCACGGCCTGTGAAAGCATTAGGAAGAAAAACACTCCCATTTTGTCCTAGCTCCCACACATGCTGCTTTTTCATCCTCAATTCAGCCCTAATGTAGCCATAAGCAACAGCTGTGGGCCAATTCAGTTGCCAATGTGTAGAGTTCTAGTGATTCTCCATATACTCAGGGATATCTGAGACATCCATGAGGGGCTGGCAAACCAAGGACCAGCTGTTCTTCTGCAATGACAGTGGAGGCAAGTGGGCCATCCTATGTCCACTAAGGTGACTGGATCACCACTGACTGCATTGGGAGTTCAAGTCCATTGCACAAAAATAAAACACATACCCAGGCACCAACAGTGAGCATTTATCCAAGCAAGACAAGTATTTCTCTTAATAGCAATGGAAGGTAGGGTGATGGAAGGGTTGAGAGGAGACTCAACAGGACAACTCAGGACACCCAGGCTGATGGTCTACAGTGAGATTTGATGTTGAGAGTGCCTCCAAACCACATCTTCAGAAGCTGTTGGGTGAACTCAGAACGTCCGGAGCTCAGTGCTTCTCTAGCAGTTCCAAATTTGCAATGAGAAGACAGAGAAAAAGTGACAAATAATTTCTTCCATGTCTGAACCTCAGTTTATAAGGAAATAAGGGTACATGGAATCATAGAATCATAAAGATTGGAAAAGATCTCTAAGACCATCAGGTCCAACCTCCAGTCAACCCATCCCCACTATGCCCTTTGACCTTGACTATTAATGCCACATGTACACGTTTCTTGAACACCGCCGGGATATACACATACATTTTCCAGGGGGAAGAATTACAATGTATAAAAGCTAGATAAGAAACCCAAAGAGAAAAAAATCTAACTAGACACAAGACTTGAGTGAGTACAAATAGACTTTTTGTTTCTGTAGGTCCCCCTCCATCTCTAACGCATGGATGTCCAAACTTTTGCCTTGCTATATTGAGTGAAGAAGAATTGTCTTGGGCCATATCTACAGAGTTCATCTAGTTCCATTACTTTTGGAACAGCCCTCATTAAACATATGATATAGTAATGTATATAAAGTAAGAAAACTTTTTTTTTTTTTATTAATTAAAACATATACAAAAGAGAGCAACAAAAACATAAAACTAGTAAGATGTGTGACCTTGTTTTTGTGAAACTAACACATCAGTTTGGTTCAGTGACAGTGGTTGCAATTCTTAGTGAGGTCTCAAGGTGTTGAGTAGAGATTTTTGATGAAATTTTACTCTTCTTATAGTTCATCCTTCAAGATACTTGTTCACAAATGTACATACTGCCAAAAAGCAGTGACATGAATAAGGCATGACTGTGAAATGAGGGATATTTCTCTGTGGTAAGGGAGCTACATCATGAGCTGTGCTGGGCTGCAGGTTGGACATGCTTGCTTTAATGCTTTCATTAAACCACTTGCTGTCTGCATATAGGAGCTTCACTATCAAATAACTGCAGGGCTGAAACTGCAGTCAAAGCAAGTCTTGAGTGCCAGTTTCACCATAGGACCACCCTATGAGCTCAATGAGGCATGCTCAACTCATAGAACCATAGAATCACCAAGGTTGGAAAAGACCTCCAAGATAATCCTGTCTCACCATCTATCCACTACCAATATTTTACCTCTAAACCATGTCCCTTAGTACAACATCTACATGTAGGCCTGTAGCATTGCCTGTGATTGTTGTGGCCAAGGTGCCAAAGGACCCGATGCTTGGTCTTGCTGAACTTAATCTTGATGGGAAACCAGAATAGCTCAACTATAACATGATGACATCCCATACGTGTCTCTTTCTGCCAGGAACAGGACCTTTAAAGTCTGGAGGTTTTGTGAGAGGGCTTCATAGTTGAACAGAGAGATGACAAAATGAGGAGCAGATGGGGCTGGGAAACCACTTACAGGTTCTCCAAACCCTGCAGCAGTTTGTCCTCCCTCCATCTTTTCTGAGTCGGGTTTCTGCTCCTTTCCAGAAGCAGAAGTCAGGAGTAATTCCCCTTGGAAAAACTGCAGGAGGGAATTTCAAGCAGGCAGAAGGTAATTATCCAGCCTGGAATTTCTCCAGGCCATCATCTTAACATGCGAGACAAGGAGAAAACAAAAAATGCAAGGGGATCTTTGACCACAGGCAGTGCCAGGAAGTTAGCCTGAGCACATTCCCTTTGTTTGAGCACCTCAATTGAGATGAATAGCTTTGAGCAGTTCACAGGTTTGAGATCTGTGGTGTGCCTATGCTGCAGAAAACCTTCCTTCCCCAGCCTGCTATTCCTCCAGGAGGAGACACACCTCTGATAGGAAGGCAGGTGCCTGGGGTAATGGGGGTAGGGAGAAAAGTGCACGTCAGGGTTTAATAAAACAACGTGTCCACCCAACCTATGATTTTCTTTGGAAACCCAAACAGGGAATTTTCCAACCACCTGGCATTCACTTTTCCATTCACGTTAACCTTGGTGATGCTCCCTGTGCTGCACTCGTCTCCCCAGCATGAGAAATGAGGTAGAGCCACCTCACCTCTCCAACCAAACCCATTCCTTTCAGCCTCTGCGTGCAGCTGCAGGTCCTCAGATGCCCCCTACTCAGTCACCATGCCCCAGGCTCTGAGCTAAGGCAGTAACTGCTGATGATGTGACAAGATCAGGACTAACAAGTGAGGCTCCAACACCAGGCTAAGGGGTGACCAGAGTGACCACCCCACAGCCACAAGACCCCTCGAGAAGGCGAGGTTGGTCAAAGCTCCTGTCTTCTTGCCACCCTCTCCCTTCTAGGTGAAAAATTGAAGTTTTATCAGACATGCAAATTCAGGTTTTGGAAACCCCATCTGAATGGAAGAACTGGGAGGCTTTCGCAGGTTCTCCATGTTAAGAGCTGTCAGCTGTTGCTGAACACCTCATTACCTCATGGGTATCTGAACACTTTGCTTGCACACCCCTACAATATACTAACCAAATTACAGAGAAAATACAAGGCAGCTCCCCAGAGTGAGTGAGATTTTCCCTTATTCAGAACCCTTCTCCTCAAGATTGGGCTGGGATCTCTTGGTGCTGCCATAGAGGGTATTTTGATTAAGGTTCCCAGCCCACATCTGCTCACCAGCAGGCACCAAGAGAGAAGAGGAGCACATAAACACTTCAGAGTGTCTTGGTAGAATGCTCCAACTCATAGAAGTCACCTCAGCAGCCCTGCAAAACCAAGCCCCAGCCTCCCACGCCCCAAATGAGCACGTTCTCCTCGGAGCACAGAGCCATAGATCTCACCCCATCTAACGAGCCATCTCCCACTCTATCTCTGCCCCACAGCAGGAAGAACAAAACCATTGCTATCAGATGTTCACTCAACCCATGCTCAAAGCCCTCCTGCTCCCCAGGCAGCTGATTCCCACTGTTCATTATCCTCACCGCTGCAGTTGTTCCCTCTTTTCCTGATCTAAATCTTCCTCATCATGGTTTCTTCTTCTATCCACTATACATACAGAGAGGAGGTTATACCCTTCCTCTTTGCAGCCAACTTTCCTGGCCTTAAAAAGCCATACCATTTTCCCTCTTTTCTAAACTAAACAGCATTAGCCCTATGAGAATTTTCTGCTTTTTGATACCAGGCCATTTTTTTTCCCCCTAGGTAAGTCTGCAGTTCGGTCTCTTTGAAGATACCCTTGAGCCATCCTTCTTTGTACCCAACTACCTTACACCCTTACCCACTGCAGGTCTCTATGGGCACTCAGTATTCAGGGGCCAGCGCTGTCACAGGCGTGTGATCCATGCAGCAAGGATTTGTCCATTACTTTCACAACAATGCATTTCAGTTACTCAAGTGGACAAGTAGATTACTTCCTGAGAGAGGCAATAGGCGGGTTTTGCCAGGTAGCTCAGTCACTGGGAGGAGATAGAGAGGTTGCAAGTGTATAACAGTCACATGGAAGCATCTCAGTTCCTACCAGCATGCCCCGTGTGTCAACACTAAATACTGTTAATATACACTCTACCTACAACATACTGGAATACTCTTACAGTGATCACATCACACAGAACCACAGGATCACAAAGAGGTGGCAGGGGATCTCTGGGGGTCATTTGGTCAGTCCTTCTACTCAAGCAAGGTGCTGAGTGCTCAGGACCATAGAGTCATGGAATATCCCAAGTTGGAAGGGATTCATAAAGACCATCAAGTCCAACTCCTGGCTCCACACAGGACCAGCCAAAAATCAGACCATATGAGTGTTGCTTCTTGAATTCTAGCAGCTTGGTGCCATGACCACTGTCCTGGGGAGCCTGTTCCACCACCTTCTGGTGAAGAAAGCTTTCCTCATATCCAGCCTGAATTTCGCCTGTTGCAACTCCATGCTGTAACTTGATTTTTTTTTCCCCAGTACTTGCTAACATCCTTTTTTTTTTTTTCTGAGTTGCCTACACACATAGAAAATCAATTCAAATATCTCCTATACTTTAGATCTCAATTGATTTTGTACTGTGTAAAAACATATATTTGAAAATCTGGGCCCTCTCCATGGGACTGCATACAGATAAAAATACTCACATGCTGCAGAAGGAATTGCCCTGAGAAATACAGAATCATGGAATGATTATGGTTGGAGAAGACTTCTGAGATCCCCAAGCCCAACCCCAACCTATCCCACCATGCCCAATGACCATGTCCCTCAGTGCCACATCTCCACAGTATTGGAACACCTCCAGGGTCAGTGATCCCACCACTCCCTGGGCAGTCTGTGCCAATATCTGACCATTCTTTTTGAGAATAAATGTTTCCTAGCATCCAACCTGACCCTTCACTGGTGAAACATTAGGCTGTTCCCTCTTGCCCTGCTTGAGGGCACAGGATTCGTCTGACTTCTCAGGACATCACATATGAGACTCAAAGATCCTTTCAGCCCCACCACGGGACCTTTCCCAAAATGCCAGAACACACAAGCATCTTTTGCAAGAGTAGAAGAGGAGGAAGTGGAAGCAAAGCTGCCTTGCACCTTGCAGCTGACTGCTGGTGGTTGGCTCACTCACCCGGAAAGCAGCAGACCTTGGGTTCACTCTCAGTTCACCTCCCAGGGAGGTCACACTACTCTGCAGTGAATTTTGTTCTTTTTAATATTCCAAATCTTTTCCTCCGCTGCACATATCAGTAGCAGAAGCAGAAGGAGCATTTAAGTGATGATAGCTGATAACAGTGCTCACCTAGGAGGATGAGATTGTGACTTTAAACCCTCTCCAGGTGAGATCTGCGCCTGGGGCTTGGTGAAAGATCTAGCTACTGTACAAAAGCTGCATGATGGCAAGCCCATTGCTGCTTTCTTTCAGGAGATGCATCCTACCCCTGTCTGCAGACAGGTTCAAGCATTGTACCCGTGGCCTAAGCTCCTCAACATGGACTCCTTTCTGCTTACTTTTGGGATACCAGCAGGGCTTGGGTGGGGGTCACTATGCAAAACTGGATGCACAGGATAGTTCAGGACTTGCACAGGCCAGCAGCTCCAGCCAAACAGAAGCCTTTTGCAGAAGTGACTGCCTTCACCCACAGGTCAGACGAGGGTCAGATGGAGGGCACAAGGTGAGGCTGGAGCACCATTTGGGTCAGGGTGTCTCCATCCTGTCTTTGTCATCCTGGGAGCCATTTCAAGAGCATGACTTGTGGTAAAGCCACTTTGCATCTTGGTGACTCAGGTTCCCGTGAAGCGGGGCTCACACTTCCCTGCCTCAGAGGAGTAAGGCAAAGGTAGATGTAAGAGATGACAATCACCAAGCTGTTTAGATAGGCAGTTAACAAGCAGGTGGAGCACACAGTCTGTCCCATATTGCAGCTTGCCTTGCCCCCCCCCTCTTCCCCCTGTTTCCCCTGGCTGCAGTAGGAGAGCAGAGTGCATCCTCACATTGTCCAAAGCTCTGCCTCACAATCTTGGAGCAATGGGTAGGCTAAAAGCCAACACACATATGACTGCCTTATAGGAAGAAGCACAGCATTAGCTCTCATCTATCTTTTAAAAAATGCCTTTCTACAGAGAATATAAAAGATATTTTTGAGCTATGGAGTACATGATTCACAAAAGACTGCTGAAAATCCCATATCCAAGCAATCAACCACGAGCAGGGTCACCAACCAGCCTGGTCTACTGGTTGGTGGCCCTGCTCGTGGCAGGAGGGTTGAAACTAGGTGATCATTATGGTCCTTTTCAACCCAGGCCATTCTATGATTCTGTGATTCAACCCTGCTCGGCTTATCCCAGGACTTTGTATAATAGCAGCAGGAGTCAGAGCCGGGAGAGTCCTCGCTCTCCAACTTATAATCGCTTAAGGAGTGTCCCCTAATATAATTAACAAGGGTGCTTTAATTAAGGGCCCAAAGTAATAATGCTCAAAACAACTCCATCTGCTGCAGGGGGAGGGAAGACACATATATAAATGCATATATTATATATGCTATATAGCTAGAAATAAATGAGGCTGTGGTAGTGGGTGCTATTTCCAAAGGGTGAGGATGTGAGTCTGGTCTGTGTCCTATCATTATGTACCGTGAAATCACCCAACATCAAAGGAGCATGAAAGGAATGCGGTGAATGCCGCCTCACCATAATTGTCTGGAAAATTAAAGTTCAGTTGTGCCAGCCATTGTGTGTTAAATACCCTTAGGCGGGAAGGTCGATCCTGGAGCAAGAAGGTGTGTCTTGCAGCCGGGCCAGGCAGCATTTCTAAACAACTGGCACTCGCCAGCTGGTTCCCAACTATTTGGGCACTGGGTTCCAGTCCCATATTGGCAAAGGGTCGCCCTGGGGCTCGGAGCGCGAAGACGAAGCCTAATGGACTTACTCATCCTTGGGTCAATAAATCAATAGGAGGTTCCTTGAGTAAGAAATGAGTAAACAGCCACACAAGCCAAGGAGATTTTAGCCAAGGCTTAGGGAGAACTTGAGGATTTGCCCAGCAAAAGGCTTGGCTGGCGTTTTGCTTGGGTGAATGTGGGGCTAAGGAGAGGGGATGGGTTACCAGCAACACCTTGCACTTGTCAGTGCTGTGTGTTTGGCCCTTCCCATGGCCCCAAAAGCCAAACAGGGTGGCAAGCTGCAGGAATTCAGTAGGAAAGCCCTTCTCCTTGCTCCCCAACATGCACAACACACCCACCCTAATGGTGCCCAACCGGCCAGGCCAGTGTGCTCACCTCCTGTGCAATCAGCACCGGGCAGTTTGCTATTCCTGAACCCACTTTTCTTTCAGCTCTGGCTCCAGTGCTTCAAACAAGAGCATGTCCGCAGTTTTCTACATGGTAAGCCCTCTCCTTGTGCCACAGATCCTAAACGCTGGCCCTTCTTGACTGACCCAAAGTGAGCAATGCTGATTCCAAACTCATTTTTGCCTCTGTTAGCAGCCTAATTGCTGACCTGCATCCTCTCTCTGCAGTGTTCAGAGGCACAGTGCTGCTTTACAGGCATTCCATCCACACCTGCAAATGATGGGGAGAGAGGGAACCCACAGGAAGAGCAACAGGTAGAGCTGGAGAAGCTGCTCCTTCCACCACCCATCAGGGCTCCTGCACTGTGCTTTTATAAATTTGTACACTAGGCCCTAGAGAAGCCGTGGCACTTTTTGCAAGAGGAACATTGCTCTACTGCCCTGGCTGGGCTTCAGCTCCTCCATCTACTCCCGCTTGCTTTTGCAGTTTCGTTTGGAGATGTTCCTTACCTCCCCTGGGATGTTTAAAACTAGTCTGGACAAAGTACAGGACAGAGGAACGAGCACGTAGGGGTAGAGGGATGGAGTAAATTACTTAATGAGTTTTTTCCCAGCCCTAACGCCTGTGATCGTATGACTTCACCTCCTAAACAAGCTGTTGCTTAACACTGCTGGCGCAGAGCGCTGCTGCGTTCCACCCCAGAGATGACCGCGTTTCAATGGGAGGCGAGCGGGCCCCCCTCTATTTATGGCTTGCAAAATGATTTATGATCTATTGGAATGAAAAGTGCAATATGAATGTCAGGTATTATAAACTGCTGTTGGGCTTCTGCTTCTGAAAACGCTCCCCTTTGAGTTTTTGAACTGTTTAATGGCAAGATAATATCCACAGCAACAACCCAAATTACAGGCTCCTTTAGGCAACTCATTAATATTGTTTTATAAATGAATATAATATTCCTGGGCAAAAGTTGAAAGTGCTTAAACCCTCTTCTTTTATTTTTTAATGGCAAAATACCCAGAAACAATTTTCAACATCCAATAATTATGATTATTAATAACTCGCATTTATGTACTACCTTTGATCACAACGCCTGCTACAAACAATCGTGTATATATGCAAGAACACACACACGTGCAGAACCAGTATCTCAGCATAGTACTGGGATATCAGTCCTCCTATCACGAGATCCCAGAAAATGCTGCATAATGCTGCAAGATTCGCTCACATCAGCTTTTCTCATCTCTCTGTTCGCCCTCAAAAATCATCCCTGCGCAACAGCCCTGAATGAGCATCGTATGCAACCAAAATTGCAGCAGGAGCCTTTGGGGTTCTGTTGTTTTTGATTTGGGGTTTCTTTTTCTTTTCTAAGCTGAGAGGTGATTAGCAAAGCTGGAAACGAGCCAGGGCTAACACACCTACTCTTGCAAAATTGCCAGGGGGACTCTGAAAGATTACAGAAGCGGCCAAATGTTTGGCTTTCCATCTCACCCAGGGATGCTGCTTGCTTCAGGATCCCTTGCGAAGGGCTGTGCTGCAGCTCCAGGAGAAGCAATCCATGGACAAAATGGGCAGAAGTAGTAAGGAAGACTGCCATGCAGGACATAGCCTGCAGTCACTGTAATTAATCCAAACATTTTAGATGCAGTGATGCTTCTTTGTAGGGTTTTTCTTAGCCACGTGGGTCTCTGCATCCCTGGCAATGGGCAAGAGGCACAGCTGCCTCAGCACCTAAAGGGGGGCTGTTAGAAAGGACAGACTCTGCAGCAGGGCCTGTTGTGACTGGACAAGGAGAAATGATTACAAACTGAAAGAGGGGAGAATTAGACTGGATATAAGGGTGAGGTTTTTTACGCTAAGGATGGAGAGGCACTGGCAGAGGTTGCCCAGTGAGGTGGTGGATGCCCCATCCCTGGAGACACCCAAGTCAGGCTGGATGGGGCTCTGAGCACCTGATGGAGCTGTGGGTGTTTCTGTTCATTGCAGGGAGTGGGACCAAATGGCCTTTAAGGGTCCCTTCCAACTCAATCCATTCTGTGACTCTCCTCCTGCCTTGTCTATGAGGAACAGCAGAGTTGGCACAGTTATGCTTCTGGTACAGTTTTACAGTCAAATCCACAGTGATTCTTGCTTATTTACCTCCTCCTTGCAAGACATCACCACAGAAAGCACTGAAAGTCCTGATCATGCATGTATTAGATATTTCTCTCTGTTGCCCAGTACCTAAACCCACTGTTGGTTGCTGATACCCTTGTGAGGCCTTAGTGCAGCCAAGATTTAGATTTGTGCTCCATTTTACCTCTAAGCAGAGGCAGTATCTGACTCATGGGGGCCAACAGGCAGAGATTAATGTGGGAGCCCCAGACCTCCTCCCAAGCACACCCTGCATGACTTGCATCAATATTTATCTCATCTTGTGGGGCTCCTTTAGCCTCAGAAAATTACCCTTGTGGCTCACCCCTAAGAGAAGCTCAGTAATAGTCCTCCAGGAGAGAAACCAGTCTGGAGGAAACAGGGAGTGAGGATGCTGGAGGAAGCTGCCTTGAGGGAGAAAGGGTGGACAAGGAGGTAGAAAAGTGGAATAGTGAAGCACCAGCACAGGTTGACCAGAGAGGTGGTGGTCAGCCTGAATGAGTATCTGATGGAGCTGTGGGTGTTCCTGATCATTGCAGGGGAGCTGGACAGGAGGATTTCTAATGGTCTCTTCCAACCCAAACCATTCTATGATTCTACATGTAGAAGCACAGTCTGCAGTTGGTAATTTGTCCACTGAAATCCACTCCACAAAACTCTCCATGAGCACTGGGATATTTCCTGAAGAACAGCTGAAGAAAATCCTGACGAGGATGGAGGGGAAGAACAAAAGCCCAGCAGATGTGGGCAGCAAGGGAAGAGCGAAGGAAATGGGGATGGATTGTCCAGGGAAGGCAATGGGAGCAAGATGGGAATCTGCTCGTGTGAGGAAGAGGATGATCTGATTGCTGTGCCCTTGCTGGTTAGGACAAGGAGTCCTGAATTTAAATTCCTGCAAGGGAGATTGATGTGAGACACCAGGGAAAACACAGATAAGGAAAGAGAAGTACCAGAATAGACTGTCAGGAAGGGGGTAAAATAGCCATCACTGGATGTTTTCAGGAACAATTTAGACAATATCTGTCAGGAATGACGCAGGTAAAGCTCATCCTGCCTTGGGGCAAGGAGGAGGACTGGATGACCTCTAGACTTCCCTCCCTCTCCCAGCTCCTTTGGTTTGGTGACTTTTCAGTGCTGTTTATTCCCTTGATCTCATCAAGACCTTAGCCCAAACCAGACCATAGGCCCAAAAACAGGACAGTCTGTCAGAGCAGAGAGACAGCACAGCATGGATACGCAGTAGACCCACAAGCTCTCAAGGGTTTTACATGGGAACATACCAAGACTCAGTGCATTCTCATAGGAATGAAGATCCCATAGGAGCAAATGGTGATGTGGATCACAGGACAAAGGGGCAATGAGACCTTCAAAGCCAGACAATAGAGAACAAGATGTCCCACATGCTCCATCTGCCCCAAATTCATTTTACACCCAAAATGGGTTTACAAACCCATTTTACACAGAAAAACCAATAGTCACAACCCGGACTTGGAGGAATAAATTGCCCCTGTTGGGGAAAGATACTGTGGAAACACGGATTGTTATATACATTTTTTTCTGTGTTCCATGTTATTTACAGGGATCCTTTTTCTCTCCCCCCCTCCCTCCCTAAAATTCATGATTTGCCTTTTTATATATAGATATGTAGATATATTTGTATTACTATTTTAAAAGGACCGGCGCCGGGGCGGAACTAGACAGATAAGCAGTGGGAAGCTGCTTTCCTGACCTTGTGGGCCAGATTTTCTGGCACGGTGCAAGTCAAACTCCCTCCATTGTACTCCTTCCAAGGAGACCAATTTTCACCCACTGAGGATAATAGAGCCAGGCTCATTTACACCAGCTGATGAGCTGCCTCATGACTGTCCAAGATCCCAGATGTGCGTTTCACAACAGCAGAGGCCTGGTATCCTGGCCAAAATCTAATTTGAGTTAATTATGTTCTGTCTCCTTAAATTCCCCCTAAGGTTTAAATTGGATTCTTCTTCACTTCCTGTCCTAACCTGTTGTGTAGTGTTGATGTGCAGAGTTCAACAGCTGCTTTCTTCCATCCCGCTGCTAACAGCTCCCCAGACAGCCATGGCTCTGAAAATAAATTCGAAATTGTTTCCTCATTATCAGGAAGATGCTTTTCCAGAGCTACCTTAAAAAAAAATAATAATAATAATAATAAGGCTGATCATCCACTGATAAAAACCAACTCCCAAAGCAACCAGCCCTCCCAAAGGAGGGCATGCTGGTTGCACAGCCCACCGACTCGTCAAGACCACAGCAGCTCCCATTGGCAGCAGATCCTCCAGCTTTCAGTCGAGATGAACATTTGGTCATCAAATAGGGCATAAATCCTAGATTTTAGCAGAGCTGGGTCAATTTGTCCTTCACCAAACTTTACCAGTGCCAATTCACATTGGAAAACAATACGGCTTCCATCCTGCCTACAGCTTAATGATAGAAATATGTCATTTTCTATGATATAAATATGAAATTTAGTGCTAAGGAGAAGTCTTACATAAATCTTCTAGACCACCTATCTACCGAAGCTTATCCACTTATTTCCCCACACTGTACAGTTCAGTTTTAGCTGAACTGGACCCCATTCAGTAGCAACTCAAACATTTCAGACCACAGTGCACAGAGCAAACAATGCTGGTTGAATTATTCAGTGTGAACTATTTGTCAGATTCTCTTCTCTTTATGAACTGTCATGAGAACACACTATGAATTTTACTCATTTATTCCCAATTCTCAGTGGTTTATTTTTAGTCCAGTCTGTCCTCAGTTATTCTGTGTATCAAATTTGCTCCTTGAGATGTGTGCAAAAGAGCCAAGGAAAGGTTTAAAAAGAAGCACAGGCTCAGTCACAAACCCTCATGCTGCAGGGCAGCCTTTAATGATGTGGATTAGGAATTTATGGACTGTTTATTTCATAATCTGGATGATTCTTGCACCTTACAAGTTGTGCATATCAACTAAGCTTGGTCTGGAAGATTTTCCTAGCATCTACCTCACCAGTGATCATCATCATCATTGATGATCCTTTTGGTCCCTTCCAACCTGGGTCATTCTATGATCACAAGACTTAATTGTTTGAGATGTTTATTTCCCTGATGCTGGTCTCACTCTTCAAAATGATGCAGGAGAAGTTGTGATTGACCTCAAACCGTGCTGTTACATGGGTTACTCTACATGAGTGACAAGATACGCTGCTCTTGGCAAGTCTCCTTACATCTACCTGCATTTTTTTTTTTCTTAAAAGATATGGATCTTTCCTTGTTTGCACATTTTCACATCCCCACCCTCTGTATCTGGGAGAGGAAGGAGTGAGAGGAAAAACAAAGATGGTTTGCAGTGATTTATCCAGAAGGAGCTTCTTTTCAGCCTTGTTTTCCTCTGTCAGAGATGGCAGTGATGCTGGAGGTGAAATGGCACCTCTTTTTTTTTCAGACCTCTCAGTGGACAATTGGGCAGACATGAAAAGGTAAATAAGCCAAATTCTGTTCTCTTTACACTGGAGAAAATCTGAGTTGCTCCCAGTATAGAAACTCTTAATGTATATCAGATATACCAGGCAACTTAGTCATAAACTCATAGTTACTGCTTCTGGTCCTGACATGTAGTCCAGAAGGAAAGGAGTAATTCCAGATTCAACCCTCCCTCCCAAAAAAATTTAAAGGATGGATGTCCCATTCCTGGAGGCATTCAAGGCAAGGTTGGATGGGGCCTTGGGCAACCTGATCTGATGGGTGGCAACCAGTCCATGACAGGGGGTGGGGCTGGGGGGTCTTCAAGATCCTGTCCAATCTAAGGCATTCTAAGCCATCCTTCTGCCTGATACAACTAGAGCAACTGTTCCTCCGTGGTCCAAGCTCAGTCTCTCTTCTCTGATTCCAGTGATGCTGCACTGGTTTCTGCTGAGTGAAGCTTCTGGTTTGTTATCTCCTGAACACACCTGGCCCTGTTTGGACCACATGGAGCTCAAGGGCTGCAAGGGAGAACAGCAATCTGACATGAACATGAAACAAAGACATGGAGAAGGCAGGGGAAGGATCAGGAACCAAGCTGAGAATGTCACCAGGACACAGTGACAGGCCAATGCCTTGGGCTGTTTCCACTCTGATCCTGCACTGAAATCATGCTGTGTCCTTGAAGTCAACCAGAGTTTGCCTGTGTAAGGACTGAATCAAGAGGCTTTGCATGAATAAATCCCTCAGACGTGATGAACTATTAGAGGAATAGAGTTAATCTACAAGAGGTTGTTGGGGGGCAAGGAGGGGAAGAGATGCAACTGGAATTTGGAATGCCCTAATTATCCCAGCAAGTTGTGTTGACTTGATTAAGCCAAAGCCCAGCTGGTGCCAAGGCTCTGGGTGAGCAGGAAAGCTTCCAAAAACTTGGAAGCAGGGTGGAGCCAGGACAGAAAGAAATTCCTGCTTCACTCCACCACAGCGCCAGGGTGAATGGGGAAGTTAGAGAAAGGGCAAGAAAGAGTGGGGCCACACCTCTGATGGAAGCTCTGAAACTGGGCTACCTCCCAGTCCACAACACAAGGCAGCAGTTCTGCAACCTGAGTGTACTTCACTGCCACTTCTAAGTAGAAATGAGATCCTGGATGTCAGGACCTGTCACCCAAAGAGTGGTGAATATCCCCAGAGAGAGAGATAACAGGTAACTGATGGGCTCCCTCCATACAGCTTTTATTAAACCTCTCAAACTGGGGAGAGTGGGGAAAACTGATTCTGTAGCAATCATAGCAGCAAAAACTGAAGCAAAGGCAGCGGACAAAAACAGAGGTTTATCACAGGACCTGGCTGCATGTCCCTAACACTTGCGCAGGGCTCACATCAGCACAGCATTGCAGCTGAGGCTGCTGCAAGATGCTCCTCACATCCACTTGGGACAGAACAAGGAGATGGACCAAATTGCATGAGGCCAAAGGGATTTAAATTAAGTACAATGAGAAAATTTTCCATCAGGGAAGAGAAGAGTTTCCGAGGGAGGTTTTGGAATCACTGTCATTGGAGGGTTCTTGTCCTTCTTTTTCTGAGAAAGATTAGGCAGGTGTCTGTTAGAGATGGATTAGGCAGAGCTGATCCTGCCTCAGGGCAGAGGAAGAACCAATGTAATCTCAGATGGTCCCCCCAGCTCTTTTTTCCATGACAATATCCATCACGGGCCCAAAACAGATACTGGCACCACTTGTGAGTGGGTGATGTGGCATTATGCCAATGCCTGGTCCACAGGGAGGGTGAGAAACCTGCCTCTACAAGTGCTCTGTGCAGCAGGGGCAGGTCTTCTCCAACCCAGGTCAATGAATTGCTCCTTTATTACTGCAGGCCTTTGGGAACATACAATGGCCCAAATCACTGGCACCGAGGTGGGTTGTGCCCTCACAGAGCTTCACAGGAGTTAGATATTCAGAAAAGTCAGGCATGTGAACCTGAAAGACATGGAGTATGAGCAAAACAGCAAAACATACACTATGAGATATTTTCCCAAGAGGTGTGAAAGCTTTTTGTTTTTTAATCCATTTGTTAAGATAGGTTCTCTAGAAGCAGAATGGCTCATGGCTCCAGCCAAGAATGTCCTACAAACTGACCCTGGCTGCAGACACTGGAATTGATAAGGCTATGGAACACAAGTCTTATGGGGGAGCAGCTGAGGGAACTGGGATGGTTCAGTCTGGAGAAGAGGAGACTCAGGGGAGACCTCATGGCTCTGTACAACTGCCTGGAAGGAGGTTGGAGTGAGGTGAGGGTCAGTAACAGCAATAGGACACGAGCTGATGGCCTGAAATTGTGCCAGGGGAGGGTCAGGTTGGATATTAGGAAAAATTAATTCTCCAAAAAAGCAGTCAGGCACTGGCACAGCTGCCCAGGGAGGTGGTTGGGTCACTGTCCCTGGAGGTATTCCAGCACTGTGGAGATGTGGCACTGAGGGATGCGGTCAGTGGGCATGGTGGGGTGGGTTGGGCTAGGACTTGGTGATCTCAGAGGCCTTTTTCTACTTTAACGATTCTATGATCTGTATGGGAGTGTGCAGGTCACTAGCTTCCCTCGGTGACAGCAAGCTGCCATTTTGGCCATCGCTGCATTTCTTCAGATGTGAGGTGGGTCTGGGACCGCAGTCAGTGGAGCTCCTAGGAGAGACTCTCATCTCTTTTCCTTCATCCTATTTCCCAACCTTTCTCCATCATGGACTACCAAGATGAGCAGCTGCACTGTGGCAGCAGACTCTGTAGATGGGGTCAGGCTCCAAGAGAAGCTGCGAGCTCCAGAGGTTTTCCTTACCTGACCCCTTCCTGCTGGCACATTAGTGACAGCCTCTGCTCCCACTCCAAAAACAAAATGAAGTATCTGGAAAGTCCATAACCACTGCATTTGCTATGCAGTGCAAGAATGGAGTGGGTTGTTTTACTTGGGGTTGCTTTAAATCCTGTTTTGAATTGATTGGGAAACTGATTAAAGCAAGAATGCAGGCCCAAAAAAAACACGGAGCCATTTTCCAAAGCCACCTGAGCTTGTGCTGAGCAGGCATCACAGGTCACAGACAGAGCAACGCTCACCTCCCAAATGTCAGCAGACCAAATCTCAGAAAGTGGGGCTGAAACAAAACAGGAGTAGAAGGCAGTGGGAAGATTTGTCTGGTTTCCACCCATTCCTGGGAGTGGAGAAAAGCGTGGATGAACCTGAGCACATTCCTGAGTGATACCTGTGGGAAGTTCGTATGTACTGGACAAGGGCCAAAGCATGAAGGATCAGTGTGTACAGTTCACGTATTGCTCGCACTTGAAGCAGCTTGACTCCCAAAGCATGGAGCAGGGAATTAAAGCAGTCCTGGTTCAGACTACTATAGCAGTGGTGGGAGTGGGTGAAGCATTCAAGAGCACCTGGGTGGCTCTAGTCTTGAGCCATGGGTGTCATGGTCCTGAGGCAAAGTAGCCCAAAGCAAGGCTTGAAATGGCCACTTCTTAAAGTCACTTCAAAATTAAGCCTAGGAAATGTTCAGAGATCCTCAAAGCTCTGATTTGTTTTGGTGATGTTACATTAAAAGTCTTCCTTAAGTGCCCAAGGAAAGATAAGCAAACGCAAGAGATGTGTCCACCCTGTAATACTTTGCAGAGTATTTATCTGTAGGAAGAAGAGTGCCTAATGCTGCTGGGCTTTCTGTGGCTCATAGTCATAGAATATCCCAAGTTGGAAGGGACCCAAACGGATCATTGAGTCCAACTCTTGCCTTTCTCCAAAGATAGCACAAGCTTTTCCAGGACTCTTATCTTTTCACAGAAGCACACATTATTGCTTTTAATTCACCCACCATCAGAATCTCAGAGATAAGTCCTTTCTGGCTGCCAAATCCATCTTCCAAACTTGCTGGAAGACAAAATCCAACTGTAAATGTCATCTTTTCCCCCCAGAAGGGTCAAATTCATACCTCAGATTGCCATATCCCGGAAAACTCCGGGTTCAAATGCAAACAACATATTTCAGAAGAACTCCTAAGAGTTTAGCACTGATGCTGGCCAAAATGCTGGGCTTAAATTTCCTTCTCTGTCATTGTCATTGCAACACATTTTATAGATGCACTGTGTGGAGATGTTGGCATTAAAGCCTGGGCCACATGGATGGATAGGACAGAGTATATCCTGCTGTGCCTATGCACCTGAGCTGGACTCCACTGTTAGTCTACTGCAGGTGTAAGACAGCACCCTTTCCTTAGCCTATTTCAACACACCAGTGGCTTGAGATTCTTTCAGATGTAGCACATATCTGATCTGATCGCACAAAAAACGCACGGTAAATAAAATCCAGTGAGTATTTTATGTTTCAGAATTGGCCAAAACCCAACCCAAAATAAAAGAAAACAAGCAGCTTTTGATACAACTCTGTAATTTCAAAATGCATTTCTTCATCACCACTACATCGCCCAGAAGAGAGCAAGAGCTATGCTAGTGGTCAGCTCAACGCCATCTACTGCATGTGAGAGGCACGTAAGCTCTGCATGTTGACTGGTTGCAATCAAGAGAAGAAGGCACAGAGACATATCTTGAGAGGCTCAAAGTCAACATCACAGCATCATAGACAAGGCACAGCCTCAAGCCTGCAACCACTTAATGTTGGCCCACCTTTATCTCCATCTCTATGATGAACAGGACAACTATGGAGCAGACCATATTATAGAATCACCAAGGTTGGAAAAGACCTCCAAGATCACCCAGTCCAACCATAGACATATACTGACAGCAACGTCACAACTGCAGTGTCAGCCAGGCTTCTCCCTAGAAAAGTTCACTTCCTTACCCCAAAGGCAGACAGGACAGAGCCCAGAGCAGACAGGTCACTCTGACAAAAACAGGAGCACCATCAACTTTGGCCATGGGCTTCATATATGCAGCAGTATAGAGGCTCAGATGAAGGTCACAGAGAGCACAAGCCACTCTCTTCCAGATAAGGTTAACCAATGCATCTCCCCTCTGAAACATCAACCAGCAACAAACTCCTGGTGTGAAAGCAGCAAACACAGTGGCAGAAGACCCAACAAAGTCTGCAGCCATTACTGACCTGCAGCAGCAGCAGAGCAGCAGCCAGAGAAGCAAGAGGAGAAATACAGTGCATATTTCTGTGAGCAGAGCAGCTCCCAGTACTATCACTCCTTGGCTCTGCCATAAAGTAGAATAAACCTAGACTCATAAATTATTATTCAGATTTGGGTTAGCTTTGGCTTTTTTTTTTTAAGGCAGGGATTACAAACTCATTGAGATAAACACCTTTCCTTTTTTCTTCTTTTTTTTTTTTTTTCTTTTTTCTTTTTCTAAAGAATGCCTCCAGGGACAGGAGAGCTCTAGCATAAAATACAGATACAATCTATTACAACACAGAAGCCATCTGTCACTGAGATAAAGCACACAGACTATTTATTACCCAGCTACGGCAACCAAAAAATTAGTCAGAGATTCTACCATCTAATATAATCTTTCATTAAAAAAGTGGTTAACGAGCTTCCCCAGAATGATAAGAAATGTGTTGAAACCTGACAAAAAGGAGTTTTTTACTGCTTCTTCTGCAGAGCTGGTTGGGTGACTGTGAGTTTTTATAGGGCTTTACCCAAGCACATGATAGCTCTAAGTGCAAAAAATAAAACAGAAAGAGAGAGAGAAGAACAGAATTATCATTTCCACCACTGCTGGCTTTGCCCTTGACAACTTTAAAGCAAGAGGTAGAACATATCACATGAATATCTGCCCAGCATAGTTAACATGGAAGAGGTCAATGTCAACCTACCAGGCATCTCTGAAAGACAACCCTTTGGCTTGGGATCTAGCCTTGTGCATTCCCTTCAGGTCACTGCATATATCTAAATTCATAGAATGGTTCTGGTTGGAAGAAATTTTAGAGATCATCCAGTCCAGCCCCTGTGCCATGAGTAGGGACACCTCCCACCAGACCAAGTTGTCCAAAAGACTCATCCAGCATGGCCTTGAGCACTTCCAAGGATGAGGCATCCAAAACCACCACATAGCCAGTGGGAAATCCATCTTGGTGGGTTTAGAGGAATGGGAACAGAAGTTAAAGTCCATAACAAAACCCAGGGTTCACTCTGGCAAAGTTACTGTATGGCCACAGAACCTCTGGCAGTGCCCAGATCTCAGTGTGATCACACCATGTTGTGTAGGAAAGTCACTGCATGGTCCTATTGAAGCATGCCCAGGTGAGGGCCACCAAAATCATCCCAGAGATGGATCACATTCCCTATGAGGATGGGCTGTGAGCTGGGGCTGTTCAACCTGGAGAAGAGAAAGCAAGACCAGAGAGTGGCCTTTCTGTACCTAAAGGGGCTGTAAGAAAGAAGGGGACAGACTTTGTTGGTTAGTTTGTTAAAGAACAAGGGGATATGATTTCAAACTGAAAAAGGGGAAATTTAAATTGGATATAACAAAGAAATTTTTTACACTAAGGGTGGTGAGGCACTGGCACAGATTGCCCAGAGAGGTGATGGGTGCCTCATCTCTGGAGACATCCAGGTCAGGCTGGATGGGGCTCTGAGCAGCTGACGGAGCTGTGGGTATTCCTGTTCATTGAGAGGAGTGAAACCAGATGTCCTTTAAGGGTGCCTTCCAACTCAAACCATTCTGTGATTCTATGATATAGTATCCTGTACCTGACACCACAAGGATTTTATTCTGCCGTTGTTATTTGTGGACTCCCTTGCTCCCAGTTCTACCCTAGTCTGCACTGCTGCCTTCACACCTATGATTGAAACAAGAGTTTGAAAGTTGGCAGTAGAATACTACTCAGTGTATGTCCTTGGGGCACTACAGTAACAGCACTGTAGAACCCCAGGGTCCCATCCTGGCTGAGGTTGGAGGCCCCATCAGGACCCTCTCACTCAGCCTTGCCCCAGCAGGGATACCCAGTGTGTCCCGGATGGTTTTAGAGATCCCCAAGGAAGAGACCTCACATCTCTGGTCCCTGTGCTGTGGTTCCAGCACCCACCCAGCACAGCAGTGCTGCTGATGGGCAGAGGGAGCTCCTGGCCTCCTGGCCATGCCCAGTGCTCCTGATCCTGGCCCTGGGCACTGCTGAGCAGAGACAGCTCTTTGTCCTTGCATCCTCTTGTGGGGATTTATGGCCGCAGTGAGATCTCTCTGATCTCCCTCTGCATCAGGCTCCCCAAGTCTAGAGGCTCAGGAAGAAGGATCCTACTTATTGCCACCACTGAAGCAGGAGGGCAAGAAGCCAGGTGGTAGGCATGAGCTAAATTCAATGTCATTGCATTGGAAGCCCCACTGATGTCATGTATTGCAGTGAGCCTTGGGAACAGCTGTAAAGGACCATGAGCAATGCCACAGCCCAGCCCATCATCAGAGCAACGTGTGCTTTCAGAGGTCAAGATCAAGAATGAGATGGAGAGGTCGTTGCTGGAAGACCAAGGCAAGGCACTACCATACACTTGGCATTATTACCTCCTTTTTATTATTATTCTTCTTGCTTTCAATTCCCCCGCACCCACCTCCACCAGATCAAAAGAACAATGCAGCTCTGCCGTGCCAGGAGCTGAGTGGATGTTTACACAGTGCTTTGAGATCCCCCAGGTAAAAGGTGTTAAGTGCAAAGCACTGTCATTACACTGACATGGCTGCGAGCAAGTCTGTCAAACCTCCACCCCCGAGCTCATTAAGGAACAGGAATAGGGAGCCACATTCCTGCCTGGTCTCAACTGCTGCTCCCGTTTACGGAAGGAAAAAGTAAAAGTTTAATTGCTTTGTTTATGTCAAATGCCACTTGCAGATGGTTCCTTGCCTGCCCACTCTCCTGATTCTTTGCAATGGAGCTGGGCCCACCTTGTCCAAACCGCACTATAAGAGGGTAAATAAAGCTAACAGAAAGCAGGATTCAGGGACTAGCAGCTTGGGTTCAGCTTTCCTCTCTGTCTCAGTGCATGTGGCAAGGTGGAAATTTTCCAGGGAAAGGAAATTCCCAGGGAAAGGGCTGTGGGGGTTGTAACTCCCCTACCCCCACCCCAGACATCCTCATCAGACCTCAAGGATGCTGCTGCAGCAGTGGGGCACATCTCCTGCATGCTCTGCCCCTACACCCCTCCTTCTCCCACCTCATCCCTGCCATGGCTGCCTCCATCCCTGAGCATCACTGTTCACACTGCAGCAGGTGACCAGGGTTTGGATCAGTGCTGCCAGTCCAGCGATGGAATGCAGAGAAGTGGTGGGTGTCGTCCCATTCCTGGAGACATTCAAGGTCAGGCTGGACAGTATCTCCATTCATTGCAGTGGGGCTGGTCCAGGTGGCCTTTAATGCCCTCTACGAAAATAACGCTGTGCTCTCCATGGGCAGACTCACTGGCACCATCAGCTCCAGGGGGTCGTGCCCCCCATATCGCAAGCACCAGAGCCCAGGGCAACCCCCCACACTTCAGCAGTAGCAACAAAAGAAGCTGGGATCCCTTTGGTCCACTTCTTCCACAGCCATAAATCAGCACAGCTGTAACCTATGGAACCCTGCTGATCTACTCTGGCTGGGGGTCTGGTCCTCTTGTCCACTTCAGTTACTTTGCACTGCTGGTACAAGGACATCTCTGCCCTATTCACTTGCCCTCTGCATAGGTACCACAGTGGTGAGAGGGCAGAGATGTGTCTGTATCCAACTGTGCAGCATCAGTAGGAAAAATAAATGTTTTAAAGGTATTTCTCAGGGGAAGGAAGAGCTTTATGATGAGGGGAATACTTTTCCTAAGCACAAAAACTGCAGTGCCCTGACAAATGGGCACGTTACACATACCAAAAGCTTTAACCTACTGTCTCCTTTCTGACCCTTAGCAAGCCTCAAAATTTGCTTGCACTTGCTTTCTGGGGGCTGGTTACACCTATATCATTTAGTGTGACTTGCAAATCTGATGTTATTTGGTCTTTCTCTACCAATGCATAAAAGATTTATGGCAGGGTGTAGCCATCCTGATGTCTTAATTCTTTTCCTTTGCTGAAAGACGCCCATAAAACCTACCTGTCTCCTGTATTTTTTCAACAGAAATGCAAAGAGAAAAGACTGTAGCAATGAGGAGAATATTCTTGGCACATTGAACTGTGCTCTGTTGAGCCACAGATGGGATCAAGTCTGGATTTTTAAATTTTTTTTATTATTCACTCTCTCAAAGTAAAGGCAGAAGATTCTTCTGAGGTCAGCTGAATAATTACATGAACTTAAGCAAAAGAAATGTCATCATCACTAGCCCTAAAGTACAACAGCAGCTCCTCTGTTGAACATTCTGGGACTCCTTCCAAAGATTTGAAGGTCTTGGTGTTGGCAAGGTGATGGAGGTGGAGGCTCCAGTAGTGTAACCTCTTTGCTTCCCTTTTGCTCAGAGAAACATGGAGTTGGGAAGCCTGAGGACAAGTTGCAATGTAAGAACAGAAGGATCAGGTTGACATTTCAACATGGACTGCTCATGTCTTTTTTTGGGGGTAACACTTTCCCTACTCCATGAAGCCAGTGGGGCCACTTTGAGGGTGGCGACCCAACCTCTGATCCCCTGTGCAACTGTTTTGCCTACATGGACACTCCAATCCAAAGGGTCACTGCAGCTGAGAAAGGATGTCCCACAGCAGACTTCTGTCCTACAAGGAGTTGGTCAGGGTGATGCCTTTCCTAGCTGTCTCATTCTGCCTGAACTCCTCAAAGCCACACAAACTTGAGTGACATGGTTAGTGACATGGTGGTGATGGGTTGATTGTTGGAGTTGGTGTTGGATGTTCTGTAACACTGTCGTTTAGACCATGGACAATAATAATGCAAGGTGTAGAAAGGGTTTGCAAGAAACTGTTGAATAAAGAAAATAATGAAATTAACTATGCCTAGGGAAATCATCACCTTGAACCTCTCCCCATGCCTTCTTCCCTCTGAGGTCAGCTGTTGCATCAGATTTTTCCCTCGCGTCTCCTAATTCTTTCTATCTAATGCATCTGAGGGTGGGTCTCATCCTCACTCCACCAGCCTAAAATCTGACGAGTTCACGGACTCAGCATTTCCTCAAGGCAATGAGGTCTGCAGGCCCAAGGTCAGAGGCACGTTCGTACATGATGCCCTGGTTATGCTAAAAGATCACACACGCAGCAAGACCAAGCTCTCTGAGGCTCAGCAGTATCCAAATGAAGCCACCAGTGCCACCTCCATCCAGTTCCTATGAGCATTTTCTGCGACAACAAAGTCTTGAATTGCTGGGGGGTTTCAAGTTTGCCAGTCTCTAGAATAGTGTCACAAACTGCATCCCTGCCTGATCTCTCCTCCAGAAACTGCAGAACATGACTTAGAGGATCTACAAGAACTAATGCCACATGCTCCAGCAGCAGAATTGGGTCTGATGGACAAGAGGATCTTGACAGGCAAAGGCATCTAGAGCAGGTAGCCAACCTCCAGCTGACAGCCCCAGTTGCTTTTCTTCACAGATTAGTTTTTTAGAGTCATAGAATCATAGAATGACTTAGGTTGAAAGAGACCATAAAGATCATTGAGCTCCAACATCCCTGCTGTGGGCCAGGTTGCCAACAACCAGATCAGGCTGCCCAGGATCCCATCCAACCTGGCCTTGAATGACTCCAGGGATGAAGTTCCTGGGTCTCAATTCCAGAAGCAAGTGGTTAATTTCTGGACCCTGATCAAGATTCCCCCACTGCAAGTCTGGAAGACAGAAGGGAAACTACATGACCTCTCTTACAGACTAGCCCAGTTTCACACACAAATGTATGAGATGTGAATGAGTCAGCCCCACCACTAATTTAAATTCAAAAGGCTTTTGTACAAATCTTCATTGCCTTTCCATAAATGATTAAATCTGAATAAGCTAATATTTATTTATTTGTTTGTTTGTTTGTTTATTTATTGGACAAAGCAGAACTTGTGCTATGACACAGAGTGTGTGGACCCTTCCAGACTACGGTGGTTCAAGAGCTATAAGATGTTAAAAAAGTTCTCTCCTACCTATCCTGTGAGAACTATGTCTCATTACAAGAAACAATGTACACTCATATGAACGTAAAACCCTGTAAATCCCACGGTGGTGTTTTCACAGAATTATATTTTCCCTGTTCATTGCAGGGAAGTTGGACTAGATGACCTTCAGATGTCCCTTCCGACTCAAACAATCCTACGATTCTGTGGCATTCCATATGGACAAATAACCTGCACTCCCATAGACAGGACATTGAAATAGTCACAGTGCAGAAGGCCATGGTTAGCCTAAGATTTTGCAGAGAGCCAAAGTAGAGTCAAGCAGCATTTATCTCACACAGAGTGGAATTACAAGCCCCACAAATATGAAATCCTCCCACAAACTCAGGACTTCTGGAGATCTAACTTGATACATAACTGCAGGCAAACACCCCTCACCAGTTCTAGTTTCTTTCTCAAAGGGATGCTTAGTATTAGTCATTTATCACAGCTGGGCAAAGCACAGAGCTTACTAAGTCATTAACCTGCAGCGGAGTTTTATCAATGACATACTTATGATCCAGCTACAAGAAGGGGAAGGAAAATATTCCCACCTTATTCAAATAATTCACCTGCTTTTGTGATTCAGCATTGCAGATGGATCTAACCAAGCCTCCAACGTGACATGCAAACCTGCACACACATGCAGGACCATAGGCTAAATCTTGGAAACTCGTAAGCCTCTTCAGTCTGTGTTTACTGCTAACATTTTATCATCTTAAAACTCAACATCCTGCAAAATTCAAGGCGCTCTCATGCCTATCTCACAAAGTCTCACTGTATCTGCATGCCCACAGTACCTCCAGAGCCTTGCCCGACAACATTGCAGCTCCAGTGGCCGACCCCACAGAGGGTGCTGTTGTTTGTTCCCATAGGATTCTGCTTAGAAGTTTTCCACCAGTTGCAACCACATGGTTTCGTGTGGCCATCAGCCAAACTCAGGAACGGTTTCAGCTGCACATCAGTAAGTAGGTCAAAAGAGAATCTAATCAAGGCAGTGTGATGTAGCACCACTGAACTCATCCTCCACCTCAAGGAGAAAACAAGATGGAAGAACATACCATCAGACCAAGAATCATGCAGGGAAGCTTATGAGAAAGCATTAAGTGAACCAAGGAACTTTGCACTTACTGTTCACCCAACTTAGCCACTGAGATGATTGCCCCCATCTCTTCTGGGATCCAGCCCATGTACGTGGATGCGTTTTGGTCAAATTCAGCTTAAGAATGAAGTACTGTCCCATTCCCTGACATGTTTGCACACTCCCAAGTGCCAGGCAGCATCCAGATCCTCTTCTCAGTGGCTAACATATGGTTGGTCTTGATGACCTTCTGGGTCTTTTCCAGCCTTAATGATTAGATGATTCTATGAAAATACATTCACTCAAAACAAAGAACAACTAAGAAAAAGTGGTGCAAATGCCTCTAAGAACCCACTGTAGATTAGATTCTAGGTAGATGTAAAGAAAAATCACTCAACTCTGTGCACATATCTTAAGGGACTAAGCTGGTTGCTGCACTTTTAGACCAACAGATTGCTCAGGGAGATTGGATCAGGAGTCCATCTTGCCTCACGTTACCCAGCTCTGGTAGAGCATGACCCATGGACAGTACGCAAGGACAGAATAGCAAGGACAAGCATAGAATCAGAATTCTCTTGGTGTGTTTGCCCAGCTCTTGGAAATCAAGACGTTGGAGGAGTTTGCAAAGTGATCAACATTGATAACTCCAATGGACATCTCCATGTAACCGTACTGCCTCTGCTGACTGCAGGGATTTTACACCTGGTTGGTGTCAGAGAGTCAATTAGACAGACTGTATACATGGGCTAGACAGGGAATTTCTATATTCCAGACAAGTAGGGAAACAGCAGCCACAATGCTGACATGATGACATACACGGGGGGTTGAAATGGACAAAAAGAAGGAAAAGTCCCAAAATATGTGTCAGAGAAAAAAATGAAAGTTTTCTGGATGCCAATTAAACTTTAGTCCACTAAACTTTTCATCTCTTTTTCTGCATTCTGACCATGACAAAGTGTCACAGGGATCTCTGTCTCACTTCAGAAGGATTGCATAAATCTAATCACAACTGATGAAGGTCAGTCATGGAGACCAGTATGGGCCTTGGGAAACAGATTCAGCCAAAAAGATGACTAAATAAATAAATGAATAAAGGAATATTTCTTGCTTCTTTTTAGATTTTTCAGGTAGAAACCTCAGAAGAAAACAACAACAACAACAACAACAAAAATCCAACTTTTTAGAGGCCACAACACTCAAATTTGAATAAATAATTTGTTCCATTTTGCGTAATTTAACCTTTGCAAAATACCAGACCAATGTTTAAACTAAGAATGCCATTACAAAATTAAGCAGGAAAAAGGTTTATTTGGAAAAGGCAACAAGAAGTGTTTCATTTATTTATTTCTATATTTCCAGATGAAGCTGTTTCAAATTTCGGCCACATAATGCCAAATGTTTTTGATCCAAGATGGTATTTGGGGTGAGAATGTTTTCAGTCAAACTTACTTTTTTCTTAACCAAAAATACTTGTCTCAGTCCTCCTCACTCCCAGCTCTTTAGATTTCTAAGTCTTTGTTCAAAAGAAAGGGACAGACCAGGTTTTGCGTTCAGGTTCAGTCAAAATTCTACTCAAATCTCTCAAAGTATTTCCCATGGGTCTTTAAGCAGCTGAGATATCACAGCTTTCTTCTCACTTGGGACATTTCCAGACCTAGAAAAACTCGTTCCAAGTGAAAAATAAGAAGTGTACTGGGTGCCAGGAAAACACGAGCATCTCAACCCACCCAAGAATTCCACAGAGGGGCTTCAGATCTTGGATTCCCTTTAGGCCCATCTCAAGTCTCTCATGAGGATTGATCTGGATTCACCTTTGCGCAGAGCTATTTTTCTCACTGCCTCTATTGGCATTCTCCATTTGATGCCTTTTGTGGGTCTCAGCTCTCTTCCCCAGGGCGGAAGTGAGAGCATCAAGAGAAGCAGAGCCCTGGAGTTGACATCTGTCGCCTTGCCTGCAGAGGAAAGTTTTGCCGCAGGTGAAGATGTTCAGATTGGGCTGGGCTGCGTGTTTTCCAGTGGGTTCCAGTCCCTATCAGCTTCACCCATTTAGTAGGCTGGTGTTAAACAAGTTCAGAGGCAGGTGTGGCCCCTGTAAGGAATTTCTTTGGCTGTGGGAAACTTGCACTGAGAAACAGTTTTTGTAATGCTTGTCTGAGCATGTAGGAAGCCTGTCCCCAAGGTCCCATGAAAGCTTTGGTGGTAGGTAGTATATTGCCTAATATGGAACAGCACTCAGATAAAACCACCTGGTGGTATCCAAGAAAAGTCTGATACTACAGTAGACCAAGCAATGGATTAGTAGAAATTAGAAAGCTCATTAGTAATCTAAGGAGATGATAGGATCTTCTCATAAGGTATAGACTTCCATCATGAGAGGCCCACAATCCAAAATTTTTGGAGTTCTTCATACCGCTTTGTCTTACAGATTTGACTGTCCACAGGAGCCAGTATACCAGGACAAAACACTGCTAGTTCCTTTAACTTCAGGGATGTAGAAGAGCCCAAGGACGCAACCTTCCGAGAAAGAAGCATCCTCCCTTGTACATACATGCTCATACAATACTGGTGCTAAATATTAGAAGAAAGTCACTGACAGGTCTTTTTTCCCCCAGCACTCAGAACCAATGCAGAGGTCAGGAAAGCTGAACAGCTCTAGATGCCCTCAGGGACCCACCTCTGGATCACAGCACATTGCTATACTCATCTTATTCTTCACAAACACATACAGACTCTTCCATCCCTGAAATGACTGAACACTGAAAAGCCTGAATCTCTTCCCACTTGAAAAAGAGAGTCCATAATCCAGCCTTTGTTTGTCTTGTCCCTCTACAGACTACAAGCATCTCTGGCCAAAGGAATGTGCGTTTGCACAGCAGCAAGCACAATAGGACCACGATGTTTAATGAAAAATCTATGTACTTCTGAAATACTGATCAAATGTTTAATGAAGTCCTCTTAGTGCTCTAACTGCTATGTTGACAGCACCCAAGAAAAAACACTCCCCAGTTCATCTCGTCCATCCACCATGGGTATCCTTCCTCAGTACCAGAACCAACACTCCACAGTGATTACTGCTATATAAAAGGCTGGTAACGGCCAGGAAAATAATTTGCACGAGGTAAAGCATTAAATCTCACAGGCATTTATTTCTGATTGCTGCCATTGTGAGGCAAATTACTCTTTAGACATAACAGCACCAAGAAGTACTCATATAGAAGCAATCAGCTGATGGCCAAGTGTCCACTTGGTATAAAAAAGTACAACTTGCCTTGAATCTACTGCATAATATTCACCTAGTATGGGAGAAATCTGGGTGATTTCCAGAGCCTCTTGGCTACTTTCATCACTTGAGGACCTGGCATCCCTTTTCTGAGTATTGTGCTCATGAGACCGCCAAACTAGTTTCTCAGCAATTATTAGTGCTCCTTGGTTATGCATAGCTGCTGCTTTGATGTCCTCAATTCTCCACACTCAGCACCAATGTCCTGATCAGAGGTGCAGCAGAATAATGCTTGGAGGTGGGTTTCTCCCCTGAGGTTTTGCAATTAGCTTTCTTTTGCAGTTTAAGCTGTTTTGTGTTCTCCACTAAGTCTGATTAACATCTACAGCCACTTTGCTGTACACTGCTCCTCCCCAGGCTCAGAGGTCGTTCTTTTTCTGAACATTAAATTATAGGTGTTTAACATGCAACCTGAAAGATTTCTCTAATCTTCTCTCAGCACTCCTTGCTCCTGGTGAACAGAAGGGGTGCTATGATGGGTAACCATCCTGTAGAGCCACAAGTGTTCCCTGGACCTTCTAGAGCTTGAATAAACACTTTAGAGCTACAATCGGCAGTAGATCCCCACCAACATAGCATTCATAGGGAAAATTTCTCTGAAGAAGAAAGGCACTGGCACAGCTGCCCAGAAAGTGGTCACCATCCCTGGAGGTGTTCAAGAACCTGGGAGACGAGGCACTGAGCATCACAACCAGTGGGCAATATTGGTGGTAGGCGGATGGTTGGACTTAGAGATGATCTTAGAGATCTTTCCCAACCTGTGATTGTATGATTCGCCAAATCCCCCTTCTCGGCAATACCTGTTACTATAGGTTTTTCCTGCTGTTGTTCCAGCTGCAGTGATTTAGGGGCGCTGCTCCATGTGGGGCCGACGCGGTGCCCACCGCTGTCCATGGTACCGGGGCCGCCTGGCTCCCCGCTGCTGCCTCGGGGCTGCCTGCCAGACAGCGCTCCCTCCCCCGGCTTTCAGAGAGGGCTGATGTCACTGTTCAAAAGCACCCAGAGTCCTAGAATTTCCCCGAGTTCAGTGTCCATCTCTCAAGGGGCTGTTGTACCTCAGTTTCTCATCACAATCTGATCTGGGGGGCTTAAAAGATAAACATCTTTCAGGAAGAATAGCTCCTGTATCTTACTAGCTCTTGTATTTGACTTGCTGGATGTTTTCTTGTTTGTGGTGTTCCTTTGTAAGCTAAGCTTAGGAGACATGCTAGATTATCTTTCCTACACTTGAGCAATGTGCAATCAGAAAGGTTCTGGATTTACTGTGCATCTTATGGCACTTGAAATAAGAGATAAACAGTGGTGGAGGTGTCATATTGTCCTTCATGCAGATCAGCATTTGGGACTGAGGAGAAGATACATGGTGTTAGCAGCAGACGTGTGCTAAGTCTGGGAGTCTGTTGAGGTAGACTGCAGCAGACACAGGTACTTCCTCATTATTCCTCCACTGTTGCATTTCCTCAGCTCTTTCCTGATTTAACAGTGATTTAAGTCTTATTTTTCTCCCATCCTGATCAGAGTAAGCGTGACAAAAATGCATTCTGTTTCCACACCTCTAACTTCCTCCACTATTATCTGTGCCCTCACTGCATACGGTAGGAGCTGAACTTTATGACCCTTTTGGTTTCCTTCCAACTTGTCATGTTCTATGATTTTATTGTTCTATCCTTCATGCTGAGCTTTGTTTCATGAGTAAAGGCAAGTCTGATATATCGAGTTGTCCGACAAAGTTGCCATTCCCACTTGATGACCATACTCATGGGCAGCTGAGCTGCTTTTGAAATGCTCCTGAACTTCTGCTGAATTTGTGAAGTTCAGAACAGTATAGATTTGAACTGGACTTGATCTTATAAACAGGAGCAGGAGAGATGTTTTACACCGATAGTGATAGGACAAAGGGGAATGGATTTAAACTAAAAGAAGGGAAATACAGATTAGATGTTAGGAGGAAATTCTTTACTCAAAGAGCAGTGAGACCCTGGCATTTCTGCCCAGAGAGCTGTGGGTGCCCTATTCCTGGAGGTGCCCAAGGCCATGGATGGGGCACTGGGCAACCTGATTTGCTGAGGGACAACGAGTGCAGGGGTTGGAACTGGATGATCTTAAAGGTCCCTTTCAACCCAACCATGCTGTGATTCTGTGATTCTATGATTCTGAATATAAGACCCTAAAGTAGCAGAGGCTCATAAGCAGGCCAGCTGTCCATGCAACAGGGGAGTCCCCACAGGCATCATCTGCCCCCTGAGGAAGAGCCATCAGTCACCAGGACTCATCAGTTCCAGCCATCCTAACTAAGCATGGCTGGGATTCCTCCACCATCTGCAAATGGGCCAAAGGGAGAGACACAAAGAAAGCCTAGAGGAATTAAGTAGATGATCAGAAGATACCTGCACTTCTCCCCCAGCTCTCCTCCTACTTTAGGACAGTGCTAGGTAAATGCAGAACAAGGATGTACCTACTCTGCTTCCCTGTGTTCTAGATAATATTTTCTGACATGCAACCCAAACTGATTCCTCTCATTCTCAGAAAATTTTCTTTCTCCCTCCACTCCCAGCACTATCTTTACACCTATGTGATGCAGGAAACAAAAATCAGGAGGCCAGAGAGTGTATTACTGTCTTGTTCACTGTTTGGTTCCCTCAGCTGTGGAAGAACTCTGACTAACAGATATTAAGAAAGACATTACCACCACCATCTCCCTAGTCCATGATAATGAATGTATAGATGAAAGTAAGTCTAAATTAAATGAAAACTCTGATGTGCATGGGTTTCTACTTGCAGATTACTGATGAAAAGTTTACAGCAATTTCAATCTTCAGGAATCAGTTTTTTCCTTTTCAAAAGTGAATGAAAATACAGCTGCATAAACGTTTCACAAGATTTCCATGTTCATCAAACAAGCAAACAAAAAGTTCACTGAAGACTTTATAATGGCCAAAGTACCATGAAACGACATGCTGAGTAAATCCCCCCTGCTCCAACCTCCTTGGACCAATCCACAGCTCTCCTGAATCTGACGTCGTTCAGACGCAATCTCCAAAGAGCCCACCTGATCGTGGAGATTGGGGTTTCCTAATTATATCCCCCGGAAAGAAGCAGTGGGAAAGCAAAAAAAAAAATTTTCTTTCCACAATCTCTTTAGTCATGGTTGTTTCTAAGGTTACGGGAAAACAGAAAGCCACTGAATAGTGTGCTACCACATCCGGACCCAGGAATGATTTTGAGTGATTGGGATGGACAGACTTTTCTGGTTTGACTTTCTTGTCATATTTCAGTGTGTTCCCTTGCTTTCACATAGCAGAGCAGAGCAGAGCAGAGCAGAGCAGAGAAGAGCAGAGCAGAGAAGAGAAGAGAAGAGAAGAGAAGAGAAGAGAAGAGAAGAGAAGAGAAGAGAAGAGAAGAGAAAGAATAATGAAAAGACAACACAGTTATGCAGTTCACCTAACTTACAGCACTTAGATTAAGTGGAGTCCATTGACCTAGTGTATACTCACTGCAGAGTGAGGACCTGACTCCTAGTCTTTGGAAATACCTTTTTTATGATGCTTAACACAGATGTGTTCAGTCCCTCGGTGCAGACACATCAGTCCTTTATGTGCACTGTCAGAGGTTCTCAGGAACTGCCTGTTAGTGCTCTTCTAATGGTCTAGCAGCACAAGACCCCCCAAATCATAATGAACTCGGTCCATCCCTTTGCATTCTCTCTTTCTCTTTTTTTTTCTTTTTTTTTTTTTCCTAAATGGATATGCAGAACCCATGCAAGATTTTATCATTATCTATAACCCCCAGCCAATGGACAAGACACCGCTGTCTTAAGCTCTGCACACAAAAGCAGCAGATATTTGCACAGCTAAACTTCTGCACTCAAGTGTTTAACAGAATATTCATTGCAGGACTTGAGGCAGCATTCTTCAAAATATGCAAGTTATGATCACAAGCCAGAATTTTTTTTGGGGAAAAAAAAACTTGTTAATACATTTGGAAAACACAAACTCCTGGATACAACATGTCTGGCAAACTGGAAACACCGCCAAGCAGAGTTAAATCTGAAATATCTACCTAAACCAGGAAGTCAGGCATCTGGAGTGTGATTATAATCATAGGCTAAGCTTCTGATCTCTGCTATATTAATAAAAAACCTGCAATGACGTCACTGACTCACTGACATTAACTTCATTGACTCTTTGCATATTCTGACGATGCTCATTAATTCAAATGTGCTCAGGAGATAACCGTGTGGCTTCTTCAGTATCAACATGACCCAATCTAACCCTGCAAGGGAAAAAGGATTTCCCCAGAAGGGAGAGATAACAGGATGTGATGGGCTTCAGGCAACCCACAACTCCTGTCCGTCACTGGGAGCGCATCTACAGACACCAACCCGAGTCAAGGAAGGGGTGACATTATCACAGCTTAGTCAACCCAGCACAACAGGATACGAAAACCCTTCCCTTTAAAACCACTTAAACTAAAAGAAGCCTGACTTGCTGTGAATTGGCTAAAGTGAAAACAAGAAAAGCTCCTCTGAAAATGTGGTAAGTGTCCACCGTTTTTTTTTCCACCTGTTTTACTAAATTGGCACATGTTTCTCACGTAGACAAGGCCTAATTTACTTGACCCCGGGCAAATCCCACAACCTCTTTCTGCTTTGTGTTTTCCACTTAGTAAAATGAAGGCAACGCTGTACCTGCTTTTGTGGAGTGCTCAGAGATTTATGGAGGAGGAGTGCTGCATTAAACTGAATATGTAGGAATTATTTTACCTTGACATATCAAAAAAAACAAAACAAAACAAAACAAAAAACCTCAAGTGCTCCCATCCAGTTCTCCACTATTTTACTGGCATCCTTGTGACTTAGCAGAAGCAAGAGTTTAGGGAACAATAAAAACAAAGTTAAAGTGTTCTCAGCTCATTACACATTTTCTCAATGTCTTTTCAGACGCAATTAAACCAAAGAACCCTGAAATTAACTAGTTTCCAGCCTAAGAAACACTGGAAACATTTATTTCCTACCTTACATGTCTAATTAGTGCTGTTCAGTCAAAAGGGAGCAAAACTCCAATTTGTAAGTGAAACTAGACATATATTAAAAACACACTCTGTAATAATGCCCCAGTGCTTCTGTAATGCTTCATGCCTTCAAAGGGCTGAGCGAGTATGATCTCATTAATTCTCACAGGTAGGTAATTTGGTGTTATTAGCCTTGTTTTACAGCCAGATCTTACAGAGGTGGAAGTGATTTGCCCACAGGCACAGACTCCACTCTTGAGACTGAACTAGAACTTGGGAGACCAACATCGTAACCAGAGCTGGGGACCCTCCATGCCTCCCAAGGGGAGCTCAGCATCTTGCAGGATCAGACAGCTTTTTAGGGATCTGCTCTAAAGACCATTAAAAAGTCAGAGGGAAAGATGGGAAACATGGGAACACCAAGCTCAATGGCAGCTGTGAAGCCACCCTTCTCCTTGTTCTTCATCCCTAGTGCTAGCAATATCAACGCTTTCCTGTTTATGGCCCCTCTGCAACTTGTGCTCCCAGGCTCTCAGGGAGAAACACAGCTTTGGGCCATGCTGCTTTCCAAGGGGCATCACTGAGGGGTTACTAGCACTGAAGACTGCAGGAGCTTTGATCAAGATAAATCAACAGAAAGAGTACTTCACACGGGAGTCCACATGGCAAAATCCATCAAGTATGCCCAAAGTTTCATTCTCACATCCTTGCTTGACTACCTTAGAGGCACTGGAGTCCATGAGAAAACTCCATTTTTACAGTGAGGGTCTCCAGTCCAGAAATGTGGCACTGGGACATGCTCAGAAGTGCCTCAGTCCACGTAGGCTTTGCCTGGCCAATGTGTTGTTCTTTCCCTGTGTCACCTTGGAGGCCTGGCCCAATGTAGGTGTTCGCATCGCATGCCTACCACATCACACACCATTCTTATAACATGCAGGAGTAGGAGGTAAAACTCAAGTTCTCTTTTCCCAGATAACAGCTGAAAGGTTAGAGAGTATTCCCTGGGTGTGGGAAACCGCAGCTCCCTCTGACGTAGGAGGGAGAAATCCTCCAAATCCTGCCCATTGTGGGCAGTGCCCCTGCCCAACAGCCTGGAGAGGGGCTTACACCCTTGTTCTGGGGAAGCTATGCAGCAGGGTGGAAAGAAAAAAAAAAAAAAAAAAAAAAAAAAAGGGAATCAAAACCTGAAGCTCCAGAGGGCAAGAGTGAGCATGACTCCGCAGCCTTAGGATTGGGGCACTCCCCTGGGAGTGGGGAGACCTGAATTCCAGTAACCAGCACCATGGGTTGTTTAATTTTAAAATACATAAACAGTCCTTGGAGCAGGAACGGGAACTCCGTCCTCCTCGCTCCCAGGTGAATTTCCCCAAGCGCTAACACAGCCTTGCTTGTTCTTTCTTGCTGACCCACTGAGTTTGGTGTTTCCCTGCTGCAAAGTGGAACAGCTTCCCCCAAATACTGGGAGCCAAGAGCAACCTGCCACCTCCTCGCATAGCCCCAGGAGAGTGGTAGGTGAGCACAGTGGGAGACGTAGCTTGAACCCTTCCTGACAGCAAAGGGACCTGAGACCACATTTCCCCCATCGTGAACACATGTTGGGGCTAGAGATGTGGGGAAATGCTGACACAGGAGGAGAAGCCCTATCCCCTTGCAGTGGTGCCAGAACACATATGGTTTTGGATAAAAAAAGGGTTTACATGCTGTACGTGCCGCCCATGCATTTTCATCCAGGGACACGGCTCTGAAGAGCAGCAACGTCAGACTGAACACGTGGTGCTTGCATTGGTTTTGGAGCACAGTGTTGGCTCTGGAAGGAGAAAACAATAAAGCCTATCACACCAACATAAAACAGGGATGACTTCACCCTTTTTCTTTTTTTTTTTTTTAAGTTTGGGAGTTTGTGAACTCAGCCCAGCCCTGACCTTATGGGTCTATGACCATAGGAAAAAATAGAAAAAACTTCTTTTCAGTAAGAGTAGCCACGCATTGGAACAGGCTGCTCAGAGAAGTGGTGGAGTCGCCATCCTTGGAGGTGTTCAAGAACGATGAAGATGTGGAACTGAGGGACATGGCCAGTGGGCATGGTGGGGATGGGTTGATGGTTGGGTGTGATGTTCTCAGTAGTCTTTTCCAATCTTAATGATTCTATGATTTTTCACCACCTTCAATATAGTGGTAGAGGAGAGGAAGAAGACATAATGTTTCCCCATCTCATCATCAGGGGATTTGGTTCTATGCTCCCCTAGACATCCCTCTGCACCTGCCCTGACCTCCAGCACACCTTGCTGCCACTCCCACTGCAGCACAGCATAGCTGCATCAGCCACCATCAGCTGCTTAAAATTCATCTCGAGGCATGGCATGGAAACACAGGTGTCCACAGGCTCTGTAACTTCTCTAGATGGGTTGATTATTTTGGGAACTGGGGCCTGTTCGAACACTGCAGCGCTCCAAAAAGTTTTTCAAAGTGTGGGGATGGAAATGCATGCACACTCTCACACACACCTCACGCCCACGCTTGCTCACTTCCCAAAACTCCTTTCTCACACCCACAGACGAACTCCATCTCACATAGGGACACTATCACACAGCATCGGCAGCTCTCGTTCCCAAGTTCTTTCCTTCTTAGGCTCATGCACACACTTTTCCCTTTCCTGCATCCCATTGTATGTTGGATCAGTTCTTCCCTCTCAGCAGCTTCATCTCTCAGGAACCATACAAGCAGTGGTCTGAAAAATTCTAGGAAGGGTTTTGGAGGAATTTGATAAGGACAAAATAGTAGTGAAAACATGTAGATCAGAGGAGTCCTACGAGCTGGGTTTTTCCAGCTGAAGTAGACCTGAAGGAGGCCTATGAGTTGAGTACTTCCACCAGGAAGGAGCTTGGAAGAACATCTGCCTTGAGTACAACAATATAGAGAAAAGCGTAACTCATAGCTGAACCCATAGTTACCATTCCTACGTGAATGATAAGCAAGTTTATTCAGGAAGGTCACCCAAGAGTTTAAGTGCTTGACCCCGAGGGCCTGGTTTCCATACACCAACCTTGAACCTGAGATAGGAGTTCCTATCTCCCTGCAGAACACAAGGTAGCAGAGATGCCTGCCGGGGCGCATCCCAGAGCCCATGAGCTTGAGGCTTCATCCCAAAACTCCCTCCTCACCAGAGCTGCAGGTGCTTCATGCAGCACCAACCACAGAGAAGATCCCTGCGCCCCAGAGCTTCCTCCTGAAGGTAATGATAATTCTTGTCCCCCTGCCATTGTGGCAATGGCACTGATGAAGAGGAAAGGGAGGGAAAACAAACCTGTGGCCTGATAAATTTCCGAGGGTGTAAGAATCAAAGAATCATTATATTGGAAAAGACCACTAGCATCATCAACTCCAACCATCAACCCATTCCCATCATGCCCAATAACCTTGTCCCTCAGTGCCATTTCTATGCTTTTCTTGAAAAGTTCCAGGGACAAAAGAAATGGGGATTCTGCTCTCTTTTGCTTGGAGAAGAAGATTAAGATTCATGTATGCCACCTCCCTGCAGTGCAATTTACCTATCAGTCAAAGACTCAGCTCTGTTATCCCTTCAAGCTGCTCTTGGAGTTGTTTGTTGATATTAAGGATCATCACGCCTCCAGCAGACCCTTAGTCACATATTTTTACTACACCTTGGTGCCACAGAAGACCACAAAACCCATGTGGTGAGCCAGGCTGCTGAGCTGTACTGATGGGACAAGGCTGAAGAAAGAGAAAATTCATGACAAGGGCAATCCTCAACATCACCTGCCCCATTTATCTCCTCCTTTTGGTGAAACAGAAAGGAGTTAGGTATCAGGGCAGAGCAGAGAGGCAAGAGAAAACCAGGGATGATGTTTCTGGCAGGAAATTGAGAGACCTGCACTCAAGGACTTCTTCAATTTGAAACAAATGCAGTTCAAGAAGCAAGGATTGCTACCAGGAAAGTTCTCCCAGTACGACCGCCATTCACGGCCACTGGCCAAAGTGTCTTTTCAATACTCCACTCCTACCCCAAGCAGCATCAAAAATGTACTTGTTTAAATACCTCTGGACACATTCACTTCCAAAATACTGCAACAGTGCAGTTCAAATCTTCCAGACTTGTAGGGAGGGGACGTAAGCCTGAATAAAAAAGCCCAAATGCTCCAGCTAACTCTAATGGAGTGGAGTGTTGCCAAATGAGCATTTTCTCCAATCTCTGCCGCTGCATACCGTAGATCTTCAGTTACGTTTTTCAGCACAGGATAAGTATGGTCTCTCTTTTATTAGCAGCCTGCTTCCCAGATCCCAGGCCATCCTTCCCTACCAGGTTGTGATTAACCTTTTGGTGAGCGCCTGTCTCACACGCACCCGCTACCAAACAAAGCCACTAGCTCACATCCTCCAGCAGCGCCGCTTCTTCTTCAAAACATCCCTCTGCTTCATTTTTGTGATATTTTCCTTTCAACCATGCGGTTTGCCAACCACTCCTCCCCTCCCTCGCTAATTGATTTCTCAGGAACCACAGATGTAGCTTGGCACGTCGCATCCCCTTGGTCTGTCAGCCACAAAATCACCTCCTCTCTCCCTCCCCCTTTCCCAAGCCACGATCAGGGAGGGGAAATGCCTTCCTGCTTATAAACCTCCTGCCCCAGCTGTATTCCATGTGGGGAAATAAAATACGCATGAGATAAGAGATTCAAGAGGCAAGGGCCATGCCCAGATTAAAGAGAGGCAATTGCCAAAATGCCTCAACGTGGAACAGCCCTGCCTACTCCTCACCCTGCTCCAGCCCAGGCAATGCTGACAGATAGCAGAAACTGGGGCTATCAGGCGCCTACATCCCTTGCGTACTTTTGGAAATAGCTCTTCCCAGAAGTCCCTCAGGGGGTATCTGCCCCATGGTGTGACACTGGAGGCAGCTTCAGAGAGCCACCCAGAGTAGGAGCAGGAGGAAGGAGAGGCTCAGTGGAAGCTGATTTATTCTGCTTCTCAAGTGCGTTTGCAGCCCACGCACATTGCTGCACATGGGCCAGTACAGATGTCCAATGCTGCCAGCTGAGCACTCATTCAGGCTACAGCCTGGGACAGTCCATTGACATTCTTGCCATCTCTAGATACCCACTGGGAACATCTAAACCATCCACGGCTTAGGGAACTGGTTTGCTCTCGATCATGGACCTCTGGTTATCCCTATTTTATCTGTTAGCTTGTGGAATGAACCAGTGTTTTCTGAAACGAAATCCAGGCACTGTTTTAAGGATGATTTGCTCCCAGTTTTACTCTCTTGGCCAAGTTTGTCCAAGTTTGGTGCTATCCATCCTCCACAGTCCTACAGCTCTTGCGAACACCTCCCTACATCATAATGACACACCTCACAACGTACTACAAAATCAGCTCCTCAGTGGGCTGAAAGATGGTCCTCAGTTTGCATTTTAAAGGAAAGAAGAAATTAATTATAACAGGGAGTCATGAGGGACCCAGAAGAAAGCGGATTGGGGATTTTAGGATGGGGTTTTTAGGATAAGCAAGGGTTGTTTGGTGGCAGGGCAAAGTTACCAATGAAACGTTCTTACAGATCTTATCCACAGCATCTCCTAGGGGAGGTCCCAAGTCTGGGGAGGAATAAATAATGATAGAGATGTTAGTCAGAGATGGGCAGGTTTCCAGTCCTCTGTGTGGGCACAGCAGCTCCTGCTGCTTCCCACTGTTACAGTCCCTTCACCTTTTTGTTGTTGTGTTCTCTGAGCCATCACTCCCCTGGAATCTACAAGCACTCTAATTTGGTTGTTATTTGGTTTTCTGGATGGAGCCAGCATAAATCATATGCTGTCTCGAGTCAAACAAAACGCCTTTCTTTTTTGGAGTGAAGTAAGAATAAATAATTATCACTTTCCCATCATTTAATTTGGGGCAAGTTTTCTATTTGAGATCTGTAAACTTGAAATAAGAATGTGAAGCAATTCCATTTTTTCTGAAAAAATCCACATCAAACTGCCTTCAAGCTACCTGCTGAGACCCACTGCTGAAACTCACTGCCCATTCCCCACTGACATGCAATGAAGCCTTGGCAAAAGGTCAGGTGGGTCATGGAGACTTCGTATCCACTCTGCCAAGCTGCACTTTGGTATCAGGTATCTCCACACTGGGAATAATGGATGAAATCTCACAGACCTCACCTGGTTCATCTGCTGCTGTGTCAGACTAAGAGCTGGCTCTCAAGAAGGTGACTAAATAAAAAAAGGGAAGAACTGTTCCTGAAGCAGAGACAGTTTTCAGAGCCAAAGCCCCTCCCTGTAACTCGTAAAATTAGTTTTATGTCTGAGAAGCTACACGGGGAAGGAAAATAAATTGAAGATGCTTCGGTGACCCTGAGCTGCACTTAGTGGGAAAAGCCACAGCTATTTGATTGTGTCTGCTTGGCTGCATGGCTAACCAGCTATTAGACAGAGCAGATAGATACTCTTATCTTCTAACCAGGGGAGAAAAAGATAAAAATCCAGCATCTCTGAACCTCCAGAGCATCCCATCAGCTTCATCAGCTCCAGCAGAAACAAGACCCACTCCAAAAAGGAATTTGGCATTCAGTAGCCATGGATTGCTATAAGTCTTCAGCACCTAGAAACCTTCTTGAACCCAACCCTAAGGCAAGGGTTGTCGCTGTGGGAACAGGACAGGGGAAATTGTGTCTGCTCAGTGCAGATGAGTCAGACCAACTTTGTAAAGGAGAAATGAGGAATCATCTCAAAAGCCTTTGTCTGAGGTTGGGTCTGATAGACAACACCTTTCACTGGGAGCCCTGTCCTCAGCTCTGCTCTGTGACCTTGAATTTCTCTCATTTCATTGAAAGGGAATGTATTTACAGTCTCATCCTTCAAGACACAAAAAAGATCTGGGTGCAATGTGACTTTCTGACAGCTCACTCAATGTAGACAGGAAAAGTGAAAGACCAGCATAGCCACGCTGAGCTACACACAAAATATCACCATCACTTCTCAGATCACTCCTTGGATGCTCAGAGACCTTCCAGAGGACAATGTTCACCTCTGCTCATCTCTGAACAAAGCAGGTTAGCAGCTGGATTGAGTGGTACAGAAAGCTGTGCTGAAAGCAATGGATTTACAGCCCTTCTCCATCACTGGATGTTCTGGGGTAGTATTACACCTTCCCAAAGCCTGTTGTCCGCTCTAGACTATGGTACTCTTAAGGAAAGTATATCATGGATAAAAAACGCTGGTCCCAGAGCCTGAATTCACCATTTCCACCCTGGCATAGCTCCACAGAGAACAGTGAAATTCTCCTGCTTTGGGAAAGTAGGTCTGGAAAGGATCTCCTGCCACTGGCAAGCAGCACTTTTCCTCTGCTGCAAATGTAAATGAAGCAGGGTCCCAACTTTCACCCCATTAGCCATCTAGTAAGCAGTAAATTGCCCTAGATCATGAAAGCCTGCCAACGGCCTTGCATTCTCCTATGTTAGTATGAAACCAAAGCAACTCTATCTAATTCCCAGATCAATTTGGATTCACACCAGTGCAACATCATTAAGTCAAGTACAGTTGCACCGATGTGTCGGTGATGGCAGAAGAGATTGAGAGCAAGGTCTTTTTGGAACTGTTGTGCTAATGCAGGCAAGCAAGAGACCCTTCAGACACGGTAACAGTTTAACATCTATGCCTCTATTCAGGAAATAGTAATTGTGAGTGTTGTTTCTCTTATGGTAATGCATATCTGAAATTTGAGTATTTGTAATGGTATGAAAATTACATACAGAATAGGAAAGTTAGAGCCTAATTGTTACAATTCCAAATACCAGTGTTCTTTCCTTAATCTTAACTATCTGAGACAAAGGATAATGTCCAATAAATGCATTTGGTCTGCATGTCTCATCTGCAGAAGAAATTTAGAGCTGTATACCTTTTTCATGAGATCTCACTGAAATTAGACCAGAGGTTTTGTGGACCAAAACTGCACCTCTGAATTTGAGCTCTGAGCTGGAGGAATGCTGAAACTAAAAGTGCTGCTATGTTTTCATTTGTGCCCAAGGACCAGATGTGCATCTTGGATCAGTATCCAGTCAAAATAGATCCCACTGAAGTTCCTCAGGACAAACCTGATGCTAGTGAGACCATGTCCACTCTCAATGCATAGGCACCAGTGCGCAGCTCCACCTCCAATTTAAACAGCGCTTCAGAAAGACCCTTATTTTTCTGAGCATTTCTACATTCCCAAAGACAGTAAAAGAGCAGTGATGGCATTTAATGAGTTCCCAGGTGAAGGGCCCTTAAGCTCTCAGATCTTCTAGTAGGTCATTAACTGTCAGAAATTATCTAGTCATCTATTTCAGGGATTTTTCTTAGCCTCTTTGCTGTAACATCTGTATACTTGCAAGGGTCTGAGCCTCTACCTATAAACATGAGAGATGCATTTCTCGCTGATTTTCAGTAACACAGAATCCAGTACCAGCACCCTAGAGAAACACAAGTAAATCTCATTGCTTCCACTAGAAACTAAGTTCCTGTACATCCTCTAGATCCATGTGCTTCCACAGTAAGAGTGAAGACTCCAAGGTCATCCTTTGGGAGGAATCAATTGGGCAAGATCTGCTCAGAGCTCCTTCTAGCCCAAGGCTGCTGGGCTTGGATCCCACTAGAGCTGGTAGTGAGAAGCTGTGTGTTCCAGGTTAGCATTCATAGAATCGTAGGATGGCCTGGGTTGAAAAGGACCACAATGATCATCTAGTTTCAACTCCCCTGCTATGTGCAGGGTTGCCAACCACCAGACCAGGCTGCCCAGAGCCATTGGTGCTAAGTCCTTCAAATGTGACCTTTCTCTGTATATGTTTGACTTAAAAAGGAGAAATATTTTTTCCACTGTCTACATTTGAAATCTGAGTCTGGAGGCTCCAGAGAGAAAGGACTAGGAGTCAACTGTTACCCTTCTATTTGTTTTATTTTGTATCACCTATAGGAGTGAAATACATCCTCAAAGCTGATCCTTACCACTGCTCCACAGCACAAGGAAACTGGGAATGACTGCACAACCTTGGCCAGAATCCCATTTGGTAGAAACTAGCATAATTTCCTGGCATTGGCAATGCTCTTCTGATTCATACCAGCCAAGGGCCTGGCCCGAGAAACAAAAAACCCACAATAGTGGTCATTTTTCCTCAAGAAGAGATGCATGCTAAATTGCCTCTGCCGGTTCGTGACTAAGAAATACATCTGTGTCAATACTTTGAATAGATGGTGGTTGCTTTTTCCCCACCCCTGAGTAACTCCAGCGCCTGAATGAATCTATCATGAAATGGAAGACAAGTCCTAACAACCATAATGGCCCAGTGGAGCAGCTCGCTGCATCCTTTGACTCTGCTTCACCTCCATCACTATTTATCACAGCAGTCGTTTGTCCCACCAGAGAGTACCAGGTCCTTCTGACACACAAAGGCTACCGCTCCACTAGTAAATTAAATTGTGTCAGTGAACATTTCCAAGCACGGGAACACCATGGTCTATCTCGTTATGCTCCTACAACAGCCCCCAGCATGGTTTTGGGACAGGCCAAAAGATGCCCTTGTGAACAAGGCCTGAAAGGGAGCTAGAGACCATTTCCAGTGTGAGGATGCAGCCACCCTCTTTCATACAGGAAGAGAATCCATAAAAAAGCACAAGATGTTGTACAGAACTGTTAATTTTCCAGGGAGAATAGGAATCCTGTAGCATTCCCAGCCCCACTGGCACATTTTACCGCAATACATCAGTTAGCTAACCTGGTTTTCTGTGACACCCACATACATCCCTTGGTTTTTCAGGGACAAGAAAAGGATTCCAAGCAAAAAAAAAAAAGAAAAGTTCATGCTTCCCCAAAAGCAAAACCAGCCAGGTCCAAGCCCAAATGATCTGGGAAAGCTCAGCTGACTTCTTGCAGTACTATTTGTTCCTGTAAGATACCACGGTCCTACTAGGGTGAGATTCCCCACCCCACAGCCCGTCCACAGGACTTAACTGTCCTTCCAGTTCAAAACTCATCACCCTCAGTTCACCTTACACGTCCTCTGCTATGCACTTTGTTCCCAGCAGTTGTCCGGCCACTGCAGACGTAGATATCCATAGTTGATGGATTTCCTGTTGTTTAAAGTAATTTGTACACATGCAATCTGTTATCTGCTGTTAATCCCAAGCCTTCCCAGAGCTGCTGCCTTCCAAGATGCTGTCTCATTCCGTAAGCCTTTTTACAAGTGCAAACTTGCCCTTGGCTGCACTAACACAATAAAGAGACAGTCTTCTACCAAGTCATCATAATCACCTCATATAACTGTCCTGTCCATACTTGACCTTTCTGCCAGCATTGCACCATCTGCAAAAAACTTCACCAGGCCTTTTGTATTTTCCTCTAGATAATTGGGATAGTGCACAGTGCTGGATCACAGACTGACCCCAGTGGGCCATTATTACTGATGAATAACCATTGTCTGAGTAATTGGTTGTGCAGCATCCACATGAGCAACACCCAAGAAGGAAACACACATTTCCACACCACTTTTTACGTAGAGAGTGCTCTTTATATATATCTATATTAAGATACTGGCCAAGTTTGTTCTTTTTTTTAAATTAGGTCTGAACTTGTGTAATGATTTTTTTGTGAGGGTCAAGTGATATACTTTAGGTCAACTTTTGGATTCACCTCCCTTAACCTGCAGTGTCATAGCATCTGTCCTGTTAATTGGGAGCTCCTCAGCAGAGTTACTGGACCTGCAGAGCAGAGGGCCCAGGAGAAACTCATGAGGTTCAAGTGCAAGGTTTACACCTGGGTTATGTCAACCCCTGCTGTCAATACAAGCTGGGGGATGTAGGGATGGAACGCAGCCCTGCCAAAAAGGACCTGGGAATATTGGTAGATGGCAGCTGGACATGAGCCAGCAGTGTGCCCTTGCAACCCAGAGAGCCAACTGCATCCTAGGCTGCATCCAAAGCAGCATGGCCAGCAGGGCAAAGGATGGGATCTCAACCCGGACATCTCACCTGGAGCACTGCATTCATATGGGGAGTTCTCAGCATTGGAGAGGCATGAATCTGTTGGAGCTCATCCAGAAGAGGGCCACAAAAATAATCCCAGGGATGGAACACCTCTTCTACTAGGACAGGCTGAGAGCTGGGGCTGTGCAGCCTCAAGAAGAGAGGGCTCTGGGGAGAGCTGGCAGTGGCTTTCAGTATCTAAAGGGGCTGTAAGAAGGAAGGGGACAGACATAGCAGGGCACACTGTGATGGACATGGTTTCAATCTAAAAGAGTGGGAATTTAGACTGGATATAAGGAAAAAGTTTTTATGATAAGGGTGGTGAGGCACTGGCACACGTTGCCCAAAAAGGAAGTGGATGCCCTGTCCCTGGAGACACCCAAGGTCAGACTGGATGGGGCTCAGAGCACCTGATGGAGCTGTGGGAGTGCCTGTGCATTGCAGGAGAGTTGGACCCAGTAATCTTTAAACGTCTCTTCCAAAAAAAGCCATTCTGTGATTCTAAGATGGTTCTACGATCTCCTGAGAGAGCCTCCACAGGACACAAACTGCAGGATGGGAGGAAGAGCAGCTGCATATCTCCACCAACAGGACCCACACCAGTCCCATCTGAGCTGCAATCCTTTAGCTCCTGCTCCTGCACATCTCAAGCCTGGCTCCAAAAAACCCCTCTGCCTTTCAAGCCTGCTCATTCCCACAGCAGGGGGCAAGAGCAATGCTGTTTTCTCAGACTCTGAAGCAGTTGCCAGTGGCTTCATCTTCCTGGTGTGCTAGTGAGATGCCCAAATCCTGTCATCCCTGTCATCCAAAGAGCCTGTTTGGAGCAAAAGAGCAGCATAAGCACGTCTTGGATTTCATCTGCAGCTTGTCACAGCGTGCTACCTTCAGCAGCCCAAGAGGTAAATGACCTTTCTGGCTTTTGACAAGAGGAATCCAATGAGCCGCTCACCATCCTGCTTCCCACCCCACCTCTAATCTCCTGTGAAATCTTGTCAGGAACACGACATATTCAACTTGACAGGCCTCAGATAAGCTTCGTGGATCTGTTCTGAGTTTCAGGATGCCGTGGGCAGGGAACGATCCTAAACATATAGAGGTGAGTGGGGGGCTCCCAGCACTGCCCCTATTGCACTGACAGCACCGCCACTGAGACCAGGAAGGGATGAGTGCTAATTGTTATTTTAACAAATTACTACAAATGCTCCTATTTTAGGGGGAGAGATGAAATCTCTCGAATGAGCAGTGTTCCCTGGCTGAAGCTCAGTGATGGAGAAGTGTCTTTGAAATGGATACGAAGTCCGTAAATATTCCAGAGGTTTGGCTTTGTCTCTTTGTTCCCCCATTTTATCAAGAGCCATAAGCAAGAGGGCTGTGTTCATTTTAGCATGGGAGAGAAGTAGAGAGAAATGAAAGTTGATAGAAAAAAAAAAAAAACCACAGCATTTCTGACCTCATGCAAGATTGTAATATTTCTCTCTTTCACTCTTTCCTTAATGAGTGATATTCCCCAGAGTTCTGTCTTGGGACCGGTGCTCATCAACATCTTTATCAATGACACAGATGATGGGACTGAGTGCACCCTCAGCAATTTGCTGATGGCACCAAGCTGAGTGATGCAGTTGTTACAACAGAAGGAAGGGACACATCCAGAGAGAGCTGGGCAGGCTCAAGAAGTGAGGCCATGTGAACCTCATGAGGCTCAACAAGGCCAAGGGCAAGATGCTGCACTTGGGTTGGGCAACCCCAGATATGTGTGCAGCCTGGGAGAACTCCTTGAAAGCAGCTCTGAGGAGGATGATTTGGATGGATAAGAAGATGGACATTATCCAATAATGTGCTCTTACAGCCCAGAAGGCCAACAGTACCCTGGGCTGGAAAAACAGGGGTGGCACAGGGCAAGGAGGGGATTGTCCCCCTCTGTTCTGCCCTCGTGATGCCCCACCTAGAGTACTGCGTCCAGATTTGGGGCCTCCAACTCAGGAAAGACAGGGAGCTGTTAGAGTTGGTCCAGAGGAGGCCATGAGGATGACTGGAGGGCTGGAGCAGCTCTGCATGGGGACAGGCTGAGGGAGCTGGGCTTGTTCAGCCTGCAGAAGGCTCAGGGGACACATAATAGTGGCTTTCCTTTCCTTTCCCCTTTCCTTTCTTTTCCCCTTTCCTTCCCCTTTCCCCTCCTTTTCTTTCCCCTTCCTTTCCCTTTCCTTTCCACTTCCCCTTTCCTTTCCCCTTCCCCTTTCCTTTTCCCTTTCCCTTCCCTTTTCCTAAGTTCTTTACTATGAGACTGGTGAGGTGCTGGAACAGCTGCCCAGAGAGGTTGTGGATGCCCTGTCCATCCCTGGAGGTGTTCAAGGCCGGGTTGGATGGTGCTGTGGCAGGGGGGTTGGAGCTTCATGATCCTTGAGGTCCCTTCCAACCTGGTCCATTCTGTGATTCTGTGATTCCTTTCTTAAAGGGAGCTCGTAAGAAGGAGGGAAATTAACTTTTGACAGGGCTAGATAGTGATAGGATGAGGAAGAATGGTCCCAAACTAAAAAAGGGGAGATTTAAATTAGATGTCAGGGGGACATTTTTTACTCAGGGGGCAGTGAGGGCCTGGCACTGTTGCCAAGAGAGGTTGTAAATGTTCCATCCCTGGAGGTGCTCAAGATCATGGATGGGGCTCTGGGCAACCTGATCTGGTGCCTGATTCAGTGTTTGGCAATCCTGCCTGTGGCAGGGGGGTTGGAACTCGATGATCTTTGAGGTCTCTTCCAACCCAGGCCATTCTGTGACTCATTCTGTGATTCATTCTTTTTTGTTTTTTACATGAAACATGTAATTTGGACATATCTATCTTTCACGGCTGAACTCATCCTGCCTCCCAGGGCTCACTCTGAGCTCACTTCCAGACCGCTGCTCAGGGCAGCTCTTATTGGGAAGGAGCAGGTGGACATTATGATGAAAGTCGCCAAACGTGGTCCTCTATGGATGGCTCCACCAGACTTCTAAACACTGTGCCTCTTTTTTTCTTCATCCTCAGTTAGAAAAGGGTTTGAGAAGTAAGGAAGACTTCCAAAATCTAAATAGAGAGGCTTTGTATTTGTTAAAGTTTGCAGCCATTCTCAAGCTGCAAAACATACAATCCCAAGAGTCTTTAAAATGAGATAATCTTTCTCCTTTCCAACAGTGCCACTCCTTGCAATCCAAGCAAACAAGAAATAAACAGCCAGCTCATGCGCTGACTAGCACAGGTGACTGATTAACTTGGGAAGAGAGCTCAGCCTTGTCCCAACCAACTAATGCTCTCAGCATGATTTCAGGAGGGACCATTGTCAGACCTTATTAAGCCCTGCGCTTCAGCTGCTGCAAAATTAATATACTGTGACTATTTCAGGCACCACTTAGGAGGCCACGCGTTAGGAGTTCAGCTTGTGGTTCATCTTGGGGAAGCAGGAAGAGGAGAGAAAAGAATGACAAATTTAAAATTAAACAAGAAGAACAAAAATAAAAAGACTCAACAGCCAACTGTTCACAATGGCCTGCTGGGAACTCAGTCCTTTTCCTTCTGATTTACAAGTTACATATGGCGGGTTGTTTACATTCTGTTACTGGTTTATGTTCTTCCAAAAAGGAGAAATTCCTCTAGTAGATTTTGACTGCTTTCCTGTATGCGTCTCCCCCCAACACCCCCACCCTCCAGTATCTGGTTTCGCTTAATATGCCCAGAGGTTTCCGGAACAAAAGAGGTTGTTGGATTTTTATTTTTTTTTTATGGCTAAACAAAAAGTCGACTATTTTTCCAGGAAGGTCCAGGCGGATTCACGTTATGTGACTGTGAATTCATCCCTTCAAACTCCTCTTTGTGTTTGGGCTCTTATGGCAGCCACATCTTCACGCGTCACACAAATGAACGGCTCCAGCTGCATGAGTTGCATGCAACTGCCAGAGACATCCCAGTTCTACCCATGTCTTTGGTCATGTTCACAATGTAGATTCCCCAGGTCAAAGCAAGACTCTTGATCTTGTACTCCTGCCTCAAAATCCATGAAGACTAGACAAAGAGGGCAAGGGAGCGTTGCTATTTATAGTGAGAGAAAAAGACTGTTTTCTTTACTTTTCTGAGAATCTAAAGCAGAGCTAATACCTCCTCAAGATTTCCTGAATGTTACTTGTATAGAAAATTGTTCCTTTAGATCCCATAGATGTAACACTTAATTATTGACACATGTGGCCCAGAGAAGTCACGGATGCTCCATGGAGGTGCTCAAGACCAAGTTGTATGGGGCCCTGAACAGCCAGAGATGGTGGGGAACAACCTGCCCATGGCAGGAGGTTGCAACTGGATGATCCTTATGGTCCCTTCCAACATAATCCATTCTATCAGTACGATTCTAAGACATCAAATCCACTGGGTGTGAATTCTAATCCCATTCCCATAGGACCTATATCCTAGACTGGATTAGCAAGAACGCTAAGGACATGACCCTTCTCATCTATTTGATCTCTGTGAGATCACCAGTTGAGGACCATGCCCAGTGTGGGACTCCCCTGTGGAAGAAATGCATGGACATCATAGAAAGAAGTCAACGGAGACCCAAGACGGTTGAAAGTTTGGAGCACTTGTCCTAAGCAAACTGAGGGAATCTGTTCTTTCCAGCTTCAGAGAGTAAATGGATGGAGGAAACCATGCAACTGTCAAGAACTGCCTCATAAAAGGACGCAAAGAACACCATCAGTCTTCCCACAGCAAGAGGACAGACAATAGTTAAATCATGGGAAGCTATGATTAAATTTAAAGGCTTTCTTATTTTTACTACGAGTAGTCAAATGGTGCAACAACACTTCCAGAGAGGACAGGGAATCTCCATCTTTGAAGGTGTTCAAGACTCAGTTGGGCAAGTTCCTGAGCAAACTGATACTAGAATCATATGATTCTGTGACATCCTGAGCTGACCTAGCCCAATTCTTTACCCAAAAAAGATCTAATGGACCAGGTTGCTTTGGAACTTGTCCAACTGAGTCTTGAACATGAATCTTAATTCCTAATTTCTCTAATGACCATATCACATGCCAGTTTGGCGCACTTTTGCAGACTAAAAGAGAAGTTACCTTGTGGCTGAAAAGCTATTTTCCAGGCTAAGAAGCAGAAGTCAACAGGGCAGATATCACGATCTTCAGAGCAGGGCATTGTCACTTGACTCTAACGCAGTCCATACTGAGGTTTCTACCTTCATTAATTGGTGCTAATAACCTTTTTGAAAGGCTCTGGAAGCTAGACTTCATTCATTCATTCCAGGAATAGTCTCCTTAGGCCATAATGTTAGCACATTTAGAGCTAAGCCAAACTGTTAGGTCCAAATTTTTCACACCTCAGACACAGCTAAAGACAGATGCTACCATCTTTGTCCACCTCTCCAAAGAAGAAAATGGTAAGTGAAGAACAGTTGGGAAAACAAAAAGAAGAAAAATGTCAGAAAATGTAAATAATCATTTCTATTATTTCCACAGTAAACTGGGACATCTCTGAAAGGAAGACAAGGATCTCCACATATTGCCCCAAAGATGGGAATAAAAACATAAAAACATAGTAAATCTCAAAGGAACCGAGATGCAACGTGTATGTTTAAATATACATGCTTTAACATACAAAAGAGACTTAGTTTAAATAAATAATTCTGCTCATGAACTTAATGGAACAGACTTTTTGACAACCATCAACATTTGTAACTGTTCCAGAATACTAAAGAGAGAAAAGCCAAACTGAGTCCACCAGGAATTCTTTGACCCCATGCCCTGTCTCCAACACCAGCCAAAAACAAAGGAATTGAGGATGGATAAGAGGGTCAGTTTTGGAGAAATATCCCCCAGAATGGTTTCCCTGCATCCTGCAGCAACAAGAGGGCATCTTTAGGCCACCTAGACCAAACCCTGCTCAATGCAGGTCTGATTAGATCAGGTTGCTCAGGACTCTTCCAGTCAAATCTTGATCATCTCGAAGGATGGAGATATCCATCATGAATGTCTCTGCCATTAATTTGTCTGGTTTACAAATGGGGGTAAATCCATGCCATTGCAAGCATTCCCCATCCTAACCACTTGCAGCAGAAAGATCTACCTGCTTTCACTCCTTACTGTTAGCAGCAGTCATTTAAAATCAAAAACCAAGCCAATCTCACATCAGATAGAAAAAGATGGAGATAGTATCACCACTGTGATTGTGATAGGAGTATTCACTGCAAACACTCTGCCTTGAAAGAGAATGAAAGATGAGCAACAAGAGTTAGTACCCTGCCAGAACCTTCATACAGAAGTATAACACACCTTTAGAAAATCAGCAGCTTTCCATGTATTGAAACAAAACATGCTTCCTCCCTGGTATCACAGGAGAGGAGTAATTATTGAAACTGGAAGAAGAGAATGTTAAGAGGATTAAAATAGAAGAGAAACAACAACATATAATCAACGTGAATCATTTTTCCAGGACATCAAAGACAGAGCTGGGTATTTAAATGTATGGTCCATAAACGAAGTCCAACAAGGAATGCTGAAAATCTGGAGTCTCAGGGCACTGAGACTGATTTAAGAAGAAATTCACAGCGCAATCAGCCCATGAAATAAAATGAATAACAATTATAGCAGATGAGTTGTCATCGCCGACTGCTTTAAAACTGTCCCTTTGTGAGCTCTGCTTACACAGCTAAAAAATAATAATTAATAAATAATAAACAGTGAGGTTGGACAGCCCGTAGTTTGAGGCCACTAGAATGAAAATAACCTGGAAATAACCTATGAAAATAACCAGGAAAATGAGGCTTTATTCCTAGAAACCTCTGGCTTTATCCAGCACCCAAAATGAAGCTGCACCAGGGGAAAGCAGAGCTCCATCACCAGCCCTGCCTCATCCCCTGCTGAAGGACCCAGGAGGCAGGGGTAGGGACCTGTGTAAGTGGAGTCCATTGAATGGATGACAGAGCACCTTGGAGGAAGAGGGCTTTCTTGTACAGCTGAACATTTTTTGAGCAACTGGAGTCTTTCTACCTCAATCTCTGTCCTGAAATGTCCATGAAAATCTGAACTGTCCATGCTGGCAAAAAATCACCTGAGGAAAAATGTTCCCTGAAAGCATCTCACATTGCTCCAGCAGATTTCTATCATAGAATCACAAAGGTTGGAAACATCTCTAAGATCCCAAGTCCAACCCCAACCCATCCCACCATGCCCAATGATCACATCCCCCAGTGCCACATCTCCATGGTCCTGGAGCACCTCCATGGATGGTGACCTCACCACTCCCTGGGAAGCTGTGCCAGTGCCTGATCTCTCTTTCTGATAAGAAATCTTCCCTAATATCCAGCCTGAACTTCCCCGGCGCAACTTGAGGCCATCAGCTCTTGTCCTATCGCTGTTGCTTGGGAGCAGAGGCTGACACCCACCTCGCTCCAACCTCCTTTCAATGACTTGTGCAGAACCACAAAGTCTCCCCTGAGCCTCCTCTTCTCCAGACTGAGCTGCCCCAGTTCCCTCAGCTGCTACCCCTAAAATTTGTGCTTCGGATCCTTCAGCACATCTCCATTACCCTTCTATGGACAAGCTGTAGCACCTCGATGTCTTTCTTGTCTACCTGTGCTGTTTGTGATATCCATTCTTACTCAGAGGCAGAGCAGGCAGCTTCTTGAGCAGTGTAGATCTACCCAGTATGGACAGAAACAGAACTGAGATCCTGTAGAGCACTGAACCACAGGGCTAAGTCCCAGCTTTGTAGAAACACACTGAATGGCTGATGAAGGGACAAGAAACCATTGAAATTAAAGAAAAGCTGGGCTCATTTGTGTAGAGGGATGGCCCAAGAATTTAGTGTTCATTTAATAAGAAACAATGTTGATGGAATTGCATCTACTTTGCTTGTCTGGTTTTTATTTACCCTTCCTCCCCTCTTTGGAAAAGCATCACAGAGCAAAGCAGCCCAGAAGGGAAACTAGCCTGATAAATAGACCATCAAGAGAAACAATTAGTCTAGATAGGAAAATTAAATAGGGGGAGCCACTAATCAGCTGCTCTCTCTGCAAGGACGAGGCTGGGAAAGTAATTTAAAAAACCTTTTGGAGGAGACTCTGAGGCAGAGCATAAAGTAAAAATACAGATGGCCAGAAATTAGAGCTAGTCTGTGTGCACAGGAACAGGTGGAATTGGTTAGAGGCAGAGCTCCCTCCCACCCTGCTTACCCCCTCCAACTCTTCTCATGACTTTACCTTCTGCTTGGCAGCACTGTGAGCTGGGAGGAAAAAAATATCTCCCTGCAAGCTGGTGAAGTCGTCTCCAGCTGGGAGACTGCACTGCTAACAGTCCCGCTTCATTCCCAGGGGCTTCACACGAAGCCCCATCATCAGAAAAACCGATCCTAATTCTGTGCTGGCCTCACAAGTAGAAGGGTAGCTCATCCCTACAGAGCCCCCACCAGCACCAACGGGAGGGAAGATTTGGCGGAGCGAAACGATGCTAAATAAAACCATCAGAACCTCCCCGTCTGTTACCCTCCCAGCACATGAAGCTTTGCTGGGATTGGGATGAGTCAGTCCACCACCAAAGCACGAGGGAGCAGACCACAGCTCCACACCAGACTCTTCATTGCTCTAATAGCTCATAGAATCACTAAAGTTGGAAAGGTCAACAGGATCATCCACTCCAGCCATCCACCTACCACCAATATTTCCCCACCAACCATGTCCCTTAGTACAACATCTGAACGTTTCCTGAACACCTCCAGGGACGGTGACCCCACCACCTCTATGGGCAGCCCATCCCAGTGCCTGAACGCTTTTTCAGAGACGACTTTTTTTTCCTAATATCCAACCTGAGAAACTCCTTCCATTCCTGCAGGCTCCCTGCCTGAGATCACCTTCTCAACAACCATCATGGCATCTGGTCACTTGCAAAGACCACTGCTTCACCAAGCAGGACTACAGACCAAGCAGATCTGCAACGGTGCTCCGAATTCTGAAACTGCATCAGCGTCAGAAAGAGTGGAAGACCTGAAGGGAAATTGGGATAGACAAGGCTTTGGAAAAGAAATAAAAAGTTTCACCCCAAGGAAGTTTGAATCTTCAGCTTCCATTCAATCTGGGAAACTCTAGCTGACTGAAGCCCAGGGCTAAGCAAACTCATGTCTCCCAGAATGGAATCCATTACCGAGCTGGAATGCCTCTAATTATACTAACACTAATAACGTTAGCTACTAAAATAGCTCAGAAAAGGATAAGTTACAAACGTGGTTTTCAGCCCATGAGTTTCAAATGCATGGAGATTGCCAGGAGGGGTTGAGAGCAGGGACACAACCCACTTTCTTTCATTTCACTTGCATCTAGCAAGCTTACCCAACGTTTTCAGATTCAGTCACATAAAGAGCAGACAGTTTAGTTTCTATGTAAGCACCCAAAGAAGCTGTACAGGCTTCAGAAGAGAAGGGTAAAAAGATTTTTCTATTTTTTAAGATAGCCTGGAGAAACTTGTTTACCATGGGCAGAAATGATCGGGTTTCCTTTCCTTTCTATATGTGAAATCTTACATCATATGACTATATGAAAGCTTCAGGGGAAAAAGAAAAAAAACACAAACCTTTTCTTTTTTTAAACAATAATAATAATAAAAAAAAAAATACAGAACCAAGAAACCAGACTTCTGTCTACATCACATACCAGAGGGGAAGTTCATACCAGGTTACATCTGTCAGTGCTCAACAACCAGGAATTTGTATGATGTCTCTACCCCTCGCTAAGCGATGCATTATGGAAGATGACCTGGCTGCACGCCTCGCCCCAAGGAGAAAACAGGAGCCTGAAGAAAACCGGTACCATATTTTATAGAGGATTTTCTTTGGCTAACATTTAGCTTTTCCATAGAAAATTAAATTCCCACCCAAAATAGAGCTTACTCTCCAAGTAAATCCCCTCTGATTTATGGATTGGGGTGATGGTTAGGATTTTCTTCTTTTTTTTTTTTTTGTTCCTAATATCAGTGGCAGGAACAACTGCCTCTAAATGTAGGTTTCAAAGGGAAGCTCAAGATTTCCTTTTCATCCTGTTTTGGGACTTTTAAGGAATACGTAGTGTTTAAAAGCTTTAGACTTGGGAACTGCTTATGTTCATCAGTGTCACTGCCTGGTTTCAGACCAATTTGAAATTCAAGCGCTATGGAACTGGACAGGGTACAGAGAATATTTGCATTCAAGATGGTTTCGTGTTAAGAGGCAAGGACCAAGTAAAGGGCAACAAGTAGGTGACTAAATAAATGAGAAGGAATAGACGCATCAAGACAGGGAAGTTCCAGCCAAGGGATTTTCACTTTATTAGGCAGGAGTGCTTCTGAAGATCACTTCTGCCATGAAAATGCTGATTCCCAACACAATCATCACAGGAAGAGGTAAAGAAAGATGTGCACATACGTTGCAGCTTGTGGTACACAGACATGGAGGTCACAGCTAAAAATCCAAGCCCTTATTAGAAATTAGGGGTAATTACCTCTCCAAAGACATGCCAGTGACCTTCAGCTTCTAATATAGTCCAAAGGGATTTGCAGCCCAGCTGTTCATACACACACAGAACCCAAATTGCAGATGATTGGTATGACTCAGTTTGCCACCTTTCCTAAATTTGGCCCCACTGGAAATAAACGTCGATTGTTCAGATCTGAGGGAAAGAGGGAAAGCAGCCATTCCTCTGATGCCCACAGCCCGGATGCAGTCTTGGTCTGCCTTACAGCATTGCATTTGGGCATCACAACAGGAAGTGCTGTAAGAAAGTCCTACTTGCAAGTGTACTGATGGTTCCATCACCACATTTTGAAGCCTATCAAACCAGAACTAAAATGTGCCAACAAGAGATGCTGCAGCCATGGATGGGTTGGTCTTTCAGAGGCAGCTGTGAGGCAGGCTTTGCCTTGGAACGTTCCTATGAGGGCTGAAGCTCTACCCTTTCATCTCCTACTCTCCAAAATTCCCAAATGGTGCAAGATGCAGAACAATAGCTAACGCTTGTTGAAATCCATCGTTTCACCAGGCCACGCACTCCCACTGAACAAGTCTTAGCCCAACTGTAGCTTTATTTCCCACAGCATTTTGTGTATTTTTCCAGTGAAACCAAAAAGAGAAAATAGGACAGTTTTGTCACCCTTCCTCAGCCTGTTCTGCCATTGGAAAGAGAAGAAATTGCAAAAGGAGGAAGACAGATGAATAAAGCAACAAAAGATGAAAAAGACAGCAAGGGAAAATGAACATTCTTCAAAATTAAAGAGATGATTGTTCAAAGCTCTCCGCAAATCTCCTTTTAATGAAGAGCCAATTCCTTTTTAAAGCCTGTGGAATAATTACTCTGAAGCTTCACAGAATTAGTTTCACCTCAAGCAAGTTAGGGAGTGATGAGCCAAGTTTCAATAAATGGATGTAAATCGAGACCCTCTGGCCCCTTTCCAAGCTGGCCAGACACAAGGCAGCTCTGGTCTTGAAGTCTCATACCTCATGCATCCAAACTCGCAGCAGATCGTGACTCTGTCTGCGTTCATCCTGTCCTTGCTCACAAAGCCTCACTGCCGTTCCTTTACAAAGCTGTATCGCTCCCAGCAGCAAGGTGCTGATGGAAACAGGTGAAGGTGCTATAAATGCATCTCTAACAGTCCTCAAACCACTCATCTGAGCTTGAAGCAAATAAACAAAATTACTTCTCACCTCCCTTGGAGTTCCCTTTCTACGGGACTCCACATAAAAGGAAAAAAGCTCCAGGCTTGCCTGGCCTTGAATCAGAAGGCGCTTGCATGCGGAGGAGGAGGAGGGAAGGCAGCTCCAGTCCCCTCCCTCCCCTGTCCCACTTGAAACGTTTTCTTTCCTTCAGCCCTGAACCCACGCCAGGATGACTCCAGATCCCGTGGATGGGAGAGCATGCGTGGTGAGTCAGCTCCCCAAGCCTTCCTCAGCTGGATTTGGTGCAAGCAAAATGCCTCTGCTTCAGCACAGGCTTTTAGCAATCCAATGCAAGACAGGATACATGGTAGAGGAGGGGCAGTCAGTAGATATAACCTGAGAACAATTCTTCCCCCTCATCAGCTGCAAATCCAGCTGAAATTGGGATTTGCAACCCTAAATCCAGCAGGAGGGGCTGCATTTCTGTCGGGTCAACATTCCACTCAGAGTCCGAACATATAGCTTTGACTCAAGAAAGATGAAAGTTTAAAGCTGTCAGGTTGGATGTTAGGAGTAATTTCTTCTCCAAAAGAACGGTCAAGCACTGGCAAAGGCTGCCAAGGAGGTGGTGGCATCACCATCCCTGGAGGTGTTCCAGAGCAGTGGAGATGTGGCACTGAAGAACATGGTCAGTGGGCATGGTGGGGGTGGGTTGAGCTTGGTGATCTCAGAGATCTCCTCCAACCTTAATGATTCTGTGATTCTATGATTCTATGAAGGGGACAGAATGATCACAGAGTGAAGAAAGTTCGTTCTGGGACGGGGCTAGCAGCCCTCAGAAGCAGTGAAGCTCAGCATCCTTGGAGAAGGCAGCTTGGCCAAGAAGGGTTCCAGACACAGAGGAGCTGTGAACGTTCAGAAGACTTTCTGCTCCTGTCTCTCACTGTTTCCCAATGTGACAATATAGGAGATTGGATATTAAGGAGAAATTCTTCTCCAAAAGAGTGGTCAGGAACTGGAATGGGCTGCCCAAATGAGGTAGGGGAATCACCACCATCCTCCTGGAGGTGTTCAAGAAGTATGGAGACATGGCACTGAGGGATGTGGTCAGTGGGCATGCTGAGGATGGGTTGGGTTTGGACTGGATGATCTTAGAGGTCTTTTCCAAGCTGAATGATTCCACGACCGTGATGCATTTTCAAAGGTAAATAGACAAATGTCACCACATGGAAGTTGAACTTATCAAAATCTAAAGCCAGGCCTCTGGTGAAAAAATACAACGATAACAACAAAATAAAGTTAAAGATCAGACCCCACATGCATCACACGGCAGGGGACATGCCCAGTGTTTTAAGAATGATTCTTAACTAGTGAAGCCCAGCGTGGCTTAAATGTGTAACTACATCCAAAAAAAAAGTGTGGCCCAGACATATATAACCAACCCAGAAGTCATCTGGAGGCCAAAAAAAGAACAGATGAATTAAGACTGGGTGATCAGAAAAAAAGGGAAATAGAAGTTTATAATCTGTCTAACCTGCCTAGAAAGCACAGGTCTTTCCTACATCAACATTCCTCAGCAGTTAGTAAGAGATAATAACATGATTATTATGGGGTTTCTAGAGACAGATCAGGCAAAAGTAAAGGAAATTTATGCTGCCACAGAAGAAAACCACAATAGAGGGCTCTGCATTTAAAGGTTGTCTGCTCTGGACATTTCAGCTATTCATTGAACAAATATTAGTCGCTGAAGTATTCGGTCTGGCAAGGGATTGGGTTCAAATGTGACCCAGGCGAATGATTAAACCAAGCATTTGTGCAGCTTTCCTGGGATAGACTGTGCTTGCACAGGCTGTGGGCAGCCTCCCCTCGCTTGGGTTTGACCCATGGACAACACCAGGCTGCGGGTTCTGCAAGGACTGACGCGGCACAGGAGCTTTTTGGATGAATAATTTATTCACTGAAAAAGCTTGGGTTTGGGGCCCACCAAAACTATTTGCAAACTCAGTGAATAGTTTCCACCAAAAGCCTGAAAACATTTCAAGGAAGCAGTGTTTTGTTTAGATTTCTTCCTTTTCACTTTTATTTTTTCTTCTTTTTCAGAAATGCCTCGGCTTGAAACTCCACGTTGGGGCCAGATTGCTTGACTTTAAGCAGATTAAGCCCGAGATGCTTTCATTTCACACTGAACATGGTCAGTGTTCTGCTCTGTGGGCCAACCCAAAGAAATCAGTGATTTGCACAGCTCTAGTAGGAACAGCTGGAACGAGCCTGCTGGCTCCGTACTCGCAGGGAAAGACTGGATTTGGTGCCAGTAGACCCAGTTCAGGAAAAGACACAGTGTGACCTGGAGCAAGTAAGAGAAAGAACATCTGGATTAAGGAAATGCTTGATATGGGCTACCCAGAAACCACACTGGGAAGCCTGGGGCCAAGCAGAAAAGCCTGGAATCTACAGAGTTGGGAAGGAGCACGAAGGAGCCCAACTTGGCTCCTTCACAGGGCTTTGGGAAGCAGATAACCCAAGAAATAAAAATCCACTGGCAGCAAATAGAGCAGCCGAGCTGATTCTCAAGGAATTCACGCAGCAGGAATCAGCTCATGACAGCTCCACAGGCTCCATGAAGCTCTCTATTTTAGCTTATACTTAAGGGCAATGCCAAGCAAGAGGATGATGAGCTCCCAAGAAGATGGTGCCAACACACATGTAGGCATTCTGGTGGTGGGTGAAGGTCCCTTATAGGTGCTAAATCTTCCCAGAGCTACTGTACAGCATATTTGCTCTGCACCCTTCCTTTTTCCATCAGCCATAGGCAGTTTACCTGTACCAACTCAAGGCCAGGTTGGATGGGCCCCGGGCAGCCTGGTCTAGTATTAAATGTGGAGGTTGCTGGCCCTGCCTGTGTTGAGGGGGTTGGAGACTCATCATCCTTGAGATCCCTCCCAACCCGGGCCATTCTGTGCAACTGAATCAAAGGCTTCTCTGGGGAAAGAGGGAAATCCCATGCCTGATTTTCTTTCTTAGTCTCCAGCAACAAAGAAAGTATAAAGCAGCAGGATAGACACAGAAAGATACCAAAACGCCATTGCAAAGTAGACACCAGTTATTTGCAGCACAGGGACTTCCTAAAGCAGAGGTGTCATCTTTATACTTTGCAGCACCTGATGGAGTTTCGTTGCTTGTCATCAGATGGCTCCGTGCTGGAGGCTCCATGATTGGGGCTTGTTGAAAGAGATCTGATCTTATTTTGGTTGCTTAGGGATTTCAGCCATCATCACAGAGGTTCTCTGGACATGTGCAAACACACACCTGTTCACACTAACTCCTGTTCTTTTTCTACACAGTGGCAGACCCATAAATCAGGTCATGGTGTGTTTGGCTATTCCCTCCACCATGAAGAATTCTCTGAGAATTCTGCAGCTGAAGGCAGGAAATTCACAGCCGAAACCCATTCCAGTGCTGGAGTCTGGGCAACTGGCAAGCAACTGCAGCAAGAGATTTTGAAGTTACTGAGCTAAGATTTATGCTGCTGGAATTCATCACAAACATTGCACTCCCAGCAAGAGGTGAGAATGAAGGAAAGATCACTTTGCATTAGCTTATTTATGCAGGGCCATCTCTCATCTATCTTTGGAGGAGGCAACGAGTTGTAGTCCCCAGTGCCATATGGAAGGCAGAGGAGGGCTCTGCAGCTCCATCCAAGCTATATCCAGCAGCCTCCTGGAAACCAGCTCCTCTCTCTTGATTCTTAGAATCAAAGAATAGCTTGGGTTGGAAGGGTCCCTAAAGATCATTGAGTTCCAACCCCTGCCGTGGGCTGATTGCTGGATCAGGCTGCCCAGGACCCCATCCAGGCTGGCTTTAGGAGCATCCAGGGGTGGAGCATCCACAAGTTCTCTGGGCAATGCGTTCTACTGCCTCACCACCCTCTGAGTAAAGAATTTCTTCCTAACATTCTTCTACAGAGGCAGCATCAACTGCTTGCCTTTGCTGCTATCAAAGTGGCTGCTTATTCGTGTCCTGAATACACTTTTTCTGGGGTTTCTCCTCCTAAACAAACACTGGTAAGGGAGGAGAACACCATAACAAGGTGAAAGTATGGCTCAGGCTGTTTGCATTGCCACAAAAGCACTGCTGTAATGGGGCACTGCAAGTCTCATCACCTCCAGAACAGCAGGGGAACTCTGCTGACAGCCAGCACAGTAACCGCAGCAATTCTTGCATGCGCTGCCAGCACCTGAGGTGGGAGAGGTCGCTTTACCCAAACTGAACAAGATGCCACAGCACCAGGCCTATTTCTATGCCATGACTTCAGGAGATTGGTTTTGCAGAGTCCAGTTAAGCCCTGTGGAAACACACGCTTGGAGCTGCTCTTATGCACACAGCAAAATGCGTGCCTGCACAGGCCGGGCACGCTGGAGCCACCTGGACGTGCTGGCACAGCCCTTTGCCTGGGCTGGGACATCTTGCTGAGTGGGCTGTGCAGGAGATGCTGCTCACCTCTAGCCAGGTCTCCACACGTGTGCATGCTGTGCAGGTGAAGCACTTTTAAAGTGCATGCGTTGCAATTTGCACATTTGACCGGCACCTGCTGGGGCAGCAAAGGAGTCAACACCAGCAGCTCCGATACACCCGTGTGCCAAAATTGACTTCCCCCATACCAAGGGCTGCAGAACTGCAAGCCAGTGTCTGGCCTTTACAGTCTGCAATATTTCCTTAATTCATCCTTCATTTGGGATTTTCCTTAACATTTTCTGGCAGAGAAAAGCAGTGACTGAGCAACTGCTTGACTGTAAAATGTCTCAACAGCCCATGGATCAGGGAACGGAAGAGCACATTGCAAGAGGATGTTGGTGAGAGGGTTTGAGTAAGTGACAAAAGAGCATTTAGCCCTTGGTGCCACACATATCACAGAATGATAGAACCACAGAGTGGTCTTTCCGTCGTAATGATTAAGACCATCTAGTCCAACCACCACCAACCCATCGCCAACAACCGACTAAACCACGTCCGTCAGTGCCACATCTCCACAGTTCTTGAACACCTCCAAGGGACTGTGACAGCCCACCTCCCTAGGCAGCCTGTCCCAGTGCCTGACCATTCTGTCGAGAAGAAATTCCTCCTAATATCCAAGCTGACCCTCCTCTGGCACAGTTTGAGGCTATCACCTCTTGTCCTATCACTTTTACCTGGGAGCAGAGACTGGCTTCCACCTCGCTACAGCCTCCTGTAGTAGTAGAAAAGCAGTTGTAGAAAAGAACTCCCCATGGGCACCCAATTCCCACACTATCCCCAGCACATCTGCAGAGGCCTCCATCACTAAATTCAGCAAAGAGAGTGAGTCACACACCTGGCAACTTGTTCCAGTGACACTTGCAAAAGCAGGTTTCATTCTGTGATCGTTTCTTCCTCATCCTCCTCCCCGCCTTTAATGAGTAACCATAGCTAAATACCAAAATCTGGTTACTCTTGCGCAGCCCTTGATTTGGAAGGAAGTTGCGCAGATGAGGCAGTACCTGAACTTCAACCTTTTAGTCCTTTACAGAGCTGTTCTTCTTGAATAGTTAATATCACCCCAGGGAAGTGCCCTGTGCCTGTCTGCTCTGCACAGTTCTTCTCTCATTCACAACACCTCATGGTGTAAAAGAGAGCAGGAGTCCCACTTTATCTACTGACATTGTCTTAGGGTTGTACAACTTGTTTACAACGGCAAATTTTGGCAGCCAGCACAAGGAACCCGAGGTGAGATACCAGTTCGGCTCGAACTGCCTCTCAACAAGTCCCAACAAAAATTTGGCCACGCCAAACTCATCCCCTGCCTTGGCTTCAGCAGCACGTGCGTGGGGACATTCTCCCAGCTGCCTACACCATTGCATTCCTCCCCGCACATCTCACCAGATAAATCTCCCCTTCTAAACATGATAGGACAAGAGGGAAAGGCTTTAAGGGAGGTGAAGGAGTCACTGTCCCTGGAGGAGGCTGAGAACAGTGGAGATGTGGCACTGAGGGACGTGGGCAGTGGGCATGATGGGATGGGTTGATGGTTGGACTGGATGACCTTAGAGGTCTTTCCAACCTTAATGATTATAGGATTCTGTGATTATATGAACCAGTGGGATATGCTTTGGTGATGAGTAATTATGCACAGAGATGGACAAAGATGGACAACATCTACAGACAGATGGCCGAGGTGAAGTTCTCACCCTGATCCCCTGAGACCAGCATTTGCAAGGAAGTGCAAGCAACAGCTGCCCACAGGTCATCTGGTGAGAGAACAGAGATTTCCTGGTCCAGTTCATCTGTGTGATTTGGTCACTCCACTACCACCTCCTCAAGCGATAGTAACAGAAATGTTCCACCTGACTTCCAGCATTGTGAATTTCTCTGCTAGCTATCCATTTAGAAAGTCCATTCAAAATCATTACATCTTTTACATTTTCTGGCACGAAACAAACAAATAAATCAATCACAACGCTGGAATTTTACCAAATGCTTATGGCCTATTCTGTTGAGTTGAGAAGTTTTTTTTTTTTTCCCCAAAACACAGAAGCATTCCTTAGTCACCTTACCATGACACAAAAGTGGAAGCAGATCCTCTTTGCTGCTTACTCAAATATGTGACAGGAAAGGAGAGTCTGCTTTGATTTTTCACTGAGTACAAAATAGAACCCAGAAGATTTGTTTCAGATTGAAACAAAATATTTTGAACTCCGGAGATCACATTTTGTGTTAATTTAAACAATATTCTCTCCTATTTTCTGGCCTGGTCATCAGGCTGAATAGTTTTGGGGTCTCGTCTGCCTGTTGCTGAGCAAGTATTCCTCCCCCACAGTTTGGTTCTAGTTAAACACACGATGGCTCTTTGAGGGTACAAAGTAAAGCTGAGATTGACATATGAAAACTCCAAGCACAAACTGCTAAGAAATGGAAACGAGGAGGTCCCAAGAGTGAAAATACAGATACTTTTTAATTATCTGAAGTATCTGGGTTCAGGGTACTGGACATGGATAAAATCTTGAGCTCATGCCACTGTCATTCATTCCTTTGGGAAGGCTGTCTCAGCTGCATCAATGGGCTTAGCATCTAAACAGGAAACAAAGATCACAAAGGGGAAGTGGAAAAAATGCTTTGTCCAAGGTTGGAATGAAGGTCAGCACCAGATGAGCATTAAGAAGCGTGCTCTGCAACATCCCATGAGCGCAATGCTGTCTCCACAGTCAGACAAGATTGACAGATGATAACCAGTGAGCTTATGACAGAAGTATTTGCAGAAGAAAAAAAAAAAATCATTTCTTTATATGGCACTTAAAATCCAGCCGTGAAGAAGGTGACTTTACGCAGACGTAATACCCTACTCTTGAAAAGGAAATATGCCAGGAATGCAAAGTGATGAGGATGGTTTCGCAGAAACCCTCTCAAAGATCTCCAGCTTTTTTCAAAAGGAAAAAGGAAAACAGAATGAGAATGGAAGGCGTTTTCACAAACACGAAGCCATTTAACTTTTCTGTTCATCAGCAGAGAAGTGGTAAAAGGAATGCGAAGCATTTATTAGCAGGGCAGGAATCATTCAAAATGCAGCAAGTCCATTAATTACAGAAGCAAATATAATTAACACAGCCTCCAAAGAGTTTACATAAGCTCCTTTTAAAAAGCATCCCCTTCTACCAAGCTAGAGCTTCTAATCTAGAAGTGAAATTAGGAAGCTGGCTGGAGATAAAACAACTAGGGAGACGCCTACAAAATACAGTTCCTCAGCCTGTGCTTGAAGAGATAAATGCTATGAAGCCACCAAGCCCGTTAGCACTCTTAGAAACCGCTGAGTGTTTGGTAGACACTGTAACATAATAGAAGATGAAAGAGAATACCAAGGGGAAAAATGAAAGGCAACACTTTCCCCAGGATATAGGCACAGTTAGGCAAGAAGCAGCACAAAAGACACTGAGCTAGTACCTTCTGTTTAGGAATATCCCAAGTTGGAAGGGGCCCACAAGGACCACGGAGCCAGCTCCTGAATCATAGAATCATCACCAAGGTTGGAAAAGACCTACAAGACCATCCAGGCCAACCGTCCTCCTATCACCAGTAGTTCTCACCAAACCATGTCCCTCAACACAACATCTAAGCGTTCCTTGAATGTGTTCCTACCTGGGGTCTGTCTGCATCTGGGTTTGATGGGACAGCTGAAAAGCAAGATTCCCCCTCTCCCCTCCACCTAGGATTGCTATGAAGCTTTGTTTTAATTAATTCAAATGTTTCACGTCAAGAGCTGAAGTCAGAGAGGCTTATCTTGCATTTTCTAAAGAAGAAACGGAAAGATCTTCATCTGGGAATCGAGTCCCAGCACTGCACATACAGCATGAGGAAACAACAGAAACGTGGGCAGTGCTGACTCTGCACATTTTTAGAATAACTTTGAAAATCTAGAGAGGGTAAAGAAAACCTCTGAGCAACACATGAAGAGTCCTTTCAGAGCATCCCCAACATCTTCATTAAAACATACAAGCGCCTCCATAGAAAACACTTTAGCTAGTAAATCACACCTCCTTCTTGGATGTTACAGCCAAGACTGGGACGTGATAAAACAGATTCAAACTGAGGAGAAGCACTAGTTAATCTGGCTAATCCCTGCCCCAGAGGAAAAGCTTGCAGTCTTGTACGTGCCTTGCGTGGTGACAGCAGTGGGACAGGAGGGTGGAGGCTCCATCTCCCAGCCCCAGCCTTCTGCGGTTGGCAGGCACACAGGTTAAGACCAGCCCATGTTTTTATCCATCCTTCAAAAACAGTGTTTCTGCTGCCTAGGAAAGCATTGAGATACAACCAATGATCTATGATTCTATGATTTGTACCTTTATGCCCAAGGTCGGGAGCCAGCTTCCCTTCTGTAGGGCTATTTGCATTCAGTACCACACTTCCAATCCAAGCTTTTCACTCATGTGCTCTTCATAGAACCATAAAGATTGGAAAAGAACACTAAGATCATCTAGTCCAACCATCAAATATCTAATTTAATGAAATAATAGCCAAAAAATGACCAACACCTTGAGGTTCATGTAGACTCATAGAATTGTTGGAGTTGGAAGACGCCATTAAGGGCCATCTGCTTCAACTCCCCTGCAACAAACAGGGGGAGTTGGACCAGATGGCCTTTAATGGCTCCATCAGATGCTCAGAATCCCAACCAGACTGCCCTTGAATGTCTCCAGGGACGGGGCATCCAATACCTCTCTGGGCAACCTGTGCCAGCGCTTCACCATCCTTATTTCCAGTCTAAAACCCCCCTCTTTTAGTTGGAAACCATTTTCTCTTGTCTGATCACCACAGATCCTGCTTAAGGGTCTGCCCCTCCTTTCTTATAGCTCCCCCTTTAGATACTGAAAGCTGCATGGTCTCCCTCAAGCCAAATGGAGATTTCAGATGCATTTTGCTCATCTCAGGTGGAGCACTGCAGGGGTTCAGTAGGAACTGCCAAGCACAGCACCACTGAACACAGCCTGGCCTCATCCAGACGTGGCACAGCACAGCCCATGCTTTTAGCTCAGCTTCCACGCAAGAATCAGCAGTTCAGCTCTGCGTACACCAGCAAGATAGACATGCCCTTTGGCTATCAGTTTTGTAGGTGTGGGGCTGCACCCTCAGAAGGAACCGATGCACTCAGCTTGCCTACAACCATGACAAGAGGCAAAAACATCCGGCTCTTCTAAAGGATGAAAGGCAGCGTTCAGAGGATTAAGTCATCAGTTCTTTCCTTTCCTTTCGGAGCTGGTGAACCATGCAGCAATGCACGTCAGCTGTGTTGGTTTTGAGTCGGGAGCCAGAACAATGCAGTCTGTCTTTCCTGGTGTGCACTTCCAGGGAGGATTCTGCAAGCGTTCCTCCAACCGGGGGCAACGGAGGTGGCAAACAAAAGAGAAAAGCCCTTCAACTTTTGACCCTCTTGGAGTTTACAAATTGGAAAAAGTTCGTGTCATCGTAAATGAGTCAAAAAGCCCTTCGGCCCACACTGCACGTGCCTCTGCACTTTGTCACCTCCTGACAGTGTTCGTCCAGTTCCCAATGGAGCAAGAGAATAAGGCAGAAGGTTCCTGGGAAGTTTTGCCTGTGGATGTCTCTCATTGCAACAGCAACAAATAACTGATAGGACAAGGGGAAATGGTTGCCTACTAAAAGAGGAGAGATTTCGGTTGGATATAAGGAAAAAAGTTGTTTACAATAAGGGTGGAGAGGCCCTGGCACAGGTTGCCCAGTGAGGTGGTGGGTCAGGCAGGACGGGGCTCTGAACACCTGATGGAGCTGTGGGTGTCCCTACTCCCTGCAGGGAGTTGGACCAGATGGCCTTTAAGGGTCCCTTCCAACTCAAATGATTCTGTGATTTTATGCACTTAAGGCCCTCAGGTTCAAGTCACATGAGATAAGAGCAGCTTTAATAAATCTAGAGAGACTCAATATTTTGGCTGGGTAGAGTTAGTTTTCTTCACAGAGTCTTGATGCATGATGCCATTTGGATTTTTAATGAGAATAGTGGTGATAATTCAGCAATGATTGCACAAAGCAAAGCACTTTTCTGCTTCTCATGCTGTCCAATGCTCACCCCAACTACTGCCTGGAAGTAGGAAGGGAAAGCAGCACTCTAGCTTTTTGCAGGTGGGGAAAATGAAGCTCAGGTGAGACAGATTTCACACACACACACACACACACACACAAAAAAAAAAAAAAAAAAAAAAAAAAACAGTGGCAGAACAAAGAATTGAGCAAATTGTCGCGAAGACCCAACACTTCTACAAGACAACTTCTGTCCTGCTAAGGAGAATCAAACACAAGGGCAATAGATGCATCTATGAAGAGAATGAGAGGAGCCTAACATGAAAAAACTTCTACAGGACTACGTTCTCTACAGCCCTTATTTCTGTTTCTCACTGCTTTGGTTTTCTTTTATTTCTCTTAAGGCAGTTTTTTCCATTGCACTCATTGGCTGCGTGCTGGCCTGACCTAAAGTCATGGAGAAAGACACCGTGTAGAGCTCAATGCCTGGTATACATATATCTTTCTCTGAGAAATCTTCTGTGAAATGTATTGTCCCTACAGAGAATCCCCATGAAAGTGTGACGTGCTCATTAGAAAGGCATCAAGTGCTCTGGAAAGGCAACATCCATACTTTCATACAAGGAGAGAAGTCAGCCATCCTTCTCAGGAGTACCAGCACTTACTGTCTAACGTGGGCTGGAAAAAATACATAAATACACACAAAATAGGTATATATGGATATGTATATTTATTTATACAGAAGCGACTTGGACAGCAACAATGAGTGCATCAGTATTCACGCTCTGGTGCGATCACTAATATCAGACTGAGAGCCAGGAGCCCCCTCCTCTTGGCATGAACCTTGCTGACATACCCTCCTGCTGTAAACTCACCCCATGCAATTCCCAGACTTACTTTGTAGGACCTTTTGTACCTTCTCTTGTTGCCACCACACTTAGTTACAAGCAAGCACAAGCCAGGAGGGAAGGTATAAAATATAAACCTTCATTAAAGATTTTGTAAGAAGTCAATGAGGCCAAAATAACAGAGGATGTAATAGGGCCATAAATATCTCCCACAGCCATAAACACTTCTACCTGCTGCAGCCTGGACATTTATAAGTGCTTCAGGCATTCAGTGCTGTGTTCATGCTTATTCAAGCATTTACCACGCAAGAAGCCAGAAGTAGGCAAAAATGGTGCCATGCACAGACTCAGCCATCAGCCTGGTTTTATGATGTCAGCCTGGGCACCTTCCCTGAGCTGACCTGCTCCTGCGAGTGCAGGTTAAGTGTTCTAGCTGAGCTCAGGGCCCATCATACTCAGGTGCATATAGAAGTGTCTCAGAATGGACTTTATCTAAGCAAATGGGACAAAGGGTAGAAGACAAGGAAAAAAAAACATGCTTTCTGCTCGCCAAGACTGCTGTTACAAAAGCCAACCCACGCTTTTCCAGTGGATGTCCTAAAAAATGGCATCTGAAAAGTGGAGGATGCTTCTAAAGTCACTAAAGAAGGACAAGTAAATCCTCGTGAGCACCAACCTACTGTGTCATCCCACTTCAAGTCTTCACAGGACGTTGCCAAAGCAATCTTTGAAGTGAGGATATAGGCAAGAAGCCGTGATTCACCTCCAGAGGGACCTCAAGGTAAGTGACATTTGCAAGGCTTAATCATGACCTCGTGAACAATGGGTGAATCAGAAAGCTGAACTTTACATCACTCGCCCAGATTAATGTGGCCTTGGACACCTCCTTGGAGATCCCAGGCCAAACATTAGGTAGTTCCTCCCCTAGATGATTCAGAACTAAGATTAAGGAGAGAGAAAGCACCAAGCCAAGCAGAATTATTTGCAAAGCTTAGTTAAGCAGGAAATATTTTCCTTATCCATGACTCCAAGATCACATTATCCCACTATTATGCATCCTCTGGAAATTTTTCATAAATATGGTGGAGCTGAAGTGGATGAAGGAAGATGAACAGATAGGCTGGTTATTAGGGAGCTCATGTGAGATGTGAGAGTGATTGCAACCCTTTGCTCTGCATGAATCACAAACGGAAATTTAACATTTATGACCAGTATGCCAAACACCAGCAAGCCTGACTGTAGGAACCAGCTTTATCCTAGGCCAAGGACATCCTTCTAAGCAGACCAACCAGCTCACCAGGATCTCCACAAAGAAGTCATTCTTTCAACAAATCAGCATTTTCCAGAGAAACACTAAAAAAAAAGGTTTTCAGGACTATTTCAGACATTACAAGAAATAAAAGAGACAAGTCCATATCCCACAGGCACCAAGAATCTGAGTTTCATATCGTTCATCCCTATGGTTTACACCATGCCATAGGACCTGAAAGGCAAGCTGGAATAATAATAACAACAGGTACTCCAGCTTTCTCCACAGAAAAGGTGGGAAGCAATTGTTCATCTTGCTAATTCTCCACACAGTGAGAAATGACAAGTATAAAACCTCAGAGCCTACCTTCAGCTGCTGCCATCATGCCAACTCTGACTCATCTCCCAGACTAAAATCCCTACACAGCTGCTATTATCTCCTTAAATTTCTTTAAAAAAAAAAAAAAAGAAAGAAAGAAAGAAAGAAAGAAAGAAAAAAAAAAAAGTGCTGATGATTCGCCACATTAATTCAAGCACCTGAGGTCTTCCTAACTCCAAGCTAATGCACCTACTTTAGTTTGGACCTATACCTTCTAGGAAGGGAGACCTGAAAGCAGAAAGCTCAGCAAAATCCAGCTAGGACCTGCCCATCCAGTTGCACACCACTTCATATGGAGGAATTTGCCTTTGTCTCAGGAGCAGAAGTGAGGGTTGCTGCTGGCTCTGTAATTGCTTATACAGGAGGAGAGTGGGTTGGGGGTAATGGGGTTTGGAGGTCTGCCAACACACAGCTGCAGCCTAAAATGGTGTGATGGCAGTGTGTAGGCTGTCTTTCTCTCCTGCAATGACCATCCTTTTCACTCCAAGGATCCACTTTTGGCCCCCTCTCTTCTTCTTGTGCATGCAGTATCTTTAAAAGGATGGTTTCCCTGTGCACGATACCTCCGTGGTTGGCTGCACTCGAGGTTCAGAAATGCCTTCAGCTCCAAACTGCTCCAGCCAGGTTGCTTTTATGAGACCAGTGTGATTAAACACCACATCGCTGTGCTGCAAGTCAAAGAGGTTTTTGGTAGCTTCTATTGCATCCTTTTCTTTTAAATGGGATGGTTGACAGCAACAGTAATCAGTGATATAAAGCAATTATGGTACTAAGAGAGATGGCTTAGTGGGAAGATACTGGTGGTGGGTGGATGGTTGGACTGGGTAATCTTGGAGGCCTTTTCCAACCTTGGTGATTCTATGCTTCTTTGTAAAATATAAAACAAAGTGAGCTGATGGTTGGTCTAGATGAGCTTAGAGGTCATTTTCAGCCTTAATGATTCTGTGATAAAAAGGTGCAGCAGAATAATAGGCTGCTACAAAAAGTGCCACTGAATGCCATTGCAACTTTCTTTACAAAAAGAAAAAAAAAGGCCCAGAGCTTTCCACCAGTTTGTCCAGCCCTGTGCTAGTATTTCCCACGAGCAGTGGCTGGACAACTTGGAATCTACAAGGGGCAGATCCATCTCTTACTGTGGTCAGCTTCTATTCATACCTCTGATTTTGTTGCGCTCCATGCTATTGGCACTGTAGAGATCATAGAATCGTAGACAAATTCGAGTTGGAAGGGACTCTTAAAGGTCATCTGGTCCGACTTCTAAGACATCCAGATGCTCATGCAGGTCTTGGAATGATATAAAGAACAAGAAGAGAGAGAAAAAAGAGACAATCTCTGGCCTGAACCACATGCTCACACACAGAGGGCCCACTTCAAACCTTGGCCATGCAACACGGAAGGGAATAGGGATAGGAAAACCTTCAGAGTTGCTGACCTTTGGCTCAAGGTGAGTTCAATCCACATTCAAATTACGGAGCAAGCCCACGCAAGCCTTGCAGAACCGTGCAGGAATGCAACATTTTTTTCTGCCCTGGATTTGTGCAGCTCCACGTGAAAATCAGGGCCAAAAGCCATTACTGCCTGCTTTCTCTCTGCCTTCGATTTCATAGCCTAATCTCCAGTTTAGCCTACACCGAACCACAGCAGAACAAACAGTGGCCACCCGCCTCTCCCCTCCTCCCTCCCCGGGAGCACTAGCTTCTATTTATGGGTCCCCTGGGGAGAAAACAGTCGTGGCCATTGTATTTGTTTAAGGGTTTTCTGTAATTTCCTTGGGTTTGACTGCAGCCTCTGAGGTTAACCACAGCCAGCTATTGTGGCTGTGTCTTCATCATTCTCTATTGTTCCGCGCTAGGTGGCTCTGCCTTGTTTTCTTGGAAGGTTGAGGGATTGTTTGTCATTTCTGGCCTGGCATTCTGTAGGGTGATGGAAGGGAGGAAAGAGAAAAAGCAGCTCCTTCTTTTTTAGGACTGTGGGTTTCTGAGAAAGACCAGTGTCACTGACCAGCTAAGGTCAGCCTGAGGTTGCTTAGATGGTATTTGTAACAGCAGGAGGCTGAAACCAGCTTTCTACTTTGATAGGATTCCCTTAAGGGGTTTCAAGAAAAATGTGAAGAATCCCCCACTTCTGGCTTCTTCCACTGGGCTGTTCTGAAAGACATTCTTCCTGAGAAAAGGAGGACAGGGTTGTACCATATAAAGCCTTTCCCCTGCCCCTGCTGCTGCAGGATTAGCCACATTTGCACTGCATCCTGACCTTTTGCTACTGTAATGTTGAACTTCAGAGGCTCTGCCAAGAGGCGATCCTTTTTCTGGTTTCCAGTTTTGCTCCCTTATGGGAGGACACAGTCATTCTCCAGCCACATAGAGACAAATTCTTCCCAGCTTGTCTCTGTCAGTGCCTAAGACTGGAAACTTACCTCATCATCATGGATGCATCTTGGAGCCAAGGGGTTGGAGTCTGATTCATGCCTAGAGGGAAAGGAGGAAATGGGAGAGTACAAACCCATTGACTTCACTGGAGCTACACCAGGAACTCAACAAGAGGACCACTATAATCTGGTGCATAGGACACCAAACAAGGAATCAGGGAATTCAGCTTCCAACGCTAATACTACAACCTGCTTTTTGATCTGGGCAATGCCTCCGTCTCACAAATCTTTCGCTCCCTTTTTCCACTCTTTCACCTTTAGTGTCTGCCCCAAGTTACAAGATGCCACGTCGGCATGCCTTAGTCTTCCCTTTCTCCATACAGTGGATTGCAGAGAGACGTAGACTGAAGAAATTACCTCACCTCAGCCCAAAGCTGTTGTCTAACAGAGCTTAAAGGATGTGACATGGACGTCCTCGTCATGCTCTTTCCCCACCCTTCTTCTCTTTGATGGGAAAGTCTATGACAAATCCAACCAAAGATCTCAGAAGGTAGCAGCTGTTTGGGGATTGGGTGTATTCCTTTTTAGCTGAAGAACAAAATCAACCTGCTTGCTGCCAAAACAGGAGAACTGCTATTTTGGTGACATGCTGTTTTCTCCTAGGATCTGAACAGAGGTAGAATCATAGAATCACCAAGGTTGGAAAAGACTTCCAAGATCATCCAGTCCAACCATCCACCTACCACCAATATTTCCCCACTAAACCATGTCTTTTACTACAACACATAGTTGCAAACCTGGTAATTAATTAACACATTAATTATGAGATTGCAGAACTCATTAGTTGTATTATCATTCCAGATAATGCTAGACATTTTACAGGGGCTGTAAGCAGAGCTGAGGTGCTTGACTAACTTTTGTATGACTTTCCATTGGTGCAGTTCCATTGAAATAGTGCTAAGAGTCAGACAGGGAAGTTAATACAATTTGGGCAAGGAAGTAAATTTGTTCTATAGAAAAGATGGCAGAACAGAAGAGAAGAGAGGAAATGTGAAGCAGAAAAGAAGTTTGCTTGATAATCATCTGCATCACAAGGTTAGAAGTCCTCAAAACAAAGAATCCAGACTGACTTCCTGGTGTGTGAACAGTAAATATCTCCAGATTGAATGCAAGAGCAGTCAGGGAGAAGGCTTGGGTTGTTCCTTTTTGAGCACTGAAAGCACCAAAGGCAGCTGAGAGGGCATCAGAAGACACTAAGGTGCTGCCCACCTAAGTGGGCAAGTTCAGTATCCTGAGTTCTTGAGCTGAGGTTCCAACCTCCAGCAAGATCAGTCCTGGGTTCGAGGCTTCCTTCTGGGAGTTTCCACTTAGCAAGTGGGACCTGGGAATTCCCATTTGGCCAAAACAGAAATGGCAACACCCATCTCTGACACTGTCAGTAATCTGACCGGGGATCGAGAGGCCAATCTTTAAACACTGGGATTTCCCATAGACCTCAACCCTTAGTGGGAGGATGAGAGTTCTGGACACAGTGTCCTGAGTGACCTTTCCTATGCAAATCAGGATTGGTTTTGCCTCCTTCCCATCAGCAGGACATTTTAGGGATGCAAAGGGAAATATTTCATGGAGTACCCATAAACATGCCCTGTACCTATTCAGAGCACGGATGAGCTTTCACATGCGAGTGGTGGAAAATCAGCAACACTTACACCAAGCAATAAAAACCATCCCAGCTGAGAATGGGACCTTTAACATTCAAACCAACCATCAGACAAAAATCCTTTCCAGCAAACAGAGCTTCTGGGTCCACTTTGAGCTCCCTGGAGTGGAAAACTGGCTGGAAAATGATATCAGTGATTATAATTTTGTCCAGCCATCATAATCCAATTTCCCTCCCTTCTCCTCAAATCCACCATCACACCTAATCACAAGATTTCCTAAAGATCTCAGCACATCCTTGGCCATTAGGACAAGTGCTCAGCACCCCACTGATGAGAATCAGTAGGAGTTCAAGTACCTTCAGCTGTCATGAACAAGTTTGTGCTGAGCACTCAGATGGCAGCCCTGGCATTTTTTAGCCCAGGGAAGCTCTGTTGATAGCAGCATCAGCAGGGCATACCCCTGACATTACAATGAGTATCAGAGGGCTGCAAAGGAGATCCTGTTAAGAAAAACCCAAGGCCCCAGCCAGAGAAAGGAGGGACAATTTGACAAGCCAAAATCCTCCCAGCAAGATGAGCAGAAACCCCACAGAGCAGCCAAAAGTGAAGGCTGTCCCTCTCATGGGACACCATTGGCCAAATCTCATTTTAAAAGGATTTTCTGTTTTTCCTCCTGGGCCCAACACTGATGTGTTCCACTCCTGGGAAGCAGGGGAGATTTATGCCGATTAGTCGAGCCACTGCACCGCGATGCTAAATAAAAATGGATATTAAAGCAAATGCAATGAGTCACCCATCCCAATCTTTAACAGTCATCAGCCTGGCCGTGTAACAAGCTGTTGACATACCACTGGGAAATGAACGCTAGCAAGAACAGCTTCTCGTCTCTGCCTCGAGCACCCTTGACCTTGCTCTGAGATCTCAGAAGTGGCCTGCGAGACATATGAAGCCAATTACCTTCGCCTCAGATTGCCCTTCAAGGGCCTCATTCCACTGCACACCCTCCACCCTCTGCTGAGCTTCCGAGTGTCACTCAGAAAGCTGGGATGCAACCAAAGGCCGTGCAGAATGACCCACGTTAGGCATCACCCAATGGCAGAGGTGCAGCTTCTTGACTGCTGTTGCTAATTAGGAACCCCTCAGCTGTCCCAGGGAAGGCCAACAAAGCTGGGGGCATGGGTGCTGTGGTGAGGGGATACCACAGCTAGGAGGTTTGTATGTCTCGTGGGAGGGGATGCTGTGGGTGGAGATGGTGCAAGGCTTTTCTACACTGGGGTGAAACAAGCCCCATGGATCACTCCTGCAAGAAGAGAGAGGGCAGAAAGCATTGGGAAAGAGGAGACAGAGCTTTGGAGAATCCCTAAGTACTCCTGCTGAGGAGCGGAACAGGAAGGAGAGGGAGGAAGGCATTTCTACTTCATCCTGGCAACTTCAGCAGCAGCAGCTATCATGGTTTTCATAGAATCATAAAACGATTTGGATTGGAAGGGACCTTAGAATTCATCTAGTTCCAGCTCCCCTACTATAGGAAGGGACATCCCCCACCAGACTAGGTTGCTCAAAGCCCCATCCAACCTGGATGCAAACTGGCAAAAAGGGACTGTCCTGTTTTGTTGCTTTCCCCAAAGAAGTGCTTCCTTAGCCTGACTCAGAACAGCCCTGGCCCGTACCAGTCTGCACCTGATTTCTATCCTTCGGAAAACCAGTGCAGGGTATCATTAGTGCTCCCTCATGCCAAGGCAGAAAACCATCCTTACAAAAAAAAACCTTGGGTCCTTGCCCGAACAACCTGGGCCAGGCTGAGAATGGCTGAATATCAAGAGCTATTCCAGTGAGGTCAAAGCAGTGCTTTGCTTCAGCACACAGTACTGGGGCCTCCAGCTGAGCAGGATGCCCAAAGCTTCACATGCACAGAGGCTGTGTGTCTGCCAGAGAGGTTGGGCAGATGCATCTCAGAGCCCTGAAAGTGCAGTCCATCAGCAGGGAGGACATTTTTGAGCTCAGAGGCCAAATTCAAACACCTGGAACAGCAGCAAAGCCCTACCATGGGCCATACAGGGGACAACTACTTGTCACCCATGAGAAATGGATGGCATTGGTAGGGCACTGTTGACTTCAAGTCCTTCGCGTGCCACCTATCCACAGTGATGTGCCTTCCACATACACTAGCCTATTGCAGGCAACACTTTATTCCTAAAAATAAATAAATGAAAAAGAGAGGAAAGAGAGGAAAGAAGGAAAAGAAGGAAAGAGAAAGGAAAAGATGGAAAAGAAGGAAAGGAAGGAAAAAGAGGAAAGAGGAAAGAAGGAAAGGAAGGAAAGAGGAAAGAAAAAGAGAAAGGAAAAAGAAAAAGGAAAAAGAAAGGAAAAAGAGGAAGGAAAAAGAAAGGAAAAAGAGAAAGGAAATAGAAAGGAAAATATGGAAAGGAAAATAAGGAAAGAGAAAGGAAAAAGAGAAAAGAGAAAGGAAGATAGAAGGATAGAGAAAGGAAAAGAAGGAAAAGAAAGGGACTGATGGCGAGAGAAACAAAAAAAGAAACCTCCTCAATGTGAACTGACAGTGACCTGTCAGAAATATGTTACATTCAAACTTTCCCATAGAGCACTGAAAATTTGTTCCTTATTAAGGAAGGGGGGTGGCGTATCCAGTTCAAAGGAGAAGACAGAGCAGAGAATTCTGTGGCTACTACTGTGGTGTATTTTTTTCCATTTGCTTTCCCCTCCTTCCCTCCCTTTCCCGCTCCCTTCCTTTCCAACCCCAAATCCTTTATGGTCGCCTTGAATCGAACAATTCCTATCCAGAAGAGAAGGAAAAAAAGATGAAAAGCTGGGGGGAAGGGAGGGAAATCTCCAATTTGTGGGAACTGCTTGTGTTTTATTGGGAATGCAGAGAGGGCTTTGGACTTTCCCATGCTTTTAGCTCGAAACACTATTTTTATGTTCCATTTAACATAGGAGAAAGGAGGGGGAGAGATTAAACAGTGTTAAAGCAGTAAATTAGCTTTAAATGTCAGTGGCCCACATGAAGCAGGAGCTATTTTACTATTTCATAGAATCGTAGAATGGCCTGGGTTGAAAAGAACCACAATGATCTTCTAATTCCAACCCCCCTACTATGTGCAGGGTCACCAGCCAGCAGACCAGGCTGCCCAGAGCCACATCCAGCCTTTTTGACACCTATTTATTCCTCAAGGTGTCCACAGTAGCCTGAAGGCCATGATACAAATTCAGGAGCAACCCTTGACCCTTAGAAGGTGTTCTGTGACACTGTATGGTGGGGTTTTTTTGTGCATTTTGACAAGGTGTAAAGCACAAACCAAGGCTTGAGTATCCCTCTGCTATTCATAGCAGAAAGTGTCCTGGACACTGCCTGTCTGAGAATGGAATTAAGGGGCATCTGGAATCTCAGAAACAATCTGAAGCGTGTAGAAAGCACCTCGTGTATAATTAGACTTGCCATAAAAGCTAAGAGTGGCAGGAGAATTAATAACAAGACTAGGAAGTGTGCAAGATGTTGGCTTTTCATAGAAGCATAGAATCACCAGGGTTGGAAAAGACCTCCAAGATCATCCAGTCCAACCATCTACCCACCACCAGCGTTTCCCCACTAAACCATGTCCCTTAGTATATCACATCTGAATGTTTCTTGAACACAGCTAGTTTTGAAGATACTTCCCATAACTTCATGGGAAATTCTTCCCATATGTTCATCTTTAAGGTCCCTTCCAATCCATTCCATCATTCTGTTGTCCATGGGGTGTATCACATTCTCACCCAGAGCCCACAGACAAACTCATTGATTGAATGTTAATCTAGAAAGGATGGGCAGGGCCTTCCTGAACATCTAGTCCAGAGTCCATCCACAAATCCATGGACAAGATTAGACCAAAGGCAAAAGTTGTGCAATTTCTGTGGCACTGAGATTGCTCTTGTCCATCCCAAAGTAGGACCAGACCTAGGCAAGCACCTTATTTCACATTCAACTTCAGACACAAGAGGATGCAATACCCTCAACTACAAGTAACAAATAGATATGGTCTCTGCATGAGAGGGAAAGTTTCCTAGCATGAGCTGAAGAAATAAAGATACTTTTTCACATTTAGGATCTTTCAAGGTCAGCATGGAAACCCACAGGAGCTCAAATACTTCTGATCCACTCCGGTGAAGAGGGAAAGGATGGCATGGCCTTGGATACAGCACATGAAATTGAGTCCACCACCCAGATATACACCAAGATTTGTCCTCTCTGCTCTTCCACGTCTTTCTGACATCATCTACTGATGTCATCACACCGCCCTTTACTTAGAATCCTAGAATGACCTGGGTTGAAAAGGACCACAAAGACCATCTAGTTTCAACCCCCCTTCTATATGCAGGGTCACCAACCAGCAGACCAGGCTGCCCAGAGCCACCTAACCTTTAAGTTACCCATCTAACCTACTTCACATCTATCTCCTCTACAGAAAGACAATTTCAGGTGTTTCCCCACCATCATCTGGAAGATTTTGATCTCAGCTCTCCTCTTTTTTATAATTCTGCTTGCTCAGCTTTCCTTGGGGGCCGTTTTTCCACCAGCTACTCTGTACTCAGGACCCAACACTTTGAAGGCATAAGGGAATCAAAATAGAGGTGGGATGTGCTCTTATACATGAGGCATAAGATGTGCACAAAGGAGAAGCGCCTTGCTGAGTCAGGGCTTAGGCAGCCTGCAAATTAAAATAGGAAAAGGAAAAAAAAAAAAAAAAAAACACTGTTTTTAGCAAAGTGCTTGTTTTCCTATTTTTAAAAGAGGCTGTTGTTTTCCCATTTTTAAAATAGGCTGGAAGAGCAAAATTAGTGGTTGTGTTCTAAATCTGAAGAGGAATTTTCTGATGGCTTGACCTATAGTAATCTGCAGCTTTGGTACAAAGCACAGTAACCTCACCATGATTTACAGCCATTCTATACATGGTATCTGTATGAAATAGGCTGGATTGCTCCAGCTTAATGCAATTCATCCCTCAAGCTGCATCAGGGACAGCCAAAGCTTCAAGCCTCTGTCCATTCACAGTGGTATGAAGGAAGGATGATCTTCCATTAAAGTCATCAGGCAATTTAGCTTCAAGCTTAGCCTTGAAACCAAGCTCTCTGGACAAGAGCTAAAGCATCCTAGGACCTGTGGGGTTCGGAGGATGCTTCAGGTGGGAATGCATCCCTGAGAAAACCTGGCCCAGCAGAGAGGCTGAGCACATTTTCCCCTCTAGCTTCACCTTTCTGTTCCTTATCATTAAAATGGAAATAAAAAATATCCTTCCTCCTCCTTCCTTGTCTATTTTGATGGCGCAGTCATTTTTTTCTCAGAACATCATTAAATCTTCTGTCATCTGGGGCACTCTCTTGTCTGCGGTGGCAGACAATGCTCCTCTGCAAACAACAGGCGCCAGTGCTGTAATGAATATCAGTGATGGCAAAGGACCTTGGATGTGAATAAGCAGTCTGGGACTTCATTTTATTCCACAGACAAACGCAATAGCTGTATCGCTGTGGCATCTCCTTGTAACCCAATGGCACCCTGGGCTCCAACCACGAATGAGACATTACCTCTATGCTGGGAGGGCTATCCATGGCCTTGAGCACCTCCAGGGATGGGGCACACACATCACCAGGCAACAGTACCAGGGCCTCACCTCCCTCATAGCGAAGAATTTCTTCCTAGTGCCTAATCTAAATCTATTTTTTAGTTTAACGCCATTACCCCTTGTCCTACCACTACATACTCTGGCAAAGAGTCCCCCTCCAACTTTCTGTACACCCCTCTTGGCATTGGAAGGCCACTGCAAAGTCTCCCCTGAGCCTTCTGTTCTCCAGGCTGAACACCCCCAGCTCTCAGCCAGCCTCCTTAGCAGAGATACCCCAGCCTTTGAGCATCCTTGTAGCATCCTCTGGACCCACACCAACAGCTCCATGTCCCCGTGCTGGGGACCCAGAGCTAAAAGCAGTACAGCAGGTGGGCACATTTGGGCTGCTCTTTCATGACATGGCCCTCGGGATGGATAGGATGTGACATTCTGTGATAGCTATCTCTTCTTTGTGTCCTTCCAACACCACCAGAGTAGATCACAATGAGATAAACGAAAATGATGCAGCAAGACTTCATTTTGAAGCTGTTCCCAACACCTGCATTCTACAGAATAATTGAAAGAAACCAGCAGCTTTTTGCTGGACAAGTCTCAGGAGTAGCACCCCATTTCCAACTCCGCGCTGAAGAAGATGGCTGGAAGGACTGTCTCATAAACAGGGTTTTCTCTGTCATCTGGGGCACTCTCTTGTCTTTTTCCTTCATTAACCTCCTCCTTGGGCTGAGGTCACTGGGAACTTGATTAATTTCTGGGCACCTCAGCAGCACTGGAATGCTTGGAGCTGGAGAGAATTCAAGGAAGGACAAAATGGGTGATTTAGTGGCTGGAAGGATTGACTTATGAGGAAAAAAACAGAAGGAGCTAAATATGTATAGTTTGGCTCAAGGACAGCAAAGGAGGACAACTGTCTGCCGACTAGCTGACAGGCATAAATGTCGAAGAGGGGGAGGAATTGTTTAGGTTAGCCCAACAGGGGAATAACCAGGAATCACAAAACGGGATTAAGGAATGGAAAATGAACACTGAATATCAGGGGAAACATTCTTAACAGTGAGATCTAACCTACTGGACTGTAGAACATCCTCCCCAGGGGCTGTGGTGGAAACCCTGTTCTTTAAGATATTTAAAAATGGACTGAAGCATGGTCTGTTGGGAATAATCCTCCTTTGACCAGAGATGGACTGGATCCGGGCAGGGTGTTCCCTGCAAGAAGCACATTGTGTGATGCTGAGCACGCATGCATCATGAGAAGGTACTCGCAGAGCACAAGCAGGCCCCTTGCCCAAATCTCAGAAAATATAGGAATGGAATAGGCCTTGGGTTTATTTTTTATGTCTGGGAGCATCTATAATGCAAGGAAAGATGCCGCCCTTCTTTCTCTCTCAAACACTTGAAAATGAGGGGAAGTTGAGACAGAAGGATGGGCATCTTGTCTGGAGTGTGCTATTAAGAGTTCACACTAAAAGGTCATCTGTGTGCTGTGTTTGTACATGCACATACCCCTTGCAGATTATGGAATGAGCACCATATACCATATAGGTTGCCCTGAGATGTGGTAGATGCCCCATCCCTGGAGTTGTTCAAGGCAAGGCTGGATCAGGCCACTGTGGATGTCCTTGTTCACTGCAAGGGAGTTGGACTGGATGACCTTTAAAGATCCCTTCCAACCCTAAGGATTCTATGATTCTGTAATATCAGGGAAGCTCTAGTATCTGTGATGTTCAGCATCAGCTGAACATCAGATAATTTATGACTTACAATCTATAGCAAGGCCTTTCTATGTTTCCAAAAAGGGGCTGGAACTAGACGATCTTCAAACTTCCTCCCAGCCCAAGCCATTCTGTCACTCTCTTATTCTATGGTGAGAAACAAGAGCAATGATCTTAATATTTTCTTATGAATCTGAAATAATCTCAACTGCTCCAAAGGCTTAAACAATAAGGATGTAATAGGTTATATAACCCAGGATGTAAGAGTAGAGCACTCAACATAAAGCGTGGAGTACTCTGAGAAAGTGAATAACTAGAATCCAATAAGCAGGTAGCCACTCTATGGCAGCATTGTGTCCAAATCCCAAAACTTTTCCAACCATGCTGCCCTGACGCAACTTCCAGTCCCAAACAAGTCTATGGTTGCTTGGAAGTCTCTGTATGATCCTCGCTGATGAGAGCAATCCAAACTGGAGCTCATGTCTACCCTCTTCCTGCCGGCAGAGAAAAGTTTGAGAACACAAAGTGAAGAGCACTGGTTACACAGAGACATCTAAGAACACGTAGAGGTACTGGCACCACAATGCTTTTGTTGCCACTTGGCATTAGATGCTTGGAAAACACCTCTGGGTTCAGTAGTAGCAGTGGGTTTTCTGACAAATACAGCCACTTAATTTTTGATTTCTGGAATTAGAGAATTGTGGAAAGGTCTCCACAGTCCATTACCTTGCTCAGAGCCGGGTTCCCTGGGAGATCTGACCAGATTGCCCAGTGTTTTATTCATTCTGATCTTGAAAACCTCCAAGGATGAATAAACTTCAGCCACCCTATGCAGCAAATACTCCAGCCCCCAAACATCTCAATGGAGTCTGCTGAACTTGCTCTATTTTTCATGTACTTTCATGTGTGAGAAGAGCCCTAAAACTGGACACAGTATCTGGACATGGCTTAAACAATGCTGAGTGAAGGAATATTCTAAGTATTAGATTCAGAAGTATCAGCAACATACCTACCTCGAACTGAGAAGATTGTTGACAACACGTGTGGAGAAGACGGCACCAAACAGGGAGGTTATTTTCTCATCTTGTGCTTTCTTCCCTTTTACACACACACACACACACACAAACACACAGATCTATCTGCAAGTGAGCTTCCAGAAGTCATAATCCATTCCACCAAAATACATTTGCTTGACATCATGAGCCTTTCCTCATGTCCAACCCAAACGTCTTTCTCTTGACTTAGAAAGAAACATGCCTGTTTTTGTGGTCTTTCTCCTAATTTAGATAGAAACGTGTCTTTTTTCCTGCAGAGGACTCAGGGAGCAAATTCTTCTCTTCATGGTACCCTTTTACATACTTAAAATCTCCCAGCAAATCTCTGCAGTCCTCTCTCCTCTAGACTAAACAATCCCAACTCCTTCAGTCCTTCCTTGGAGGTTATGTTTTCTGGACCTCTGACCATTCTACTGCTCTCCTTTGGACCTTCTCCAGTTGGACTCCATCTATCTCAACATGCCTCGTACCGGACACGCGGGCTCCAGTTGAAGCCTCCTGGGACTTCCCAGATCAGAGATCTCAGTTCAGCCCATTGGAGAGGAAAGCTTAAGTTACTAAGTCTGGATATGCTTCCAACTCCACATTTCCCCTGTGCTTAGGATGGCTCTGCTTTTCCCACCAGGGACCATATCCGAAATGCAAATATCTGAAATGTTAAATACTTGAAAACTCATCCTGGTCACTGAAGAAAGACAGAGTAGAAACTTTGCCTGACTCCACGTCCCCAAAGCATGGAACATCCTGTGACTGTGCAGACCCATGCTGTGGTGCAGAACACGTTGAGTAGGAAAGAAGGGAATTCTGTTGTACCCAACTATCTCTCTTGTTCACAAATGTCTTAACACTAGTCCATTTTTTGCTGCCCTGCATGATGGAAGAAGTTAAAACAAAGTTAAATTAAATCAACGTAACTAAAAACTTGTTTCCAATTCCCTTAATCGATAGCAATTGTCAGAGAAACTCATTCCAAAAAAAGCAACCCATCTATTAAGAATGACAAAATGGCTCCAATTGACAATAATCGATAATTAACCACATTACAGCAATCTAGTCCATCCTCCACTGCATCAACAAAATATATACAAAGAGATTAAAGGATGAAACACGAGATTTCTGTAGTTCTTTCTGTTTCATTCATTTAAACAGGAGAAGAATTACACTCACATACCCTTTTTTTGTTTTGTTTTGCCTTGGCAGAACATTGGCATTACTTTTTAGTCACATTTATTATTAGAACAAAGTAAACAATTTGCTGCAAACAAGAGTTGGATTTGTTTTGTATTTCTCTCTCCACTTACAAATTAGCAGGTCGTGAAATGCACTCGTTTGTTTTATTTGTAACTAATAGCTTCTAAATCCTTGGCTGGTTTTAGCACTTCATTGTCACATCTGTACATCTGTGCCCTCCCAGCATTATTCTGATATCTCTGGAGTGAGGCACACTGAAAATGGAATAGCCCAGGGATAACCAAGTGTGGGTTTTTTTTTCCTCATTGGAAAAGCTGTATTAGTTGCATGTATCATGCCATATATTTTCACTGGAAAAGCACCAACCCACTGGTCGTTGATTGAGTAGGTTTGAAAGTTACCCTTTGTAAACTACACCTGTGGCATGAGGTACTAATGAGCCAACTCCTTGACCCAAGCATAGATAAAGCTCTGAATGCCCATATCTGCAATGAGACCTCACTGCCCAGAGGCTACATCCAGGCTATCTTGAGGAGCATGGTCAATGTTTTCTGACTCAGAAAAGACCCTCCTTTCCATAGGGTTGGCTGCCCTATGTTGGAGCAACCCAGCCTCCAAACAATCTGCCCATGCACACTTCCCCTGACGTAGCGTCAAAGCATCACTGTTGCACTCCCGTCCTCACCCTCTGCACATTTCTCTTGAATTCACCACTTAATCCCAAGGCATTTGCTGAGGCAAACACAAGACTTTCGTTTCCAGCTTGGGTGATGCACAGAGCTCAATGATCAAAGCCTGTGGCTAGCTGGCAACAGGGCGTAGTCTAGCAAATGCTGCCCCATTAACGGCTCAACCAAAACCTAACCGATCTTTCTGGATAAAAAGAAGGGGCAGGGAGAGGATCTTGGACTTACGAATTGTGACTTACCTGAAACTCCCCAGACTGTGAGTCATGAGAGTCCTGAAGGGGAATAAAGCATTTCCCAACGTTTGGAGAAAGGAATGGTAAAGCCGTGCCAATATTTTAACAGAAGTGATTTCACTCGAGTAGCCATACGCAGGCTAGCTCAACATTAATCCTCGCTCCTTCAGTCAATGGAGACATGTAGACACATCCAAAAAGCAATCATCCTACTGTAAGACAGATGTCTATGGTAGATTAGATGATTCAACTGCTGGAGGGCTGATCTCTCTCCGTTGACTGCAGAACCAAGCTTGGCAGCTGGTTTGGATCAGACAGCAAACTATTATTTGGTTAAATTTAGGTGAGGTGACACCACTCCACCTTGCAAAGTAATTACATTTGCAACAAATGTCAGTCAATGTTTTTCATGGGAAATAGGCCTGATTTCATTTTCTGACAAAACTATGAGTTCAGTTCATCAAAGAGTCTCTTACAGGCATAACACAAACTTTCATGTGGTGCATGACTGAACATTGCACAACCTTCTGTTTGAAAAGCTTCTGCTACACTACAAAAACGAAGCATACATTCAACAGATCAGGAGCTGGCTAGCTTGTAGAAGCTGGAAGGTATTTTCTCAGTGAGAAAGTATCACCAGTGGTTGTCAGGATCTGTTGCCTTGCCCAGAGGTAGTCAACATTGTCGTCAGTTTTCTGAAAGTAAATATATTACTTTCAGCTGACGTATGCTGTTTAGGTCACAGAAGCTGTCATAGCAATAAGTAACAATGAGGGCAAGGCATTCAGGTCCTTCAGGACTGTGCGATCACATGCTTCAGCTCAAACGTACATTGTAGGTAGCGAAATGCCATGTTACATGCAGAGGACAAGGGATATCTGCCATACTCATAGAGCAGAGAGCTGTGACCTAAAGAACAGTGATTTGTTGTTTTCTTTTTCTTTTTCTTTTTTTTTTTTTTTTGGACAAGGAATTCCATGAGCTAGAAAGTTTCCCAAAAAGTGCTGGTGAACAGAAGCAAGGAAGAAGTCTGTAGAAACAACAGATGTGAAATATCATGTTCAGTCTGCAACACGCATTATAGAAAAGATGTCAGAAAGCTGGAGAGAGTTAAGGCAAGAGTCACAGAATTATCTGAGAGCAAGAGAAAGACGTTAAGATGGAAAACCATGAAAATTCAATATAATTTTAAAAGATTAAGGTGTTAAGGGTGGCATACATTCTGTGATTCTGTGATACATCCCTCTGGCATTTAGGAGCCTAAAAGGTGAGAGGCAGCACAGACACTTGGCTTCCTTAAAAACCCATGAAGAGTTGAGGCCATTTCCGAAAGTCAGTTCTCCTTTGGATGAGATAGATAGCTCTGTAGAAGGGCCAGTTTATAAAGGGATCTGTTAACCCACACCTATCTTGTGGCATCCTTTTGGTATCTTTGACAATCACTTGAGTGCCCTACCAGCCATCAGTCAGAAATACTCCTCCCTCATAGACAAAAAGATTTCGTATATCTACTCAATACTTCATGAAACGGTTCTCTCTTCTACAACGCCCTCCAAGAGACCATCAGCCAGCACTAATACAGTTTCCCTTTGCTTATGGTGACTTCCCAAGCTGTACAAGGATTTGCTGGCAGACAACCTGTAGACAAAACTCCCCACTAAAGGATAGACCTTTTTCTTCACAGGAGGAATAAGGAACTATTTTCTTTTTCATTCTTTATCCCACAGGCACTTCTGCATTATCTCCATTAGCCAGGAAGATCCTTGACCCAGAAAGCCATGGGAAAGCTCTACAGCTAACACATGTGCACATACATACTCCCGTTGGAACAAGGGACCTGCATCTCATGTGATGGTTGAACTAAATGATCTGCATGGTCTTTTGCAACCTTAATGGTTCTGTGATCTCAGGAGAAACATGGAGGGCTCTGGAGCTTAAACCAATTCGCCTTCCCTGTTTTGTATTTCTTCCTTTGCCAAGCTGAGACAATGCAGTGCTTTTCAGAATGGAGCAAAAAGGGGAGGGAGAACAGGAGGTTCTCCCACCCACCATGTGGTATTGATAGGTTGGTGGTAAAAAGCCCCTCACTGCCAAGGAACACCAGAAATAACAGTGCCAAACATGTTTTTGTGAGCAATTAGGGTAAATATAAATACACACACACACTTGCTAAAGAAGAGAAACATTAAAATATATATATATTGGCCTCCTGCTTCTCATCCACTCTTCCCTAGGCCAGTATTAGAAACAGATTGAAGTAGCCTGAGAAAAAGCATTCACGTGTCCTAATTCTCTCATTAAACAGTAGGTGGTTCTTCTCGCCATGTGTTTGGTATCCATGGGCTTGCTTCTCCCCATCTCTTTTGATGTGTCATCGTTCCCCATCCAGCATGAAAGAATTTCCCAGTGCACTTCACACTTGCATGGTCCTTCCCACTCCCTGCCTGCCCTCCTTTCAGTTGTTCATTGGCGTCCAAATAAAACTCCAAGGGGAAATGAAAGAAAATCAGTGTGATTTTAGCAACTACAAGCCATCATGAGAAAAGTACTAAACACCATGCTGTCAACACAAATGTTTTTTGGCCCACCTCTACCAGTGGTTGCAACAAAACCAAGCATGATTTCTGGCGCACAAAGAGAAAAAAACCTTCCTAATTTCTGCATGCAAAATGCTGTCCTTCTTCTCAAAAGCTCAAACCACAGAAATTTGCAGGCATCCCGCAGAGCTTTATGCGGCGTGCAGACTACACAGACCCTGTGCTGACATCCCTGTGCCTCAACAAGTGCATTATGGAGAGCAGGAAAAATCACGAATGTCAGGGAATCAACCAGAGGTGGCTTCTCCCCTGTACTTAGCTCAGGGTCAGGACTCTGATGTAAGGCCATGGATGCCTGTCTGCTTTGCTCCCAGATAATTCAAAGCTACATGGGACAGAAGGCAACTTTCTCGCTTGCATTGGTAGGGTGCTTGTGACCTCTGAGAGAGCTAGATTTGTCCTGATCACCATTGGTGAGACAGGCAGCAACATGTCCTGACCAAAATTCAAAAGCCATCCCAGCCTTCTTCCAACGTCCTTCTGAGCATGGCATCCAAATCCCCTTAGCTGTTTGGGGGAGGTGAACTAGATGATTTCTGCAGGTCCGTTCCATCCCTTATAATTTTGCAATTCTGTGTTTAGAGAAAGGTAAGGCCACGTCTTTTGCTTTAATGTCCCTCTCTAAGCTAATGGCAGTGGAACAGAGCTGGGAGGTGTTGGTATTTCCAGAGGGCAATTAGCCCATGGATGAGGCCATCCTCTTCTCAGCCACTCCCCAGCTACGTGCCTGCCCCACCATGCTGTGCTCCCATTGCCGAGCACGTCGGCCAGCCTGCACACTCCCCAGAGCTAACCTGGCACATAAAGGGGACGCAAAATCCCCATGGAGCTCATTTAAGAGTGAGCAAGTCCATTTTTTGCAGCGCGATTTGGGAAATTGTTCTTGAATGAATGGCTCCTCTTCCACTTCTGGCCAAGACTGTGGTTTTCCAGGGAGCAGGGAGGAGGGGACACATACCTTCAGAGCTGTCTCTACGGATGGGAATTCATCATGGTTTATTTTCTCAAGGCTCATGGCTTGTCACAAATCCTTTTAAAGTCATGAAGCCTGAAAGGGGAGGGAGAAACGAGAATGTGTTATTTTTGTTCAGATAGGAACAGTTCATAAGTCATTCCGATCCCGTTATGCGAGCAACTATAAAGCCACTGCACCCCAGACTTTTTCACTTGGGGAGAAGCAGAGGGAGCAGGACATCTCCCCCTATTCCAGATATCCCCCAAGTCCTTCTTTCTGATTCCTACCCACATACCCTCGTGCAGCATTCTGGAAAAGCAGAGCAGATCTACCTTTTGTTGTTGCTTTTCAGCCAAAATGGATCTTTCACTCTGCCATTGGCACTAGCAATGGTGCTACAGCATCCCATGAGCTCCATGTTGCTACTTGCACCCAAGAGAAGTAGGCTAGAGTACCCTACCTATTTTGTTCCTGTTTGCAGTGTGCTGACCAGGCTGCACAGACAGCAAAGGAGAGGAAACCCAGGGCCCTGTGTCATTGCTCAGCACTTCCAGCCCTGAGCATACAAAGAACTAATAAAAAGTTTTCAACCTGCCACACTGGGGGAAGGAGGGATGCTTGGAGAGCAACCAATTCAATTGAAGACTGCTCCCTTAGTGTATCCTGTAGCTTATTGAGTTCACCAGAGCAACATCCATTGACCTTGCAGACTCTGAAACAGAGACTTAACACAGCCTCTCTCCTACCTCAGCAGAGCAATGGCTGGGGCAACTTTCTCCTCACCCACAGCAGCACCTGCCTGATGTCAAGCATGCAGCTACTGGGGCTGGTAGCACTCCAAATATTCACCTGCACAAATGTGCCTCCATGACCAAATAGTTACGGCTTTGCACCCACGCCTTTCCCTTCCTGCAGTAAATCAAGGTGTAAAAAACTCAGGTTAGGTCAGGAGGAACAGTGTGCAGATGGAAAAACCATTTGACCCCTTAGAGCATGCAAAACTGGGCACCTGGAAGACGTTTGATGAGTTTTCTAGAGAAATAGAACAGAAATGGTAAGAGAAAATGAGAAACAATGAGGAAAAAAAGAAAATCCCACAAACCAGCATTTATAGACTCAGAAATGTTTCTCTCCCCTTTGATTTTCTCTAGGGTTTTTGCATGAACGTAAATAGGAAAGTCTATGGGCAATGTATTTTCACAGCTCTATGCCACATAAAGAAGATAATGTAAGTGGGAAGAGTATGGGATAGCAAAAAAGAAAATATAGGGTTTGATACCATGTTCATAAGACCACAAAGAACTGCATATATTCAATCAGCTTGGTCTCCTACAAAAGCCAGGCAAGAGACTCTCATCCAGGAATTTCTACTTCGGCCACAACTTTCAGAAGATTTGCAGTACACCCCTACTGAAGTCTCCCCAGCTGTTTTAGAGACTTGAAGCAGCAATGGACCCATCATGACCTTAAGATAATCGCATCAACCATTCAGCAGACAGCAGCTAAGAGAAAAGCACAGAAGACATGACTTATATGAGCCCTAATGAGCGTACTGGCAGGAAAGCTGAATGAGAGGTAGAAGTCCTGGCCCCAATTTTTCCTTTATTTCTCTCAAACCGTGGCACTCAGCCTGAGGCAAAGCCCTCTGAACTCAACAGGAGTCTGTCCACAGCCAACGTAGCCCCATTCATCCCACCTCCCGTCCCCTACCACCCAGAGCTCACTAATTCCCCGTGCCAGCACTTCCCATTGCTCTGGGAAAGCTCCTTGCAGGGCCCACTTAGCTCTTGAAGGTTGATTCCCATTTTTTAACGGGCCAAAACCGCGGGATGCCAACTAATTGCTTCGTGAATGACCCCAGTGTTAGGGGGCTCCGCCGCCATGGCTGGGAGGCCCTGCCACACGTTCGTGGTGCCTCACACTTCCTGACATCTGGTTCCAATCGGCGTTCCTTTGACTGCCGTGAGAGCTCAAATGACCTCTTCTTACCTGGGCAAAGGTACCAGGCGAGTCACAGGGTTCTCACCTCCCTTCTACCTCATGCCAGGTCTGCCTTCCATGCCAGACCTACTCCAGATCCCAGGAAGCCAACGGAACCCCAGGATGGCACAGAGCAGGGAGGGGAGAGATACAGGTGAGATGTCAGGGGGAAGTCTCTCACTGAGAGGCCTCGGTGCTGCTGCTCAGAGAAGTGTGGGTGCCCCATTCCTGAAGGTGTCCAAGGCTCCTGGGCAGACTGGTCCAGTGCCACGCTTAGTGATTGGCCATCCTGCCCACATCAGTGGAGTTGGAATTGGATGATCTTTGAGGCCTCTTCCAACTCGAGCCATTCTATGATGGCTCGTCCTTAGGGACACTCAAAATCAGGCAGGATGGGGCTCTGAGCACCCAATGGAGCTGCGGGTGACCCTGTTCATTACAGGGGAGTGAGACCAGATGGCATTTAGAGATCCCTTCCAACTCAAACCATTCTATAAAAATTCTACAATCCAGTGTTTCAGCTGCCATGAGATTCTCTATGTCCCGCCCCTCCTTGTTGTAAGCTTCACCTTCTCTTATAGATAGAATTTTTTAAACCTGGGGGCTCCTTCTTTGCATCCCACCTGTGGCATCTCACTGTGGTTCTCAGATGCTCAGCTTCACAAGATCTGCGTGAGTTAAAGCAGAGCTCTGACATCCCTGACTCAGAAGGGGCCAATCACAGCTCTAACCTGAGCACTGCAAAGCCACAAAGGTCACCATGAGACATGGCATTGGCACACCTGAGTGGTGTGGAGGAGCAGATTTTTTCCCACTACCAGCTTGCTGTTCAAAGCTCAAATACAATGGGCACTGGAAATTCATGATCCTTGAGGTCCCTTCCAACCCGGGCCATTCTGTGATTCTGTGACAGCCATGCATCCTTCATCCCATGAACTCCAATTGTTAACCCATGGTCCAAAACCCAACTGTTCCCTGCTGTTCTTAGTCTGTGAGTCATCACCATCCTGACTCTGCTCCTTCCAATCCAGTTGCTCCTTCATGAAGCTGAGACTCCAGTCCTGCATGTTGCTACATGGAAAGCTCCATCTCTCATTGAGCAGAGCTTTGATGCTCAGACACAAAAAGCTTTATCCTTAGATGAATTCATCCCGTGCAACCTCAGTAACACTGATCCTGGAAAGTGGAGCCCCTGAGCCTACAAAGCAGGATGCAAAATCCTCACCCTGCAGGAGACCAAAGCGGTGTTCAGCATCCAGGAACTGAGCAAGATTATGTTCTCATTACACAGAGCAGTGGAGTCTGGCAGTCAAAGCAAGGTGCCATCAATCAGGGCTCCTGAGCTCCCTGTGCAACCACAAATTAACCCACTATCATGTTACTCAGTTGCTGTTTTGCAACAGTTATGGAGTGTCAGGCTGAGTACCTGCTCCAGCAAACAGCATTAGAACTGGGCTTGCTCCTGGAAGGCTCGGCAGTGATCCTGACTCCCTCTTTCCCTTAATTTGTATTTTCTGTTCACAGAAAAGTGCCTTTACCACCTCATTCTCACCTCTGCCACTGACTGTCCAGGCAGCCTTGGCAAAATCGCACAGCCCAGCTTCATTTTTCCATCTGGGCATTTGGGATGACTACAAAGCCCCAATTTCCTAACAAGGTGTTTCAAAATTCCCAGGTAAAAAGCACTGCAGAACCACCAAACTGCACGATTTCTGTGTGTTTTGAGATTAATTAGATGCCAAATACAAATCCTGCCCAGAAACTGAAAAATGAGGTGTTGCAAAACTGGGTGGTTTCAAGTCCTTCTTTTTGCCTCCTATTTTTTTTTTTTTGTTTGGGCTCCTTCAGTGCATGCACAGCCCAGTCTGCCTGGGGAGTTCTGCCTGAGGCTCCTCTGGATCCCATCAGATCACATCTCCCCAAGCCACCACTGGTAAACATATATCCATGCACAACCCATCCAGGGTTCCCACGTGCTGCTACTTTGGGTCACAGGCAGACTTACAGACATCCTCACCCCAGCATAGGTTGGGGTCTGATTGAGGCCAGCTACTCCCCATCAGCCCCATTTCCAGCTCTGACTCCAGGGCCAGAAGAGAATATGATGCAGAGCGTGAGGACCTGCAAGCAGGCTGCAACCTTGATTTACCCAATAGAGAAATGAGTAGAGGGGAAGAACTAGAAAGCTTCAGGGCTGGTTCTGGTGCAGAATTGCAGCCCGTGTATGCCAAAGCAACCTCCTGGAGCAACTTTGTTCACTGCCTCTGCACGTAGGCTGCTGCAGGAGAGGCTGCCAAGTGGCTGCAGTGCTGGCCAGGTGACTCACAGGACTGCATCCCACACTGCTCTGCCAGCCAAAGCCATTGCCAACGCCATCACCCTGCTGCCCAGTGTGGCTGCCAGCCCGGCTGCCCTTTAGCACAGCTGGCAGTGATGCTTCTGCAGTGTCTGCAATGGAGCGTGGATATTTTGGGGGTATGGAGGCAGGGGGAATAAGGTGGCAAGGAGACCAAAGTTGCTTCTGGAAGGATGCAGGAGGGCTGCACTGCTCAGCAGAGCAGTGGACAAGGGATGGTTGCCTGCAGAGGGCAGCAAGGGAGCATGGCCAAGCACTGTGCTCGTGTCCAACTCTGGACCCCAGCACTCTTGGATGGCTAAAAAACAGGATTAGGACACAGGCACGTCTCTATCCCATCCAGCAACCTTCAAAAATGTCATCAAAGAAAGTATTGTGAAAAAACACCTTCCCAGTTTCTGGATTCTGGGGACAACACATCACCTTAAAACACTGAGCACAGCTGGGATGCGTCTCCCAGCAGCAAACCCCAAGCTGTGTGCAGGTAAGATGTGACAGAACCTCTTTGCTGCAAATCCACCACAGGACAACAGCCTGGCATTGACACAGTGTCACATATGCGGACTCCACCACCTCCCTAGGCAGCCTGTGCCAGTGCCTGACCATAAAAAGAAACAGGCAAGGAGGCTACAGACAGCCAAGTCCCTTCTGAATGAGGACAAGGAGATAGGGAAATACAAGCTGGGCAAAAGAACTGAAGCAAAGCATCTCTGGTCCCCAGAAATGCCACCTGGCTGGTTGCATCGTCTCCCTTGGACCCACTCAGGGAGTCACTGAGGAATCACCAATACCTCTTGCATCCGAGATGAGCATGGGAGGTACAAGAAAGAAGAGGATAGACTCTCTAGCAGGATCTGTGGTGACAGAACAAGGGGAAATGGCTTCAAGCTCAAAGAGGAGAGATTTAGCTTGGATATTAGAAAGAGATCTTCTACAGTGTGGGTGGTGATGCACTGGAACAGGTTGCCCAGAGATATAGTTGATGCCCCATCCCTGGAGACTTCCAAGGGCTGATCCAGGCTGGATCAGGTCCTTAAGCAAACACCTCCCCTTTGAACCACAACATGTAGCAAAGCTACTGGGCTTGTGACTGTGTCATTTAGGACAGGAGCATCACTTATGCAACAAAACAAGCAAAATGAAAGCCACACAACCACAGAGCTGCTTGGGGTTTCCCAACTTCTGCAGCAACACTTATACCCCATTTTAACATGCCTTTGAGAGAAAGGATGGAAGGGAACAAAGACCAATTTCTGAGAATATTGGGGCACTAAAAATGAGACCAGTCTGCTGCCAGATGAGTCTGTGTTCATCATATGCTTCAGGATCTACAAGAGAAGACAAAAGCAGATCATATTTACAATAGCCCATAATATATAGGGAAAATGGTTTCAAACTAAAAGAAAGGAGATTTCAATTGGATCTAAGAAAAAAAGTGTTTTACAATAAGGGTAGTGCAGCACTGGCACAGGTTGCCCAGAGATGTGATATGTGCCCCATCCCTGGAGACACCCAAGATCAGGATGTGTGGGCATCTGACCGAGCTGTGAGCATCCCTGTTCACTACAGGAGAGTTGGTCTAGATGGCCTTTCAACATCTCTTCCAACTCAAACCATTCTATAACATCCATTAAAGGCACAAGACAAGTCTCCAATGCATTGTCACTTCTCTGACATACACAAAAAGAGGCTGCATTCAGGCTCTTCCCTTCAGTTTTCACTATCCTGGTAGAAATTACTGATGGATAGATGTCCTTCACTACTGCAGATATTTTGCTCCACTACTTGCATTAACTCCTGAGGACGAGCCATCCCATAACCAGAGATCCATAAAAACATACATAGCCCACACATCCTTCTCTTTCCAACTACATCGCTCAGCCAACCCTGGGATATTTTCCCAGCTCACTGGTAGCACCCAGAGAGTAAATAAACCACAAACTGCAGAGTGAGAGCACTCCTCAGAGACACACAGCAGGGACGGACAGTACTTCCGAATTGGACAGCTTGGAGAGCCCAGCTGATATTTTGGGGCTGTGGAAACACCACTACATGCTGGTTTGTTTGGGTGTCTGCCTCGAGGGCTGACCACGTCTGATGTCTGCTTTCCCCTCTTTTAATAGAGCAACTACCTGACCCTATGGAACTGTGCACCGAGCCACCAGCCCGACCACAGGGCTCTTCTGTACACCACGGCTGCCCCCAGTTGCCTGCACCTTTTCCTCTCTCCCAGCTGGATGTGGTGACCCAGCCGAGTCATCTCCAGATAGAAGAACGAGATAAAAGTCCAACTGTTCTATTACTGGATCAACCACGCCAATTTTAATTTATGCTGGCCAAAAAAAAGTGCATGCCCCATCTCTGGAGATGTCCTTGGCCACGGATGGGGCACTGGGCAGCCTGATCTCCCCCTCATGGCAGAGGTGGGGGCTGGATGGGCTTTAAGGCTCCATCCAACCCAAGCCATTCTCTGATACTGAAATCCTTTCCAATAACAACAGAGACCTGAGGGCCAAAGAGGCATAGCTACCCAATGACGAGTCCTATCAAAAGGTTGTGAGAGAAAGAGGGGAACAAAATCCACAGAGACTTATGAATGAAGAAGTTTCTAAAGGAAACGAGCTCTGCTTGGTGATTTCTCCACCAACGAGGCAGATAAGAAAAACCTGGGCATTTTTTGTGTGCCATATTTTTAAAATGAGGGTGCACACAGAAATGATTTTGGGAAAACACAAAGGAGTGATTTGAAGGCTGAATCCAGAAAGAATCCATCAGCACAATAATTTCAGCTTATCTTAAAAAACAAAAACAAAAACAAAAAACCACACAACCTGAGAGCTGGTTTGGTTATGTCACCAAAACCTCTTCAAGAGGAAGAAACTCTAGGTTGTAAGGGCCATAATAAATAGTGAGGGCAATCACACAGACAAACCACCAAGGGAAGTGGTGAATTCATGTTGCCTGACTTCTTCAAGATGGGATCCTTTCCTGGAAGACATTCTGAATTCACATGGCAAGATGCAACTCACAGATAGAAGAAAGATATGTAAGGACTGCATTGAGCAGATGAGACAGGAATGATGTAATGTCCTTCCTTGGTGATAAACTAGATGAATTGGGAAACCTGTGGAAGTTGGCAGAGACACATTCCTCCAGTCTACTCCCACTTGTTCTTGGTTTAATAAAACCATCTCACTAATTCTCTGTGACAGCAGTTCTTTCAGGGGCAGACAATGCCCAAATGGTAAAGAAAACCCTCTAACATATCCCAGTCACCCCAAAAATCAGTGTGACATCTCATGCAAGATCCACTAAGCCCAACTGAGATTCAAAATTATTCCTCTTTCTACAAAGAAAAGAGAACAGAAATCAGAGCAAAGCAAATGATGATGAGACACCTCAGCATCATCTTGGCCAACATATCCAAAACAAACATTTCTACTATTATGGGTAAAACGGTGGTTGTTTCAGACACTTGCAACTTTAAAGATTGGCTTCTCACTCCCATATAAATTAGTTTGGGTCTTGTCTCTGGCTGGTTTGGCATCACGAACATCAGAGGATTTGCATTGCTGTGGGAGCCATTGAAGACTAAGGGGATTTTTGGAGGGGGGAGGATACAAAGCCAAAAGGTGGCAGTTGCCTGCAACCTTCAGACCAAAACTGGGCTAGAATAAGTCATATTTACTGACTGCAACTGAGATATAAGTGAGTGCAATACCACCGTGGAGAAGTGTCATCCATAAAACGAGCAATGAATCATCAATGCTAGACCCAGGAACCAACTTCAATACTACTTTCTATCTTCTCTGCTCATCAGCCCAGCAAATTATTTTCTCTTACCTCATTGTTACTCTATGAAAAAAAAATGTTTTTAGGTACTTACTTCACTTGGGTTGAAATTCCCATAACTTCTATCTTGTATATAGTGCTCTGAAATCCTTATCATGGAATCAGAAATGTTAGAAAAGACCTCTAAGATCATCTAATCCAACAGTCAACCCTTAATAAGGCATGACTTCTTTTTTGCCTATTGCATAAGGAAGATTCCCATCACGCAACAAGACCAGATGAACAAGTCTTGAAGATGAATTTATGGTACCCCATGAAGAAAGGAAGTTAATATCAGCTCCCAGTAATTCTGGACTAATTCCTTGAGATCAGGTTGCTTTCCTTTCTGCTGTGCTGCCTGTCTTCAGAAGTGCTGATGAAAACTAATTGCAAGTTCTTCTGCATCAGCTTGAAACATACTGCTCTGATGTTTTGTACATTTTAACTAGAAATGTATGTGATGAAAGCAAACGCACATTGTCAATGGATTCATATAAATAAAAAGCTCCTGGAACAGCCTTAGAAGAGGCTTAAAAATACTTTCCCATCCTTCCCAATTTTTTTTTTTTAGCTTAGTAGAAACAAACCCCATTTTCTGTTTCACTTGTGGGTTCAGGATCACAACATCTGAATCTCATTCCATCGACTTGGAGAGTCAGTTGTCACCAGAGAAAGATGTTAACACAATTAATACAAGACATGAGAAGGCTTGATCCAAACTTCTGCCAGGATGTCACCACTTATGGTGGCTTTGCCTCCTCTAGGACATGCTCCATCCCTTTCAGATGAGTACATGCAGGAGGGAGGAACTGCTGGGACATTCCATGGGACAGGGAATTCATTTTCTGAGCAAGCCGATTGATTTCATTTACTTGGTCCAGATTTGCCCACCAGGCCCTCCACAGTTCCATTGAGTGTATCCATCCAGCGATTAGCATCCAGCAGAGGAAATGTTCTGCTTTATTAATAGATGCAATAATGTCTGTTTTAATGAGACTCCTGTAAAAGCAATTCTAGTACTCAAGGGATTCTGGTTTTAAATAAACTTCTGTAGAAGAAGCTGGCGGGCTCAGACTAGCCAGGGACAGGGTTGCTGCTGCCATACTGTTCCATTTTCCCTCTATTTTGGTTGGATTTCAGAGGAACTTGGTGTACACAATCTGTGAGAGACGTGTCGGACTCTGCTTCTCAGCATTTCCACTTTTCTTTTTTTTTTTTTTTTTTTTTTCTTTTTTTTTTTTTTGAAGATGATGATGACCACATCCTGAAGTTGAATTTTCTTGCCTTTACACATCCCCATGCTCAGCCCCAAAACATGATGGGAGACCGGGCTGCCACAACACCTATTTTGGAGCATGAGGCCAGGCTCTGCAATTTGGAGGTCTGGAGCTCAGAAGCCGGGCAGGGTCATCCAGCAGCACTGCTGGTCATCACCTTAGAATCATAAAATCAGTGAGGTGGGAAAAGACCACTAAGTTCTTTTCCACCTATCATCACCATGCCCACTGAGCCTTGTTGACCATCACCATTCCCTCACCTTCCTATCCTATATCCATCCTTTCCTAAAATGCTTTGCAGGCCACAACACCAAGAAACCTTTGAAAGGACTCCAGTGGAAAACAAATCCAACTGAAAGAGCCAACAGATGGAGAGCATCTTCATTGGAGACCACAAAGTAACTCTGGTATTCCAGGAGGCCAGGACCTCCTAACCAACACACAGCCTCAACCTGAAGGTTAGCCAGAAAAAAGAAGTGTTCCATCATAGAACTATAAAGGTTTGAAAATACTTTTAAAATCATATAGTCCAACCATCAGCCCACCGTCAGTCCACACCTCATCTGTTTCTTTCAGCCTTTTTTTTAAACATACAGCCATGCACAGTGTTGTGTATATGTCAAGATGGAGTGTTATAGTTGCTCTTGCATTTCAGGAGCACCCAAAAAGAACATCTGTGGCTGCTTGGGTTTGCTCAATGCAGCTGACCACCACCATCACACAAAAGCACATCCAAAAAACAACATTTCCCTACAGAGCAAAATGAATCTGTGTAGTCATAATTAGACAAATATTGTTAAAGGAAAAGCTATATGTGAATGTAGACTAAACATAGCCCTTTTGCCAGATAAAACTGTGTTCATTACACTGAAAGAGGAACTGTTCATGCCATAACAAATGGTCAAACATGATACTTCAGAACAAATATACATATGTACTCCATCTATATTTATAATGCTGAAAAAGCATATAAAAGCCCGATCCAGCTTCCAACACAGTCACAAGTAAGACAAGCACTGACTTTACTGAGTGTTGGAGGAGGACATGAAATAGTAACATGACCTGGAGGACGCAGGTAAGGTCAGCTGGATGCTGGTCTTGAACCATTAAAAAGAAATATTCTTAGTGTGAGTGAACTGACTGTTCAAGCTGTTTCCTGAAACATTTGGTTTTTTGCAGTCCATACTCCCCAGCATTAGTAAGACATTCAGGAGCACGTTCAACCTTAATTTAATTTCATAGATTCATAGAAGTTAAAGTTGGAAAAAGACCACTAAGATAGTTGGAGGTGTTCAAGGCCAGGTTGGATGGGGCCCTGGGCAAGCTGGTCTAGTACTAAATGGGGAGGTTGGGTGGACCTGCATGTGGCAGGGGGTTGGAGATTCATGATCCTTGAGGTCCCTTCCAACCCTGGCCATTCTGTGATAGTTGGAACAGCTGCCCAGAGAGGCTGTGGATGCCCCATCCATCCCTGGAGGTGTTCAAGGCCAGGTTGGATGGAACCTTGGACAGCCTGGTCTGGTATAAATGTGGAGTTTGGTGGCCCTGCCTGTGGCAGTGGGACTGGAACTTGATGATTCTTGGGGTCCCTTCCAACCCAAGCCATTCTATGAAGATAATCTAGTCCAACCATCATCTCATCCCACCATCCCCACTGAACCAAGTCCCTTGTATCAACTTTCCAAAGACACAATTGGGTAACTGGGAAAAGTCTACTCTGCAGGGGGAAATTGAGAGACAGCACCTTCAGCAGATCTGGAGCAATGACCCAATGGTCAGTTTTGCATCTCTGACCTGTAGGTAGCTTACAGGAAAACAGGCTCATGGATATTGGAAATCTGAGGCAACCTCACTTCTTCCCTTCCCTGCTCTCATATTTTTTCTGCACAAACTTTTATTGTTTGTATTTTATCAGATCAAAATTGCACATCAGCAGATTAATCAGCAGGCAGGAAGGTGCTGTAAATCAGAATTTGAGCACAGTCACCTGTGTAGAGCAAAGCTTTCATTGCCAGCTGGGATAAATTGCAAATCTCACCCATTTAAGAGAGGAGGGAGACCTTCAGAAAGAAATATTTGCCAGAAAGCAGTTTGCTGTTCCTTCACTTTACACCCTCTTTGCTGTCACAGTCAATCATTTTAAAATGCAAAGATTGGGCGTTAATAAGACAGCAAGGCTATCCAGGCACTATCATTTCCAATTGCAACATTTGGGGGGATGTAGCAGAATTTATATTTGGATTCTCAGCCTGTTTCTATTGGGATGCTGGCAGGGGGATGATGCACACAGCATATCAACCTCTCCATTGCACCACAAGTGCCTCAGACTGATGTCTGAAGCCTTCAGCACGTGGAGAGAAGCCAAACGAACCCCAAGACATTGCCTTAAGAAGTTTAAGTGTCAGCAAAGACCATAACTGTGAGCATCTACAATTACCTGTGAGAGATGCTAAGGAGCCACCCAAATCACCAGGATACCCATTGCTTCCACACATCTCTCCCAGTTATGAAAATTGCTTAAGACTTATTCTAGTTACGCTCCAAGACTTTATATTGCCATTTTTGACTCACCATCCCCTTGCAAGGATTCAGCCTGCTCCTCACTCCCAGATCGAAGCCAAGGGAAGCGTCCTCCTCCAGCATCTCAGGGCACATTGCAAGAAGTGCTTCTCTGAGGCTGTGATAAGATGAAAAAGAGGGGAAAAAATAAAAGGGAAGGGAAAAAAAAAAAAAGAGAGAGAAGAGGAAAGGAAGGGGAAAAAAAAAGGGGAGGAGGGAAGGAGAAAAAGGAGGAAGGGATCATAAAGATCATATACTTTATATATCATAAAGTGTATGTATATATATATAAAAGTATATATACCTTCACACACCTTTTCTATGCTCAAACACAGGCCTTAAAAGAGAACTTTCTGAGAGCTCAGCTGAAGTTAAAGCACAGTGAGGAAGGAGAGATTGTGGTTCCTGGAGCAGAATGGGAGAACCAGGAGCACAGCTGAGCCACATCAGCCCCTCAGAGTGCTGCGGCTCCTTCCTGAAGCCATAAAGAAAATAAATACAAAATGCTAATCATAATAAAGAAACGAATAAATAAATAGAAGCTAAGGGGAACTGGGGAAGAAATCCCCAAAAGAAAAGGCTAGAAGGAAATGACCTCCCCTGCTATTTAATTGGTGGAGGTGGGGGTTGTAACTGCATGGTGGGGTCGGAAGGGAACAGTGGTGACACATTGCCCCCCCCTCTGCTCGGGGTGGAGGGCAGAAGGAGGTCAGGATGAGCACAAACGGAGCCACCGGCTGAAGCAAAAGGGGCACAGGATGGAGCCACACAGTTACATTTTCCAGCCAGCTGCATAGGATTTCATTAATTCCTCCGGCTCTCGCCTTTTGAGAAAAAGATGACCCATACAGAAGTTAATTGCTTTAATAATCACTTAACGACTTGCTAAGTGTTCCCAACCCACCCATCTCCACCGCGGGACAGGTGCAGCTCCCACTCCCACCACGAGCTTTAGGTTTCACACCAAAAGCACTTGGTGCCACCACCCAACAATTGCTAAAAATTGAGTCCAGGACGTGCTGGGTTTGCTGAGGTGCTGATTCCTAGAGCAGACAATGGAATCTTTCAGAGCTCTCAACAAGTCTAGCCATCAGTTTAGATCAGGCATCACCACCGTGCCTGCTAAATCATGGAGTCATTAAGGTTGGAAAAGAGCTCTAGTATACCCAAACCCAACCCCAACCCATCCCACCATGCCCACTGGCCACATCCCTCAGTGCAACATCTCCATGGTTCTGGAACACCCCAGGCATGGTGACCCCACCACTCTCTGGGCAGGCCTGTGCTTCAATATCCAACCGGAATAGATCCAAATAGAATCATGGAATCATTGAAGTTGGAAAAGACCACAAAGATCATCATGGAATCGTAAGAATTGTTAAGGTTGGAAAAGATCTCCAAGGTCATCCAGTCCAAATGTCCACCTGCCACCAGTATCTCCCCGCTAAGCCATGTCCCTTAGTATAACATCTACGTGTTTCTTGAACATGTCAAGTCCAAACATCAACCCATTGCCCACTAAACCATGTCACTCAGTGCCACAAATAGGGTCCTCTCCCACTTGGTTTTGCCCAGCCTGTGTCTCTCATTGGAGAAGAGCAGAAGCTTTGGGCAGAAATTGAGTGTCCCAGAGCTCACCAAACCTTCAGGACTGCAGAGCAGGAGCACCTGGGTGACCTGGCTGAGTCCTGTTGGGCTCTGGGCATCTCCAGGTATGGAGACTTCACACCTCTGGGCAAATTGGTTCAGCGTGTGTCCTCCTCCCTAGAAAAAAAAAAGTATTTCTTATTTCAAAGGGGAATTTCCTGTATTGAAATCCATGCCATGGGGACTGACATGTCTCCAGATCGGTGCAAAAAAAAACATTCATGGGGTCCCAGGACATGATGTCACCCTCAGACCCCAAGGCAGCCGCAAGCCCTTCGAAAGAGATGCAGACAAGAGGCTGGGAGGTTCAACTCTTTTTATGATAGAAGTCTATAAAATAGCCACGTGGATTATTATTTTTTTTATTTTTATTTTTTAAGATCACAAAATACACAACATTCATTTTAATATGCAACACATGATATTATATACATATTAAAAACCACATGACTGAAACACATGTTCACACGGCACCGATTTCATAAGGAAAAAAACCCCACAAGTGCTTTTCTCTTTTTTTTTTTAATATTAAAAACAACTGTGATAAAACATATTAATATTTTTCCAGACAATGTTTACAATAGAGAGAAAAAAAAATCATATTTTACTAAATAACAAATATTTAACAACAAAACTTTATACTAAATATCTATTTTGAATTATAACAAAAATAGTACTTATAATAGTTTATAAAGACAGACAAAAAATAATAATAACTGTGTATAAAATAACATTATAGCGAACTGGACTGTGCTAAGAAAAAAAAAAAAAAACACAATTCTGAGATTCAAAGTGCTTTATTCTGCAAACCCACTGCAGCAACTTCTTTTTTAGTCAAGTTATATTAGTTAGGAATGGTAAAACAAAAGCCTGGCTTACTGGTGCCTAGATTAAATACACATACACACATTATATATACACGTGGTGTAAGCATATATATATAATGGATGTATGCATCTGACATTACCACTCTCCAGTCAACCACTCACTCAAAAGCATGTTTGGTTTTTCACTTTGTAACGACACTGGAAGTTCAAATCACAGTTGAACCAAACCCTCCACTGGCCGCCCTTCACTGAGTCCATCCCAAATTCACCCCAGAGATCTCACCCATGGGAGCACAGCATGAAGCCACCGCTGGACTTTAGGCTGAACCTCTGGCCCTTGTTGGCCATCCAATCTCCATCTCTCCCATTTTTTCACCTCCTCTCTCTCCCAGCCACAGTTTCGCCCCCAGTATGTCTCAGCTGGGAATGGGGGACTCCTGGCTGTGGGTTCCTTGTGTGTTTTCATCCTGCATCCTCCACCTCATGCCCCATCTCCATGCCCTACACGTGTTCATCATCAGCCAACACCATGGACAATGACCCTTGCATGCAGCAAACCTTTCTCTACACACTTGCCCACGGGAAGCTCACCCATTCTCACTGCATTTGGGTTGTGTTCTCCTTTGCTTCCTGTTGGGATTCTCATTGCAATTAAACCCCTTCCATCTCTGGAAATGTTTTCTCTCCAATGCCTGAAGTCTCACTAGTGCCTAGCATTTCCCTTGGAGTTCCCATGTCAGCAAACTGACTGATCCTCCACTCCAGGGACACAGTGCCCAGGTGGCACATAACGCTCAGACCTCCCTCTTGGGTATGGCACGTTGCTTACCGACCAGAAGGCAAGACCCGGACCTCAGTGGCATCCTTTAGAGGACTGGGAGCTTTATTTGGGGTTAAATCCACCTGAAAATCAAGTCGTGCTCCCTGGTGTGAGTGGAAACCATCCGTTGGGGTGCTCTTGGGGGTTTCTGGCAGCTTGGCTGACCCAACCTCAAGTGCTTCCCCCAGCTCAAACTCTGCCTCCCTGCTCCTCACCCCACCAGATGACAATGGCAGAGGCAGCCATCATCACTGCTCACCCACACATCCTTTGACCTTCCAACGAGGCACCCACTCATCAAGAGCACAACCTGCAAAGCAACCTGGTAAGCGACATCTGCCCCCTCATCCTTCCCATTTCAGCCCCTTCGACTTATCTGGACACCTTTAAAGCTAAAAGCCAAGCTGCCCACCCCAACATGAGATCTTTCCCCACCACCCCACGGTCCTCATCCTTACCTCATCCTCCAGGGTAGGAGATGGGAGAAAGCAAGGCTGCTTGGATCTTCCCCGAGATGAAGGGCCTCCAATCCCAATGGGATCTCCCAACCTGATGCTCAGGTTGAACCAAACACCAGCCTTTGCTCTGCACCTGCATGTGAGGCCACGTCTGCTTTCAACACAACCCGCCTGTCTCACGCAACACATGGAAGCCTTTCTCATGCCAATAAAAGAAATCAAATCAAACCAAATAAACCCACCCAGCATACGAAGCTCATGATACCTTGTACTTCAGATGCACAGCCCTTCTCTCCTTCCTGCAGAGCTCTCCCATCGCCAACCAAAACCCAGACACGAGACAAACGATGCGGACGGTGGCTTATTTATAGAGATCACCTTTAATGCAAAAATGCCTCCCGTGGAAGAGGGTGCACCCAAACAGAACAGCTCAGTGCTCACAGAGCTGCAGCAGATCGTGGAGGTGCCCACACCCTGAGGGAGAGCAAAGGCACCAAAATGCCCCCAAAGGGATGCCTCTGCGTGGGGAAGGGGGAGCGGTGCACACAGGATGTGTAGCAGCAGCAGGAAACTCAAGGAGAAAAAAAAAAGGAGCTCCCCCCACCCCAAACCACACTCATCTGAGGCTTTGGAGAGACGGCTCAGCCTCAGACAAGGCACCACAGGGTTTTTTTGGTCCCTCGGCGGAGACGAAAGGGCAGCACTCCCCCAAACCTGCCCAAACGGGTGGGATGGGAATGGGCATCGCTCATCTCCCCTTTGCCCAGGGCAGCCCTCAGAGCCCCAAAATAATAAAAAAAAAAAAAACAAACACAACCAAACAAACGAACAACAACAACAACAAAAATAAAACACTGTTATCACCAGCTAATTTAACACTGTTAAAAACAAGCTTGGCGGGCCACGCTGGGCCACCAGACCGCTGGCTGCCAGCTGGTTCCCAAAGCCTTTCCCACTATCGGGGCTTTGCAGCGCTCTCCTGGCAGCAGAAGTGTTTTATAGATATTTATATATATATATTTATAATATTTAGATACTGTGTATGGTCAGACAGTCCCAGTTCTACTCGGGATTCACAACTCTTCCTCTTTCTGGAGGAAGCGAGAGGCACGATGCCACCCCAAGCTCCTCCATGCCCGGAGCAGAAGGATTTTGGCAGCTTTGCCAGTGGAGGAAACAGTCCCAACCTGGAGGCTCTGCCAAGTGAGCGTCGTAGAGAAGCTCCTCATTCCTCTCCCCTCCTGTTCATCCCCCTGTCCCTACCCCACCCCTCCATCCCCAGCCGCCCATCCCTGGTAGGCTCTACACAGTGGCCCCCAACATGACGTCCGTCCCCGTCAGGATCTCGTTCTGGTTGGAATCCAGTCCGAAGAATTTAACCTTGAGTCCGTCGACTGGGTGGACCACGGGCACCAAGGTGATTTTGGGGAAAGTCCTGGTGGCCAGCTCGAAGCGGCTGGTGCTGGCCAGCTCGATGGCCAAGGCCTTGAGGAAGAGCTTGGCCAAGTGTTTGCCCAGACAGGTCCGTACACCCCCTCCAAAGGGGAGGTAGTGGAACCTGCCCTCCTTGTCCTCGCTGCGGCCCTGCCCGAAGCGGTCGGGGTCGAAGACGTCCACATCCTTAAAGACGGGGGCGGTGTCATGGGTGTCCCGGATGCTGTACATCACGCTCCAGCCCTTGGGGATTTGGAAACCCTATGGAGGGGAGAGGAGAAGGGAAGAGAAGAGCAGAGAGGGTCAACAGCACTGTACAGAGAGAGGGAGGAGGAGGACAGCTTTAGAACTGTAGAACCATTAAAGTTGGAAAACACCTCTAAAATCACCAAGTCCAAGCCCAACCCATCCCCACCGTGCCCACTGACTGCATCCCTCAGTGCCACATCTCCACAGTTTTCCTGGAACACTTCCAGGGATGGTGACCCCACCACTCCCTGAGCTGAGCCAGTGGCTGTCCACTCTTTCAGAGTAGAAATTTCTCCTAATATCCAACCTGACCCTTCCCTTGCACAACTTGAGGCCATCACCTCTTGTCTTATTGCTGTTACCTGGGAGCAGAGGGTGACTCCCACCTCGCTCCAACCTCTTTTCAGCCAGCCATAAGTTCTCCCTTGAGAGTCCTGTTCTTCAGACTGAACCATCCCACTCCATTGGAAGCACCACGGCAGTCCCCAGTTTGACATCCCAAGCGAGTCTAATCCCTATCCATTTTCTGAATCTGCAACAATTCCACCCACCGCCACCATCGGAACCAAATTTTTCATTCTCACCCCTCCTCTAAACCAGCTTCAAGCACGCTTTGCAAAAGACACAAGCACGTGGCAATACTCACATCCAGCTCGAAGGTCTGCAGCACCGTCCGGTACCCGCCGGAGATGGGGGTGAAGAGGCGAAGCACCTCCTTGATGACACAGTCCAGGTAGTGAAGGCCACTGATGTTGTCGAGGCGCAGGGAGCCCTCGCAGATGCAGCCGTTGTGAAGGATGCCTTTGCTGCGCAGCTCCTCCCGCAGCTTCTCCAGCACCCGCGGGTGTTTGAGCAGCTGCATGATGAGAGAGGTGCTGGCGCTGGCTGTGGTGGCGTAGGCGGCGAAGATGAGCTCTAGGGTACCATCCTGAAAGGGGATAAGAGAAAATGGGTGAGGCTGGAAGGACAGACAGACAGACAGACAGCCATGGTATGATGGAAAAGGCATGTGGGCCATAGCAGGCTGCCATGGGTCATTCTTGCCCCTGCATCCCAGGCAACAATGGACATTGGACATCAGAGAGCTGGAGCACCACTCCTATGAATAAAAGTTGATGGAATTAGGCTTGTTTAGTTTAGAGAAGAGAAGGCTCTGGGGAGACCTCATTGTGGCCTTCCAATACCTGAAGGGAACTTATAAACAGGAGGGGGAATGGCTATGAAGGTGGATAGTGATAGGACAAGGGGGAATGGCTTCAAACTGAGACAGGGGAGGGTTAGGTTGGATATTAGGAGGAAGTTTTTCACTCTGGGTGGTGACACACTGGAACAGGTTGCCCAAGGAGGCTATGGATGCCCCATCCCTGGAGGCATTCAAGGCCAGGCTGGATGTGGCTCTGGGCAGCCTGGGCTGCTGGTTGGTGATCCTGCACAATAGCAGGGGGTTGGAACTACATGAGCATTGTGGTCCTTTTTCAACCAAGGCCATTCTATGATTCTGTGATTTGGTTCAAGACCAAGGAGGCCACGAGGATGCTCAAAGACTGGAGCACTTCTGCTATGGGAACAGGCTGAGAGCAGGGGGTATTCAGCCTGGGGAATCATAGAATCACTGAGGTTGGAAAAGATCTCTAAGATCACCAAGTCCAACTCCAACCCATCCCACCATGCTCAAAGACCATGTCACTCAATGCCACATCTTCACTGTTTTTGAACACTTCCAGGGATGGTGACTCCATCACTCCCTGGGCAGCTGTGCCAGTGCCTGACCAAGCATTGGAAGAAAAGAAGGCACCAGGGAGACCTCATTTCAGCCTTCCAGTATTTGAAGGGAGCTTATAAACAAGAGGGAGAGTGACTTTTTACATAGTCTGATAGTGATAGGATAATGGGGAATGGCTTTAAGCTAAAAGAGAAGAGATTCAGGTTAGACGTTAAGAAGAAATTCCTTACTCAGAGAACAGCAAGGCACAGGCTGCCCTGAGAGCTGTGGGTGCTCCATCCCTGGAGGAGCCCAAGGCCATGGATGGACTCCGGGCAGACTGAGCTGGTGGGGAGTAATCAGCCCATGGCAGGGGATGGAGCTGAGTGGGCTTCAAGGTCCCTTCAAACCCCAAATATTCTGTGATTCTGTGACTCTAAGATAAGTCATGATGCTGTGAGTCTGCTGCAAATAATAAGCCATCAAGGGCTCAAACACATTAAAGAGGGGATTGCACAGGTAGAGAGGTGAGATTGGCCAAGGCTGAAAGCTTCAGCAAGCTTATATGTTCTTTTGGTATTTGCTTGTAGTGCTTTTCAGTAAGGGAAGAGCATAATCTGCAAATAAATACAGCCTGTGGGAAAGCAACTGGCTTGTTGGCACCGTGCTCCACCAGGGTGTGGGATCTACAAACACAGTGGGGACTCCCAGGTCTGAAAACCCACCCCAGCTCTGCCCCCCAAAATCCCCCATACACCAGCTTTGCTGTTGGGTGGCCATGGGAAGATCTTTACCTTCAGCTCCTGCATGGTGAGCTCCTTGCCGTGTTCTTTGCCGCTCTCTATCAGGATATCCAGCGCGTCGGCGTAGTCCTTACCCTGTGTGTTCTGCAGTTTCTCCTGGATGGCTTTCTCCAGCCCCTTCTGCAGTGTCTCACGTGCCCGGATGCCCTGTGGAACAAGAACCATCAGACCTCGTAGGTCTCAACACCATCACCGCCATCCCCACCCTGCATATCTCCAGCATACGCAGAGAAGGAGCTGTGCTCAAGCAGGATGTGGCTATGGAATCAAACTACTATTGCAGGTGCTCAGACAGGAATACAAAAATGCTGGAGTCATTCCCCAGCCAAGAGAAGCAAGCCTTAAGCATATGAGATTACGGGGTCAGTAATCAAGACCACCGTGCAAATGGCAGCTGTGATGTGGGAGCCCCAGTTCTGCAGCAGTTCACAGCCCTCCTTCTTTCCCTGGGATACAAGAAGTCCCTGGGAAAATTTTCTCTCTAAGGAAGGCCAATTTGTCCAAGAGGATTCTCCTCCTGGAAGGAGAATGGGCTTCCCAAGCAATTTTAGTGCTTGGCCTCTCTAACGCAAATCCAACCTTTCGGGGCTGCCAGCGATTGGGTTCATTCAAGAGGTTAAATAACAATAACAACATCTGTGGTGATAGTTAAAAAAAAAATAAAAGATTGAAAAAAAATTGTAGTACTGTTAGCAATATTCGCGAGGAAAAATAAAAACTAAACGGATTTTTTGTTATGTTTTCATTTTGCATCTTTGCATAGAAGAATCTTTTGCCTAGAAGAACTGGAGCTACTATTCAAAGGGCTGCCACTCTGTTTTGCCCAGTTGGCGGGCAGTGCATTGATAGGAGAAGGCTCCCACAAAGAAAAAAAAAGTCAACTAAGTGATGTTATGAGCTAAATGACCCAATAAACCTGAGCAAATCACAACCACGCTCCCCACTGCATTGAGCCATGGAGCACCCAGTGCTCTGAAGAACAATCCACAAATACATCTCCCTCTCCACTCCACCAAAACAGTACTTTATAGCCCAAAAGACATCAGATGGTGAGAGACATCTCCACCAAGAACACACAGAGGTAGGGATTATCCACTGCCCCACTAATCCCATATTGATGCTACTGGTTAGCGGAGGGCTCAGCCCAAAGCCTTACCCTCCTGTAGCCACTGAAGGGCAGATCCACAGGCAAGGAGAAGACGTTCTCCACAAACTGCTGGTAGACCTCGAAGAGACGGTTGAGCTCCTCGTCGGGGATGCGGAAGCCCAGCAGGACGCGGATGGCCATGCGGAAGGTGAGCTTCTGGGCCTCATGGTAGACGTTGATGGGATCGGGATTGCTGCTCCAAGCCCGCAGGGTGTCCTTGATCACCAGCTGGATCTTGGGGAGATAGCTCTCCAGAGCCTCGTGGCTGAAGATTTTGGAGAAAACCTACAGAAGAGTGAGCAGAGGATTCTATGGAGCCCCAACATCCTCCTCTTTGCCTTCTCTAAAAGCCCACTTCTGCCCATAGAAATGAACATTGCAGATCCCCCGTGCTAAGTAGATTTGTCATCATCCAGTGTTTATCATCCAGAATCACCAGTTTCTAAAAGAGCTGCCAAGAAGGGCTGATGAGGATCCACCAATCCTCCCTAGGCTGATCCTCATCATCAGCAATAACACGGTTCCCCACAATCTCCCTCCAGCAGCAAGCTGAGGATGGGAGAATGGTGACCACACAGAGGGTGGTGATGCACTGGAACAGGCTGCCCAAGGAGGTTGTGGATGCCCCATCCCTGGAGGCATTCAAGGCCAGGCTGGATGTGGCTCTGGGCAGCCTGGTCTGCTGGTTGGCGACCCTGCACATAGCAGGGGATTGGAACCAGATGATCATTGTGGCCCTTTTCAACCCAGGCCATTCTATGATTCTATATGAAATAGTGCACCCTACACACAGCAAGATGGAAGGAGAACCTTCTGTAGCTCCACACGTCCCAGTTCCCAGCTCCATCCATCCCATATGCTGGATGCTACGAATGGAGCTCTTCCATAAGGATTCTAATTGTTGGCCTGTGCACACACACAAAGGTTTTCATAGAATCATAGACTGGTTGGGTTGGATGGGAGCTTAAAGATGATCCAGTTCTAATCAAATCATAGAATCATAGAATGGCCCGGGTTAAAAGGCCCACAGTGCTCACCCAGTTCCAACCCGCTGCTGTGTGCAGGTCACCAACCAGCAGACCAGGCTGCCCAGAGCCACATCCAGCCTGGCCTTGAATGCCTCCAGGGATGGGGCATCCACAACCTCCTTGGGCAACCTGTTCCATGTGCTGTGGGCTGGTTGGCCCCCCAGCAGCTCAAGGGCCCATCCAACCTGGCCTTGAACACCTCCACGGATGGGGGAATTCTTTCAAGGCCTTTAGGACCTCGTCAAAACCTGGCTGAACTTTGGGGAGAAGAGGCACGCACGCACGCACGCGAAGGCTGCGATCGCACAAGGCTCATTTCCTTGGGAAGCCGGGCTAAAAACTGATGTCAGCAGACACTATTAATTTAAGCTCCGCGAGTAAACACAGCTCAGGAGCGAGCCTCCCCAGGCCCCCATGCTAACGGCTCCTTCCTCCAATTTGGGCCCGAGCCCGCGTGTTGCGCGAGGAGCTGAGAAATGCCAGGAATGTCCCCCGTCCCCCCCCCCATCAGCGCAGCCCCACAGCACGCGCTTTCATTCGGCATCCCCGCCGCATCCCTCCCAGAGTGCACCGGAGGAAAAAGTGCTGTTTGTTTATTTTTTATTAACCTCCCCACACGGCGGGCTTGCACGCACGCACCGCCGCATGCATGCCAGGCCTCCGGGAGAAATCAAATGAAAGCCAGCTCCCCAGGAGCGAGCCGAGAGCCTTCACCGGTGGCCGGGTTCCTGAGGGGGGCTGCAAAGTTATCAAACCGAGGAGAAAAGGAGAAAAACCAAAGCCTCCCCCACTCTTTCCATGAGCGCCGAAGCTGTAAATGTGAGAATTTCCTCCGCAGTCAGCACTCAAAAGGGAAAGGTAACATTTTCCTGGCGGCGACCCCTCCGTTGCTCAAGCACGGCGTTCAGCTGGGAGGCTGTTTGGTGAAATAACACCTCTGTCCCCTAGCAGGGAAGGTGGGAGGATGGACAATTGCTGCTTCATAACGCATTGCCTGAGCTGAGAATCGTCATCATAGAATGGCCTGGGTTGAAAAGGACAACAATGTTCATCTAGTTTCAACCCCCTGCTATGTGCAGGGTCCCCAACCAGCAGACCAGGCTGCCCAGAGCCGCATCCAGCCTGGCCTTGAATGCCTGCAGGGCTGAGACCCGGGTAGAACTCATCACACCCCACATGTAGGGGCAGGAATAGCAGCATGTATGTGGGAGGAGGGTAGGAAGGAGAGAGAAGACGTGAGGGGATAAAGAAGATGCAAGAGGACAGGCAGACAGATGTGCCTGCAGACAGATAGCCGTCCCCGCTTGTCTATGAAGGAATGAATGAATGGAGCCAGGAAATGAATGAACCACAGGGAGGGCTGAATGAACGAGCCATGGAGTGACCATGAAGAGGGTGAGAGATGATTTGGCTGCCACTTTTGGTGCTCCTCTGCACTTCAGTGCCCCTCTGCACTCCCAGAGCTATTTTTACGCCTGGAAGGAGCAGTGACACTCAGGCAGAGCTGACTGTGTGCATGCAATGAGGTGGGAGAAGCAATTCCCAATCTGGTGCAAACCCCATCCTTCCTCATCCCTACCCAGCATCTCTCCCAGCAAGGGATGAGCCCCACAGTCCCAGGAACACCTCTGGTCCTATTGTGCCAAATCATCCCAAAGAGCAACGGCAGAGGAGGAAACCCTCGAGGAGAGAAAAGGAGCTCCTGCCGAGGTGTCAGCAGCGAGCATTTAGAATTGGTGAGTTTGGGTCTTTTTCTTTGGGTCTTTTTTTTTTTTTTTTTTGAGCTGTCCTTTTGCTATAGGGCTGCTCCGGTCCCGTCCGGCTGCAAACCTGGCGTCGCTGCGCTCCACGCTGCCTAATCCCAGATGTCAGCAGATCCTTCCCCAGCCAGACACAAGTCTGGATCCCCTTCCAGTCACCTCCAGTTCAACCCTGCATCTTTCCAGTTGATTAAAAAGGAGGAAAAGGCAGCCAGCTTTCCCTGACAGCCCTCGCAGCGCTTCTAGCCTAAAATCCCTGCGCCCTCTAGTGAAGCCCAATCGAGGAGCAGCGCTGCAAAAAGTTCCTCTCGAGCAGCCAAGAAGCAAAAAACAGCATTAAGTGGGGGTACCTGGAAAAAAGACGGGGTCGGTAGCATCTCCTGGAGATGCTAAGAGGAGCCCTCATTTTTGCACATCTTTGGTACGGCCTCAAAAAGTCGCCCTTGGGGGATCTGTTTGCTGTGGGGGTAACACTCACACCCACCCACATTTGCCCAGGGAGACCCCAGCACTCAGCTGGAAACTTCCGAATCCGTCTCACAGTGCAAACAGGATATTTAAAGATTTATGGCTTTCCTAAGGCAGAAAATTCCTTCCCGGTGCCTCAGCTCCGCCATCCCCCGCAGAGGTGGCAGCGAGCAGCCCCGCATGGAAAATACCCCATCCCCATCCTTAAACCGTACCAAAGAGGAGGGGACATTCAAGTGAAACTTAGAAAAAGACTCACTCAGCAGCTAGGATGAAGAATAATTAGCAGGAATGATGCTCAGCACTAGCCAAGCCTTCCCATCCAAGCACAACCATCATAACAAAGAGGAACAGAGTTTTTCATTCTTCTCCTCCAGGAGGAGAATTTGGGATCTGACACCCACACCTCATCCAGCCTGGCTTCTCAGAGCTGCTACCCAGCAGAATGAAGGCATGATGGGCACAGAGATGTTTTTACAACCAATTGGCTGCCCACAGGGCTTGGTGTGTGTTGGGAAAGCATCCCAAGCCATTTCCCAACACAGACCACGCTCTTTCTCTCTGTATCTCAGATTGGATGTTAGGAAAAGTTTCTTCTCCCACAGAATGGGCAGGCACTGGTGCACAGGCTGCCCATAGAGGCCGTAGATGCTCCATTCCTGGAGGTGTTCAAGGCCAGGTTGGATGGGGCCCTGGGCAGCCTGGTCCAGTATTAAATACAGAGGTTGGTGGCCCTGCTTGTGGCAGGGGGGTTGAAACTTGATGATCCTTGGGGTCCATTTCAATCCAAGCCATTCTATGATATATGATCCCTCCCCATGTTAAGACAGGGGGGAAGAAGCATGTCCGGCTAAATGCAGGATATCTCTTGCCCCACATTTTCCTGCCATCCTCCCATCGTGGGAGAAACCTGTGCTCATTTTGAGGGAAAAGCCACATTTTTCAGCTCCTGTCCTCCAAAATGAGCAGCACTCCATGATGCACAGACAGAAAAGAAGCAAGACACCATAGATCTATCTCAGCATCCCATCTGCCTCACCTCAAAATAATAATAATAATAATAATAATAATAATAATAATAATAATAATAATAATAATTCCAATGCCAGCACCAGCAGAATGCAAACAGTTACACTCAGCAACTGAGGCTGTCTGACCCTCGTTATGGGGTTATCTAAATATGCTGTGGTTCTTCAGCACCTATGAGCCCACATCACCCCCTTTCCTGGTCCATACCCATTCATTCATGGGGAAGCAGTGCATTTGGGGACAGCAAAAAATCACTTCATACACTGTCACCACTCCTCAAATGGGAAACTGAACACAAGGAGGCAGAGAGAGAGAAGATGTCAGTGGAGAGTTTGGCAAAGAACTGAGCTGGGAGGGAAGCATCTGCCCCACGACACAGCCCACTCCATCCCAAAGAAATAAATATGACTTTACAAGCATGCTTTGGCATGGCAGCAACAGGGGAAGACGCTTAGAAAAGCCCTTCCTCCAGCTGCAGGGAAACCTCAGCTCTGCCACCAAAATCCTGAGGATGGCTCTGCGAGATGTTGATGCATCATACCAGGATGAGAATACGTAGAATTATTATGGTTGGCCAAGAGCTCAAAGCCCAACCCCAACCCATCCCACCATGCCCACTATGTCCCTCAGTGCCACATCTCCATGGCTCTGAAACACCTCCAGGGATGGCGACTCTATCATTCCCTGGGGCAGCTGTGCCAATGGCTGACTGCTCTTTGGAAGAACAGTGTCCTAATACCCACCTGGCACAACTTATGGCCATCACACCTCATCCTGCAGGCCATCTGTGAAGACTCTTCTGGCTTCAGACTGAGCCCAAAGAGATGACAGAGCCTCAGGTGGCATTGGGGCTGCACCACTTTCAGCCTCAGCACAGCTCCTCGGAGCAGGGTTGGAGCACTCAGGGCATTTGTATTTCAGCCAGGAGCGCCTGCACTTTGCTTTTTTTTTTTTTGCCTTTTTTTTTTTTTTTTTTTTTTTTTTTTAAATCCATTGGAATGACTCTGGATTTACACCGCTGTAGATGACAGCACTATTTGGTCTAAAGTCAATGAGCCAACCTAGCCGACAAATTCTTCCCCAACCGGAGCCCTTCAACATCAATGAGAGCCTTTTTCTCCAGCCTCAGTGCCTTTTGCCCGTGGGTTACAGTTCTCAGGGCAGCAGCCCGTGATGGAGAGAAGGGGCTCGATGCCAACGTGCTGAGAGGATGCCTGATCCAGCTGGACCCCAGCCCACAGATCTGACCCGATGGGCGATATGGGTGGGCTGGGCTGGAAAGAGGACGGCTCCGATTCCTACTGGGGAGGGTGGCGAGGTGGGGTGGGGGATGCCAAAAAGTAATCAACGTCTCTTAACAGCACGGGTGAGGGGGTTTGGCAGCGGGGAAGCAGCGCCCGCTGTTCCCATCCCTCCTTCCTCCACCCCCCTCCCTCCCCCCCAGCCCTGCCCACAGCAGCTGGTTTATATTTGGTTGTAAATTTATGGCCCCTTTTGTGTTCTTAATCCTCTCGCAAACTATATTAAAGCCTCAGACCTTTCTACTTGGTGCTAATAAGCTCAACACTTGTATGCCTCCGAGGCAGAACATTAATTGTGGTGTGTTAATGAATGATGTAGTTTTGGACAGTGAGACAAAACAGGCCGTTTCTCTGCACCACTGTCTGCTTCCTCCTTGAGTCTCTGGGTCTAGGATGTCTACCCAGCCCACGGACTGCTTTTATTTTATTCTGTCTTTTCCTTTTTTTAAGCCAGCCGGGCCTATTTTGGGATTACGATGCTGGAACACAGCACGGGTCCGGCCAGTCCAGAGCTCTCCTGCCAAGGCTGAGTGCTCCCAAGGAACATCAGCATCCCACCTTCTCCTGCTCTGCTGTACTGCCAGCATTGGGAGACTCTTTCCCTTGCCCTAAAGCTGCCCATTCCCAGTTCCCATTCCCTTCTGCATTCGGATGCTGTGCAGCATCACAAGAGCACCTCATGTCAGCTTCCCAACAACCTCCCAACACCCATTCCAGCCTCAAATGGTTGGGAGGGACATAAGGATCATAAAATATCCAGAGTTAGATGGGACCTGTAAGGATCATCAAGTTCCAGCTCCTGCTGTGCACAGGGCTGCCACAAATCCCAATCCCAGGGTTGCCTTAAATCTCATAAAACCAGAATGCATGCTACCCTTTGCACAGTTTGCCTTGACTTTGCTGCAGGTCATGGAGACCCAAGGATCCACACTTCCAAAACACACGTAAGGCCAAAAATCAAAGCACACTGATTGGGGTTTCGTGAATAGGAACTGAGGGCATCCATGGGGAGAGATGTGGAAATGGACTGAGTGTGAGCAGCCACATTGGGACAGGGTCCCAACCAGGTTCAGACAGCAGAGCTGGCATGGCTCTGCCACCAAAAAGAGCAGGATGGGAGAGAACCAAGGCACTGTCCCCAGCCACCCATCCTCTATAGGTCCCTATAGGACAGCAGCCTCCTCCCTCTGGACCAACCTCATCATGGATGATGTGCATCCTTCCCCATATGGCATCCACCATAGAATCATAGAATGGCCTGGGTTGAAAAGGGCCACAATGATCATCTGGTTCCAACCCCCTGCTGTGTGCAGGTCACCAACCAGCAGCCCATGCTGCCCAGAGCCACATCCAGCCTGGCCTTGAATGCCTCCAGCGATGGGGCATCCACAACCTCCTTGGGCACCACCTCCAAGCTACAGCCATGCTCAGCCATATAGCTGCTCCTCCCCACAAGGTGATCTGGCGACAGAAGTGCCATGGCAAAAGAACAAACTGCCCTCACTGCAGCAAGGATGGCCACGATCCACCTCCAGCATCATCAGCTCCGTGCCCCACAGCAGGGTAACAACCCCCCAGCAGACATCTATCTCAAAAGGGAGACTGAAGAGATTGGGGTTGCTTTGTTTTACTGCTTGTAAACTGTTCTTATCGAGCAGCTTCATCTGGAGCCAAGCACGGAGCCAGCACTAACGACATCTGCAATAAAGGCCGTGATGCATGCAAGCCCTGCTGCCCACTCCACAAGCCATCACCTCTCTATCTCTATCCCCACTCTAGTGAAGCTTGGAGAACCTATATATCCCAAAAGAAAAGCTTTCTCCAGTTTGTTTTAACTTGACAGCTTCCTGCAGGGCAGAAGTAATAGAGGATGGGAGAGCAAAGTTGTCATAGGTGTCATCTGGTTAATGTGGCTCTGCTCCTCCTGAGCACTTATTGAGGAGCTTGTCTTCTTGTCTCAATGGCAATCTGTCCCAGCCAGAGGAGAGCTCAGCTGGATGGCCAAGGAATGATGAAGGAGCATCTGGTGGTGTAAACAGGGCTCTGAATCTCTGAGATCCCATTGATAATAGCATCCTTACTGAGGGCTTCTGCCTACAGGTTTTGCTCAGCTCCCTGCAAAAAAGTGCAGAGCAGGAACCCAAGAGAACAGCCTACAAGGAGGCAGCAAGCTGAAATGCTAAACGTGGTGCTTCCTCCTCACAGCTGGGATAGGGAGAGCTGAATTAGCAGCCAATTAACAGCAGTAGAAGCTCAGGGCTAACAAACTCAAAAAGTGCTGCTGATTTCTGTTGTTTGGAGGCACCTGGCCTGGAAAAGAAATTTAAATCTGTCACATTGCCATCTGACTGGGAGCAAAGAGAGCTGTTTTCTTCCTGTTAGAAGCTGGTTTGCCCTATCTCTGGATGCACATCTCAGCCCAGGGTGAGGGGTGGTTGGCACAGGGGAAAGGGTGCGGATGCTCAGCACCATAATAGCAATAATGCAGAGGGGACCAAGTAGAGGAATGGGAGTAATATCTCACTTTGCAAGGAAAGTGAAGCAACCAACCATGTCCATCATACCAGCCCAGTGCTGCTGGAAGCTCAACATCTGCTTAACAGCATCCCCAGCCCTTTAGAGCACTTGCTTTCTAGTACAGAGCTCGAAGTGGCTCCCATGTCCCTGCACACCTTCCCTGCCCCATCCCCAATGCTCTGTGACAGGGGCAGCCCGTGCACCTTGCCCTTTCTTTTGGACAGGAAAGTTGGGAAGGATTTCTCCTCTCATAAGACACAAAGAAGCAGCCTAAGGAGTTGTGTGATCGCACGCACCGAGTGGAGGCACTTCAGCATCGTGTTAAGAAATGTGACAAATAGGGACCACCGGTGGCTGATATCTCACTCTCTCCCCCAGGGGAAAAGAGAAGTGAACGGGTTGGGCTTTTGCAGAAATGCATATGATGAAATAGGAAATTCTGCTGGGGCACAGAGAGGAGTTTGCATTGGAGTAAAGATAGCATTGAGGCTCTGGATGCAGCCGTGCCTTCCCAATGCTTCAACATCACCACCCCCAAATTAACCCCCGGCCCCCACCCAAGTGGGAAATGGTCTCAACAAACCATGACATGGACGTGAAAGCTGTCACACCACACTGTCCTCTCTGCCTTTTCCTGCAGGATTTATGTCTGGGGGGGAGGGGAGGGGAGGTAATGTTGATTCCCCACGTCCACATGGCCTCACAGCCCCCCAAAACCTGATTGCTCCCACTGTTGTGGGTTACAGCCTGACACCAGAACCACCAAAGGGGGATTCGAGGTGAGCCCCCAGGAGGGACTGACCCCTCCCAGCCACCCCCGTGCCCCACACTTCACCCCTAGACCCCCATCAACACCCCAATTGCCCTAAAACCCATTGCAACGCTCAGCACCACGAGAACCAACCCCGGCGAGAATGCATTCTGCACACGATACCCCTCCAGCACAGCCTGATTACGTCGGAGCCGCGTTCCTCTGCCCCGCACCGCGAGAGCCGCACCGCGGTGGGCCCCCCCCAGTGCGCGCATCGCCCTTTTAAGAGCGCTCCGTGCCGGCTCTCGGCCTCCAGCCCACTTCACGCGTGTCACTCCCGCGGGTTGCCTCGGAGGCGACAAACGGCGAGTGATCCCAGAGACAATCCTCCTTCCGAAGCAGCAAAACGAGGGGAAACCCCCTCATGCCACCTCCCTCCCCGATCACCTTTTTTCTTGACCATCGCCCTTTTAAATTCCTCAAAGGCTCCGAGCGCGCACGCAGAGGGAAGAGGGGGGGGAACCCACGCGGGACCTCCCACGCGAGTGGGTCGGAGGGGAGAGAGGAGAAGAGAGCGGAGAGAGGAAGAAGGGAACGCAACCCCCCCCCGACCCCCGTTCTAAGCCCCCCCCGCGAGCATCCACGCGCCCCGCGGTCACGCGTGGGGAACCTCCTCACCTTCCTCTTGTGCCGATGGATGTCCCCGATGGAATTGGCCACGGTGTTGGGTCCCAACAGCATACGGGTGCTGCGAGGCCATTCGGTGCTCACCAGGTGATGTTCCCCCATCAGAATCTTCCGCACGTTCTCCGCTCCCGTCACCCTCACCAGCGGCCGCCCCAAAAGGTGCGTCTTGAACACGTTGCCGTATTTTTCTCGTCGCGAAGACTGGAAGCACGAACCCTGCGGGATGCGTGGGGATTGGGGGGGGGGGGACACGGCGTGGGAATGGGGACGCGGCGCTGGGACTGCGTGGATTCACCCCCCCCCCCCATTCCCTTTTAACCCCTCCTCCCCTTAAAATCTCCCCCCCCCCTCCGCTCCGGGGGTTCCCTTCCCAATCAGCGCTCCCCGAGCCCCTCCGCGCAGATTTCGGGTTTATTTTTTTTCCACGCGGACACCCCAGAATGAGTCGTGGGGGGGGGAAGGGGGGACGACACAGCAGCTTATGGGGGTCACCCAGCCGGGATGGTGGGCACCGCATCGCACCGCACCGCGCTCCGGGCAGCGCCCTCCGCCCCTTCTGCTTCCACCTTTGCCTCCCCGGTCGCTTTTTAACCACTTTTTCCTCTTTTTCTCTCCCCTTTTTTTTTTTTTTTTCCCTATTTTTTTTTTCTTTCCTTCTTTTCCCCCCATTTTTTCCTTTCATTTTCTCCTTCTTTTCCTTTCCTTTTCTCCTTTTTTTTCCCCTTTCCTTTTCCACTTCCTCCTCTTTTTCTCTTCCCCTTTCCCCCCCTTTTTCCATTCCCTTCTCCCCCTTTTTTTCCCCCTTTTCCCCCTCTTCCCCCCTCCCCCCCCCCTCTTTTTTCCTTCCTCCTCCCAGACTCAATTTACTCGAAAGGCTGCGCTTTGCCTAACTCGATCTGCAGATCCGCGCAGCCCTTTAATAACTTTCCCACATGCTCCCAGGGCTTTTGTCGGTGAACAGCCGGATGGAGCCGGGGATGGAGAAGGGGGGGACGAGCCGGGTCCCCCCCCCTTTCCCCTCCCCAAAGCCGAACCGGGCTGGGAGGACCCCGCGAGCAGCGCAGCTCGCGTGTGTTTATTTTGAAACAAAAGCGCGGTTGTGATTTTCAGATGTTCAGGTGACCCCGTTTCTTGATCTGCGTAAATATAATTAAAAAGTCCTTTTTGTGGCATTAATAAAGAGTTATTTGTACACCATTTCCAGGGCAGCACAAAGAGGACCTTTATGCGGGGAGAACTTTCGAATGGAGTCCAATTTATACAAATTTTTTTTGTATTTTTAGCCCTTGCACTCTGTTTGGATGGAGCCTGTGGAAAAGCGAGAACCCTTTTCTGGTCCCCCTGTAAAAATCTGATAAATTTCTTTAAAAAATAAAGCCCTATTGAGAGCGTGCCGTTAACCCTTTCGGCGCCGCTGGCGGGGCGGGGGCTGAGGGCTCACACTCGGGGTTGGACCCGGACCGGGCCGAACCGAGAGGGACGAACCGAACCGCGCAACCCGCACCGCGCTGCCCTTCCCCGGCCTCGGCCGCGCTGCGGAGCCGCCCCGCAAGGTTCCGGCATCCCGTGCCGGTGCCGTCAATGGGAATCTCTCCCTTTTTGCGGGAAGCATCCTCTCCCAAAGGCTCGGAGGGAGAGAGAGAGAGTGGGAAACGCACGGACGCGTTTACCTCGGGGGTTCCCTCCTGAAAGCCGCGGGGTGCCCCCCATGAAGGCATCGGGGCACCTCCTGACCTCCTCTCCTCTCTATTTTTGTTCCGACCATCGTTATTTTGGCAGCCGCCCTTCCTCAGAGGGGATCCCTCTCCGCCCGCCGCCTCTCGGGCACTTAGCGAGGTTAATCCCGGGTTAATCTCCCCATTACCTCCGCGGGTTTCCCCCGGCACCGGGAGCAGCTCCCCATCCACCCCACGGGGGGCTCTCAACCAGGGGACCCCCTTCTCCTCTCCCACCACGCCGGCAATAACAACCCCACGGGTTGGTTGGGTTGGGTTTTTTGGTTTTTTTTTGGTCTTTTTTTTTTTTTTTTTTTTTAAATCATTATCCTCAATTTCGCCTAAAGGATGAAAAGAGCCAAAGAGGGAATCGGGGAGAACCCCCCCCCCCCCCCAACTCCCATCTCCAGGAGCATTTTCCCTCCCCTCTGCCCGGCTCCAAGCGATCCCCATCGGGGGAACCCCGCACCGCTGTGTGATCTCGGATGGGAATAAACTGGGGGGGGGTCGGGCCGAGCCGTGTCCCTCAGTGCCCCCCCGCCTCCCCCCCCGAGTCACAACCACCCCCTGCCCATCTCGCATGATGCAATCGCAACCCGGCGTCCGAGGAGAAGAAAATATTTGGGGAACCGGGCTTGAGGATGGGTATGGAGTTGGGAAGGGGAGGTGAGGGGTGAGGGGGGGGGGGAGGCATATAAAAATGAATATAAATCCGTTCCCAAGCGGAGGGAAGGGAATCCTCCTTACCTGCAGGAGCCAGTGGAAGGTTTCTCCGATTAAAGGGAATCCCATAGAGCCTTTAGGGATTGGTAGCTTGCAGGTTTTGTCGCGGGTGGCAGCCCAGCGGAGCTGCCACAGCTGTTGGGACACGGCCAGCAGCAAAGTCAGTGACACCAAGCACGCCGCGAGGGTAGCCAGTGCCGAGACGAGATCAAAACTTTCAAAAAGCATATTTGGAAGAAGGAGGAGGAGGAGGGTGGGGAGAGAAACAGCCCCTTGACAGGCACCGCGCTCGCACCCGCACGCACAAACACACACAGACGCGCGGGGGGGAATAAAGCGAAGGGAGAGCGCGGAGAGCGCAGCCGACCCTGCTTGGGGGGTCCGGGGGGGAAAAGGGGAGGGAGGGGGGGAAAAGGGGGTAAGGGGGGGGGGCGGGAGAGCCCCCGGTTCTGGTAGGAGAACAGTACGGAAAATGAGAGAAAATGGTAAAAAAAAAAAAAAAAAAAAAAAAGAATAAAAATTAAAAAATGATAAAAAAAAAAACCACAAATATATATATATATATATATATATGAAGAAGGTTAAAAGCGATTTTTGCTCCGTCCCTCTGCGAAAAGTTTGTTCTTGCCCGGCGTCAGTTTGACAGAGGCGAATATAAAAGGAAAGAAGGGGGACAAGGGGAAAAAAGCACAACGCGGAGCCCCCCACCCCGCCCCCCTGCACCCCCACGAGGTAATGGGGGGAGTGCAAAAAGTTGGGGGGGGGTAAAAAGAAAAAGAAGTTTAAAAAGGGGGAAAAGGAAATAAAGTTCCCCCCTCCCCCCCCTCCAAAAAAAAAAAAGTCCAAGTGCGGATGCTCTGCTGCTCCTTTCAAGGCACACACACACAGTGGGAGGGGGGGAAAGAAGGAATAAAAGGAGGAAAAGTAAGGGAAAGAAAAGGAAAGGGGGAAAGAATTAAAGGGGGAATAAAGGAGAAAAAGAAAGAAGGAAAAATAAGGGGAATGAAAGGAAAAGGGGGAGAAAAAGGAATAAAAGAGGGAAAAGGAGAAAAAGAAGAAGGGAGGAAAAAAAGAGTAAAAGGAGAAAAGAGGACAAAATGAGAAAAAGGGAGGAAAAAAGGAGGAAAAAGGGAGGAAAAAGAGAAAAAAGAGGAGAAAAAAAGGGAAAAAAGGGGGAAAATGGAGGAAAAAAAAAAAGAAGGAAAAAAAAAGGAAAAAAAAAAAAGGAGCGAGATTTAAAAAAAAAAAAAAAAAAAAAACCACGCTAAAAAATCATCAAATAAGTCAGCAAAGAGCCGGAGAGATGGAAGAAGTCAATAGCGCTATGTATGGATCTACACACACGGAGCGAGGCGGGCCGCCGGGTATCTCTGGCTGATAGATGGATCAATCTAGCTCTGTAAATATATATCGGTATCTATACGGCCGGTATTTGTTCGCCCCACACTTTTCACAGGACTCCCGTCAAGAGGGAGGGAGGGAGGCAGGGCTGCCTCGGCATATCCCCCCCCTCTCGCTCTCTCCCTCTCTCTCTCCCTCTCTCTCTCTCTCTCTCTCACTCAATGTGGGTTTGAGTAAAAAGTCAATGTGTGTTTATATAGAGGCGGGGAAGCCGGGCTGGGCCCTCAGCCAGCGCTCTGCTCCCCCGCACACCCACCCTCTCACTTCAGAGGGTTGCAAAGGGGGGGGGGTTAAAGGAGAAAAGGAAAGGAGGGGGGGGGGGCGGGCCGGGCGGACGCGGCGTTGGAGCGTGCGAGCCTTGGCCCGCAGCCCGCCGCTCGGTCACGCCGCTCTCCTCGGCCTCATCCTCCTCCTCCTCCTCCTTCTCCTCCTCCTCCTCCTCCTTCTTCTTCTTCTTTCTCCGCCGTCCGCACCTTCGGCCCTGCGGAGAGACAGCGCGGCTCAGCCCGGCGCCCAACCCCGCGGCTGACCCCAAGGAGTTGCCCCCCCCCCGCCACCCCCCCTCACCGTTTAACCCTTCATCGTTCCCTCTCTCCACCCCTTTAACGGCTCCCACCTCCCCTTCATCGTTCCCCCCTTACGATATCGTGCCCCGCACCCCATCATTAACCCCTAACCGTTCCCCCTTTGCAATGCCCCCCCCACATTTAACCCCCCCTTTGCAATGCTCCCTCCTACATTTAACCCCCCCTTTGCAGTGACCCCCCCCCAATATTTCACCCCTATTCAATTGCCCCCCCATATACAATCTCCTTTGCAGTGACCCCCCCCCCAATATTTAACCCCTATTCACTCCCCATTCAATTGCTCCCCCCCCATACACAATCCCAAATGATTCCCCTTTGCAGTGCTTCCCCACACACTTTACCCTTCCTAATTCCCCTCTTGCAATACTCCCCCCCCCCCCCAATATTTAACCCCTATCCATTCCCCATTCAATTGCCCCCCCCCCCCCCCCCCGGATACAATCCCCTTTGCAGTGATTCCCCCCCTAAACCCTTCCTGTCCCCCCCCCATTAACCCCATCAATGGAACCCCAAGGACTTCTCCGTGCAAGAACCCCCTGCCCCCCAGGTTTTACCTTCCCAATGACCTCTCCTTATAATGACCCCCCCACACACACACTATTTAACCCTCTCAATGCCTCCCCATGTGCAATGACACTCCCATACATTCACCCCCAATTTAGTTCATCTTTCAATTATTGATGCCCAGGCAATGACCCCCCCCCCCCCCACCCCATAGCTTTCTTTTCCTCCACAATATTCAGGGTGGGATGGGGGGAGTGGGGGGGTCTGTGATATCCCTCACCTCACTCCTATATATCTTAGGGGAGAGGGGGAATAATTTTGCTCCCCTTTCAGCACAGGGATAAGGACTGGGGGATCCCCCCCCCCACTATCAAGAGATGTTCCCAAACCCCCGCCTTACAAAAGGGGCAGCGATTCCGACCCCCTCTCCTCCCCCCTCCCCCCCCACACACAAACACTCCTCGACCCCCCCCTCAACTCGCCCTAAGCCCAACGATGGAGACAAGGCAGAGGCAGGTATCCGGGCTGCCTGCTTACAGGCACTTTTGCGAAGCATTTGCTTCACATTACAGGAAAAACAAAAGTTCATTGAGTTCCCCCCCCCCCTCCTTCGCCATCCTCCCCCCCCCCCCCACCAACCGCCGCCTTCCCCGCGGTCCCCCCGCAGCCTCCCCAGCTGGTTTCAGTCTGGTGCCCGGAGTGCTGCGGACCCCCCCATTTCCCCCCCACCTCCCTTCATCTCCCCCCCTCTCCGACACTGCGTCCCTCTGGGGGAGCTGAGATCGGGTCCCATACTTTGGGGTGACCCCGAGGTGGGGGCTGCCAGGCATTGCTTGCCCCCTCCCATCACCCCCCCACCTCGGGAGCAGGGAATCCCGTATCCCCCTATGCGAATCAGAGGGGGGGTCCCCCATTCCCGTGCGCTCTATGCTGCTAACCCCCCCACCTCACCCCGCATCATTCCTTTCCCCTACATCCCAACACAGGGAGCCAGTGCCTCTCCTCCCCCCCACCCTCATGCAGCCCCCACATTACACCCCACCTCCATACATCGCAGCATCCCATTGTGGGGACCCCCTCTCTCCTCATCCCTCCGTACCCCATCTCAGGACCCCCCCATACACTCCACACCGTGATGCCCCCCCCCAGCAGGAAGCTTCCCCCCCCCCCCCGCCCTTTCCCCTCTACCCTCCCAGCCCCTCTCGGTGCATCCCGGAGCAGCAGAGCCCCCGCCTCGCACTGTTACCGGTTGTCCCCCCCACATTCCCCCCCCCCTCCATCCCCCGGCTCCGCTCTCACTCTCTGCCCTGCCGCCCCACCCGGTGGCCACTGACGGCACTGCAGGCGGAGGCACGCAGGTGGCGACCGACCCGGACCCCCCCCCCTCTTTCCACCCCCCCGTGCCGATCCCAAAGCGTTTTCTCCGATAATTGTTTGGCCTCCCCCCTAAATACCATCCCAAGGCTCTTTCCCCAAAGCCTCTTCCCAAACTCCCCCTTCTGCACACCCCCCCCCACAAACACACTCCATGCCCATCCCAAACAGCAAAAAACAGGGGGGGAAAAGGTCCCAAACCGTGGGACTGAGCAATAGGAACAGCCAACGTAGAGGGGGGGACCTCTGCTTTTTCTATGGACCCTCAGAGCTGCTCTGGGACCCCCGTTGAGAGAGACAGAAATGGGCTCTCAACACCACCTGATGAGATCCTTTTCCCTCCAGTGAGAATTGAAGGGAAAAAAAAAAAAATCCTAAGGAAAAAGCTGTGGGATTCTTTACATTCTTGCTATTTATTATTCTGATTTTCTTATTTATTATTATTATCATTTTCGTAGTTCTCCCACCTGGAAATAAGGGGATATAACGCCCTTCCCAAAGCTGGCAGCAGGTTTCTGGGGCACAACTTCTGCCTCTCTCCACCTCTACCATAATCTGGATAACTTTAGCAGAAGGCCAAAGCCCGTGGAACAGCAGAACAGATGGAAAAGACCGTTGGGGAATGACTGCTGATGGGGAGGAGAGGGCAGTGGGTAGAGGAATGTGGCTTTGGGATGCAGCTGAGGTCGACAGCAAGCGGCAGCCTTGGAGTTTGGTGCTCCTAATTACTACACCCTGCTTCCAGCACTGGGATTCAACCCTCGAAGTCACTGCACCCTATTCCCAACGTTGGGGTTGAGGCCTCCAAATCACTGCACCCCACTCCCACCATTGGGATTAGGCCTTTCAAATCACTGCACCTCACTCCCACCGTTGGGGTTGAGGCACCCAATCACTACACCCCATTCCCAGCACTGGGATTCAGCCCTTGAAATCACAGCACCCTACTCCCACCATTAGGGTTCAGCCCTCAAAATCAGTGCACCCTACTCTTACCTTTGGGGTTAAGCCCTCCCAGTCACTGCATCCCACTCCCAGCATTGGGATTCAGCCCTCGAAATCACTGCACCCCGTTCCCAGCACCAGGATTTGGCCCTCCCAATCAACGCACCCCACTCACACCATTGGGATTAGGCCTTCCCTATCACTGCACCCCACTCTCACCATTGGGATTTGGCCCTCCCAATCACCGCACCCAACTCTCCCCATTGGGGTTCAGCTCTCCAAATCATTGCACCCCACTCCCAGTGCACTCCTTCCAAAAATTCCCCTCACACCCCCCTTCCCTCTGTGCAAAACAAAACCGTGAAGCCCACATTTTGTAACGTGGTGCACTTTCCCTTCTTCTTCCCTTCCCTAAGAAAAAGCACAAATGCACACCCAACAAAAAAACCCAAACAAACTCCAAACTTGTGCAGCTAAAGAAGCAATCTGCCCCCAGGCCCAACCCTACTGCCCTACAGTGGCGAATTTTCCTTCCCAACCTTTGGGGTTTTGCCTCCAGCAGCCCTAACTGCTGTGCCACTCACACAGGGGGAGAATTTCATCCCCAAAGTCACTTTTATTTCTCTGAAATTGCCTTTTATTCCCTCTCTATGGAGCACATTCTCACATCCCATCCCTTTTTCTAACACAACCATCGTTCCTGCCCGTATTACATAATAGGGTGAAACACGGATGGAATATTCTGCCTATATTTCACCCACCCAAAAGGGAACTGGGAGGAACAGTGGACGCACACACACACAAATGACAGTTTTGATTTCCACGTCCCGTTCAGAACGATCCCATTTGTTACACCATGCGCGGAGCAGCGATCCCATTGTTACACCACGACCCTATTTGTGCGTGCTTAAAAATAATCACATTCACCCAAAGAACCCAAATCTTCCCCCAGATCAGCTTCGTTTTTCAAGCCCTGTGGATGCAGATGCAGATTTCTTGTTGCTGATAGATCTATTCTCGCTACATCTCGCGGGCTGCGCTCTTCTGATTGAGAGCTCTGAGCGCTTTTCGAGCTCGTTTTGTCACCCCGATGCTATGGACCACCTCATCCCAGTGGCTGAGCCACCACCTGGACGGCCGTATGGAAACCACCCACCTCCCAGAAATCACACCTGCATTTCGTTTCGGTAAGGTAACCAAAGCAGAGGGTGAGGGTGAGGGGTTGGTTTTTATTTTTGCCCACTTACCGCACCTGGAAGCCTGGCCCGATTCAGGGTGCTGCCCGCCGCCCCGTCCCGCTGCGCTCCCCGCAATGGGGGAACCCGCAGTGCTTTATAGCAAAGGGAGCTGGGGGTGGTCCCCGCCCACAGGGTGCTGCCTGACATCGGTATTCAGAAGCACCGAAGGGAGGATGACAACGGAGAGCTTCCCCTGTGCCCCCCGAGCGCCCGCCGGGACCCCTCGGCTCCGCGCCTCTCTTCTGCAACACGCTCCTCATTCCATTTTTTTTTTCCTTACATACTCTCTCAAATATCATCTCCTCTCCATCTCCTGTGCGTTGTTTTTTTTTACTCTCTTTTTCTCTTTTTTTTTCTTTGCTTTTTTTCTTTTTTTTTCCACCTTCCCCCCCTCCCACCCCCCCATACCCGAATGTTTCTGCGGCGAGTTTATCAAATTACGCGTGGCGACAAAAGAGCCAAAGTGCGTTTTCTTGAAGGCTTGGACAATTGGGGAGCCATCAAGGAAATGAAAAGAATGACAGAAAACCAAAGGCTTTTGTCAGATGGAGGAACGCCATCGGGAGAAGCGGGGTTGGGGCCCTTCGGCCACGGTGCCTTTATTTCTCTTTGGGTGCCTTTGGTTTCCTTCCCACTTTCTTTTCCCAGGTGTTAAAGTCGGGGCTGTGGGGACAGCCGTGGCCGTGCTCATTTTGGTGGGGAACGGAGCGAATCGGCCATTTCCCCTCCGCTTTTTAACAAGATGCCAGTGTTTGAAAAGACAAACGAAGCCCCTTTAGAAATGTGAGGCTGCCGAGATAATGACCGCGATCTCGCTAAGACTGTATGGGAACAGGTGATGCTTTTTTTCCTTCCTTTCTTGTTCCCATCCGCCCTTTGTTCGATATGAGACTGGAGAGAGACAGAAACGAGATCATCTCGATATTCCTCTTTTTGTGCACACCCAAGGAATAGAAATGCGGCTTGGGCCGGCTCCAGGCTTTATTATAGACGGTGGCTACGGAAATACACAACTGAAAAAGAAAACACCCTTTTATTATACATTATAAAGCAAGGAGGAGGGGATCAGGGTCCGTTCATCTGTAGGGTCAAAACTTAACACACATTGAGGAGACGCTCCATGTGGTCGCATCCCTCCACCCACCCACCCACCCACCCATCCTGCTGCCCGCAGGTGCACTGTGCCACCTGTCCCCATTCCTCTGGCCCTTCTCCCACCCCAAATCCTTCCCACCCCAAAGGCTTTGGGCTCCTCATCGCGAGGAGAGTCCCAACCCCCAACCACAAGCAGTGTCCTCATGGGGCTGTACACCCGCGCCTTTGGGCTCCTCTTGCTCGCTTTGCTCCATTAGGAGCATTTTGCACGTTCTCTCCTCCTGCGTGTGAAAACAGAAAGATTTCAGCTCCTTGATGGATGGAATAAGCGGGATTCAGCCATCCTCCCTGGCAAGCTGGTGATATTTCCCATATATTCATTAATAATCTCAACTTTCGAAAGTCTTTGCTCAGTGCCTCCTGGTTAGAAATTGATACCGTGACTTTTCCTGAGCTCTCTCCCTGTTTTCCCTCCTCACTTTCTGGATTGTTTACTGTTTTATCTCCTCTCCTCATCCCTCTAACCTGTAGGAGCCTTTCCGAAACGCAACCCCGCAGCCCCACTATCCATTCCTGCTATCTTTTTTCCCCCAACAAACTTCCTCTGGTCCAACAAAACCCTTCTCCTAAATCACTTCCCTTTGGGAAACCACCCGGCTTCCCCCTGCTCCGCTGCTCCGCCAGCAGCAGCTCACTGCTGGGAAGGGTGGGCTGCACTGCGAGGGAGTTTTGCATCACGGCAAGAAGACAGCCACTATTCTTCTCCATGCCATGCAGCCTTTGAGAGAATTAAAAAGGCATAACGAGAAACATCTTACCCCGCTCGGAAGGAAAATAAACTACGCTGGAGTCTCTCCCCCGTTCATCCCCAAAGAAAATGCCAGCGTAATGCGAGACAGGGACGGCCGCGAGGGAGGGGCTCGTGTGTGCACGGCTGTGTTTGAAAGCCATGAGACTTTGAAGATGCTGCTGTAAGGCTATCCGTACCCCGGACTTTTTAATGCAAAACACCGCGGCGTGGAGGGCACGCTCTTCCAACACTCGTGTTTCTCATGCAACCGAGCGGCCGCGTCCCGTTGTCCATCCGCTGTCTGTCCACTGGGGCCGTTGGCTGCATCCCGCCGGGCAGAGTGGGGAATGGGGAAAGGGAGGGGGAAATGAAAAGAAAGAAAACAAAACAAAGCCCAAATGAGAAACACATCCGCCACAGGAACGGGAGGAAGCGCCGCGTGGGGCTCATTGTCTCCCCCGGTGCAGGAGTTTTTCTAGAAATTGGGCTTTCTAGAAAAGCTCAATTTTTTTCCATTCTCTTTATATATTCTTTTTTTCCTTTGTTATTTTTGCTCAAAATCCAGGATGGTGGCCTGTTTTCTTTCCATTTTTCTTACCCTCTCTCTATATTTATATTATTTGTGGCCCTATGGCAGAACTCATCCCTGATTTGGCATTGGTGTGTTGCTGGTGGTTGGAGCACCCAACATTTTGGGTACCCACCCAGGAGGAGGGACACCTCCCTGGCCCCATACCTCCCCACCTGCAGCATTTGCACCTCTCCAAGCTGAGGAGCCTGAAATAAAGGAAAATATCCCTGGATGGGTCCACCCTTTTGCTGCAGAGTTATTTCCACCACCCTGGACCCTGGGTGCTCAGTGCGCAGAGCTGTAGGATGTTCTTCCCAGCACCTCCTCCCCAATCCTCAATAAAAAAAAAGAAGTGAATTCCATTGACCAGCTTTTTCTTTTCCCCTCATCACAATTCAACGATTTACATTCTGCTTTTTTTCAGCAACACAGGAGGAAGGGATGATGTTCTCTTCAGCACCTCCAGGACCAGAAAATAGGAGAGGAGGTTGCGAGAGATGAGAGGTAGTGGGGAAGAGGAAGAAAACATTTTTCAGAACTGGTACTTCAGGTTTGAGGAAATCTGGGGAAGTTTCCCACTTCTCTCAAGAACACAAGGGATGAGGCTCTGCAGTTCTGCTTGTTTTCTTGAGAAAATGCATCACCCCACTGCAGCCTGGACCTTTCAGTCTGTTTCTATGGTCCTGCAATGAAGACGAACCATGAAGGCCACGCTTGTGCTCATAGCATACATTGGTTCTCATTTATGGGGAAATGCTGGCTCTGAGTATTTCTCCATCTCCCTCTGCCCACTTTCTCTAGTCTGCTTTTAGGATTGCTGAGTTGCCAGGATTGCTGAGTTGCCAGAAAAGTGTTCCCAAATTACAGAATCATGAGATGGTTTGGGTTGGATAGGCCCTCAAAGATCATCCAGTTCCAATGCCCTTACCAAGGGCTGGTTGCCACTCACCAGAGCAGGATGTCCAGAACTCCATCCAACCTGACCTTGAACACCTCTGGGAATGGGGCATCCACAGCTTCTCTGGGTAGAATCATAGAACCATAGAATCAGAATGGTTTGAGTTGGAAGGGACCCTTAAAGGCCATCTGGTCCCACTCCCTGCAACAAACAGGGACACCCACAGCTCCAGCAGATGCTCACAGCCCCATCCAGCCTGACCTGGATGTCTCCAGGGTGAGACTTGCCCACCTCTCTGGGCAGCCTATGCCAGTGCTGCAGCCCAGGGTGTTGTCCTCTTTTTTTTTTTTTTTTAATGTTTTAATAAAAATATATATTTTAAAAGAGGCTTTGTTACTTATATGCATTACCTATGTTATATATGTTACATCATAGAATCGTTAAGGCAAGAAAAGACCTCTAAGACCATCAAGTCCAACCATCAACCCACCACCATACCCACTAGGCATGTTCCTCAAATATATGTGGAGCAAGACAATTTCTTTTCATTCAATGTGGTCCAGGCAAGTCAAAAAGATAGACGCCCAAAATGGAGGCACCTATTTTGGCATGAGATTCACAAGCAGAGGGCAGAGCTGTTATTTCTCCTCCTCCCAGCATCTCCCATTTCAAAGGGATGATGCTTTCTGGGATGTCCCCAGCAGGACCTCCCCAAGGGGACATCCTAAGAGCACTCCAGTGAGTCCTGCTTAGCTCCTGTGTGCATGGGGTGTCCATTAGGAAAAAAATCTCCGTAAGAATGATCGGGCTGTGGCACAGGCTGCCTAGAGAGTGGTAGGGTCACTGTTGCTGGAGATGTTCAAGAACTGTAGAGATGTGGCACTGAGGGACGTGGTCAGTGGGTACGGTGGGATGGGTTGGGGTTGGGCTTGGTTTTAGAGGTGTTTACAGGCCTTTCCCAGCCTTAATGATTCTATGAAATCTGTGCCCCCAAACTCCTGCGTCCGGAGCCCAGGTAGGCACAGTACTCAGGACCATCTCCCCTAACCATCAGTAGGACTGCAACAAATCTGGAGCTGCTCCAACTCCACTTGTCCCCATCAATTGGAGCTCAGGGATTTTATCTGTGTCAATTGCACCCATGGAGCAGGGAGGATGGATGGTGGTCATAATCCAACCCAAGTGGCTGCAAGGGATGGGAATGGAGAATGATGCTTGCAGTGCTGGGTCAGCCCCGCTCTGCACTGCCTACCTCTCACCATAGACGGTTCTCATTAAGCCCCGCAATTGATCTCCTGTCTTTAAAGGAAACAAGAAAGGAGGAACAAACCAAAAGGGATCCTCCTTCCTCCAGCCCAGGGGAACAAATCTGGCTTTAATTTCTTTGCCTCTTTTCATTCCAGTCGGGGATTTCACTTTAACGATGCTGCCTTCCCGATTCCTTTTCTGCTCCTCGAGAAACAGGAGAATACCCCCTCTGCTTTCTATGTTTCCTCCCTTTGTTGTGTGATTTATGAAAGGAGCTTTTTCTTCGTGTATCTTTCTTGCTGTGAGCTGAGGACCCCCAAAAAGGGGCCGCTCCCACGCCAGAGTTCGGTGGAACTGCCCTGCGGCACGCAATGGGTTTTGGGCTGGCACAGAAGAGTCCATTTCCATTGGGAAGGTGCTTGAGGAGCACATCTTTGTAGTTGGTTTGGGAAGGGGCTTCAAACCATTTGGGTTGGATGGGATGACTTTTAACGATCCCTTTGAAATCGAATGATTCTATGATTTGCACACCGCTGAGTAGCTTTGGTTTGCAGAAAGGGGAACCAATCCAGCACCCAGCAGGAGTCAGACCGACGAGGTGGGAGGAGGCAGAGAAACCAATCCATGGAACACCCCCATAGGATGCTGCACATGTCCCAAGGTTATGGCAATGGCACCTCCCTCCCTGCTCTGTTGTGCTCACAGGGGATGCAGGAAGGACCCTGTATTACTCTGAGGGGTGAGATGATACCGAGGTAAAGCAGCATTTAGGAGCAGAACGGCCTTTTAAGGAGAAAATGCAACCAAAATAATATCCTTTCACAGCAAAAAAATAATAAAAAAAAAACGCCAAATATGTTTCTGTTGGTTGTTGTCATCCTTTTTCTCTTTCCCCTCTCATTTGGCATACACATCAAGAAGTTATTAAAAAGAACTTGTTAAATATCTCATTAATGAAGATGAATGAAGACTCAGATTTGCTTCTAAACCGTTCAAAGCAGTTTTGTTCTGACCTCCCAAAGAGCGCGTGTGTGTGTGTGGAATGGGATCCCAATAGCTTAAAATATTTTTTTTTTCTTTTTTTTTTTTTTAAAGCAGCTTAAACTGATTTCAGCGCTGGAGCAGCTGCTCCACACTCTGGGAGGGAGAGAAGATCAGCCTAGGACATGAGAAAATCAGTGTGCTGGGCACAGAAAGACACCAGGGATGGCAGGAGCTGCTCTGCAAATCATCGGAGCAACTCACCATGTCGTGACACATTTACAGCTGGGACTCAAGAAGCCAAACAGCACACATAGGAGTTGGGGAAGGAATGGCTGCAGTGGGTGAGATTGTGCCCCAAAAATCAGAGCTGAAGCTCCCATTGGCCTGCAGGATGCAGGTTGGCCCATCGTTGTGCCTGTGGTCCAGGGCTTGCTGCCTGCAATGGGCACAGACAGGAGGGAGCAGCGGAGGAGCGGGTTTTCAGATTGGTTTTTGATACACAGCCTAAAATAAGGCACAGAGGAGCTTCCCCTAAGAATGATGGCCTTAAAATAGCCCTCTCCATTACACAGACACTAATAGAGGCTCAGTGCATTATTTCTATCAAAGTGCAATTTGCATTTACAAAGGGCTCCTGGGAAGTGATGGATGGGGAAGGAATGGAGAAAGGCTTGTAAAGCCGAGCGTGCTCATCTTGGAGTAACTTTCAAGCACAAGGCGGTTTTTCTTACACCTTCCCCTCCAAAGAAACTCGTGACGTCTGCTTAAATGAACACTCAGGCTCTCGCCTTTCACCCCGCAGCCCATCAATAAAAGCCAGAGGAGCGGAGGAGAGGGGATATTCATTTATCTTCATTAGGACTCTGGCCAGCTCCTCTGATCACCACCACGTCGGTGTCACCGGGAAAGAGAAAAAGCTACTGTTCCTCTGCCCGGCTTCCCTGCATTGCAGCTCCTGCCTTGAGCCTGGGGAAAAGGGGATTTTGGCCAATGGGGTGCAGCCTGCAGAAGCTGAGCCCCAGGACAGAGGATGGTGAGGGGTGGCTGAAGAAAGAAGAGAGCTTATGCAATGGGATACCAACCATTGGAGGCAGATTGAGGAGAGGGGAATCCATGAGACCGAGAGATGATGCGCTCTGATAGGGTTGGCATCTGGTTGGAAAGCTCAACCCCAACACCATCTTCCATAGCTGCTCAGAGGCTTGCTCACAAGTTTTTTGTTAAGAGGGGCATTGAGGTCAGGGTGGATGGGGCTGTGGACAACCTGACCTAGCAGTGGGCAACCCTGCCCATGTCAGGGGGTGAGAACTACATGATCTTTGAGGTATCTCCCATCCCAAGCTATTGTATGAGTCTATGATCCTTTTGGGAGAGGCATTTCTCCCTCTCTGCTCTGCCCAAGCTTTCCTCCCCTTTGGAGAAGCCTAGTGATGACTGTCAGATGTCTATGGAGTGAACGGAGAGCCCAGCTTTGGGTTCCACCCCCTTGCTGACAACCATGAGCATCAACGTATTTTTTATATCTCATCCATCATCCTATCCATCCTTGCATGGATACCAGCTTGATGATTTTACACAAGGGCATTGTATAACAAGGTCATTCATTCAAACACCAGCCTACAAAGTCAGCAGGCACAAGCCAACATCACTGCACCAACTTCTGGAAAGTTTATGCTACCTTGCAAGTGGAGAGCAAGCCTTTAAAATCTGTCAAATGTCAAATTTAACCTTTGCTTTTGTACTACCATAGCAAAAAGTTGAGCTTTGAAGACTCTTACCATGACTTACGCCGCTCGGCGTCTGGTGTCTCTCTGTTTAGGCTCCCATGATATCCTTGGGGATGGAGATCCAGAGCAAAATCTAATGCCTCCAAAGATCTATCTCCTCTCCTTCCATCAGATATTTCCTACTTTTATAAGCTTTCTCCCAGTGTCTATCAGAGCACTCTTTTTGGCATCCAAAGACACCATTTGAAATGGGAGGAAGCCTACAACATGTTTCAGGTGCTGGAGGAATCACTTTATGGTGGAAGAAAAAAATCCCAACAATGCAATTATCCTCTGGATGGTCATTTGATCACAGAATAGATTATATATATGTAAAGAAGATAAGAACAGTGAAGGAACACGGCCCATATAGTCTAGGTTGGTAAGAGGTAGACCATACCCTATGACCTACTAAGCAAATTCACTGGAAAGACATAAAGTTTCACATCACAGGAGTTTCCTCTGGCTGAATGTTGACATCTCACCCTCAACAGAAGACATCTGTTGAGTCTTTCTCTGTGCTCAGAGTGACACAAGCCATCCCATCCAGAGTTAGCTACCAACATCAGTCAGTTGAATCCTGACTATTCCTACCTGTCATCTGTAGAAGTAACCCAGGGATCTGAAGTTGGATGAGACGAATCCCTCTCTTACTTAGATGAGCAAGCAGAACTGGGGCGTTGGAAATGGTGATCTTTAATGCCCCTTTCCTATCTAAGCCATTCTATTATTCTGATTCACGGTCCTCATAGCATGGGCATCACCTTCCCAAGAATAGGTTCACGTGGCTGAAGAAGTGCCCAACTCAACTCACAGAAAACACCACTTCCACCCAAAGGGCTTCAGAAATGGGACAGAACCAACAAACCCTCCTCTCTCACAGCTAATCCCTGCCGTGATCAGAGCAGAAGATGGAGGCATACTGCACAAGAGAAGAGGACATTCCAGCTTCTTCCACCGTGGAGGGCTTTCTCTCATTTGCTGCCTTTCCCCCCAGCTCAGCTCTGCAGAGCCATAGCAGCTCCCAACTCCCAGCCCCAAGCAGCATTATTTTATTGCTTTTCTTTTCCTGTTTGCCAATGGAGGAGCATGTTTGAACAAGGCATTTGCTTTGTAGACAACACAAAGAGCTGGGAGCAGCTTTCTGACCAAGGCTGACCTTCAGCCCTGCATGCTGGCTGCTCCAGCAGCCTCTCCTGCATCGTCCCATGCTAATGTGGTTTCCCTTACTCAGAAAGCCAGCATGCTCCTAGATGGCCCTCCACATGGCATCAAGAAAGGCTCCCTGCTGTCCCATGTCCCATGCCACTCCTGCTGTCTTATGCATGAGTACATCCATAAACAGTGCAGCAAGGGAGAGCAAATCCCACCTTGTTCCACCTCCTGGGAAATTTCAGTTCATGGAGGTCTTCAACTCACACCAATGCTGATAGCTTTCCATCACAGAACTCAAAGACAAGTCTCAGCTCCCTAGTGGTGTGCAAAGTACCTGAGATATCCACAAAGAGCCAGGGAATGAGAACAACATCCTCCTTGTACAGCATCAGCCTGGGGCTCCTAGGCTTCTATGCTGGTTCCATTGATATCGGAGATCACTGCAACTGAATTTTACCTCTAAATTTTTGGTGTAAGGGTCTGGGAGATGAATCTTGGGAACTGGATCTTGCCCAGTGTCCAGCTGGAACCCATCCACCAGGAACTAAAACCTTATTTTATATCCCTGAGATAAGGCTAGACCCTGAAGGCAGCCTCAACCAGAGAACTGCAAATTTAATGAGCATTGCAGTAAACTACTTAGTTTCTAGTTTTGTGAAAGAAGAATGCAGCAAAACTGCTTTAAGATGCCCTGTTCTTTGGATGTCGGGGGGAAATTCTTTACAGAGAGAGTAGTGAGGTGCTGGAACAGCTGCCCAGAGAGGCTGTGGATGCCCCATCCATCCCTGGAGGTGTTGAAGGCCAGGTTGGATGGGGCCCTGGGCAGCCTGGACTGCTCTGAAACGTGGAGGTTGGTGGCCCTGCATGTGGCAGGGGGGTTGGAGATTCATGATCCTTGAGGTCCCTTCCAACCTTGGCCATTCTGTGATTCTGTGTTCCTAGCTGACTTACCCACAGGACTTCATCAGAAAGACCCACATTTAAGCCACGTGCACATCTTGCCTTGCTTTCCTTCCATTATTTTTTTTTTATGAGGAAAATGGGTCCCTTTAGCATCAGGTCTCTCCAGCTCTACTTGGGCATGGCAGAGGCACTCCACTTTCCTCAAGCGCAATTTCCCCAGCAGGGTGGGGAGGGCAACAGTAAGAAATATTTAGAAAGGAGCCAAGCAACTTAGGTGTGTCTTTAGTAACTTAGATGTCCTTTAGTCACGGGCTCACACAGGTGGGAATGGCAACAGGGTGACTCCAGAGTTAAGGATTCCTCACGTCTTCATCACAGTCACTTTCACCTGCTTTTGAGAAGCTCCTGGTCAACTAAAGTTAAAATGATCAAAGAATAAAATAATAAAAGAGAAAGTGGTTCCATGGATTAAGTGAAAGAAAAGTGAACATGGAGCCTTCTCCAGTGACAGTCCCCATATGCACCATGTGCAGTGTCATAGGGAAAGTGGCTTCCCGGTGAGGCTGGGAAGCATGGCAAGAGCTGGCTGAGGCTCTGGTGGGAAAGCAGGGGCTTCTTGTTCTCTTTGAGCCAGGAGTTTGTGCTTTCCCTGCGATGACACCAGCAGCTGCTGCAGACCTGGCCCTAATAGTTAAAAGTAAGCATCCTGGAAAAAAAAGAAAAAAAAAAAAAAACCACAACGTAAAATAAAGAAGAGATGCTACTGTTAATGCATATGAGTGTTGGTAATTATAATTAATTACTATCACTCAGTTATTCACTGCAGTGTGCTTGGTAACCACCCAAACTCCAGATCTGAGCTGTAAATACGCCAGGCTGACTGCAGCCATGGAGGACGTGGCTGTCCTGGCCTGTCTGGGTCCATCCCCAGCCCCGAGGCCATGGGGCAGGAACAAGCCTTTGGAATTATCCATGGAATTACCCATGGAATTATCCTCCTCTGCATGCCAAAATGGGGCTGCCATATCCAGCTCACCTGCTGAGAAGGGCTCATAGAATCATTAAGGTTGGAAAAGATCTGTAGGATCCCCAAGTCCAAGTCCAACCCATTCGCCATGACCACTGACCATGTCCTGTTATTTTGGAGTTGGAATTCTCCTAATATCCAACCTGACCCTCACCTGGGGCAGCCTAAGGCCATCATCACCTCTCATCCTGTTGCTACTACCAACCCCCACCTCACTCCAACCCCCTTCCAAGGAGTTGTATGTAGCATTAAGGTCTCCCCTGAGCCTCCTCTTCTCCAGACTGACCCATCCCTTTCCCTCAGCCTCTCCCCATAAGAGCTGTGCTCCAGTCCCCTCTTAACCCTGTTGTTCTTCTCTGAGACCCCGGAGTTGTCCAATGTGTTTCTCATAGTGAAGGGTCCAACGCTGAACGCAGCACTTGGGGCTGTGCAAGCTCCTGAACCACGTCTCAGTATTAGCTGGGTGAGTACTAATAATTTAACAGCGAGGATAATTGGTGTCTGAACCCTGGAACTATTTAATTTGCTGGGATAGACATAGCCCCAGGGCCCCTGCTGCAGCTCGACCTGGGAAAGCATCCCAGTGGCTTGAAAGCACTCGAGCAGGTGTGAAATGTTTTCCTGGGTTGGGATGAAGGGTTTGGTCCAGAGCCGAAGCCTTGGTGGGGAAAATGTTGTGCCAGGAACCCCAGAAGGCCAGTCCTGACACATGCTGTACTCAGTGGCCAAAGCCAGGCTGGATTTTCCATAAAGGCTGCACCCTGGGGCCAAACCCAAGAGAGATGCTTATCTACCCCTGCGTGCCCCCACATGCACGGGCTGCAGGCAGAGCTCACAAACATGATGTTGGGGAACACTGGAGCTGAGCAGGAAAGCTGAAGCTTCATCTCTGCTGGGGTCTGGATGTGCAGGAGCAGCTGGTTGGTGTCGGTTTCTCCCTGCAATGGTCAACCTTGCAATGCTGAGAGGTGCAAAGGACAATGCATCACAGCATGGGGGACTTGTGGCCATGTCAAGAGCTGGTTAGATCCCTCCCTCCACCACTTGCTTTGAGAAGAACAGATATCCTTCCCATGAAGTATTATCCAATAGGTTCTGAACCCAAAACCAGGCATAAAGATGTTTCAGTCAGCTCACCAGCCCTGTGCTGGATGGTGTTCAAGTTGTGCCCACCCAGCCCCAACCAAGAGACCACACCTGTTATCTCCAGGAATTTACTACCCCAGTTTACATCTTTGATTTCGGAATTATCTTTCCATAGAGAAGCAAGACGACTCCTCAGTGGTGGATGCGTCTCAGCTCAGAGTTCCTGCACCATACTCTGCTCCGCCTGCTGCAAACACACACTATCCCAAATGCAGTGACTACAGGCTGTTCTTTACCCTGCCCTCAGCCCCCAAGCCAGAATCTTCCTCTCTACAGTGCAGCCATATGTAGGCAATCCCCACAAAAAGCAAATCTGGGAAATCTCTCATTATAAAGCAAACCTCATTGCCTCAGAGAGCCCCAGACCTTTTGCTGGGGTTTCAGGTGGGAGCTGAGCAGTCTTCTACCATCAGGTTTTGCAGAGGGCTCCATCTCTCAGTGCAGGCAATATTAGGGGCACTCACCTGAAGGACACTTCTCCTCTTCTATGGATTTATTCTAGTTCTAATCATGATGATGTGGGGAAGTAGAAGAGCACAGACAGGCAGGAAGGGATGGCGCATTCAGATTGGGCAGCTTGGGGCTGTTTGCCATCCTGTTTGGAAACAGAATGGGAACAGAAACATACCTGGAGATCCAGTCATCCTAAATGCTCTGCCCTAGAAAACCCACATCTCTGGCTTAGAAGGAGGATGGCAGGGCAGAGAGAAAACGTTTGGGGCAGGAAGAGGCAAGCATTGTATTTAGCCATGGTTTTGGCACTTTACAGTGGAGAAACATTGCCAGATCTTCAGATGATGGTGATGAGAAGGGGTTGTAAGCATCCTCTAGAACCATACAGCTTATAGGAGGCCCCAAGAAGGGGACAGCCTGAGGTGCACCCATCCAGGCCTCTTGCAGCATGGCTTCCCAGGACTGTGGCTGGAGAAGAAGCAGGACACCTTCAGTAGTGTCTTGTTGGAGCAACAAGTGGCCAGAGACCAGAGAAAGAGAAATCAGCCCCTCAAACCACCACCCCGCATCTGCTGAGGGCTGGATAATGAGTACAAATGGCTAACGAGCCCAAACAGCCACCTCATGCCCCCACGGAGGGGGGTCTTCAGCGCTTCACACATCCCTGTGACGTTGAATGATGGCCTCCCAAACACTGCTCGGGCAGCTCCTGGTCCCATGGCAAGCGGCACGGAGATGAATGACCGCCGAGGGGATGTGGCAACGCAGTCATTTTTCATCTGCAGCACTGCTTAACCTTTCGTGGGCAAATCCCATTTCCCCGACGCTGGCTGGGCGCCGTACCTGCATTAAGTATTGCCGGGTCAGGGAGGGGCAGCTGTGATTTATGCCCTCTCCTTGCTAATCGGATTGCAGGGCAGGCAGATATTGATGGGTGCCTGCCTTTGATCCATGGCTCTCGTGAGCCTTCATTCAATTACTGCCCCGCAGAATGCAATTAGCAGGGCCGCAAAGCCACGTGGGGCTCATAATCACAGCACGCAGCAAAGATGAAGGGGCTGTCACCAGCTGCTGGATCCCACCTGGGGGTTGGACATGCTGCCACACATCGGGACGAAACACTGGGGAAGCATGGAGGAGGGATGGAGAAAAGCCCTGCTTCCCCCCAACAGTCCCATCCTATTTCTTCCCTCCCTGCAGTCTCACCCTCCTCACCATCCATCTTGCACCTTTCTTGCCATTGTGACTCCCAAGCCAGGGTACCCCCCACATGACCCACTTTTACCTTCCAAATCCAATGCATCCTCTTCCCACATCTTCCTGTTTGCTCCTCTTGGAGTTCACCCATTCCTCTTGTCACCTGCTCCCACTCCAAACACAGGTCCCACTGTCCCACTGTCCCACTACCCCCCCCCCCCCCCCAATTTGCCTTTCTCCCTTCTCACATTTCTTATATCTGCTCTAACAGCCTCCACCTGAGCTCTCCAGGTGTGTGATGACAGCAGTTTCTACCAGATTCCACCCTCCATTTTTGCTCTGAACTCTTCAGTCCTGCAAACTTGAAATCGTTGGAGGGCACCCCTTCTGGCTCAGCATCCCTCTGCCCACCTTGTTCTCATAGGTAAGAAGTCTAATAAAGTTGGCCATATTCTCTCATCCACCCAAAAATGCCCATCCTGCCCCAAATGTGTTGTTTCATGTCAGAAGAAATTCAGCACAACGCTATCAGCACCAACAGGGATCGTGGTGGTGTCAGCTGGGAAGAGCTGAACAATCTCACTGAGCAGTGTGAAGGCAGGAGGATGAGATGGGTGCAAAGCACGGTGTCATGCACCAAGGTAAGAGCCTTCAGTTTAAAATGATCAACTGGAAAGAGTGGTTGGGCACGGGCACTGGCACTGGCTGTCCTAGTGGTGGAGTCACCATCCCTGGAGGTGTTCAAGGACCATGGAGATGTGGCACCTGAGGTTGTGGCACCAGTGGGCATAGTGGGATGTGCTGGGGTTGGGCTTGGGGATCTTAGAGGTCTTTTCCAACCTAAACGACTGTCGAACCATTAAACTCATCACCACCATGCTCACTAAACCACGTCTCTCAGTGCCAGGAGTTGAAGAATAAGAGCTGATACAAAAGGAAGAAAGTGCAAATTGGCTACCAACAGCAGCAGGATGCAGGATGTACACCTCTAAGCACCTGAAAACTGAGATGCTGGATGGCCTCCAAATAAGTGTCCTGGGACAAAAACTCCTCATTCATTAACGTGGAGATTTAAACCTGCATGGTATCAATTTAACAGCACAGGACCTAATGTGGTCAATCCAAGTTTCGAGAAGCAGATGCCCAGAAGAGGTTTTGAGGTCTGATGGTAGCCCAGGTGTTTTGGGCAGTGTTCCCAACATGTGACCTGCATCTGATGAGATGGGGGATTCTGGGCCACCCCTAGCTGGTCCCACATCGATCTGGGGCTGTGCTGTGAAGCTTTTGGCTCCCTAACAGCCTCCAGCCTCTGCACAGACTCAGAGTTCACTTATCATCCAACAAGGTTTTCTTTCCTGTTGCCTTTTGCTGGAGTTCTCCGAAGAGCTGACTCCCAAATCCACAAGCAACCACAAGCAGGGAGGTTTTGTTACTCCTTATTTTTCATCGAGGCAGGCGAGACAAACACTTTTCAGCAGATATTTCTGTGCTCGTTTCCTCCTGTCTCTGTCCCTTCTTGCCTTCACCTCAGTTTACCTCTTCACCTCCTTCCTTGATGAGGTTGGCTGAGGTTGCAGGAAAGCGAGGTTGTCAGATAAGCCTGTCTCCATCCAGCCATGGGATTTTCCTCCTCCAGGCAGTCCCAGGAATGGAGCTGCAGATGAGGCAGAACACGGACTGAATGAGTTGGACTCTATGATCCCTATGGGTCCTTTTCAACTTGGGATATTCTATGATGACCGCACCAAGCTGTGGGTTTGCTCTCTCACCATGGCCAACTACACCGAAGGTTGATGCAAAGAGGAGAGAGGCAGTGAGAGAGAACACAGCGGGGCACAAATGGGTGCTCAGGTTGGATATTAAGAAAAGCTGTGGTGCAGCCCTGGCACAGGCAAGCAACAAGGTAAAGGATGTCCGTCTATGGAGGTTTCCAAGACTTGGTCACATAAAGCCCTAGCTATCCTGCTCTAGTGACAGTCCTGCTTTAAGCAGGGATCTCATTGTACTGGAGAAGGCAAGAGAACCAGTATTGCAAGGTCCAAATGTGTTAAGCAGACCCCATGAAGCAATGGTGATGGTGACAGCCCAACCTGACATGGTGCTTTTACAGGAAAAGCAAAGCAATGAGCCACTGTGTGGAGATGTTAAATCCCAGTTCCAGAAGTGCAGCATCCCAAAGACATCAAACTGAGAAACACCATCCTCTTATTTTAAGAGATGCTTATGAGGACTTCACATTGAGGTTCCACCTGAACCTGCCATTGGATTGGAACCTCCTTCCAGAAGGGAGTCCCCTAAATCCTTTCCTCCTGCACTGTTCTCCTGGGTCCTTCCTGTGTTTCTCTGGTGTGCAGTGTCACCCAACCCATGGAGATGCCCCATGGAAGCTGAGCCCCTGGGAGCTCCATGCTGAGATTTCTCAGTTAGCTGGTTTTTAATTAGAATGTGTCGTGTTGATTTGGTATCACTTTAATTTCCATCGTGCCGTGTGGTCAAACGTCTTGCATATCCCAGTGCCAAGGCTGGGAGTTACGTGGGGAATCTAATCTCCTAATGTGGTTAGGGCCAGAAAAAAAAACCCACTAATATAATCATCGTATTGCAAAGGATGATAAATACCATGATAGAAAATATGCAATTTGAGCAGGCAAAAAAATTCCCCGTGGAAAGCTAATGCAATCCCCTCTGCCCTGATGAAGTGCCTATTATCTTTGCTCTGCCCTCCAAATCTTAATTCCTGCTCAGGATTACTTCCCCCATATTTGCAGACATAGATGCGATCAATGAGAGCAAAATGCACATTCCTTGAAGATGGCTACTCAACACTTGGGCTTAATCATGCTTGTTTATGCAGGAAACCAATTAAAATAGCCACAGAATTAGGCAAATATTGGCTTTAGCCTCCAGCATGCCAATGTGATATGGAATATGGGACTCAGTGGGGTGGTTTTCCCAGGGCAGACCATACAAACAGGCAGCAAACCTTCTCCAGGTGCCCAAAGGGATGCTGAATTACACCATTTGGGATTTTTTTCTGGAAGAGGTGAAGGCAAAGGCAGTGCCTTTGCAGCAGTAACACAGCCACGTAAGCACAGGCACTTATTTAAACAGTTATATGCTGTATTGTTTAATGGAAGTTACAATAGGATAAATGTACAGTCGAAGTCAACATGCTAATTTCTAACGCAATTTAACCTGTAAACCATGCAGTCCATTTTTCAATCAGTCAGTTTTTCTTTGTTTGTAATCAGTAGCTCTGCTAGTGAGTTTTAAGGAAAAAAAAAAAAAAGTTCCCTTTAAAGTTAAACCTAATTTACTAATTTTTCCCCTTATTGTGCAACAACTTGTGCAAAAAAAGCTGTCTTCACCACATCATTAGTTTACAAAATCACACTCCTCCCCCTCAAAAAGGCAACAACACAAGCAGCCAGTAGGCACTGAGGGATGGGGACTGGAGTTGGGATACAGGTGGGGTTGGCGATAGGAATTGGGATGGGAATGGGAACTGGGATGGAGATGGGGATTGGGGTTGGGATTGGGATGGAGATTGGTTGGGAGATTGGGATGGTGGTGGGGGTTGGAGTTGGGATAGTGGTGGTGGGGACTGTTGTTGGGATGAGGATGGGGATTGGGATGGTGATGGGGATTGCTGTTGAGATTGGGATGGTGATGGGAGTTGGGATCACAATGGGGATTGGGGTTGGGATTGGGATGACGATGGGGATTGTTTTTGGGGTTGGGATGGTGATGGGGATTGGGAAGGTGATGGGGATTGGGATGGCGATGGGGTATGAGAATGCGATTGAGATAGCAGCGGGGATTGGGGTTGGGATTGTAATGGAGATTGGAATAGAGATGGAGGAGGGTTCCCTTTATGATTTGCTCTGCAGCTTGGTGCCTTAGAGGTGCCCCAAAAAACTATTCCAAGGAGGTTTTAAGGAAAAAAAGATAAGTGGACGTTTCTCAGGAAGGCAAGCTTTGTTTTTCTTTGTTTTTCTTCTTTTTTTTCTTTTTCTTTTTAATCCAATGGTGCTGAATTGTTTGCCAAGCTACGGGGAGAAGGAGGTTCACCCACTCCTCACTACAGCCATTGCTTTAAAACCTAAGGAATGACCAACGTATGTACATGGATGTGTTAATAGCAGCATTATTTGTTCTGGGGATTGCAAAGTGATGGTTACAGCAGTGGGTTCAGCCCCTTCCTCCCCCCAGATCACGAATTTATAGCAACAACCTTTCCCTCATAAGCAATACCATCCGTATCAGAGGATACCAGTCATTAGTAAGCGATTTAGAGGGGACTTTAAACGTCTTCCAGGGATTTTGAAGCAGTCTGTTTAAAAGATTAATTTTATTTTGAAGGGATGGACGTGTATCTCTTGGAACAAAAAGTTAATTAGGACCAGAGCACCAAAATTCCATTTTTCATGGCCGTGATGTGACTTGTGGTTAGGTGCTTGACCTCCCAAATCAGAAACTTCCTGAATCTGATGGGGCTGGGCTGAGCTTTCCCAGCAGTACATCCCAGTTGCCAGCCCCGCTCCTTAGAGCAGAGCTCACCCTGAGCCACAGCCAGTCTGGGATACTTAATGCAATGCAGGAGCTTCTCCTTGGGGATAAAAAAAACCCAGATTCCAAGCCAGGAGCCAGCTGCTTTCCCCAGCTCATGGGGGTGATGATGCCTGGTCCTGCTCCCTTCTCCCTGCTGGAGGAAAATCCTCAGTGTGCAAAAGGCACCTCCTCATCCAGCAGCGACGTCAGTGGCTGAGAAATGCTATTAGAAATTGGGTTTGACAGTCTATCCTCCCACTAATAAAAACTGGAAACACCAAAGTGCTCTATTTGTCATGCTTGCTGATGCTCTGTTATGCCGTTGCCAGCATCCGTAGCAGCGTGATTCTGAAGTGTTTTAAAGTGCTTGTGACTGGATGGCCCTTCACTGAGTGCCTCGTGCACTGAAACCTCCCTCCTCCTCCTACTGTTTTTGCTTCAATCTTTGAGCTCTGCTGCTCAAAGGATGCTCAAAGCAGATGGTCCCACCTGCTTCTGCCACCACTTGTCCCTTGTCACCTGTCCCTACCTGGAGGGTCCCCTTGGCTGGATCACATCATATGGTCCCTTGCTGGCCACACAACTGTCATCCATCTCCTTCTTTTTTTTTTTCATCCTTCTTCTATGTATTTCAAAGAAAGTACCCTTCAATCCTCTCAAAGAAAGGAGCCATAAAGCCAAATTCCAGCTCTTCGCTGGTATTAATGGAAATAATGCACTAGTTGTGGTGGCTGGAGGTTGTGGTGATGGGACAAAGTCCCACGAGCTCATCACTAGCAATGTGCCTATTTCAGGGTTCACATACCCTTCCCAAAAGGAAATAAAAGGAGTACTGCTGAGGAACAAAGAAGGAAGGCGACACACCATTGGTTCGTGCATCCAGAGCTGGAGTGTGAATGGAGCCAAAAATACAAAGCCAGAAGTGCTCGTGGGCAGAAAGCAAAGAGCCCAAATGCTCCCTTCTGCAGCTTCAGCTGGGTGACACACGGACAAATCCTGCCCCTGTGCAGCTCAGGACCCACCAGGGCTTCAGAACCACCCAGCAGCTTTCACAAGTGGTCTGAGAGCCAATGGCCCCACGCATTTGAAGGGCCCTGCCATTCACAATGAGGGTTTGAATTCCCTTCAACACAGCGTCAGGGTTTGGTAGTGGGGGAAGCGGCTGGATAAGTTTTCACCTGCGGTAAGGAGAGTCAAAAGGGGAATGAAAAGATAAGGGCAAAAGTCCCTTCTCTCTGTAACCTGAAGCCCGGGATTGACATCCTGTTGATAGCGTGACGTGGTCCTCAAAGACTGCCTTGATTTTGGCAGATGATGCACGGGTGGCACCGGTGCATAGAGCAGAGCAGAGCTCTGTCATTCAGAGCCAGGCTGCTGGTGCACAATGCTACTCCAGGGGGAAGCTCCTGCACCCCACGTTTGGGGGACGTCCCCATGTTGGGGGGATGTGCTGGAGGTGCAGGGACATGGCAGCAGGAAGGGAGGATGGGAAAGCAGAGCTGCAAACCAGCACGGAAAGGAAAAGCAAAGCAGAGTGTTTCCTAGCACCCAGCCCAAACTGGCCCCATAAGGCACCCCAACCTCTCCTATGCAACGAGGCAGCTCTTGAAGCCCTTTTATACCCAGTGCAGGGCCACAAGACACCACCAGGTCCAGAAGAAAAGCTTGGGGTGCGTCAGCTCTGAGCAGTGCCACCACACACACCAAAGGGTCACAGCTCCCAGGAGCCACCCACAACCCAGGGTGGGAATCAGTCCTTATGGGAAAAGGGGAGAGAGGCTGAGAAATCACTGCTTCTCCTCCTACACAAACCCAACATGCGTGCTGGCAAGGCAAGCTAAGGAGCGACCCTCCTGAATGCGTGCTCCTTCGAGCAGAGCCAATGAGAAGAACCTGAAACCACAGCTCCTCCCTATGCTTCTTGTGATCCCTTGTTCTGCAGCTGAATAACTTAACAAAAGGAAGTCAAACCAATTCTTTGAATTTGGCTTACCAAAAAAAAAAAAAAAAAAAATTTAAAAAAAAAAAAAACCAACCCACCCACACGCACACAAAAAACACCCAACCAACCCATCGTCTGGGTGTGAACTTCTCGCTCAGGCTTCAGGTTTTCCCGTTGCTTTGCAAACCCCTGAAAATAGGAGTTCAGAATGGTGACTGCTGACACCACCTCCTCTCCACCAGCAGCATGCCACCTACCTGCCCCGGGATTATTTAACAATGTTTTGTCATAACAGTGGGTTTCATCCATACTATACAGGCGAATACAAAAATACATCTGTTCTCTTTGAACAAGGATCCCAAGTCCAGGCGTGGGGAAGGCTGTGGGTCCCTCATGAGTGATGGCTGTTGATGAGGCCGCGGAGCTGCTTGGCCACTGTGTCTATCAGCTTCTGCTTGTCCCGCTCGTTCTTCCGAAACTGGGCAAAAACGTTGTTCTTCCGGCTCGTGTCCCTCATCCTGAGCAGAGAACAGAGGTTACAGTACATGCAGCGACGCTATGGGTGCACCAAGAGAAGCTCGTGGCTGGTAGAGCAAAGAGGAGATGGTCTGTAGATCTGTAGACCTGTAGATCTACAGACCATCACCTTGGGTCTAGCCCCAAGCTTTTTCCACCCCATGGGCCAACCCCAGCTCGTGTCACCTGCCTCAAAGCCAAGGCACTGCACCAATCCTGAGCCCCTAACACCTCTCATCCTCCCCTTCATAAAATCATAGAACGGTTTGAGTTGGAGGGGACCCTTAAAGGCCATCTGGTCCAACTCCCTTCCAATGAATGGGGGCACCTACAGCTCCACCAGATGCTCAGAGCTCCATCCAGAATGTCCTTACATGTTCCAATGTCCTTACGTGTTAAATAAGTACTGTAATATTAGGAAGGTCAGGAAATTAAAAAATTAGCACAAAATCCACAGCGTTAATGATTCTTTTTGACATGGTGCATTGCATGCGGCCAAGAGATGCAACTTTTGGGGCAGCCGTAAAGTTTCAGACTCGTGGACTTAACTTTACAGGATGTTCAAGGAAAGAATCCAACATTAATTCCTCCAGTTTACAAACCTCAGGGAGATTTGCATTTCCTTCAATTGCATCGGTCTCCATGAGGTCCTCAAGCTCAGGACCAACAAGGCACAGTGCTGGGACAGGACCAAAATAACACAGAATGATAAGGGTTGGAAGGGACCTCAGGGGATCATCAAGTCCAACCCCCAACACCGGGGCAGCTCCATTCCTCTCTGGCATGCAAAGCTTGGCATTCATGCACGTTTGCATTCGCAGATGCATTTTGGGGGGCCAACATCTCATTGCATGGCTCAAGCAGGGTGTGTGCTGGGGAGTGGAACCACCCCATAAGGGTCAACATCAGCAGAGCCTAAAGGCATTGGGCTCCAAGCACCCAGCCTGCTGGGCACTGCTCTCCAAAATACCCTAATTTGTAACTGGTTTTCCTGGTAAATCAGATCTGGCAGAGGCAGATGGCTTTGGATGAGCCACATCAGCCTGTGTTTTTGGCTCTGGGTACTTCAATGAAGCATAGAGTGACTGGGACACAGAGATGATGGGCCCTGGAAACACAGCACTTTATCAGATGGAGGGTTTTGTGTTATCAGAGCACGAAACAAACCTCTTCAAGCTCATTTAACCTATTAAAAAAATATATCTATGATTTTCCATGCTTCAGTCTTCATAAAAAGGAGCCAAAGGGAATCTGAAATGTTCCAAAAACCATCCAGCTTGGAACTGAAAACATGATAACAACCTCATCCCAAAGGCTAATTTGCTATAGTTATAAGTGCCCAAAGGCACAGGATTATAACCCAGCTGCTTTCCCATCAGAAACCAGATAGCTTGGAGCAATTTTATTCAGCAAAATAAGCTGTTGTTTTTTTTTTCCTTCTTTTCTCTTTATGTATTTTTTTTTAAACTGAAGCAGGTTGCCAGCTGCTCCCCTGCAAGAACCAGACAGAAAGAGGGGATTTTTGAGTCACACAGATTACAGGTGCTGTGGCATTGGGAATTTTGGCAACCACCACCCTGCTGCAGGACATCACCCCTCCCTCAAACACCTTCCCGTAGAGCTGAGAGCTCCATCTCACAGGCTGTGCAGGGACATCAGATGTGATGGAAGCAAACCTGCACCTTGAGAAACCTCCACCTGTGGCCACCCCACGGGGCAAAAAAGCACTGAGTTTCTTCTGCCCAGTGATATCCATGAGTAAGGAAGGCATGGCATCCTCTGCCTTAGCAGCCCCGAAATCTCACAGAAGATGCTCAGGTGCAGATTTATTTCCATGAGATGTTTCTCAAGACCTGCATGCTTTATGCAAGGAAATCTTGGGGTGTACTGAGTGATTGGGAAGGAGTTGCAAGGAGAAAGCTGTGGGGTGGAGGTGACCAAGCACTGCTGGCAATGCACTGACCCCATCCCAAATGGGATGAGACAGGAGCTGCTGGTCTCTCCCATGTGGATTTGGAGGCACCATGCTGCTACCAGCCCCACTTCCCTGATGAGGAACATGCCTGTAGAACACAAAGTCCTGCACCAACTACGGGTGCGTGCTTCCCCACTGTGTGCAATGGGCATTTCCCACCTACACCCAACTGTCACTCAAGGTGAGAGGGATCTTTTCTATAGAGAAAAGCGTTACAAAACTGCTGGGTGCCAACCAGCTGCTTAGTGTTGCTGTCAGGGAGCAGGGCTGGGACACAGCATGTTTACTCAGGGCTCATGCTGCTCGTAGAGCAAGAGCAAGCCTGTGCCCGTGTGTGCCTGTAAGGATGGAGCAGGGTCCAAGGGTTTCTCCAAAGGGTGACAGTGTCAGCATGAGGGACTCCCAGCAAGTGGTTGGGTTTGGAGGGCAGCTTGGAGGCACGAGGCTATGGATAGCCTCCAAGCCTTAAAAAGAGCCAGGCTTATCGTAGACTTATAGGATTATAGGATGGTGAAAGTTGGAAGGGATCTCAAAGATCATCTGGTTCCAAATTCCTGCCATAGGCAGGGTTGCCAACCTCCAGATCAGGCTGCCCATCCAACCTGACCTTCAACACCTCAAGGGATGGGGCATTCACAACCTCTGTGGGCAATGTGCTCCAGTGCCTCACCACCCCATCATGGGGGTCAACACTGGAGTTCCATGTGCCAGCCCCATTCTTTTTCAGGCCTTGGGCTACAAGAGCTGGACGCCGTGGTTCTAGATAGAGCTATGCATCCCAACACCAAGAACAGGTTGGAAATAGAGGCAGATCTTTAGGGGATCCACACTATTGTGCCTGCAGAGCCTCAGGACAGCTGAGGCTGCTTGTGTAATGCGGTCCCTCTGTGCTGGCCCAGGAATTAAAAGTAAGAGGAAGGGAAGGAGAGAGCTCAATGCTGTCCCCACCCCTGTCAACAAACACCGCCTTAAATAGAGCCAAGCTTTGTTTAAATTAATCTATAAGAGAAAAAAAAAAAAAAAAAAAAAAGCGAGGCAGTAAAAGCTCCTCTTTTAGTTCTAATTAGTGCATTTGAGACGATAGAGTTACCAGAGGGAACTGTTTCAAAGGCAGCTTGCATTTAGATCATTTAGTGCTCCATTTAAATCAAACAATAAAGTCACTGCAAGGTGAGGGTAAAAGCCCAAGCAAGCAGCATACTTACACTCGTGATATCCTATGGGAGATGTGTGATTAGGAAAAGAGATAATCATGAGAACAAGTTACACAACCCGGCTGCTTCGTGTCCAAACGTTCAGCTTTCTTTTTTTTTTCCACTTTATGGATAGCTCTGAATATACTGCACACTTTTGCACCATGGATGGAGGGCTGCAAATGTACTGCAGATGACGCAATGTATTGCACGATGCACATATAAAATATGGCTGTAGTGTATAAAAGCGTTTTGCACTGACACAGTGCTTCACTGCAGACCCAGGGTGAAGACTGACAGCCTTTGGATGCTGTGGGTTGATGTGAAATGAGCCAGGGAAGGGAGGAGATGCTGTTGAGTGGACTGCAGACATCACAGACCCACATCCAAAGCCTCAAGGCACACCCAGTTTATGCTTCTAAAGGCTTAACCCCAACACCAAACTGGGCATCTTCTACTCTACGTGCAACAGAAGCGAGAGGTACTCTGAAAAACAACTCAAATTCTACCCAAGGATCTGATTTCACATTAAACCAAACCAAAACCCAACCACCAGCTCGCTCATCCTGCCCACTCCTCCATGCCAGACCCAGCCATGGAGTGACCATAGAATGAGGAAATCGGGAATTACTCTTTTGGGCTTGTTACTTTGCTGGTGAGGTGTGATGGAAGCAAAGGGGGCAGAGCAGGGCTGATCCTCCTGGTGAGGATGAGTGACTTGATAGCACTTGTCTCTGACAGCAGGTACATGCTGGAGGGGTTACCAGGGCAGTGAACCCCACTATTTGGGACTGAAGCCAACATGCTGCTTCCATGCCCGAGTTCATCATGTGGGCTTGGATTTTCCAAGTCTGGAATTATTAACTGTGATCTGCTCAGAGCGTGGACTGGGCTCAGAGGACTGCCAAACCCTCTTTGTGCTCCAGGGTGCATCTCACCTCTCCACAGAGGACACATGGAGATGACCATTGGGGTCAGCTGCTCCTCAGCACAGCTCCAGGGTTGGCTTGCACATTACCTCCTGGAGCAAGTGCAGGCTTCAGTGAAACTGAGATTCTCCCTTAGCAGAGAATGTGGGTCCTGTCCTCTCTAAGAGCCTTGGAGCCACCTAAAGATATTCTTTCTGTCCCATAGCTGGGATTTTACTGTATGATCCTCCTGATGGAACCAGAAAACAGAGCTATAAGTGCCTGCAGGCTGGCCATTTTCATATGATTTTGGGGGCTAGCTTGAGATGCTAGTGGAAGTCTGTCATAGAACGAGGAAAACTCTGCTTAAGAATAAGCAAAAATAAAAGTCCTTAACCAAATCAATGCTTCTTGATAAAAAAAATGGAGCTTAGTGGGATAAAGAAGAATTCACTGCTCTGAAACCTTCATCTGGGGCTGAAAAGTGTCAGGGTGCCCCTTGCTGCACTCACTTCTCCAGCAAGACGAGGGCTGTGGTGGGGTTCACCCGGAGGTACTTGCAGGTGGGTTGCCCATAGTCAGCCAGGTACGTCGACCAGTCCCACTGGATGAACAGATCCAGGAGCTGCAGGGAAGAAAAACAAACAAAAATGAGGTGGTGAGCAAGCAGGTGGCTTATCTGAGTCATGGCAAAGGTCCCGAGCAGGTGGTGTTAATCAGAAAAGTCGTGTTTTGCAGTCTTAAACTCCTTTTGCCATATTGCATGCCTGATGTGCTACCCTACTGGAGGGTATGAAGACTGAGGAACCACAAGAAACTTGTTGGCAGAACCTGAGAAGAGATGCAGTGCTTCACCTCAGTGGGATTTGTGATTTCCAAGGCAGCAGACCTAAAGGAGAGCTCCCACATACCCCACACCGCAGTGGGCTCCCTTCTCTCCTGACCCATGACCACTTCCCATCCAACATGGCTGGGGATGCTGAGCCTTGTGGGAAGGCACCAGCACATCTGGTGGTGTCATGGTGGTGGGGATGGGTTGGTGATTGGATAGATGATCTTAGAGGTGTTTTCCAACTTGAAGATAGAATCGAAGAATAGAATAATAGAACTACCAGGGTTAGAAACAGCCTCCAAGATCATCCAGTCCAACCCACCACCAACACAACCCCACTAAACCATGTCCCTTAGTATACCAGAGGTGGTACTTGAGATACAGGAAGAGAACGAACTGAGACATTTACCTATGATTTTTCCTACTTCTCAGCAGACAGTGGAAGTTCCAGCTTTCTTAAGAAATGGTTTTCAAAAACCATGGTGCAGATGTGCTTAAATCTGCTTTTTAAGGTCGCAACAGGGTCTGCTGCGATAGGACAAGGGGAAACGGTTTCAAGCACAAAGAGGGGAGATTTAGATTGGATATGAGGAAAAAGTGTTTTACAATAAGGTCAGTGAAGCACTGGAAGGTGTCCCAGAGAGGTGGTGGTGCCCCATTCCTCAAGGTCAGGCTGGATGAGCACCTGATGGAGCTGTGGGGGTCCCTGATCACTGCAGGGAGTGGGACCAGATGGCCTTTGAGGGTCCCTTCCAACCCAAGCCATTGTATGAGCCTATGGTTCTACAAAAGTGCCTGTGCTTTTGCATAATCATCACAGAATAGCCTGGGTTGAAAAGGACCACAGTGCTCATCCAGTTCCAACCCCCTGCTATGTGCAGGGTCACCAACCAGCAGACCAGGCTGCCCAGAGCCACATCCAGCCTGGCCTTGAATGCCTGCAGGGATGGGGCATCCACAACCTCCTTGGGCAACCTGTTCCAGTGCCTCACCACCCTCTGAGTGAAAAACTTCCTCCTAATATCTAATCTAAACCTCTCCTGTCTCAGTTTGAAGCCATTCCCCCTTGTCCTATGGCTATCCACCCTCATAAACAGTCATTCCCATTCCCGTTTATGTGCCCCCTTCAAGTACTGGAAGGCCTCAGAGGGGAACGCACGGCTCATGACAAGCAGCCACGGTTCCCCCTGTCCCTGTGACCGCTCTATTGTGGCTCAGGGCTGCCAAGTGCCGACGTCTTCATCGGCAGCAGCCGAGCGTCCCGGCGCCCGCCCCATAAGGAAGGGCCCCATGGTATTGTCTGCCCGTGGCCGTCCCCAGGCGAAGCGAGGCCCATAGAGGCCTCATTGTGCCCCAGCGTCTCCATGGTTTTCCTGAAGGCTCAGGCGCTGTTTAACAACACAACCCGCCCGGCAAAGAACGGGGATTTGGCTCCTTGAAGACCTCAAGGTACAAAACAAAAATGTGCAACAAGATTCTTTTTGACTATGTAGGTCAGGGCAAAGAAAAGAAGCTGTCGGGAACAATCCCCAGCGCTGGCGGGGGGAATGGATTAGCCGGGACCTCGGAGGGCTCTTCCAACCCGCGGTTTTGTGCTGCAGGTCGGCTACAAACCAGGGCTGCACATTGTTGGGAGTCTTTTTATCCAAAGGGCACCCTAAAGCCGCAGCCCGGAGTATGACTTCATGTGATCCTTCTACCCCACAGTGCTTCCAGCAGGTCTGTCCTGTACTGGGGACGGCTGTAGGGGCTGTAGGATGCCCTGCAGGGCAATAAAAAAGGGGTAGAAATAAGAAGGCGAAGGTTAGAAGTGGGTTAAGGAAAAAAAGCACGAGGGGCTGTGATTAACAGTGTGCAAAGGTGCTGGTGAGGCTGCAATTCAAGTGCTGTATTCAGTTTTGGGCCCTTCACTGCAAGAAAGGCATCGAGGCACTGGAGTGTGTCCAGAGAAGGGCAGCAGAGCTGCGAGGGATCTGGAGCACAGATCTTATGGGTAGAGGCTGAGGGAATGAGATGGGACAGTCTGGAGAAGAGGAGGCTCAGGGGAGACCACGTGGCTCTGAAACTGCCTGAAAGAAGTTGGAGCGAGATGGGGGTTGGCCTCTGCTCCCAGGAAACAACTGGACAAGAGGTGATGGCCAGGGGAGGATCAGGTTGGATATTAGGAGACATTTCTTCTGCAAAAGAGCAGTCAGGCACTGGCACAGACTGCATAGGGAGGTGGTGGGGTCACCATCTCTGGAGGTGCCCAAGAACTGTGGAGATGTGACAATGAGGGCCATGGTCAGTAGGCGTGGTGGGATGGGTTCGGGTTTGGGCTTGGGGATATTAGAGCTCTTTTCCAATCTGAATGACTCTACGACTGTAAATAAGCACCATCCTAAACACAAACCCACCCAGGCTGGACCTTGGAAGGGCACAAGCAGCACTGAGGGTGCCTGGGGCTGAGCACAGTGGGCACTGCAGGGCTCAGCCGTAGGCACAGGTTGGAGCCAGGGGAGAAAGGTGCTGCAAGAGGGAGCTGTCTCTGGACGATTTATCTGTCACATAAATGTGGTTTTATTGCTTTTACTGTTTAAACTTTTCACCTCTGCTGCTAAATCTGAATGACACCAGGAAAGAAAAGAAATAAGGAAAGGAGAAGAGCGTCTGCACGGCGGCGCTGGGCAGCTCCACGGCTGCAGCCGCCTTCCAGGGGAGATTCCAAATAAAATATGCAAATACCATTAATTCTTCAAACCAGAGTCTGCTTTTCAAGGCTATAAATCAAAGCTGACAGGGCGCACACTGGAGGAAAGGAAAAGAAGAAGGGGAGAAAAAAAAAAAGGGAGCTTTTACTGCGGCGATAGGGAAATGCAATAACTGCGTGCTCAGCTGCAAGCCTGCAGCTGCAAAGAGTTCACATTCTCCATAGGAGAGCTGTTTGTGCCCAAGTGTGTGTTTGTACTAATGGAGAAGTGGAGAATGGAAAGGTATACAGGGAAAGGTACGGGAAAACAATCTGGTTTTATGCATTCACACACATACATTTGCATATATATATAAAACCCCAATGAACATGGCTGCACTTGGAATGGAAACTGGTGCCTGTGCCACCATGGGCTATGCACAGACTTGGGAGGTGATGCATGGTGCAAATGGTGGCAGGAAAGGGAGATTCAAGGTGAAAAGTAATGCAGAGAATAGAGACTTATCCTATGGACAGTGGGATGGTACCACAGGGCTGAGCTGACACAGGACCATTCGGCCCCAAGGACCCCTCCCCACCTCTTCCCTCTAAGACACAAAGGCCAGGAACCACTGCAGGACAGATGAACCTTCCTGCAGCCCTGACTTCAAGCAACACCTGGCTCTGCTAATTTTTTCCTCTTCAGAACTGATGGCACAGGTATTTTCAATGCCTGCTGGGTGAGAGAGGCACATCTCGGTGTAAAAGTGCCATTGCTGCCTTTGCTCTTGTGGCTACATCTTCCCCTGTGTCTCAGCCCCTCTGCTTTTTAATATCCTGACTCCTTCGGGCTGAGTTCATGCTTAAACTGTTGGTATTTATGGAAATATATTTATAAAATAGCTGTTGCCAGAGGCAGGCTGGCACAAGTCTCACAGCTACGCAGCAACCAGATGGTGTAAGGGAAAACAACCTGATCCTGAAGAGGAACTCTCCCTTTGTTTCAAGGTCTACAGATGTCAGCTTGAAACACTTCATCCAGTAAAAATACAACATCCTCCACACCAGTACCTCTTCCCTTTTCATCCCCTGCGATATTTACTCTCAGCAACACAGAGAGCATCAGAAAGGCTCGAATAGGGTTCTTCAGAGTATCAACAGACCCACCACCAACGACGGATGGGAAGCATCCAACACAGGGAATCAAACCTCCCAGTAAAAGCCCAGTTTGTGGAAATCTCACACCTCTTTTAGTCCTTTTCTCTCTGCTTTTCTGTGGTCCTCAAGGCTCATGAGATGGGTGCAAAGCATGGCGCATTGCTGTGTCTCCTGTAGAGCAACACCTCCCTATAAAAACCCAAAGTATGGTGGGGGATGAAAAGGGGAAGACGACTCATGACCATTTGTGACCACTTCATAGAATCACAGAATCATTAAGGTTGGAAGAGATCGCCCAAGGAGGTTGTGGATGCCCCATCCCTGGAGGCATTCAAGACCAGGCTGGATGTGGCTCTGGGCAGCCTGGTCTGCTGGTTGGTGACCTGCACATAGCAGGGGGTTGAAACCAGATGATCACTGTGGTCCTTTTCAACCCAGGCCATTCTATGATTCTATGATCAAGCCGAACCGTCAACCCATCCGAACCATCTCCACTAATCATGTCCTTACATGTTTATTGGATGCTGGTATCAGTTCTAAAAGGCTCAATTATCACATTCCCTTCTTTTCCTAATAACCTCCAAGTTTGATGCTCTTCTCCCACCGTCACTGCAAGCAGAATGAACAGCTTTGACCCAATGCCTTCTACAAAGCAGCCATGCTTCAGCTTGCAAGAGATCACATCATTGCCTTATAATCCTAAATCACTTCTTTAAGAAGTATATTTTGATGACCTGACACCACAGCTCCATTGATGAAAGGTGACAGCAAGAGGCTTGGGTCCTACCAGCATCACAACTAACCCCGCCTGAATGAAGAGACAAGCTGCTCCCAGAGGGACCACAAAATACCCAGCTAAGAATATTGAATATTTCCATGAAAAGCAGAAGAAACCACTGGATCCAACCCAGTGCCAAGTCCCTGTTTGCCCATGCCCATGCACACAACCATCCCACAGCCAATCGCTCAGCCCCAGATGCCACCCAGTGGGGTGACTGCAGAGCACAAAACCCAAGGAGCTTCCCACACCAGCAGCCAGACAAGTACATTCAAAATCATTTATTTTGGTGAGGTTGCCATTATGCCTCGTGGGAAAATAATACTGAAAGGAGAAAGAAATACTCGACCCCACGGGGAGACGTGGATTTGGGCGAGAGCATCACGAAGAAGAAAAGGCACTGGGAATTGGAACATGATGTTTGCTTGCTTACTTGTGAAAGACACACAGGGTAAAATCATGGCCTAGATGAAAGCAGCACTAGATTTGTCACTGATTTTACTGGAAACTAAGCTTCTTCCTAAGGAAGGAGTGCTAGGGAGTGCCTAGCACTGCAGTAACCTTATGCTGCACTGGCTGCACAAGCCAACGTGATGCACAAAGCAAGACATTAACACACATGGAAGCCAGGGGAAGTTGGTTTTGTCCTAGGTGCTTATCAGAAAGACTCAAAGGAACTCATTTAGACTGGAGGTGCAATACTGTCCAGCCTGCTTGGGTCACTCTGAAGACTCAAATCCCTGCAGAGGTCCCACCTGGGGCTGTCATTCCTCCTCACTGCTCAGACAGAAGAGCAGAAAACCAACGCCACGTTTCTCATCTCGCACCTTAGCTGGATTTACTTTGCAAGTTAAGGCAGCAATTTTATCTTTCCATCTCTTTTTTTTTTTTTTTTTTGCTTTTCTGCTATCTGTAAAAGTTCTTGGAAAAAAAAAAAAAGAAAAAAACCCACCAAAAAAACTATGAGAAGAATCTGGAAAGATTTATGGCAGAAGGGACAGAGTATTTATCAGAGGGAGGTTTGAGACTGACAAAGCCCTTATTTGTCCAGTCTGGGTTATTTTCAGGCTTGTACTATTGCCTGTTTATAGGTCTGCATTTCTTACATCAGGCTCCCAGGGGAAGGTCTCCAAAAAGTTTTCCGTGTGCACAGAAAGGTTTTCTGCTTTTCCATCTGCAAATGTTCATCGTTTATTAAGAGGAACCCCTTCGCCTTCCAGCCTCCCACATCACAGCACACGAAGGAGCTGCTGGACTTCAACAACACCAACGTGGAGCAGCAGAACCACTCAATCACAGAGTTTGAGTTGGAAGGGACCTTCAAGGACTATCTGGTCCCACTGTCTGCAGTGAATGGGGACACCCACAGCTCCATCAGGTGCTCCCAGCCTGACCTTGGGTGTCTCCAGGGATGGGGCACCCACCACCTCTCTGGGAAACCTGTGCCAATGGTTCAGAGCCCTTATCGTAACAAACTGCTTCTTTATATCCAGTCTGCATCTCCTCTCTTTGAGTCTGAAACCATTTCCCCACGTCCTAACACAACAGACCCTGCTGAAGAGTCCATCCCCTTCTTTCTTACAGCCCCTTTGGACACTGAAAGGCTGCTCTCAGGTCAGCACCAGGCTGCAGGGTGGGGATGCGGAGGATTAACACATCACAGCGTGGTGACAGCCTCGAGGGCTCCTGGAAAGTCCCTGCGGCTCCATCTGTGCTCCTGCTGGCTCTGCTGGGGCAGAACCATGGCCTTAGTCACTGGGCTGGAGTGCTGCCCGTGGGGAAGGCTGGACTGAATTCTAGGGAAATCCCACGTTCCTCCAGCTATCGTAAAGCACCGTGTGATGCCAACTGAAAAAAATAACAAAACACTGCGGATATTCAGTGCAAAAAACACAGGCATTGTGAGGTTTCGGTGCTGGTGGTAGCCAAGTGGATGGGGTATTTTATGAACGGGTTAAAGGAACACAAGTAGATTGGAATGCTGGAAAGATTAGCCATTTTGCACCTGTAAAAATAATTATTTCTACCCACGAGATTCTTCCTGCAGGTTCACAAGTTTGCACGGTGCTTGCCACGACGAGCAGCTCTCTGCCCTGCAGATCCTCCAGCCTGCATTGGACAAAGAGACAACACTGGGCAGCGGCCAAGAGGAAGCAGAGAGTGCCGGGAGCTGCTCTCGAGGGACTGCTATTGAACAACGCTTCGTGTCTCCATTGACAGCACAAAGGGGGATTCATCGCCGACGCAGAGATGTCTCCTGCAGAACATTCCCATGCCTTCTCCTCGCCACCCGGTGCCGTGGCAATGGAGGTAACGGGAACGGATTTGGGGTTGGAAGCTTGGGGAATCCTGGGATGCATCAACAGGGGTGGTATTAGGGGAGCAGGTAGTGATAGGACAAAGAGGGATGGCTTAAAACTAAAAGAGATGAGAGTTAGGTTAGATGTTAAGAGGAAATTCTCTGCTTAGAGGGTGGTGAGGCACTGGTATGGGCTGCCCAGAGAATCATAGAATCATTAAGGTTGGAAAGACCACAAAGATCCCCAAGTCCAACCATTGACTCCCATCATGCCCACTGACCATGTCCCTCAGTGCCACATCTCCACATTTCTCAAAAACCTCCAGAAGCTGTGGGTGACTCATCCCCTGGAGGTGCCCAAGGCCATGGATGGGGCTCTGGGCATACTGAGCTGGCAGAGGGCACCCAGCCCACAAATGGGGATGGGTGGGCTTTGGGGTCCCTTCCAACCCAACCACTCCGTGGTTCAGTCATTCTATGATTCTATGAAAACACTCAACTCAGCTTCCTGAGGTTGTTGTGCTGCAGGCAATTTTTCTTAGAAGTGAAGAGGGAACAAAAGCATTTTGTGGTTTTGAAACTGGTTTTGCTATTGGTAGAAAACCCCGTGCTCAGTGTTGAGAGAGAATGGCTTTGTGCCTTCAGTTACCCTTCATCAACAGCACACGTGTCCAACCTGCTAGTTTTACAGTTTTGTTGCCCTCCTTTTTTAATTTTTTTAATAGAAAATGCAATAAAATAAAAGAACTTTTGTTACTCATCTACATTAACGACGCGGCCAAAGACAATTCCTCTTCACTCAAGCCAGAAGGATGGACACCCACGGTCTGCAACAATACCCTCCCTGCCTCCACAGTCAGGGTGAGAAAGTCAAGGGATTGTGCCAAAGTGCAATGAAATGACTGAAAATGAAGGCAAACACACTTGCACGTGGTCACCGAAGAGGGATTTGTATAGGAGGGAAAAAAACACATCTTTTGGAGGGCTCTCCTCTGCCTCTTCCCATCTCGTGCCTTGCATTTTTCCTGCAGCCGAGGCGCAGGCGGAGCTGCTGTTGGCGCTGCTGGAGCAGCACCTGTGGCTCTCAGCTGACAGCTGGCCCCTGGCTGCCTCTCCAGCACAGCCCCGGGGCTTGTATCAGCAGAAAGGAGGGGAAGGTTGGAAATGGGGATTTATGAGGGGAGTGAGCTCGGTAACCTCTGCTTTGGAGCTTATCTGAGCTGTCCTGCCTGACCCGTGCTTCCAAATGGGCTGGTTGGGGGGAAACGTGAAAAAAACAGCTCAGCTGCAGGTCAGGATGCTTGGATAAAGAAGAAGAGCTAATGAAGAAAAGCACAGAATCCACAAAATACACACAAAAGCTGGTGGAGAGGCAAAAAAAGCAGCAGTCTCCCAAGCAGACCACTTCCACCATTGGCCCTACCCAAAATAACTGCATGCAGTGACAGCTTTCTAGGGCCAAACATCCCAGATTGATGCAGCTCAGTGGACACTGATGGACCTGCAGCATCCCCTCGAGACCACCCAGCCCATTTTCCAGGTGAGTCCAGCCCCACTGGGGACACCCAGCCCAGTGAGTGGGACTGAGGGTCCCACCTGCACCGTGCTCAGAACGGGGACAGAGCTGAGAGAGTGTCTGGATTTCCCAGCTGTGACATGTGGATGTGCTCCCTCTGTCCCTAAAGGCATTGCTGTCATGTCTCCAGCCCTGCAGCCAGGACCCGGCGCTCACTGGGTACCGACCCATGGGGCCAACGCGCCACTGTTATTTTTCCTGTTGCTCAGATGATGCCAAGACCTTCGCAAGCTGTGTTTTTTTTCCTTCTGTTTACACATTAAAAAGGGGAAAGAAAAACAAAACAAAACAAAAAACAACAAAAAAAAACACCCAAAAAACCCAGGTGACCTCTCGCTAACCCCGAGCCGGTCTGCGCGAAGCTGCCGCTGCCTTCACCTCTGCGTGAACTTTCAGATTATCTCAGACAAGATTCACCTTGCATTGAACTTGTACCCCGTGCTGCAGCACACAGTCACGTAACATTGATTAAACATTACGGCGCAACGTGGCTATAAATTTAATGAGCGTTATCAGCGCGCTTCCTCCCCGTGTCCTCGTGCAGGGGGAGAGGGAGGGAGGAGGTGGGTTTGGGAGCCGGATGAGGAGGAATGGCTTTGGGAGGATGGGGAGGGAGGCAGCAGCCCCTCCTGCACTTGCAATGAGTTCTGTGCATCCTCTGCAGAAGCTCACCCGCAGCTATCGCTGCAGAAATACCGACAGAGAAACACCGCATGAACTGGGCTAAAAGGATGCTCGTGAAAAGAGCTAAAAGCAGAGAGCAGACAGACTGGGGGAAGCCTCTCTGGGGCAGCAGCCTCTTAAACGCTGGCTGTCCCCACCGTGATGCTGTGTGCACACATGTGCAACCAACTTGCAGACACTGTCTGCGGTGAAATGGATACGCCCAGAGCCACCATTCGAGTTCAAGTGCTTGAAATACCTTCTTTTCTTTCCGTTTTTTGCTTTTTTTTTTTTTTTTTAAACATTTGCTCAAAACTAAGCTAATACATCCCTTGCTTTTCATGATGACTTCCTCCTTATCCTCAGCTTTTTTGTTTAGCAGAAAGGATGGGGTCTATTGTTGCCGGCAAGCCTTGCCCTGGGGTCCAATTTGACTGCGCTCTCAGTTTTCCCCTATGTAACTGATGCTTATTTCTTTAAGCTCTACTGTAAACAGAAAACACACTGTGGAGCCTCACTCAGCTTCGCAGGAGGCAGGCTCGGACCTGGGACTTTTTTCCATTTAGAAACAGGAAGATTTTGGCTCTCTCCTTCCCCAACCATGGGAGGATGCGGTACGTGGGCTGGTGCTGGGGTTGCTGTGCTGCATCGATGTCTTCATCCTGCTTACAAGGCTGGAAATGTGCTGCTTTTAGACTAGATATTAGGAAGAAATTCTTTAATGGCAGCCCAGTGAGATTGTGGATGCCGCTCCCTGGAAGCACTCAAGGCCAGGCTGGATGGGGTTGTGAGCAACCTGGGCTAGAGGGAGATGTCCCTGCCTATAGCAGGGGGTTGGAAACAGATGACCTTAAAGGTTTCTCCCAACCCAAACCATTCTATGATTCTATGCTTGCTTTGGGAATTCCCCTTCAAACTCATCCCACCTTCCATCCCTACAGTCTACACAGAACCGAGTTCTGAAACAGGAGAGCCACAACTATACCAACCCCATCCCCTAATATAAACACTTTTCCCCATTCATTAGGGGATGGTTTTCATCCCAAACCCATCCTTTTCTCCCAGTTTGCTGTCCTCATGGCTCTTCTCTGAGCACCAGTCCCCGTGCCAAGCAGCCACGAGAAGATCCACGGCACGTGGACCAACTCAGCATCAGAGCAAAGCAACCAGTGACAGCTATGGAGGTCTCCAACAGGAGTTCAACCTGTGCTTTGCAAACAGCTTCCAAGGACACCCCACAAGTGTGCTGGAGCCCTTCTGTTCAGCAGTGTCACCTGCAAAACCCATCCAGCCAATGGGAGCACCTGGGTGGTTTATCAGAATTGATTTTATATGGCTGCGGGATGGATATTTCCAGAGCCTGAATACTGTTTGGAAAAGAGCGTGCTCTACAGAAAAGCAGACACACGAGCAAATGGATATTTAAAACAGCTGTGCAGACTGGTAGGAAACATTTGGCTAAAAGGAAACAGATATAAAATAACTTCGCAGAAGGTTCGAAATCAGTGAGTCGGTAACACCCTGCTTAAGGGAAAAAGAGTTCCTTCAGTTTGTAGAGGCCAATAAATTACAGCAAAAAAAAACCCCATCATCTTGATTAAAATCTATTATTACATCTTTTATTTCCATCCACGCTGTAAAATAATCCCTTTTTTAATGGAATGGACACCACCAACCCCTTCCCCTCTACCTCTGGATGACTCTTCTACTCCTCTCAGCATCTCCAGGACAAAGCAGGCTTGGAACCCCATGGCCATGAAATTGCTGAGCTCTATGTGCCTATTGTGCCCTATGCTCTATCCACCATTCCCTCAGGCATGCCCCCAAAAAGTGCTTCCAAGAAAGGTGTAAAGAAGAAGGCTTGGCATTCTAACCTAATCCGAAAGCATAGTCAGCTACGTCTTGCCCTTTTCTATAGAAAGCGTTCTTTACAGAAAATATTGAGCTTTTGCCCCGATCCTGCATCCGTTCGCCTCGCTCTGCAGCAGGGCAATAGGATTTATGGCCATTTGTTGCAGCTAAAAACCTCGGGAGGAATCTGAAAGCAAAGCAAAGCAAAGCAAAGCCTTTCCTCGCGCGGTGTCACACTAACCCCTGGATGGCCTCGCGCTTATTGTCAGAGCCTTGGAAAGGTGTAAACAAAGCCCCATTTCGGATGCCAAGAACTGGGACAGGCCAAGCAGGGCAGCGAGCAGACGGGCTGCGGTGAGATCACCTTGATGCACAGGGTCCAAAAGGCAGGGAAAAGATGTTTGATGGGAAAGCAATTGGTGGGGTGAGGAGGTGAGAGCTGGGCACAGAGGACGGGAGGGGGGCATAGGGGGAGCAGGGTATGGTGTCAGAGCTGCCCAGCTCAGGGCATGGAGAAAGTGTTGGCCATTGAGTGCAGTCAAAAAAAACAAACAAGAAAAGAGGGTGATGTTCATTGAATCATTAAGGTTGGAAAAGACCACCGAGATCGTCAAGTCCAACTGTGCACTCACCCCCACTATGCCCACTAAGGGAGGGCAATTTCCATCACTGAATGCTGCAGTCCACTTTAGGTATGCTGCTTTAAGCTTGCAGGCCTCCAGTAAGGTTGGATGGAAATGGAGGGCTTGGTGTTTGGAGGATGTCCAGATGGCTGAGACACATCCTGAAAGGCGTCCTATTGCTCTACAGGTGTTGGTCACCCATGGCCATAGATGGCTCCGCTCAATGGTTCCAAGGGCACTGGGCATAGCCAGAAGTCCAGGAGCTCCCCCTGCCCACCAGCAGCACTGCTATGCTGGGAGGGTGCTGGAGCACTGGCATGGAGACCAGAGAAGTGTGGGGTCTCCTACTTGGGAACCCCTAAATACTGCCAGGGGGTCACAGCTCTGGGTGTCCCTGCTGGGGCAGCATAGGACTTGGAGGGACCCAGAGGGGTTCCATCCTCAAGCAGGATGGGATCTTGTGATTCCGTCCAATTTAAGGACAAGTCCTTACATCTCTCCCCAAATCTTCTCCTCCCTGTCACCCTACAGCAGCTAGTCCTGACACTCAACTGATTCTTCAACAGAGCAAAATAAGAGTTGGACTCAATGATCCTCATGGGTCCCTTCCAACACAGTTTATTGTATGACTCCATGATTCTAGGGTTTTTCTGCAAAACTTCGGGAGAATTTCTACCAGAGAAGAGCAATGATCCTGCACTGACCCCACTTCTGCTTGGGGAAGAGCCACTCGTATTTCAGCAGCAGCCCTTTGCTCTGCAGACCGAAGGACCCATTCACTCCTGACTACTCCATCATGGCCACAGAATGAAAGAATCATAGAATGGTTGGGTTGGAAGAGACCCCAAAGCCCACCCAGCCCCAACCCATGCCATGGGCTGGGTGTCCATATCAGAACAAGCTGTCCAGGGCCCCATCCATGGCCTTGAGCACCTCCATGGATGGAGCATCCAAATACCCTTCAGAATTTGGCCATCCCACACAACTTGGGTGGCATCAAACCCAAACCCAACACAGCATGGCTCCGAACCCAGCATCCCTCCTCTGAGCAAACACAAGAGGCTCAGCATTGTGCACCACCACCACCACTACACTGCCTGATTTCCTTCTATTCAAAGCTTTTCTTTTTCTCAAGGCTTCTCAGACGTCAGGATTTACACATAGGTGCGTGCACTTCCGTCCCCATTACGCTGCCTCATTCACTTATTTCCTGAGCTATGCGAGGAAGGCAGAATGACAAGGATTCGTCTTTATTTACACCGAGCTGTTTACTTTCCCCTTTCTGGTCGTTTTATTATTGTTTGATAGGAACATAAAGCAGAACCCCAGCAGATCAGTGCCAGACCCTCGGAACCAAAGGGCTTCTCTTGAATTTCCTTTTCATCGTCGTAAAGCTCACACGGGGTTATGAACTCCTTAAACAAACAGCTGAGGTCATTGTTAGATACAAAAATATATATATTTAAATAAATAAGAAAGCAAGACTGCTACAGGCACGGTGGAGGCTGCAGGGCAGAAAAGGGACTGAGGTGGTGCAGAGCAAAACCCACAGCAAAAGCACTGCTACTGCAAAAGACGAGGGATTGTGCAAACAGGACACATGTGCATGTGCCTTCCATCAGGCAAATTCGTCTTCTTTTTGGACCAGAAACACGGTCTTGCAATGGCAATGTCTGAACAGATGCAAGGAAGGGATGTGATGAAGACAAGTTCATCAAACTGCCTTTGCTTCTGGCACATCATTTTCCACCTCTGCATGTCAAGGACACTCTGCATTGCCCTGTGACAGTACTGTTAAACAAGTCTCCACTCCTTCTCCCATCCAGCTCCCCAGTAGAGCTGCCCTGGAGCCCAGAAGCCCTGCATTGCTGCCTGGGGCTGCCTGTGACCCCATTAAGCACTGAAATTAGCAGTACCCAGCACCAGCTACCATAAGAGCTTCTTGCAGGCAGAGCTGGAGCCCTCCTGGACCAGCCCAAGCCAGGGCTGTTTCCTAACACCAGCCTTGCCATCTCTCTCCCCTGCACCCAACCTCAGAGCTGCTGATTGCTTGACAAAGGTGAAAAGTCTTATTTTTAGTGAGTTGTCGTGGCAGAGCTGACTAGGAAATCTTAAACAGAAATAAGAAACTTTGATACACACCTACCAGGGTAATGAAAGCTTTTCCATGCAGAGAAAAAGGAGAGAATAAGTGTTGTCTATATAGAATCACACAATCATATAACGCTTAGAGATGGAAGGGACCTCTAAGGGTCATCTTGTCCAACTCCCCTGCAATGAAAAGGAACAACACATACAGACCAGGTTGCTCAGTGCCTAGTCCAGTCTGGCCTTGAAAGTCTCTAGGGATGGAGCACCCACTTGTCTCTGGGCAATTTGTTCCAATATGCATCCTCAAAGAACCACAGAATCAAAGGCTCATGGAATGGCTTGGGCTGGAAGGGAGCTTAAAGATCATTCCATTCCAATCCCTGTCACGGGCTGACTGCTCCCTGTGAGATCCTGAAGAAGAGGAACCTGGTGACAGTAAGGCTGCCCTTCTCAGCTTCAGACATGGCATCGCCTACTGCTGCAGGAGGTGGCTGTGATGTGTTCATTTCATGGAATCTTAGAATCATAGAATGGCCTGGGTTGAAAAGGACCACAGTGATATCCAGTTCCAACCCCCTGCTATGTGCAGGTCACCAACCAGCAGCCCAGGCTGCCCAGAGCCACATCCAGCCTGGCCTTGAATGCCTCCAGGGATGGGGCATCCACAACCTCCTTAGGCAACCTGTTCCAGTGCCTCACCACTCTCTGGGTGAAAAACTTCCTCCCAATATCCAACCCAAACCTCCCCTGTCTCAGTTTAAAACCATTCCCCCTTGTCCTATCACCATCCACCCTTGTAAACAGCTGTTCCCCCTCCTGTTTCTGTGCCCCCTTCAAGTACAGGAAGGCCACAATGAAGTCTCCCTGGAGCCTTCTCTTCTCTGAGCCAAACAAGCTCAGTTCCCTCAACCTCTTCTCACAGGAGAGGTGCTCCAGCCCTCTGATCATCTTAGTGGTCCTAAGCAATGCTGTGACCCATCAGCTGCAGATGGCAGCATGCGGCATTAATACAAAAACGGGTTTGGGAAAAGAAACAGAGGGAATGCAGGCATCATTCTCACGGCAGGAAACAAATCACCAACAGCGCATTCATCAAAAGCAGAGGATGGCTGAGTGAGAACATTGCAGGCAATATGTGGGTATCAATGCATTCAGACAAAAGGAAAGAAGGGGATATCAGCATGTTGCAGCAGAAAACACAGAGAGGCCCCTAATTCAACCAGAAAATGTACAGTTGGAAAGAAGAGTCAGCCTGGCTGCTTCTACACCCAACCTACTCCCATCTCTCTCTCCATATGGGATAGAATTACTCGCACATCCCCGGAGGCGACTACACGCAGGGTTTCATTTCCAATTGCCGGCGATGCTACAGTTTCCACTCAGCAGGATTGCTCTCACCCTTGGGTGAACTTCATCTTTTTGGAGAAGCAGCCCGCAGTCTGCAGTTGCTGTCTCCCAGGAGGGATGCTGCTGTAAATCACAGACGAAGAGCAGGATCCACGGCAAGCAGTTCCCCCTCACCTCCGGGGTGTGCAGCCCCAAACACGCCGCTCGCTGCTCTTCTAACATCAGAACTCCACGTGGAAATCCCTCTTGGTATTCCTGCTGCTTGTCTCTTTGCTGCTAACAAGCCTCTCTCCCCTCCTCATTTCTCATTCCTGCCTTCATGCCTTCTCCTACCCTTCTTCCTCCTGCTCTGAGCTTTTCCCCTCCGAACCTTTTTACGAAGGGCTCGTTTGCCGAAAGCCCCTTGGGATGGAAGCATGAATAAGTCAGACCAAACTCAAAACAGAAGAAAAATTAAAAATAAATACAAGCTGAGCAAGCTTGTGGCATGCACTGAGCTCACCCTGTGCTCAAAATACAAATTTTTCATGATATCTCATCACTTATTTACCTATTCAGGGGGTCTGTGACTTCCATACAGTCTGTGCACCCCCTGACTCCAAGGGCAGGAGAGCTTCTGGAAGACCATACAGCGGCTCCGAACTGAAAACAATCCTTGTAGATTGGGAAGGGAGAAAGATTTAGAGTGATACTGCAGCTAGGATGAAATGATACGGGTTGTTAATCATCTGTGTGCCTGCAGGCTTAACCTAATGCCGACAGCAGGAGTGCAAAGATGCTCCGATGTGCAAGAAGGGAAACAACACCGCCTCCAAGCAGCCTGCAGAACATCAGGCATTTGATATTCTCTCCCCTTGTGCTGCAGATGTGTGCAGTGTTAAATACAGTGCTGCTTATTGCTGTGTTTTTAACATCCCCAAGAGTGAATGCACAGAAGCTCTCAGAGATTTTCCTTCCTGTGCTCCCAGCTCAGGGAGCCCCAGGCAGTGTCTGCCTGCAGGGGGGTTGAAACTAGATGGTCGTTGTGGTCCTTTTCAACCCAGCCCATTCTAGGATTCTATGATTCTGTGACACACCATAGAATCATCAAAACAGAATGGTTTGAGTTGGAAGGGGCCTTCAAAGGCCATCTGGTCCAACTCCCCTGCAGTGAAAGGGGACACGCACACCTCCATCAGGTGCTCATAGCCCCGTCCAACCTGACCTTGGGTGTCTTCATGGATGGGGCATCCACAGCCCCTCTGGGCAACTTGAAATTCACTTGAAAGCAGCCACAGAGCCAAGAGCTGAGCTCCTGCCACAAAGCACGTTGGAGCTGGTGATGTTCAGACCCGTCCTCCAGCAGCTCATGGGCCACACAGGGGACTGATGTCCTTGGGAAACGTGTTTGTGTGTCAGTTAGAATGCCACACTGCCTCTGTGCCTCAGTCATCCATCCTCCCATGGATGCTAGTTCTGCATCCTGCCTCTTTTCTACATTAAGCTCTTGAATGTTGGATGGAGCACCGTGCAAACCATCACAATAGGTCAGCTCGTAGCCACGCACACTGATGTTGGGTTCCATCCCCGGGTTTCTCTCCATCCCCAAGTGCCACATGTCCATGCTTCTGCATCACCTCCATGGACAGTGCCACCAGCACTTCCCTGGGTGCCTGATCACTCCTTTGAAGAAATGTCTCCTAATACCCAACCTGACCCTCCTCTGGCACAATGTGAAGCCATCACCTCTCATCCTATCACTTCTACCTGGGAGCAGAGGCTGACTCCCACTCCTCTTCCACTTCCTTTCAGAGTGCTGTAGAGAGCCAGAAGGTCCCCTCTACTACGAATGAGCAAACAAAGCCCAGAAATAAACAGCCTGCAGTTGCCGAGATGCTGAAAATCAACGATTCCTTTTTTATAAAAATAATTAGGCCGTGTGGGACCACAAGGTCAGGTCATGCAGAGGCAGCCAGTGGCTCATCCCAAGCTCTGGACAAGTGTTTCAGTCAATATAAATTAAGCAAGCATGGCTTCCTATAGATTTGAGTCTCATGACCCACTGACTTGGATACAAGGCTGGGCCAGTGTTGCTTGGATGTCATCCCACCCCTGTAGGTTCTGCAAGGGTAACGAGGCATGAGCTGCAGGCATGATGCTCACTGGGCTTCCCTTGTCATCTGGATGCTGATTTCCATGAAGCTCATTGTAATTTAATAACCCTGCACCCTCATGAAATTCCAGTGCAAATACTGGGAGGAGCGGAGGGGAGGGGGGAAGGCAGAGAGATTGCAGGCAATGCAATTGCCTGGGTCTTGTTATCCTTTGGAAAGGATGATATTATATATAGGATTATGTTATATATTGGATTATGTTATATATTGGATTATATTATATATTGGATTATATTGTATACTGGATTATATCATACATTACATACAGTAAGTATTCCAGGCAAACTTTATGAGTAATTCAGCATCCTTCTTGAAAAGGGGCACCACAGAAAATGAAAATAAAAGGTTTAAGATGGGAACAGTGAAAGAAGGGATGTGGTTTATAGCACCAGGATGGATGCTGCTGTGCCCTTAGGCTGCCCAGAGAGGTTGTGGATGTGAACACCTGGAGGTGTTCAAGGCCAGGCTGGATGGGGCCCTGGGCAACCTGGTCTGGTATTAGACATGGAGGTTGGTGGCCCTGCCTGCAGCAGGGAGGCTGGAGCTTGATGATCCTTGAGGTCCTTTCCAACCCAAGCCATTCTATGATATTCTATGGTATGATATGATCTGCAGCCATAGCTATGGAGTGCAGCCACAGGAGGGCTTCAGCAGAGTCAGATTGACTGCAATAATTCACATTAATTATCTAGGATCAGAAATGGGATGAATGTGATTTAAAAAAAAAAAAAAAAAGGAAGAAAACTTGGAACTAGAAGCAGGGGAAAAAAAAATAAAAGAAGAAAAAATCCTTCATTCATTTCAAATCTATGCACAAAAAGTCATTTAACACTGGGAAAATGAGCAAGCCTGCTGTTATGAGTACAATTTCAGGCTGATAAGGATCTGACCCATCCTTTGTGGCTGAGGGGCCGAGAGGAGGCAGTGATGCAGGCGGGGGGGTTGGAGGCTCTCCTTACTCCCCCCAAGGCCCCGCAGCAGAGTTTACCATTTAATTTTCTGCATTTGTAATCTGTAGCCCTTGTGTATATAACGGGTAATGAAAAGGGCCTTTTTTGAATTAACATGGTATTTGGGGAAAGAAAAAATAGACACCACCGGCCCCAGCACCGCCATGTGTTTCCATTTCAATATTGAACTTCATTTTTAAAAAGAAAAAAAATAATAAATAAATACATTTAAAAAAAAAAAAAAATCAAGGAAAGGATTTAAGTGGTGGGGAGAGAGGACGTGAGCACACGTAGATGTGCTCCTGGTAAGTGCCTGTGTAGAATCCCAATGCCAGGGCACAGCTCGGCGCATCCTCCTGCTGACGGTGCAGGAATCCTTGCAGGAACCACTGCTGCTCTTGGCTGCCAATTCCTTCCCCTAAGGCTGCCTCTAGAAAATGAGGCTTATGTGGTTGCTCTGAATGCAATTTAATCTTTGTTTTTGAGCAGAAGGGTCAGTGACAAATAGAAGCTGGCAGGTAGTGACCTCGGAGCTGTAAACACGCGGAACCACAGAACTTCTGGAGTTGGAAGGGCTCTCTGGTGCCCCAAATCCCCGAGTCCTGCTAAAGGTGGAGTGGTTGCAGCTCAAGACATCACCCAGCAGGGTTCTGGGTGACTCTGAAGCTATTTGGGGTGATTCTGCCCAGTGCTTGCTTAGAGCAGGTGGCTGAGAATGGATACAAGACCCTACAAGAACTCAGCTCCATTGGGCACCAAAGAACCCAACAAAGGGCAAAGGAAAGGTGCTCCAAAAGGCAACTGCTGACAGAAGGTGGGGGTTACTCTGCTTTAGGAGCTATCAGAGGTGGAAAAGATGCTCGGTGCATCAGCCATGCACCTTCCACAGGTCATCATCAACACAACCACTGCTCTCAGAAAGCTTCTAGAACTTCTACAAACCCACTGCCCCCTACTATTTCATAGAACCACGGAATGATAGTAACTGGTTGAGTTGGAAGGGACCCTCAAAGGCCATCTGGTCCTACTCCCCTGCAGTGAACAGAGACACCCACAGCTCCATCAGCTGCTCACAGCCCCATCTAGCTTGACCTTGGGTTTCTCTAAGGATGGGGCATCCACCACATCTCTGGGCAACCTGTGCCAGTGCTTCACCACCCTCACTGTAAAGAACTTAAATCCAGTCTAAATCTCCCCTCTTTTAGTTTGAAACCATTTCCCCATGTCCTAACACAACAGATCCTACTAAAGAGTGACCTCTTCTCTCTTACAGCCCCCTTTAAATATTTATTTTTTGCATATGCATATTTTATTCTTTCTTACAGATTTCTCCTTTATTCTGCTTCCACTACATCCTCTGGCCTGGGTCCTTCTTGTAGTTCCCTTCCCTTCCCTTCCCTTCCCTTCCCTTCCCTTCCCTTCCCTTCCCTTCCCTTCCCTTCCTTCCCTTCCCTTCCCTTCCCTTCCCTTCCCTTCCCTTCCCTTCCCTTCCCTTCCCTTCCCTTCCCTTCCCTTCCCTTCCCTTCCCTTCCCTTCCCTTCCCTTCCCTTCCCTTCCCTTCCCTTCCCTTTACCCCCATACACTCTATAGAAGCAGCACATCATTTCCATAGGGCTCTCAATGAGAGGGAAACCCTGAGGGCTCTTCCTTGTTCCTACTGCTTCATTTTTCAGCCCAGCACCTCAGAGAGAGGAAGCTGTCTTGTTTTCCTTATTAATCAGAAATCTCTGGCATTGACCACAAGAAAAGCTTCCAAGAACACTGAACTTTTTGGTTCAAAGCACTTCATCATAATAGAGCTACCAGCATGCAGAGTTGATTTAGTTTTGCAATTTTCTGTGGAAATACCTTCCAAGAGCTCTCCTCGGCCTCCAGAAACGCTTTGCTACACTCAAAGCAGCAGCAGGAATGCCCCCAGCAATGCAGCTGCATTTCTGATAGCGAACAAATTCCTCAAAAGCATCGGTTGAGCCACAGCCCTGATCTACACTGAGCCTGGAACATGCAAAGCTAAGGGAGAGAGGGGTGAAAAAATGCCATTTCCATCCCAATTTGAACAACTGTTGCTGAAAGAAGCATTCTGAACAAAACCACTTAGCAAACTGTGTGTTCTTCGTTGGACACAACTGAGCTCCTTGCTCACCAAGACCTGGAAGCAGCGGTGGAACAGCGGTGAGGATGCTCACAGATGAGAGCTTATGAATGGAGGGCTTCAGTTCACCTCACCGTTTTTGTTTTTTCCAGAAAAGAGCCTCTATGCATATTAAACAACAGGGCTTCCATTTCCTTGGGAGGAATTACTTGGCCTGTTAATAAAACCTGAGCATCAAACTTGCACCACCACCTACTCCCCATCTCCATTGGGACCATAACTAAATTCCAGCTCTTCCACTGGTGATTCTTTACCTCTCTAGCACTGAAGAAGAGCAAACTGGTACAAAAGGGCTCTCCAGCACCACTCAATACCAGTGCAAAAGCAAACTCCTCACGGGTAAGGATAGAAATGAGAGCTGAACTGGAGCAGGGTATGCGTGCAGCTACTGAGTCTCCACCACAATGGAACCATATTATAGAATCATGGTTGAGTTGGAAGCATCCTTAAAGATCACAGAACCATAGAATCACTGTATGGTTGGGTTGGAAGGGATCTCAGAGCCTCCCAGCCCAACCCTCTGCCCCCACCAGCTCAGGCTGCTCAGGGCCCCATCCATGGCCTTGACCACCTTCATGGACGAGGCACCCAGAGCAATAAGGGCCACCTGTGCCTCACCACTCTCTGAGTGAAGGGAAACATCAGCCCCACTCCACAGCCCATATGGACAGCACACTTCGAGGTTACAGCCACCCTACACCCATCCAACACTTAAGACCTTAATGAGGAGAAGAGGTCGGATGCACAATTAGCATCCACGTGAGGATGGACAAAGGAGGCGCAGAGACAACGCGACGCTCTGGATGACACTTGGACACATTTCCCGAGGCACAGAGCCCGAAGCCAACCTTAATCTTCCTCAAATTAAGGAAGATATATGTATCACTTCATCACCCTCAAGGCGAACACCTCAGGAAACGAGCTCCCCCCACAGCAGGCTGTGCTGGAAGGGCTGTGTGCTGAGTGAGCTCCGAGCTCCCTTGATTTCATCAGGGTTCACTCAGGCGAACATTATTTCTAGATTGCCTTTGGTACTTACTACTATTTCAACACTGGATCTGACCTGGTCGTGGTGTGAGCTGTAAGCTGAGTGTTCCTCCAAGGTTACGGCTGCGAGAAGGAGCGGGACGGTCAGTCAGACATTTTTCTGTCGCAGGGTGTAATTCTATGCAATGCAATTTATTAATTGTTCTCCCAGTAGCTTTGAAACACCGTGTATTGCCTTGGATAGGAGTGACACGGAGGACATGGGAACAGCATCCCAATGGGGTGGAAAATTCATACTGCATACTGCAGCCTACGCTGAGAGTGGGGGTAATTAAAGGTATTTTACCCCAGTGCACAGCAGACACTGAGCAAATAGAGATGAACGCAATGCTCAGAGTCAGTGCTCTGAAAGCACAGCTTCTAAATTCACAACTGTACACACCAACCTGTCATGAGTTTGCAAAGAGCAGGAGACCGAGCATCCCCGGACACGTTGCAATCTCTGCTTCTAAATCCACATTCCCAAAATATCTGGGGTTCCTGCAAACTCTGGATTCCTTAAAAACAAATAAACAGAAAGCCACAACACCGTGGAAGGAAGCACATTTTGCATTAGCATCGCAGCCTCATTTTTCCTGGTACCCTCTTCTGAATTTGTCTTTGGAAGAGCCTGGCAGTCGATGTTTTAAATTCAGCCACATCAGCATTGATTTACTGCGGCGGTGAACAGCTATGTATTAAAAAAAAAGGGAACTCTGTCATGATTCAAGTTGCCATCCCTTCTCAGTTTAAGAGCCTTTAATTTCATTACCTTGCTCTCTCTAGCTGGGACAGAAGGAAAAGCAGAAAACCGAGCAGCATTCTCTTTCCTTCTATTTTTCTACTGCTTTTCAGCTCATTCATCCTCACAGCACCAGCAAAGGGCCACGATCATTCCTGCTTCTGCAGGGCCTCAGCTACTAATATCATCCAACAGCGCTCTCCCCTTCTGTTCTGCATTACAATTCAAAGCTCAGCCTCTGCACTGACAACTTGTTTGCGGCAATTCCACATGCTGTTAAGTAAACTGAGTAGATAACTCAGTTAGAGAGGAGGTTCAGGCAAGGCTTGTGCTGGCAAAGAAAAATCCTTCAGGTTCAGGAAGGCTGGAGAGAAACCCAGGGATGGAACCCAACATCAGTGTGCGTGGCTACGAGCTGACCTATTGTGATGGTTTGCACGGTGCTCCATCCAACATTCAAGAGCTTAATGTAGAAAAGAGGCAGGATGCAGAACTAGCATCCATGGGAGGATGGATGACTGAGGCACAGAGGCAGTGTGGCATTCTAACTGACACACAAACACGTTTCCCAAGGACATCAGTCCCCTGTGTGGTCCATGTGGTCCGAACATCACCAGCTCCAACGTGCTTTGTAGCAGGATCTCAGCTCTTGGCTCTGTGGCTGCTTTCAAGTGAATTTCAAGTTGCCCAGAGGGGCTGTGGATGCCCCATCCATGGAGACACCCAAGATCAGGTTGGACGGGGCTGTGAGCACCTGATGGAGGTGTGGGTATCCCTGTTCACTGCAGGGGAGTTGGACCAGATGGCCTTTGAAGGCCCCTTCCAACTCAAACCATTCTGTTTTGATATGTGGTGATTTTGATATGTTGAAAAGGACCACAACGACCATCTAGTTTCAACCCCCTGCTATATGCAGGGTTGCCACGCACCAGGTCAGTCTGCCCATAGCCACATCCAGCCTGGCCTTGAATGCCTCCAGGGATGGGGCATCCACAGCCTCCCTGGGCTTCAGCCCCATCTAACTCAGGCCCTTTCCACCTGCGCAGTCTAACAAAGCATTTCAAAACACATCATGAACTTGTTTACAAAAACTAATCTTGTTATAATGGCCTCTTCTGCCAAGCCCACGTTGCTATGATTTCATACCCAACATTTTTTGTCCATACAGATGTCTTAAATTTTCTTCCGAGTTTATTTATTGATCACAAAACACTGATAGGATGTCTTGGAGATAACTCCAGACTAAAAACAATTAACCCAGTGTTGAACTTCAGCTCCAAAACGAATGGGCACATAACCACGTGTCTGCCTGGATGTGACATTTTCTCAGCCGTTCACAATATTGCTTCAAGTACTGACCTTCCAAAACTTGAAGGGATCATATAAACAGGAGAGGGAATGGCTGTTTATGAGGGTGGATAGCGATAGGACAAGGGGAATGGTTTTAAACTGAGACAGGGGAGGTTTAGGTTGGATATTTTTTCACACAGAGGGTGGTGAGGCACTGGAACAGGTTGCCCAAGGAGGTTGTGGATGCCCCATCCCTGCAGGCATTCAAGGCCAGGCTGGATGTGGCTCTGGGCAGCCTGGGCTGCTGGTTGGTGACCCTGCACACAGCAGGGGGTTGGAACTGGATGATCATTGTGGTCCTTTTCAACCCAGGTCATTCTATGATACCCCGTGGTTAATAATGAATGGGGATTGCTCCTCAGCAATCCTTTGCTTTGATAAGCCATCGAAGTGGAAGTGCCATCGTCTGACCCAACTGAAGACGTCGGGGCTGACCCCGCGCATCGCCTGCTTTGAGGTCCCAGATCTTCCACGTGACAACTCCCAGTTGTCACCTTCACCTCACCCCCTCCAAACCTCTGAAGTATAAATTGCTTTCGTGGCAGAAATGGAAACTCAATCATTAAAATGAGATAACAGAGCAAACTCACAGCTGGGGATGGGGACCACTCAACCCAAAGTCGAGAGCAATTCTGTTAGGATGGAAAGCTGTCATCGAATCGATGGCACGTGCAACCTATTACACTGCTGTTGGCTATAAGCTCCCAGGCTTAGCAAGCAGCCCTTACACAGGCACAGGTTGGGCTGCTGCTGGGAATACTGATACAATATGATCTGCTAAGCTCTTCAAGCTGGGCTGACATTTCAGGTGACCAGCGAAGGGTGGAAGTGTTCAATTTAGGACACTTTCCGGTACAATCGCAGCAATGGTTGATCTAATAGATAAGTTACACTCACCAGCATACTTGTGGAGCTATTTTTTTTTCTTCCTCTTCTGCTATCTGTTAGGACAAAGGGGCCTTTATGATGTTTTTAGCAAGCCTGTTTATTTTGTACATATTATGGCTGATCTGCTGCTGAAATATCAACCATTTCCCTCCCCAGAGAGGTACCCAAAGGAGCAGCAAGTAATCAACCTTAAACAAAAAGACCATCTAAATATACAAAAAGAGGAGAACAATAGCAGCATTAATTATAAAACAGGCAGGCTGCCTTCCAAGGGGAATTCATATGCACTGCATTTGTTTATGCACAATTTATTTCTCTTTCTGGGGTTGAGCAGAGCTCCGTGAGCGGCGCATTACTGCATGGGGAGGATCAGGAAGAGAGAGAGGTGCCCAACAAACTGCACCCAACAGCGGCCAAGAGCAGCAGGAGGACCAAAGCCACAGAAGGAGGTGGGTTTTTCTTCCTGTTGGATTGTTTCAAGCACCAAATAACAAAGGCGTGCCTGGGTCCCACAAGAAAAGGGGAACTTGCTAAAATCTTATTTATCGCTCTCACAGGACCAGCTTGACTCCTCTCCTGCTGCTGGCCCAGCAGCCTTGGAAAAATCCCTGGATTATGCTGCAGCTGATGCTGCAATGGGAGCTGAGGGCTAAGCAACTTGCACACCATCCCAGTGCTTTAATCATTCCCAAACAAACCAGTAAAGGAGGATTTTTCATTTAATTCATCCAAAGAGGAGGCAGTTAAAGGCAGCATTTGTGCTGTAACAAGGTATTACAGCACTCTGCAGTTGCTGTCATTCCTGCCCATGAGCGCTGGTCCCCATGGAGAGCACAGGGTGCAAACGCAGAGAGCAAGGAGATGGCACTTTGTTCCTCTTTAGCAAAACAAGACAGGGAGAAAAGCAGATTCCTGGAGACACGTGGAGTCATCCTGCATCGTCCTCAGCTGAGGTAATGCATCCAGTTTTGGAGCCCGCGATGCACGAGGGATGGGGATCAACTGGAGAGCATTCAGGGGGACAGCAGAGGGAATGATCAGATGTAGAAAACACAGCACGTGAGGATTTGGCACTGATCAGCCTCACGGAGGAGAGGAAGGGAGACAGCAGCTGTTACAAATGCAAAGATCAGCTGCACAGACACAGAGGATAAGTAGACCCACTCCACTCAGGACCAGGGAACAACACACTTACATTAAATCAGAGGACACTGGTGCACAATGGAAGAACTGTAGAACGGTCAGGTTGGAAGGGACCTTAAAGATCATCCAGATCCAACCCCTGCTATGGGCTGGCTGCTCCCTACCAGAACAGGCTGCTGACACTCCCCCCTGTGCCCACTGCCACCCCTCTGTTGTTGTAGCCCGTTGTACTGTTGGCCTTCTGGGCTGTAAGAGCACATTGCTGGCTCATGTCCAGCTTCTCATCCATCGGGACCCCAGGGCTGTACCCAGTGAATTCCTTCAGCCTGTACACACATCTGGGATCACCTTGACCCAAGTGCGGCACCTTGCCTTTGGCCTTGTTGAGGTTCACATGGTCCCACTTCTTGAGCCTGCCCAGGTCTGTCTGGATGGTGTCCCTTCCTTCTGTTGTATCAACTGCACCACTCAGCTTGGTGCCATCAGCAAATTGCTGAGGGTGCACTTGACCCCATAATCTGTGTCACTGATAAAGATGTTACTGAGCACTGGTCCCAAGATGGATGCCTGAGGGACACCACTTGTCACCAGCCTCCCCCTGGACATAGAGCCATTGACAACAATCCTCTGGCTATGACCATCCAATCAACTCTTTATTCACTGAATAGTCCACCCTTGAAATCCGTATCTCTCCAACACAGAGATAACAGGCCTTCCACAAGTCCAGACAGATGACATCAGTTTCCCTTCCTGTTGACCACTGAAGCCATCGTTCCATCATAGAAGGCCACCAGATTGGTCAGGCACGATCTGCTCTTGGTGAAGCCGTGCTGAACCTCATGATGTTCCCATGGGTCCATTCTTTGAGCCTGCCGAGGTCCCCCTGGATGGCCCTTCCTTCTATTGTATCAACCATGATGAGGTGAGAAGGCTTCTTCAAATTTTCTTTTCTTCAAGCAGAGTGGATGCATGTGTCACTCAGGGCTTACAGAGCAAAGTTTTGCTGTGGGGACCTGCAGGGTGACCCCTATGAAAAGAACCCAGAGCTGCCCCGTGTTGGATAAGGCCAACAGCAGCCTTGGCACCGCTCCCCTGCTGAACGTGCAACGCTTCAGGCTTGTTTCAACTCCGAATGACCTCACCTGCTTCTTTCTTTCTTTCTTTCTTTCTTTCTTTTTTTTTTCTTTTCTTTTCCCTTTTGTCTATCTGGAGTAAATTTCTGTCAACAAAGCTGAAAGGCCAAGTAGAGTTCATGGTAACAATTCACATTTCTTAGCAGGTTGCCCAGAACTAAACCTTAACCTTAAACAAGAAGTGTTCCTGGGATTACACAGTAGCTTCAAGAAATGGAGAAAAATAAATCCACCACCTTCCTAGCATTGAAACTAATAGTACATCACTGCCTGCTGGACTGATTTCTGCAAGCTACAGCCATAACTCAGCGAGCCTGGAGCACCTCATCTGTCAGATATTTATGTGGTGCTTAATTGCACGAACAAAAGACGTAGAGCATCTTCTGCTGGTTGCCGGCCAGTGTAAAATGAGTGCAAAGTCACGCTCCTTGAATTGCAGCCTCCACTGCTAATCTTACACAACCTGCAAAGGGATTAGCCCCTTTCCATGGCCAGTCGGAGTCGCAGCAAGTTGTTTGCCATCCCGCTGTCCGCATTCATGCCTTACATGGAAGATTTCTGTCTTTAGTGATGCCAGTAAGGGCAGGTTAAATTGATTTTAGAAAGCATGGTAAAGCCAAATGTTATCCTCTGCAAACAGCGAGGCGGTCCTGATCCTGTTACCTGTAACCGTAAGTCACAAAACCCCATTGAGATAGGAAATTATTAATCTGCGGTTGCACAATGGCTGGCATTAAGGTAGGCTCAAAGCTCCTTTCAAAACCAGTAATAAATGGCCAACAGAAACGCACTCGCTTCCTGGTGGCCACACACTGGCAGCTCCCGCCCCGTCGCCTTTGACAGGCTGACATGACAGGCCCTACAATATCTGTTTGCCTCCTTTCAAGGGCTTTCTTTTGACAAGCGATGGTGAATAGTGAGCAAAACGGCCGTTGGAAGGCTCGCGGCAGGCTCGAGCCTGTGGCTATTGTCGTGCACTGCCACATTGTGCTGTGTTTCTTCTCCTTTTTCCCAGCGAAGGGAGATGGAACAGCACGAGGCCACTCCTATGGCAGAGGGTTTTAACACAGGCACAGAGCAAATCCAGCGAAGGATGGGTGCAGGACACCAAGCAAGCTGCTGCAGCTCACTGACCTCTGCTAAGCAATCACCTACTGGTGGTGATGGGTTGGACTGGATGCTCTTAGTGGCCTTTTCCAACCTTAATGATTCTATGCTGAATGCTAATTGATCTCAGCCATCCACCACTGGATAGGCAGCTCTGCCCCCTCATCTTTGCTGGTGCAATTGGATTTTGAGGCACAACTTGGCTGGATGTGGCTCGGGGCAGCCTGGTCTGGTGGTTGGCAACCCTGCCCATGGCACTGGGGTAGAATCTAGATGATCTTTGAGGTCCTCTTCAGCCCAGGCCACTCTATGATTCTATAAACTTCAGCTGCAGTGACAGGATAAGGCTCTCAGACACCTGACAACCTTCCTGCACTGCTTGCTGTCTGGGTAGCACTGGTTTTGGGGAAAAATGAATTACAATAGTAATGCAGAAGGTTATTAATATCATAACATATGGGAGGCAAGCACACGTGAAGCCAAACTTTTATATAGTCTAAACAGCTGTAATGCTCCGAAGTTATAAATCATCCAAAAATGGAATAAAAATGTTCAATATATATTTATATATTTCAAAAAAAAATCACCTGTGCTCAATTACATAACCAACTCCATCAAGGAATGCCACTGAGAGCACAACCTCCAGGCTGGATGTGGCTCTGGGCAGCCTGGACTGGTGGTTGGCGACCCTGCACATAGCAGGGGGTTGGAACTAGATGAGCATGGGGGTCCTTTTCAACCCAGGCCATTCTATGATTCTATGATCTGCCAAGTTCTAAAAATTCATCAGAGAGAGAAGCAGATTCCTGAATAATTAACTGAAGCTTATGGGCGACAGCTTTGTCTTTCTTGGTTACCCTTAATGGACCCCTTAGACGTTATTCAAAGACAAAAACCCACAGGTTTAGGATCTCCAGAACGAGCACTACTGTCTTTGTGCAAGCTCAGCTTGGTGACCCAGCGCTCACTCGCTCCCACCAATGGGAAATTCAGCCCTGCAACAACCGAGAGCTTATCAGGAGCATCACCTTCTATTAAGACAGTGCTGTTCATCCAAAGATTGAAAAGCATTTTGAAACATGGCAATTTTTCGGCTCGCAATGTGTTCTTTCTTTCTTTCTTTCACGTGGAAACTGAGACGGGGATTTGGCTGAAGATCGCTATGTGAGTTGTTGTTCAAAACACGCCATTCACGAGCACAATTGCACAGAGAAAAGAGTGGCTGAGCTTATTTTCTGAAGAGGAGGCTAAGAAACTTCCATTATTATCTCCTCACCATCCCAGGACTCACCAGAAATGACATAACCGCCCGCTGTCTCAGATTTCTGCCCACGTTATTCCATTACCTCTCCCATCCCATTAGTATCAAAACGCTTTGCAAACACTGAGCCAGTGGGCCTGAACGTCCACGAGAGCTGTTCCCATTCCTAAGAGCATTTCTGCCCCTAGAAAACTGCACCCAGGAGTTCCTGGCTCCCTGTCCTCCCTGGGCATCTCTCACCTCCCATGGCTGCTGGTGCCGAGGGCAGCGCGGCTATAATTGATATCATGTGCTCATTGGGTTTGCTGAGTTCGAGTGCACGCATGGCAGAAAACCTATCTGGAAAAATGAAATAATTAAAAACAATAAAAAAAATCACATTTTCCTTCCCTGCTCAGGAGCAGCAGTACAACCCAGTGTACGTACACTGTTAGACACCGTTTAAATATAGCATCTAACTATGAAAACATGAATAATTGCGGTGCTTAAAGCGTCTGGCTAATCTTCAGCAGAACTGCAATCAATCAACTGATGTCAGACTGGGAAGCATTTCTCAGTTTCATACACAAAACCTTTCTTCACATTCAAACTATATCCACTTTCAGCGCTTGGGCTGCCTTCCCCGTGTGATATTAATGGAAGCACTCCTGGCATGAAGAGGCACTGGTCGGAATTGATTTTCTAAATCTAAATAAGAAAACCAAAAAACTTTTGTCCCCGTTCATTGCAGGGGAGTTGGACTGATGGCCCTGAGAGGTCCCTTCCGACTCTAAGCATCCTGTGGTTCTACGATTCTATGAAAGCTGAGCCCCAAAAGGCTGCGAGCAGTTGGTGCCAGCTCTTCCTTGTCTGGAAGCTCGGCATGGAAACCACCTCTGCTCCCACCCAGCTCCTTTAGCAAGCCAACTGATATTTCCTACCTGCTGCTCATTGGATGGTGAATTACCAACCTGTGCCACTGCCTCACCACTCCTATTGTAAAGAACTTTTTCCTCATATGCAGTGTAAGGAACTCCATTCAATTAATCTGAGCTCCCACCGATCAGGATTCCATGTAATTATGTTCTGAGCACAGTCATTCACATGAGATCGACCAAAGCTGTATGAACAAGACCAGGAGAGCCACGTCCACTCTCCTCTGGACAGGTTGCCCAGAGAGGTGATGGATGCCCCATCCGTGGAGACATTCAGGTCAGGCTGGACAGGGCTCTGAGCACCCAGTGGAGCTGAGGGTGTCCCCGTTCATTGTGGGGCAGCTGGACCTTCTAAGGTCCCTTTCGACTCAGACCATTCTGCCTTTCTTCCTTTCCAGGAGCTTGCTGGAGATGAGGTCTACCTGCTGGAACAGGCTCCACGCCTGGGTGAAGCTCACCAGTTCTTACAGCTTTTGAGCTAGGATTATTTTTCCCACTTCAGTATGCTGAAGACAGAAGGGTCCTGTCACCATTTACCATATTAAACAAGAAAACCTCAGAGCTGGCAGCAGTAGAAGCACTAATTATTCTGGTTGCTGGCATCAGACTGTTACGGAGGCCAGACTTCATCTCAAAATCTCTGCCTGATAAAGCTGAGTGTTCCTGAGCTGTCAAAACCTCTCGGTTGGTTTGAACCTGATCTGATCAGATCCCACAGCAATTCAGAGCAGACACGAGCAAGCACAACCCGCTCTGTTATGCATTTCTTACTGCTTCTTTCTTCCCATCTCTCACGGAGAGGCAGACCCCAAGCAGCAAACTACTGACAAGCGAGGTGATGGATGCAACACGAGCCCTCTGAGCTGACATCTCAAAACAAGAACACAGCATTCATCACAATTAAATAGTGCTAATATTAATAGCTGGAGGTGCACGAGGCGAGGTGGTGGTATCTGAAACCATGCAAAACCCCCCTCAGGACCATAGAATCATAGAATGGCCTGGGTTGAAAAGGACCACAATGATCATCTAGTTTCAACCCCCTGCTGTGTGCAGGCTCGCCAAGCACCAGACCAGGCTGCCCAGAGCCACATCCAGCCTGGATAAAGATATGGATATGGATATGGAAAGTCTCGATACAATCTGGTGAGAAATAGTTGCATTTTGTATCAGTTGCAGTCTGAGCACAAAGGTGGAGTTAATAGATATATTGTTAAATACTGAACACTTGCTTAGAAGTGTAAAAACTGCCGTTCCTTGGAAGCACAGCCCCCCTCTCTCAGGTCAACCTCCTTGGTTCCCTCTGCCCCAGCGCTTGCCACCCCCTCCTGTTTTTCCCAGCTCAGCTCTCTGGCTTGGATCATTTCAGCATCAGTGAGCACCTTCCCCACTGCCAGCACTGAGGTAAGAAATTCCCATCTCAAGATGCTCGCTGTCACTTCCATCCCACAGCTCACTACGTGCTGACTGCGCTGCCTGCGCACGTGAGCTGCAGCCCAGATGAATTGTCACTTGGGTCATCTCAGGAAATAAAGTGAAATAAGAGATGCCCCCCAAAGCTTTCTGTTTATTGTTATTGTGCTGAGCTGGTTGGAGAGCTATTTGCCAACCCAGCTTGTATATATCCTAGCGTTCTGTCCTTGCTCTTATGACCACCAAAAGAAAATAATTGCCTGGCCCCAAATGATGCCTCACTACTTCTCTCTTAATTTTGCACGTTTTCAAGCTGTATTAACAGATGAGGGAAGCATGGTAGCAGTGAGACTGGGAAGAAATGCACTGTGCAGAGCTCACTGCTCAGTTTGCACATCACCACATGCAAGCTTGGGATATCAGCTTCTCTTCTGGTCTGATTTAAACGACTGCTGCAACACTCTGACCACCAAACGCTGGCAGTAGGAAGGAGCCCACCATGCAGAAATAACCCCAGTGGGACCCTGCCATGTTCCATGCATGGCCACTGTGTGCTGCTACAAAGGTGTTGCTGCTCTAACAGTTGATATTCTCAAATAGAAAACCACAAGGCAAGCTTACAAATTAGGACGGGTTACCACTCCAGTGCACAGCAGGATCATTTCCCTATGGGCTTCACCTCTCAGCTAAGTCCCCAAAGGCCCTTGTGAGATGTTTGGCAATGGGAGCTCTGAAGATGAGCTTTGTGCCCATCCTAACAGCTGGAAGACCTTTGAGGTGGGGTTTTTTGGTGGTTTCAGAGATCTCTGGCTTCCTCACCTCCCTCACCTGAACATCCATTAGTTCTCCAAACCTGTGAAACTCCTGTTTCAAGAGGACAGCACTGAAGATGTTACACACTGCTCAAATTTCTCATCATCCTTCAAGGTGAATGAAGTAAGGAGCCTCCACAGAAGTAAGGAGAAATGCAAATGCCTCTGGAACACAGTCCTGAATTTGCAGGTCACTCCAGGCTGACATCACAATTCCCCTGCGTTGTATACCATCGGTTTGATGTGCCCCAAGGCCCTAATTGCCACCAATTCTTTGCCAATATTCCAGGAGGAGGAATATCCTCTCACCTTATCATTATACAACCTAATATGTGGGAGCTCCAGATAGGTGGTTTAAGGGACATCTGCTCTGCTGGGGCACTTTCTCCTGCAACTGCCACATAACAGCTCTCCCTGTAGAAGCTTTGCTGCGTACACAACACACAGACAGGTTCTGGAACCTCACAAAGAGCTGCTGAGTAGGGTCTAAGTGTTCCAATTCCCATTTAGCACCCCAGGTGGGTGTTGGTTCCCTAGACTCAGGGAGCCAATGCTTCCCATGTTGTCATTCCAAACTGCCTCCCAGAGAACTTGAGGTTAGCCTTTGAAAGATCTTCAAGCACAACAAATGTGAGAAAACAAAGGCAGAATGGCAGCAAACAAGCTGCAAATGCCAGGTCTGGTTCATCCCACCACTGACAATGGGATGCTGAAAGCCATTTGCCCAATTGTCAGGGTCAGTAGGCATCTGCAACCAGGGATAGCAGAAGGACAGCACTGAGGGGACGTGGTAACATGCTGCAAGAAATGTCTGACACACACAGCCTGCTCATTGGGCACTAATTAGCAGGAGCACCAAGAGTACTGCTCCCTGAGGTAGCTGCAGAAGAGCTGAACCTTTAGCTGACAGATCTGTGGATACAGGGCACGAATGGGGGAAGCATGCTCAGGAAAGCTGGTGCAGAGCTGCTCACACCAAATTAGTAAGAAGCCAGCAGCAAAAAGGCTTTGACAGTAAGAGGCATTTGGAAAACTTTGTTTCTGGGTAAATTTCCACCCCGTAAACACTGCGGGAGTTCGATCACAGCTCAGAATTCTTCTGCTTTCTGTTATAACTTATTTCTTGTTCTGCTGCCAGCTTGCATAAGCAAGGCAGCACGGTTCCATCGGCAGAGCAAGGAAGGAGGGATGTGTAGGTACAGTTCCTCCAGGAGCCGCTTTGCTGCACCGCAGACAGCATCAGCTCCACTCCCAGGAGGGCAGAGCCGGGCTCCTGCTCTCTGAGCACCCCGAAATCTTCCCATAAAGGTGTCAGAAATATCCTCTGAGCCCAATGCAAAAAGAGGACGCAATAAATTGAAGACATGAGTATTTAGGATGGTGCCAAAAAAGCATCCAAAAACCCAAAACGTGGAGCTCAGCAGCCAGCCCATGTTTGCTGATGGGTGCCCTTCCTATCCCACTGAGCTCCAGTGTGAGCAGCACAGCCTTTCCTTCAGCTGCTCCTGCAAGGCATCCCATGCCAAAACAGAACGTTCCCCAAATTTGCTGGATGAGAGCATGTTAACCGGCCCATCTTTCAAGACTCTCCCATTCTCCTAATTTACTGATGAAAGGATTCCTCACTGGTTAGGCAATATTCCTCTGGATGAAAGCCTGGCCACGTTTCTCTTCTTTCTCCCACCCTCTGTAACGTACACTCGTCTCTAATGGCCCCCCGATGAAAAATTCACTGCCAGTTGTGCTGCTGATGGATCGTGTTGCTTTTTACCTGTTCAGATTCATCAGGTTACAGCTCCTGCCAACAAAGCACGGCCTCACACCTCAACTCTAGGACCCACATCCAATATCCGAGTTTGACAAATGTATGGTGATGCTTGAAACCAACCCCGCGAGCCCTCAGTTGAGTTCAACTCCACTGAGTTGGGTTAGAATCATAGAATCTTAGAATGGCCTGGGTTGAAAAGGACCACAATGATCATCCAGTTCCAACCCCCTGCTATGTGCAGGGTCGTCAACCAGCAGCCCAGGCTGCCCAGAGCCACATTCAGCCTGACCTTGAATGCCTGCAGGGATGGGGCATCCACAGCCTCCTTGTGCAGCCTGTTCCAATGGGTTAGCCGTTCTTCCAGATGAAAAGAAACCTTTTTTGCACACATTAATGGCAGTGGGAATTGGGGTGCAGGAGTTGGTCGGGGCGCTTCCCAAGTGCCCCACTAAAACCAGCACAGTGCTTTGCCCTTTGATGGGTAAGGCTTTCTGGAGGTTTAATTTGTGCTTATAATGGCTGGGATGGAAATACTTCTAATTACACTGCAAATTCCATACACAATTAGGCTAAGTTTATCACTAGAAGTAACTCACCACAGGACAAGGTTTGTTTTTCTTTTGCAGCTCAAACCCAGCTTAGCAGCCCATAGGATTTTACTGCGTGGGAGCAAATCCTGATTGAGCCATCCGAGTGCTTCCACAGCCAACTCAAGCCTTCCACCAACAGAGCTTGGGTCGAGGGTAAATCCACCCAAGAAAGATGTTTTACAAGATGGAGAACACCTTTACATACACACAAAAGACATTTCAAGAACCATGGAGATGTGGCACTGAGGATGGTGGTCAGTGAGCATGGTGGGATGGCTTGGGGTTGGGCTTGGGGATCTTGGAGCTCCTTCCCAACCTTTATGATTCTGCATCTCTATGATTTTAGCTGTTCTAAAAGATGGCTCTGCAGCACTGGCTATAATTGCAGATCACACGACCGATGCCGTAGGGTGCTGTGTGTTCTGAATCACTAATTCAAAACAGGGATGTCCTGGTGCTGAGCTGGATGGCGTGAAGGAAATGACCGATCTGCCACAAATTCCATCTTTTATTTCAGCGACCAGCTTTGCTAAAACCAGAGCTGTTGCTCAACTTTTTATTTCTGGCTTAATCTTCACCCGGCTACCAAATTCTAGTGAAGTGAGGTAAGGTTTCAGCTGTGGGAAACGCAGGTAACTTCTGCAGCCAAATTCCTTAGAGGTGCAGTTTCCACCAGCTTAACTGTATTGTCACTCATCGTGAATGTCATGGAGATAATTAAAACAAACTTCTGCAAATTGCAGCACTGAAACAAACTGAAGGCATCTGAAAATGCAGCCATTTTAACTCATTACATTTTCAAGAAAATTCAAAGACCAATGGAAGCATCATGGGCAATCAGTTTCTATTTTCAGAAATGGCCCAAACTGCAACAAAACCAGCAAGAAAAGAGATGCTAAGAGCTAAGAAACACAATTCAAGCTTTGGATTTTCATCACCAGAAGCTTAGCTCCCATGAAAGAAAACCATGACCTTCTTCAAGGTTGGTGACCCTACACATAGAATGGAGGTTGAAACTGGATGATCATTACGGTCCTTTTCAACCCAGGCCATTCTATGATTCTATGATTGAGCAACTATTGGAGCAATGCTAAACTTGCAGTTCTTTGCCCACAAGAGAAAAAAAAAAAACAAACTCACACATTTCTCAACTTTTCTACACTTATCATGAAATTAAAACCTGGTTGGTCAAAGACTCACTGTGCCATTTTGCCATCATTGCACTTAGCAGTGTTTCTAACTAAGGGTTACAACCAACTTACAAACTCATTAGGTAGAAAATGCTCTTTTGATGACCGTGGAAAAACCAAGGGCAGAAGTTGCCTGATATCACCCAGATCTACAGGCAAAGCACTGCCTCAAGCCTCCCACCTCCAAACTTTATACATGGAAATCCCCCTCCGTCCTTCTTCCATTGATCCCAGATGAAACTCTTACAACACGGCCAAAGACGGTTCCTCCAATGCTTTTGTTGGTTGGACATCAGCATGTCCTGGGGCTGCTGTGGGTCACACCTTGGGAATTAAGCCAAAATGCTGTTTGTTTTCTGTAAATTGCATCTTCTCTTAATTTGCCCTGAGCTGCCCAGAAGTCGTTCATTCCCGACGACCAGGATTCCCTGCAGAAGGCGATATTCTCAGCAAAGCAAAGCTCTCCAGCAATGAAAGGAATGCGTGCGGACCGACTGGCAAAGAACTACTGACTTCAAATAAAGGCCCTAACATCTGGCTTAGCTTAGCCTTGAGCTACAACCAAACCACAGTCTCCTCAACTCCACTGGCACCGTGCTTGTGAAAAATCACACAGCTATGAGATGACAGTTCGGAGTCGCAGCGGCAGTGAGTAAATATCATTTGATTAGGTGTGAAGTAAAACCGTCTTCGCTGAAACACAATTGATGATACATAGCTCCGACCCCCTGGGAACACTGTCCTGTCGGATAACCAGATGGCTTAAGCAAAGGTGTAGGTATTTAACCCTCCAAGAGCAACAGGCAAGCTGAGAGGTGTTGGAAGAACACAGGGAATCAGCAGGGAGAACCAAGAGTTCTCCGCTGTCAGCCACAAAAACAGCAACTTGTTCTCTGCTTTTGTTACCATTCTTTTTACGGTCTTTTTTTAGTAATTCCATAAGAAAAAAAAGTACATGAAGCAGCACCTGCAGGTCACCCTAGCATCCATGCCTTTGGAAGCATGTTTGTGATTCGGATTGTAGCTCCCTGGGCATCAGAGGACAACAAGGGCACCAAGACCACCAGAAGCATAAGAATGAAGGAGAGGTTCAGGCTGGATATTAGGAAACATTTCTTCCCAGACAGAGTGGTCAGGCACTGGCACAGCCACACAGCCACCACAGGGAGTGGTGGGGGCACCATTCCTGGAGGTGTTCCAGAACCATGGAGATGTGGCATTGAGGGATGTGGTCAGTGGGCATGGTGGGATGTCATGCAAAGTAGCACTTTGAGGGGTGGGCTGGGGTCTGTACTCAACAATTGCTCTCCTATGGGCTCTTGGCTGTGGGAAGAAGGGATGAAGCCCTCTGGGTTGGCAGAGCTTGCCCTTGGTGTCACAGTGCCTAAGGGTAGGCTGCTCAGAGCAGGGCTGCAGCTTGGCACTAGTGAAAGGTGAAAAATCAGCAGCACAAGGAGCTGAAATCCTCTGCAAAACCACCAAGAAGGAGAGCACAAAGCAGCAAGAACCCAACCTGTCTGACATGGGAATCACAGAACCGTTAAGGTTGTGAAAGACCTCCACAATCCCCAACCCATCCCACCATGCCCACGGACCACGTCCCTCAGTGCCACATCTCCATGCTCCTTGAATACCTCCAGGGACAGTGAGCCCACCACGACCTGGGCAGCTGTGCCAATGTCTGAACCCTCTTTCTGAAAAGAAATGTTTCCTAATTTCCAACCTGAACCATACCCATGGTACATTCCAGCATCACCGATGGAAGACAGATTCGAGCCACCTCCCAGCTCTCAAACACTTGATTTCATCAGAAGACCACACTGCAGCCCTATCACTTACACACACACACACCAAAAAAATCATTTTAGAACAACCTACTTCAGAAAGCAAATCTCGTTTGTGCATGACTGCAGTCTGTACCGTGGGGCCATTTTGAGGAGCAGAAGCAGTAGCTGGGTGCACTCGAGTGTTTTGACAAATTCATGCAATGCAGGCTGCAGCCATCTCAATGGTTACAGGGACAGCCACAGACATGTCCAATAACTTGCAAAACACAGCTGAGACAGACAGCGGAAAATATATGAACAGAAATCCAAATAAAAGGGATGGAATTAACAAGAGCTGTGCTGAATTTCAGGGCTCCATCGCTGAGCTCATTGCCGCAGCCAGCCTCCAGCCACCATCTGCATGTTTTCCATTTAGGCTGAGCTGACAGGAGCAGGAATGGTGTCTTTTCTACTCTTTGCAAACCACCTATCACACTTCTGGTGAAAGAAAGACTGTTAGTTATTGACCACAAACAGCTGAATCCACCCTCCTCCACACTAAACTTAACAGCGTGTTTTTAAAGAGGAACTTCAGACCCGGTACGTTTGCGCAAAGGACAGCTTCCTTGCCAGAAAGGGAATAAAAACTAATTGTTCTTTGTTTTTTGTTTTTTTTTTTTCCCTATTAAAATTTGTCTTTTTCTCAATATTCACCTAATTCAAAGGTTTCTATGGGGGAGATCAGGAAACTGAGGCATGGGGATGCATGGCCATGACCACGTCCCAGCACACGTGGGGAGCAGAGTGCACCCCTACGCCGGTCCCCACCAGCTCCCCTCTCCGACCCCAGCAGCCTGGATCCCATTAGTGGCTTTGGCAGAGCCTTTGGGCCAGCACTTTGCTCATGTGTGCAGCTCCAACAGTGGGGACTTTCCTTGTGCCGTGATTCAGCCTCCAGCCCCGCCAAGCGGGAAGAGCTCCCATAAGGGGCTGATGGGGAACTGGTCACAGAGGAGAAGAGTTTCGGGAACCTTTGAGGAACAGGTGCCAGGAGATGGGAGGCCCCTGTTTTGGAAATGTCATCATTTGTAATAACAGCAGCAAAACTCAAGTTTTTAGACCTGTGAAACTTGCAGAGGTTCAACCCGAAACGCAGCGATGCTCAGCCTGAAACAAGGACTGCAATGCTTTACCAAATCTTTACACAAACTCTCAAAACAACCTAAAAACCAAAGGGCAGATGAATGCCATCCCCCAACAAATGGGGTGTGAGAAAGACAGAGTAGTAGGGAAAGGAGATCTGAGCAGAGAGGAAAGATAAAAAGGCAAACCAGCTAATGTGTATATCCACATGGACACACAGAGAAAAGCATCGGAGATGCTGCCAAGAACAGGGACAACAGGGACAAAAACCAGTGCCTCTCACAGCCCCAACCTTCTCAGGAAGCACAGTTAAGTGCAGTTATGAGAGCTCGCCAAGAATGTAGTTACTCCATAGGGACCAAATCCTGCTCAAACCTTTAGCAAACTCCTAGCTGATTTCATCTGAAGAACACCCAACTTGGTTGCCCATTCAGGCTCTCTGTTCTTGAGGAAAGACTTGACGTCTACCATCAATCTTATTCCCTACCACCAAATCCAATCCAGGCTTCCTCAGGATGCTAAAAATGAGAAAATGTTCATTGAAAACTTCTTCCTGTCCAACAGCTAAAAGGGTCTGGGGTTGCCACATCCATGCTGGGGTCTCATGTGCGTTCCACTGCAGGAGGAGAGGTTTCCATTTTGATTCAATGAGTACAGAAGGACTTACTTAAAAGAAAACCAAACCGTATTACGTAAGCTCTGCCAGCACCACACAAAAAATAAAAATGAGCTTTCCAACCTTGGAATCTAATCAGTTTTTTATTTGTAGGTCAAGTTGTGGAAACACTTTGTACATATCAGAGAAAGCAGCCTTTAAGGACTTGTCCAACTGGGGTTGGACTGGATGATCTCCAGAGGTCCTCTTTGAGTGATTCTGTGTAATGGGACATCAGGAGTTTCAAAGCTTTAAATTCCAAAGTCACCTTCTGCACTAATTCAATGCACTGCTTTACTCAGACCTGGAACTCAAATGCTGGAATCATAGAGTTGCTTGGGTTGGAAGGGACCTCAAAGATCATCCGGCCCCAACCCCACCGGATCAGGTTGCCCAGGGCCCCATTCAGTGAGGCCTTGAGCACCCCCAGGGATGGGGCATCTACAACCTCTCTGGGCAGCCTATCCCAGGGCCTCATTGCCCTCACAGTGATAAACTTCCCCCTGGCATCTAACCTGAACTGATTCATGCTCAGAATGCTTGTACAGTCAATCACGAGGCACTGCATTCATGTGAGGCAAGCACCAAATACTGAAAAACAAGAAACATGAATCTGGCATTATCCAGAGCTGGATATATGTAAAAAAGGTTGGATAAGAATGCATGAAGATGAGGACAGAGCTTCAGCTCCCACGAAAAGTGGTGCTGCATGGACTCACAGAGCACCAAAGCAATGCCATCATGTTCAATAGGGACTGAGAAGCAGAAAGACAGATTTTGAGCAGTGGCCAGGCTGAGGATGTTGGAAAAAGCAAAGGGAAGACTTATTGTAAGTGGCCCCAACCTGCTGCTCCCTGCAGAAACCAGAGCAGGCTTTATTCCTTTAAGTCATCCCGCTGGTGAGTAAATTCTTAGAATAATGCATTTAAAATTCAAAGTCAGCTCTGAGAACAACACACGTGGTTATCTGGAGTCATCACTTGAACTGAAACACAGCTGAGGTGTGCCCACCAGGATGGTGGGCATGGTCAGTGAGCACGGTGGTGATGGGGTGAATGTTGGACTTGATCACCTTAGATGTCTTTTCCAATCTTAATGATTCTATGATTCTAATTAAAAGAATATTGTTTTCACTGTCCATTAAGTCACTCTTTTTTCTTGGAAAAATTCTTCAGATATATTTATCTATATATTCGCACACATCCCATACTATCTCTTTTCTAGAGCAGAACTTTCTCACCATAGGAGAATTTATGTTAAATGATCATCTTTAGGGAAAAATACACGACAGTATTGTGCTGGAGGGTTCCTCTGCTTTCTGCTTGGAGCATCTCTTAGCAGGGTGTGAGCAGAGGTGCTGGAAACATCATCATCGTGTGGATATAACATCAGGAACAGCCCATGGGAATGACAGGGCAGCCACACATTTTGCATCCTTCCTGCAGCCCGTCAGAGAAAGCTGAATGGCAGAGGGATCATTAAGTGATCTAATTGATAGAATCTGCAATTAAGTCTGTGAGCAGCGCTCCTCTTCGAGGCAACACACCGCCCCACCTGGGGTGCCAGCTGATGCTCACACAGAACTCCCCTGTTTCAGGGGATAAATCAGAAGCAGCGGCTTCCCCAAACTGGGAAATGATGTGTGTATTTTTATTTTCTCAACCTGCTCCCCAGACCATATAGAATAATGTACCCTAGAGGCTACACGACGAGTTCAGACCCAAACCGTAATGCCTACGTCCATCAGGGCAAAGCAGAAAGCGGTGTGAACTCAGTCTGACCTTAAAGAAATCCCTTAACCTAAAAATATAAAAGACAAACTGTTTCCACTGCGAGCTGCTATATAAAACCACCCTCAAGAAAAGTGCCGGACTCCTTTCAAACTAACCTCAAACACGAAGCAAATTCCAGAGTGCTATTTTCCTCTGGCATCCCGGAATGTAAATCTCAAGGACAGAACTGGCTGTTCAAATTAGCTCCTACTCCTGCAGAAGCGATTGTTTTCAAACAGTTTCACAAAGCAGTTCTGCATAGGGTTGCATTCCAGGGAGGATTCCCACCCCCCTCCAGATTTTAGACATTAAGAAGGACGGAGCAAAAGCAGGCTGTGTATGGTTGGTTCCAAGTTGCCCCCAAAGAAAAAAAAAAGGATAATAAAAGTAAGTTTTGGCTGTGTAATCACAACAACTTAATGCCGGGACGCCGCTGACCTTTTGGGAATGGATCTTCCTGAGGCCAGCAACAGGTTTAAATGAGAACAAGTCACTCCATCTGCAGAAAGGCACAGCCTTGGAGGGTTCCTGCTCTGAGTCAGCTGCAGGGACTGGTTCTGCTTAGGGCACACCCCACATGGCTCCATTCAGGTTCGCTTCATCTTTATAACAAAAGATTCCTATCTCCCATCGCTGTCATTCCTGATTAGCACATCATTTCCCCATCAGCCATAATGTCAGCAACCAAATTAAGGTATTACACTCTGGAACATTTAAGGTGATTAGATCGGAGCAGTATTTACTCTTCCACTTGGGCAGATGTGACTGCTGTGCACAGGAGGATGGGAGATGCCACTCTCCAAATCAAGAAGTTCTTCCTCATGTTCAGACAAAACTCCCTGGGCTCCAGTTTGTGCCCAGTGCCCCTCGTCCTGGCGATGGGCACCACCAAAAAGAGTCTGACCCCATTTCCCTGATCCCCACCCTTCAGACATGGAGGGGAGAACCTCCCTCGCCCTGCTGTCACACTCTGTGCAATGCATTCCAGGATCCCATTGGCCCTCTTGGTCACTGGGGCACACTGCTGGCTCGTGATCATCCTGTGGTCATCTATTGATCAACCAACGGTCAACCACTGGTCAACTGTTGGCCAACCGCTGGTCAACTGTTGGCCAACCACCAGTCAACCATTGGTCAAATGTTGGACAACCACTGGTCAACTGTTGGTCAATCACTGGCCAATCGTTGCCCACCAGGAACCCCAGGTCCTTCTCTGCAGAGCTTCTTCCAGCAGCTCAGCCACCAACCTGTACTGATATATGCACTTATTCCTCCCCAGATGCAGGACCCTACACTCACCCTTGTTGACCCTCATGAAGTTCCTCTTCATGTGACTCATCCTGCCCCGGTCTCGCTAAAGACCCAGTGCACTTTACCTCTTCCTCCAAGTCACTGATGAAGGTGTTGAACAAGATCAGATGCAGTGCCAACCCCTGGGGAACACCACCAGTGACACAAAACTCCCAACCAGCATCAGAAGCAAAAGCTCTGTCACCTCCATGTCTGATCAGACCAAGTTACAGCCCAGACTTTGACTAGCCAATGGTCACAGCAGTTAGCCAAAAACCAAGAATCAAGTCACAGAGCTACATTACTCTGCTGAATGAGCTCAGGATTTGCTCCAGCAAGAGGAATGAAGGTTCCTGGTGATGCACAGCCCAGCAGCCAGCAACAGCAATCCCAACAGATCAGCCATTGAGATGGGTCACAAAGCCAGGCCAGCTAACACCTAGAATTACAGTGTAATTTTCTTTTTGTGCCTCAGAGCTGGTCCGCGGCTCTTCAAATTGTGAATATAATCTTACAACTGAATTTCCAAGCTCAGGTCAGAACAACTCAAATACCTCCTGACAACCCCTTCTCCCCATGGCAGTGCTGTTTCTCATCCAATATGAGTGGGTATCAGGGAACAAGAACCTCCCCACCACTTCTCTGCAAGACCTTTTCACGTTTAAAGTCATATGTGGCACGGGTGGAGATGGATGCTTTTCCTATCTAATGGGATCAATGAGGGACTTGAACCCAGGAACAAGAGATAAAACCCCAACAACGACAGCTCCATAACCCCATGTACCCAGTTCTCCTGCAACACAAAGCAAGAAAGAAGCACTCTGATCCACAAACCACCCAACATCCCATAGCAGCACAAGCTCAGCAGGGAGCTAAGAACAGATTAGGAGGCTTAGCTATCCTACAGTAATATCCACCAGCTATAGCTATTTGATTTTTTCCTCCTTTCTTTGCAGCAGCGTAACAGGATGATGCAGCTCCCTGAAGCTGACTTTAATAGATCCATTCAAGGAACAGCCTCGCTCTGCAATTATCATGCTTATCCGGTCCAACTAATGTGCTTGTTTACACTATCTGGCAAACTCCAGATCGAGTGTCATTTCATCACCGGGATTCTTTTGCCTAAGCCAAGACCAACAGACCATGGTGGTAATTTAAACACTGAAAGCATGCACAGTATCGATCCACGAGCCTTGACGCCAGCTTGCTGTTACACTCAAATCCACCCCAAGGGAACTCCCTTTGGCGGGGCCTGATGGAGAGGGAGAATTTCAATGAATGGAGGAGGAGAAGAAGCCTGCTAGAGAGATGAATATGCATGAGCACACGACCCGAGTGAGGGCTGCGCTTGGCGTGGTTTGAAGATATGCAGTCTCAAAAGCTATCAGTAATGCAAAGGGAGGGAGGGGATAAGACTTCAGGGCTCCTCTGTTGCTTGACTCCAACAGAACCAGGTGAGATCCCTGTTTTCTGCTTTGTCCCAAGAGAAGCTACAGCCACGGCAGAGGAAAGTAAATCCCAGTTGGAACCTCAACAGCCCTTTGGGTTGCATACATCCTGCAAGGCACATCCTAACATAAGGGTCCCCGCAGAGGGCCAAACCTGCCAAGTGGAGCTCAGCCACTTGGCTTCACTCTTTGGGGAGCCAATTCCACTGAAACACACAGGTTGCCCAGAGAGGTGGTGGATGCCCCACAGAGATCCTCAAGGTCAGGCTGGATGGGGCTCTGAGCACCTGATGGAGCTGTGCCGTCCCTGATCATTGCAGGGCAGTGGGACCAGATGGCCTCTAAAAGTCTCTTCCAACTCAAACAACTCTGTGATTCTATGATGTACTGCTCTTTTCTCACCTTGTTTTCTCTCTTCTGCATTGCCCCTTCAGGAGGGTCTTCCTATTCCAAAAGGAACTCAATCTTTATCAATTAAAGACCATTAGCCTAATTGCTCTCTTCCTCCCTGTGCAATGCAGCACACAGAGCTCTGTTAGCACTCAGTTGGTCTTACACACCGCCTGGGAATTCATACATTGTTTCGGATATGTAGTAAACCCAGGGAATAATAAAAATACTTACTCTAATATTTCATCAAAATTGCACACTGGCGTTCTGATGCTTGTTAAGTCCCTGATGCTTTGGTGAAGGTGGCTGTTTCCAGGGTCGAATTCTCATTTTATTCATTTTAGGCAGGAATGCAAAGCTAGAAAGTCAGATTTGGGTACTTCTGTTCACTCATGTGTCTTCTTAATGCTGGAACAACACTAGCCATGGGCTAGAACAGAACCCACTTCCACTTCCATTCCTTCTCCAAGTATCAAAGACATCACTTCCAACCTTGATCTCAACACTACAACAGATGTTGACATAGATGCAACAAACCAACCTCCAGTCACACAACAGAGCAGCTCACTTCCTAAACATAGGCATCCAATGTCATTTCAGACACCTGAAGGCATCCACAAGCTCTATCCAAGCAAGGCACAAGCCTCTTGTGTGTCCACGTCCTGTCTACTTGCATCCTGTGGATGTCTGGGACACCTTTTGGCTTCTAAGACAACATTAGGCATTCACACTTGGGTGCCTGCACCACTCCCTACCTATTCTAAAGGGAAACTGCACTCAAGCATTGAGGTATCGACTCAGAGCAAGAGCACAAAACTTCCCACTACCATCAGATCAACTCTCCTAATAAGAGTTAATCTGGTAAATAACTCATCTAACAGCCACAACTCTTGTGTTCTATTTAAAAACTGACGTGACCTGGAATCAATAGAGACGATAGGAATGTAAACTATTATTTTTATCACGGGAGAGGGGGAATTTATTAATAGAGAAATAAATCACACTGTAATGTTCCTTGCTATATAGTGCCACCTTGCTGTCAATTCATCAATAAAAATGACAACTGTCCAGGGCTGATGCTTTTGTACAAGATGTGCGGTGTGTCTGCCTCAAGTAACCAAGCTTTGGGAGTGAATCCTTGGCTGAAGAATAATGGCAAAGCCAGCTTCAAACAGAGCCCTGAGATCCCAACTGTGAACGTATCTGGTGCACTCCTCTACTCTTGCTGATTGCTCCAGGGCTGTTGTCATTCCCACCAATGTGTTGCCTTGAAGTACACACAGGACAAGTTCTCTCAGCCACTGGGCCCTTACACACCAGCCAGCTGCCTTTCCCCACAGACCTTATCTCATTTATTAGCCTCCTAATCAATGTGTGCAGCATGACATCAGTGCTAGCCAACACACGCACTCCTTAAATCAAATGGGAAAATCAATGGGAGAGTCTGACAGCAGCCTGCTCTGAGACCGCTTGTTTAAGGCAATTAATACCTCATTCCTGGATGGCATGGGGTACTGAAGGCTTCTCTACAACTGCCTTGATGGACAAGAGCACCAGAGGTCTTGCCCTGTAAACCTCCCCTAGAAGTTCATCACACCACTGGTGGCTTTTGGATCTGCATGACAGCCGATTGCTCGAGTCACGCAATACCACAGAATCATAGAATCATTAAGGTTGGAAAAGACCTCTGGGATCCCCAAATCCAACCCCAATCCACCCCACCATGCCCACTGACCACATCCCTAAGTGCCACATCACCATGGTTCTTGGACACCTCCAGGGATGGTGACTCCCCCGCCTCGCTGGGCAGCCTGTTCTAATGAGAAGAACCCTTCCTTAATATCCAACCTGATCCCCCACCAACAGGCTCCCATTTCCCGCCTCTGAAACCATCGCTCAGCGACCCAGCTGCACCTGGGACACCCCAGGGAGACGAGTTACAGGGATACACTGGGATATAGTTTCCCTATGGCTTCAGAGTGCTTTATCACCCAGCCATGCCCAGGCCAAGCGACGCGCTCTTTGCTTTCACAGCAGCAATGGGACGGCTCATAAATGAAAGACAAAACCCAAAGCCCCACACCACACAAGGTGAAGCTAGGATGTCAGGAAAGGCAGCTCATAAAGGCTTCTTTATGGATGGCATTTCCAATCAGGCAGCGAAGCTCTTCCTTCCCAGCCTGAGAGTGACACTTGGGATTGCCCAAGTGGGTTCGGTTTCACTGCTGGGGATCTCGGGGTTAAGGGCAGCCACCTCAGGCCCTCTCTGTTCCCCACCAGCCCCACCTCAGCCAGCAGGTAAAAGGTGAAAGGAGGCCCTATAACGCATCAGTATCCCTTTCCCTGCTCGGATGTCTCAGCCTCCTGCAAATAAGAGGGCACGGCAGGGAGCAGGTCCTCCAGAGCAGAAGCCTGAAGCAACAGCAACCTGCTGCAGGGCAGGGCCCAGAGGGGGCTGGGGGTGCCCAGGAGCAGGCAGAACCTGTGGTGGTGTCTTACAGGAATAAAACCCAACTGCAATGAGTTCTCAATCTGCTGCAAAGTCCCCTTTGGCTGAGGTTCTTCGTGGACTCCCATCTGAGGGGCTGCACTTTTTGCTACCATATATTTCTCTCGCCTATGCCTTACTGAAAGAAATCCAGGCAGTGTTCTCTGCGTACTAGAAGTGCTAACAAAATGTGTTTGCACTCCTGATTTTATGTTTGAAGGCTCTGGGGAGCACCCAGGCTCTTTCACTCCTCAGCACACCAATACATCCTTCCTAGATCAAGAATGATGGCTTCTGAAGGAGCTGGAGCAGCTGAATGGACTGGGATCCGGGTGATTTTAATGTAATTGAACTACAAAAGGGTATGTTTAAAGTACCACTAAAACTAGCTGAAACTCACCAAAGCAAGAAAAATCAGAGTTAAGGCTCTAAATCTACCCTGAGCTCATGCCTTTGTGTGTCTTTCCCTTTCCCCATTCCCTTTCTGCAGAGCACAGCGAGCAGCAGCCTGGATTTTCAGCACAAACTTTGAACCATCCTTCTTTTGTGAGTCAGGCATTTAACACTGATTCAAAAATAAATAAATTACTTAATGTGCCCTTTTCAAATACTGTTGGTTTATAGGCATTAAAGAAAACCATACCCTGAGCTTAACAAGCCAGAAAAACAGTGGTTTGGCCAAGCCCCTGGAATGCCCTTCCTGGTCCTCTTGCAATGGGCTAGCTGCTGTCTGGGGGATTTCAGCATGGCTCTCTGGGCAATGACTGCCCAGCAATCCATGTCTGAGCACATCTCTGTGGTCATTCACACAAAGATGCACCAGAGTGCAGAAAAAAATGCCTCAGTGTTCCTAGAATCATAGAATTATAGAATGGCTTGGGTTGGAAGGGACCTCAAAGATCATCTAGTTCCAAGCCCAATGCCACAGGCCGGTTGCCAACCACTAAATAATGCACCAGGTCAGGTTGCCCAGAGCCTCATCCTGCCTGGTCCTGAGATGTCTGCAATGGGTCTCCAACACAGAGCACCGTTCTGATGCACTGAGGATGACCAGGGCTGCAAAAACCTAAAGTTCGAGCTTTAGGAGGTAGCAACACATTCTAGTAAACCACTCTTTTTCCTTCTTAGATGTGCCACAATGGTTCCAAGAGAGATTTTAACCAAGGTTCAGATGGTTATCAGATAAGAGACAGCATCTTGCATCCCACTGATACAGCCAACTGGGGCTGGCAACCAATTGGGTTTCCTTGACTTGTGGAAATGGAACAGGATTTGATTTAGAGGACAAGTGGTGACACAGGAGGAGGTCCCATGTACTGCGGTGAACTCAGGGGCTGAAGCTCAGGCCCAGGTCACACCTTGCTTGCAGGTAAAACACGAACTATCACGGAATCACAGAATGGCTTGGGTTGGAAGGGACCTCAAGGATCATCGAGCTCCAAACCCCCTGTGTGTATTACTTCACACAGATAGCTTTTGAGAGGAGATTCAGCATGATGCTGGAGCAGCACTGAGGTCCACCATGAATTAACACCAGACTACAGCTTTGAAATTGGTCTCCCCAGGCAATTGGGCATTCAGAAAAACCAGCCTAATTTGGTCTGTGTGAGAAGAGAGGTGTGACAGGGGGTGAAGGAGATGATATCTCCACTTCTGAGAAATCGGTGCAGCCACGGCTTCTGGATGCCTGGAAAAGCATTTATCCCATTCATGGGTTTTATTCAACAAAATACCACTTCATTGGCAATAATTTGCTTGGCTCCACGTCAGATGCATCCAGCTTGCCCCTTCTGGGCTCCACCATTTGTTTAGACTCTTCAGTTCTTCATGTTTGCACAAGACCCAGCAGAACAGGCAGATCTGAGTTGGCCTGTAGGCACTGCCATAATGAACATGATTAATAATGGCTGATGCGTTATCCAAAAGATACCAATCAGTGGAGGGAATTCGGAGAGGAGCAGCAAAAGTAATTAACAGCCCAGAGATATAATCTTAACAGCAAAAAACCTATATTTAAGGGTAACGATAAAACCAGCTCAAGCCCATCACTGCCAAGTAATTAAGAATGAAGGCTGCAACTGGAACACGTGTCTTCGCACCCCGTTTCCTGACTGCACAAGAACAAGATGACATTTGCAATGAAAGATTAATAGAATCTCATGTTTTGCTTGACATCACTCAAAAGGGCACGCATGGGACGACTCTCGACAGACCTCTTCTTCTACCTACGGGCTGGTAAAAGTTGCAAAGGATGCTCAAGACAACCAGAAATCGGAATGTAGAAGAGTGCTTCTCAAAAACCAGTGTACAGTGATGGAGAGATGGAGATACACCTGCCCAGAGCCGTGCAGTGCGTGTTGGTGAACCAGCTGACGTTCGGGCGAGGCGGTGGGCACGGCTGCCTGCAGAACAACTTGGAGGTGGAAAAAAGCAATTGTCAAGGAAGTAGATGAGATGAAACCAGTGAGTCACCTTTTCATCTCTGCCTTACTGCATCCAATGATTAAAGCTCAGCTCTTCTGTCTGCAACTCCTCCTATGACAGAAACCTGTGCTTCAAAGGCACAAGCAAGTACATGCGGAGCAGAGACATCTCGCTGAGATATTTAACTTAATTGATCCTCCCTATAATACGATTTTCAACTTCTCTTGCATCTCCTGGCAAAAACAAGTGGAGAAAAATCAACCAAACCAGTTTGACACCTAACGAACCCCTCCACGCCGCTGCACACTCATAGGACTGGCAGTCCCTATCTCAGTAGGCACAGGAACCTTGGCTCCAGGGTTCATCCAACGTCTTGTTTTCGCACTGCTCTTCTCTTATCTTTACAGGGCAGGGAAGCCTTTAATTGCAAAGTATAAAAACAAGTTAAAAAAAAAAACAACAACCCACAGCTTCCTGCCTGGTGGGAACCAACCTGCACGCTGGGCTGGGTGCTGCCTCAAAACTCTTGGAGGGGTTGGCTCCATCTTCCCGCCATTGAGTTGTCTTAGAGCAGAGAGGTGGCTACCGCCTCGTTGGGTCATTTCACAGCATACATACTGATTAGGTCCTGGCCCTTCAGACCAGATTTACAAGGGCTTCCCCTCAGCCACCATGCTTGGAACTGGATACTGAAGCCCCGAGTTACCGTGCCTTTAAAGCAGCCAACAACCACATCAAATGGAGTCTTAAGAACTCCATTTATCATCTCATGGTTGAAGCTGGGTATCCCAAGTATCAGTATCACTATCTCTCTCAGTGTAACCTTCACCGTTGCATCCTTGCAACAGAGTGGGCAATTCTTTAGAAACACTTTGAATCAAGAAGTCCAGACTTCCTCCTGGTCTCCCTCAAACCTGAGCTATGAATCTCTGAAGTCTAAAGGATGAGCTCGCATTCCAACTTCTTCTCCAATATCTTGGCTCATATCTTCCCAAAAACCTGTAGGGTCGTTGTACCTTTGAAGCCCACTAACCAAACACAGCCAAAATGGGCAAGATGATTCCCAAGTCAACGGGAGAAATTTAGATAGGAACAAGGAAAGAACAAGCACACACAGCAGGCTGAACACTCCTGCCTAAACTTTTATATGACATCTCCTAAATGGAAAAAAACCTCCAGGAAATATGTGAACAATGCAGAAAAGACAGAAAATTTGTATGAGGGGAAGATGAATGGAGCACGTAGCAGGGACAGAAGGGAGTTGTGTTCTTGAGGGGAACTCTTCTATCAAGCATCCCTATCAGAGGTAACAGGGAAAAATTAATGCATCGGAGGGAGACCTCTCATTACGCAGCTGGCCGACATCCAACATAAACCCACAGTAACCACAACTGGCTTTCAAACACAGTAAAAAGAGCACATAAAATGTTTGCTATTTGACAAGCGGTGAGCAGAACAGCTGTTACACACCCAAACCAGTGTTTGCCTATCTTACCTCGCTGCTGGGGTTTGTAAAGCTGATGCTCAAATTCACAAGCACCATCCTGCCGCAACCAAGAAGAGAAACAAAAATGATGGAGCAGAAGAGCGGAACCTCCCAGCCCTCATCCCTCACGCGTGTGTCTCTGGGATACGGCTCCAAATCGCCCTCGATGCAGAAAGTTTGCACTTCCATGGACATTCAACACACAGATTTACAATCAGCTGGACAGAAGGAGAGGCCTCGAGAAAGGAGCTCTAATCCAGCTAAGACGTTCCCTCGCCAGAGCCCAGAGTGAAATTCTTCGAGCGCTGGAGATAGATTTTCCTTGGCGGGCGGCCACAAGTGTCGATCTGGCTTCTAGGAGAGATCAGCATGGCCGGGGATTGCAGCGACTTCACAGACAAATATAAAACCTTCCTCTTCAACCAACTTGCTTATAATAAATGGAAATAAACAGCTAAAACACTTCTAGCTGGCCAGAAGCTGCGGTGAGAACGGGGAACTCATTGCATGTGCAGACTTGGGCTGATGTGGAGAACCCTGGAGCTCATCAGTGGCACTTGGGCATGCCATGGTATTGGGACCCAAGTGCTTAAGTCACTTATGAAAGATTTAATAGCTTTACTTTCCATTACAGGGATCTGTATTTGAGAATCAAATCCAATCACTGCATTCTTCTTCCATTTTACATTTTATTGTGCTAGTCAACAATTTTCATTTTAAAGCAACTTAATCTCAAGATACTTTGAATTTTTTCTTGTATCTAGAATTGCTTTTTTGTAGCTCAAGGTTAATAGTACTGAAATACAGTGGGAAAGAAGGGAGGAATCTCTTTAATTGTCTTACGGTGTGTTTTCTGTCTGGTTATTTTAATTATCTACACAGCAAAGCTACCTTGCTCATGCAGAACCATGCTAATTGACAGGATTGCTCCAACGTGGGCATAGATTTACCTAGAACACAAAGCTGAGATTATTTTTAACCTTTCCAAAAGCTTGCATGGATTTCAGGCTGGAAACACTCCTTCAGCAGCTATGCAGAAGCTGCTCCAATTTTAGGTGGGAACATCTTCCTAGGATGACAATCACAGAATGGTTTGGGTTGCAAGGGACCTTAAAGACCATCTAGTTCCAACCCCCTGCCATGCGCAAGGCAGTCATTTTTCTGTGTCAACACCATGCTAACATTCAGTGGCATCAAAGAGAAAGAACAACATGCCTAAAGAGAACAAATTAAAAGCAAAGCAAATAAAAATGTAAAGACCTCTCTTTGCTGCACCTCCATCCACCTGCTCACCCTCCAGCTCTCAGCTCCCAGCCAATTAGATGCTCCATGTTGGTGGAAGTGTGGGATCTCTGACAGTCCTGGAGCAGTGGATGAAGCTTCAGGCAGATACCCAAAGCTTGGTCACACATTCTGTGCTGGGCAGCAGTATGGCAGAGGCAGCTGGGAACCATCTCAAACCCTCCTGTGGTCACTAATCTCAGTAAGGCAGCGATAAGCGGCCTCAGCTCTACTTGCAGAAACGAGGTTGTCCATTATTGCTACAATCCTTGGCACCAACGAGCACTGCTGTTATCCAGCAGAACATCTAGGACTGCCTGTTCTCACCTGGCACTCAGCAGGCCTGAGCTCCTCCCCTGCTCCTTGCAACATTCAGAAAAGCCATAATTTTCAAATGCGAGAAAAAGGTGGGACTGCCTTCCTAAACAAAGATGAAAATGTTCTGTACAAAGAAGAACATTTGACAGAGGAAGAAGAATGGTAGAGGGCTACTGTTCAGCCTCTCCCTTGCTTGAGCTGAATTCATTTGGCTGCGTTCTGCACTTATGAGCCGTACAAACATTTTGCATATCCCAGCCTGCTGCTAATGCACTGGCTCAGAGCAGCTCAACCTCACAGAGCACTTTTACGGCGTCTCATTCTTCAGAAAGCCACAGCTTTCCTCTTCAAAATCCCCACATTCATGTCTTCGTGCTTGGAAAAGAACCAAAGCCTCCACGTTTCCTTATATCCGGGAGGTTGCAAGCGCACTGCGTACTGCAGTCAATAAAGTGCCAAGAAGCTAATGAAGATAAAAATGTCAACACGCGGCCGTGATAACACGCACCTTTTCTGCAGATCTATTTTGAACGTTCTGCAAACAAACTTGGTACTTACTCACAGGCTGGAGTACGAAGGGCACCCACACGGTATCCCGACGCTATTAAAGTTATCGCCGCCTTGCAAAAGTGTCATTGGGTGATGGATTGCTCTGCACCTCAATTGGATTCAGAGAAGCTCTCAAAACCTTACGGGTTAAAAGCGGCTCCGGCGTGGCTCAGAGTCACAGTGGTGAGGAGATCATCGATACAAGAGATTATGCAGATTTAAGAAATACCCTCGGCACCCGAAAGTTTTCAGAATGCAAACTACGTCAACTCTGAAAACAAGAGGCACTGCATCATGATGGCAGGAGGGACAAAGCCAGGGGGGTTTAACAGACAAAAAAAGATTGTTTTAATAGGAGAGAAGCATCAGTCATTGAGTCTTACTTCATTCAGACTTTCTATCCAACCCATCCATCTTCAGTGCCAAGAGATGACAGGACCACCTCACTTTTCCCCCCCAGCCTAGTGGATCCATAATGCCCATTTCCAGCCCTAACAAATGACTCACTGCAATGGCCCCTTTCCCCAAACCGCTTTGCCAAGCCCTACGAATGTCTCGGTACCTGCTATGGTCAAGTTGGCTCTTTGGGCCCCTGGAGAGGTGGGCACCGATGGTGGATCCCAACCATCTTCTCCAGCAGCCACTTGATCACTCGTGGCCAAGTGACACTCATGTGCCACTTGTGACATCGGTGGCACAGAGGACCAGGGAGGGGGAGCAGGACCAAGGGCAGACGTACCACGCACACCCTTCCCACACCAACTGGAATGCAAATTGCTCGCCAAACGTTTCTCCAGGCATTATCTGCAAACAAAAATGCTCGGAGCAGGCGGTCTCTGCATCAGTGCCCTCTCTGTTCGCAGCACCTGCTCCGTGCCAGCCGCGCCGGTATCATTCTGCCACGGCCACAGAAGCCAGTGGGAGCACAATGGCCCTGCAGGACACAGGGTCAGGGTTCACTCTCCCTCTCCCCATCCCACCAGTCCCCTTCACCTCCGCCATCTCCAGGAGCATGGAGTGAGGAGGTGGTTTGGGGCACAGGGAGGCGGGGGAGTGCCCGGGGGGGAATATAGGTCTTTGGCGTAAATCACCAACGCCGTTTCCCCTCCTCTCCCCTTCCTTAAGACCTGATGGTCTTCAGTCACACATCTTAAAAGAAAAACAAAAAACAAAAACACAAAGACTTACTTGTCTCAAGTCGATGAAGGCCAACTGCAGCGTGTCCCCTTGGAACCCAGGCACTGGGCCGGATCTGGCAAACTCTGTGGGAAAGAAAAGAGGATAAAAAGCGCCTTTAACTAACCATGGACAGGGAGATTGGCAGACGGATGACAGGGAAGACAAGAGAGGCTGGGGGAGAGGAGGACCGCGCTTCTAAGGAGTCATGTCTCCCTCCCTTCAGCCTCTTTGTTCGCCCTTCAAAATTCGTGTCATCAAAACACCATTAATTCCACCGTCCTGACAGCAAGGAAACTGTACTAATTCGACCTGAAATTTATTCCCATGAGCCGTACTGGGCTTCAGAGTATTTGTTTTGTGAATGGACAAACAACTCGCGGAGAAGAAAGGGGGGGATGGGGGTGGAAAAGTTTTTCCTCTCGACACAATAAAATCTTCAGCTCTGAAACTCTTTTCAGTTCCGAAAGCTATTTATATTTTAGGGCACTGAAGGAATTTTCTAATTTCACGCCTGTCACCAGGCTCCATAAGCATTCATCAAAAAAATATGCCCGGCCGCATCATTAATTATTCGGCAGCAGATTATTTGCATTATCTGGTATGGAGCACTACTGCCAGCATACAGCCATCCAAATGGGAAGAATCGCAGCCATTATGTGGCATATTTCTTTATTTTGGATGAAGACATCTGACAACTGAATAACGTTGGCTTCGAAAGCGAAGAGAATATTTTCAAGGCCACATTTACCTCCTTCCAATGTAATCTGGCCAAAATTTCATACTTAAGTCATTTATTTGTCTTCCAATTCATTATTTAAACCAAGTCTAAAGCCACCAAGGGGGACTTTAACAAATTCATGTTAGAGGACCTTAGTTCTTCCATGCCATTTAACAGCTTTTCCTTGGTAGCGCTCATGAAGCCAATGACTGCATACATTCAAGTGTGTCTTTTGAAGATGTGTCCAAGGTTGATTTTGCCCAACTTCCCTTAGTTTTCGCCCTCTTTAGCTACAGAAATAATGGCTTTATCTCTGCTCTCCATGCAACTTTTCATCACCAAGGGGACCTAACTTGTGAAGCCACAACTCGACGCCATGAAAGACTCAAGAGGGAGTTTCCACTATAGGCTGAGTTTTGCTGCTCCTGGAGACACGGAAGATTCGACATACTGAGAGCTTTCAGGAAATGAAATAAAGCGTGATGGCAGAATAGAAGGGAGGGAAAAATACACAGTAACAATATAATGTGTTTTTATGTTATATAATGCCAGTGTCTACTATTGCTCAACTATTTTCGTTTTCTCCATTCAGGAATTTACAAACACTCCTGCAGCTGCATAAATGAAGGAATGGGGAAGGCTCGGCAATGAGCAAGGAGGATTTTCCCTTCTGTCTCCACGACTGCACAAAGGTACCAGTGGACAAAGCCTTTCCCTAAGCGCTGTGAAGAGTCATTTTGTGCCAGGAAGTCTTCTCCTTGTATACTTCTCCTCCCAAAAGTCATCTCACTTTCAAGCAAATGCCTCAAAAGAAGGAAAACAAATCTCCACAGATTTCCTGTGGCAGCTTAGTCATATGGCTTTAATAAGAACAGATTAATGAATTAGTGGGGATTCAGACCTGCTCCTTAACTGACTTGTTTCTGGAAACCAGAAAAGGGTTACTTGCTGCCTTTCTGGCATCACCTTCCATTAAAATCTCAGCATGGAGAACATCCTTTAGTACAGACAGCAGCATCTCCAGGGCACTGCGGACACCTCCAGACATTGACAGCTTTGCTTTTTAATACACTTGGCCAACAGAAGAGCTCTACGACTGAAATGATGGCTCATCTTTGCAACGTTCACTGAGATGCAGAAAGTAAAAGCATGACCCAAAGGCAGAAGAACCCACCCACAGCTGTTCCCATGGCCTTCTGTCACTTTTGCACAGGATAGGAGTGGACAGAGGTCAGTACAAAGTGAATTCTTGCTTAACCCTCCAAAACTATTTTAATTACTTCTAGCTGCATACGTACGTTTGCTATAAAGTTTGAGCATAGCTTGCCTGAACCAGCACACACACACAAAGCAACAATGAGACAAGCTTTCTGACTCTGCTCTGCAAGTGATAAATCATCTTCACACATTTGCTGTACACCCCACTGTCTCATCTGGGGAAATTATCCCCAGAGCCACATCAATCCCATAACACTCCTACTGTGAAGAAGCATGTACCTGAGAAGCTAAGAACATTCAGTTATGGGAAATAGTTTCCTCTTGAGAGATGGATCTGTGCTGGGCTTCTCCATACCACTAATGTCTCTAGGTTGAAACACCCAACAAGCTGGCTCAGCATTACGTCCCACGTTCTACAGATGGGGTCACCTATTACATTTGAAGCAACACTGGAAAAGAGAAACCTTGAAAGGACTGAGTTGAAAAGAATTTTCTATTTTAGACTGAAGGGTTTTGCAGCTGCTAGGAATCTATTTCGAAGTACGCATGGAGTTTAAGGCCTTCCTACAAGCATGAATTTCAAAGTCATGAGAAAACGCCTGCAAATTGATCTTAAATGTTTTCAAAGACTTGTGAACTTGCCACTATTGTCATCCACTCATGAGCAACGTGAGATAGATAGATTTTATCCCACGCCACAGCCAGCAGCTCACCTTCAGCAGTCTCCTATTAACCAACCCTATGGGAGTTAACACTGGGAATTATGGAGTAATATCACCCTTTAACAAGACGAGTTATAACAACAGTAGCATAGGGAACGTGCTCTTTATTAACCAACATTTGCTTCAACAGCAATTCTCATAAAAAGAACGGATTGGAGTCTCTATGGCATTAACAATGCACTTGACATCCATGGAGTGAAATGACACATGAGATCACATTGCTCGTGTTACAGAAGAAATTAGATCAAGACCACGGCTTATATGCAAGAAGAAAGCTGCTCCAGCAATGGGCTGTAAGGAGCCAGAAGAGGAATGAATGCAATGCTTCTCCCCATGGCTGCTACAAAAATAGCGGTACCTCCTGTAATCAGAGGTCACACTTTACATACCAATGCCACAAACTTATTTTGGAAGGAGAAATAAACAATGTCTTAAAAGAAAAAAAGAAACAAAGAAGAGAACAGAGCTTTAGAGGAGAGACACAGCCAGTTCTTCTTGGTTTTAATCTCTTCAACCAGATTTCAGGATAATTTTCTCGGAACGACCAAGCACAGTGCTGGCCTCGGTACTGTCGGATTCATTTATTGTACTTTCTCCACTACCAAGGCAAGTGGCAAACATAGCAAGCCACCTACAGTACAGCCCCTTGAGCAGAAAATCACAAGAGAATAGAGCAGATCAGTATGCGCCTGTTTGTACAAAGCATTTAGCCAGGCTAAAGGTTTGAGAGACTTGTGTTCAGGCCAAAAAAGTAATGTCTTTGCAAGGTCTACAGGCTTGGGCCACCCAGGGCAGGTCACAGAGGGACTCTAACCTCTCTTCCAAAACATTTCACCAATGAAAGAATCAAGGAACAGGAACCGTTAAGCCCTTTACAATGAACAAAGAAGAAAGAGTTCAAACACACACAAGAAAAGAGACATCCACTGGAAATTAATTATACAGAACTGGAGGAATCTCTTTTTGTATACTGTACGCATAGGGACAGAACCTTACACATATTGTGTGGTTAAAGTAAACACGGCTGGCTACTTTATTCCTCAAAAAGATCATCTTGAGGGTGAGATTTTCCCTAAATTACACCGCCAAAATTTACGATGGCAGACCTGCAAGATCGAGGTTACAGCAACTCCTGTTGAGGGGAATATCCACTTGTGCTTGCACCTCTTTTGAAAGAGATTTTGTTTTAGGGGAAATAATTATGTCCACATCCCCTAATGAACAATCTAGGTCTTAAAACCAACGTCCATAGATAAATTCCTTGAAGACCATCTTAGAAAAGTCAAGCAACAGGGCTCCTTGCTCCTTACCCAGAGGTACAAAATGACCTGAGATTCTCAAGATGAAGAAAAAGTGTTTGCTTGGACTGGAGATGCTCACAGGACAAAAAAGGACAGCAGGGATAGGTATGAGTTTAGGCAATGGGAGGATGGAATGTCCTGTTGGCAGAGGACATCTTATTCTCTTCCCAACTTTTGTTGAGCTTATGTGAGCTTATACCTCCATCCAAACCACAGGATCGTAGCATCATAGGATATCCCAAGTTGGAAGGGACCCATGAGGATCACCTAGTCCAACTTCTGGCTCCACACCAGCCCATCCAAAAATCAGACCACATATCTGAGTGTTGCCTAGATGCTCAGGCAAATATCAAAGCTCAGTGCCACCTCTGGAATCTCAGAGGCCTGCAGGAAGAGGGAAGAGTCATCCAAAATCCACCCAACAGCATCAGACGGCATCACAAGACTCTAAGCCACTTGCTCCCTGAAGGAGCAATGATGAGCACGGAGCTCCAACACTGCATAGAAATGTAGTCCAGGGGCTGCTCACTCTGCATTGAAACACTGGGATCTGCTAACCTGTAGGACAGGTATACTGAATCTATAAAGGTTCCCAAACCCAAAACCAAGACTTTCAGTGGATGTCTCTTATCAGATGGGAAGTTCTCTACTCCACTAAAATACGAATGCTAGGAGAAGTGGAATCAAGTATCAGTGGTGTGCGTGCCGTGCTGGGTGGGGAGAGAAAGCAGGTGCAGAGCTGGGGGATGGTGGTCCCAGTGAGTTCCAAAAATTGTTTGAACTCAAGCAATTACCATGGATTGCACTTGAAACCAGAGAGCTATTTCTTGCTAAATGCCAAGAAGGTGGTAGGAGACCAGGTAGTTAAACCCGCCTCTCTCTTTGTTACAGTGGAACAAAACTGATTTAGCTCAGACCACAGGGAGATAAAACCCGGCTGCACTGTGTAAAAAGGTTTCTGAAATCTTTGTTAGTTTCTTTCCACAAATTTTAAGCAATTCATTAAAACACAGCATAAAGGTAGCTCCACTGAGAGGTCCATTACTTTTCATTTGCTAGGAAAAGGAATGAAAGCAAATGCTGAAGATTTTGAGGGACCCGAGCCATACTTTCAAAGTCTAATTTAAATAGGCGTGGACAGGAGCATTTTCTCTTCCTGAAGTTGCAAAGGATGGCAAAGATGGGAAAATATCAGTGAATATCCTGGTAACAAAGAAGAAGATGGGAAGCCGTTGGAGATGGAGGATATCTGAAATGCTGGAGCAGACAGCGTTGGAAACAAGAGGACAGAAGAGATTTGGAAGACACCTGGAATCAGCAACAAGTTTACAAGGGAAATGGAAAACCCTTCCAGTAGACACTGGAAGAGAAGCTCAGCGATGGGGAGCTGTGCGCTTCCCACCTGCGCATGCTTACAGCACTGACCCACCAGGCATTGCTTCCCTTGCCAATGCGAGCACAGAATCCTAAAAGGAAGGCATTTCTCCCCAGAAATGCAGCGCTCACCCCCCAGCAAACCAATGCACGATGCACTTCAGGCTACCAGAGGAGCAGGCAGCTGTGCTTGGGGTTTGTAGGGGGAGGGCTGCCCACAGCACCGAGCGGACGATGGGATTTCCGCGTGAGAAAGTTCCTGGGGCCAGATAAGGCAGCCAAGAATGAGGTGGTAAACAGCTGCCCAGGGACCCATATAGGCACACGTTGGCGTGCTCTCGTGTTGGGTTCAGTGCTCCTCGAGCTGGCTGCCACGTCTGCGTTCCTTATTGACTGCACCCATGAGTGGGCTGAAGGAGAACGCGGAGTTGAATGAAATTTTAAATATAATTTTATGGTGCTTTTAATTTCTTGTAAAGCAGCAGTTAAAAGGCTTTGGAGATCGTGGAACTGCTTATTTTATGACCTAAATATTGTAAAAACAATCTGCCTCAATCGCCGCTGGAATCAGTTAGAGACGTGAAACGCTTTTGTACAAGTGAGAGCAGCCGCCTTCCCTTTCTCTTCTTCTATTCCAACCTTCAAACTGGGGTTGTTACATCAGATTCCCACTGCCTTGGAGGTGAAGGAGATGGAGAAAGACCAACACCAGCACCAAGAGGTCCCAAAAAGAGCAGAGCATGGAACCAGGCAAAAGGGAACGAAGCAATCACAAAAAGTGCCACGAAATCTTGGGTTGTGGACCTGTGCTGTAAGACCACAAGCCCATTTTAAAGAGCAAACATCTGTTCTGAAAAAAGAATCCCCTCTTCTATTTCCAGGTTTGCAGCAGTATTTGTGTTGCTTTTCTTTTTTTTCATTCCCTCCAGAGTTGTTTTTTTCTCCCTCTTTTCATGTTGGCTCCCTGGGTTGGTGCCAGAACACACTCCTAAATTGAGACATAATTAGACGTGTCCTACTGTGTCTTTCTGGACAACTCATTTAACCTCTACGTCTTACTTCACTCTAGGTTTAAATAAGAGGTGAGAGAATCTCTCTCGGCTGCATAAGAAGAGCTATAAAAGCAGAACAATAACAAAGAGTTACAAGCAATAGCAAAACTTCACATCTTGGTTTGCTCCTCTCTGCTTCAGCCTGAGGCTTGCTTGTGCAGCCATTCCCTTCCATTACACTGAAAAGAGATCATTTCTAAATTCTAAATGTATCATGGACATACAAGTCTGGGGAATTAATTTACCCATGTCTTGGCTCAAGCTTAAACCATTAAACCTTTTCACCTCTACAACTACTGCACGTTGTGTACATAACTGTATTTTCTTGTACTGTGCATTATATCTACTCCTATATAGAGTAAGTTAGCTGCATCCCCTTCAAACCATGCTTAATTCACTACGTTTCCATTGATTTGTCTCATCACTCTCCTCACTAGATTACATTTTGTCATCTGTTTTACTCAGCACTGGGGGCATCCAGGGAGGAGATGCTGCTTAGTGACCCAAGTTACTGACGGGGGTGGAAAACTGCAGGGTCATGAGTCTGTTTGCAGCCAAAAGAAAAAGAAGGAAACGATTACTAATGACAAATGCTTCCTATTATTCTCAGCACCACAGACTGTCCCTGTGCGGACACAGATTGAGAACACAGCTGCTACCGGTGTAGCTGATGGGACACAAATTAGACAGCTAGAATTGAAGGCTGAAGGCACTTCTGAAAGAAAAATATGGTGTTGCTTGCATTGTGACATATGATATAGCTGCAAACTATGGATACGATTCATTAAATGCTGATCCTTCTCCCAGGTTCTTCTGCATACAGTGCTGTGAAAAAGCAAAAGAGATGACCAGCCGTTAAAGAATAGCCCCTATCAAACCCACACAATCTTACAGGTGACCTTTCAACTGAATTTAATCTCTCAGCATTTACAGTTGATGGGTGCAGCCAAACTGGAGCATGATTAGCAACACTTCTGCAAAGGGCAGGAGAATATAGTCTGACAGCATTAAGTACCAAATGAGGACGACCGCAATGCATTTCACTGAATGAGTGGAGTTACCAAAGATAGGAATGGCAGCTCCCAGCTATTTAGTTTCTAATACTATCCCCAGAGAGTGGACAGGGACTATCTTGCTGTGGGGCTTAACAGGAATCACATCAGGGCAAAGAGCATTTCAGAAGACTCCGCGATGAAGAGGCTTGTGATGATCTAAAGAGCAAAACTCCAACCACCTTATCAACCCAGAAAGCCAAAAAGGTGAGTATTTGGAATACACTTCCTCCCAAAATCTTCATCCACTCTGAACTTCAAGTATTTCTTGAACCCTATCAAGCTGAGTGTTTTCTGTAGCCATTGCTTTTGCGATATGTTCACAAGCAATCACAGAACATAATCATAGATTCACAGAATAGTTTGAGTTGGAAGAAATCCTTAAAGGCCATCTGGTCTCACTCCCTACAATGAATGGGGACATGCTCAGAGTCCCTCCAGTCTGACCTTGGGTGTCTTTTTGGGGAACCACCGCCTCTCTGGGCAACCTGCGCCAGTGCCTCATCTTACTGTAAATAACTCCTTCCTTACGATACCAACCTGTCCAAACATTTGACTTTTCAAACCTTCTTTGTTCTTTTGCCTTCCACCAACACCCCTGCAAGAGCAAATGCCACCACTGGACTGCACAAAGCTCAAGCCTCCCAAATGCAAAGATGCTGGGTGACATTGCAGGGGGTAGGCTGGATGCTGGGGCTGAAAGAACTACATGGCAGCTCTGTTGCCACCAACAAATAAAGTTGTCTGTGGGTATGGACTCATCCCCTTTCCCCTTTCTTCAATTAGCATCTAAAAACAGACTCACAAGGGAGGGAGGTTCCTGTGCAGAAGTGTACTGGCCCTGCCTTGGATTAACTGATAAAAATAGGACGAAGCAAGGTGTTCTGTCAGTTCTGTTCTATATTTTGTTAACACCCACAGACAGCAGGATAATAAGCAACTTGAGAGAAATCTTAGGATTTCAGAGCTTATTCAGATGTTAGCTAGGTGAACCAAAATGAGCAGGGTTGACTGCAAGCCACATTGGTGGCCCTTACTATGCTCACATGCACACCTCTAAATGTAACAGCTGCTTACAATGACTCTTTTCCATAGCAGTAACTTTGCAAAAAGGGGATGCTTTGAGAAAGAATTCCCTGTAGCAGATAGAGAAGACAACTGGCTGAAGTCAGGAGATGACCAGAACTTCTTAAGAACAGTTACTGTTTTCTGAAACGGTTACAAATGAACTGATTTTTGTGAGCCCTCCCCGATGTTTTACCCACTCTAATTCCTCATAGTTTTAAAACACTCCGTTTCAAAAAGCAGGGATGATCTGGAAAGCATCAGTGAAGCACTTTAGGAAGAAAAGGAACAGCAAAGCTTTGATCTCTTCGAATTTGCTGAGCTGCTTCTGTGCTGAAGATATTCCCAGATGTCCTCCCAGACAGCAGCAGCGAGCTCTGCCAGTCCCAACCACTTGGCACCACTCACAACACTGCCCTGGCTCGGGTCCTGGCACACAAATGGGCAAAGCAAAGCAATGGAAAACGGGATGGTAATGCATCTTACGTTCACATTCCTCCACGTCCAGGTTGAACTGCTGCAAGGCGCCCAGCGTCAGCTGCCGCACTTCGGCTTCCAGCAGCAGCTGCATCAGCGAGGTGGACAGGTGTTTGCACGCTGACATGCAGGCGGTCTGTGCCACCTTCCCCTGCAAAACAAAAGGGAGACGTATGAAGGCCCACGAGCACGCACTTACAGCACCAAGCAGCCCTCACCATCACGTCCTACTTTGGACGAGACAACAGGCCGTGTTCCATTTGACGGCCTGCACAGATTGCATGAGGTAACCTGGTTGATAGGTTAAAACGATGGGAGCGGTGACAACTCAGAACTGCAGCCTACAGCTCAAACTGCATTTATTTACACTGCACAGTAAGAGTTTCAAAATCCCATTCCAACAGCAGAGGCATTCAGCTCAACGAGAGCTCTTTCAGTCTTTACTGCACGGCAGTAGGGAGCGCTTTGCTCCTTCACCAGGTTGGGTCATCCACGGTGCCAGCAGAAATGACTCGGGTCTGTGGAGCAAGGGACACAAGCAGGCTCCTTGGCGTGCACCCTGCAGAGCTGGAAGGACACTGTGATGACCACAAACCCACGCTGATGCTCTTCTGCCTACTTCCAGTGCTGTGTGGCACCATCCAGACACAGGTGGGGAACAGAGAGAAGGGAACGTCACAGTGAGGAAGTGCTGAAGCTGTGTTGGCTTGGATAGGATTGGGGTGAGGTGGTTTCGCCCCGATGGGCAGCTCAGCTCTACCACAATGCTCCCTCACTGCCCCTCCTTCAAGGAAGAGGGGGAGAAAATAGGATGGAAAAGGGTGCAAAGGTTGAGATAAGGAGATATCTGACCAGCTATTGTTATAGGCAAAAACAACAGAGCCAGCCCAGGGAGATAATTTATTGCTTGTTAGTACAGATTAGAGCAGTGAGAACTAAAAGTCACCTACAGGCACCTTCCCTCATCCACCCTCTCCCTGAGTTAGGGAATGGCAGTGGTCAGCCCATAACACTCCATCTCTGCTACTCCTTCATGGTCACTCTCTGCCCCTGCCCCATGTGGGATCCCTCCCCAGACAGATCCCACAAAGGCTGCCCACAGCTTTTCAAGCACTGCTCCAACACAGCTCCATTCCACAGGGGCCATCCTTCATGAACTGCTCCAGCACAAGTCCCCATGGATGGAGGAGCCTGGGCTCTGTTCCTGCAAGAACCCTCATGGGCTGCAGCCTCCTGCGGGCCACATCCACTGCTGCACCATGGCTACACAGGGAGATCTGCTCAGATGGGTGCCCATGGGCTGCAGGGGGACAACCTGCTCCTCCAAGGGACCCTCCTGGGATGCAGGGAGCTCCTGCTCTGTGCCTGGAGCACCTCCTGCCCTCCTTCTGCACCTGCCTGTTCCATAGAGAAGGTGACTATCAACACTTGGCTCCTCCAATACACCCCTACTTCATGGAGAGACCTACAGGACCAATAGGTTGGGTCAGTCTGGAGAAGAGGAGGATCAGGAGAGACCTCATCACTCTCTACAACTCCCTGCAAGGAGTGAGGTGGGGGTCGGCCTCTGCTCCCACGTAATGCGGATAGGATGAGGAGAGATGATGGCCTCAAGTTGAGCTCTTCCATGGCAGCCTACAGGTTCCTGAACTCCCTGAGACACCAGGAGGAGACAGAGGTGGAAAAAGTCCTTTCTGTGAGCAACACGTATTTCCCCTCCCACCAAACTGCAACCAAACCTTTGTGACAAGCTTCCAGAACAGGCAGCAGACTTTATCTGAATTTCTCTCCTCATTTACAGTTCCTCAAAAGACTTCCCTCATTGCTTGGGTCCAAAAGTTGTGGCAGGATCTACATAACAGGCTTCCGTATGCAATGCAGGTGTAGAACATGCATTAAACCCATAAAAATGTGCAGTTCTGGCATGGAAACACAGACTTACAGAAACTCTCTGGCCAATGCTGCATGGAACCATCCATAGCTCCATGCCCGCAACCTCCACGACAGCACTTCTGGTGGTGGGGCTGCCATGCAAACAGCCGTGCTTCAGCTGGAGATTATGTTTTCAAACGCACACAAAAGGCTTTAACACGCTCTCTTGGAAACTAGGAGTGGCTTAGGAGACATTTAGAAGCTTTGTACAAATTGTACTCAAACTGGGATTAAAGTGGGGGTGGATCACAAGTTTCATTACCGCAGCACGGACAGATGAGCAGATTTTTGATACATGAACTGGGAAGTGCTTTTGCCAGTTTCACCAAGTAGGTTTGGATTCATGGGCAACATCCATCTTCAGCAGCAGGAGAACTTCATTTGTCACTAATAAGAAAGCAGAGCCACGCTCGGAGGGCAGGGCACTCCATCTCCATTGTTTACTGCCGTTCCCAGGCTCCAGCAGCGTCCATTACTCACCTCAGAACAAACACCTTTACTAAAATTAAGAAGAAACATGGCAACCATAAAGTTTAGCGCAGCCACGAGTTTTTGCTTTTCATCATTTCCTCGCACCGTTCTGACACACGAGGTTATTTACGGTGCTGCTCGGGCTCATTCCTCAGCCCTGCACTGCAGTGGAAGCACGCTGCTATCCGAACCACCATTTTTCTTCATTACTTCCAACAGACACTTGAGTCGTTGCTATGCTCCAGGTGTTTTGATGTGTTGTTGAGCAGAAGGCTCAGTCCTGGCCCATCTACGATCCTCACACATCATCCTCCTCACTTGCAGTTTCACAGCTCTTCCCCAGCCAACTTGAGACTCCTTGTGATACGCAACTCAAACCCAAAGTGGACTTTTCCTTCTCATCACCCACTCTGCTCGGAAGAAAACCCAAAAGTCTATGAGTGTGGACACAGGCTGCAACCCGAGGGCAGCTGAGACACAAACCTCCACGGATGAAGTCAAAAGGAAAACCCATAAGCAGGTTTTCGGCCTCAGTGAGAAAAACCATAGTATAACACCCTCCTCGTACACCAAGCAAAGGTTGGAACACAGCACGGAGGTACCTAAAGGGTTACCTGTGCCTGCAAACACACCTGCTCTGCTGCATGCATTCCTCCGGCCAGCCAAGCTTGCCCAAAGAGAGAGTGAATGACAAGCAACACTGGGAGGGTGAGAAGAACAGCAAATAGTTGAAATGAAATGTCAAGTTAATAAGCCAGACGCAAGGGAGACGGGAGGGAAAAGGCAATTTAATCGTCATGCCTTGACAGCACAACAGCTCTGCAGAGCCTTTGTGGCAGAAGCAGAGCATACAAACCATACAAGCATACAAACTCAGAATTAGTGGATGAAAGATAAAAGCATACGCAGGTACTTCTCCTGCCTTGTATGCATTAATCCATTCTTCCTTCTATTTATGAGCTGAGGGCTTGGAGATGCCATGGGGCTTTAAATCACTATGATAAAGGCCCAGTTGGGGACAGGAGGTCCTCCACCATGGGGTACAGCTGCCTGGCACATCAAGGTCTAACACCTTTCCAGAATTTATGCTCTTTCAGTCTTATAAATACAAATACAGACAGTGACAAAGACGCCACTTACAGCAGCTCCCTGCAAGATCAGCCACTGCACACAAACATCAATTTTATAATATTTTCCCAGAAACCAACTGCAATACCTGCTTGATAAGCAGTTGTTGCTGGTAGGAGAAGAATCAAATGAGGACATTGATCGATTGCTCCTAACAAGGTGTTCTGTTTCTCTTTCCTCTTCCAGTTCCCACTGTAGTTCCCAGGATGGCGGCAGTGATCCAAGCCTGTGATTGACATGTTTTCCTCCAAACCTCCAAAATCATTACCAGCCCCACCCTGAGCAGTGCCAGGACATGTGCCTTGGCTTGGAGGTGTCAGGGGTGCCCATCGCAGATGCTGCTCCAACAGAACCCTGTGATCCTGCTGTGGTTCGGAGGAACCAGAGAGGCGTGCAGATATGGCACTGAGGGACATGGTAAGTGGGCACAGCGGGGATGGGCTGACTTGATCTTAGAGGAATCTTAAGGATTCTATGTGGTCTCCTCCTTGGGGACCTACAAAAGCCTTTGGATGTGGGCCCAGGCACAACTGGGAGTCCCTGCTGGGGCTGGGCTGGACCAGAAGGACCCAGATGGGTATCCAGCCTCAGCCAGGATGGGCTCCTGTGAACTGCCTGCAGAGATGAGGGTAAAACTAACACTCTGAAGTCCCCCATAGCTCATTTACCAACATGACAGAAAATGGAGGAGCTTGAAGTCGCAAGAAAACCTCGATCGCATTAGTTGTTTACTGAATATCTTTGCAAACCTCACAAAAGCTGAACTGGATTTGCATGGGGCAGAGCTGGGTGGTGCATGAGTACACGTGGAGCTCAGCTGCTGAGACACCCAAGCTCATGCCCAACCACCTTTGCCCATCTCAAACACGGCCAGCAAAATAGCAATTCTCCTCCTGAGCATACCATCAACAGCCGTGGGTTTGTTTGCAGACTTTAATTGGTCTGTAACTGCTTTTTTCCCCACGTAGGAATCCCCCTGTCCACTGCTCTCAGTGCAACCTCCTTGTAGCTGGGGTCTGCAGCTGATGTTTACATCACAGGCAGGTTGAACATTAGGAAGAATTTCTCCTCCAAAAGAGTGGTCAGGCACTGGAGCAGCTGCCCAGGGAGCGGTGGGGTCACCATCCCTGGAGGTGTCCCAGAACCGTGGAGATGTGGCACTGAGGTCAGTGGGCACAGTGGGATGGGTTGGGATAGGACCTGGGGATCTCAGAGGTCCTTTCCAACCTTAATGACTCGATGATTATGTGACATCTCTCAAGGTGATGCTGCCCATTTGATGCCCCCAGAGATGCACAGAGGCCTGATACCCAATGAATACCAATGAATGAAGCAGCAGAGCCAAACCACCCGATGCTGTTGCCAAGATGCAAGCCATAGGTGCCACACATCAGCACAAGCAGCACTCCTTGGACCATGCCACACCGAGTCAATCACGCTGCAGGAAACCAGCCATGAAATCATCTCATTTCAGCTGCATTTCATCCTTGGGCAGCAGATTAAGCCCTTCGGGTTCCCAGGAGGCAGGAGAAGGTCAGCGCGGAGCCGGTGTTGCTCACGGTAGCGTATTTGTTTGAAAATAGCAAATATGTTAACAATTAGGGAAGGGAAAAGCTGAAAGGCAGCCTTGTTAATTAAGGAACTTGCTATCAAAGGACTCATTAAAAGCTACTGAAACGGAATGGTTGTTAAAATAAATACCCATTAATCTTAGTGTGCAATCAGGAATCGGTTGCCGCTACCCACCTCGTTGCAGGGCTGGGGGCTCCCGGCTTGCACCAACTCCTGCAGGCTCCAGGGAGACCCATGGGGACCCATCCCGCATCACCTCCACCTCCAAAGGGCCGCCGCTGCCTCCCACTGCCCCTTATCCCCATCGCAGTGCGGGCAAAGCGCAAACAAAAGTCCCATTGTGGCACTGCTAACCCTTCTGTCAGCTCACCGAAGGACTAATGGGATACTGCCACAAGAAACAAAGTCTGACAGGTTTCAAGCAGTCCCAGGGTTTGCAACTGTTGTGTTCTGTTTTTATAACAGCAGAACTTGTTTTCATCCGAGACTGCTTTGGTGCACTACGCTTAGAAATGCAAATCCACGCGGGTACACACAATAGAAAAATGGGCAAAATAAATATGGAACTCCTCAGCATTACAAGTTCACTTCGTTATAAACAACACGACTCATAGAATCATGCAATCCTTAGAGTTGGAAGGGACCTCTGAAGGCCATCTAGTCCAACTGCCCTGCAATGAACAGGGACAGCACAGTTAGAACAGGTTGCCCGGGGCCTGATCCAGCCTTGCCTTGAAAGTCTCCAGGGATGGGGATATAAATTACTCCATCATAGTTATGAGTCAAGAATACTGGTTCGGACAAGAAAATAAGGCACTGTGAAAATCCCAGAGCCTGCAGTGTAAAACTGCTTCACAGCATCCTGTTCCCTTCCTTAGTCCATGAGCATCAACCAGCGGACCATGAGCTGGACTCATCCCAATCATCTTAACACAATGGTTTGGCAACATAAAACCTCTATGAAATGATGGCAGAAAGGTCAGCTCCCTTTTCCTGGTATTTAGACTATGTGTTCTTGTATCCTGCCCACAAATAGGTGCAAGTGAAACAGCCGCCATCATACAGCTCCTCATTGCAACGTATGCACTAAGAGTAGGAGGATGGAATCAGGGCTATTTAAGTTTTCCTTCTGCAGAAGCAAACTGAGTTATCTCGCAAATCTTTGCCACTTTTGTGGGCAAGGTGGGAAAAATCAGGACACTTTTGAGGGCAATATTAGGAAATCAGCTTTGCTGCCTGAGCCCCTCAGTGTGCCCGTGCCAACCTGATGTGCCAGGGTCTCAACACCACCCTCATTAATTCCTCTGCATTTTAAACTGAGACAGGGGAGGTTTAGGTTGGATATTAAGAGGAAGTTTTTCACTCAGAGGGTGCTGAGACACTGGAACAGGTTGCCCAAGGAGGTTGTGGATGCCCCATCCCTGCAGGCATTCAAGGCCAGGCTGGATGTGGATCCAGACAGCCTGGTCTGCTGGTTGGTGACCTTGCACATAGCAGGGGTTGAAACCAGATGATCATTGTGGTTGTTTTCAACCCAGGCCCTTCTATGATGATGATTCTATGTCCAACATGCTCAAAAATCCATCCCTAAGGGATCGGTTTCAAACCAGGGATCCAGAGAGCCACTCATTGTCTACAAAAGCTCAGCACCTACAGTGAACAGCAGAGCTCAAACCTGCAACATCCCAAATCCCACCAACATGAGTGGTGCCCCAAGCTACAAAGTACACAGCTGGAGGTTACGTGGCCTTGGAATCTGCCAAGGAAAAGAAGCAGAAAGCTTCCAACCTGTAAGAGAAAGTTGGCAATGAGCAACACTCATGCAGTGCTGTCAGGAAAGGGACACTCCCAGACTTGGACCCAACCAGGTCCTTCACATTGTTTGGGGGAGCTAAAATTACAGGTTTTTTGGTGCTCAACTTAATGAAAGGAGAAGCATACATCCTTCTTTGAAGACGGCATTTTGGATCCAAAGCACAACTGTCTCCAGCCTACCCCACAAAACTCCACCCCATCCCACTTGCCTCTACAGGAGAAGCTGTATTGCCATCAGCAAACCACCAGATTTAAACAGACTGACACCACCGAGGCATTGTCATACACTATTCTGATGAAAAAATGGGGATTCCTGTCTTAGAACTTCAACCATCGCTGTCATCTAACAACCATGATCAAGAGACAGCTCTCCACCATGAATCTCAGATGCCACCCATGAGCAGCAACAGACTGCAGGCACAGACCATAGTGAAACTGCAACCACACAAAAATAAACCAGACAGCCAGTTATGCTGACCACTGCAGGCTGATACAAAACCCCTCAAATTCCAATAAAAAAGAAAAAAAAAACAGGAGTTTGGTTCTGCTATTGAAGGCCAAGGCCAACAGCTGGAGGCTGTTCTGGGTGAAGCTGGAGGGAGCATCAACACCAAATGGTGTTTAATTTGGGCACAGCAAGGTTGTTCCTGCATGGCCATGGAGAGGAGCAGCCCATCACATATTGCATGCATTTGCTCACACGAAGGAGTGAATATCTTCAACAGCAGAAGCACAGCTCAAGGGGTTTGTATCCGTGAGAAATCATGGGAAATGCAAATATGGGAAACAGCAAATCACAGAATCACAGAATGGCCAGGGTTGGAAGGGACCTCAAGGATCATCAAACTCCAACCCCCTGCTGCAAGCAGGGCCACCAACCTCCACATTTCATACCAGTCCAGGCTGCCCAGGGCCCCAAACAACCTGGCCTTGAACACCTCCAGGGATGGTCGGGCATCCACAGCCTCTCTGGGCAGCTGTTCCAGCACCTCACCACTCTCTCTGGAAAGAACTTCCCCCTCATATCCAACCTCAATTTTCCCTCCCTCAACTTCACACCATTTCAGCTTGTCCTGCAGTTATTTACCCTTGCACAGAGTTGACTCCCCTCCTGTCTGTGGGCTCCCTTTAGGTACTGAAGGCTGCAATGAGGTCACCCTGCAGCTTCTCTTCTCCTGGCTGAACAAGCCCAGCTCCCTCAGCCTGTCTTCATAGGGGAGGTGCTCCAGCCCTCTAGCCATCAAAAGCAAGGCTTCAACACAACCCAAAACGTATGGGCAGAGCACACCACAGCAGCTAAACCCAGTTCTCCTTTCCCAGAAGGTATCTCTATGCCATGGCAGAAGGGAACCCTTTGGCTTTGCCATGTGGTGGGGATGGGTGACACAATGGAACGGGTTGCCCATGGAGGTTGTGGATGCCCCATCCCTGCAGGCATTCAAGGCCAGGCTGGATGTGGCTCTGGGCAGCCTGGTCTGCTGGTTGGTGACCCTGCACATAGCAGGGGGTTGGAACTGGATGAGCATTGTGGTCCTTTTCAACCCAGGCCATTCTAGGATTCTATGGGTTGATGGTTGGATGTGATCATCTTAACAGTTCTTTCCCATGAATGAATCCACACTCCTCAGCCCTCCACCACGGAAAAACACAATGTCCAAACAGCACAGGTACCTCTAAGAAGGAATGAAGCCCACAAACAGCCTGCGTTTAACGAGACTCTGTTCACCCAGGAGCAGCCGTCATTCCTCCTGGAGCTCTTAGAGCCACGCAGCCCTCGCCGTGCTCCTCCCCAGTCCCCGTGTCCATGGGGTGAGGCTTCCCAAAATGCCTGACACAAACCAGAGCCCTGGCCCGACAATTATCAGAGAGCAAAAACTGGAACGAACGAGAAAAAATAAATGACATATTTCATCCTCCCTCTTTTGTGGCTTTTATTTTCTTTTGTATTCGCTTTGGGAATAACATTCTTTCCATTGGGAAGAGGCTGATTTTCCATTAAATACAAAGCAGCTGCCATTTTGGAAACAAAAAGTTGATTAAATGCAGATTTTTTTTTTTTTTTTTAAATTTTGTCCCTAATGTATGAAGAGTTTGAACCACGCTCATCTCTGTTGATTTATCGGGGCAAAGCATCTGCCAATTACAGCAGCAGGAAGGCTTAAAAAGAGAGAGTGCACAGAACCGATTCATCTGTACTGAGCACTGCTAGGAGTTGGGTTATAATTAAAAGGGGAAGGATCTCAAGGCTGGAAGACCAGCAGGCTGTGCTCAGCCTCGTGCAGAACCCATGCCTTGCTCCTAGAGACCCTAGAGCTCAACAGATGCCCACTTACTGCGGTGCCCATTGAGGGCTTGGTGCGTTCTCCATGATGTTTGGCTCTGCCCGCTGGAAATGGAACTTGGATGTGACTTCAGCCCCAGATGTTGAGCAGATTGGAAAAAAAAGAGCTCAAAAGATAAAAAACCATTCCGTTTCCAATGCAATTCAGTAGGTTTCTGCTTCTGAACCGGGCAGTCAGAGCTGATTACTGAGAAGTAGTGATCTGCACAAGAAGCATGTGAAACTGCCGCTGTTCTTACAATTTTCCAAGAACTAAATCTTAATGAAAGTTTTATTTCATGTAAGAACACAACTTCTGGTTGAGAAACAGAGAGGAGGAAGTAGGTTATTAAGAACAATTTCTCCTCAGAAAGTGGCAATGCATTGGAACAGGCTGCCCAGGGAGCGGTGGGGTCACTGACCCTGGAGGCATTTAAGAACCACGGAGATGTGGCACTGAGGGCTGTGGTCAGTGGGCTTGGTGGGATGGGTTGGGGTTGGACTTGGGGATCTGAGAGGTCTTTTACAACCTGAATGACTCTACAGATCTATGAAAGCTGCAAAACTTAATGGCACCTTGTTGCATTTTTTTTCATTAGCAAGTCCAGTTCTCCTTATTCATTCTAATTCATGAAACAACGTGAAGAAAGACCATGGCAACCACGAGAAAATCCATCAAGATCCTCATCTTTCAGTGTTTTGCTTCCTTTCTCTTGCTATGTAGGCTGCAAGGTGCAAGGAGAACACACAGCTCTGTGCTGGCACCCAATGACAGTCACCAAACTCCATGCCCGCATCCACGATCGCTTCCTTCCCACCATTCTGCTCCTCATCGTGTATTAATGGTTGGACTTGATGATCTCAAGAGTCTTTCCCAACTTTAAGAACTCAATGATTCTGCTGCAGATATGGCATTCATCAACATTCCCATGCGTGCTCCCAACGTCGAAGCCTTGCAAGACTTCAGGTTGCCAGCGTACGAAACCAGAGGAAAGCATATAATGGCAAAGTCTATTGTTTCACTTAAATTTGAGCCCAAAGGGGAAAAAGAAACATGCCTTAACATCTGACAGTGCCGCTGGAAGCTCTGTGCTGGGCTCTGGTGCAGGAAGCAGCGGGCGTGTTTGAATTCCTTACGCTGAGGATGGTTTTTTGACTGCCAAATTCCCCGTACCACACATCTGATTCTTTGTGCATGCAAAAGTAAGCACAAAATAGCTTTATAAATCTAAGTTTGTAAAACGAAATCAAAGCCAAACATGCCAAAGTGACTACACAAAGGGAAGCAAAACCTAGGTAAGCGCGCACACCCTGGTTTAAAGGATTTATGGGACTGGGCATTTTAGCTTCAATTAATTTTCAGAGTGCTGAAAGCACACAAGAAACCATGTAATTACAAGATAACTTGGCTTACCCAGATCCTACTTAACTAGCACTCGTGGGTTAAGCAGAGGTCAGGCTTCCCCAGCCAACAAAGCTAACTCCACCATATTTGAATGCGGAAGTGCAACCAGAAGTTCTCGTTCCAACCCATTCCTTTTGGCCAGTATTTGGGATCTCGGGGACATCTGAAGAGTGGCACACAGCTCCAGAGCATCAGGAACAGCCCAGACCCCACAGCCACACGAGCACTGCTCCAGGCACGATCCCAGCTTTGACCATGGCAAACTCACTGTGTCCAACCTTGAGCGCAAACTGGGTCGAGTAACCTCAAGAGAGAGCAGGATCTTCCCTGGAGAGCAGAGGAAGCAACCAGAGAGGATTTTATAGAGGCTGCTCACAGCCCTGTCCATGCCTGTGACCCAGGCAACTCACAATTTGGGGTGTTTTTCTATATCTATCACATGGAGAAACCTCTAGGATCAGCCACAACTGCTTCCCACCGGACTCTTTAAATGCAGCTACAATTGCTCCTTTGTGCTGCTATTTCGTGCAATCAGATTTTTATTTTTCATTCTCTCAGACAGATTAGTGATTTATTTCCACCAATTAAAACAAACAACCAAGTGAACAAAAAATTAGAGGGGTTAAAAGCAAAATTAGAATGTGTTGCAGTTAAGAACAAAACCAACTAAGAGCAGGCTAGCAAAGTCCCACCGTATAAAGGGATTACTCCATCCCTGACCCTTTCCAGGGGACCTCCAGGTATTACTTTTCATTGATTTACCTTAATGAAACTAATGCACCCCTCTCCGTAGGAAGCTGACTCCATAGCTGTCTAGGCACTGGATTCAATTAAAGAAATAAATACATCTGGCTTCTAAATTGTTGAAAGTCTCAAAAGCCAGAGGCAATGCTCCTTTTTGCTTCCATCCCTCTGGGGGTACACCCCAGGCCCCTGTACAGGACGGGCTGAGCACAAGGGGGTACTCAGATCTCCCCTGCAAATCGGTGGCTGATGGGGGACTGCCACCAAGTGTGACACATCCGTGCCCGCAGGGCCAGGATTGCTGTAGGATGGCTCCTTCTTTCCAGAAGCTGGCATTGATGTGAGGCCTTGCTGTTGACTCTGAAACTCCTGAGTGCCCACACAAGGGCTCAGGGCTCAGCTATGCTCAGTTTCCAGGCAAAGGGGTGCATGCACCCAACAGCACCGTGCAACGCCGATCTGGCCGGGCAGCCCCACGGGCAGCTTGAACACAGAGCAGGGCTGCAGGGCTATGCAGGCATAGAAGCAGAAGCTCAGAGCAGGGCAGAGGCACACGACGGCATCGAGAAACACGAGGTGTGCTTGGTTTCGCACACGGCTTGGCTGCAGACATCAGAATAGAAGCAAGAAAGCAGCTCGTGAGCAATCTGGGATCTATCTGCTGAAATGCCTTCGCTTTTCTCCCAACACAGGCAACAAGCAGAAACGACAACGCTTAGAGGCATGCATTGAACCAGAAGGAAGGTCCTGAAGGTCTGCTTTGCTAATTGCCCTTGTACCAACTGGGAGACAGCAAACACCAAGAGACCACGCTACTCTCTACTGATAGAGCCAGATGGCTTAGCACTAAGGCCAGGAGGGAGATGGGAATTCCCCATTGGGAATGCAGCCTGACAAGGATGTGTGCTGATCAGACCACAGGAAGAACAGGGAATATATGCAATGGTCTTCTCTCTTTCAGGTTGAGGTTGAAAATCTTATCCTTCTTTCCCAAATAACAGGTGTTGCCTCTAATGTTTAGGGATGCACGGGACATAACAGGAGGCAGTTAAAAGCAATGTGCTATAAGAGCAACAATTTGGCAATGCTGCTGCAACAGCACGTGTTCCTGCAAGGAAACCCTCCCCTATTGATTTTACAGATTGATCTCAAGCTGAGAGAAAATCCATGCCTGTGCCGGCAGCAGCGGAAGGGATAGGCTTCCACCCAAAGTTAGTTAATATTTTCCTTTCCTCTCTTTCAAGAGCAGTGACCTTTCCTGGTTCAAGTCACCCTCTAGCACTGGAGGTGCGAGCGGAGCGGAGGGCACGAGGCGCAGCCGTGTACTCACCGACATGGTAGAGTGGGCATCTACATCCCCCTACAGAGGACAACACAGGGAGTTTGAGTCAAGAGCAGAAGAGAGCAAAGCAACAGCAAGCAAGGCAGAGAGGTACACATCAGTTATCACGTGTGGGTGCTACAACCCATCGCTGCTTCTCCCCAATTGAGGCACGGGCTGCGGGATGCTGTGGCTGCTCGGTGAATGAGAAGAGCAAAATATGGCACTGAGGAGGAAGAGGAACAGATGAGCCACGTCCCACCAGACGTTGCTGGCCTTGATATTGAACGTGCTGAGCCACCTGGGGCAAGACAACAGCCTCGTGCCTCAGCTTTCCCACCTACAAAATGGATGGGATGGATGTCTGACCCCAGCAAGAGGCAGCAGGGATTTGCCCAGAGACATCTACAAAACTCACCCACCTCTTGCAAGGGCAAGGAGATGTTATCTATGCACAGAGTGCATTTGTGTAAATCCAAGGAACCTGGTTTTGGGGCTCATATGATGGTTTCATGATAGTTACTGGGTAAAATAAATTGCCATCACAGAATCCAATGGCTTGGATTGGAAGGGACTTCAAGGATCACCAAGCTCCAACCTCCCTGCTGCAGGCAGGGCCACCAACCTCCGTATCTAATAGTAGACCATCCCTCCCAACTTGGTCAAGACTGTGGCTGGGACAAAGCTCAGGCTTGTGGTGCATTTATCACCACGCACACCACATTGTCTTCTAACATTATTATGAAGAGACTCAACTTCTAAAGGTAAAACACAGGTAACCATTCTCTTTTAAAACGAAAATAAACACTTTGAAAGCTCTTTCTACCCAAGAGCTGCTGGGACCAGCGTTACGTATTTCCAACTGGGAAGAGATGCCAATCTGATGAATAAGGCAAAATGTTCCATGCGGAGCGTCCGCGGCGTCTGTGCAGTTCCAGCTGAAATCTGTGCCTGCCATCTGGCAAAAATAAGCACAAAGAGGGGGGGGGGGGGAGGAGGAGGAGGAGAAATCCCTCCACTGAACTGAACTGCCCAGGATGGCGGAGGTTGGAGTTTGTTCGATCGCTGAAAGATTGCTTCCCCTTCCTGGGTCACCGTCACCTCTTGACCTGCCCTGATTACCTTCCAAAGGAGGTTATCAAGATACAAGACTAACAGAGGATTAAAGGAAACTTAAAATAAAAACAAAACACACCCCTTCCCCCCACTCTGCTCCCCTCCCCCAGGAAAACATCCTTGCTTTGTTAACCTGACAGTTCACTGTAGGTGTTGACACAACCCTCCATCTCTGAAAAGCTTAATGTCAACAAATCAGTGTGTTTGGAGTAGCCCTGTCAATGCGATTTACATTAACTTGTCTAACAAGAAATAAAAACAACAATCAGCCATCAAAGACAAAAGGCTTTTTCAGTCATTCTTTTAAAAGTATGATGCTGGAAATGTTAATTCTGGAGGCCATGGCCTTTTCCCTGCTAAAAAACAGCAAACCTTTTTTTTTTTTTTTTTTTTTTTTCCCCTTCTTTTTATTTTTTTAAAGGAAAGAAAAAAAAAAAAGAAGAAGTATTTTCTTTTAAAGGAGGCCCGAGCATCCCATATTAATAAGCAGAGCAGCAGCAGTAACCAACCCTCACTGGTTAACACAGGAAGAGGGCAGCCTCGAAGCCAAATGTTAATTATGCTTTTATTTCCACCAGCATGTTATTTGCTTTGAGACATTTTGGGCACTTAGCGGAGCATTTTCGAATTGTGGCTATAAACCACCATGAAAATTTCATGCAGCACTGGTATGCACCAAAGCCCCATTAACTTCACCATGAACTTTTCACCTCCAAAGCGTTCTGCGTCCCCAGGCTCACCATCCCAAAGCAGAACTGCAAAAAGCAGAGGCTCTGGGGGCTCCCAACTCCCAAGAGAAAGCATCTTCCATCAGCTTTAGGAGTAGCAACCACCATTGGCGTGGGTAGCAGTAGGAGCTGTGATGCTCTGAAGGAAAAATTAGGAACTGCAATCTCTGCTTAAACACTTGGAATTGCAATTCTTGATTGAGCACTTGGAATTGCTCAATTTCTACTTCAATGCTTGGAGCTGCAATTCCCACTTGACCACCTGAAGTTGCAATTCCTGCTTCAACACTCGGTATTGCACTTCTTGACTGAACATTTGGAATTGCAATCTCTACTTCAACACTTGGGAGGTGCAATTCTTGATTAACACTTGGAATTGCAATCCCTACTTGACCACCCAGAGTTGTAATCCTTGACTGAACATTTGGAATTGCAATTCCTGCTTCAACATTTGGAATTGCAATTCTTGACTGAACATGAAATTGCAATCCCTTCTTCAACACTTGGGGTTTACAGTTTTTGACTGAACACTTGGAACTGCAATCCCTGCTTGACCACCTACAGTTGCAATCCCCACTTGACCACTTGGAATTGCAATTCCTGCTTCAACACTTGGAGCTGCAATCCCTACTTCAACGCTTGGAATCGTAATCCCTACTTCAACACTTTGGAATTGCAATCCCTACTTCAACACTTTGGAATTGCAATCCCCATTTGACCACTTGGAATTGCAATCCCTACTTCAACACTTTGAATTGCAATCCCTACTTCAACGCTTTGGAATTGCAATCCCTACTTCAAATCTTTGGAATTGTAATCCCTACTTCAACACTTTGACTGCAATCCCTACTTGACCACCTGGAGCTGCAATTCTTGACTGACCACTTGGAACTGCAATCCCCATTTGACCACTTGGAATTGCAATCCCTACTTCAACACTTGGAACTGCAATCTCTACTCGAGGAGCAGGGTCTCTGTGCCATCCCACCAGCCAGGATCAACTTGACCAGTGGCATCAATTCTTCCCCAAGAAATTCAGCCTTGCTCCATCCCCAAACAGAAGCACAGAGCCAAAGCTGGGATGGAGCTGCCCTTTCACTCCTCTCCTCTCCCTGTAGCACTCCGTGACCCCCAAGGCCATCCCCTCTGCCCGCTGTGCTCCAAGCCTTGACCCCAGCAAGGTTTCCTGCCCACGAGCAGCCCTGTGCAGCACAATGGAATTACTCACACACAGCACATGAAGCAACCGCCTGCATTTTTGCAGGATCAGGGCTTTCAGTTCCGTTCTATTACAGGACAGCTCTTTTTGTTGATGTGATTTTAGCACCGTAACCGCCTGCGTGCCCAGGCTGAGTTTCTTTGATCAGCAGATGAGGGTTTTTTGCTGTAATTGCTGTCGTGACAAAGGGCCGCCGAGCAGCTCGTCTCCTGCTCCTTACTCATCCCTCTGCCTGCCACTCTTCTTCTGCTCAAAACCAACTGCAAGTGCAAACAGCCACAGAGAGCTCCTCACATGTGTAAACCCAATGGGCACAAAGCTCTGCAGGAAGGGGCACTGCCAAAGCAGTGAGGACATGGGAACAGGAGGGTGGGCGCAGAGCTGGGGCTACACATAGGGACCAAAGGATGCCTTATTTTCTTTCCTTGTGGCTACTGCTGTGAGGACATCCAACATCTGCAAACTCATTTACAACAGGGCAATATGATAAGCCCATGTATTTAGGGCTGGAGACAGACCAGCAGCACGGAAAAGGCTTCACCTTGCTGCTAGCAGTCCCACAGTACTCAGTGCCAATTTGTGCTTTTGGGAGATGCTTCCTTTCCCTCTCGAGGCCCTCTCACCCTTTCCTTTCACAAAGGAAGCACATCCCGTCCACACGGTGCTGTCACAAACATGGCCTTCATTTTTCTGTGCTGCTTTGGACAGATGGGGGCTTTCCCACGCCTCACCTCCTACAAATCATTCAGAAAGTCACCGAAATTATTAAGTGTTTCTAAATCAGTGGCTGGGAAGAGGTCCTTGAGAAGCAATCAGCTGAGCCATCAAAGGAGCTGGTGCTCTTCCGACAGCCTTCAGCTCTTCCTGACTCATCCTCACTGGTGATGCCCGCAGGGAACCGACAGCAGCAGGCAAGGAATTGGTCTCCACAACACTCCTCTGAAGGAAGGAACTCCAACACATAAAAGAATCACAGAATCACAGAATTGCTTGGGTTGAAAGGGACCTCAAGGATCAGCTCCAATCCCAACTGTGGGCATGGATACCCCTCCCTCTTATCCACCATTTAACTCAGGCCTCCCAGTTTCACAATCTGCAGCTCTGTGTCACTTTACTGCCCTATCCATGGGGATGGTGGGAGGCTCAGTGCTGGGCAGTGCTTTGAAGGCAGCAGCTGAGCATCTCTGTCACATTACCCAGCTCCTGCAGCATGGCAAGCATCCACCAGCTGCCTCCTGAACAGTCCTTCCAGACCAACCAGCTGCCTTCCCCTTCTCCAAAACCATTCTGATTAATTCAAAAAGGAAACATTAATATTTAAGGAAGATAAATCACTCCAGGTCTGTCTCATAAATCATCGTGGGCATCTCTCCCCATCCTCCTCTCTCCTGGTGGCCACGCTTCACGCTCCAGTGCAGAGCAGACCCCCCTCATCTGTGCAGGAGGAACAAAGGGGATTTCTGCCCTTGATGGAGGGAAAGACAGAGCAGGAGACAGCAAATGTGCGGTGAGCAGTAAGGTATGCTGCAATGCTTTCTGAGAACTTCAGTGTTAATTAATCCAGGAGCCGGACTCAACGATCCTTACGGGTCCTTGGGGTATTCCCTATACAAAACACACCCAGCTCTTTGAGGTACAAGAATGTCAAAAATATCAATAAGAGTCCAAAGTGAAGCAGAGAAGAGGGCTGAGCATATCTTCGTTTCTGGTACCCCTTCCCTACACACTAGAATAACAGGCAAACCCCTGCTGCATGAACTCAACTAGTTGTGTAAGGACTCCCAGAGTCATCAAATGGGTTGGGTTGGAAGGGACCTTCTTTAAGCCCATCCAGTCCCAATCCTTGCCCTGGACAGGGCCACCTTGCCCCAGCCCTGCTGCCCAAAGCTCCTTTCACTTTCATTTGTTGGACTTGATGATCTTAGAGGTCTTTTCCAACCCTAATGATTCCATGATTTCTCTCTTGGTGGCCAAAGACACAGAATCATCATAGAGTGGTTTGAGTAGGAAAGGACCATTAAAAGCCATCTGGTCCCACTCCCAGCAATGAGCAGGGACACCCACAGCTCCATCAGGTGCTCACAGCTTTGTCCAGCATGAGCCATGCAGAAGGTTGTAAAGCACTGCTAAAGTGTTGAGGCTGTAACACCTCCTAAAGCAGTTCTGGAGTGCTGGAACATCCTTTCCAGCAGTGCAATCCCTGGACACAAACAAGCAGAATGAAATTCAGGAAGCTGCCACTGTGCATTATTAACCTTCTCTTCCTGTTTCTATCCAAGCTAGTGAGAGGTGTCCACAGTGTGGGCTGGTATTCTACAATCCTGGACACGCAGTATCAACAAATAGGTAGCAGTTCAGTGAGGAAGAAAAATCTGAAGTTGCTTTTGGGACAAATACAGAATTCAGTGGATTTGCTGTTTCCAAATACCTGCTGATTGAAGAGACTCGTAAGTATATATCCAGACAGCCCAGAACAAATCTTGTTTAAAAGAGAAAAGAAAAAAAAAAAAAAAGCTGTCTGAGCAAAAATGAAACTCCCTGATGATTACATTTTTCCTATTCAAGTGGACACTGCTCAGCCAACTGCAAAAAAACAACATAAAAGACATTTTTGATCGCAATAGCAGCATAAACACAGGCATATTTTGGACAGCAGAGAAAGGAAAGAAACACATGCTGCCTTACAACGCAGAGCCATATTTTGATGTAAGGCACCCAGTGACTTGACAAACATTTGGAAATGGATCTGCAGTTTGAATAATACACGCCCTTACACTGAGATCTCTCAAAAATCATTCTTGAATGTCTGTTAAGATGAAGGCTAACATGGTATAGGTGGCCAGTGAGTTATGATCTTGCTTCTGCTGGTGGACTGGGATATTTCCCTCTTTCCCATAGACATGCAAATTCTTGGGGGGACTCTCACTTCTGCTAACACGTGCAATAGCTTACTTTAGAAAGAGATTTACTTCACAACACTTGATCCGCTGTCAAACAGGGCCAGTGTATGGCCCCATTTCCATCACACTCTATAAAGGCTCGAGCAACCCCTCGTTTCAACAGCCCCATCAGCTGCCTGTGCACTTTCCAGCCTGAAGAAGAAAGAAAATGGGGAGGCCCCTTACCGGGAGGTGAGTGAACACAGCAAATGTGCTGCGCAGGAAGCCAATGAGATCCACGAGGTAATCACTGGCCCTGCTGCCAGGCTCCAGAGCCATCCAGTCGTAGTCTGCCAGCTGCAGGAACTGGTCAATCTTCTGGTTCAGGTTAGTGTAAATCTCTTCCTCAGCAGCGTGACGGGCGTCCTGTCCAACGAGACCACGTTATAGGGGATGGAGAGTCCGCAGCACAAGGTGTTCCATAGGGAACAGGATGCTAGATTGATCAAAACTTCGGCCCTAACAGCACAAGGCAACGTGTCTGTAGGTTACTACAGGGTTGCAATAAGCTCAGGTTAGCTTATCCTGGCAGATCAGCTCTAGGCACGATCAAGCTAGTGTCTGACTGCTGAAACTCAGGGAGAGGGAGGACAAATGTGGCATGGGATGGGAGAAGGAGAGAGGGGAGAAGAACGTTCCATGTGGAAAAAGGCTGTGTGTGTCACTCTGGGTGGTGACACGTTGGAACAGGTTGCCCAAGGAGGCTGTGGATGCCCCATCCCTGCAGGCATTCAAGGCCAGGCTGGATGTGGCTCTGGGCAGCCTGGGCTGCTGGTTGGTGACCCTGCACACAGCAGGGGGTTGGAACTGGATGAGCACTGTGGGCCTTTTCAACCCAGGCCATTCCAGGATTCTATGAGATCCACCAAACTTTGGGTGTAGGAGGGCTACAAACTGGCAGAAGGGCTCAGAGCCTTCCTGACAGGGCAAGGATGAAAAAGCTCATCCTTAGGCCAAATGGGAAGATGGTGTTTGATGGGAAAAGGAATGAATTTCCTTGGGGTCACAGGGCCTGCTGGGTTATCCCAAGGGAACCTCATCTAGCCAATTCCCTACCATTGCTGGAGTCCCTGGCACTGCTCCCTTCTGCTCTGTGGCCAAAGGGCAGAATCCAGACACCCCCAACTGAACCAGCTGTGGTCTTAAAACTTCATGGGAAGAATCTGGGGAGGATGCTCCTGGGTTACGATTTAAAGATTGAGAATCCCATTACTTCCTTTCAGCCCTGATTTTTAGCATTTCCACTCTCCTTTTAGCATTTAACAACACTAAAAGGAACAGAAAGATATAGAAACTAAAGTTCTCAAAATCTATTCTCTTGAGTGAAAGAAGAGAGCTTGCATTCATGGCCAGCCACATGCAGCTCTGTATGGTGATTAAACAGCAAAATGAAAGCTCACTGAAGAAAAAATTAAAGTCAGGCTTTTGTTTAAAAGCTGCTTAATTCCTTAGATAATGAGCACTGCAGTTGCAGCCTGTAAATTAGAGCTACAAAGGCTCTTGGTCTAGACAAAAGTAGTGCATACAGCTGCTCTGAAACAAACCCCAGAAGCTCATCTGATGGCTTCAGCTCCAAGGCCATGATAAAATCACCTTTCAACCCAAACATGGACAGAGCTCCCCGGAGATGCCATTTACCTTGAAAGTTGTGGTCCCGTAAAGTTTTGTGGTGTGGACAGTTTCTGGAAGTACATTGGTGATGTTGGTTATGAACTCTTCGAGGAACTTGCAAGATTTCTCCAAGTGGGTCGTATTTATAATAATCTGTACCAGCTGCAAAAGCAAAGAGAAGGTATTCAGAAAAGATATTCAGGAAAGGTATTCAGAAAAGGTATTCTTCACTCAGAGGGTGGTGAAGCACTGGAACAGGTTGCCCAAGGAGGCTGTGGATGCCCCATCCCTGGAGGCATTCAAGGCCAGGCTGGATGTGGCTCTGGGCAGCCTGGTCTGGTGGCTGGTGACCTGCACACAGCAGAGGATTGAAAACAGATGACCACTGTGGTCCTCTGCAACCCAGGCTATTGTATGATTCAGAAAAGGTATTCAGAAAGTTGCTCCTGAAGCCAGGGAGGTGCTGAGTTGATGGGCGCCACTTTCTGAGAACTTCTGGCAGGAAATGCTGATGCTGTACAAACACACTGAGCTTCACTGCACACTCAAAGGCTCTCCTCCTTTAACAGCAGCAGAAAGTTATGCAAAAGATAATTTTTTTGGAAGAAACACCAACAAGAAAAAAAGAAAGCACTTCCCATGACAGCCACTAATACCACTGAAGATATTTTTCTAATGACTTTCCTACGCTCAGCTGTCAGTCAGCACTCACTCCAGCAACAGGCTTACAAAGAAGCACCATGTCAGGGTATTCTGGCTGCTAATGAACCCTAACGAACCTGCACCTTGAGTGACACTTAACAGCAGCACTCTGAGGCACCCGACAAAGGAACCAAGGGCTTTGCTTCTCCAGGGGAGGTGTGGGTGAGCAGCTATCTCCCTGGTTTTCATACCCACCATTATCTGCTATTTTTCACCATGCTGCTTTCTCAGCTCCCTTCGCATGGCACCGGATCGGGACATTAAAGGCAATGACAAAGACTGCTGAAGTCAATCAGTGCCAATGTTTATAATCCAGAGCAAAGCAATCCCTGCTTCGCCTTCAGCATGGCTGCCTTGGAAGCCACACACACCACTAATTCCTTAAGCAGGTACCTTTCTTCTGTGCAGACCGCCGTGAATGTGTTCAAGGTGCAAGGTAAGCTGTAACAAAACCTTTCCAAACAACATTTGGCTCTGATATGGTGCCAAAACGCTTCTCCTGCAGACACAGAAGGCATTACAATGCTCCAGACTGACATCACTTAATTGCAGGAGCATGGTGTGGTAGTCTGCAGTTACCTCTTCTAAAGAAACTATTTAGAAACACAAATCATTTGCTTCTGAATGAGATGGAAACAGGCAGCGCCCTGCCAGGCACAGCATTGTTTCTTTTTCTCTTTTTGCTTCTTTGATCCTTTTATGTTTAAACACCAACTTGAGCATTGCAGACACATAAATATTGAAGTAAAGCTGCAGAGATGGCGGCGCCCAACTCGTGTTGGTGCCAGATCACATACAAACGGGCAACGGCCACAGGCTGGGAGGCTCAGTTTGGATGTTGGGAACAAAGAGAGATCTTACAAACTGCCCACAGAGGCTGTGGGACCTGTGCTTTGGGAGCACTGAGTCAGGTAGAGAAAGCAAAGCTGAGGAGACCCAGATTGAGCAAGGAGGTCCCTTCCAGGCAATGCTTGCTTTTAAGAAATTGAATTGTGGTCTACTTGAACGCCTCCTGCTTTGCACTCTGTCCCCAGAAAGCATTACACAGCAATCAGGAGGGCTTCTCAATTCTGAATTTGCTGGATTAATCCAGTTCTCAGTTTCTGCCTCCTGACAAGTGCTCATTTGTTTGCCTCTCCCTCTGTCAGCTCTTCTGTCACAACTCCGATGCAGTTCCCTACAGTTTCAAGCTAATTAAATATTGGGTATTTCCAACTGTGTGAAATTCCTCCTCAACTTCTCATCACAACGCACTGGTCCAGACCTGTAGGCCTGCATGCAAAAGCTGCATCTAACTTTAAGTAGTTCTGACTTCACAAACAGGACAGCCATCTTAGCATCTTTGGCAGCATGGGCCTGCTGGATCTTCATAGAGTCACAGAATGGCCGGGGTTGGAAGGGACCTCAAGGATCATCAAGCTCCAAAGCCCTGCTGCATGCAGGGCCACCAACCTCCACATCTAATACTAGACTTCCTTCTTTCCCATCACAACTGATCAATTATGAAAATAAATTAAAGAGGACAACAGACCAAAAGGTTGGAATACGGACTTGAATATCACCTTCTCCACTGTTTGGAAGAAGATATTTTAGATTAGAAACAGAGAGCATTGCTTTGAGTAAAAATTAAGCCCTAGAAGAGTGGATAGTGATAGGACAAGGGGGAATGGTTTTAAACTCAGACAGAGGAGGTTTAGGTTGGGTATTAGGAAGAAGTTTTCACTCAGAGGGTGGTGAGGCACTGGAACAGGTTGCCCAAGGAGGTTGTGGATGCTCCATCCCTGCAGGCATTCAAGGCCAGGCTGGATGTGGCTCTGGGCAGCCTGGTCTGCTGGTTGGTGACCTGCACACAGCAGGGGGTTGGAACTGGATGATCATTGTGGTCCTTTGCAACCAGGCCATTCTGTGCTTCTGTGAAATCCTTCCCTCTTCAGAAATGCAAAATGTAGATGTGACTGCATGGAACACGGGATTGGAGGGCACCTGGAAGAGTCTCATGTCACATGAAAGCACTGTCCTGATGTCAAAAGTGACTGCAAAAGATGTTTAAGTATCTAGCATAACTATCATTTCATAGAATCATAGAATGGCCGTTGAAAAGGACCACAATGCACATCTACTATGTGCAGGGTCACCAATCAGCAGCCCAGGCTGCCCAGAGCCACATCCAGCCTGGCCTTGGATGCCTGCAGGGATGGGGCATCCACAACCTCCTTGGGCAACCTGTTCCAGATTTAAGAAGCTCAGAGGAAAACTGGATCAATAGGTCAATGGTTATGCAAAGGAAAGAAGCAGGGGGGGCAGGAAGATGCGCAAAGTGAGCAGCCAAAGGATTGCTGCTGGAAGATGGACAGTGCAAGGGATGGTGCTGCATTCCTCAGCATGGAGGGAGCCCTGGGAGGAGCAAGACAAAAGGGGAATTTGCCCCCAAGGAGCAGAGAGATTCTAGATTGTGAGATAAAAGGTCTGAGGAAGCACTGTGTGTAAATGCAGACTGCTATAAATGCACTGAACTCCCCCAAATTCATCCACATGGGGTATTTTTGAGTGTCCAGAGAACACTACACATTCCTACAATGCAGTTAATTAAAGAACTGCAGCTGTACTAATACCTGCTTGCTTCATAACAGCACACAGAGGCCCAACTAAGGCACTCTAATGGTTTGGGTACCACACATGTTCCCAAAGAAGTCGTGACTTAGAAGCCTTGAACTTTTTGGAAATCTGACTTTGTGCACAGAAAAGTGTCAATCTTGAAAAGAAAACGCCAGTACAGAGTTCAGACCATATAAATGTGCCTTTAGATGTAGAGCAGCCCTCCATTCTCACCACTCCCACGTGTCTCTTGTCTGGCATGAAGCCACCCCAGCACTCCTTGAAACCCTCCCGCCTTCAACCCAGATGTGTAACTCCCCAAGAACCCAAAAGAAGGGCAGAAAAAAACATTGCCCTTCCATAAGCACAAAGCCTTTCTTCCACTGGAACAGGTTGCCCAAGGAGGTTGTGGATGCCCCATCCCTGGAGGCACCCAAGGCCAGGCTGGATGTGGCTCTGGGCAGCCTGGTCTGCGGGTTTGTGACCCTGCACACAGCAGGAGGGTTGAAAATAGATGATGACTGTGGCCCTTTTCAACCCAGGCCATTCTAGGATTCTATGATTCTTTGACTCTTGCTTTGTACAGCAACACTGAGTGCTTTCCTTGTTGTTTTCCAACCAAAAATTTTACAGTAACACTCCAACCCAGCATCCCTACAAGGTGCTGGAATGAGCTCCAAGTGACCAAATCCCATTTTGGTGCCCTGCCTTGGAAATTACTCCACATGCTGTCTCACCTCTGTCAGCCCCACATTTTTCCTCTTAATGACGTTCTGCAAGCAGTTGCTCAGCGTCCGGGTCAGCAGCAGGTTCGTAGATTTTCTGATCATATCATCAACTTCTGTAGAGCTGGAAAGCAGAATTTCGAGAGAGATTTGCAAAGTGCTTTATCTCAAGGCAATAAATAAAGAAATAAATAAAACTTAACAAAACTAATACATTCTTTCAACTCTTTGAAAGGGCAGGACAAGGGGAAATGGTTTGAAGTTGAAGGAAGGAAGATTGAGGTTGGATGTGAGGGGGAAGTTCTTTCCAGAGAGAGTGGTGAGGTGCTGGAACAGCTGCCCAGAGAGGCTGTGGATGCCCCGTCCATTCCTGGAGGTGTTGAAGGGCAGGTTGGATGGGGCCCTGGGCAGCCTGGGCTGGTATGAAATGTGGAGGTTGGTGACCCTGCATGCGGCAGGGGGGTTGGAGCTTGATGATCCTTGAGGTCCCTTCCAACCCAAGCCATTCTATGATTCCATGATATGTGGAGCCATCCTCACTCAGACTCCTTCTGTGGGTTACACCTGCTCACCTGAGTGCTGCCTGGAGCTGCTAACATGGAAATATGTATTGAAATATCAACAATTTTGGCCTTTTTGTGCATGTAAAGAAGGCAAACGCGGGCAAACTTACATCCTTATGCCTCTCCTCTTAGAGGGGCCAACCCAGCACAGGCTAAGGCTCACCCACTCCTTTCTCACCGATGCATTCAGCACTGTGCAAAAAAGCTGTGATTCTGCACATTCAGATCAGATCATCAAAAGACTCAAAAATTGCTTGCTTTTTTTTCAACTCCTTTTTTTTTCTTTCCTCAGTAAGTCAGATTCTAACACATCCGTGGCTTTTGCCAAATGACTACAACCTCAGCCTTGCTCAAGCCGGGGGGGTTTGGCTTTCTGCTTTTGGCTGCAGGGCTGCTGCCGTGCCCCTCCATCAGTGCACGCCAGCAAGGTGCAAGCTCTGTTTCTTGCAGCAAGGCCTGGAAGCCAGCCCCAGAGCCGGGGCCTTTGATCTGTTGTTGGCCCTGCATTAGCCCTGACACGACGGGGCTTTATCTCTGGCAGAGCAGTGACAGGCGGCTGATGGCAAAGAAAATTTCAAACTGCAAGGCTGAGAAACATTAATAACTTTCAGGCTCCTGGTAAATCAACCCCGTGACCTTTTGCTCCTTATCCTGTTTTACCTGACAAATGGGCCAGATTACAAAGCAGGGATCAACGGGGGAAACAAAAGCAAGCCTCGCATTGCCCGCAGCGCTGGCGCACGGCTCAGGGCACTGCTACTGGGGTGCCCAGAGAGAGGGGGGTCAGACATTGCCATCCTCTGCCCAGCACACACCTGGGAACTTCTCTGCTGGGTTAATGTCAGAACAGGCACACCAAGTCCACCCTGGGCACCTGATGCTGAACAAAGCAAGACCGAATGGTCTCCCAAATTAGTCTCTCAATCTTCCTGAGCACCAAGCAGTGCACGTGCATCAGTACAGGTTGGGGAATGAGCTGCTGGGAAGAAGCTCTGCAGAGAAGAATCTTGTTGACCAACAGTAGATTAGCAGTTGACCAGTGGTTGATCATAAACCAGCAGGGTGTTCTGATGGCCAAGACCTGTGGAACCCTAGGGTGTGTGGCACAGAGTGTGGCCAGCAAGGCAAGGGAGGTGCTCCTCCCCTCTGCTCTGCTCTGCTCTGGGGAAAGCCACATCTGGAGCACTGCACCCAGCGCTGGGCTGCCCAGTTCCAGGCAGACTGGGAAATGCTGGGAGAGCCCCACAGAGGATGAGAATCTGGATGGGGACAGGCTGAGAGCCCCAGGGCTGTGCACATGGAGGAGAGAACGCTGAGAAAGATCTGAGCAGTGCTGATCCATGTCTGAAGGGCAGGAGGCAGGAGGACAGGGCTGGGTTCCATTTGGTGGTGACCAGTGCCAGGACAAGGGGCACTGGGCACAAACTGGAGCCCATGGAGTTTCATCTCAACATGAGGAAGGAATGTCTTCTTGACTTGCAGACTGACACAGCCCTGGCACAGCTGCCCAGAAAGGTGGGAGAGTCTCTTCCGGAGATATTCAAACCCACCTGGATGCTTTCCTGTGCAACCTGCTGCAGGGAACTGCTTCAGGGGGATCTCCAGAGGTCCCTTTCAACCCCTACAATTCTGTGAAGCGGCCTTCAGGAATCAGAATTGCACAGAAAGCCCTGAGGTCCCCAGGAGAAGCAGGGAACATTGCTCCCTGTGCGTGTCACAGAGCTGAGCTGTTCTCCTGTCCCAGCCAGCTGAAATCCGTGTCTTGCTGCAGCTTTCCCAAGGAAGAGCCCAGCTGCACAACTCCCCATACACAGAGCGGCTGCTCACCGCACTGAGCTCACCAGCAGCTTTCTCTAATATTCCCTGCTGTTGAAAAGTCAGCTTTTCTGGGCTGTGCTCCTGCTGACCTCTACCCCCTTCCCAGCTGGATGCAAGGAGAACAGATCCAGCAGCTCAGCAGGATCCTGATAATCTAAATGCAATGCCACCAGCCAAAGTCTCAGTGCTGGTCTCTTCTGGGTCACTGCTGTTGATCCCTGGGAGTTTCTTTTGCTCCTGCTGAGGGTGGATGCACCTCCTGTGCCACGTCGATCGGGGCCAGCCCATATCATGTCTCAGATCCCCGGGCTCCTCCTAGCAGGGCTGGGATGTCAGCTCCAAGATGATGCATTTGGGTTTCATAAGCATGGAATGGAACATGAAGGGAAGAAAACTGGCCACAGAGCTTTTCCTTGGCTTTACACTGTGGCAGTGGCTCTCTAAGAAGGTTTTACTTAAAGAAAACCATAAAGAAAAAGCAAAACCCAACATATGCACATACACGCAGCCCAGGCCTTTCCATCATCCCCCAGAAAGGACCCAGATTGTCCCCAGCCCTCTCCACCAGACAACAGCACAGTTAAATATAGAAAGAACAATAAAACCTAATGCTGCGATGGTCCACAGATGGCAAAAAAGTGACATGGTGACACAAGGGTACTTCGTGGCAAGGGGGGAGTTGATTGCTGCTGCCAGCAGAGTGTGGGAACCATGAGCTGGAGAGTCACAAGGGCTGGAGCCACGCTCAGAAAGGGCAAAAATAAAGGTGGATGGAGCAAATGGTGGATGGAGAACCACACCCAGGCCTGGAGCCCCCAGCACAGGAAGGACATGGAGCTCTTGGAGAGGGTCCAGAGGAGGGCCACTAAGATGACCAGAGGGCTGGAGCACCTCTCCTGTGAGGAAAGGTTGAGGGAACTGGGATTGTTCAGCTCGGAGAAGAGAAGGCTGCAGGGAGACCTCATTGTGGCCTTCCAATATTTGAAGGGCACACATAAACAGGAGGGGGAACAGCTATTTTTACAAGGGTGGATGGTGATAGGACAAGGGGGAATGATTTTAAACTCAGACAGGGGAGGTTTAGGTTGGATATGAGGAGAAAGTTTTTCACCCAGAGGGTGGTGAGGCACTGGAACAGGTTGCCCAAGGAGGTTGTGGATGCCCCATTCCTGGAGGCATTCAAGGCCAGGCTGGATGTGGCTCTGGGCAGCCTGGTTGAAACTAGATGATCACTGTGGTCCTTTTCAACCCAGGCCATTCTATGATGATGATTCTATGATTCTATGAACATGGCACATGAAGCTGTGCCTCCACACCAGCCCTGGGTGCCGTTGGGGAGCTGTAAGGGAAGATCATGAAATCATGGATTCACTAAGCCCATCCCCAAGAATTCCAGAAGCACAGGAGGCAGAGAGTGGGGCACGGTGATGATGTGGTAGATGGAAAATGAGCACTTCTGGACACTGTGTCCAATTTTCTCCTCAAAACAACCCAACAATCAACTAGGTTGTGATGTAAAAGCTTGCTGTATGAATTCAACCATCAATCTGTCATTAGGGTGACAAAATCCAGCAACCTCAGGGCTGCCTGTGTGCACAGCCCGTGACAGTCACACTGCCAGCCCAATGGGTGTCAGTGCTAGTCAATGAGTGTCCCATCCCTGACTGCAGTGTCACCAAACACCGTGCTGGCTCCAGTGCTGGCCTCATCAGTGGGAATCACAGCGAAGTTTCATCCATGAGAGCCTCCATGGCATGAACAAGTCGTGCTTCGTAACGCCCAGCACTTCCATGCAGTGTTTACTTCTTCAAATCACTTCTGAGTTTTTTTCTGAACTCACGTGCTGTTTCCAAAGGCTTCCTTCTATCATTTTGGCCACATAAGATAGAAAATAAGGTTGAAATGATGGTTATGTGTTGGACAAAGCAGCCAGGTGACCCCATGTTTGGGTGCCAGCAGAGCACAAAGATCTGTGACATTGGACTTGATGATCATGAAGGCCTTTTCCAACCTGAGCAATTCTATGATTCCATCTTCCAGGAGGTTTGTACACCATGGAAACAAAGCAGGAATGTTCCTTGGAAGAAGTCTGATTCTGAGCAGGATGTGACCAGGAGCAGCAGTGCCACAGAGAAGCATCAATGAGGCTTCACCACAAGGACTGGGTGCTATAATCCCTCGCTCAGCACCTTCAAGCTGAACCAATGCAGAGCAGAACCACACCCCAAAAAGGGCTGATTCAGGTATTCAAGGCTCTAATTTATTATTATTAATAATAATTTTATGACCTAAATTATTCGCAGCCCTTTAAATAATTGTATCCAAAGTGCTTTCAGGATCACTGCTTTGTTTGGGAACAAAACAATCCAAGTCCTGGTGGGTCAGAGCTGCCATCTCCCACTTCTACCCATTGTTTTCCAAAGATATTGCCTATCTTTAGAATGGGAAATTCCATTGGAATGGGTGGGAGCCTTGCAGTGAATGGATGCTCTTAAAGACATCTCCTCAATGAGCTCACAAGCACGCTTTTTTGCTTTTTTTTTTTCCCAAAGGGAGAAATGCTGAATATATAAAGGAGGTTTTCTTTCTCCTAATCAAATTAACAGAGCCAAACCAAAACAATTTGCAAGCCCTGGAAATGCGCTGTAAGCTCCACATTTTCTTCAAATACTTTAAAAGCAAAACAACTTTCATAAGCATATCAACATAAAGGAGTCTACTCCCATCCAACAAATACAAGGAGCTGGTTTAAAATAATAATTAGAAAAAATACAAGCTACATTTTCTGCCACGGGCTCTGTTCTTCAGGAAAAGACTGCAGAGCGTTTAAGCAAACTGTCTGGGTTAGTGACAGCTGATGTCCCATATCCCATAGCAGTAGTCATGACCTTCAGGCCCCCCGTGACTGACGGGCTGACCCCAATCACTCCAGGGTGCAAGGTAAATGACAACCAAAGAAGAACAAGAAAGAGAAGAGAAAGAAAACTTGCTGCCGGCTTTGTAGCCAAGCTTCCTAATAAAACCTAATTCAAGCTGTCAGGGTGAAATGAAGAAAGTGTCAACAGGGGTTTTCAGAGAAATATTCCAAATGTTTGGCTAGAATGTCCGAGAGCTCGGCTCCCCTCCCCCAGCCCCAAACCACTCCTCAAAAAGGGCTGGAAAATCCAATGTTGAAAGGAATTTTAATAACTTGTCCGGGGGGACCCCGAGGAGGGGCCCCAGGGAACGCTTTTCTTCCATTCCCTGACAAACCCAATCATCTCTGTAATGGTGAAGAGCACAAAACTTGTGAGGGAAGTGCCAGCCGAGGGGTTCGGTGAAACCAGCATCCGTGTGAAATAGGACCATCCTGCCTGCCTTAGAAACAGAGCCATTTAGTGGTGACCTGCAGGTTAAGAGCCTTGGGAGGCACCAAAGAGAACAACCTGCCACCACTGAATGGCTGAGGTTGAACCCGAGGAGGGGGAGCAACATCCTGTGCTTTGCACACCGCGTCCTGGGGAAGACGGAGGGAGAGTGGCTCTCAAAATTACCATCCCTCTCACAAAGGGAAAGAACTGAAAGAACCCTGAGTGGGCACCCTATCATCTGGTGAGACCCCAAAACATTGCCTGAGTTTCACATTAGCACAGGGGATGCCCATGGCCATGACATGGAATTGCCCAAGGAGGTGAAATCCTGTGGACAGACCCAGATTTTACTGGGATGGCAATAAGAACACTAGAAATGAGTAACGAGGGCCAGGTTGGATGGGGCCCTGGGCAGCCTGGTCTAGTATTAAATGGGCAGGTTGGCAGCCCTGCTTGCAGCAGGGGGTTGGAGCTTCATGATCCTTGTGGAGCTTCATGATCCTTGAGGTCCTTTCCATCCCAAGCCATTATATGATTCTATGAGGTCCTTCTGCCCTCCTGATGCCTCTACCAAGGTAAAAGCGTTCACTGAGTGCAAAAAGAAAGCAATTTCTGACTAGCAGAGTTGTCTTCCACTTCAGCACAAATGCAAGCCCAGTATCTAGGAGCAGTGGGATAGAGGAAGGATGGTAAACACAAAACAGAATATTTGTACATATTCTCCAATGAGATATACATATATATATAAACCCCTAAACCAGAAGCCAGAACTAAGCACCACACAGGGCAAAATCAAACCTTGGGTTTTCTGGCCAACACACTCCTTGAGGGACAATGTAGGGAAGCTGCATAGCTATTACTAACCAGGCACTGACCCACCTTTCTTGGAAAGATTGGATCCAACCATCCACCATGACTCAGAAATGTCTCAGAATGATTGGCTCTCTCCCCTTTTACACACCTAGCATGGCACTGGGCTCTTTTTCCCTACACAAGGGGGATTTATGGAAGACTTGGCCAGCCAATGCTCCAAGGGGCCCACCAGCCACCTCCATCCTGGACAGAGTATAGCCAGGCAGTTGAGTGGCATGGAAGGCTGAGAACTCATATTTTAATCACTCTGAGGTATCTCAATGCCAACAAAACTTCTTTTTTTGACTCGATGATCTCTAGAGGTCCCATCCAACCCCCCATGACCAGGAACACAATCATCCCCTACCTCAAATGAAGGTCTTCTGAAAACTTCAGACAGGCGTAGATGAATTCCTTAATCTGATTGTAAACTTTAGGCACAAACTCAGAAAAGGGAAACTTCTTTGGAAACGGTTGCTGTAAAGAACAGGAGAGAACTGAAGTCAAGAACAGGAGAGAACTGAAGTCAAAGAGCAGATCTTTTAGAGGGAGAACTGCTCTCACAGCCAGCCCGGAGTGACGACTGCTTTCCAGTAACATGTTCCAAGCAGCCAAATTAATGCTAATATTATCTGAGTCCAACAATGAAACAACAAGCCAGCATTTATTGTATATTATATAAACATTTCAGCCAAGTAAAAGACCAGATAATCACTTACAAACGGCACATGGGTGCATAGGGGATTTGGAGTCTGAAACGGGCTGGAAGGAGACTTGTAGCTAGAAGGGAACAGGCAGCACAAAGCAATTCTTATTCCCTCTTTCCCAACTCCCTTATTCGTAAGAAAAAACCCTATCAGAGGATTCTTTGCTATTACTTCCCACCACACACAGGCATTTTGCTTGCTCACCTCCCCAGTTACCGCACAAGGTGAGCACTCGCTTACAACACAAAAAGCAAGAGGAAACAGATGTCCTCTCCCTCACAACCCAAATTTTCACTAGCTCGCTCTCACTCGTAGCACAGATGTGGCTGGGAGGTGCAGAGCAGAGCAGTAAAACCTGGACCCCGTGATACAGTCTTAGGGAAGGCCATAGACTTTCTGAAATCTAAACACTTGACTTGGACCGAAAACCCTTCCAGTCATAATTAAGTTCACCAGGCTTGGAGCTTGCTGGCTGCCAGATGTGGAGCACAAGGCCAAGCATGCTTTTAAGGGACACTGCCTAGGTCAAATCTGGCTACACTCTTAGGTTCTGCATGCACGCACTTTCATAAAAGCCAAGATATACCACTTCTTGTTTTTTGTTGGTTTTGTGTCTTTTTTGTTAGATAGCATTAGATTAAAACAAGTTAAAGTCAATAATGGTTCATAAAATACCAATGGAAAGAGATATTTTCATCTCTCTCCCATCTACTGCAAGTGATGCTGAACTGCAATAGCACACTGTGCTCTGAAAGCAAAATGGATGAGGTATTCCTCACCCACGCCAGGAGAAATGCAACACATGGAAAATCTATTTGTCCTTTTCTCTTTTAGTTTTGTGTCGTTGGACCTTCTCATTTCTACTTCTCAATGCCAGTAACAGAGGTGTGGGCTTTCAGGACACTGGGAGTCACACTGTGCCAGTTGCCTCATTTCACATTACCTTTTCAAGTTCTGCATCCTGGAATGGGAACTGTCCAACTATTTTCTTATAAATCTCTTCATTTGTCACTGGGATGGGACTGTAGTTATCTGAATCAAGTATATTTCTAGAAAAGAAGAAAGCAAGAAAGCTACAGCTGCGTGGCTGCAAGGTCCCTTCCATGCTACGATTCTATGCTCCTGTGCTATCAGGGGGAAGTTTTTTACAGAGAGAGTGGTGAGGTGCTGGACCAGGCTGCCCAGAGATGTTGTGGATGCCATGGAGGTGTTCAAGACCAGGTTGGATGGGGCCCTGGGCAGCCTGGGCTGGTATTAAAAGTGGAGGTTGGTGGCTCTGCATGCAGCGGGGGGTTGAAGCTTGATAATCCCTTGAGTCTCTTCCAACCCCAGCCATTCTATGATTCTATGATTCAAGCAAGACTTTTGTTTTTTGGCCAAAAGTACTTTGTAAGGCATGTCTCATGAGTTTACTTAAAGAACTTCTTACCTGAAAACTCCTGACCATTTCTTCAGCAGCGTTTCACTGTATTGGTCTTGGATCTCCAACAGCATGTCGAAGAGCTGGTTCACTGGGAAGCCATATCCCTGCCACGAGTGGAGGAACACAGCAACTACATCAGCTAACAAGACATCACTGAGCAGCATTTGTTGTGTTTAGGCAGCTTGCATGCAAACCCTCCCTGCAAACATGCCTGCTGGCCGACAGACAACAGTCACCTACCTGAAGTGTATCTGCAAAGAGGACGATGAGGTTCTTCAAGTCCAACACCAGGCTTGGGTCCGAGCAATACGACTGCAAAGAAAGGAGCATTAAAACACGTTTTAAACCACAGCATGCAGGAAAATATTGCTCTCAGCCCTCCTGCCTTATCACTCCAGTGATAATACATAGGCACACTGTGCAGCCCTAGGATCAGCGGTGTTTATTGCACAGTCCATGCCTTAAAGGCTTGCAGGGCACGGGAAGGCACGCTGATAAGGGTATCTCTCCTAGTAGTGCACATCTCATGGGGCTCTCCGTGATGAATAAGGATTTCAGTTGCTCTCCAGATACCTGGAGTGTTTCTAAGATTACCCAGGAGCTGCTGGGGAAGTGAGAGGAGATGAAGCAAATCGGTGTGCTGCCGTGGCAAGGAGACAGCAGAGCCTCTCATGTAATATTTAGTGTGTTGTGTCTAATGGTAATGAAGCATTGCAGCGAGGCATCCCCGAGCCCTCCGCCAAGGTTGCATTGCTAAGTGGAAGGTTCAGGCTGAGGAAAAACACACTGCGTGCCTTTCAGCAACCTAATGGTCAGAGCTACAGCAGATGTGTGTATTTACTGTGGGTCAAGATGCTGCCTGAGGCTCTGAAGACACGCCTGCACCTCACAACAGTCCTGAGCATCACCCCAGGGACACCCAGCATCACCCACACCAGTGGCACCCTATCTGCACACCAGCAGCAAACCTCAGCCCTGCCGAAATATGCAACGTTTCAGACAGGCTCTTACCAAATATAGAATCTTATGCTGGAAAAAAAGAGACTGAGATTTAAAGCTCACTGGAAACTCAAGGGGGAATGGTTCCATTAATCAATGAGAAAGACTGGAAGAGACACGTTTTCCATTTCACTCTCCAAAAAAGAAAGTCAGAAAGAAAGATAATGCCCTGAAGCTATCAGGAATGATAAAAGATGTCCCAGTCTACAGCAAGGAAGAAAATCCAGGCGTTACATTTGGCTGAATGGGAAGAACTGGAACAGTCTCAACCTGTGCAGAAGCCTTCCAGCAAGTCTCACCAGCAACACGGGATGGACAGCACTGCTCTGTAGAGATGACAGAGTTGACCACAATAATAGCATTAAGAAATTGTGGCAAATTTTGTGATTACTGAAAAATAAACTCCTGACAGCCCCTTCCTGCACTAGGTTAGAACCTACAGCTGATGGCCACGGTGCTAAAGGTGAAAGCAGTGTGTGTGTACATCTGTCCATCATGGCTAGCACACCAGCAGGAAACTCCACTCATAAAGAAAAGAATCAAGGAATCATAGAATGGTTTGGGTTGGAAGGGACTTCAAGGATCACCAGGCTCTAACTCCCCTGTCACAGGCAGGGCCAGCAATCTCCATATCTAATACTAGACCAGGCTACCCAGGGCCCCTTCCAACCTGGTCTTGAACATCTCCAGGGACAAGAAGTGCAGCTTTATAACACAAGGAGGTGTACAACTCTCTGCCTAGTCCCTTTTTGGGGCACGGAAGGAGCACTGTACTGCTCACAGTGTTAGATGCATGCCCACAACAAGCACCCCATAGCATCCTCCTGCTGCTGGATGATGCTCCCTCCAGGAGTAGCAGTGGGATTCCAGTGATTAAGGCCCAACAATTTAACATGGACTTGGGAAAAGTCATTCAAGATTCTTCTTTTATGGTCAAATGTAGTTTACTTCATCCCATAAACCAACAAGGTGGCTCTTCAGCAAGCTATGAAACATCAAGACAACTCGAGTGCTCCCAGCTGAATCAGTGCAATATTTTATCAGGTCATGCATTCTTTCCCCAGTTTTCCAGGACAACCCGACTCCCTCTGCTGGTGCTTTTCAAAAGTGATGAGCCAAGCAATGGAAAACACTGAAGTGCTATTTTCTCCTTTCCAGCCTCCCCAGGCATTGCAAGTTTGGTGCAGGGAAATACAGTGCAATGTGAACTAAACAAGCCATAGAGTTCTCCTGGAGGAACAGCAGCGTGTTCCCTCTGTTGCTTCAAAAAGAGAAAAGTCAAAACAGAACAGTACTGTGAAAGCCAACATTTCCAGCACGTCAAACCCAACTCAAGCAACAGCTGAGCAATCAGGGGCTTTTACTTACTGAGTGTGTCCTCAGTGCTGCAATGGTTTTTGATAACGCCATCTCCCACAGCTCATCAATATAGGCTCTATTTACCAAGCCCTGCGTTGTATGCAAGATGTGATCTTCGACTACAAAAAACCTGATGGGGAGGAGAAAATGGCACTGTTATCAGAAGTCACAGGCATCAAAAGAGATCTGCAAACACTGCATGCAAGGGACGTGCATTGCATGTGCACAGATCTCCACAGCAAGCCCAGATCTGCAGCATCTGTCCCAATTATTGCTAAGGATAGATATTTTCTTCACTGTTATAGTATTTTCTACCATGCCACACTGCATTATAGCAGTGAGCTAAAAGCCAGCTGTTCCCAGGAACACACCTCTGTGCACACACAAAGGCAGAGCTTTCCCACTCCGTTATTTGAACAAGAACTGCTGATTGAACTCTGCCCCAGCCAGCAGCAATCGCCTTACAATGGGTTAACTGCAGGGAGAACACTTTAACTGCAGGGAAAACACTCTGGTGCTCTCTACCCCATGCTCTCAGCACCATTTAGAGGCAATCAGTTCACTCCAGTCCTCATTTATCAAACGCATTGGTCCAAAAGCAGCAGCACGATTCAGGGAACAAGTGTCCCAAAACACCATTTTAAACAGGAACGAGCAAAACCTCTGTTATATTTTGTAGGGAAAATCCAGCCTGGAAGCCTGAAGCTGTGTTAGGTCAGCAGCACACACTGCACTCACCTCCTTCAGCAAGAAAACAATCAAATAATTGTCAAATATTAAAGAATCATTAAGGCAGAGGGCCTATTTGCCTCATTAGCAGGGCAGGTGGGTGGTGCTCCCAGAGTGGCAGGTTCTTATGGCTGCGTACAGCAAAGTTCACCAAGTTTTCTCCTGGCTTGTCTCCTTTCGAAGGACAGACACAAAATAAGAACAATATTCCCTCCTCTCTCCTCTCTTCTGGGCTCCTCACAAACGCAGCACGCACACATTTAGCGCCCATATAAAAAGAACACCTACCCTACAATTTGATTGAAGTACTTCCTGTAGCCGTCCAAAGTTTCATGCTGTAACAAAGGAGAAGTGAGCAGAGGTTGAAATAAAGGAAAACAAAACAGGAAAAAAAGAAGCGAGCATCCACAAGGCTGGGCTGCTCCATCAGGAGGAACCCCAAGCACTGACCAGAGCACGGCCATACCATGTTGGAAGGAGGCTGCAGCACCAGCCGGGCTTGTTTTCTTCTCTGTTTCCTGTAGTAGTTCTCAAAGGTTTCTCGGGCACCCTGGAAAGCAGAGAGGATGAAGTCAAATAAGCAGGCTTTAAGTTAATCATTTAATTGCTCATACAGCACAACTGCATCAGTGACACAAAGCAAGCTTGTCTCCAGCATTCAAGGCCAGGCTGGATGTGGCTCTGGGCAGCCTGGGCTGCTGGTTGGTGACCTGCACATAGCAGGGGGTTGGAACCAGATGATCACTGTGGTCCTTTTCAACCCAGGCCATTCTATGATTCTATGATTCCATGATACCTGCACAATTCAATCCAAGTACCTAACGAAGACTGATTTTACTCCAAACACTAAGTGGAACAAACCCAAATACACGTCCAAGTGTACCTGAGTTGGACTAGATGATCTTTCAGAGTTTCCAACTGAAACAATTCTAACAGCAGGACAAGGGCAAATGGTTTGAAGTTGAAGGAGAGAAGATTGAGGTTGGATGTCGGGGGAAGTTCCTTACCATGAGAGTGGTGAGGTGCTGGAACAGCTGCCCAGAGAGGCTGTGGATGCCCCATCCATCCCTGGAGGTGTTCAAGGCCAGGTTGGATGGGGCCCTGGGCAGCCTGGGCTGGTATTAAATGGGGAGGTTGGTGGCCCTGCATGTGGCAGGGGGTTGGAGCTTGGTGATCCTTGAGGTCCCTTCCAACCCTGGCCATTCTGTGATTCTGTGATCCTGTGACCCTCTGTACCCATTTCCCAATATCCTTGGGCAGATGTGGCACATGGTGCTGTGCAACCCTCCCCTTTACCAAACCCTAAGACGGACAAACATCCCATCTACCTCATGATGGGGACAGTGATACAACCAGATTTTTAGTGTTGGTGACCATCAAGAGGGGACCAGCAATGCCAGAAGGAGCAGCAGGAATTCTTGCACTGATTCTCAGTGATGCAAAGCCACAAACATCAGAGAGTTTAAGGAAAAGATACCTGTTCTATTAGAGAGGCCAGTTCAGTAAGAGACAATAGATGAGTTTTTGAGCTCATTCTCTCTCATGGTGGCCATGCCTCACCCACCATGGGGTCTGAGCCTCCAGATGAGAGCCATACCCCAATATGCTCCCATAACACAAGCACATGGGTTTCCGCTCCACGAGCATCACCCACCCATGCCAGGCAACGCTCTGGTGGCTCAGGCCGTGCATTTGTAGGGGTTTGGTTTTACCAAAAGCTACATCTGAGCTCCCCACCCAGGCAGGGCAACGCAGCCACGTGGATCCTCAGATGCCATCTACCTGCTGAGCCCTCCTGGTCCCCCGGGCTATGTAACACCTCGCTGGTTTCTCCCTGCCTGTTTCTCCCTCCTCCACGCCCGTCCTGTTTTATGTCTGAAATTGGATTATAAACATTTCAGAGAAGGGACAAGGCCTTGCTTTGAACTGGTAGGAGACAAAATCTCATTTGGAATTCGCAAAACAAACAAGACGCAACAACAAATATCACCTGCCTGAGAAAGGCACCAGACCCCAACCTCTTCTACCAAGAAAACAAAGAAATGCAAAAGAAAACCCGATGCTAATTTAATGATGAGCTACTCCATCGTTACACAACCAGGCTGCCTCAAAGAGGCTTCAGCTAAAGGGGACCTGGGCAATTTCTGTTTCTTTCTTCTGTATGTCTTGCCTCCTGCATTTCTTCTACAGGAGTTGGACTCGCTGATCCTTATGGGTCCCTTCCAACTCTATTCTCCGAATCTGTATCAGAGCTCAAGCCCCATGTTCCGCTGCTGCTCTCAGTTTGGCAGTGCAATAGGAGAACCAGACTGTTTCATATTCCCACTCGACCGCTGCTGGGATCAGATTTTAGGCATCCATTAAACTTTGCTTTGCCTCATTCCTCAAAACCTACACAAGTGGAAGAAGAACTCAATTATCTCCCAGCGGCACCGCTGGGATTTGGAGCGAAGCCGCTCACTAACTCAGCACAGCCTGCTACCAATGAGTGATGCAAACCTCCTAATTGAAGGCTTTCCTCCCCCTGCCTCATCCCTATTAAATTGCTGTTGGGCCCCACCGAAGGCAGGAGCCCCAGAGGACCAACCCCCAAGAGCGGCTTTACGCAACGTCCCATGGAAGTCAGCAGGTAATTAATTCCCCATTAGTGAATGCGCAGAAGCTGTCATATCCCAAAGCCACACAGGACCTCGGGGACCTCATGGAAGTCTTGAAAGCAGTTCATCTCCCAAAGGCCGGTCTGAAACCAATCAGTTATTTTAAGACTAGATTTTAAACATTTCTAGGACTTCGGCCGCAGCAATTTGTGCCAGCTGAAATGGCCTACCCTCCAACTGAGCTTTCTGATGGCACCAAGAGGAGCTCCTCCCTGCTCCCCTCACCTTCCTCACACATTTCTTCACGACCAAAAGGCCAAGAGGTGTCCTGTCACCCAGCTCCCTCTTGGGGTCTCCCTCCCATCGCCCTCTGTCCCATCCTCCACCTGCCCACCTCATTGCAGGGCTCCTCCACACGGACGTTCTCCATGCAGCTGCCACCCGGCTGTGGGTACAACACGTGTCCCTCTGGCCTTAAGCTGAAACCACTGATCCCATCACACCACGGAGGACGTACCAGCAAGCTTGGTAAAAACTGCTTGTATTCCTGCTTATCTGATGGCTTGAGGAGTCATAGAGTCATAAAGGTTGGAAAAGACCACAAAGATGGTCAAATCCAACTGCTGACCCATCACCACCATGCCCACTAATCACAGGATCATAGAATGGCTTGGGTTGGAAGGGATCTCAAGGATCATCAAACTGCAATCCCCCTGCCACAGGCAGGACCACCAATCTCAACATTTAATACTAGATCAGGCTGTCTCGGGTCCCATCCAACCTGGCCTTGAACACCTCCAGACTAATCATGTCTGACGAAGCATGGGAACCAATTTTATCATAGTATTCTCTGATCATTAAGCTAATTTGGGTTGCATTTTAACTGAAAAACCTTTCCCTTTTCCTCCAGCAAGAGGGACGTGAGCTGGGCTGGAGATCCCATACAAAGGCCCTGCTATAAACCTGTCCCACACCTCAGAGGGTCCCTGCAGCCCCACATTGTGCCTGGAGGCTCTGGATATCAGGTCCTCCTGGTTCCAATCCAGCACACGGCTTTAACTTCAGCAGAGGAGAAGGAACAACAAAGACGTTTGAAAGCATTCTCCCAAAAATGTAGGTCATATTCACATTTTAACAGCTTCCCTAAAATTTATGGCCCCGATATCCCCCTCTCGATGCACTGCTCCCTGTATTTTCCTTTTTTGAATGGCCCAAGAATTAGAGGCTCTCCCATGAGAGGCAATTCCAAAGAAAAACTTCTCCTCCTCCCCCAAAAAAATCTCTCAGCACCATTGACATTTTTCTTATGCACTATTTCATCCTTTTCTCTTAAGTGCATTCCTCCATCGTCCCCCCAGACCGTCTCATCGCTCATGCATCATATTCTCTTAAGAATGGGAAGTCTTTCTTCCCCTTGGTGGCAGTTTTAGTTAGACCACCCAGTTTCCCACATTTGACCTACTTAGGACCATACAACTTATCACGTCTTCAGATAATATTATTCCTCTTCTCTGGGCTCTACTTTTAATACCGTTTTCCTCTGGTTGAGAAAAAATAATAATAATAATAATAAAACACAAGGAAGCAAAAAAACAAACAAACCACACACAAAAAAAAAAAAAAAAAAAAAAAACATCCAGAAAAGACTACAAGATCCCATATTTTACATAATACTCATCTGGAAACACCACATAGTATTCACACTTCCATCCATTCCAACCAATGCTTTGATAAAAGCTCCTCAGCAGAGTGACCCACACCTACATAAGCTCAGAGCAGCAAAGCTGTGCATGTATGTGCCCTACTGCTCCTTTCCACGTCCCTTCAGTGGAAAGAATTCAGCTTCTCTTTCTTTTCTCTTTAAAATGATTCTTACCCTATAAAGATTCGCTGCACCTGTAACACCTTTTCTTCCTAAAGAAGGGTGGAGATGTTAAAGAAATGTGTAGATGTGGCACCGTGGGACGTGGTTTGCGGAGATGGTGGAGGTGGGTTGGACTTGGTGATCTTTGAGGTCTTCTCCAACATTATTGACTCTGTGACTCCATAAAATAACTCAATGCATAAGCAGATATCAAGCAGCACGAGGCCCATGGGAAAGGCTATTGCAGGGCACAGATCCCAGCCCCAACCTCCCATTGACTTCCACATTCACCGTGGACCTTCAACAGCAGCAAGACACTGCTGAGACTTATCATTAGAGAGGCAGAATCCCTTAAGGGTTTCTTGTAAGATCAATCCAAAATGTGAGGCAACCAGGGAAGCATGCTGGGGAGAGGAGAGGGAAGTACTTTTCTTATTTATCCATTTACTTTTAATCAGAACAGGTTTCCCTCAGCTCTCATTGTCTTATTTTAAGCAAGTGGGAAGAGTCCAAAGCTTCACTTCCAAACTACACATTTATTCTAATCAGTGGTCCAGAAAAAAACCTCAATAATGCCTCATATTTTTAAAATTACCAGGCAGAACTTTCCTTTTCAAATTAGTTTCATAGTTCACAGAGTTGGCAATGAGAGGCAGATAATTAAGATCATAGATGAGCACCACATAAGGGAAAACAGAATATAATCACGAGGATGCAAAAACAACAGCTGAAAAAAATACAAAAAGTTTCATAACTCAGGAGCAGCAGAGAGCAAATCTAGCTGTGAATTATATAGGAAAAGCATGCTCTAAAGCTCGTCCTGCTATTGTCCTCAGCAAGCACTGAAAATTACCACTAAAATGAAACTTCTCAGATCCAGAATGTATGGATGATGGTATTTTGGGTCATTACATTTGTGCTAACTTGGAGCAGAAACCCACTCCATGCACCTCAGCTAATGGAAGCGTACCAGCCACCTACAATTGGGGATATTACCAGCGGAGCCCTTGCCACAATCATTAGTCCATTCCCCCAAGGAAACATCCTTACCACATAAGCAAGGGGATGTGTGATAACAGACCAAACCTATCTGCTGAGTAGATGCCTCCCCTGATGAACCCAATCTGCCATTAGTTCACTACCTCTATGCAGACACCAGCTAACCACACACGCAAATCAAGCAGAAATAGTCCCAGTCCACTTGTAACATCCAAGATAAAGCACTGAAGAATGCTTTCGTAGACCCTTATCCATGAACCACGTCACCCTTAATAATGCAGCTTGGTTTAAGCAAGCAGATCAGCAATGACTTTAGTTGTCCTCATTTTGTAAGTTTAACCCATGGCACGCCCATATCTAGTAATGTATTTAGTAATGCACTAGCACTTGCTGCTGCTTGACCTGGACTTATATTAAATTTCTCTCACTTTCACTGGTTCTTTATTCTCTTTTGAATTTGGTCCACAAAAATTTTTAGTCACTAATTTTGGGAATTCTCCCACCGTTAAAAGAGAGAGATACAGCATCCCACAGGAGCAAGGTGAGATGCGCCACAAACCAGCAGCTTTGTTCCTATACAACCGCCTCAACTACTCCCTGAGGAGCAATCAGCATTCTACTGTCTATAAAAGTCTGCCTTCAACCAGCTCCTTGTACACAAGAACTAAATGTGGAGCGGCCAAAATCTAAAACAACGAGTTAAGGTGTCAATATGGATGACATGGGGTAAATACATGGTTGGACAGGGAGGTTATGTGGGCTGGGGTAAATGGGTCATACTCTATAGGGAGGCCTATACCAAGTAGAGAATTATAATCGTAGAATCACATAATGGCCTGGGTTGAAAAGGACCACAATGATCATCTGGTTTCAACCCCCTCCTGTGTGCAGGGTCACCAACCAGCAGCCCAGGCTGCCCAGAGCCACATCCAGCCTGGCCTTGAATGCCTGCAGGGATGGGGTTCTGGATTCTATCTTGCTTCACAGAAACATAGAATGGCCCGGGTTGGAAGGGACCTCAAGGATCACCAAGCTCCAACCTCCCACCACATGAAGGGCCACCAACCTCCACATTTCATACCAGACCAGGCTGCCCAGGGCCCCAAACAACCTGGCCTTCAACACCTCCAGGGATGGACGGAGCATCCACAGCCTCCCTGGGCAGCTGTTCCAGCACCTCACCACTCTCACAGCAAACAACTTCCCCCTCACATCCAACCTCAATCTCCCCTCCTCAATTTAAAACCATTTCCCCTTGTCTTGCTGTTATCTCCCCTTTTGAAGAGCTGACTCCCCTCCTGTCTGTAGGCTCCCTTTAGGTACTGAAGGCTGCAATGAGGTCACCATGCAGCCTTCTCTTCTCCAGGCTGAACAAACCCAGCTCCCTCAGCCTGTCTTCATAGGGAGGTGCTGCAGCCCCCTGATCATCTTTGTGGCTCTCCTCTGGACCCTCTCAACAGCTCTCTGTCTTTCTTTTACTGGGGGCTCCAGACCTGGACACAGCACTGCAGATGGGGTCTCACAAGAGCAGAGTAGAAGGGGACAATCACCTCCCTGTCCCTGCTGGCCACCCCTCTTCTGATGGACCCCAGGATCCCATTTGCTTTCCGAGCTGCAAGAGCACACTGCTGGCTCACATTAAGCTTTTCATCTATCAAGACCCCCAGGTCCTTCTCCACAGGGCTGCTCTCAAGGACCGCTCCTTCCTGTCTTGCTTAACATTTTTGTTTCCAGGAGGCAATGGATGTGGCCTCAACTGCTTTCCAGATGACACCAAGCTGGGAAAAAAATCAGCATGCTCATGCTCAAGGGTAGTGCCACTGCCTAAGGGGTCCCAGCAGGCTGGAGATAGGAGTCAACTAGAATGCAATGAATTTTAACAAGGAAAAGATTGAGCCCTCAAACCTCTTGCAACAACAACTGCTTTAGGAGCACCTCTGTGGATAAAGACAGTAAGTTCTGGTAGACAGCAAGCTGAATATGGATCAGTACTGCACCTCTGTAGCAAAGGCAGCCAAAAGCATCTGGAGATCTAACAGCTGCCCTCCCATATCTACAGTATCTACTGAGGAGATGGAACCAGGTTGGCTTTTCATGGCAGTGCCCAATAGGAGACACAGCAGGTACAAATGAAACAGAGACATTCTGACTAGTTATGACAAAAATCTTCCCGGAGAGGTTCTGCAGTCCACATCCTTGGAGAACTTAAAGACCGGCCTGAAATACTACGTTGGGTCTCACAGGTGACTTGCTCTGAGCGAGACTGAACTGGAGAATTCTTGAGGTCTGTTCAAACCTGGCTGACCCCATCCTGGGAACAACAGGCTTTATAAACAGGCTACAGAGGTCCTGAAGCCTCCAGGTAATTACACACGTGGCTTATTTCCAAGCTAAGGCTCCAAAACATCCTGGTCAACAGCCATTTCCAATGCATCATGTCCTGTGAGGAGGATGGGCTGGAACTGGGGCCAAGCTCCCACTTGGGGGATTTAGCCAATCTCAGTCTCATTCAGGAAATAACAGAATATTCCTTTTCCTCCACATCACTGAGCAAGGGTGATGCAATTTGTCACCCCTCACCTGTCTGAAACATGCCCCCACAGACAGCATTTCATTTTCATTCAGGTACAGGTGCTAAACAGCACCTGGCATCGCATCAGCACTGAAGAGACCCTCAATCAAACCTGGATCTCTGTGTTTGTAGCCCTCAAATCTTACGGGCATGCACAAAATCAGACCCACGTATAACCCATGTCCCAGTGGGACTCACAACAGCCCTCTGGACATGACCTAAGTTCTAAAATCCTGCAAGCAACCTCCAGAATACCAAAGACGGGCAGTTTGTTTTAAGGAGAAACAATTCTCTGGCACTTAAAGAACCCATTGGGAGTGTGTGTGCTAGCTGGAAACAAGCTGCAAAAAGATGAGCTCGGAACATAACGTGCCCTAAAGATCCCACAAAACAAGAGAAAAGTGGTAATCACTAATGAGACACAAAGAAGACTGGCTCCCAAGCAGATGCTTAACTTTAAAAGCACAAATATTCCCAAATGATTTCACATAGACACAGGGGTACACATGCAGGTGCTCCAAAGAGAGCCTGAGAGGGCTTTGCTGAACCGGGATCAAAAAGGCTCAGCTCTGTGGAACCACTTGTTTACTGTAAACACCACCTCCAGACCGAAAACAAAAAGATAAAGTGAACCAGAAAACTGCGTGGGGGGAAGAGAGAGCAGCAGTGTGGGGATGGCTGGGCCCTGTGGCTGCTCCACAGCAGGCCGCGCTCAGCCCCATGTGCAAGCAACACGGGCTCACCCCACATTTGACCACTGCCACCAGCTGCAGAATGACAGAATCACAGCATGGTTGGGTTGGAGGGGACCATAAGGATCTTCCAGCCCCATTGCTATGGGCTGGGTGCCTACAGCTGCCCAGTGCCCCATCCACGGCCTTGGGCACCTCCAGAGATGGGCAGCAGTGCCAGCACCTCACCTCCAACCTCCTCACTTCTAACCTAGACCTCCCCTTTCAGTCTATGGCCATTCCTTGAGCAGTCCCTCGCAGACAGTGTAAAAAGTCAGTCAAGTACAAAGCGAATGATGCATTTTCAAGGTTTCAGGCCTTGCCTTCAACACCACGGCACCCGCCAAGCGAGGGAAGGCTCATGAGCACGGTGAAAGGAAATGCTCCCAGTGTCACAGTGCTAGCACAGAAGCTCAGCACGAGGTATTCAGGCAGCAGCAACCCAGGTGGGATCTCCTCTTCCCTTAAAGGAGAGCAGACTCCTTCTTCCCCAAAATCAGGCCATCACCTCACCATTGGCGACACAGCTCCCCAGCCCTGCCTATAGGAAGCAATGTCTATTTTCCATTTAGATGAGGGTAAAGCCTTTAATTTCACCCTCCTGGCTGCAGCTGGAGTTCCCTTTTAACTGCTTGGGCAGGAGAGTGAAGACAGTTTTAAATGAAAAAAAAAATGCTGAAAAGGCCACTTTAATATGCTTGTATGTGAAAAGGAGAGAGCTTTTCATACTGCACGATAATGAGGGTCAGCGGGATATTACACTTCAGCATATGGCTAATTTGCACAGCAGGTCAATGCTCTATTTGCTTTTTTTTTCCTTTTAAAGACAGCCCTATAGATTAAGCTGCATTAAGACTAAACAAGAAAATAATAATAATAAAGAAATAATGAAGCGTGAGTAGGAGATGCCCTCTAATGTTCAAGCTTGGAAGGGCTGGGGAAGAGGTTTTGTAAAAATAAATAAATTAATTAAAAAGAATAAAAACACATAAAGATGAGTGTGTAGGGACAAGGCAAGATGAGATGGCACTGCAAATAGCACTGACTCAGCACCAACCCATGCCCACCAAAGATGGGGATGCATCCCTACTGCCTGCAAAGGGCCATGCTGTCCCTTCAAAGCTTAGAATTCTATTCCTGTGGAGGAATAACCACACACACCAACACAGACTGAGTGCTGACCTGCTAGAAAGGAGCTTTGCAGAGAAGGACATGGTAGACCAGTGGTTGACCAACAGTTGACCAACAGCTGACCAACAGGGTGACCATGAGCCAACAGGGTGATCTAGTGCTCAAGAAGACCTGTGGGACCCTGGGGTGCACTTCACAGAGCACGGCCAGCATGGGGACAGGCTGAGAGCCCCAGGGCTGTGCACATGGAGGAGAGAACGCTGAGAAAGATCTGAGCAGTGCTGATCCATGTCTGAAGGGCAGGAGGCAGGAGGACAGGGCTGGGTTCCATTTGGTGGTGACCAGTGCCAGGACAAGGGGCACTGGGCACAAACTGGAGCCCATGGAGTTTCATCTCAACATGAGGAAGGAATGTTTTCTTGACTTGCAGACTGACACAGTTCTGGCACAGCTGCCCAGAAAGGTGGGAGAGTCTCCTCTGGAGATATTCAAACCCACCTGGATGCTTTCCTGTGCAACCTGCTGCAGGGAACTCCTTGAGGCCAAAGTTGTACTGGGTGATCTCCAGAGGTCTCCTCCAAGCCCTATGACTCTCTAAGCTGTTTTATCATCAGTGGAGTGTTTAAGCAACTCTTGAAATACAGAACTTGTTTACTCACATCAGAAAAGCCCATTTGTCCTGGCGTGTCCCCACTCTGCGCCTGGCCCAGGCGTGACCCGGTGAGGCACTTCCTGTCCTGGAGCCAGCAGCGGCCACAGCTCCCAAAAAATCTGGTGCCTAAAGATTAGGGAACCCAACCCGTGCATCTGCAGAGGGCAAACAGTTTGATTAACGAGCCTGGCTTGTGTAATCACCTCCCGCCCTTCCCTGCTGCAGCACAGTGTTAATTTATTAAATACCTTAACAAAGGGCCTTTATTAGCGGCCTTCACTTGGCAGGCTGCTTACGGAGCGTTGCTAGCTACATCTCATAAAGCTTTAATTGACTGCTGCTTTTCACAACCTCTGACCTGGGAGCGCAGGCAGCCGGCTGTGCTGGCTGAAAGGTGAGCCCTGAGGAGCTCCTGGCCCCAGGGAGCTGGTAGGGATGCAACGTGCTTGGATGAGCCCAAGGGAAGGGAGACCTGCAGACGGTCTCTTCCTGGCTCCCCGCAGTACTGGAGCCAATTTGAGCTCCCATAGTTGCCTCCCTTTTCCTAATAGGAGGAAAATTTGATGTGGTGAGAAGCGTGAGGTTGTATGGCATGAGTGATATGGAGTGGAGCAAAACACTGTCTTCTCAGTTAAACATCATGGAACTGAGAAACAGAGGGGGAAGAGCAGCAGATCCCAGTTTCCTCCCCCCTCCTCCCATCCCATGATCCCAAGGAGCCAGACTTGGCTTGCTGCTCCAACACGAAAGCAGCAAAAAACCAGGAAGCAGGGGGGGCCAGAGGCAGAAATCCAGAGTGCCACAGAACCACATAGAATGGGATTCCCATTTTCTTGGCATGGGAAACCATCACAGAACCATGAAGATTGGAGAAGAGCTCTGAGATCCCCAAGTCCAGCCCCAACCCACCCCACCATGCCCACAACCACGTCCCTCACTGCCAATCCCCACAGTTCTGGAGTATTTCTAGGGACGGTGACCCCACCACTCCCTGGGCAACTGTGCCAGTGCCCAACCACTCTTTCAAAGAATAACTTTTCCTAATATCCATCACTGTAGCTGCAGAAAACTTGCTGCTGACAACATGAAAAATCAGAGAATTAAAGACTTGATTTGAAATCTGAACAGATAACAACACGACTGCACGGGGAAACTAAAGCTGCCAGCACACAGCTGCACCTCCAGCACGGTGCAAGGGGCAGGTAGCTCCTATCTCTACTTCCCCCAGAATCAAAGCTGCTCCCGCTGCTCACTCAGCTCTCAGGGTTCTAACCTGGGTCCCAAATATTTGGCCTCCAGCCTCAGAAACTGGAACCGAGAGAACAGCACAGCTATCATAGAACGGCTTGGGTTGGAAGGGACCCCAAGGATCATCAAGTTCCAACCCCCTGTCACAGGCAGAGCCACCAACCTCCAGATCCAGCACTTGCCCAGGTTGCCCAGGGCCCCATCCAACCTGGGCTTGAACACCTCCAGGGATGGAGCCTCCACAGCCTTTTTGGGCAGCCTGTAAACTATCTAAGCTTTCATCAAAAATAAATAAATAGGCATTGCTAACCCTTCTAACTGCAGAAAAAGAATGCAAGAAAATGAGGATAAAGTGCACTTCAATTGCTCAAATCCAGGAAAGAATTTCCTTTTCTTTCACTTCATTCATATTTTTCATACACTGGTATAACCAGGAACTGAGATCAAGTTTAAAAGAGCAGAAGCCTCAGTTCTGTGAAGCAGCTCACAGTATTTTCACCTCCTCCAAATATAAAAGAAACGCTCTGGAATCTTAACGTCATCCAAACCTTTTGTACCACTGGAGCTCTGGGGTCTTCCATGCAGTTCCAAAGCAGTGCCCAGGAGCTGCTCACATCCTGAAGTGGAAGCCACTCCTCGGATATTAGGAGAATTTATTTCCCCAAAAGAGTGGTCAGGCACTGGCACAGCTGCCCAGTGAGTGGTGAGGTCACCATCCATGGAGATGCTCCAGAACCATGGAGATGTGGCACTGAGGGTTATAGGCATGGTGGGATGGGATGGGCTTGGGGATCTTAGAGGTTTTTCCCAATCTTATTGATTCCACAATTCCCACCAGCACATCCAGAGCTTGATGGATCTTTCTCTCCCACCAATAGAACCCACTCCTACAGCTAACACAGCTCAGAGTGCAAAAACCTCATCCCTTCCCAAATGCGAGCCCAGGTCCAACCACCACCAAAACCCGAAGTCCAGGAGGAAGGATGGGATGCAGGACTGAGGCCACGTGCTCAGACTCTACAGTACACTGAAGAAAGAGAGCACATTAATCCCTACGCCCATAACAAATGGTCGCTGCCATTCAGATGATTCTTACAGCAGAGTCACAAGGCACAGATCTGGCCTCATGCTGAGAGCTCACATCACATCTCCCACCGCATCCTGAGTTTCAGGTAACTCTGCAAGGGGAGAAGGGACAGCATCTCCTTAGAAGTTTGTTCCTCCCTGAGGAATTTAACCTCTGCAGAGTAAAGGATGACCTTCCAGGAGAGAGGGCATCCTGCATGTGTATGCACACTCCTAACGTGACAGACGAGCAGCCTCGGTAAATCTTCCAAGTATTCCAGGATGCAAAATTCCACTTCTATCCCATTTTAATAGGCTGAAATGTCAACCAGAAATGTGTTTTCTTTTCCATTTAATAACAGTAGAAAAATAAAGTATATTTGCAACTGCTCAGTCATCGGTTTGGAGCTGCCGGGTTCATTTAACAAGGGCTTGGCAACGCAAGGCTCTCCGTTTGTGCTGCACACGTACCATTTGTTTTGCTATCCTGCTGAGCCAGGACTGAGCACCACAGCTCTCCCTTAAGCTACACCAAGCAGAAGATGTTGCCCTAGTCTAACACGACATTTAACATCACATCATCCTAATAAAGAGAGCTGGTCCACACGTATAAACACCAAACACATGGCCACGCTCTTGAAAGTGTATTTATCAAATCAGTTCTTGATATTAAAAATAGATATGTTCATCCAGAAGGAACGTGCAGAAAGATTCCAATGCTTTAAAATATCCCCCTCGAGGGCCTTTGCTGATCTTAAAAATTTCACATTTTAAGAGCTAGGAAAAAAAAAAAAAAAAAAGAAGGCCTCCAAATTTGGAGCTGCTGTGCCTGACAAATGAAGTGAAGCGCGGAGCAACGCTGAGCTGTAAAAGGCGAGAAGGACATTAAACTTCTCTGAGATGACAGCTCGAGCTTTCACAGCTCCTTGGAGCTAATGCTGCTCCGAAGGAGCGCAAAGCAACGTGCACAAATGGAGATTTGTTGGGCAGTGTAATCTTCTGCTGAGATTAGCGGTCAGAAGTTTATCTCCGAAGGGGTAGCAGCACAACAGGAGATCCAACGCATGGTCGGACCCAGAAGACCAGCGGCAGTGATAATGAGTCAAACAAAACCCATTTCTCTCTGTTTCTAATAGCTTTGGTTGTGGTTTCAGATGACAAAATACATCACCTAACAGTGTACGTTTCTGAGAGCTACGCCGATGGGCAGCGCCATACACAAACACAGCCCTTTGGTCTTCCCAGCATCTAATGGAATATTTCCTGAAACTGCTCCAAGGACAGATAGAAAGAGACCTTCTCTTAGCACTAAATGGCTTTTCTCTATCAGCTTCATTTCTGCTTTCAGACTTTCCAGTCATCTGCATGCACCTCCCATCATGTATATCCGAGCCACCTGCTCTGCCCAGCATCCCCATGGACACAACTGCTCCATGCTGGTCGTGAGCCACCGATGAGCTTCCATCTGTTTGGAAGACAATGTCTTCAGATGCTGCAACTTGCCAAGAGTGGCCCAAATTAGTTATCCAGAATTAGTGCCTCATATCCCAAGAGGCAGCTTGGATGGGGCTCTGGGCAGCCTGAGCTGGTGGGGGGCTCTGCCCCTGGGGCTTGGAATTAAATGATGGCCAGGGTTGAAAAGGACCACAGTGATCATCTGGTTCCAAACCCCTGCTATGTGCAGGGTCACCAACCAGCAGACCAGGCTGCCCAGAGCCACATCCAGCCTGGCCTTGAATGCCTCCAGGGATGGGGGCATCCACAACCTCCTTGGGCAACCTGTTCCACTGCCTCACCACCCTCTGGGTAAAAAACTTCCTCCTAATATCCAACCTAAACCTCCCCTGTCTCAGTTTAAAACCATTCCCCCTTGTCCTATCGCTATCCACCCATGCGGATCTCTGGAGTCCCTTCCAGCCCAAGGCATCCTATGGTTCTGTGATTCCACTAGCCCTGCCTGTGAAACCTGAATAAAAGCTGAATATTTTACAGAATACACAATAAAGCTGCATAAGGCTAAGACACACCAACATAGAGGAGCTTCTCCCAGACAAATATTAGCATCCACCCATCGAATAAATCTTTAATTCTGCAGAACAAGACACGAAGGGGACACAGAAAGAATCATGTTGGGTGAGCATCCCAAGTGAGCTCATAGTTCAATAGCTACGGTGGGAACTACACCCCTTTTTGCACCCAGCGTCTCTTTCATGCCATCCCTCCTCCCAGAAAGCCAACAAACAGCTCTGCCTTGTTGCACCAACAGCTCCGAGGTAGGGGAAGGCAATGGTTGAGCCCCACGCCGGGTAATGCTCGAAAGAAATCACTGCACGCTCAAACAATGGGATATTTGTCAAAGTGCAGCTCCATCACCAGCAATCATCTGTTTTTCATAACTACATTTGACCTAAACTGAATTGACTGAACAAGTAGCCTGTGTTTTCCATTCTGCGTCGCAGCTCCCTTTCTCCCCCCTCCTTTTTAAGTCATCGTTTCAAAAGTTACAAAGCAATGATGTAGGCAGATATTGCCTCATTATAAATGGCAGCGCCTTAATATTTTCAGGTTGCATTTTTGGCGATCCCCTCTTGGTTCCAGGTGACCTGCAAGGTTAATGCAGGGGGATGTGCCTTCTCCATATGCTTGCTTTCCATTCGCCCTCCCTGCAGAGGAAAGCACAGCCCTACGCTTCCAGCGCACAGAGAACTTCTAACCACAAGCTCTTCTTTCAGAATGTATTTAAAATTCATTAAAACTTTATAACGAATGAGCTGTCAGGAAAACAAACAAAACTATTCAGGACATGCCCATAGAGTCTTCCATGCAAGGCCACCAAGCACAACGCCTTTGGGAGGCAAATGTCTGCCCAAAGAAGAAAGCTCACCCTGGTCCCGAGGAAGGAAGGAAATGGGTCACAAGCTTTGCAAGGAAGGATGCATCCTCACAACTAATCAGCTCTTGTCAAGTGCTTCCATCAATTAAAAAGAGAAAACAAGAGAAACTCGTGTGAAGAACAGTGCAGAATGAGTCCTTAAGAATGGGTCCAGAGGGAGAGCAAGGAGCCAAGGGAAGAGGAAGGTGGAAGAAGAAGAGGCAAAATGCAATGAGGAAAATGTCATCTGCAAATCTCAGCTGTTTCTCACTGCCTTTTCACCAGCTGCTGCTTTAAGCTCCGTGCCTCCTACCAGAGAGCTAATCACCCGACAGACAGGATTCTGTGCTGATTACAGAGACTCACAGGGGAAAAAAAAGGTCCCTAAATGTGGATATTTCCATTAGGAGATGGTGCTGTGCTGATGGATGATCTGAGCTCAAAACTCCCTGGGTTTTGCTCTTCCTGAACTCAAGCATGTACTCAGAAGAGCAGAAAAGCCTCCGTTTGCACGCTGTCCTCAAGGGAAAGAATGCTGCTCGTTCCTAAGGCTCTTCCAGAACATATTTGGGTTGGAAAATTAAACCTGCATCTTTGCTTTTTGTTCTTTCAGCTCAGAACTTTGGGGAATGGTCAGGGAAGGCAGAAATACAAAAAAAGAGAAGGCCCAATAAATTGACCTCTTGTTCCACGTGCCACTGTGGGAGCAGATTCAGCATTCCCTACATCTCCATGATGGGAAGTATGCTGTGTCCAAGCACCTGCGTGCAGGTTTTCCATCCCAATGACCCACGGTTTTCAACTTTTTAAGGCAATGATGTGCACTAAGCAATTCAAATGGGCACATGGGAGGCTGTATGGGCCACTCCAACCAGCAGCAAACCACCATGACCACTGCTCTGAGTGGATCTCAGCTCTGTCCTTCCCGACCAACACACGTGCAATAATCACAGGTCTGAAGAAAATGCTTCAATCAAGGAGCCAACATGACCAGGCAATTAAATTGCTGTGTTACAGACTGACATGCAAACACCAGCATTTGGCTCACTCGAGCAGAACAGCAGCTCTCCTTCCTTTTCTTAGCACCAACCAGAGCTTTTGAGTAACCTTGTGCAAGATGACCTTGTGCAAAGGATGCCAGCTGCCTCCTGAGATAGGCAAAGTGCTGCCAGCAGGTCCAGGTCCTCTTGCTTTGATGTATCTGGAGTGCCTGGGTTCAGGCTTGGGCTCCACAGGACACGAGGTATGCAGCTGCTGGGGAGAACCCAGCAAAGGGCTACTGAGACATTGAGGGATGTGGGAACCTGACAAACAGTGAGAGAGCTGGCACTGCTCAGCCTGCAGGTGAGAAGGCTCAGATAGACCTGACACACATGCACAGATACCCAAGGGGAGGTGGGGAATGACCAATCTGAACAGGACAGGAGGAAATGGGCACAAACTGAAAAGCAGGAATTTCCAATGAACTTTAGGAAAAGTACCATTATTACACTGAATCACAGAATAGTTGAGGTTAGAAGGAACTGCTTGAGATCATCTAGACCAACTCTCTGCCCCCAGTAGGGTTACCTAGAGCGAGCTGGCCAGCATCACATCCAGGTGGGCTCTGAAATAGACTCCACAACCTCTCTAAGGCGACCAAACAAGCTGCCCAGAGAGGCTGTGGATCTCCATCCTTGGGTATATTTGAAGCTCAGCTAGACACAGCCCTGAGCAACCCCAATGCAGCTGGACAAAGTTATCTCCAGAGGTCCCCTCCAATCTCATCCTATGACGCTGTGAAAGGAACACAACAGTAATTATCCTACAGGGCAACAGCAAGCGTGAACACATCCGGCTGTAAGCTCTACACACTAAAATGGTAGGAAGCTCCCTACCCAACAGCAGCTGTAGGAAACATGCTCTGTGGCATACCTAAGTTATTACAGCAATGAAAAGTTTGGTATTTAGTTCTCTGCATATTCTTTGGTTAACATTAGAAATAAATTATTAAAAGGAACAAACCCAACTTTTCAGACTGTATTGTTCCTAATAGTTTTCATCCTGAAGGATTCCAAAGCATTTCAATACCACCCCACAGCCATTGCTGAGACAAGAGGCTTTAGAGAAGCTGAAGGGAGTAAGGCAGAAAACAAGATTTAAGGGCAACAGACAAATCCCTGCTCTCATAACAACTCTGGTGAGTTGCTCAGTGTCAGTGAGCAGCAGATTTATGGAATCATAGAACTGTTTGAGTTGGAAGGGACCTTTAAAGGCCATCCTGTCCCACTCCCTGCAATGAACAGGGACCCCCAAAGCTCCATCAGCTGCTCAGCACCCCGTCCTGCTTGACCTTGGGTGTCTAATGGAGCACCCACTGCCTCTCTGAGCAACCTGTGCCAGTACCTCACTAAATTAAGTCCCTCTAGCTGTAGGTGTCTCTGTCCATTCCAAAGGAGTTGGACTAGATGACTTGTGAAGGTCACTTCCAACTCAAACCATTCCAAGACTCCATGAAAGCTGCTTTCTGGTCTCCAGTGTATCATCATAGAATCACAGAATGGCCAGGGTTGGAAGGGACCTCAAAGATCACCAAGCTCCAACCCCCCTGCTGCAGGCAGGGCCACCAACCTCCACATTTCATACCAGCCCAGGCTGCCCAGGGCCCCAAACAACCTGGCCTTGAACACTTCCAGGGATGGATGGGGCATCCACAGCCTCTCTGGGCAGCTGTTCCAGCACCTCACCACTCTCTCTGGAAAGAACTTCCCCCTCACATCCAACCTCAATCTCCCCTCCTTCAACTTCAAACCATTTCCCCCTGTCCTGCTGTTATCTGCCCTTCCAAAGAGTTGATTCCCCTCCTGTTTATAGGCTCCCTTTAGGTACTGGAAGGAGCTGAAGCAACTTTTGGGTTCTGCACGCTTCTCTTCTTCCCCCCTCCCAGACAAAGCCACCGTGCTCCTGGAATGTAAAGGCAGCACTTGTTCATTGTGAGGGCTCTGCCTTGTTTCCACATTTTCCTGAACAAAGGACTGAAATAGTGGGTATATGCGTCACAAGCCTGTCCTGAACATTGCTCACCCTTTCCTGCACAAATATTTGTAAACAGATTGAGAATTAACGTCCAGCCAACTCAAGACCCTTCATAAAAAAAGGTTTTATTGAAAACAGGATGGCAATCATTTCCCAGATACGCTGCATATAGGCCTTTAAGATGAGAAACAACGTACGTAGCAGGAAAACAGCAACCCGCAGCTGTGCACCGAGCGAGATGCATAAAACATGGTGGCTTATTATTTTACAGCCTCCACCTCCACAAGCACTCCCTTCTTAGGAAAAAAAGAAATAATATAACATGAAGTTTCTGGTCAGCACATGATAATTCCCTGGGGTTCATTTACGTACAAAACACACAGCTCTGCTAACACAAACAGCTCAACAATCCTCAATGGGAAGACCTTTCCCCAAGCCTCTTTTTCTATAATCTATCATATTTTTTTAATATGCTCTGCAGCACAAGGTAAGAAGGGGGACAGTATATTCTCCCAGCGTTGCTTCCATGCACACCTTGTCTCTTGCTTTCCAGTGATCTGCACACACGGAATATATTGGCAATGCCAACAGGGACAGCCCATGAGCAGGACTCATAGTTGGGACTCAGCTCCTCCTCCCTTTTTTGGCATTAGGACACAAAATACTGTTGCTTTGGTTTTGCTTCTTTTTCTCCAGGAGCAGTAATAAGACATGAGAGGAAAGGTGGAGCAAGCTGGGTTGGTTCCATTTGGAAAGAAGCTTCTTAGAGGAAGCATCTAATGCAGGATGATAGGATGGATGCAGCCAGACTCCTTTTGGAAACGGACAGACAAAATACAAAGAGGGAAATTCAAATTAGTAACAGTGGGGAAAAAATAGAAAGGTGGTTAAACACCAGAACTGGGACCCAGAGAGGTCAGGAAGCCTCCAACTCTGGAGATCCTCAAAACTCAACAGCATGCAGCATGGAGATCCTTGATGTAACCTCAAGCCAGGAGTCTCCTACAGTCTTAATTACTATGAGTCTATTATGGGACTGGAGGATGAGAAGAGTTTTAACAGAAATGCTTCTCAGGGATTTCCCATTCTGTTACACTGAGCTTTTCCTTAGAAAACTCAGCACTCTCCAGGGACACTCTTGGCAAATTAGTGCACTTCCATCATTATCACTCATTACTTTTGAGATACCACCACTTCTGGACATCACCTCCACAGGGTAGCTGAGGCATGTTCCCAACACTCCTGGGTCCCTTCTAAGCCCCAACACCAGGAAATGGAGGAAACCTTCAGCAAAAGCCTTCCTATGCTTGCACAGTCCAAATGGGTGCCCTCTGCTTTGACTGCAGCAAGGCTTTTGACGTGCTCTTCCACGTTACTCTTGCATCTCAGTTGGGATGGCCCAATATGGTGAGCAATAAGCTGGATGAGCTACTGGGCTGGTGGTCAGGATCTGAGGTCCATGGCTGGAGTTTGTACCCTAAATGGGAACTGGCAACAAGTGGAGAACCCCAGCAGGGTCCATCTTGCCTCAGGAGTGTAGAATGGATTGGATTCGATCACCTGGCTCTAAACTCCAAGTTGCTTAACTTCTCCATCAGTGACTCAGGAGGCAACAGAGAACATTCCCATCCACTCTGCAATCAACACCAAGTTGAGGAGCACAAGTCAACACAGTGAGGAGCGGGACTGCTATCAGAAGAGGTCTCAGTGTGAGATGGGACCCTGATAAATGCCAAGGTCCATGCCTGGGAGGAAGAAGCCCTCACCAGGCACCAGTGGGGCTGGGGAGCAGCTCTGGGGATGAGCACCAAGAGTCGGCAGGTGGAGCTGAGCAGCCTGCTCCAACCTCACTGTGAGCAGAAGGTGGACAGGTCCTCCTGATTGCCCCCCTACCCTGGATAGGAATCCATCCTCCACGACCCCACAAAATGCTGAGCGGACGCAATGCACTTCCCACAGCTAGGACTAACAGAGTCAGCTTCTTTCTTCCTTTAGCCACCGTAACTGCAAAGGGATTGAAAATGAACTCAGTACTCAAAGTAACTATCAGTAACTCAATGTAAACCATCACTACATGTTCAGCAAATGAAGGCAGAGCTCTGCAAAGCCCTGGGAAAGCAGGGCTGCTGTAACCTCAGGTGACAAGCAGTCTGCATCCGGGCTATTGTAGTAAACGTATGGGTTTTTTTTTTTTTCCCCTCCTCCTTAACATGTCTGTTTTCCAAGCTGAATATTTTAAGAATCAAGGCTGCCTGTGATCATATCTAGCCGGCTTAGAATGAACACTGATTTCTTTGCTGCTTCTTTGATCGAAGCCAAGTGGTTTTCTCATGGGTAATAAGGTCACAGGGTTAAAAGAGCAATATGACAATTACAAAAGTTAAATCTATTGCCACTACAGACAGACACACTACCCAGGGTCCATTAGCACGTAGTACAGAATGGTTATCACAGGTCACTGACACCAGTTCACTCTAATGGCTTTTCCTGTGTCCTTATCAATGCGGTGCACAAAGTGTCTCACCCTCAGCCTTTCCCTATGATCTCAGTGCTGTGTTTATAGCTATCTAACTCCACCAGGCACCAGTGGGTCAGCCAAGTCAGCAGACAGTGAGATACGCCAGGACAGAGCGATGGGACAATCTGCAAAGTGTCTGAGATGAACAAGGAGTTACCAGAGACTTCAAGAAGGAAATTTTTTCCATTCCCCCCTCCCCACCCCAGAAAATAAAGGAGTTTAAACTGTTTAAGTTCCCAAGGACACAGAGGGAAAAACTTTACAACCCTGATCTCCAAAATAGAAGTAAAGCCACAGACTTTCCGTGGTACGGTTCGTATTTCAGTATCAAATAAAAGAAACAACTCTAGAATTACAGAGAGGAAAAAAAAAAAAGAGAGGGTTGGGGAGTGCTTATTATTTGAGTTGTGGTTCCTATAAGGGACTTTCTCACCCCTTAAAGAAGAACTTGAGCTGTTTTGCACCCTTAGCAAAAGGACAAACGTTTCGGTGCCCAAGAGAGGCTGCACTGGGGGAGAGGTATGGGAAGGTTCTGGGGTCAGAACACAGCAACCCGCCGCAGCCAGAAGCAAACACGAGCCCTGGCTTCTCCTCCCAGGGCTCTGCATAGTGAAGAGAACACAGAACATCATCCCCATCCCTAAAACAGGCAAGCCAGAACTTACCAAGTGAATGCAGCCGAAGCACGCTGCGTGTATTTTACTATAGGAACCCCACAGACCTTTGATATTGAGTATTTTAAACAGATTCGTTTTGTTTTTCCAATTTGCTTTACGTTTTCTTACCTCTCCTAATGCATTTCGTGCATCAAAGCAGCTTAGGGTCAGAGGGGCTCTGGGTAGAAGCAATATAGCTGATAAAAATGTCAGTGCTGAGATATGACAAATTTATAGTAAATACCTGTCAGCTGCTATTTATCTAAATTATCCAGCTCTGGGATTCTCCACAAATACTCCATCAGCTGCGAGGCAGCTCCACTTTTACACCCGTATTTACATCAGAATCTGCTCCTTTTTTTTTCTTGTTGTCGGTGGGGTTTTTTTTGGACACTTGTTCTTTACCCTAAAATGACCCCTTTGTAGCTCGGATCAAAGAGCTGGGAGCGTCAATACCAGTGTCTTCACCGACATGTGAAGAACCTCAAAGTAATTGGTTACCAATTAGCATAAACCTTTACAAGAGAAAAACACCTCGCTGAGACCAACCCTGAGTTCTACCAGGCAGCAGCACGGGCTGAAGCAGGAGCTCCAGTGACCTGAATCACTTTCATCTGCCCCACAGACAACTGCTTGGGAGCGCCCTGCCTGCAAATTATCCTCCCTTTCTCACCTTTCTTTCTTTCTGTTTTAATCCCTTTCTGCTCTCCGTTCGCTCTTTGCTTTCTGACTCGCTACAGCTTATGGGAAACATGAAACAAAAACTGCTTTTCATTTCATGTTATGTAAAGCGAAGCAATTCCATGTCTTGGCCTTGAAATACAAGGCTCCCAACAGCTGTTCAGATGTTCCAGCAGATAAACCATCTGGCCCAAACCTCACCTTTCCTAATTTATTTTGGATATCGATCAAAGCAACCTGAGCATTACATAGACTTTCGTCAAAGACAACATAAAAGATAAAAACGTCAATGGCAAAATCGCTTCACTGAAATCTCCTTGTTTCTTCTTTATATAATAACATTACCATTTTTCAACAAACTTCTCTATTAACTCAAAGAGAAGATGTACCTGATACAAACAGCCCAGCAGCCTCACCGCCCTTCAGATGAATGTCCTCAAATAGCTCACTGCTGCTCTACCGAAACCAAAGGGGTTTCTGGCACTCAACCCCAGCTAAAAGCAGAGCCAACCTTGTCCGTGGAGCCCACAGTGTGCACCCTGACCTTGCTGCCCCTCTGTTACTTCTTCATACAGTGTTCCTGGCTTCTGAAGGACCACCATACCCATGGTCTGATTTTTGGGTGGTCCTATGTGGAGCCAGGAGTTGGGCTCAATGATCCTTATGGGTCTCTTCCAACTTGGGACATTCTACGATTTCATGATCCTTATGGGTCTCTTCAAACTTGGGACATTCATAGAATCACAGAATGGCTTGGGTTGGAAGGGACCTCAAGGATCATCAAGTTCCAACCCCCTGCTGTATGCAGGGCCACCAACCTCCACATTTAACACCGGTCCAGGCTGCCCAGGGCCCCAAACAACCTGCCCTTCAACACCTCCAGGAATGGACGGGGCATCCACAGCCTCTCTGGGCAGCTGTTCCAGCACCTCACCACTCTCTCTGGAAAGAGCTTAGGACATTCTATGGTCTCATTACCAATACGGCTCTCTTTCACATTCTGTGATCCCATGATCCTTATGGGTTTCTTTCAATTCGGGACATTCCATGATTCCATAACCCTTATGGGTCTCTTCTAACTTGGAATACTCAATGATTCTACAATCCCAGCCTTCTCCAGGTGCTTTTGCTTTTTTTTTTTTGTTTTGTTTTGTTTTTCTCTTCCTAACAAAAGGATGTTGTACATTTTTCAATACTACCAGGATGCCCACTGAAATACAAAGTCGCTGAACAGCCAGTGACTCAGACCAACGTGAAACTTCACCTGTAAAGCCTTATTTCATGCAGTTCAATGTACGTTTGTCACATAAGGAAATCGCAGCCTGGGTAAGAACTTGTTGTTTAGGGACAAAACTCCGAAGTCTTACGCGGCAGCCAAGAAATCAAAGGGCTAACTGCAACCACTACGCATAGCTGAACGAAGCAACAAAAGCTTATCCAGCAAACACAAAGGACACACGCACTCCTGCAATGTTTTCTTCCATCACTTCAAGGATTCAAAGCCTCCCCTACGCCCATGTGTTCCTCAGGACAACGTCTCCAGGGCCATTTCCCACACGACACGGGATCGCCGATGAATGGCCCCATAAAGCATCCCACCGGGGCCCGTCCTGCCGCGCCAAGGCCCAGCTCTCCATTAACCACCGCCTGACCCTTGTTCACTTTCTTTCCCCCTCCTCTGCCCTTCCTGAGAAAGTTCAGCGCTTCCTGGAAAAGTCTCGCTGCCGTTTGATATTGTACTTCGCTTTGGTTGCTGAAGGAAGGATTTACAGGTGCCTGGCCCCGTCTGTAAGACCATGACCGAAAGCTGACCTCGCCTTACAATATGTGAACTTCTGCCCTGCTGATAAGGCTGGCAGATATGAGTAGGATTTTTCAAATAATCCTTTGGGAATTTATAAGCAGCACAGCCATAAAACCGAGGTGACTGGAAGGTCGATTTCACTAAAAATAATAAATATCTCAATGTTTATTCAACGTGGGCCTTTTTAACTGCAGGCCAAGCATTTAGATAACGCTATTGTAAATGACAAATATTAGGATTTTTTGGTAACTATTACATTATGATCCTTCCGTCTGACACTGATGTGGTCGTTTCCCTCGACGCGCGCTGGATCTTTGGCATTGTTCAGCTCAAGTTGGGCCTAGAAAGCCAGCTCAGGCTTCGAGCACAGGTCAGAAAAAGGGCAACTTTATTTTCAGGAGGCTTTCCTAGGGGGGCTCACCTCGTTCTATCTCACCAGCACACCTTTTCTCTCTGCTCATTACCACGGTTTTTGGCTGAAATAGGAGAGGGAGGAGGAGAAGGACCGTAGGATCTCCGTGCAAGAGAAAAGGACCCAACCCAGAGGGTGGTGAGGCACTGGAACAGGTTGCCCAAGGAGGTTATGGATGCCCCATCCCTGGAGGCATTCAAGGCCAGGCTGGATGTGGCTCTGGGCAGCCTGGGCTGCTGGTTGGCGACCTGCACATAGCAGGGGGTTGGACCTGGATGGTTATCACGATCATTTTCAACCCAGGCCATTCTATGATTCTATGATCTGCTGCAGAGCATTGGCCACAATGCCTGGCTTTCCTTCATACGCTTTGGAGAGCTGCACAACCAATCGCCTTCCAAGGCAATAAGCAAAGGAACAAGATGGAGGAACAACAAAATCCCAGTGACACCCTGAGCCCCAAGCCTACAACACTGCGTAAAAGTGAACCTTTCCAGTGCACAACACTGCTACATCCAACAATGAGAATTCCTCATCCTTCCCATAACAGCATTATGCATAGTTACGCAGGCATATACCCTTGCATGAACAACAAAAAAAAACCCCAACCTGTAAGCTACACAAATAGGATTCCTAGGGCTGTTTTCATTATACATAGACTTCACTGAAGTTTCTCCAAATAAAGTGACACTTTGAAAGGCACAAAGCATTTCAGCCCAGTTGTAATCTTCAATTAGCACACTCCCTGCACCGGGCTTCCAGTGCCGGCTCTGAGTGGGAGCCTTTGTCCAAGATAAACAGAGTAACACATTTTGGATAGGTTAACTTATTCATTCCGCTACAGAATCATGGCCATGGAGCCAAATTACATAATTATTAACAGATGAAGGCACAAAAAAGATTTTACATAAATGTTTTTTATGACAATTCTTTTCCTTTTGCAAATTCGTTTGTATGTCTTGCTGGAGAGCCTGTCTTTCAGAAGTGCCTCTAAAAACAATGCTCTCTCAAGCCTGGCTCCGCTGAGGAAGGGGAGGAAAGCTGCTAACAGAGCTGTGCTTTCATGTGCTGCCTGGCTTCCCATTGCCCAGCTGCAGGAGAGAGCCTCGGAGAGCTCAACAGAAGACATTACCAGCATTAATGAACAGATGCAGATAACACAGGTTTGGGGGTCGGGAGATTTGTATGCTGCAAAGCTCATACATTGCCAAAGGTGTGCTGCAAATTAAAAGTCAAGGTGCAAGCTGCAAAGGTCACCTTATCATAGAATGGCTTGGCCAGCAACCAAATGCAAGCACAGAGCACCTCTAGTCCAGCCTCATTTTCCAGTGCATGTAAAGGAGAAAAAGCCCAACTGTTGGGAAACTGGACGTGGCACGGTGACGCTTGGGGTTGGGTTGGACAGCAGCAAGCATAACTCTAGCAAACTTCTCCAAAGCAGTACAAACAAGATCTCCAAATAAGATCTCCAAAGCCATTTCTCCCCTCAACCTCTCAATTTGCACTGAAGAATGAAGTTACTGCAGTCAGAGGAGAGTTCTTTCAGGACGAATCTACACCAAAGGTGTAAGCACTGGGCCTACAAACCCAAGGACTGCAGCAGTGGGAGAAAATATCCTCTTATGTTTCAGCAGGCTGGCAGCAGCAGGGTTCACTCACCAGCACGGTGTAGATGTGCAGGCAGCGGTACACGGGTGAGAAGTCCACCAGCTCCTGGGCCCCGGGCACCTGGAAGAGAGCAGGAGGTCAGCACGAGGTGCAGGTCCACCCACCCCACTGAGATCAGTGCAGCTCAAAGGTCTGCAAGGCTGAGAGATGCACTGTGATTTCAGGGCTGCAGCGATCACAGCGATTATTGACACCTGTCTACATATCTGCACATAGAATTCTAAAGGTTCCTCAGAGTAGAAAACCATCACTGAATATTACTCTTGTTCCATTTGAGTTTCCCTCTGAAATCACATTCATTTTTCATCCTTTTGTTGACCAGCTCAGCAGAGATTTGATTTTGACCATAAGCTTCAATATAAGCTTAAGCATCCTTGGCACCCATGCAACATAACAACAGCCGTTCTCTATATTTTTAGTTTGATTTCTTTAAAAACACGAATTCTTCTTTTTCTTCGTGAGAGAATAAGACACACAGACTCCAGCACCTTTCAACAGCAGTAGTGAGCCTCTCGTAGGGACAAGGAAGCACAATTTGGAAGGGTGGGACAGAAGGAGAGAGGGTAAGAGGAAGATCAGAGAGGAAATTTGCATACAAGAAGCTTCTGTCCTTTGGATATGTTGAAGCCAACACAGCATTAAGCTTTTTGGCCAAGGCATAAAGCTAAAGCAACCCTCCTTCTCCCCCAAAATCCAGAGAGGAAGGGAGTGTTCTGTTGACACGCGGTGGAAAAAAAAAGGAGAAAGATGAAAGGGACCAATGGACAGGCCTGGGAAACATGTTTATTTTTAATTACGCTTAAGAGGCATTTTGCTAAAAAGGAGGTAGGATGGAGCAGGGAGAGGGCTGTGGCTGGATGAGGGCATGCCAACCTCCACCAGCGCTGCCCAAAGCACCTGGGGTGAGCGGGCCTCATCTGCAGCAATGGCTTTGGGTAGGGGAGTGCAGAACGGGCTTGGAAAGAGAAATCTGGGGATTTTTTTAGAGCACTTCTGGCTGAGGAATCCTAGAGTGCAAAACCTCCAGAGATAGCTGCAAAAAGGCAGAGGAATGCCAGGACACACCGAGCCCAATCATCCCCAGTGACCAGCACCAGCACTGGGAGCTGCATGGAATGGATCTGAGAGCTCTCTGTGCTCTTCTAAGGGAGGGGAGGTCTGTCATCTCCTCCCACCACCATCACAGCAGGAGATGTTTTCCTATCAAGTTGAATTCAGGATCAGACGGTTTTGCTCCTCTCGGATTTGGGGCATTAGCTGAACACAGCCCACAGAGAAATATTTCTGATAAAGATTCATGAAATCGGGTTATTGCCAAAAATGGAGCTCACTCCTCCAGAGAAATTCTTTCAAACCAGACTGCAACATTTTCACAGTCTCTGATCTTCTGTAAAAGCTTTTAAGCCCACACACATGCTCACAAAAAATACGCTGGACGTTCCTGCAGACTTAATATCTGAGACATCAATAATTTTAATATTGCTAATCCACTTAGAAGGCTCCCAGACATGGCTGCGTGCAAAACCTGGAACGCACTCATGAGAAAACGAGCACCCAAAGCTTGCGCTGAGATTCTACCTACGAAGTTTGAAGGAGCACCTTGTCCACATCCAGCCCCACAGCAGCACTGACCATGTGCCACTGGAACCCATTTCAGCCTCCGCAGGCATCCCCATTCATTGCAGGCAGTGAGACCAGATGGCCTCGAAGGTCCCTTCCAACTCAAACCACTCTATGAATCCATGACCAATGCAGAACTCAAGGCAGTTTCAGCACATTGGGCAGTAAGAACTGCTTTCTAAGGCAAAGGGAAGGCACACAAATGGTTTTCCAAACAGGAATCCACTTTCCCAGATGGAATCTCATGCAACTTTCCCCATACCCCAACACAAGGGAAACATGGCCATCCTTCAGGCTGAGCACTTCCCCTCTAACTCATTTAGAGTTAGAGTTTCTTCCCCAAAGCTGCACTGCCAGCATTCAGAAACAGAAACAAACCTCAACAGAACCGATTACTCCTCCGACATCTCCACTTCTGCCTAATCTTTTTTTTTTTTTTTTTTTTTTTTTTTTTCCCTTTTAGTTTGTAGAACAAAGAGTTTATTCATTTTGTCCAGAGTTCTCCTGTTCCACAGACCTCGTTCCCAAACCCCGCATTCGGCACGCTCACGGTACAGAGCTGTCAGCCTCTGCAAACAGCCCAACCCCTGCTTTCTGCAGGAGCACTTTCAGTTGGGTTCAATGCTGACTGTAGAAAATTTAACCCATTAGAGCCAAGTTTTCAGTGTAAATGTTCATCTGCAGCTGACACAGACACAACCATGTCCCAGAGATGGCTTGGTGGATGCCCCATCCCTAGAGATACAGCTGGACACGGCTTTCAGCACCTCATAGAGTTGTAGCTGTTCCTGTTCTCTGCAGGGGAGCTGGACCAGATGGCCTTTAAGGGTCCTTTTCAACACCAATTGATTCTGTAATGTCTCTGATGAGAGATGCTCCACTCCAGTTCTATGTAAATTTGCAATACAATGGCTTTAATCTCTCTGATCCTTACTACTTTCTGATGTAATGACAAGACACAAGCACAGATACATTTGCTCCTATTTCATTAGGAAAGAAAAATCCACTTTGAAACACCAGGATTTATGAGCCAGAAACATCGATTAGTGATGTGTCCCTTGGACCTATTAACCCAAGTACATGGGCTCACTGGTGCAGATCACAGAATCATAGAATGGTTTGGGTTGGAAGGGACCTCAAGGATCATGAAGCTCCAACCCCCCCTGCTACATGCAGGGTCACCAACCTCCACATTTCACAGCAGCCCAGGCTGCCCAGGGCCCCAAACAACCTGGCCTTGAACACCTCCAGGGATGGACGGGGCATCCACAGCCTCTCTGGGCAGCTGTTCCAGCACCTCACCACTCTCTCTCTAAAGAACTTCCCCCTCACATCCAACCTCAATCTCCCATCCTTCAACTTCAAACCATTTCCCCTTGTCCTGCTGTTATCTGCCCTTTCAAACAGTTGATTCCCCTCCTGTCTGTAGGCTCCCTTTAGGTACTGAAGGCTGCAATGAGGTCACCCCGCAGCCTTCTTTTCTCTAGGCTGAACAAGCCCAGCTCCCTCAGCCTGTCTTTCCAGGGGAGATGCTGCAGCCCTCTGAACATCTTTGCAATGAACACATGCACACACAGTACTGCAGCCACAAGTCCAGTCTATGACATTTAGCACCCTGGTTCTCTCACACATGGTACAGACATTGGAAAAAACCTCTAAGCTCACCAAGCCCAACCCACCCCACCATCCCCTCTGACCACATCCCTCAGTGCCATATCTCCACAGTTCTGGAACTTCTCCAGGGATGGTGACCCCACCACTCCCTGGGCAGCTGTGCCAGTGCCTGACCAACATTCAGAATGTGTTCACTTTACAAAATAAGCCTCTACTGCTGAAAGAAGCATTCGTTTCATATACCTTCAACAATCCTCATCTCATCTCTCTGGGTACCAGCAGCCTGGGAGTTGTTGGAGGATGCTCAGAGCATTGCAGTACTGGAAGCAGCCACATCGTCCTGCAGACTGATCTCACTCTGGCTGACATTAGAGACAGCAGGCAGACAGCTTTGTCTGGAAACAAAAAGTTTTCTCTCCATGTCCAAGACGGGTATTTGGTTTTTTTTTGTGGAATTACTACTGAGAGCAAGCAGAAAGTGGAGGCTGATGGCACCCAACACAGCCATTTATCAGGAAAAGCTGAGAGAGCCTCCCCGGGGTCCCAATTCTAGCTCCCTAAACTGCCATCAATCTCTTACATTCACCTAGAGAATTACAACACTCCTACAGTCAGGTAAACCTGAAAGAATGCCAGAAGTATGATGAGTTTTGGCTACACCTCACACCTGCTGATGTCCTCAGTGCCAAACTCCCTCTCCAAACAGAAAACCGTCTGGAATTTGTTGATCTGTTCTTCAGTGAGAGATGAGGGGCTGTTACTCTTTCCTTACAACCTCCCCTCTCCCACAGAGGAGAACCAGGAGGTCCATTCCCACCCAACCATGTCACAAACGCCTGGCCAGACTTCTGGGGAACAAGAAGAAATGAGGTGTCTGTGATGTATTCAACGGGATGGCAAAAGAAAAGTCACTGGAAACGAGAAGAATCTGTATGAGCTTTGTAGTAAAAAGCATCCAGAACACTACAAAGGAAGCAGCTGGCACATACAGAGCAGGCCATGGAGCTGCTCAGTATGAGACACTGATCCTACTCCTACCACTTGACGTTCATAAAAACTGAACTCAAGTCATCTCCCAGCTCACTTTACAGCTGTGCCCACGCTCTTGCTCTCATTACAGTGGGAGCTTCCACCACAGTGAAGCATCTGTCTGGACTATGATGTCTCCAGAGTGCAGAACTCTAATGGAGCGGGGAACCACGCCTCACAATGGTTCTCTTGAATGTAGCTGGCACAGCTCCCCATTGCTGCCCAAGAGAGAAAATGATCTACATAAAAAATAAATGCAACAGTAGAAGCAAAACTCTTCTGCTCTTCTGTTCCTTTCAAAGCTTCTCTTGTTAATTCTGTTCCTGGATGAAGGGGTGGGGAGGAACTGTGAGATCTCTGGAGCAATTCATCCAGCCTTGATGGATAACTCTGTATCGCAGCCTGCTGAAAAGCTCAGGTATTTCCCAGAGATTAAAAGGATGGTATTTAACCCACTTTTTGCAGATCAGCCAGGGAGGGGATCAGAAGGTCTCTGCTGCCAAACACTTCATAAAAACCACCTCTGAATATCATTCCGTTTTCAGCTCTGAGTAGGACGGGGGACTGGAACCCTTCATTCCTCCTTCCCAGATTCACCCACCACTGGCTGTCCTCTAACAGAAGTCTCAAGCTCTGCCTTAGCAGTACTCTGCCTCTTTGTCACTACACAGAGGAGATAACTGGAAGGAGCAGAGGTCAAGCTACCAGTTGAAAAGCTGGGAATAAGCATCAGCCATGGAAAATAATACTGATGTTGCCTTGTCACTGCCAGAAACCTCACCAAAGAGTTTAGCACTAACAGTGTATACCTGAACCAGTTTGAGCTAGGATTAAGTGAATTACTGACCCACCCAGCAGCAGTGCCCTCCCTGCTTCTCACTGTGCTCTTACTGAGTAGGCTGAGAGGGGACACAGCTGTGATTCTAAACCCAAACTGACAAAAGAGACATTCCATACATCGTGCTCAGCAATGAAATATTGGGGAAATTTGTGGATTGTTTTGCTTTGCTTCTCCAGAAAATGTCCACTGCATGGAGACCAGTGGGCATCCATCTGCTGGCGGGACGTGGGCAGTGATTGAGTCTGCACCAACAACAGGGTTTCTTTTCTCCCTTTGCTTATTAAGCCACCTATACAATCGGCCCATGAGTTCTCTCACTTTTGTCCCTTAGACCTCATCCAACCTACTGGAGGTGAGAAGGGGGAGTGGGTGAGCAGCTGGAGGTGTTCTCAGCTGCCGGCTGAAGTCACTCTCAGTTATAACACATATAATGATCCCTTAGGTTTAACAACTCTACTAACAGACAGTAAAATCACAGAATGGTCAGTGTTGGAAGGGACCTGAAGGATCATGAAGCTCCAACCCCCCCTGCTACATGCAGGGTCACCAACCTCCACATTTCAGAGCAGACCAGGCTGCCCAGGGCCCCAAACAACCTGGCCTTCAGCACCTCCAGGGATGGATGGGGCATCCACAGCCTCTCTGGGCAGCTGTTCCAGCACCTCACCACTCTCATAGTAAGGAACTTCCCCCAACATCCAACCTCAATCTTCCCTCCTTCAACTTCAAACCATTTCCCCTTGTCCTGCTGTTACCAACCCTTGCACAGAGTTGATTCCCCTCCTGTCTGTAGGCTCCCTTTAGGTACTGAAGGCTGCAATGAGGTCACCATGCAGCCTTCTCTTCTCCAGGCTGAACAAGCCCAGCTCCCTCAGCCTGTCTTCATACAGGAGGTGCTCCAGCCCCTGATCATCTTTGTGGCTCCTCTGGACCCTCTCCAACAGCTCCCTGTCTTTCTTTTACTGGGGGTCCCAGACCACCATCCATTTGTACTCAAAAAGGAAAAATAAATAAAAAAATAAAAAGGGAGAAGAAGATGACAGAGGGTTAAGGTGACGACAATGGAGGGGGGAGAAGAAGCAGAAATAAGACAAAGAAAAAAAAGAGAAAAATGTGAGAAAAAAAAACCAAAAAACAAAAAACAAAACAGAATAAAGAAAACAAAAACTAAAAAAAAAAAAAAAAAGCAGGAAAAAAAAAACCCAAAATAAATAAATAAGAAAATCAAGAACCGAAGAAAAACCCATAAAATAAAACAAAATAACTCTCTTTCCAGAGAAAAGAAAGCCCGGAGGGCAAGGAGTTCGTGGAAGCGCCGCAGCGGGACCCGCCCGCCCCGTTTCATCACCACGGACAGCGGCCGCTGCCGGGCAGCTGCGGGCAGAGCTCACAGCGCCGGCAATGGGGAGATGCTCCTCACCTGGGGAGATGCTCCTCAACTGAGGGTTATTGCACTGAGCTGCACGAATTGCGGTATTCATCTCCCCTCCTTGGTATTTACACCGTCCAGTGGAACACGAAGGGTCTGAGCTGCGCTACAGGCTTCGTTCCCTGTTAGGAAGCGGTGATCTCGGATGGAGAGGAAAGAACCCAACAGAACAAACTTGGGAAAGGCAGCCCTGAGCATGGAACTGTGGCACAGATGAGGGAAAGGACGTCGACAAGCTGAGCAGTGGGCACAGAACCTCATGAGGTTCTACAAAGTCGAGCACAAGGTCTGCACCTGAGCTGCTGCAAGCTCCGCTATCAGCATGAGCTGGGGATTGTGAGGATGCACCACAGCCCTGCCAAAAAGGACCTGGGGTACTGGTGGTAGGAAGCTGGACATGAGCCAGCAGTGCGTCCTCACAGCCCAGAGAGTCAACTTCATCCTGGGCTGCATCCAAAGCAGCACAGCCAGCAGAGCAGGGAGCTGATCCTGCCCTTCTACTCTGTGCTGGTAAGGCCTCACTTGGAGTACTGCATCCAGATGTGGAATCCTCAGCACGGGAGGGACACAGAACTGTTGGAGTGTGACCAGAGGAGGGCCACAATAATGATCCCAGGGATGAAACACCTCTCTTACCAGGACAGGTTGAGAGCTGCGGCTGTGCAGCCTGGAGAAGAGAGGGCTCCGGGGAGAGCTGAGAGCAGCCTTCAGTATCTAAACGGGCTGTGAGAAGGAAGGGGACAGACTCTGTAGCAGGGTCTGTTAAGACAGGACATGGGGAAACCGTTTCGAACTAAAAGAGGGGAAATTTAGACTGGATATAAGGGGAAAGTTTTTTGCACTAAGGGCAGTGAGGCATTGGCACAGGTGACCCAGAGAGGTGGTGCCACTTGGAGACACCCAAGGACAGGCTGAATGGAGCTCAGAGCACCTGATGGAGCTGTGGATGTCCCTGTTCATTGCAGGGAGTGGGAGCAGATGCCCTTTAAAGGCCCTTCCAACTACAGTTCTCCTACGACAAATCACAGTTAAACAAAGGGCCAGCAACAGAAACACACCAGGAACTACAACTGCATCTACAAAAATTCTGTCCTAATGAAACTCTTTTCAGCATAAAGCATGCATCTGCCACAAGACACACTGCACAGAAGAAGCTCAATATCGATATCCTGCGTGCTGTGCAGCCATTTATCTGCTTTGAAAGGCCACAGAGCTGCAGGACTCAAGGCAGGAGCTGCTCTGCTCTCCTACCACACCAAGCATCTCTCCGAGCCTGCTAACAAGAACAGAAGTGCAAAATGACCCAACTCAGAAAGGCTCCACCGTCTGCTCAGCATCTTTATGGCGTGCTGCATAGGAGCACGCAACAATGAGTGAGATGTGAGCACTGAGACACAGCTTATCACCCCAAGCTGCCCAATGCCCTGAGTTTGATGGCATCCAGTTACCTCTTCATCCTCCTCCTCATCTTCAACATCCAGGATACCCGAATCCTGCTCAGACATGGGGCTAGTGTTCTTTACCTCCAAATCTGAGCCTGCGCAGGCTTCTTTCTTGGACTTCTTCCCCCCGCTTATCCTGGGGTGCTGTGATACAATATTGTCCAGGTTTCTTTGCTGCTGTGCCTAGAAAAAAAGCAGATTTCAAGCTTTACGACAGCATCCTCGGATGTATTTTTTTGGCCAAAAGATGCAATCAGTCATGAAATATGACAAATGAGACAAAATAAAACACACACACATAATGGAACTTTGAAATGTTATGTTTTTCCAAACCCAGATATTCCAAAGAAACAGAAGATTCATTTCAAAACCATTCCAGGGATTATGCAACAATACAAACAATATTCTGACTCTTCACAAATCAAAATACCAAACCCATCGTACTGCCATATTGATCTATTTACAGCACAGACGCAGAAATATTAGCCCATAGGCCATGTGGTGACTGTCACAGGCTAAATTAAAGGACCTACTTAACCGTTGGATTTGTTCCTCTTTTCAATCCTGTCAGCACAAAACATTCCACATCTGGACCCCAGAGGTTCCTGAAAGCATTTCTGTGGTACCCCAGGAGATCTTAATTGCGGCGTTGCTGATTTACAGAACGATCTGTGCAAGGTATTCAACCAGGATGCTCGGCCTGGGAGAAGGCCATGGCTTGTGGAGCAAAGCATGTGGCCCCAGTGCAGCTCCCTCAGCCCTGGGCTCCCTTTGCAGCAGAGAACAGTGCGTGCAAGTTGCTGCAGAAGCCTTCTTGGCTTCTAAGAGGAAAAGTCATTTAGCCCCAGTTGCCCAAGAGCTGAAAATGAGCTTTGAGCTGGAGCACAAGGAGGGGCAACGGCAGTGCTGGAGACCTCCAAGGTCAGGCTGGACACCACGGAGAGCACAAACCTTCAAAACGACCTCCTTGTCAACGCTTACCAAGGATTCACATCCCACAGAAAGAATTTCTGAGTGAGTTTTAATTCCTCTCTCAGCTCAGCTCCCTTTCGAATCCCTCCCTGGGAAGAAACACCCCAGATACAGATCACTGCTGTAGATCTGAAGAATATTAAAACCGAGCGCGGCGCCGATTTCTCCATCCCTACAAAACCCACCGGGCTGCACCGTGCTGCAAGGCAAAGCCCACCTTCCATACATCTGCACACACAACCAGCTTCACCATAGCTGCCAAATGGGGCAATGGTTGCAAAGCTGAACATGTAAGTGACACGGACCGTGGCTGCAGCAGGGTTGGAGCGATGGAACGGAGCGCCGTGCAACAGCCCAATCTTGACCTCTAGTGGTTGCAACGATGTAGGATCTCTGCAAATGCTGCTGTCAGGAGAGCAGTAAGGGCTAAGCAAGGGAACTACCAAACGGGCTCCTTCAGAAGATCTCTTAAGGGAGGAGTCTCAACAGTAGGGATTTTTTGCAGCAAAGCCAAAAAGGACAAGGTCTGTGTTAGCACTGCTCAAGACAAATTTTGCTAGCAAAGTCAATACTTGAAGCAACTGGGGAAAAGTGGCCTTTCTTGCATTAGAAATCTCTAACTTCAGAGACAGCGCTCTATAGAAAGGCATTGCAACACCATATAAAGGGAATTAGGACTTCAAAAAGGGGAGTGAGCTCTTGGTCCTTCTGAAGCCCACACAACAAAGAGGTCCGAGTTCAGCTCTCCTCTCAGATACACCCACTAATGACATAAGTTACTCAACCAAAGTGTACTGAAGTTATAATGATGGATCCACTGTAAATCACACCAAAAGCAAGCTCAGCGTACTCATTAAATTCGCTCAAATTTATGTATTTTTTTTTTCCCCCTCTAAAAAGAGAAGGAAAAAGAATGGGAAAATGCAAAGTTTTACATCAAAGATTGAGCTTCATACACATCATTAACAGGGTGTAGGCAGATCACAGGATGAGAAGTGGTCATGGGAGAAGAACAAGCTGGACTAGCAAACAGAAGGACACAGTCCTTGGCTTCAACCTTCAATGCCCAAACCACGAGCACGTAACACTCAGCATTTTAGGCTGAGCATGGAATTAAGTCTCCCCAGAGGACTCTGCAAATGTCCTCGGGAAGCACAGTGCCTTGCCACCCAATGGCTTTCCAAAGCCTTTCCAAACACAAGGTGTTCCTACATGAATACAGGAACAGGAGCTGCGGGTGTCCCTGTTCACTGCAGGGGGTGGGACCAGACGGCCTTTAAGGGTCCCTTCCAACTCAAACCATTCTATCCAAGGCCAGGTTGGATGGGGCCCTGGGCAGCCTGGGCTGCTACGAAATGGTGGAGGTTGGTGGCCATGCCTGCGGTGGAAGGGTTGAAGCTTCATGATCCTTGAGGTCCCTTCCAACCCAAGCCATTCTATGACTCTATGATTCCATGATTTAAGGTCCCTTCCAACCCAAGCCACTACATGACTCCTTCAGCCATGCTCACAGGAAGCGCACACAGCAGCACATATTGTCTACGGATGAGTAGAATTCATCTGAAGAACGAAAAGCAAGAAAGCCTGCCCTAGGAAAAGTCATTGCTCCAACACAAGGAGTTCAACATCTCAAACAAAGGCCACGTTTTGCATTTTGCATCGTTTTAATTTTGTTCATGAACTGAAGCTCACAAAGAGAAGAATTCTGACAGGATTCCAAGTCCACAGCAGGGAAAACAAAAGTGTGTGTGTCACCTCCTGAGGCATAAAAGAACCCAGAGGGACTCCCAGTGTCCTCTGAGTTTTCCAACCCACCAAAAGCAATTTCAATTTGGGGAATCTGGAAAAGTCCTGTATGAGAAGACGTTTCCCAGCAGTTTTAAGCCTGATCGCTGGACTGCGATGGAACCAACCAGGGAAACACCAAGGAACACCAACACAGCACAGTGGCTGTTCCTTCCATAGGGCACTGAGTGCGTCCCCCCATCCCACCCCACATCCCTCCAGCCCCAGCCCTGCAACCCAGGTGCGATGCTGGAGTTGCACAGCGCACACACCAGCAAGAACAGTAATTGCTTTTCCATTAACAGTAGGGCATTTCCCCCCACCCCCACTCTTGGCAGGAAACAATATGGACTGAAGTGACCTACAAGTGAGAAATATCAAATTTTCTTTAACTTCGGGCAGGCTTGGGTGAAGTCACCGAGGTTTCAGTTTCACCTTGAGAAAAAGAGAGAGCTGGGGAGAGGCCCAGAGGAAGCAGCTAAAGAGAAATTTGGGCTTAACCGCAAGGAGCTCACGCTCAGACTTTCTCTCTTTCCCTCCCAGACCCGCTCCCTCCCGGGCCGGGGTGCAGCAGCACAGCTATGCAATATATTTGACGTTGCCCATAAAGGATGAAAAACGACCTGCGGAGCAGGAACATTTGGATTTTAATGTTCTGTTTCACATAAAGGCATCTGCAGGGAGCCCAATGAGGAGGCACACTTGAGGAACCACATCAAAGCAGGGGCGACACTCCAGCGTGCCCCCTGAAAACACAACAACCTGTGGCTATGGGGGAGGAGAAGAGCCCTCCAGGGACAAAAATAAAATAAAAAACCCCCTTTACCTTTTGGTGTGGTTTACATGAAAGCGAGTGCGTTTTCGTATCCTTTGGTAAAATTGCCTCTGTTATACAAGACTATCAATCTCTCAGCTCTCTGCTTAACGTGACAATAAAGTTTAGAAACCAAATGTGTGTTCGTAGCTAGCATTACATTTAGCAATAACACACGAAGCGTTTGCTTCACGTAGCTGGGGCTGCCTCCAAGCACAGCCACCCTCTGGCCCGTGCACAGCACTCAGCCAGCAGACACAGCCCGAACACAAACCCTATTTCCAGGTTGATACAAAAGCAAACACAGCTTCCCCTCTCCAGCCCGTAGCTTCAGGCCATTCGATGCTTGTTGTCATATCCAGACCAGCACTGCTCGGAGCACAACACAGGAGCTGCTGCTCAGGCTTTGTTGGCCGAATACAGAATCAATCCTTTTTGCTGCCATCCCTTAAGAAACAGAGGATAGAAAGAACTGGGGGGAAAGCAGTTCTAGCCTTATTACATTCCCCTAAGCTCTCCACTTTCACAGTGCCCACATGTCCCTCTACCAAATGCCCAACCTTGCGTGACGTGGCTTTGGGGGTTTGCCATTCAAGTCTGTCCCTCAAGGGACCTAAATGTGAGAAGCTGTGGGTGCCCCATCCCTGGAGATGTTTGAGGCCAGGTTGGATGGGGCCCTGCGCAGCCAGTGCTGGTGGGGGCAACCAGCCCACGGCAGGGGGTTGGAGCTCCAGGAACTTTAAGGACCTTCCAACCCAAGCCATTCTGTCATTCTATGTAACACTGATCCCAATATTTGCCATCCCTAAGCTGCAGCACCAAGTTCTGCAAAGCCACTGTAGTTCAGGTAAGCCATCGAGACCCCAGTCTAGATGTGCTAAGGGAGAAATCAAATGCATTGGCTTAACCCACTGGGAGCAGAGCTGTCCACAGCTGCTTGGAACAAAAGGAACCCATCCCCAGCCCCACACCCATCCCACACGGCTGGGTTGGAGCAGCAAGGCAGCCATGGGCTCCCCCAGCTCTGCCTCCAGAAGCCACACGCCGAAAGGGAAAGTTGCTACACCTCCTACACGGTGAATGAGCTCCTTTAAAACTCAATTCGCTTTTTATAGGTTTTTTATGACTTTGTCTTGCTTTCTGCCTCGGTTTGCCAATGTTGACAGTGAGCCTTACCTCCCGTCACCTCCACCCACCAACGAACTGACAATATTTACTTCTTAGAAGAATCTAATTAGCTCTTTCCTGATGAGATGGTAGATAAGGCACAGCAAAAGAGGTTCTATTATTCAGACAAGGTTGCAGTACTGCTGTGGTTGGCTTCGGTGGTTTTGATTACTTACTGAACATTCGCTGCCGTGATTGTTTTATGGACCCCTCTAATGGGCTGAGACACAGAACTCTAAAATATCGTTTCACCATATCCCCAGGAATGGGATACATCCCCCTTCAACAGCATTACACAAAGCAGACTGGCTACAGGGGAAGAGAGGAGAAAGTTAATAAAAAATGACAGTGCGGCTGGCTCCCCGCCAGAGATCCATTTGAAAGTTATAAAATCCCCCTCAGATCAGATAAAAGCACGTGTTATTATTGCAAGGTGTAAACTCAACACGCTGACACAGCTTCTGTTTTCAGTTTTAACTAAAACCCCGTCGCTTGTCAAGATGATAAGAGCTTCTGCCTATCTGCCTTCTTGGTGTTAACTGGTTATCGCAGCAAACGATTTGTCAGAGGTCTGTCTGACGAAGTTCACCACCAGCACAGGAAATGAGCTCCAAAAAAGTGATGGATATATAGACTTATTTTCTTTTTTACTTGATATTTGGTCATTAAAAATATAATTTAGGAAATGCGGCGTTCAATGAGTTTCCTTCAACAAACGCCCTGCAGAGACTGCTTGATGATCCTAGAGGTCCCTTCCAACCCAAGCCAGAGATTCTACTTCAACTTGTCACCACTCCTTCTTCCCTACAAACAACTGCTCCACCCTAACCCACCCCCCAGTGCTAAAAATCGAGCTCATAACAGCAACATTCCCAAATATCACCTCTGCACAGATATATTTTGGCATCCAGAGTGCAACAAGGAATGAAGATTTCTCCCTTTACTTTCACCCAACAATTTATGGATAGGACCCTGGAGGTGTTCAAGGCCAGGTTGTTTGGGGCCCTGGGCAGCCTGGGCTGCTCTGAAATGTGGAGGTTGGTGGCCCTGCGTGTGGTGGGGGGCTTCATGATCCTTGAGGTCCCCTCCAACCCAAGCATTCTATGATCCTATAATTCTGTGAATGGCCTCAATGTGTCAGCAGAGGGTCAGGTTGGATACACTGGATGATAGGAAACATCTCTTCTCCCATAGAGTGATCAGGCATTGGGCACAGGCTGCCCAGGGGGTGGGGAAGTCACCGTCCCTGGAGGTGTTCAAGAAATATGAAGATGTGGCACTGAGGGATCAGTGGGCACAGTGGGACGGGTTGGGGTTGGACTTGGTGGTCTTTGAGGTCTTTGAGGTCCAACCTTAATGGTTCTACAATCCTCATCCCCATACTCCTGCTTTTTCCCTATCCATAAGACAAGGTCAGTGTTATTTATACCCTCAACGTTCATCATAAAGAGCAGCTTAGTTAATTCAGCACTTTATCAGAAAGTTATCAAACTTCTGCTGTTCTTTGGAGGAGCTCCTGCAGTGCAGAACAGGGAGCAATCAGAACTCGGTGCTCTCCTTCCCGGGAGCTGTAAAGAGAAGTTTATCACATTAGCACTGATAAAAGGACTCAGGCAACTGAGTCCTCTGGGTCAGCTGCACAGTTGAAGTCAAAAAATCATTTTTTAAGAAGTACTTTATGAAGCAAGGTGTTGATTTACACTTCTGTGTGTTCTGGTGTCAAGATAACTGCGCGCAGGCATCAAAAGTAGCTCGGTGATGTGATTAAAAAGTGCATTTATCACATTTACACAGAGAGGAGAAGCTGAAAATTAGATAAGGGGCCTAAAAGCAAGAGAAAGGAAGGCTGTTGTACAAGCATTCCACACACATCAAGGACTGCAGCCCCACACCTGAGCCTTGCTACAAAGCCCCTGGCTATCTGTAATACTGAACGCCACGTTTTGTTGTGGTTTTTCTTCTCTGCCTTCTCATAAAAAACCACAGAATATCCAAGTTGGAAGGGACCCACAAGGACCATCGAGCCCAACCCCTGGCCCCACAAAGGCCCACCCCAAACCCAAACCCTATGGCTCAGAGCCATGTTCCAATGCTCCCTGGGCTCCAGCAGCTCGGGGCTGTGCTCACTGCCCTCGGGAGCTGCTCCATGCCCACCGCCCCATGGGGCAGAGCCTTTCCCTTCCCATCCCCAGTGACTACAGCCTATTTGAAGCTGCTGTGCAGAGAATCACTCTGCCTAATACCTCCACCTTGTGTGCTGGGAACCACAAAGGAGGAAGAGCTGCTCGTTCAGCCAGGATAGGGAATCAGGGCTGCAGCTCATCAGCTCCGGGGCTCCGAGTTGCACTTATTTATCTTGACCCTCAGAAAGTTATACAGCTAAAGGAGTGTTCGTCCTCCCCTCCTGGCACCAGATTAAACTCCTTTATCCCATTCTCTGTGGGAGTTCCCAGACTGCTGTTTCACACACCCTCTCTCTGGGCCTTGTCAAACTCTGTGCAGATAAGTTTCCTTTCAAGATTCTGCTTTTGTTTCCATTATCGGCCTGGTTTTGGTTTTCTCGAGATCCTGAGAAACAGGCAATGTTCAAAGCACCTCTGCTAGATAGTCTGGATTGGCCTGGAACACAGTGAGACCCACCAAAAGGAGAGGATAAAGCCCTGAGTCACAGACAGAACATCTTTTGGCTTTTCTTAAATGAGACCTGGGGAGATGAACTGAGCTTTGGATCTAACACACAGTCCGGATCCATCATCAGAAGCTGTCCTCCACCATTCCAATAATGTGGGACAACAGGTCCCACTGCTGAACCCAACTGCAGCCATCCACCAGCACAGATCTTCTCTCCCAACCTTCTTCTGTAAGACTGAAAGCAGCAAAGCGCTGCAGAGCACAGCCCGATAGAACACCACATCCCTGCAAACTCAAGAGCGTGCTGCAGATGGGAAGAACCTGTTGTAGTACTATTCTGCTTTGGTTTGTTGGTTTTTTTCCTGTGATGGAGAAATATTTTTCCAGTAGGACCCCATTCAAACTGCCATTGGCTTCAGGAGATGTTGTAAGGTTAACTTCAGAGCTATAGACTGATGTACTGAAAAGCTAGGTGGCAACACAGGGTAAGAATCACAGGAGTTAAAGAATGAATCAAAACTTGCTCTCACCTTCCTTCTTTAAGTTGACACGAGATCCCTTTTTAAAGCATAGCAGCTACTGAAGAATTAAAGTTACACATTACAAACACATATTTCACGTCCAACGTCCTAACTTTCAAATCTCACAAAGCGCTCATTCAAGTCCCAAATCTGCTATTTCCCAGACATCATCTGCCCTCCAAAGGCCAATGGGGAAACTGCAGAGAATTCCTCAAAGCCAACGCTTCCCTTTCCGTTATAATCCTATAGAATTTATTCACGAAATCAGAGAGCTTCCATAGAATCATCAAGGTTGGAAAAGATCTGCAAGATCATCCAGTCCAGCCGTCCACCCACCACCAATTTTTCCCCATCAAACTGTGTCCCTTAGCACCACATCTAAACATTTCCTCAGCACTGCCAGGGACGACAAGAGCCATCAATGAAGACATGAAAAGAGTGTTAAGTCTCCCCTTATTTTTTTTCTTTCTAATTTTCAGGCAGACCGCTTTCCCTCTCCCAACAGGATTCCAGGACAAGACCAATGCCTGAGTTAGAGTGCTGGCCTGGCCAAACACAAAGAAAACACTCTTATTGCCTCCACGGAGCCCGGATCGGACCCCTATAGGCAGTGATAAATGAGTACCAGGCATAAATCAGATATAAACAAGCATGGGAAGATTTAGGTCAGATATGAGGGGGAAGTTCTTTGCTGTGAGAATGGGGAGGTGCTGGAACAGCTGCCCAGAGAGGCTGTGGATGCCCCGTCCATCCCTGGAGGTGTTGAAGGCCAGGTTGTTTGGGGCCCTGGGCAGCCTGGGCTGGTATGAAACGTGGAGGTTGGTGGCCCTGCATGTGGCAGAGGAGTTGGAGCTTGATGATCCTTGAGGTCCCCCCCAGCCCAAGCCATTCTGTGACTCTATGGTATCTACAGTAGCGTAGTGCTGGGGCTGAGGTTCCACCCAAGGTCCCATCAGCTCTTCCAGCAGGAAACCAACGTAACTGCTTTATAGAGGTGGCAAAGAAAGACCCTCCCAATAGAAGCCAATGACAAAACCTCCATTGACTGAGCTGAAACATGCAGGATTCAATGTTCAGGAGTTCTTTCCAGCCCCATTTCTGACCACCGGGTTCCATACCCTTCCCACACTGCTCGCCTACATTTAAAACTTGCAGACTTCAAAATTACAATCACTTTTTTTTTTTTTTTTTTTTAAAGACCAAAACAAACAGCAGCCTGTACCCAAAAAAAGTGCAATTAGAAAGTCAGCATTCCTCCAACTTCTCGTTAGTAAAAGTTTTATAACCCTCCAACATGTGGCACTCCGGCACAAGACCTGGCAGAAGGAAAAATGCCCTTGTCTGCCTTTCATAAATACAGCAACATTTCAACGTTGGCAAAGATAGCCTGGTTCCTATTACTAGCATTTTTCCATTTTAAATTTACTAGTTAATTTTATAGAAACAAATAAAGGGACCTGCATATTATAAATCTATTAAGGATAAAAAACGTTAACTCTTGAAAAAAAACACAAGAAAAATCTCACACCTTCCCTCCAGCCCCTTCCAATTTTGATTTATATAGCTTTAAAAAGAAAAAAAAAGTGCCTCTCCATTGAGCTGGGAGGTCCTCCTGGTCCCCTCCTAGCGAGTGGCACACGTGTGGCCCCACTGGTCAGACCCTATTGACTCACCACTCCTGTAGGTAACTCCACCTGCAGCTGACCAGTGGGGAAAATAGGGGAGTGCCTCCTTCTCCAGCCCCGATCTGAGGTCGGTATGGAAGGTGCAGGACAAAATTCAGCAGGGTTCCACCAACCCATGCTTCCAGCTGGAGTTAATAGGGTTGCTCCTGCCTTTTGCAAAGGGTGCAGATAGGTAGCAAGACACAGCTTGCAGCTCTTAGTCAAGGGAAAAGTCACTGGAAGTCAACGCAACCAATCATTTAGTTGTGTTGTGGCACTTGGTAATCCTAAAAGACATACCAGGTTGTTCACCTGAGGGATGGCTTCCGCTGGGGCAGAGCAGATCCAGCAGTGCAACAGATCAGCTGATGGGTGGTGTCCTCCTCTAGGGACCTGGGAGCACAGGAGCTGCTGGGAACCCAACCTGGTCTGTACACAGGGCTGAGCTCCTCTGCCTGGTGGTCACCCCTGGGCTCCTAAAGCTCTACGGGCAGAGGGGAGCGTGCCCTACAGAGCTGCCATTTCCCAGATGTGGGTTTGCAGGATGGGGGCACGAAGGCCATGATGACACAGCTCAGTCCCTGCAGCCTCACACCGTGCCACCCGTCCGCCCTCGTCCTCGAGTGCTTTCCTGTGCTGACCCAGGATTTGATATGGATTTTACATGCATGTGCTGATCTTGTTTTGCAGAATGCATTTATGACAAGATCAGCATATGCATTAGTGTGCTAACAGTTCAGCTTCAAAGACATCTTCCAAAAGGAAGAAGTAACCACAAAGTTATTGGTTAGGGCTTTGTGCAGAGGAAAGTGAAGCACTGGAGCTCAACTAAGTCATGCCCAGTCATTTAAATTTAATTTCTTACTGGGAGAAGAGAGAAGAGCACTTATCCTAGCTCCTGGGTATTGTTACAGACATATTTGTTCCCTTCAAACAGAGCAGCTCTCAAATTCATCTCGGAACCACAGAGCTGGAATTTTTTTTATACAAACAGGAGACAGCTGAGAAAGGAAAACAAGAGGAGGAAAACTACAGGCAACCCCCCAAAAATCAGCTACCCCACTTCTCTTATCTCCTTCTCACCATGCACAGCTGTGATGGATGCGACCGCGCTGCCCAGAGTGGATGCAAGGAAAAGTGGAGTGGATCCCTGGTGTGAATGCAAGGAAAAATCACACCTCAAAAAAACCTTTGCTATTAATATCTGTCTTATATCCCTCAATGATCCACAGTGGAGAACACAACTCCTCGGCCAACTGCTGCATAACCAGGTGGCAAGACCAAACATTGTGGAGAGCCAAAACCATGTGTCTTGCTATTGACACTTGATATTCAGTAAGAACGGAGTGGAACAAGTCTACAGTTGTATTTCTGAGTCTCCCATTCTGTTCCTGCTGAGCTGTGAACAAAACCTCTCAGCCCTGCACGAACACCCAGTGACTCCTCTACACAAAGGAACACAACTCTTTGAAAGGGTAGATAACAGCAGGACAAGGGGAGATGGTTTGTGGTTGAAGGAAGGAAGATTGAGGTTGGATGTGAGGGGAAGTTCTTTCCAGAGAGAGTGGTGAGGTGCTGGAACAGCTGCCCAGAGAGGCTGTGGATGCCCCGTCCATTCCTGGAGGTGTTCAAGGCCAGGTTGGATGGGGCCCTGGGCAGCCTGGGCTGGCACTAAATGTAGGGGTTGGTGGCTGTGCACACAGCAGGGGGGTTGGAGCTTGAAGATCCTTGAGGTCCCTTCCAACCCAAGCCATTCTATGATTCTATGATTACGTCGACTCAATGGTTCCACCAACCATCTACTAAAATGGTCCTTAAGTTTACTATTCAGTATATATGACACAAACCCAAAGAACCCCAAACCATCCTCTTTTCAACCTAGCACAAACTGGCAGAGACCACGTCAGAAACAAAGAGGACTGCTGCAAATAATCAGAAAACCTTCAAGGATTTGGAGCGTCCTCATCCTACAAATAAATTCCAAGCTCCTTTTTTTCCCTTTCCAAGCAAAGTGGAAAAGAGAGATCCTCCCATCTTCCAAATGCTTAATGCTGTTGTTCTTAAAACGCTGTGGAAATACTTCAATAGAAATAGAAATATTAAATAGAATTTCTTTCTGGGCCTGGCATGTCACATCAGAGCCAAAGCCATCACTGGATTGGAGGCTCAGGCCACAGAACGTCTCGTTCCAATGATGGGCATCTGGGCCTGCAGAAGCATATCACAGACCTCCTCCATTTGCACACACCTCCTCCCTTCAACCTTAATCTACGTTACGAGCTATGTTACAGACTCTGTGCAGTTGCAGAACTGCAGTGCAATCCAGTTGTCATTGCATGATGCACCATCACCATTCACCAAGCCAAAGATGAGGTTTAATAAGAAGAAAAGTAGAGTCTTGCACCTGGGGAGGAAGAACCACGTGCACAGGTTGGGGGATGAGGTGCTGGATGGCAGCTCTGCAGAGAGGGACCTGGGGTCCTGGTGGACAGCCATAAGCCAGCAGTGTGCCCTGGTGGCCAAGAAGGCCAATGGGATCCTGGGGTGCATTACAAAGAATGTGGCCAGCAAGTCAAGGAAGGTGATCCTCCCCCTCTACATTTAAATACTGTGTCCGGTTCTGGACTCCCCAGTTCCAAAAAGACAGGGATCTCTGGAAGGATTCCAGCAGCGGGTCACAAAGGTGATGAAGGTCGTGGAGCATCTCCTGTATGAAAAAGGGTTGAGTGACCTGGGTCTGCTCAGCCTGGGGAAAAGAAGACTGAGAGGGGATCTGATTCATGTTTATAAATATCTGAAGGAAGGTGGGAGGCAAATGGATGAGGCCAGGCTCTTCTCTGTGGTGCACAGCAATAGGACACGGAGCAATGGTCTAAAAATTGAACACGGGAAGTTCTGTGCTAACGTGCAGAAGAACTGTTTTATGGTCAGGGTGACAGAGCACTGGAACAGGCTGCCCAGAGAGGTGGTGGATCTCATTCTATGGAGATATTCAAGGTCCAGCTGGATGCCGACCTGTGCGACCTGTTGTAGGGAGCTGCTTTACATGAGGGTTGGACTCAATGATCTCTTCAAGTCTATTCTCACCCCTGCGATTCTGTGAAGAGCTGACAGCACAGCTTGCTTTTCAAAGCAGGCTGACACGTCTGACACCAACAAAGCAGCACATCCTGCATTGCTCTGCGAGACTCTGAAAAGCAAAAACGTGCTCCTCATTTCTTGCTCAGTAGAAGCACACTCCAAAGATTTGCCTTGACTTTGCGGAGCTACTGCAATTAGTTATAAATGATTAAGTGAAAGACTCAGGCTCAGTCCAAGTCCCAGAGGAGGCAGACACTGACTTCACTCGCCGCTCCACTAATTGAGGTCCCGCTCAGCCCAGAGCCAACTCCGTGTGCAGCTAGTAAAACGTCTGATTCCTTTCCTTTTTCCAGCCATGCTTTAAAAACACGCAATAAAAGTTAGCATCATGCTGCAGAAATAGCCTCGAAAGCCTGGCTGATGCTTTCATCCTTAGACTGAAACACGTACCTTGGGCAGCCCTTCATGTACACTTATTTACACAACACAGAAACTTTCCACGTCCACCTTGTAAAGCAGGCTGGTTCTCATCTTGTTTCTACAGAGGAAAGAAAAGGAGCAACAGAGAGATGGTTCATTTAATCTTCAGAAGAGGGAGGAAAGGCAAAGGAAATAATTCATGCCATTCCGGAGGAGGCTTCAAATGCTTCCTCATGTTGCAGGGCTCAAAAACCAAGCGCTCATTCACAGGATCCAGGCTGGAAATGGTTGGTTTGATCTTCCCCAGTTTAGATTCAAACCGTTCCTACTTGTGAGTGTTCCTTACCAGCAAAGTGAGGAATTCACCATTCAGGGTAAAACATTATAATCACGGAATCATTACGGCTGGAAAAGACCTCCAAGATCATCCAGTCCAACCATCAACTCATCCCCACCACTGCCAACTAGATCATGTCCCTAACAGCCACGTTTATTGAACACCTCCAGGGACAGTGACTCCACTGCCTCCACAATGAAGTAAGGAAGAAAAAAAATCATCCATGGCTTCCAAGAAGTCAGAACCTTTCCAGGCATTTTACCTACATTACAAAAGACTGGAAAATGAGAACATTTCTTCAGCTGATGGAGGTGAAGGGGAGGAAGAAAAAAACTAAGCCTGCCTGCTCATATTCAGGATAATGCATCTTTCCTATAGCCAAAAATGACATTCAGCGGCACAGGATTTTCCTTTACACCCTGTTATTACAATTACGTGTGAGATAATAAAAGCTTCAAGCTGTGCTGTTGAGGTTTTACCCTTCCCAAGAACAGCGTGTTTGGTTGCAGGAACTCATTGTCTAGACCCCAAAGACAGACTGATGTCAGAAAGAGAAGAGCTTTCTCAGAACTATAACAAAGAAACATTTACCTAAAGCATTTCAAAGCAAGTTCTTCCCAGTGATTATTGCTGGAGTTGCAGGCAGTCTCCCAAACTTGCCAGGATCCCACATAGCAGAGCCATGTGCTGCAGACAGAGATTCACAGCTTGCCTCACAGAGGATGCCCTCAATACGGACGTGGCCAAAAAGTCAGAAACTACCACAGAGACACCCACAGCTCCATCAGGTGCTCAGAGCCCTGTGCAGCCTGACCTTGGTGCCTCCATGGGACATCCATCACCTCTCTGGGCAACCTGTGCCAGTGCTTCATCACCCTTAGCATCAAAAACTTTGTCCTTGTATCCAGGCTAAACCTCCCCTCTTCCAGTTTGAAACCATTTCCCCTTGCAATATCACAACAGACTTTTCAAAGAGCCCATCCCCTCCTTTCTTACACCTGGTGCCTGTTGGGTAGGGTTGATGACCCAAAACCAGTCCACGGCCATGGAAAAGTTGTCCATAAAGCCCCACAAACGGGATGCAGCTGGCCATGCTCCTAACTGGGGAGGAAGGTTCTATTCCAGTTTGCTAAATTCAAAACAGAAGGAAGGAAAGTGAGAGTCCTTGTGCTTATGAGGTGCTATTGTGGGAAGTTATCAATAAATCCTCCCCAAGAGGAGAGGCTGCAGCTCCATTTAGTGCACACTGAGCCGAGTGGGGACGATGCCAGGGCCAAAGGAAGAAAGCTGTGCTGTTGTGAGAGATGTGGCACACTAATGGAAATTCTAAGTGGTCTGTATGAACCCACACATCATGCATCAATGGATAGCGTGTAGGAAAGAGGAAAAATAGAAGAAAAACAAAGAAAAAAAACACAACTAGGAGTGGTATCTGTAGTGCAGGAAGACAAGGAGACCACAGAACAAGATGTGTGTTCTCCAAGGAGAGGAAGGAGAAGCACCTCCAGTGGGAGAGACCAAGGTGCAGAGGTGAGGAAATGAGGCAGTGTCTGAGCACGATGAGGGAACTTTGTACCGAAAGCTGAAAAGAGTCTGGGAAAGCCCCAAGCAGAGCTGTGTATGGGAGCAGCTCATCATGGGGACCCACCTGTGCTCACTAACACTCCAGTAGGCTCGTTCAGAGCAAAGAGCTGAGCATCATCCAGTTACCCCAGCTGGGAATCCCAGCACGAAGATGGCCGATGTAATACACCAGTAGCTCTTGGAATTCCCTCTTCTGGAGAAACAGTGTTGTGACTCCTCGGAAAAGTACCGATTTATGAAGGAAAAAGGGTCTACATGGTCTGAGCCTCTGTACAAGGAAATGTACATACATTGCCTAAGTGTGGGTAAGTAGAGAAACAAGTTCCATGTGGACTCTATAGGGCAGCATCCTCTGCTGAACCCGAGCCGTGACTGGCTTCGATAAACAAGTTGCATGGATCTGGATGAGGAAGGCAGGAGGAATGCCGTGGGGGGCCACTATATCTGGTCCATGACCAAAGCCATTCCCACGTCACAAGCCAACCTTTCATGGGATGACCGATGAAGCAACTCTCAATTTGCTGCCATAAACAAAGCCTACTTTCCCACAGTTCTGAAGCCACCGTATCTGGGACCGATCTGCTTCTCTATAGCAACTCTTTTCATTCCTCCCTCCTCCAGGAAAGGTGACAACAGCCGTTCACAATGTCCAGCCCTATTAACTAAAGAGTCCTAGGACCCACATCTTTCAAGATCAGCTCTGCTGCTCTAGCACAAAGTCACAAAAACAACTGGCTGTAATGGTAACCCCAGACCCGGACAAGCTGTGATTCATGTTCCAGCTCTGCAGCTCTTCTGGAAAAAGTTACCAAAGATAAAACAATCTCTGAATCTTCTGATTTAAAAAGGGACTTCTGGGCTATGTCTATTTGGGCTATTTTGCATTTATCCCTGGAGGCTTTCAGGACCAAAGGGTTCCTACTGGGCTTTAACAATGCTACTGCCCTTCCTCATGAAATAATGACAAGCTCTAGTTCTCATGATGGATGCTTATCCTCTATAGAAGTCAACAAGAAGAATGTGAAATGGGTATAGAGCATCAGGATGGTCTTAGAAGACTGTTTAGTCTCCGCAGCAAGACATGATTAAGAACTCCGCAATGAGAAATGAAGATGTGGTGAAAGAGATCCCAATCTCATCAGAGAAGCCAACTCAGGTTCCTCCCAAGGCCTTTAAGCAAAACAGATCTTTCTTCTTCCGTAGGACTTTCGGCAGAGATTTAATTCCTAATTTTGTCAGGCCTGCCCAGTGCAAAGGCTTCAGAGGAAAAACAATAAAGGGAACATAGGCTGAAAAGGGAAAGAAGTTAAGGCAGAGCCTGAGAACTCACCAAACTTGTTCACAAGCTGCAGAACACCATTCATCTTCTGAACGAGCCACTAAGAAAGGCATTTCGGTGGCTGAGGCACAGCAGCCAGCCTGTGGGAGGTCTGCTGGAAATCTGCAGTGCCCACAACTTACAGGGCCAGGAAGAAGATAACACTGTTCAGCAGGAGCTGCAAAGGAAAGCAATTGTCCTCCCAACACAGAGCACAAATGCAAAACCCCTTTCATGCATCTATTGCCAGAGGCAGTTTAGCCTGGCTAAGCAATGGGTGCCAGCGATACTTCAATAGTTTAGATATTGTACTTTACTCAAGAGGTAAGAAGACTCCAGGAAGACCACAGGAATTCCTACAGACCTCCGGCTACCAGCAAGGATGGGCGGTAGGAGGTATGGGAAGTTAAACACAGCTTACTGGGGAAGATCCTCAAACTTTCCTATCACAAAGAGAGCTTGGTCCTCACCAGAAAGCTAAAACTGATCACAGTGGACCATCACCCACTTACAGGGTAATAGACATCATTAATAATTACAGGCATTTACTCTTGAGCACAGACCCATATGTGACACGCTGCATCCAGCTGAGGGCTCCGAGCAAAAGCTTTGCCATCCACGTCTCTCAAGAAACATGAAAACATGTTGAAATCAAATAGAAATTTCACATTCTAATCTGCACACACTGCATCTGCTGAGCACCACAGCTGAGTGCTGAGGAGTCCTGGGAGACCAGCAGAAAGAGACTGGAAGAAGAATGATGTCAGACACAGGGGCGAACGATGAGCTGCTGCTGCTGTCTGCCCCACGTTCAGCCCTTCTGAGCACCAAACACAGCCCGGTTATTCAGGATGGCCTGTTCCTAGGAGTAAGAAAAGTATAGATATGTTAGGGTATATTTATGTTACTGTCATCTGGAAGGGACCAACGTTATAGCAATGCAATAGGTTGGAGAAGCTACATACAGTAAGTTTCTTAATCCAAAGTAAGCAGACCTCCTTAGCTTGACCAAAACATCTTTTCCCAACTGCAAACGCCCTACTAAAGGCACTCAGGCTTCAGCTGAATGCAGCATCTGTGTCCAAAGGAAAGAAGAACAGTCAACTTCAGAGCTACCACCAAGGTTTTAGGGATACTGCTCTCATTAAGCAAAGCAGCAAAAGAACTTTTGTGTTCTGAGAAAAAAACTGCTAAGAGGTACGAGCAGCTCCGAGAGACCCCAAATGTTGGCCCTGCCACAGCAGTAAACCTGACAGACCAACACTCAGCCCCATGGTCAGTGCAGGGCCGTGGATTAGGGCTGCTAAAGCCATCACAAGGTGAACCTCACTGCATGCTGCAGCACGGCCTTCAGGCTTACCATCAGAAGTCACTACTCCACATAGAACCACTGAGGTTGGACAAGACCTCTCAGACCCCCACGTTCAACCCCAACCCATCCCACCATGCCCACTGAACACGTCCCTCAGTGCCACGTCTCCATGGTTCTGGGACATCTCCAGGGATGGTGACTCCAACTTAGTGACCCATTCCAGGGCCTGACCACTCTTTCTGGTAACAAATGCTTCCCAATATCCAACCTAACCCCACTTGGTGCAATGTAAGGCCATTCTTTCTCATCCTATCAAAACAGCAGATAAATCTCACACCAAGTAGCAAGGCACTGAAAAAGGACCAAAATGGCAATACCACTGCTGTTCCAAGGTTGCACTGTGCCTTGATGTCCAGCAACCAGGCATCTCAGAATCACCAAGGCTGGAAACGACCTTCAAGATCACCCAGCCCAACCATCCACCTATCACCAATAGTTCTCACTAAACCATGTCACAAAATCCAAATGTTCCTTGAACACCTCCAGGCTCGGTGACTCCACCACCTTCCTGGGCAGCTCCCTGCAGTGCCTGACCCCTCTTTCAGAAAAGTATTATTTCCTAACATCCAGCCTAAATCTCCCCTGGCGCAGCTTGAAGCCATTCCCAAGCCACCTCAGTGCCTCACAGCTATTAACAGAGTTTTTGGCATCTCTGCAACGTACACAGCTCTCAATTTATACAAAACAAATGTACAAACACACTTGATAGGGCTTTGAGGAGAGCTGGCGACAAAAAGAAGCCCCCGTGATATGGATTCCTCACTCGGCCCTCCAGAAGCATTCTAACATGGAAATCTCCAGTAGGTTCTAATTATGTCATAATTAAGAGCTATGTGCTCATGCCTTTCTTCTCATCTACCAGATCGCTTCTTTAAATTGAGAGCTGAGCCGTGATTTTAAGACAAACCCGTTTTAAAAAAAATAATTAAAAATAGAAACAGCGCCGCAGCAAAGATTTGGAAAATTTTTGGAGTCAATTGTTTATTGAGACTCCAACTGATTTTAATGAAAAATATGGTTACCATTTGAAAAAAAAACAACAAAAAAACCCAGCACTTTTATGTTTTGCATAAGGAAAGTCCCTACAATGCAACCTCCAGGGCACTTCTCAACAAAAAATCTCCAATGGTCGCAGGGCTCTCTGGCCAAAAACCCTCCTCGAAACCCAAAAGATGTGGGTTGCAAACTATTTCAAGCATCCACAACAAGTGAAACTGGATGTAGAAAAATATGTTCTCAACATTTACTTCTGTTTACGATGAAACTGGAAACAGATGACCCCTCACAACACATTGTGTGAACGGGTAATTAACCAGCTGCAGCTGGAACCCGACTGCTGATCATTTACATTTGCGGCGCTGATCGTTCCAATCCAACTCAAGAAGGTCATTGGAGGGGTAACGTGGGACATCCCTCCCATCAGAGCTTCTCAGCACGTCCCATGCTGCAGGCTTCATCCAAACCAAGAGTTATCGACCATGAAGGTTCTGGAAAGCTGCTCGGTACGGGATGTCTCCTCCAGGCTGTGCTGCTGGAGGAGGCTCTCGGGAGCCCCACTTGCCCTCCTGCCATGCGTTACTATTGGATTTGGTCCTCTGTACCACTCTTCCCATCATGACAGATTCTATCCCAGCACAGCATCATACAATCATAGAATGGGTTGGGTTGGAAGGGACCTCAAGGATCATGAATCTCCAACCCCTCCACCACAGGCAGGGCCACCAACCTCCACATTTAATACCAGACCAGGCTGCCCAGGGCCCCATCCAACCTGGCCTTGAACACCTCCAGGAATGGAGCATCCACAACCTCTCTGTGTCACACATTCATATGCAACCAAAAAGACATCAAAATTAGGAATAAAATACATGAGCCCTACCAACTGTACACACGTAAACATGTACATATAGACATATGTACACTTTTTAAAAGGACTGGTTTCACCAATCTGAAAACAATTACGAGCCGAATCGGTTGGGAAAAAAGAATGTAATCAGAACAACATGAAGACTAATTGAAAATTGTTCAAGAACATTTTAAGTGGATGCTGAAAAAGCCACAGTGGAAAAAGACGGCCGTGCTAGTTAAAAGGCAACCTGGTCGGACGGAAGTCAGGGAAGCTATAAACACAGGAACATGACAAATGGAATAAGCAGAAAGAACTGAGGCCAACAGACAAGAATCTGGTGTTAGGGTGCACAGTTAAGTGATAAGGGAAGCAAGAGACACATGAAGAAATCAACAGTCAGTTGGAATTCAGAGTCATAGAATGGCTTAGGTTGGAAGGGACCTAAAGATCATTGTGCTCCAACCCCCCTGCCATGGGCAGGGATGCTAGCCACTAGATCAGCTTGCCCTATCCAGCCTGGCCTTGAATGCCTACAGGAATGGGGCCAATTTTCTCACTGGTATCTCAGTTGTGCAGTGTTGAGCAATCACAACCAAGGGCATGCAGAACTCCTGCTCTGCAATTGAGCCATTTCTATCTCAGCTGATAGCAAAATTCAGAGTATATGCTGGAACTGCTGCCATAACTTCCCCTCATAGACCAAGTTTGGTTGTAGTGCCTGAATTCAAAAAGGTCAATGAAGAATTGGTCAGACCTCACACTACAGCAGATGATCAGATTGGAAAATTTGGAGCTTTTCCATTGGGGAAACTTGACTGATTTCTTTTACTGCAGCACTGGTTAGCAGGCTGTAAGTGCTGAGCCTATGGATTCCTATTTGTAGGTTAATGCCACAGAATCCAAGTCAGTATTTCAAAGAGAGCCCGAGGAAGGCTAGAAATTAGGTTGCATGTTATTATGAAAGGACAGACATATCAAGTACAAAGTACCTTAATATTTGGAGAGAGCAGAAGACTGAAGAATATCCTGGCAATTATTTTCCACTGATTGTATCTGCAATCCTTAGGAAATGAAGGGAACAAACATTAAAAGAGAGGAAACAACAACAAAGCACAAAAGACGGAGCGAGCAGACAGGAAACCAAAAGCCCTGAAGAGTGGAAGAGGCACCAAAGCAAACCAGGGCACCAAATCAAAGCATTCACACAACTCAAGGCTATCAACTTGAGTAGGAAACAGCATCCCCAGGTGACAAACCTCCAAGGATTAAATAGGAGGACACACTCAGGAAAGATCTAGGAGCTGGGAGAGTACAGAAAGGTGAAATATCCCAAAAGAACAGCAACAGCTGAGGAATGTGCAGCCTTGTGCTCTGCAAAGTCACCAAGAGGAGAGCACAGCACGACCCGACAGGAAGGGACAGAATGGGGATGTGGGGATCCCTGAGCACATCCCTACAAATTACACAGGTGAACGAGACACACCAAAAATAGAGAAGGAACAAGGAAGGGGTTTCTCCTTAAGAGCTGCGTTTAAAACATTCAATCAGCATTGCAGAAATGCCACGTTCTGAGAGCTCATGGGATGAGAAAATTAACAGCATTACACCTCGGCTTGTTTCTCTACCTTGAAGCAAACGTATCTGGAGAGGACCAGCACCCACTGGGCACTGCCTAGGTTTATTTTATTGACCTTTCAGATTTCCTGAACACTTAAATATAAAATGCAACCTGTAGGAAAAGTTTCTTTCAAACGAGAACTGAAACTGATGTCCTTAAAGCTCAATCTTCACTGCGGACTCAACCAGCAGCCAACACTGAAGCCTAGAGGCTGGTTCAGGGAGTAAAAGAAATTGTATGTACATAGTAATAAGGAGAAGGGCAGAGAGATCACCTCTTTACCTCTCTTATACCACTGGATACCAAACAATGGTAACATCTCAGAAGGAGGAACTATATGTCCCAGGCAAAGAAACACTTTCCCAGTAACCCAAACTGCTCCCCCTCTGCCCCAAGGTCAGTCCTCCTCCATGAGTCAGAACCTGATTCATTTTCCCGTAACACAGCGAGTTCAACAATCCAAGAATTTCCAAGTTTCATCAAAATCCATAAACACATTTTATTCTATCCAGCAGAACATTGAACTTGGCGGGATCGAGTACCACAGCGGTGGCCTCAAGTCAAGAAAAATCCTCTTTTGAAGACTCAAAACATCTCCCAGGAGTTAAGCTAGGTAGGTCTGGAAACTGGGCATCTCTTCTAAATACAAATATTCTCCTTTGTCATAAACAAAATAGCCATTAAAAGCTTCTAATTACTACGTGCTTGCGTTAACAGCATGTTAAAACCAGGTCAGCCCATTAGATGAGTGAAGTTATCTGGATGGGACAAAGCGGTACGGCCAGGCAAGGATTAATAACCTGCCCCGGCCACACAACGAGCATTATCGGAGTGAAATCAGAACACCAAAGTCCTTGGCTCCCCGAGCTGTGCTCAGCTTATTTTCCCTTTAAACTCTTCCTTTTTTTTTTTTTTTTAATTTGGTCTTTGCCACAAGAAGGAAAACACGAGGCATGAATCTGTTATTCCTACAGAGATCCCAGCAATCCCATAGTCCGGCACCTTGAAAAACACAGACGAGGAGTCGTCTGCTAATTAGTGCCTACTTCAAGGTCAGCAGTTGTGGTTGAACTGGAGCTGAGAACTTTCAGAAGTCATTGTGATGTTCCAGGTTTCCCCAGGATGATGCAACGTCCACCACAAAGCCTGGTGTTCCAGCAGCTCACTACCTTACAAAGCACAGTTAGAGGGCCGGAGCACCTCCCCTACAAAGACAGGCTGAGGGAGCTGGGCTTGTTCAGCCTGGAGAAAACAAGACTGCAGGGTGACCTCATTGCAGCCTTCAGTACCTAAGGGGAGCCTACAGACAGGAGGGGAATCAACTCTGTGAAAGGGGAGATAACAGCAGGACAAGGGGAAATGGTTGGAAGTTGAGGGAGGGGAGATTGAGGTTGGATGTGAGGGGGAAGTTCTTTCCAGAGAGAGTGGTGAGGTGCTGGAACAGCTGCCCAGAGAGGCTGTGGATGCCCCATCCATCCCTGGAGGTGTTCAAGGCCAGGTTGGATGGAGCCCTGGGCAGCCTGGGCTGCTCTGAAATGTGGAGGTTGGTGGCCCTGCGTGTGGTGGGAGGTTGGAACTTGATGATCCTTGAGATCCTTTCCAACCCAGGCCGTTCTGTGATTTTGTGATACCTCAACTTCCATGCATTTGCCCAGCTCTGACCTTCACCTCTGCACCTCATCAAGCCTTTGGTTGCCTGGACTAAATCAGCAGCTCCTATCCATCTTTTCTAACAGAGAACTTGCAATCCTCTCCTCTGACAAATTAAATATATTAAGTTCCTTGAGCATCTTATTGTAAATCCTGTTTCCTAATCCCAAAGAAGGTTCAAGCTGTGCCATCTTTGTGCAACAAAACCAGGAGCAATATCAGGCCAAATGCTCTGTAAGCCCCCTCAAGCCACATCTCCACCCCAGCCCCATTCTCTGAAGCAGACCATAATTTCTGATCATGGCAATGCAGGAAGACGTTTCAGTCGAAGGGGTTTGGGTGCTGGGATGGGAGTGGTGTGGCTGTTTTATTTTTCAGGGCTGTCCTAGAAGAAAGTCGAATCTTGCACTGAGACCTCAGTGCACCTTAAGAATTCTTTGCAATAAATGAGACAGAAATCCTCCTAAACGTTGTGAAAGAACAGCGAGACGAGATGACAGCATACAAATAGGCTATAAAACAGTCTGGCGACCGCAGCTAAAAATAAAGTCATACAAGATGAGAAGCACCTACCAGATAAGATGTGCAGCTGCAGATATCAAGGAAAGGAAGCCAATAAATACAAGAACTTTGCCCTTTAAACGAACTCATATTCACCTAAAAGAGACCCCACAGACAGATCAGTCTTTGTTTCTCTCTGTTTGTCGGTTTTAGGTTTTCTTTAACTCTTCTGGCTCTTCCAAGACATGGAAGCACCAAGCACCACCAGCACACTCCAATACCTCATTCAGTGCCTTGAAGAACTCTGCCAAGCTGGCGGGGCTCACAGGTCCCCAGGACCCCACCCCATCACCTCCTCACTGCCCCACATGGAATTCCACGCTGTCCATCACACCACCATGGACAAAGCAAGGTGAGGCCGAAGGCATCTTCATCGCACCTGGGAAACAGCACAGGGGGAAGCAGAGCAGGCGGAGGGGGAGACATAGACTGAGCCACGTGCAGCTCCAGCACTCCCTCTGACACGCAGTGCCCAGCTCCACACGGGAAAACACTTAATCTGCAATTTCCCCCTTTCAGACACGGTGAGGAATGAGGTCTCCTTGTGAGATTAGCAGCGCAAGCAGCCAAGACGAGCGAGCAGTTTTGCTCAAGGCCACATAATAGTTTCCTGGTAATTATCCTCATTCCCCGCTCACTGGGCTACACTGACATCAGTAGCTTCAGCCTCACAGCCAATAAATATAACCTTTAGTAAAAGCACTAGAAAGCAAATATTAAGCACAGGGCTCTCTGGAGTGAGCTTACCTCTCTGCAAGGGGTTCTTTCATCTCTGCAACAAACCCACTGAGCACAAAACCTGACCCTGGAAACCTGCACCGTGCAGTCCAAGGGCTGAAAACTGACTTATTGTGCAGAAATGAAGTGAGACGCCACAAAAATGAGGCCCACCCTAACATCGAGGCCATCTGAGCCCCTTCAGGTCTTCGGGATGTCGAAGCCCATTGCAAAAACTGAAAACAAACGTGTTTTCATTTTAGCTCCATTTCCAAGATGATGGAAGGCCAATGAAAAGGGGCATTCCATGTGCCTCCAATCACTTTGGTCATACAATGGTCAACCAACACCTCTGGGTGACCCATTCCTGGAGGTGCTCACGGTCAGCTTGGATGGGGTCTCGGGCAGCCTGAGCTGGTGGAGGGCAACCAGCCCACAGCAGGGGTTGGGGCTGGGGTGGCTGTAAGGTCCCTTCCAACCCAACCACTCTGTGATTCTATGACTCTGCACATCACAGAGATAATTCACCGAGGCATTAATTCACATGCAACTTAGGCAAGGATCCCAGTGGTCCTGCACAAGTTGCATCGCAGAATGTTTAAGGTCGGAAAAGACCTCTGGGATCCCAAAGCCCAACTCATCCCCACCACGTCCACTGACCACATCCCTCAGTGTCACATCTCCACAGTTCTTGAACGCCTCCAGAGATGGTGACTCCACCACTCCCTGCGCAGCCTGTGCCAATGCATTATCACTGTTCACAAGTAGAAATTTTCCAGACTCTGCACCTTTTAGGACTTTCACACAGATTATGGTCTCTAAATGCTAGAGCAGGTCCCATTTTGCTGTCATCCAACCCTTCTAAAGAACACAAATGGGAAGAAAAGTATTTGGTAACAGCCAAGAAAGGATCTGACATCATGACCAGCTGCTTGCAGCCTCAAGAAACTCCATAAGTGGTCGTGGTGGGTTATTCCAAATCCTCACCCACCTCAGAATGGGGGGCTCATCTGAAACTGGGGGGTTATTCTAACAAATGGAAAAAAATACTTTGGATTATGGAAGGTTCTCTCTTTAATACCTCAATTCTGGCTCTCGTTGAAGTCCTACATTAAAATCAAGACAAAACAAGAAAAAGTGAAAAAACAGAACTGTCCTTTGCTCTCATTTCACAAGTTAAGCTGAAAATTGGGTATTTTCCATTGCTTTTATGTTTGTCCCACGTGGGACAAACAGCAATGGGTCGCCAGCACCAGGCAGCTGTCTCGGAGCTCCCAGGTGGGTGGCAGAGGGGTTTTGCAGGTCCTCCATAACCATTAGCATTACACTTAAAAGAGACCAGATACCAATATGGACACGAGGATTCACCCATGCTACTCACTGGCCTACCTACGGAGGTGATCTGCTGGAGGTGAAGAAGTGCATCCATTCCTGCTCAGTTCCCCTTGTTGGAGCTCTGAATCAAGGTCCCACACGACCACCAGCACTGACCCATGGATCCCTGCTGCCTGGATTCTCCTGGTTGTTCTGAAAGAACAGTTTGGTTCTTTCCCCACCTCTCCACCACAGAGACTTCACATTCAACATTCACCAATCACCACAGTTAACTCTGGCTCTGCACTGTGCCAGCATTCATCACCCTTGAGCTAACTCTGGTGCTGGATGAGTTTCCTTTGCATTTTCCATTTACAACAACCTCCATGGATTTGCTCCAACAACATCTGCCATCACAGATGCAACACCACAGCATTAGGTCCACACAAGCCATCCCTCACCAAGAGTCAACACACCAACCCAGAAAAAGGCTTAATGTGTGAGCTGCAACGTACACACAGAACAAGGGATGTTGGCAGGACAAGCCCTCACTCCCCATTTGCAGCTCATTACTTCTGGTTTTGGCCAACACAGAGCCTCAGGAGCACTAGACCAACCTGGCCAAAAAAGTTCTGAGCACCTACAGGGATGGAGCGGCCATGGCCATGGATGGAGCCCTGAGCAGCCTGAGCTGGTGAGGGACAACCAGCCCATAGCAACGTGTGGAGATGGATGGGCTGCGAGATCCCTTTCAACCCAACCACTCCATGATTTTACAAAGCCATCAGCTTGGGCATGGCATGAGGTGGCCAAAAGCAGCAGCAATTTGTCGAGGACAGCAACAAGGTCACCAACACAGCGTGTTTTACCAAATCACAAGCATCTCCATTAGATTCTGAAAAGCCTCCTCCCAAGTTTAGCTTTCTGTCTGTTGCCAGACTGACTCCGTAGCACATATACTTTTATTTGCATCCTGGTATTTGGCAACAGTAAGAAATATTTCCTCGCAGGAACAAAAAAACCTCTTCTATTCAAACTGAAACATCCACTGGACATCCCTGTGGGCCTAATTCCCAGAACACTGAAATCCAGACCTCCAAATGGGAAAAACATACTGACTGTCAGCCAGCAACTCCAGGTGTGGCAAGCCAAGACCTCAGTAACAGTCTGCATCACCATCTGTCTGCCACACAGCAACTGGGAAAACTTTATTGTTCCAAACTTGACTGGCTTCAGCGTTAAGATAATTGCTTCAGTATTAATTAAATGTGCCTCTCTGCAGCAGCACAGGAAGCTCACGTGGATAATGCACTGATTGCATCTCTGGACCCGGTGGGCACAGCACAACAGTCAGCAAAGTTTGCTGGCACGGAAATACTTCTCAGATGAGGACATGAAGGAATCTTGCAACCACACAGCTGCAAAGAACCACCGGGGAAAATTCACCCAACGCTGTGCCCAGGGCAACCCAGCAGGACTGGTCCCATTTGTGGCAGCCTCTCTTCCTAGAGGGCACACTCAGCACGGGGTTCTCCTCCACCTCCTGCTTTGGCTTCTCTCCTTGCAGGGTGCCCCAATCCTGGTTGCATCTCCACCTTCACACATCCTAGCCCAGAACCAAAAAGAAAACCATTTTTTCCATCAGCATCCCAACAAGCACAGGACAGTTGTAACGACTTATTTCACCCCCTCTAAGTTCTACGTTTCCATTTCCACACCATCCACTGTGGCAAATCGAGGCATGTGTCAATGTCTTCCATTTGGAGAGCTCAAAATTCCTTCCACATCCCAGCAGCCGCATCTCGCCCTCTTCCTCCTCTTGCTCAACAGTTTGGAAGAAACGACACTGAGTAAAGGACAGAAAGAGTCCAGAGGGTCTCAGGAGGAGAAGGAAGGGATTGTCTCAATGCAGATTACATTGCTATGTTGTTAATTACACCGAGCCAGTCTTCTACGGAGATTACAGGCTGCCACACTGCTGCTGGAACCTCTGAAGCCTCTCCAAAACCCTCCTTCGCTGCTTCTAGCTCAGTGCTCTTGGTCACGACCCAAGCTGTGCTCTGATCAAAGCCCTCCCCGTGGTCCCTGCAGATTTCAACACTTGTGGTCGCTGGATCCCCTCGCCGAGCCGTTGCTTTTCGACGCCCATCGCTTGCTGCTGCGTCCAAGGGGCGATTAGGCACGGCTCTAAAGCAGTGCTGGCATTTGAAAAGCTGTTTGAAGGCCTGGGACAGGGTTTTACGTAACAATCATGAGTTTGTTTAATTAGCTCTGCAAAATGTTGCAATTTTAGATCAAACCGTTCAAGCTTTTATGCCCTTTCTCAGAGACGTACTGTATCTTGAAGGAAAACTTGAAGTTACCAAAGCAAATGAGCTGACATGGAACCATGCAAAGACACATTTCCACCCTCCAAAGATTGCTGTATCTCTCAGCAAAGCTCCAGCCCCCAAAACACAGCTTTTATTAATGAAGGCAGAACTTCAACTCATCTCATAGGCAGCCTGAAGACCAACTCAAACTCACACATCACTGCCACTGACAGAAATTACATGCCTTCCTTAGACTGAACTACAGTGAACCGACTTCTTCCCAGCAGAAGAAATGTTGTAACCTACTCCGCCACCACAATAAGGAGCTGCCTTAATGAGAAACCAAACCCCAAGGGGTTTGAACCCCAATGCCTCCTGCAGGAGCTCAGCCTGCGTAAAACCTGGAAGAAACCAAACCCCAAGGGTTACTTCTGACCTACCCAAGGACAGCTTTTGCCACCGATTATATCACTTATCTGAAGAGATCTGAAGGAGTTAGACATCCAGCTTTTTCACTCTGTTCAAGTGATGAGATTTGCAAAACTTTTCCTTTAATACAGGAGTCCAAAGATAGTCCACAGCAAGCACTTTTCCCCAGGCACTGAGATACAGAAAAGGCTTCGGCTCAAATAAAGGAATTAACCACAGCTGGGGTCATTTCATAATCAGATTGAGAAGAGCACACAGGACTCGGTGGTTGCATATGGAGAGCTGGTCTCTCACTCTGAGCCCCTCAGTGCTCCCAGACTGTTGCTATTTCAACAGAAGAAAAACCATTTCCCAAATATATTCTGGAAGCCCACCCTACAGAGCAGCTGACACGGGTATTAAAAGCATTCCAGAACGGACCCAGGAGACCATCAGGAGACCTCCCCCACCACGGGGAGCCAACTACTGCCTTCTACAAGAGTTCAGACCAGTTAAAACTGGGATGCATGGGGAAATCTTAATGCCTGGGAGGTGATGATAGCAGTCACAGGGTAGGGAAGCATTTCACACACCTTCCCAAGGACACCAGTGGGGCACTGCAGGCTCAACAGAACCTCAAGCCGTACTGATGGATATCAAGAGGTGAAGCACCCTGAAGAAACAGGGATCCCCAAATTAGTCTCAAAGTGTAACACGCAGAAGTCAAATGCCAACAATCTCAATTGACACTGATATAAAAAGGATTATTCATAGTCTTCCACAACCAGCCTTCTGATTTTTAACATCTTATGAAGACAAAACCAGGTAGCACAGGTCCTCCATGCAGATCTAGAGGTGAACTTCCTCAACATCCTATACAAATGAACCCAAAGAACTCCCAAAATCGCTTTCAACTCTGTTCAGACTCTTGGAGGGATAAATTATTGAACCACGTTCCTCGAAGATGCAGAAGGAGCACCCATGAGATCAAACAGAAGCTGCTGAAGATGAGGAAATGAAGCTGCTATCCATATGCATGAAGAAAGAGACATCTATAAATAGAAAAGTAGGAAGTCTCCTTTAGGAACATTATTTATATCAAGTTGTATTCATTCCCAGCTTCAGAAGTGAGAAATAGGAGAAGCAATAAAAATTTATTGCAAGCTGATGGAGATACTGGGCGGCAGATTTCTCATCTCTGCAGTCCCATAAACTGCTTCTCATGAGAGCTTTACGCCTCCAAAACCACAGAGCAGAACGTTGGCAGAGCTTCCCCAGCATGCACAAATGGGAGATGTGGCACTGAGGGATGTGGTGAGGATGAGTTGGGGTCGGATCTGGTGATCCTAAAGGTCTTTATTAGTTCTGCGCACCTTTTAGGGATGCTTCTAGGTTCACAGAGTGCCTTGGGTTGGAGGGGACCTCAAGGATCATGAAGCTCCAAACCTCCCACCACACGCAGGGCCACCAACCTCCACATTTCATACCAGACCAGGCTGCCCAGGGCCCCAAACAACCTGCCCTTCAACACCTCCAGGGATGGACGGGGCATCCACAGCCTCTCTGGGCAGCTGTTCCAGCACCTCACCACTCTCATTGGAAAGAACTTCCCCCTCACATCCAACCTCAATCTTCCCTCCTTCAATTTCCAACCATTTCCCCATGTCCTGCTGTTATCTCCCCTTTCACAGAGTTGATTCCCCTCCTGTCTGTAGGCTCCCTTTAGGTACTGAAAGGCTGCAATGAGGTCACCCCGCAGTCTTGTTTTCTCCAGGCTGAACAAGCCCAGCTCCCTCAGCCTGTCTTCATAGGGGAGGTGCTGCAGCCCTTTGCTCATCTTTGTGGCTTTCCTCTGGACCCTCTCCAACAGCTCCCCGTCCTTCTTGTACTGGGGGCTCCAGACTTGGACACAGCACTGCACGAGGGCAGAGCAGAGGGGGACAATCACCTCCCTGTCCCTGCTGGCCACCCCTCTTCTGATGGATACCATTTGCTTTCCGAGCTGCTGGCCCACGTTCAGTTTTTCACCTACCAGGACCCCCAGCTCCTTCTCTGCAGGGCTGCTCTCAAGCACTGCTCCTTCCAGTCTGTATAAATGCCTGGGATTCCTCCAGCCCAAGTGCCAAACCTTGCATTTTGCTGTGTTGAACCTCTTTAGGTTCACCCAGGCCCACCTTTCGAGTCTGTTGAGATCAGGTTGGGCGTTCAAGGAGCAGCTCTGCTGCACTCCACTCCTGTTAGCTAAGCTCGCGGGGCAGAGATGCTTGAAGTTACAGAGGACACTTTGCCTCAGGGTCAGGAACACTGCATCAACTGTCACATGAAGGGAAGTACAGCACACAGCTGCCTACGCACTGTCTGGATGAAGGGCAAGAAGAATGCATCCATCCCATCTGAATACTGAGCTCCTGAGCAAAGGGGAACACAGGAGGAACATTTGCTAGCAGTAGCAAACGTCACACCAAGTTTAGACAAATGTCTGGAATGGACTAAACAGCTAAAAAAAGGCAAAACAAAACCCACAAACCTTCTGACTAAAGAAAGACAGCCAGGCAGCCTCCAAAGAAGCAGAGAGCCAAAAATCTGCTGAACACCTTTGCTGCTCTTTCACATCAAGGCTACTGTCTCTGTTGTCACGCCACAGCCAGAGGCGGCACAGACTGGAAACAGTGAGCAAAAGCCTGACATTTGGGTTTGGTAAACATCCCTGTAATGGCACAACGAATCAGGATCTCAGCTCATGCATTCCACGGGACAATGATTAATGGACAACGGTACTTCTGAGACAGATACAGACAACCATAGGCCTCAGAACTGCCTGGAAAAGGTCTTTCCCTGGGCTGGTTGCACCCTGCATAGAGAAACAGGAACGTACAGACAACTCATGTGCAATCTGGAGAGATGCTCTGCCGAGAGGCACAGCCCTGAGAAGTGTGCGCGAGCGCTCAGCTGCTCTGTGCCACACTCAGCACCTCCCCAAACAGCAAAACTCGGATTTCCTTTCCCCTCACAGCTACCCAACAGCTCACTAAACATTCCAGTCTTCCTGAAGGACCTCGAGGCTCTCGCTGCTCCCAGCTCCTCCGTGAGAGCTCCTCGCTCCTTCTGACAGCACAAATGAAAGCCCCAACGTCTCCCACGCAGCGCTCCTGTAAACATGGAACACATCAGACTGAGGAAACTCAAACACTTCAATTTCGGGTAAGAAGGGCAGTATGAGAGCCCCACTGCTTGCAGTGCCCCATTCCTGCCGCATTCCTGGGGAGAGCCACCGCCAGCACGCATTAGAGAAGATGGAAGAAAGATGCTCTATTTTGTTTTATTTCAAACAATTATTTAAAGCTGCGAGGGACCTTGTTTTTAAAATCACACTGTGTGCACTCTATATATTCCATTCAGAGTGACACAAAGAATTATAAAGATCTGCTGGTGAGCTACATCAATACAGCTCACTTGTGATTTCACTGCTCTGGACTTTCTCAGGCTGCAGACAATGCAATAAAAGTTTCTCTATAAAACAATATCCCTCCGTATTTTAAGAACGCTGTGGAAATATTTCTGCTGCTCTTGCTGTAGTCTAAAACAAAATTTCAATCTAAGCTGTTTTCCAGCAAACCTCAGTAAGTTGGGATGCTGGAGCTGGGAATCAGCAACGTGCTTCGGAGCGAGCTCAGCTTCAAGCATGTGCCTGATTTCCTCCAAAGGTGACTTCAGCATGCTGAAGCACTTTCCTAAATAGCCACGGTTTGCTGTATCAGGACATTAGAATATAACGTTTTGAAATGCAGTTTAAGAGTGGCTTACAGTTCCTCTTTTAACTGAAAATGAAAAATTAATATGGATGCAGTAGTATTTTTCTTGGTAACTGACATGTTTTTCCAATCCTCTGCAAGTTATTGCACTCCATTTTATATAGAAGCGTTATTTGTTCAGCTGAACCATTTCCAGTTCATTCTGCATGATTCAGACACTCACTGGATTTTTGGACAATGGTGACTCCTTTTCAGAAATCAGACAGGTCTTACGTTCAGAATAGCAGCTAGCTGTTCTGTACAGCTTGTGCTGCTCCGAGGTTCCAATACATAGAGGCAGCAGCCTGCAGGTCCAGCATCCAGCAAGGCACCAGCACGATGGGCAGCTCTAGGGGAAATCCAAAGGCAATGGAATGGGCTGCATAGGGAGTGAACCTGACCCATCCTCGGAGGTAGGCAGGAACTGTGGGGTTGTGGCACTGAGAGACACGGTCAGCGGGATGGGTTGGTGATCCTCCCCAACCTTAATGACCCTATGAGAACACCAAAGGTGTGGGATGAAAGCAGGCTTCTCAAAGACCACCCTACGTTCCACGCTGTAGGGTTAATGCCACTGGTCCCTGCAAGAAATGCTGCAAATATCAGGCTTCCCAGAGAAGCCTCTTTGGTCATGATGAAATTGTAACTTAAGCACAGCCCCAACCCTTGGTTTCAAATTTGTAACACTGAATAAAATTAATTTTACTGGGAGACAAAGCACTGAATTAGGCCAAAGCAGTGTAGAAGTGGCTGCTGCTAACACAACCCTACATTCCCACTTACACCTTTTTGGGAGGAAAGGCAAATGAAGCCTTTCTTTGGGATCCCAAAAAACGCTCTGCATTCAAACAGAGCCTTAACACCACTCTTTAAAACAATTAATCCACAAAAGGTTTGATTTTCAACCCAAAACCAGGTGGCAGCACCAACACAAAGGTGGCCCGTGGGCAAAAACAGGTTCAGGTTACCCAAGGAGGTTGTGGAATGCCTCCAGCACTGGAGGCATTCAAGGCCAGGCTGGATGTGGCTCTGGGCAGCCTGGGCTGCTGGTTGCTGACCCTGCACATAGCAGGGGGTTGAAACCAGATGATCACTGTGCTCCTTTGCAACCCGAGCCATTCTATGATTCTATGAACTGCTGTCAAAGGAGGATGTGCAGCAGCTGTAGTTGCTAGGGAAAAGCTAGCACTGCAAAGGGGAGTCACACAGGACCACGTGAGGCCAGAAAAAGCAAAAGCCATCAGAAAAAGTGCTTGGGAACACTTGGTGGTGAGCCTCCCATGTGCATCCCAACACCTTATTGCTGCCAGCCTGCCCACAGCAGGGAGCAGGGAGCAGCTCCTCCTGCAAGCAGCGCTTCTGCAGAGAGTGCCTTCTATTTCCCAGTGGTGTGACACATGTGTATAACATGTCCTGAGGTTAATTAGCTAATTATGCCCTTGTTTAGGATTAGCTAGGTTAGCAGCAGAACCCCAAAGGAAAACGTCAACAATCACATCTTTCCTAGAGGGGGGCGAGGGGTTGAAAGGACTTTTTTCCTGACATATGTCTGCTTTTACACTGTTGGTTTTGGCTCTTCAAAGGAAGGAAATTAAGTGAACAGCATTTTTTTTATTTTTTTTTTTTATCCTTTTGGAACAGCAAAAAGGATAAATGCTGAGCAACGAGGCGGCAGGAGGACACGGCAGCCTTTTCTCTGGCCACACATCTTTGTCAAAGCTGCTTTCCAAGTCCCTCCAGTGTAATCCCCTGCAGCTGTCATCACCCACACACCAGGTTCCCAATAAATGTTCAAGCCACAAATCTCCCTCAGTGAGATTCCAGCGCCGTGCTTATTACAGGTTGAGTTCCTACAGGTTGGGCAGGGAAGGCAGCAGGATATTCCCACTGCAGCACCGTGCCAGGCTGTAGGTTCCCCATGTAAGACAGTCTTCGTGGTCTCAACGCTCTGCTCATCCATGTCCATTTCCAAGCCCACAACCCAAACTCGAGCACCTATGAGCTGGAGCAATCCTCTACGGACCTGCTCTGAGATTGTGGTCCTGCAGATGTAGCTCAAAACATTCAAAAAACTGCTTTCTTCTGCCAAGGGCCAGGGCCCCATTGCAGAGCCGGGGGAAGGACCGTGGGCAGCCTGCATCTGCTCCAGCAATGCTCACGTAATGAAAAGTAGCAGCACCAAAAAAAAAACCTGCTATGACATCTCTGCACAAAGTCCTACAGATGTTTCTGCAGCAAATATTAACAGCTGCTTGGCCCTGCTCCAAGAAGGTTATAGGTCACAGTCATGGTGCCAAAAAACGGAGATCCTGCTGCAAGTCTGCAGTGAGAATATTAAAAGGAAAATGGTGCAAGAAGAAAGTGGTGCAAAGATAGGGGAAAAAAGAGGAATATCATGGTTAAAATTCCCAGGAAAGCAGCAGATAAAGTTGCTTTCCAAGCTGGAGGTAAAAGCCCGAGCTACTAAAAGTCATCAGAAGCAGTAGGGTGCAACACACACGGCACAGCAACCAACCTTCCCTGGACTGCTCTTCCAAGACAAATAAAATGACAGGGTAGATGTTTTTCATTTATAACACAGATGCCTTTGTTGGTAGCCAAGAGAGATACAGACGTTGGGGTTTGGCAACAGCTTCCCTAAAAATATAAGGCAGCCTTCCTGCTCTCTCGTTTTATTCTGCTCCATCGTGGTTTCTTCTGTTCTGGCCTCCTTTCTACAGTCTGTTCTTGACCTTTCCCTTCCTAAAGACAAACACCTCATTCCCCAGCCCACCACCTCTCCTCGCTTCTCCTTGGCCAACCCTACTGAGAACACGGAAGCCCAAAAAGACCGAACCATTTTACCTATAAATACGTATCGTTGCGTAACTGAAAACTGGAGAGAGGTTTGCACCCTGCACGCAGGCGGCCGCGCCAGGTCTCTTTCTGTGATTTATAATTTTAATAGACATCAAAACAGGAAAACATTTACAGTTATGCAATAAGGGCGATGATTAAAAACAGCCATCAGCTCCCAAAAAAAGGAGTTGGAACGGCCAAGCAGCCGTTCATACAGCTGATTTGGTTCAATACCACCACCTCCTCCTCCATCTCAGCGTCTCCCATCGCACGTGGCTTTGTTGGAAATGCAGCCCAGCTCTCAGGACAGGGGATGTCCCAACCCTGCAGCTCAAGGTTCAATGCAGAGCACCCTTACACCCTTCTATTGGGCACATCCACTCACCTCTCATCTCTGCTGAATTGCCACAGACTGTAATAGCCCTGGCTACACGAGTATTGCTGGTTTGTACCACTGCAGGTTCAGAAGACCAACGTTACAGGAGCTGGTGGTGAGCACTTGTCTCCATCCTCCCATCACCTAAGCAAAACCAAAAAGCAGCACTCTCATTTGAGAAAAAGCAGAGATGTCTCTCTCTCAAGAACTTCAACTGTTCCGAAGTCGATTTCTGCATTGCTGCTGGGACAGCAGCCAGCTTCCCCCAAAGAAGGGCTTATGGCAGCTCAGCCCTGCCTCCAATTAGGAATTTAAAGGTTTAGAGAAGCCTTCTGTGTTTCTGCATCTGAGAGGCGGTTGCAGTAGGCAAACATTAACAAACAAACAGAAGCAGAGAGAAATAAACAAGAATGAGTGATGGAACTTGATTAAAAAAAAAAAAATCAAAAGATTGGTTTTCCAGCTTTCTCCCATGGGAGCCAAAACAAGAACAGAACAAGGCAGAAGTGGAGTCAGGCAATTTCGTGGGATGATGATATTTTTCAAAGCCACGAGAAGGGGATAAACACAGTGCAAGTCAGCAGTGGGCAAGAACACTTCAGCATTGCACAATGCCAACCAACACTGCATTGGTGCAACCAAGCAGCTTCCAGCCCTATCACAGCTCCATAGGGTGTGAGGCATCCACTGCTCAGTGTGGATGGACAGACTGCCATGACACTGCCCCACAAATGTGGGATGCTGGGCTCAGCAAGGACCTCTGGAGATGACCTACTGCATCCCACCTGCACTTGCTTTGGTTAAATTTCATGCTGCTGGTCTCCAGTGTGCCAGTATCTCCCCTGCAAGGCTTCTCCAGCCTCGTAGGAGCCAACAGCTCCTCTTGGTTTAGGGTCTTCTGCAAACTTACTCAGTATACCTTCAAGATCTGCATCCAAGTCGTTGATGAAAACAGGGAGGGAGAGGGAGGGTCAGCAGAGAGCAGATCCCTCAGGAAGATGCATAATAGCAAGTCTTGGCCAGGAGGAGGGAGGAGTGGTGCTGCCTTCATGCACCCAAGCATCCTCCTGCCAGCACTGGGATACAGACCATGCAAAGAGCAGCACTCGGCTCCAAAAGGCAGCTGGAGACCCTAAAAGACACCAAGGGGTGAGTTCTGTCTTGTTATAAGGATCAAATGATACCAGCAGTGTTTGGTCTTGATTGATGGAGGCAATCAAGGACACTCTACAAAGTGCAATCCTGGTGCAGGATGGCATGTACTAGTAAGGTAAGAGTTAAAACAACCAAAACTCCCAAGTTTCCACTCCCAAAACTCAAGGACAGATCTCCATTAACCTGAAGGATTACAGATTCTGTACAGACAGAAGAAAGAAAAACACATAAGAGAGCCAACAACGCCATGATATACAACTGTGTCTTAAGAGCTCTTCACAGTAGAATCACAGAATGGCTTAGGTTGGAAGGGACCTCAAGGATCATCAAACTCCAACACTACTGCCACATGCAGGACCCACCAACCTCCATATCTAATACTAGACCAGGATGCCCAGGGCACCATCCAACCTGGCCTTGAATAGAACGGTTTGATTTGGAAGGGATCTCTAAAGACCATCTGGTCCCACTCCCTGCAATAAAAAACAGGGCACCCACAGCTCCATCAGGCGCTCACAGCCCCACCCAGCCCGACCTGGGTCTCTGAGTACTCAAGAGGATTATGCTGCACCCAATTTGTATAACCTTTTTTTTTTTTTTTTTGCCAGTGCTATTGGAGGATCCAATACTGGCCACTGTTGGGTAGAGATCAGAAATTGCAGGAGCACAGGAAGCAGTTACTGCATTTAGTGCTTCCCTAGCGTTGCGTCTTAAATAAGAAATTCAATATGCTCTGTACAAACAATAGCTGGCTCATTTTTGCACATTATCCAATGCTATGCCCAAGGAGGCTGTGGATGCCCCATCCCTGCAGGCATTCAAGGCCAGGCTGGATGTGGCTCTGGGCAGCCTGGGCTGCTGATTGGTGACCCTGCACATAGCAGGGGGTTGGAACTGGATGATCATTGTGGTCCTTTTCAACCCAGGCCATTCTATGATTCCATGGCAAGAGGCAAAATTATGGGAAACAGCTTTTTGGAACTGCTGTGTACTTCAACCTTTCAACTGAGGAGGAAAAAAAAAAAACAAAAAACAAAAAAACCAACAAACCACCTCCGTTCACAGCTGCTTCAACCTGCACAAAGCTCTTTTCTCCAGGCTCTGCCCAGACTGCTGACCTATTGGCAGGTTGCTCACCTCCTCTCCAGTGACCACACATGTGCTGTTAGTAATGCCTTACCCACGGCCACCACAACACAGAGCGTTACCACAAATGGTGCACTTAAAACAGCCCACAAATGATGAGACACTGCAATTATCCTCAGGGACTGGAAGACTAAGCTTCTTTTCTTTAAAAGAAAACGAAAGAAGGAAAAAAAAAAAAAAAAAAAAAAAAAAAGCTACCCAGGTCATTCTGTTGTATAAGCAATGGTTGGAGAGATTATGCTCTCCAAATAATCAGATGGGTTCCTTCTGGTCTATCTGAAGCCTTGTAAACAAACTCATTATGTTAGATCTTAAAAGAAGTAAACAAATAGTTGGCATCCAACCAGGCCGCATTCTTGGACAACTTCAAACAGACCTATGCCCGCTCTGCTGCTCGGGTGGGTGACACCAAGGACACGATGGGATGCACTGGCTGGAGGGGACCCAAGGGATGCTGTTGGCTCCATGGAGAGGAGAGGAGAGGAGAGGAGAGGAGAGGAGAGGAGAGGAGAGGAGAGGAGAGGAGAGGAGAGGAGAGGAGAGGAGAGGAGAGGAGAGGAGAGGAGAGGAGAGGAGAGGAGAGGAGAGGAGAGGAGAGGAGAGGAGAGGAGAGGAGAGGAGAGGGCTGCCATTCTTGCCAACTGCTCCCCAGTGCTGCTCCTCGCTGTGTCTGCCACCACGAAGCCCTCTTGGCAGAAGGGATCACCACTGAGATGAAGGCAGTAGGGAAATGCCATCATAAGGCTTCTGCTCTGATGTCACAACACTCGGCAGCCATTTGTGTGTGATTCGAGTGAGTCCAGCACGGCGCTGAGAGCAAACACTCTGCGCAACACAGCAGTGGCACACGCAGGTTCCAACCTCAGTCCTTTCCTGATCTTTTCACATAGCATTTTCCCAATTCGGTCTATTTTAAAGAAGCATCAAGGCTCACGATGAAATAGATCCAAGAATAAATAGACGAAAGCAAAGCAGCAGCAGCTAGGCAGGTTGTTTTGGCACCCTGTGCCATCTGATGGGTGTCAAGGACAAAGGGTTCAGCCTGCCCTGGGAGGGGACACGAGGAGGAAGGATCCCGTTCCAGGAACAGTACTACCTCCCACACCTCCTTCTGTCCCCTCTGTCCTGCCAAGGTGACCAACTCCCAGCAGGCAGAGCACAGGGCAAGGACCACAACTCCATGTCCCAGCATCCCAGGTCACCTCCTGGGGCTGCCGGTGTGCTTGGGGACAAGACGTGCCTGATTCCAGCCTTTATCTACTTTGCAAAATTGCTCTGGAAACCCAACTGAGCCTTCTGAGAGTATCTACAAGAAAAACTCTGTGTAATCATACCACCCTCTAAGAGGGCATAATTATCAGCTCTTCAGGAAAAAGAATACTAAGGGCATCAATCCAACGCTGTGACCTCTCTGCCAAGCCCAAGCACTTGGACAAATTTTCTTTCCACATGCTTCAAAGCTGGTCAGAATGCTGCCCAGGGCCATGGGATTTCACTGCCTTGCACTATCTAGGACACAGATCTTTGCTGCACAACCGTATTCCCATTCTACAGGATGCAGCCCTCGGCTGCTAGCATTACAAACACAAACCACAGCACCTTGAAGAATTAAGTACATGGCACGGACTAAATACAGAAGGAATAACCTTGAAATACTTGTCTCTTGCAGCATGAATATGTGGAGCAGTCCAGCTATTCCTTCAAGTCCCGGGCAGCGTCAAAATGCCTCCATAAAGTCACTTATTGCCAATAAGCCACTCCATAAGGCACCACAACCCACTTTGTCCTTTTCCACAGGGTTCTTTTTAATCCATTAAAAGATAGTTGGCATTTGTCAATGTGTGCATGATGCCACGGATCACTCTCCATGCACGAGCCAATACCTGAAGGTTGGATATTAGGGAAAACTTCTCAAAAAGAGTGCTAATGCAGTGGAACAGCTGTCCAGGGAGTGATGTGGTCACCGTCCCTGGGGGTGTTGCAGAACTGTGGAGATGCAGCACTGAGGGACTCAGCAGGCATGGTGGGATGGGTTGGGGATCTTAGAGGTCTTTTCCAACCTTAATGACTTCATTATATGTACGTTGGACTCCAGTTTGTGAGCACGTAGTGGAGGGTGGTACCACCCAGCCCAGAGCAGGCACAGGGATTCGGTGTGGCTGAAGGGGACGCACCAGGTGTTGGGGATCCATTCTGGATGCGATTACAGCACTCTGATTTCCTACAGAGCAACTCACTCCCAGAGCTCTGCCTTACAGAGAAAGCAGCAACCGCTGCTCAGCAGCCCCATTTCTCCACCAAATTTACACTGCTGCTACGCCAAGAGCATCTGACAGCATGAAAAGAATCCGCTACTTGTTTATTATCTCCTTTGGGGCACAGATCTCCGTCCCAGCCCTATGTGCCAGCACTGCAGGTTTGCACATCCAACCTCCAAGCACGTCCTGTGCCTCTCCCTGTGACCCCCATCTCCAGCTCTCGGTTCCAGATCCCCCCCTTGCTTCCCAAGGCTCTACCCGTGAGAAAGGCAGCGAGGGAAATCTGTTCACAACTGCATTTCATTTGAGTCCCCGCAAGCCTCCACGAGGTTCTTTATCTTGTTATTCTAATGCAAACAGACTTCTGTGATTTTTTTCACATCCAGAATTTCACCATTGCAGTAACCGCAGGCCTGGCAGGCTCTCCCCCGCCTGGAAAAGGAACAAACTTTCAAATCATTTATAAATAACCATTTCAAGAACATAGCTTTTATTCTTTCATCCCACAAAAGGCAGAAATTTTGCTCGGGACCGCAAGCTGTCAACTTCCCAGCAAACCCAAAATCCCACTTAACTCTCTATTGTAAACAGTGTAGTATTGCGCTACCACATCAATAAATAAAATTCTTGAAGGAATTATTTCTGCGTTTGATTCACATTTGTTCTGCATATGCCACTGAGCCCAAGGTATTCATAATGTTAAACTCAGCTTTCAAAAGGACCGCGCAGAAGGGAGAAGCCTTCCCGGGCGCTATTGTTTTAGCCTCAGCCCTTGGAGCAGCCAGAATGAAATCCCATAGGGAGGCTGGCATTTTCCCCTCCTGCCCCCCACCCTTCTATTTAGGAATATGGAATGAGAGGGCTGGGTGCTGCCCCAGCATCGAGCTGCACAGCTCCAAGCCCATCCCGTTGCCACTGTCACCATGCAGTCTGGGTGGCCGGAGGATGGAGACCTCGGATCTGCTCCCAGCCATCGTGATGTCACTGCTGCTGTCAGCTACAGGGGCAAAGCCTGTGCTGCTCAATCTCCTCCTTTCCAACCTCTCCTCCTGGAGAACGGCACCAAACTGTGCTACCTGACTGCTCTGAAGGGCAAAGCAACCTGACCAAGCAGTCAGCAATGCTGCCCCCGACAGTGGGGTTGGAACTGGGTGATCTTTGAGGTCCTTTCCAACCCAAACCAACCTAGGATTGCGTGATTCCAATCGCCAACAGTTCCCTTGTGGCTCTGAAATGCTTCAGTATGAAACAAATTACCAGCAGAGATTTGAGTCAATAGCTACAAAATGGCTTTGGTGTGCAGAATGCCATTCGGAGAGAGCCCAGTGTGCTGAGCAGCGTCACAGGAGAACTGCATGAGGTTCAGCAAAGCCAAGGGCAAGGTCTGCACCTGGGTTGCAGACTTCAGCAGGATCTGTTGCGATAGGACATGGGGAAATGGTTTCAAACTCAAAGAGAGGAGATTTAGATTGGATATAAGGAGAAAGTTCTTTACAGTAATGGCTCTGAACCAGTGGCACAGGTTGCTCAGAGAGGTGATGGGTGCCCCATCCCTGGAGACGTAGGTCAGGCAGGACGGGGCTCTGAGCACTGATGGAGCTGTGGGTGTCTCCATTCACGGCAGGCAGTGGGACCAGATGGCCTTGAAGGGTCCCTTCCAACTCAAACCATTCTATGAGCCTATTAAATAACTTCTTTTTTTCCCCAAAAAGGGAACATTTGTAATTCAGAGAGACAAAAGCAGCGGAGGAACACATTCATTTTCCACAGATCAGAGCTCCTCAAATTCAAGAAATTAAGGCACTAATACACGTCAGCACATGGAGCAGCCCTGGAACAGATTTACCCAGGCCACCCCTCACCAATTAGTGACCCCAAATTGAGACTGACTGTATAAAAATGGTCCTATAACCAGTTTTTATTCTCCTCCCCACTATCTAAATGGGAAAGCAGTCAGCCTCCACTTTTCAAAAAAAAAAAAAAAAAAAAAAACCAACTGGAAATGATGAGTTACAGCAGCAGAGATCACAGAAGGGATGCATGAGACGTGCCAAAGCCAGTGGAAAGCGGAAGGAAGATTAAATCACCTACTTCCAAAATTAAGCACCAGGCTCTAATGGGATTAATAGGCAGAAACGAAAGCAAAATAAATGAGGAATCTGGCACGTCTCAGAGGCAGCGAGACAGTTTCTGAAGGACTGCAGTCTCGTGGTTGAGAGGTTTGGAGCTGCAGTACACGTGCAGAGATCTCTGCCCGCAGGTTCCAACACACAAACTTATCTCTCAGCCTTTGCATCAGCTGCAGTGCTTCTGATGATCCTCCTTGGGCACCCACCATCCATCCTTTGTAACTAACAGTTCCCAGAAAGTAATTAATGCCTGGATCCCTTGCAGCAGCCCTACTGCCCGCCTATAGCCCAGTCTGTATCCTGCACTCCGCTCAAAACCCTTTGCCACAGCAGATGCTGTCTCCTTGCTCACGCTCAAGCTGCTGTTTAACAGCAAGCAAGACCACCCCTTGGAGGTCCCCGTGTTGTCTCTGCACTTCACAGCTCCAAAGCAGCTGGCTGATAAGCATTATTTTAATATAACAAACAGCAGCTTATCTTAATGCAAAGCTTCTGGCTGGTGGAAGCTGCAATTAAGGGACCTCTGGCCCCGTTTGGCACAGCAGTTCCCTCATTTTGCAATATCCAAGTGACTTGGAGCCAAGGTCAAAGCTCCTCCCGAAGTCTGGGAAACAACAGAGAAGCTGCTGGCAGCTGATATAGAAATCACAGAACCATAGAATGGCTGGGGTTGGAAGGGACCTCAAGGGCCATCAAGCTCCAACTCCCCTGCTGCATGCAGGGCTGCCAAGCTCCATATCCAATACCAGCCCAGGGCCCCATCCAACCTGGCCTTCAACACCTCCAGGGATGGATGGGGCATCCACAGCCTCTCTGGGCAGGTAAAAAGGGAAAGAGAAGCCAAGAGCAAACTGAGCCCCAGAAGGGCATTAAGCTACCAGCAGGGCAGCCGGGTCCATCAGATTTACTACAGCACAAAGCCCACCAATTCAGCTCTCAGGTTCTCCATCTACAGCGCCCTCAGCTACACCCTTAACTTAAAAGGATCAGTGATTTAAAAAATAAATAAATAAATAGCTTGGTTTGGTCTGAGAAGGCAGCACAGGAAAGTTGTTAGCCCCAGATCCTGGCGGAGCAGTACATAAGGGATTGATTGCTGGAGTCTGATTGCTCCTTGGGCCCCTACTTAGATAATCTGTACAGCTCAGAGGAGCCATTGAAGTGGTTTCCAACTGCGAAAGCCTCAGCTCAGCCTGTCAAATGCTGGGTCCAGCAACGTCAGAGCAAGAGAGCAGAAAGGCTGCAAGTGCAGCTCTGCCCCGTCAGAACGAGAGCACACACCGAATTAATAACGCACGGCACCAACCTCGTGCTCTGCTTTCCTACAACCCCGTCCGTAGCACAGTCCCAGCAGCACAATTTCATCACAGCCCTCTCTCCTACAGTCAAATCCCACTGCAGATGAGAATCTGCACTCGGGTTTGTGGTACAGGAAGCTCAGTGTAAGGCTACATAGGCAGGCACGAGGATGGCTTCAGCGCCGCAAAGCGCCTTCCTTGGAGAAATGCACTTTCAGCACCTACTCAAGCATTTCCCATGGATGCAAACATCTGCCAAGCATTGCAAGTGTTATCTCCCATTTGTTTCAACGGCTCCCTCTTTTGTCTGGGAGTGTAATTTTTCAAGTGAAGTGCCCAGCCCTCTGTCCCTCCATACCACGCAGCAGAAATCCTCCAAGCACTGCTGCAGTTCACAACGGGCTTTGTCTGGTTAAACAAAAGAACGTGGGCTCGCCTGCAATTGTTTCCAGCTGTTCAAAAGAGGTTTGATGGGATCAGAAGTCAACAGCAATCAGCATCTGGCTACCTGCACACAGCCAGCCCTGAAGGCTGAAGAACTGGGGATGCAGATCAAATGGTCACTCCCAAGAAAACCCACACTGAGTGCTTTTACTGCAGCACTCTGGCTGGATGCTCACTGATACTCCATACAGACTCCGAAGCCTTCCAGCAGCACATCCCCACCTGGGGCAGGAACTCTCCTTGCTTTGCTGAAGATCCATCCAATCCAATCCCATCCAAAGAAGAACTGAAGCATCTCCCCGTGCAAACAACCCAGAGTCCCACCAGCAGCTCCAGGGCTGAGGGCTCTGCTGGGCTCCTCTGGCTTTGGCAACACCTGTATTTCTGTGCATGAGTCAACTTTGTTCAGGTGGAATTTCTTAATGAGGGGATTTCAGGCTGGCAAGTTCTAGAATGCAAAAAGGAAACATTACGGGGTTATTAAGACTGATGAAAATCCCTAATTTCTTGACTAGGAGTGTTAATAATCTGAAATGACCCCTTGGTGGGTACAGCAACTCCGAGCTGCTCCATCCCAGCAGCCCCTTCACGCCTCTGCTCAAGGCAAATGAGTCAAAAAGGATTGCTTCATTTCAAAGGGATTTTGTTTAGGAGCCAAGCCAGCGCCAAGGCTGGCAATTAGCTGTGGAATGCCTCACCTCTCCAGTCCCTGCTCCCAAATCCATTGACCAGACACTGGATGTTACAAGGCTGAACTTGAATGGGCAACTGTCAAATTTACACAAAATTAGCCAGAAATCTGAAATTCCAAAAGGGCAATTATCACTAACTCCTCTCCCCATGCTGCTGTTTCAACACTTCACACAACACAGCCACAGTCCCAGGTCCCTGCTCACTGCCTTCCCGGAGATTTTCATTCTGTTAGACTACAAAGCCATCACCAGTTTAAAATAAAATCAAATCTCCTTTATTTTTTTTTTTTTCCTTTTCGTGGACTGGAAGTTCCATGAAACTTGAAAAATATACAGCATTTAAACCTCAAGTTGAAAGAGTGCTGTAAAATTGAATGCTTCTCACTTGGATCATTCCTAGTTTTAGTGGCAACACATGTATTTCATAAAGCCCTGGTGTCACACAAAGAAGTACATTATGGAGACAGAACCTGAGTCCACACATTTCTTACCCAGCAATCCTTAGATCAGCTCTTGTGTGATGAATGCACTGAAAGAAGTTTCACTGCAAGATAAAATACCTGCATATCAATATGCATTAAGTGACAGATATAATGTATGAGAGCTGCCTTTATTGTTTTAGAGCCACGTAGTTTTGAAATTCTGGGAGATGAGGAATGTCAGCACTCTCACTTCAATCCCTACATAACTTCCAGTACCAGCATCTGTAGGGAAACCAGTGCCCAGCAGAAGCAGCACGCATAGTCCAATGGTAACAGGGAATCACATGCACAACCAGCACACTAACATACCCAGCCTTCAAGGAATCCTTCTTCAGCACTCCTCTGCAAAGAAACCCAGACAATATATGCATCTAACTTATGGTTAAAAACATAGAATGTATCACCTGCCACCCCTCTTCCAACACTTCCCCTGTTCTCCCGTGTATAACCGTAGAATTATAGAATCTGGAATGGCCAGGGTTGGAAGGGACCTCAAGGATCATCAAGCTCCAACCTCCCACCACACGCAGGGCCACCAACATCCACATTTCAGAGCAGCCCAGGCTGCCCAGGGCCCCAGACAACCTGCCCTTCAACACCTCCAGGGATGGACGGGGCATCCACAGCCTCTCTGGGCAGCTTTCCAGCACCTCACCACTCTCTCTCTAAAGAACTTCCCCCTCACATCCAACCTCAATCTGCCCTCCCTCAACCACAAACCATCTCCCCTTGTCCTACAGTTATCTCCCCTTTCAAAAAGTTGACTCCCCTCCTGTTTATAGGTTCCCTTTAGGTATTGGAAGGCTGCACCGAGGTCAAAGAACCTGGTGTAAGGAACCATCAAGCCCAAAAGGAAACAAATGTTGAATATTAATGTCAAAAACCAAATGTTAACTCCTCTAGAGTTGATAGTGCAGCTGTTCCACCTCACATAAGTCTGTGCCATCAAATACCTGCAACTCAGCTACTGCTAACCAGCTTTCCTGCAAACCAATCTCTCCTTACATCAATATAAAATGAGAGCAAAAGGGAAGCAACACTGGATTCACACCCCTAAGAACAGCCCACATTCACATGCAACACGGCAACCAGAAACTGGAAGAAGGGAAGAGGCAACTGGGAGGTCTGTATCAGCAATGTCTCATTTGCTTTTCCAACAGAAGAACATCATCAAAGCCCAGCCATCCCCAAGGGTTGAAAGCCAACCAGCACAAGAGCAAAGGCCTCATAGCCCTACCCACAGGTCCGGGCAGCACCAGCTCCAATGATCGAAGTGTGCCACCATGTCCCGTGGGGACTGGCTTCTTGCAAGGAGAAAGGACAAAGGGACACCAGAAAGAGCATTTCCATTGGCTGTAGGCCAGCAAAATAACTAACAGGTAGGAATGATCTTCTTACAGCGCAGCTGGTAAGCTGCAGGCTCTCTGGAGAAGGTTCACAATGCACCTTCAAACCATCACTCACTTGGAAATCCAACAGAAGGGGCCAGGAACACAAATCTTGCTGCCCGCTCCAGAAATAAAATGGCTTCAGGATACAGGACTGAGTGACCAAGAAGTCTCTGGTCATGGAACACAATGAGGACTGACACTCTCTCCCCAGAGCTCCATCTCCAGCACATGGAGGTGGTGGGGGGTTGGAACTGCAGCACCAACAACCCACACGCAACCGTACAGCAAAGTGGAACCAGAGGATGTTCTTCTGCTTCAGAAAGCACTGCTGTCCTTGGAACCTGCCCAGGTTGCACGGCCTGTTCTTTCTCGCCCTCCATTCCCCCCAAAAACCATCTCCTTCCAGAGCATAACTCATCCACAGCACTGCCCTTCATCATTCGGCAGCTGTTAGGTCTTCAGCTTCCAACAGCGTTGATCTTGAGACTTTCAGACCCACTACACTTACCTTAACAGGCAGAACTGCAGCCCCGTCTACCAGCATTCTTTCAGCCTCACCCCTAAAAGCAGCAAAAAGCATCTTCAAATGCCACAGCACTCTGCATCCAAGTCGGAGAGATTTGGGAAATGTGGAAGACATTAAAGGACTCACTTTCTCTCAGCAAAAAAAGAAATAGACCTATAAACAATGCCTCGAAGGCATTTCTGCAGCTTAATCTACACAGGGAGGGCTTTTTTTGTGTTGTTTTTGACGTCAATCAGAAATCACGGAGTCCAAGAAGCAGTAAATGACAAGGACTTGGCTTAAAAAGGAGAAAAGCAAATAAATATCTGAAAAAAATATATGAAAATTCACTAAACAATTCCAAAGACTTGTTTGGTAGTGATAAAGAATGCGAGGCTCAGCTGTATACAAGCTGTCCCACCCATGCACAGACTATTGACATTTCATTCCAGTGGCACCACGCAGACCGCCAAGCAAGGGGGTCTGTCAACATTTCTATCAGCAACAACTGTTCACAGGGGTTTATAAGGCAGAAAAGCTAATTTTCTCCAGCCTGGCTGATGCTCGGTACAGAAGGTCTCTGCTTAGGAGGAAATTATTAGCATTTAAAAACCACATCATACAAGTTTGCTTACTGGTGCGCGACCCAAAATCTGCAGTTCTGAAGAAAAGCACCCAAATAAAAAGAAGCTATCCATACATGAATCAAACTGGGGAGTCACAACTGAGGCAGTCAAACCCTATCTGCCCTATTAGCCAGGAGCCACCATGACTTTCAAATTCCGTGGGCAGCCCCAATAAATCCCAGCACACGAGGGTGGATTGTTTGCGCTCGTGGGAGAGCTGATCCCAGTCTCACTGCATCGCAAAGTCTGCACTGCAGGATGGTGATATCACACCGGGATCTTCCCATCTGAGGCCCAGCACACAAAGCTCATGAGATGGCAGCGTGATTTGCCATTAAGATAACAGCCTCAAGGTTTTCATAATGAGTCCATTTATCACCATTAAGTCCTGGAGCCTCGCACAGCAGCACAAAGCAGGGCATCCGCTCTGCTCACGCACCATGAGAAGTCTTGTACAGCTATATTCATCCAAGCACCCACAAACTGAGCCAATAGGCTGTGAGGGTGGCTCACCTGCTCAAAGCTCAACACCAGTCACAGTCCCAAAAGAGAGCCTATTGAGAACAGAGAACTTAGGAGACTCCAGCAGCCTGGAGAGGAAAGAACTTATGGGGACCCAACAGTCCCTACAAACAGATCACCAAGGAGATGCACGCAGGCTCCTCACAGTGGTGCAGAGTGGGAGAAAAGCTTAAAACAGACATAAACAAACCAAGCTCTTGCAGTCACAACAAAACACTTTCTCACGATGAGGAGAGCCAAGCAGTGGGACAGACTTCCCAAACCCTCTGCAGTCTCCATCCCCAGAGGATGTCAAGCTGTGAAACACACGGTATGACCTATATGTCTGACCTGTTTTGAGCAGGAGGTTGGACAAGAGACTTCTGGACATCTCTTTTAATTTGAACGACTGGATGCCCTCTGAAGACCGTCTTAGTTCAGCTGCAGTAGGTAGGAATGAAGGATTTGGGAGGCCTGGCTCCAAGCTACAGAATGTCTGAAAACAGACAAGCTGAATGGTTAAAGGCTGCTTCAACCTTCTGGATTTAGAATCACAGAGTCACTGGTGTTGGAAAAAGCTTCTACAATCAAGTTCAACCCCAACCCATCCTTCCATTCCCACTGACCACAGCAGTGCCACATCTCCTTGAACATCTCCAAGGACGATGACCCCACCACTCCCTGGGCAACCTGTGCCAGTGTCCAATCGCTCTTTCAGAGTACAAATGTTTCCTAACATCCACTCTGACCCTCCTTAGGTCCAACTTGAGGCATCACCTCTCATTCCATCGCTGTTACCTGGAAGAAGAAGAAGAGGCCAACCTCACTGCATTCAATTTGCACTCAGTTTCTGAAGCTCAGGGAACAGCTTCCTGCCCCTAACACGAGGTCCTCTCCAGCTTTTGCAGCAGATGCTTCACTGGGAATATCATAAAACATGTTTGTGTGTGTGTGCACGCCTGCCCCCATACAAGCACATGCACAAAATCAGATCTGCAGTAGCTGCAAATATAAGCTATCAAAGCTGCAGCTGCAACAACAGCACAGCACTGTAAAGATACTTCAATAACATCTGATACATTAAATTTTAAAAAGTCAGGTTTACAGGGCCAACATCCCTATTTAAAAATAAAACGTGCACAGGTGGCTCATAAAACTGGACTTTAACAGGCACACTTGCAAAAGAAATTTATAAGAGTTAGCAAAGCTCATAGCCTTTTAATTGCATGTCAAACGTTGGGCTCTCCAGAACGAAACCAGATTTCTTGCAGCTTGTGCCAAGAGCTCCCAGATATTACATGTCTGGTATGGGTGCAGCCCAGTCAGACACTAAGGGGTTAACTCAGCCCCAAGGCCTGAGCCCAACTGGCTTCAAGGCAATGCCACCATCTCTAAAGCAAACAGGAAACGTCTCTGCCAGCTTTGGTACAAATAAAGGCTTACTGAAAACATTCGCTGCTAACAGCGCAAGAAGAAGACATTAGAGAAATCTGAACTTGTAAATACATAAAATTAATGTACAACAAATTGCTTTGATCCAGAGGATATGAATTCCCTTTCCCTACAAATCTGTCCATTAACGTTTCAATGATTCACTTATGTCATTCCACTTGCCAGCGTTTTATAAGGACAATAATTCACGGAACAAAAAGCATCTACAGCCTTTCTCTGCTGATGCACTTCTGGCAAGCACACGGCAGGGGTGATGGGAACAGTTCTACACACCTCAGTACCCAGATGCCCACTGTTTTGGAGATGAAGGGTTTGCATCATTCAGTTTGAGCATCACGAAGGTGGGAATTGGCTCCAGGGTCACAGGACTGAACCATCAGCGACGTAATGCAAGGAAACTGGCTTTCCTGGGCTGTCTCCAAGGTCACCAAACAGATTGTAGGTGATTTCTGCAAGCCCAGCAGAAATCCAGAGGCAATTTGCAAAATCCCTGTGAGCCCAGGGAGGAGACAGCACGCCAACTGCTGATCAACCCAAGACCCAACGATGTTCATGGAATCGTTCAGGTTAGAGAAGACCTCTAAGATCCCCAAACTCAACCCCAACCCATCCCACCATGCCCACTGACAACAGCCTTCAGTGCCACATCTTCATGGTTCTGGAACAGCTCCAGGGATGGCCATCCCCACTGTTCTCCTCATCTGTTGTTTTCCTTCTCTACATCACCACAATGTACAATGATGCAAGAAGGTAGGAAACATGCTGACGACCATGTAACATGAATTAAAGTTACTTCTGGGTTCACAGAAGACAGACTTGGCTGCTTTCTGAGCACTGGCAATGGTGGCAACCCCAGCAAACACCAAATACTCCATGTGTGCACCTACTGAAATGCGTTATTGCCCGAGGGAACAGCTTTGGAGTTGCTCAAAAAGCTGCTCTAAGCCTCAATAACACTGCAGCAAAAGATACTATAAGAAGAAAGGCTCCTCTCTTTATTTTTAATGGGCAAACAAAGAAAGTTGGCATACATAAATCATGAACCCTCCCCAGAACGTGCCTGGTGTGCAAGAACACAGGTTGCCCAAGGAGGTTGTGGATGCTCCATCCCTGCAGGCATTCAAGGCCAGGCTGGATGTGGCTCTGGGCAGCCTGGGCTGCTGGCTGGCGACCCTGCACATAGCAGGGGGTTGGAACTGGATGATCATTGTGGTTCTTTTCAAGCCAGGCCATTCTAGGATTCTATGATCCCATTCCCACTGTGCCCACTAACCACAGCCCTTGGTGCCACATCTTTTCAATCCTAAGGCAGCTAAGCCCTGCAGCACAGTATCATTACATCATCCCCGTACCTGCCTCCAGTTATCCTCTCACTTCTTTACATCTGCTGAGTGGAAACTCGAATTTGAAGGACATGACGGGGGTGAGGGGAAGAGAGAGAACTATTATTTCCATATGGAACTGAAAAGAAAAATGCTTTAAATGAAAATACCAGATGAGCAGAGGGCTCGCGCAGGACCTGCAAGGGCTCATGTGTGTGCACCACGCAGGAGCAATGCCCCAGAAAAGGCTTTCCCCTTCCAGAGCCGAGAAGAGCGCTCAGCAACCGAGCCATTTCTTTGCATGTCATTTGGCAGATGCGGCCGTGGGGCCCTGCCAATTCACCCCCAAGCCCTCCCTTTTAATCAGTATCACGTAAAGTTTAACACATGCTTTGAAATGCGCACCAGATTCAAAGCTTCGCCTCAAGGGGGTCCTGCTGAATAACACATACCATCCCGGCCGCTGCTCCTCCAGCAATTATCTTTCAACTCTGGCTGAACCACTCCGACTGTCAACGCCAGCATGCTGCCAACCAGAGGAAAGGTTGCGGGGTCAGAGCTGCACACACGGCTCCTCCAGGCTGCAGCGCCAGGAGAGCGGTGTGGGGTGTTTGTTTATACTGCTGTCTGCTTCGAAGGAGAACTCCCAGAGCGCTTGTTTTATGGGTTAGCAGAACTACAAACAGAGTTAAGAGGGACTGAGAAAGGTTAGCGTGGAGATGGAGTACCAGTGTCTGTAACTTGTTGCTGGAAGGCAAAGAGGGCTGTGCTGTTTGCACCCCATGGCCCGGTGCTTCCTCCAGGAGCTGCTGGAGAGGGTCCAGAGGAGACATGAGGATGCTCAGAGGCTGGAGCATCTCTCCTATAGGGACAGGCTGAAGGAGCTGGGGTCTCCCTGCGGCCTTCCAGTACCTAAAAGGAGCTTAGCAACAGGAGGAGAGCCACCTTTTACGTGGTCTGTTAGTAACAGGATGAGGGGAAATGGATTTAAGCTAAAAGTGGGAAGATTTCGATTGGATATAAGGAAAACGTGTTCTGCAATAAGGGCAGTGAGGCACTGGCACAGACTGCCCAGAGATGCGATGGGTGCCCCATCTTTGGTCTCAGGTCAAGCTGAAAGGGACTCTGAGCACCTGATGGAGCTGTGGCTGTCCTCAATTCATTGCAGGGCTCTGAGCACCTGATGGAGCTGTGGCTGTCCTCAATTCATTGCAGGGCTCTGAGCACCTGATGGAGCTGTGGCTGTCCTCGATTCATCGCAGGGCTCTGAGCACCTGATGGAGCTGTGGGTGTCCTCAATTCACTGCAGGGCTCTGAGCACCTGATGGAGCTGTGGGTGTCCTCAATTCATCGCAGGGCTCTGAGCACCTGATGGAGCTGTGGCTGTCCTCAATTCATTACAGGGCTCTGAGCACCTGATGGAGCTGTGGCTGTCCTCAATTCATTGCAGGGCTCTGAGCACCTGATGGAGCTGTGGCTGTCCTCAATTCATTACAGGGCTCTGAGCACCTGATGGAGCTCTGGCTGTCCTCAATTCATTGCAGGGCTCTGAGCACCTGATGGAGCTGTGGCTGTCCCCATCCATTGCAGGGAGTGGGAGCAAAGGGTCTTCAGAGGTCCCTTTCAACTTAAATGATTCTCAGGTTCCATGATCTGTTGGGTGGCAATCAGCCCAAGGTAGGGAACTGGAACTAGATAACATTTAAGGTCCCTTCCAACCCAAGCCATTCTGTGATTCTATGACTGTCCCCAACCTCAGATGTCAGCAGTCCTAGGGCAGCATGCTCTCTCCCTGCACTGCTCATGTTTGTCAAGGCAGCTCTGCCACCCAGCACTACTGGGAAGACCAAGAGGATCGGGAATACAGGGGTTGGTAGCTTTGCTGAGGGTGTCTGCACAACAAGAAGCACAAGAAAACCTTGCACAGAGGCTCTGGCTCTCCCACCTCCTTCAAGAGCAGTTTCTAAAGAGCTCCTAGCAGAGGTCAAGGATGTTACTAAGTGAAATTCTACCCTCTAGAAGTAATCCCCAAGCAGACAACAGAGCTCCATGCACAGATCACCTTTCCCTTGCTCCCTTTCTATGGTTTCCCCCCCTCCCAAGGAGCTGTGCTAGTGTTCCTGACCCAACCAAGCCAGCAGCCCTGGAGCACCCAAGCACAAAGCCCTGTAAAGAACAGAAGGAAGTAAGGCAGCGATTTCTCCATATTAAAGCAATTCCTGAATCAAAGATCAAGATCATCCAGTCCAACCATCCACCTATCATCAGTGTCTACCACTAAACCACATTCCTCAGTAAAACATCTAAATGTTTCTTGAACATTTCCAGGGACAAATGCAACAGCACTGGAGCCATCCCTGCTCCACCCAACCCAGGGCAGGCACAGAGTCAGTCCTGGGGTAACTTAGGTGTATTCTCATCCCCAAATGAAAGCTAGTCTAAATTTGCTATATATGCGAATTAGAAGAATATGCTGAGAGGCTTCAATGACCTGAGCCTGTCAGCAGAACTTTGTGCTTAAAAAAAAAAGAAAGAAAAAAAAAAAGAAAAAAAGAACTAAAGAAGTCTTAGGCTGCTCATGGATTTCACTCCTTGATTTCTGCACACACCCGCTTGCAATTTGCACAGGAGCCTCACTCACAGGGCTTGCTCCCTGAAAATGGAGCCATTCTGTCTCTGCTGTACAAACACAGCCCTACAAACACAGTTTCATCTCATTAGCAACCCAAATGCCAGGGGAGGGGCGGGCTGGACATTGGGATTCTCCCAAAGAGAGGTGATGCTTTGGCACCAGGGAGTGGGGGAGTCACTGCCCATGGAGGTGTCCAAGAACCATGGAGATGTGGCCCTTGGAGACATGGGCAGTGGGCACAGTGGGATGGGTTGGGGATTTTAGATGTATTCTCCAACATTAATGCTTCTAGGACTGGAATGGCTCTAGAGTGCCCAGCAGTGTTGGAAATCTGGTCCTGATGTGATGCGTTAGCTCAAGCAAAGCACTGTACCACCTTCACAGAGCCCAGGCACATCCAAAAGAAAGCTGAAGAGCTTCTCATCCCAGGTAGCAGCATCCTGACAGCTACTAATGAGCTCAAAACAAATAAGTGATGCTTATGCCTCAGCATGGCACTGCCCTCTCACTTGGTTTGTGTACTACACCACGTATTGTGACAGCTGGAAGATAAAGAGTTATTTTATCACAGGACATCCCAAGTTGGAAGGGACCCATGAGGATCACCTAGTCCAACTTCTGGCTCCACACAAGCCCATCCAAAAATCAGACCGCATATCTGAGTGTTGTCCAGATGCTCAGGCAAATATCAAAGCTCAGTGCCACCTCTGGAATCTCAGAGGGCTGCAGGAAGAGGGAAAAGTCATCCAAAATCCACCCAACAGCATCAGACGGCATTACAAGACTCTACCACCATCATCTGCCCTCAAAACACCTCTGGATTTCAAGCATTTAATGAGTCTAGTAGGCAACTCCACAAAACACTAGTCCACTGTATGGTTGCCCTGCAGATAAACTTATGGTTTGATGATGTAGCCACGTCCACAGACCATTTTCAGCACGTACATCACTTCTCCAACACACCACAACACACATTTCCCTGCTGCTTCAGCCACTTCATCCTCTACGGCTGTTTTATGAACCTCTTCCCCAAAACCTGCAAGCTGCGATCACCAGACTTACCAATCTAAACAGCCCTGGAAGATGTATTTCCTTTCATAATACTTTAATATAACAACTAGACAAGCAATAGTATCAAAGATTAAGAAAGTCTCGTTACAGAATTTTGCTAGAAAATAAGTTTCTGCCTTACAAACCTGCCCAGAAGGGGAAAGCACTATCTGCTCATCCCAAGTGCTCTTATGTAAATAGTCACCCTACACCCAGCCACTGGCCTGACCCTTGCCAAAGGCTCCCCTTCCTGCATTCAAGACTACAGATTCTCCTTGCTTTTATTAAAATACATGATTTCACTTTGGGAAGAAATGGGGGTGGAAGCTCAGACCTCGGGGTGCTTTGGGAGCCCATGGACACAGTATGAAAATACCATCCCCAAAGAGCAGATAAGTCACAGAATGGCTGGGGTTGGAAGGGACCTCAAGAATGATAAAGCTCCAACCTCCCACCACACGCAGGGCCACCAACCTCCACATTTCATAGCAGCCCAGGCTGCCCAGGACCCCAAACAACCTGGCCTTCAACACCTCCAGGGATGGACGGAGCATCCACAGCCTCTCTGGGCAGCTGTTCCAGCACCTCACCACTCTCTCTGGAAAGAACTTCCCCCTGACATCCAACCTAAATCTTCCCTCTGTCAATTTAAAACCATTTCCCCTTGTCCTGCTGTTATCAACCCTTTCACAGAGTTGATTCCCCTCCTGTCTGTAGGCTCCCTTTAGGTACTGAAGGCTGCAATGAGGTCACCCCGCAGCCTTCTCCTCTCCAGGCTGAACAAGCCCAGCTCCCTCAGCCTGTCTTCATACAGGAGGTGCTGCAGCCCCCTGCTCATCTTTGTGGCTCTCCTCTGGACCCCCTCCAACAGCTCCCTTTCTGTACTGGGGCCCCCAATACAAGATAGACTGGGAGCTGTTGGAGGGGGTCCAGAGGAGGGTCACTAAGATGATGAATGAATGAATGCTGTGATCTTCTGCACACCACAGTGACCTTGGGGGGGGGATCTGGCCCACGTGGCAACAGATGCTGAGTTTGGAACCAGGCACACATGGGACCTTTGGAGACACTGGAAGGTCACTCGCTGCACAGCACATCCACAGGAACACAGTGAGATTTAGCTGACTTGAAAACATGCTCACAAAGCAAAAACAATTTCCACACACGCTGCAGAAGATGACACAAAGTTACCAAATTTCAGAGATGGGGATAATTAAGAACACAACACAAACTGCTTGTTTTGGGGGGAGAAGGCAACAAAAGGCCCTTCTGTCCCCTGCAACACAGGGACCCACTCACCTCACGTGGCTTGGGCTGGTGCTCATGTGTTTGCATTTAAAGTGAAGAACAGAGACACGATTTCCCAATGAGCCTGCAGCTGTCATATGCCACATCTCCACTTACCACCATCATCCCATAGACAGTGATCAAACGCCCAAAGAATTCTGGCTTGTGCTAAAGCAACTTGCAGCAGGAGAGCTCCATGTGCAGAGCTGCCTCAAGGGACGCTGTCCTTCCAATCCCATGCTTTCCATCCCACCCACCACTTCCTCTCCATCCTCACATGCTCCTGCAGCACATGCTTCCAGCAGAATCATAGAATGGCTTGGCTTGGAAGGGACCTCAAGGATCATCAAGCTCCAACTCCCTGCCACATGCAGGGCCACCTTAAGCCACGCTGAGTCCCTCTGCTGTCCCTCACATCCACAGACCAAACCGTGCAAAGAAACTCGCATCCTCAAAGCAACCATCGCCTACCCAGGCAACTCAAGGTCAGAATTAAACATGGATCCAGACATACCCAAAACAATGAGGGACACAGCAGGTGCCCAATGTCTTATCACGGCCCCGCAGTAACCACTGACATGGAACAACTATCATAGAGTCGTTGAGGTTGGAAAAGAGCTCCACGATCCCCAAGCCAACCCCACCATGCCCACTGTGTCCCTCAGTGCCTGCAGTTCACAGCTCAGACCCCAGGGCAGTGCGTGGAGCTTTGGAAAGCATTTCATCCGACCAACCTGTTGAAGCTTACCCTCCATCACCACTATTAAACATCAGCTTTGACGGTGCATCCCACTGAGGCTATAAAACGTTGGCTTGCCTCCATCCATCCCAAAGACACGTGGGACATTCTGGCTGTCCCGACGAGCTCCATCCAATAATGGCTTTTGGATTGGTTGCTCTAGGCCTCCATAGCAGCACTCACTACTCACCATCAGTACTTTGCATGAAGCACCATCAGAAGTGCCTTGCGTATTTCACTGAATTGCCAAGCTTGGAAAAGAGCTCCAAGACCCAACCATCTGGCCCAGCCATCCACCTACCACCAACACATCCCCACTGAACCACGTCCCTTGGTACCACATCATCAGGCATTAAACCAGATGATAAAACCACGTACTGAATATCAGCAAGTGTTCATAAGATGGAATTCGTTCCCAGCCAGGTCAGGTTTTAGATCTCAAAAACCAATGAAACCAAAACACAGACACAGGTTCACGGGGACAAAGTCCAAAACGAGTTCAAATGTGCAGAACCACCCGAGCACTGCGGAATTAACCCAATATTTGGAATGCAGCAGGTCCCCCCGGAACCACAGGTAATTAAACTCAGATTGAAAAACAATGAGGAAAGGAGTCACTGAGAACCCATGAGCTGCCCACAGAGGATATAAGGTTTCTCACGCGTTGCTCCTGCACATAGCTGACCCCGGCACGTCCTACTTGACTACACCCCATTGGTTTTCCCATCCAAGAGGAGGGCTGGCCAGCAATCCCTGTCCTTGCTTCCGACTCCGAGTGCTCCACGACACATCATTCTGATGATCACCAAATGAAATTTTCAGCTCTTGTCATCGTCGGCTTCAGATTCATAACGTTACAAAAACACCATTTCCTTTCCCCCCCATTGTATCAACCTCGATTCCATTCCCGCTGGTGAAATCAAACAATTTGAAAAGAATTTCAATGATGCTAATTTGAACCGAATGCATTCAGCTGCCAATTGCTGTTCCCCGGCACTCCGGGCCCCCTGCCAGCTGTGCTCCACCATCAATCATGGCCAGCAGTGCAGGAGCAATGGCAGTAACTCTGGCTGGGGAAGCTTTGCCCTTTGCTTTCAGCAGAACACCATGATGTGATCCCACGTGATGGGAGACTTGCAAAGCTGTTGCTCCTCAGAGCTCCTCATCCTCCAGGCAGAGCGTGATGCTCTTTGCAGGAAGAAGCCCAGCATTTAGCTGGAATACCAGCATCATTTCCAGCTCTGCGTTTGCAACTGAAGCACACACAACTATAGGGGTTGGACCCCTCAGTCCAACACTCACCCAAGTTACTCACAGCACAGGAAACAGTCCAGGTAGGTTTGGGTATCTCCAGAGAAGAAGATTCCATCACCCCTCTGGGCAGCTGTGCCAGAGCTCTTCCACCCTCCAAGTCTAGAAGCTTTTTCTCATGTTCAGATGGATTTTGTGTATGTTCCACTTGGTGCCCAGTGCCCCTTATCCTGTTGATGGGCATCACCAATAAGAGTCTGACCCTATCCACTTCACCTCCACCATTTAGAAGCATTGGTAAGATCTTCTTTTCTCAGGAGGTGCTCCAGGCCCCACCAGCTCTGCAGCCCTCCGCTGGGCTCTCCCAGCAGTTCCCAGTCTGCCTGGAACTGGGAAGCCCAACATTGAGCACAGTGCTCCAGATGTGCCCTCCCCAGGGCAGAGCAGAGGGGAGGAGAATCTCCCTCAGCCTCCCGGCCACACTCTGTGCAATGCACCCCAGGATGCCATTAGCCCTCTTGGGCACCAGGGCACAATACTGGCTCGTGGTCACCCTGTGGTCAACTGTTGGTCCACCAGGACCCTCAGGTTCTTCTCCACAGAGCTTCTTTCCAGCAGCTCAGCCCTCAACCTGTGTTGATGTTTGCCCTCCCCAGGTGCAGGATCACAGCCCTGGTCAAGAGCTATCTAGAGCCAGAAAACAAATAATGAACTTCAGGAAAGCTGAAAACATTAGCAGTGGAGATAAGCAACGAGAGACAAAAGGCTAAGCGTAGAGAAACGGCCTAACAGCCAAAAATCAGGGAGGAAAATGAAGCCAGGGAGCTGCCATGGGAGGAAAGAAAGCAAACCCTGGGGGCTTTTTATTTCCAGCCTCCTGTTTCTCCTTGAAATAACTGGGAAATTCTCAAAATGGGTCTGCCTATGCCAAAGGATCTGGAACCTCCCAAACATAGCTGCGGTGCCATGAGGTTTGAGCACCAGTCTCATCCAGCATCACAAGAACAAGGCTGGGAACCATGGGAAGAGAACACATCTGCATCCCCTTATGCCTCTATAGTTGGAGAATATCCTTAATGGGATATAAATAACTATTTATTTACTTAGAGCAGCACATTTGCTGCACTAATTGGGGACCAAAAAGCAAATTAAACTTATTCCTCCCCACCCAGAGCCACAGAAACCAAAGGATAATTTGTTTCAAAGTTTGGATGTCACAATGAACAAGTTGCTTGGGTGATTGTTTTTTGGTTTCTTTTTTTGCTAGTATCTTTTTTCCAGAAACCACTGTACCAGGTAAATTCAGCACGATGACCTCGGGGGCTCCCACCATGCCACCACGTGTGCCCGGCTCTGCAGCAGGACATCCAGCTCATGGGGGGGGGGGGTCTGCAGGTTTAGAGAAGTCAGTTTCATTTAATGCAACAGCTAACACAAGGGTTGAACTGGAAGGAGTAGAATGATGCACCCCCTCCAACCCAAGCCCTTCTGAGAGTCTGTTCTTCACAGCTCTCCTACATGGCGTTAAGAGTTGGTTTTCCCAACACAGAAAGAGACTGAGAAGACAACAAGGCAACAGCTAGTCAATTTTACAGAAAGAACAGTGTTTATAAGTGAACTGAACCCATCTGTACTTCCAGCCATGAATGTAACACCACCTTTTTTTTTTTTTTTTTTTTCTTGGGAGAAGTTTTGGCAAGAGTGCTTCCCATAAGCCACCAAGTCCAACCAGGCAGCTACTGCCAGAGGAAGCAGGAATCACAGAATGGCCTAGATTGAAAAGGACCACAATGATCATCTGGTTTCAACCCCCTGCTACGTGCAGGTCACCAACCAGCAGCCCAGGCTGCCCAGAGCCACATCCAGCCTGGCCTTGAATGCCTGCAGGGATGGGGCATCCACAACCTCCTTGGGCAACCTGTTCCAGTGCCTCACCACCCTCTGAGTGAAAAACTTCCTCCTAATATCCAACCTAAACTTCCCCTGTCTCAGTTTGAAGCCATTCTCCTTTGTCCTGTCACTACCAAGATCGAGAGGTACCACTTTGTTTCATTACCAGTCAATCCGAATTTCAGCAAAGAAACAAAGTTTGTTTTAATGGAAATGATGAGCAGAGCTCTCTGGCTCTGATAAGAAAACCCAAATCAAAATGGAAAACCTGAATATTAAAGGAATCAGTGCATAGGCAATTCCACTTAAATACAAGCATGTCCACGTTTAGTTGATCAGGTTCACTTCTTGCAGCTAGGCAAGCACAAGTCACAAGGTAAGTTTGCCAATATCTGAAAATCAGCTTACGACACAAAAAATAAAAATCAAGGTGCATCAGAGGATGCACTTCTATTACTCTGCAACTGTAAAATCAGCACTGGTGTCTCAGAGCGTTCCAGCTCTCACCAGGCACAGCAATACAAACATCCTTAAGTGCAAACCACGAGGCACACACCCTGCCTGCACCTCTGGGGTAGCAGGAGCAGGCAGCAAAGTCCAAGTGGGAAAAGATGATGAAAACAAACTGCCAGTTTTCAACAGTACAAAAATCACAAGGTAAGCTCCAGTAACAACCACGGAGCAGTCATCGTTTCACCTTTTAAAACAAAATTATTGTGAAGCCTTTAATGCCTTAGTGCCGAAAAGACAGAACTCAGCTTAATGTAGCCATAAAGCACCATCCTCCTACCCCAAACAGGACAAGCCCTTACCTGCTTCATCGCCATCTCCCCAATCTTGTCTGAGTGCTTACGGATGCTCTCCAGGAAATCCTTGAGGTCTGACATGGACACCTCCTTTATCTCCTCACGCAGCTTTGGGATGTTGTCCACCATCACCTTGCAGAAGCGGTAGTGGCTCACCTGGGGCAGGTAGGTGTGCTCCAGGTGCTCCAGGGTCTTCAGTGCTGGGTAGTGCCTGAGGACAGCAAGCAAAGCAGATGCAGGAAAAGAACAGCTATTTCTATCCTACTTCTTCTTAACTGTGTAAATTTTCAGGAGATCTAACAATTTCAGCTCTGTTGAAAGGAATGCACATCTTTGCATTCAGATAACCACGAAAACACTCTTTTCCTTTTGAAACTGAGAAGCAGAGGCACACTGTGAGAGTCGCAGCTCAGAGCTGTGATGCACAGATGAGGACCAGCTGGGTAACGAGGTACTGCACCAGCTGAGCTCATCAGCAGCTCTCACCCACCTGCACCAGGTCCTGCTGTCCCCAGAACCTCCCCAAAAGGAAGGGACTCTCCAGGGCACCCCCAGACCACGGGGTTGCTGTGTGAGATACGGGGCACACACTGCTGCATTCTGTGACCTCTACATAAGACAGGAGGGTGGAGATGGGAATACTCCATAACGTACCTTAGGCTGACAAATTGGTATGCAATATGTGCTCCTAACACGGAGACTTGTTATTCTGTTCTAAGTGTCTTGGATGTGAGAGCTCTCAGGTCTCTTTCCTGTGCACAGAAGCAGCCAGACCCCACCTTCCTTCCAGCTGTTCAAATGCTGCTGAGCACTGTTAAAAAATGCTTTCCATCCAGGATACGCTTTGATTTGGGTAGAGATGAAGACAATCTCAGTGTGACCCCACCTAAAAGGCCCAAAGGATGCTTCTCCTGCAAGGTCCCTCCAGATCCTGTTCGACTGCTGCTGTCCATAACCTTTGCTTTGCTGACAGTAACTTATTCCCCCACCATAAGAGATATATACCTTAAAATTGTATGTTGAAGTTGCCATCTTGAATGGCAGGCAAGTGCCTTGGAAGCATTAGCAGTGCCTGCAAAATATATTTAAGGCCATCACCAGGTGACAGTTCCCTCTCAGGTGAATGAAGGCAACTACTGCTGACTCTGCCCACGGTTAATCCCAGCCATAAGCACTTCCATTTGCACCCTGAAGGCCCTAAGAAACGCGTTAAGTGCCACGGCAATAACCTGACACTCAAATCCCCATTCATACTCATTCTTGCCTAAACCCCAGGCAGTTCCAAAGGGAAGTTATTTTAACCCAAAACTGCCCGAAAATCAGAAGTCAAAGGGATTAACCCAGCAACCCGGTCAGCGTTTACATTTGGGTGAGATATGAAATGCTATTTGCAATAAAATGCAATCCTCTCTGGAGGGAAACTTCAGAGCACACAGAAAGCCAGAAATTAAACCAGAGGAATAAACACGCATTGGGGGTTTGTTGTATTTTAAGGCATTGTTTGTTGAACCAGAAGCAGCTCAAACACGGCCTGTGGGAACAGCGGGTGTGCATTGATGGGGTCCCCGACTGCCTGCCAAAACCAGAGCCCAGAGCACGTGGAGCCAATGCAAAGTTCAGCACTGAGATGTGCAGAGCACACCCAGATCTCTCCAGGCCATCAGTCCCACTGCCTGCCATGAATGGGAACACCCACAGCTCCATCAGTGCTCAGAGCCCCAACCAGCCTGACCCAAATGCCTCCAGGGGCACCCACCGCCACTCCGGGTAACCTGTGCCCACCTTTATCACAATGAACCTTTTCCTTTATCCAGTCTAAATCTCCCCTCTTCTAGTTGGAAATCACTCACATTATAACCATCAGACAGCAAACAGCACATAGCACATCTTGTCTACTTTGGAAGAGTTGAGTTCGTTCAGCCTGAATGCCAACCCTGCTGCTCTGCAGTCCAAACCTGAGGCTCACACAGTAACCAAACCCCTCACTGGCTATGATGAAATGATGTATAAGTGAGACCGGGTGCAGACACAGAAATATTTAATATGTTGTGCTGCATTTGGTGAATGAAGCCATCAAATCCAAAGGAGGAGGGAGAAAAAAGCAAAAAGCCAAGGGTTCAGATATTCCTTAAATGTGGCTTTCAGCTTCTATTTGTTTCAAAATGAACCAGTCCAATAAGGGGAAGGAAAAAAAAAAAAAGATGCAATTCTTAGAACCAGACCCTGGAAACACTACCCAGAACGAGGGAACCGAGCAGCATGTGGATTGCCTTCAAAAGTTCACAGTGCTGTGATCTGCTCCAGCTCCCCACGCCACATCTGTCAGCGGATAAACCCCTCGCTGTTCCCATGAACAGAATGAAAACAGTTGGACAAAGTGCAGCCTGCCCTGCACTGAGCCATCCAGAGAGTGAGAGCAAGCTTCGTGCACAGCTGACAGGCTCCCCAGCACCTCTCCAGCCAGTCCCGATTCCAGGAGTGATGCTTATCCACTCCCCCAAGGCTCCTGGGACCGAGGACCACAGAGATGAGTGGAGGCAGAAGGGGAAGTGTAGCATTCCGCCCATCCCATTAGTTATCGCCTTGTTGGAAACATCTGGCTCCTCCCGCACTGTGTGCATGATGGATGGCAGGCACGGAGCAAGCAGCAGACCCGGCTGCCCTCCCCACGTGCCATTCAGCTGGAGCCCAGCACATTTTCCACTGCCCTCGCCCCAGCAGCTGCTCTATGCCCAGTTTGCCACCCCCCACGGCCTCCAAAATCCCGTGCTGCTCAAACAAACCAGCCCCCAGGAGCCCTGCCGTGCCTGGGCTGTAATTCCTCAGCATCGTGACAGATGTGGGGTGAGAAAAACCCTGGATTTATAGTTAGTGAGTTCTGAGTCCTTTCAGTTCAGCTCACTCTTCTGAGCGATGACTTCTAGCACAAAGTAAGCCGGGTGCCTTCTCACCACCTTCTCCAACTGCCCTGCTCAGCGTTTCTCAGCTCTCTGGCTCCTGTTCACATTCACTGAGTTCTTCCAGATTAGATCAGTTCTGTATTCTGATACCCCCAGCACACCACTTTGTTAAGAACATAGAAGTACGGAGCCACGCACTGATTTGGGATGTCCATCCCAAAGGCAAGCTTCCACAGACAAAAAGAAAAGGAACAGCAAACATCCATCTTCATCAGAAAGCCTAAAGGCAGAACGAAATGAGGTCTGGTCTGCACCACGGGAGGCTGAGCCACAAAGACACCAGCAGAAATCAGATCTGTTAACGTGGCAATGCTGACATGGGATTGCTGAGCATTGAGAAGCTCTTTGCTGAATTCAAGCAGCACCAAATGGACACTTTTCAGCCCCTCCACTACAACTTTTGCTATGCAAAATTTACCTTTTCGATTTCATTTGCTCTCGCAGTTTGCTGTACATCTCCAGAACTGGAAAGAGAAACAAAACAAAACAAAACAAAACAAAACAAAAAAAAAAAAGAAAAAAAACACAGAAGTATTGAGACAGAAACACAGGGCAAAGAGACGTGCATTCAAATCAACAGCTGAACAAATAAAGAGCAATTCTGGGCTCCTCACCGGGAAGACACAGCGTCAGCTTATCAACCGTCGCTGAAATGTTCCTCTGTTGCAATCGGCATTGCTTCAGCTCTTCCATTGCTATTATCAGCTTTGGAAAAGGAAAAAGAAAAAAAGTCTCACTGCAAATAGCAAGCAGACGGAGAGAGGATATAAATGAACATCCAAACAGCAGCAGGAGAACAGAGCCTGCCCTGAGGAGCGGGGAGCTCCTGAGCCCTGCGTCCTTCATCACACAGCAGCAGCATTCCCTTGGCTCATTTCAAAGCAAGCAAGCAGCAAAACCAAAGCCATCCAAATAGCAGCCTCGCAGCACGTCCTCTGAATTCCCCAAATGATTTCCCTTTCCCATTTCATTCATCCCATCCTTTTTCAAGTTTCTCTTTTCTAGTTCTTCTAAAAGGCAGGAAGTGGCCCCAGGGGATTCTCAGCATCCCAACCCAACCATGCTTTCTGAACGCTCCAGCAGAAAAACCTGTGCACGTGGATAAGGGCAAAAACAAGGACTGGCCATTGTACTCCAGAGAGAATTCTTTGGTTTGGTCTTTTCCAAGGGGAAGGCAACAGCTCTGTGCTCCAGTGCACTATGTATGGAATCTCAGGATGGCTGAAGTTAGAGGGGCCCTTTGAGGTCATCCAGTCCCAACCCCTGGGCCAGGACGAGTTTGTGAAAGCCTTGGCCAGTCTACTTCTGGAGCATAAAGGAGAATCCCCCACTCAAGGTAATGGATAAGTTTATTTGGTTCTGGTAAAGTGCATCACCTCCTCCCCACAGGGCAGTTTTATCTGTCAGCCTCACTGGAGTCATTGGTCTGACACACAGCAATGTAGTAGGAGAGAATCACAGAATCACAGAATGGCCTGGGTTGCAAAGGACCACAGTGATCATCCAGTTCCAACCCCCTGCTGTGTGCAGGGTCACCAACCAGCAGACCAGGCTGCCCAGAGCCACATCCAGCCTGGCCTTGAATGCCTCCAGGAATGGGGCATCCACAACCTCCTTGGGCAACCTGTTCCAGTGCCTCACCACCCTCCGAGTGAAAAACTTCCTCCTCATATCCAACCTAAACCTCCCCTGTCTCAGTTTAAAACCATTCCCCCTTGTCCTATCATCATCCACCCTCACAAACATCTGTTCCCCCTCCTGTTCATACGCTCCCTTCAAGTACGGAAGGCCACAATGAGGTCTCCCCAGATCCTTCTCTTCTCCAAGCTGAACAAGCCCAGTTCCCTCAACCTTTCCTCACAGGAGAGCTGCTCCAGCCTTCTGATCATCTTAGCGGCCCTCCTCTGGACCCTCTCCAAGAATTCCACATCTTTCTCATGCTGGGGCACCCACGCCATACTTAGCAATTACCACTGCTCAGTCATTTGCCACCACCAAGCTCCGCCACGTTCTGGAAAAGCTAAAAAGACAGCGAGTGAATGCAGCACACACCTCTTTTCCTTCACTCTGCAGCTTTCGGTTGGTGTCCGTCACTTGGTTCTGTGGGGACAGTAAGGAAGAGAGAAAGAGCACAAGTACAGTAAATCAGGACAAAGCTTTTCAGGAGAAAAAATTGCTCACACACATCAGCACGCTGCCTTTCACACACCATTCTCTTGCATGGCGTGAAACAGGCTCAGGTGTCTCACAGTGCAAAATTAACGTGCCACAAAACTTTTTTTTTCTCCCACAGAATCCTCTTTTTATAGCTATTAACACTGCAAACTGCCACTTCCAGGCTTGTCCCTGTAGGATCTCTCAGAGCTTTCTTCTTGTGCTCAGGCCTACCGTACCTGCAGTTGGGCTTCCACTGGCATCATGCAATTTTGTGAACCAGTCCATGTGTGTTTGGAGGGGTTTTGTTCATTCTATACACAAAAGCCAGAAACAGAGCGCGGACAGAAATGTGAACTGCAGTAGGGCACACACTTTTTATATATGTGTCTATTCAAAACCATAATATCCCACAAGTCAAATAAAAGCTTGGCTTTCAGTGAGAGTACATAGAATCATAAAATGCCTTGGGTTGGAAGGGACCTTAAGGGTCTGCAAGCTCCACCCCATCCACCACAGGCAGGGCCACCAACCTCCACATTTCAGAGCAGCCCAGGCTGCCCAGGGCCCCAAACAACCTGGCCTTCAACACCTCCAGGGATGGACGGGGCATCCACAGCCTCTCTGGGCAGCTGTTCCAGCACCTCACCACTCTCTCTCTAAAGAACTTCCCCCTCACATCCAACCTCAATCTCCCCTCTCTCAACTTCAAACCATTTCCCCTTGCCCTGCAGTTATCAACCCTTTCAAAGAGTTGATTTCCCTCCTGTTTGTAGGCTCACTTCAGGTCCTGGAAGGCTGCAATGAGGTCACCCCACAGCCTTCTTTTCTCCAGGCTGAACAAGCCCAGCTCCCTCAGCTGCCTTCATAGGTCAGTGCTTCTAAATTGTCCTGACTTCTCCACGTGGAAGTTCCTCACAGCTGCAGCACCAGAGCTGCAAAGCTCTCCAGCTGCCACCAAAACAGAGCAGCCGTGAATTCAGGACGGTTTCATCACTAGTGAAGGTATCCAGTACAAGCATTCTCCAATCACCCAGCAGAACATGGATGATGCAGGCCTTCCAGCCCTCCCTGTGTGTCTATTGCTGGCCATTAGTAGCTTGCCACGATGCAAGAAGAGCACTCACATCATGACATCCATGCACACCACTCCAGCACAGCATCTGCATCAGATCGCTCCCCCGCCTGCAGTAGCTTCAGCTCTCCTGGCTGCTTGCCCTGTGCAAAAACTGCTCATTTCCTTTATGATGTATTGAGATTTTACAAGCAGGAGCATGGCATCTCTTCCAAAAGATTATTTTATTTTCTTATATCCTCCAAATCCCACCAGGAAAAAGGAATCCATGTCGGGTAATTTAAAACTGCTCCTAAAATAATGCCAAGGCTGTACGAGTCTTCTATTGAAATTACATATCGATCCTGGCTAAAGCAAAGATACATTCCCCCCCTGGCACACCGAGATTTTGGAGGCAGGGGGCTGTGTTTTGTTTCCTTCTCAGGACCTACATCCATACACAATGAAAAGAGATGGGTGATTATTTATAGAGACTCTCAGTAGACACACCGAGGCTGTTCAGACGGAGGGATTTGATAATTTAAGACAGATGCACAGCAAGGTGGGGGGGGGACGACAGACAACAGGTGGGCACATGTGAAGAACGAGACGAGTGGATCACAGGATGCTCAAGTTGTTAGTTCATCCATCTCTATGGGGAACATGTGGTACTGAGCAGGGCTTTTGTTTGTGGGCTTTAAGCATCGCTCTGCTATCATTTAGAGAGTGTCAGAGTGATGAGAGAGAAGAGCAAAGGCCACTGGAGAGGAATCCTGGGAATGGATGCCAAGGGGACCCGTGTGACCCTGAAGAGCTGTGCTGGCTCCATCTCATGTCAGCACCCATCTATGTGGGTTGTTCACATCCCTTTCTGAGGAGGGGAGGGCTGGCTGTCAAGTGGGTCTTCCAGCTGGCAACGAACTTCCCAATCTGGAGGTGCACCCAAGGACAGGGTTAATTATCCATCACAATCTCTTCATTTATCCAGTCCCTATAGGAATCCAGTGTGAGACCAGTGCACTTTCAGCAGCACACACCAGGACAGATGCTCCAAAGAAGGACCCGGTGAACACAGTGAGCACAAGTGAACAGCAGCCTACGCTACGTTGTTACCTGATGTTGCATCTACATCAGGTTGGTATGCATGAACTGAAAACCACAGAATCACAGAATGGCCAGGGTTGGAAGGGACCTCAAGGATCATCAAGCTCCAACCCCCTGCTGCATGCACAGCCACCAACTTCCACATTTCATACCAGCCCAGGCTGCCCAGGGCCCCAAACAACCTGGCCTTCAACACCTCCAGGGATGGACGGGGCATCCACAGCCTCTCTGGGCAGCTGTTCCAGCACCTCACCGCTCTCACAGCAAACAACTTCCCCCTGACATCCAACCTAAATCATCCCTCCTTCAGAGCCCTACAAAGCACCTGAAATAACCCCTATGCACCGCTTCACTGTGACTGGTCCAGCTTAAAAAAACCACAGTTAGAGCAAAACACTAAAAGAGAACCTCATCAACTGGAAAGACTTCACAGTAGGAAACTAAAAGCAGTGAGAGACATGGAAAGCACAACCCTCTAGGATAGCTTGGGGCTGCTGATCTTACACCAAGACCAGCAAATTTTCCTACAGCCTCCAAACAGCAGAAGCAGCAGCTGGTGCAGAAATAAGAAGGAATAATCCCTGTTTTGGGCCTGGCACGTCAAAAAGCAGAAGATCTAACAAAAAATAAAAGGAGGTTTTAACCATCTAACTTGAGTTTCCCAGAGATGGAAGGGCAGAAATACCTGGAGGGAGGGTTAGGCTTAGGCTTAGGGTTAAGGCTAGGGTCAGGGTTAGGGTTAAGGTTAGGGTTAGGGGTAGGCAGAAAGCCATCAGGAGTGACACAGCTGAAGCATAACCTGGTTAAGATCAGAGGGATTGCTGAGGTTGTCAGCAGCCCTTTCCCTCTGAGATGTGTTCTCCAGTCATGTCTACAAGCTGAACCATTCTAGTTTATAATCTATCTTTGAATTTCCAGTGGAATCTCTCTGAGATGCAGGAGCTGGGCTGGTATAAGGCATCCAATAGCCAGTGGGAGCGTGAACTGGGAGCAGGAACAGGGCAGTATTGGCTCCTATTTAGGAGGCATAGTAGAGGTGCAATATGGAGGGCATTTACTTTATAGCTGGTTGGATGTCCATTCAAAGACCTGCACTACTGAGAAAAGGGCTGAGATCAAATGCAGACTGAATAGCTGGAACAAAACTCACTCTCACCACTGGACTCGCAGATGATTCCCTGGAGAAACCCGTACAAAGGGGGCTCAGTATTTCTCCAATAGGCTTCTGTGTATATTTTTCCAATGTGTCATTTAATAGATCACATAGTGATGGAAATCAAGAAAGATCCTGAGGGTAGAGATGGACTTCACAGCATGCCACCAACAAAGCAGCTGTTTGCAGAATGGGAAACAGTAACAAGCCCTTGAAAACAAACAATGTGGAATTCTTGGTTATAAACAATGGCTTTAAAAAAAAAATAATAATAATTAAAACAAAAAAAAAGTCTTCTTTTGTCGTATTTCCAATGGCCTTGTCCTAATAAGAGTGCTTCTGATGCAAGGAAACATCCCCACAAAGGTGACCCTGAAAGCACACATTTATTTGTGGCATCAGGGCTGCATGGAAATGCCCAAGGTAGCTTTAAATGAATAAATAAATGTGTGGGAAAAAAAAAAAACAACACTGAAGTTAAAATGGTTGGGTTTTTTTTTTCTTTTCCGGAAAATGTGCTTTTCTGAGACTTTTATTCCCTTATTTATGGCTTTATCTTCTCCAGCTCCCAACAAGCAGTCCCACACACCCGCCAGAAAGGATCTCGACAGACTACACCCAACTTGTTCCAACTTCTGGAGGAAAACGAGGAAAGCTCTCCAATCTCTGACACTCACCAAGTTATTCCAATGTTATGTATGTCTTATATGCCCCAGACTGTGTAATACTCCCATTCTAAGGCACAGAAGCCAGGCTTAAACCACAACAATACTTGGCCACTGCATACAGGACCACCATCAAGCTCTAGATCCTTTCTGTCCCCAGCAACCTGCCTAGTTTCCTTCCTACCACTTACCTACACTCCAACCTTATATACACCTTTTTCCACACACTGCTGAACACATTTCTTCCAATAAACAGGTGAAAATCTCCTTCTCTTATCTTTTTGTACAACTTTAAAGGCCACAATACTTGCAAAACTCATTTCTAGCCGTAAACATTTTACCTTCCCCATTCCCTGCTCTATCCATTTTACTTTCTAGTTAAACCAACCACACCTGGAGATGCTGGAGAATGAGAATCAAGCTATGGGTTTGTGCAAACAATCTTTTTTGCACCCTTATTTCTCACTACTTCTCCTGCTTGCTCTGAGGACCTCACAATGTTCTGAAGTTCATTTTTTGAATATTAATATCTCACCTGCCAACAACACGCAGATATCTCACAATTAAGGTCAGCTCTGCACCAGACTGTTTTCACAGAACCACAGAACACTCTGAGATGGGAGGGACGTCTAAAAGCCCTCTGCTCCCACTCCCTACAATGAACAGAGCTCCATCAGCGCTCAGAGCCCCTCCAGCCTGACCTGATGTCTCCAGGGATGGGGCACCACCTCTCTGGGCAACCCGTGCCAGTTTTGCAGATCTGACTCAAACACAACGCCCTCTGCAATGAGAATCTGATGTCAGATGAGGCACTAAAGTGGATGGTGCTACAGCAGACATGCTGCTGACTTCAGAGCTGAAGAAGTTGGCCGAAGGTATCCCAGGAAAAACACATGTTTACTAACACAGAACAGGCCTCGCTTTAATCTTCCTCACACTTCTGATGTACCACAGCATTCCAGTTTGCCAAAATAATTGTCGAGCTTCGTATGACTAACTGATCATTATAGGGAGAAAGAATTAAGATTGTTGTTGGGTTTCGTTTGGTTTTTCCCAGGCAGAGGGGAGAGGCTCTGGACAAAAGGAGATGCCTGGTTGGTTGGTCAACCACAGGGCACTCGAGGTTGGCAGGGACCTCTGGAGGTCACCTTGTCCAAGTCTCCTGCTCAGACAGGGCCACCTGCAGCCAGCTGCCCTGGGCCACATCCAGCAGCTTTCTCTTACCTTCAGCTTTTGGGCTTCTCCCCTAACTTTCAGCAGCTCTGTGATGGAGTCCACAAAACCCTGGTAATGGAAGTTACACATTTTCTCAATCTCCCGATCGTGGTTTCTGATTCGTGCTTCCAATTTTTCCATGAAACGACCGTGTTCCTCTCCATCGTAAACAGACCTAAAAAAGAAGATGCCACCGTGAGTCAGGACTCCAAAACCTGTTAGCATCATTACTGACAAGAAATAGCCAGAATCCAATCTGTAAAAAAAAAAAAAAAAAATTATTAAAGAGGAGAGGGAAGCTACAAAGGAAAAGTATCAGCTCTACAGCTGCCAAATCTCATTCCCCTTCCTATCCCTAAGCTTCAACAGCACGGTTCTGCTTTGGAATAAAGGCAAAAAGAGACGCAGCTTCCTAAAACTACACGTGCCACCACGGTACTCCGCTATTCCTTGCAGCTTAGCAGAGCTCTGCTGGTGAAAGGCAAAAGCTGGAGACAGAGTGCCATCTAGTGCTGCCCCACAGCAGTGGAGCTCAGGGTGCTCACAGTGCACGGCCACAAACATAACGTGGAGATGACAACTCGTGCAACAGGCAAACTCCATCTGTTAGGGGCTACAAGGTCTACCTGGGCCTCCTCCAGACTGAGCCATCCCATCTCCTCAGCTGCTCCCCATAAGAGCTGTGCTCCAGACCCCTCACAGCTCCACTGCCCTTCTCTGCACACAGAGCCTCAATGCCTTTCTCATAGTGACGGACCCAGCAGCTCAGAAGACACGAGAAGGTGACCCACACACAAGTTTCAACACTTTGAACGTATGCAGTTTCACTCAGAGGGTGGTGAGGCACTGAACAGGTTGCCCAAGGAGGCTGTGGATGCCCCATCCCTGCAGGAATTCAAGGCCAGGCTGGATGTGGCTCTGGGCAACCTGGGCTGCTGGTTGGTGACCCTGCACACAGCAGGGGGTTGGAACTGGATGATCACTGTGGTCCTTTGCAACCCAGGCCATTCTGTCACTCTACGAGAGGCTCTGTCCCACCACATTCATGGCAGCAATGACCCCACGATGGAAGGCTGTGCTCGTTGACACATCCCTCTGGTTTGCATTTCTGAACTATGTTGGCTAAATAAAACCATTGAAGAAGACTTGGAAAAGCTCCTGGATCGTATCGTGAGGTTTTGCAATTTCTGCACACGCGTTAGAACTCCACTTTGGTTTTACCAAAAGGTCAACTGGAAAAATCTTTCCAGGATATCCATCATGGGCAAACGCCTCCATGAGAGCAAAGGTCCCAGCATGGCCTCATGTTACTGCAGTGTTCATCTGAAAATAGGGATGGATATTAGGGAAAATGTCATTGTGGGAAGAGCGGTTGGGCACAGGGTGCCCAGGGAGTGTAGGGTCACCAACCATGGAGGTGTTCCAGAACCACGAGGATGAGGCATTGGAGGATGTGCTCAGTGGGCATGGTGGGGTGGGTTGGGCTTGGGGAGGCACTGAACACAAAGTGGAGCACAACAGGTCTCCTCTGACCCCAGGAAGCACTTCTGTGCACCTTCACCCACCGCAATCACCGCTCCCAGTGCTCAGCACTAAGACTTCTGGTTTATTTACAAGACTGACTGTTGGTTTGGCAAGGAAGGACCCAGTGAGGAGAGCCCAGCGTGGGGCCTTGAGGTGCTGCGGGGCTGGATGGACCCAGAGGGGCTCCATCCTCAGCCAGGTTGGGGTCCTGTGATAAGGTGGCAACACCACATGCCCCAAACGCATTGCAAGAACACCCCAGGAGCTTCAAGTTACTGCACATACATTAATTAACAGCAGGAAATCTTTAGGAACTAACTCTGGAGGTCTTTCCTGCATCTCTCAGGCTCAGCCATTATCCAGAGGAGCTCCAGGCAGTTTTGGAGAACGAGAAGCTACAAGGCTGACCCTGCAACCTCGCTCCCAACAAGAGCCGCCCGCCGCGTGGCTGCAGGACAGCGACTCCCAAGTAACCTAAATAAATTCAGCTGCAAGTACAGAGGAGGGAAATCTCCAGAGGCAAAATAAAAGAGATCTGGAACAATGCAAGGAGGACATTCTGGGGACAGTGGAACCGAAGGGACTTGCTTTTGTTTTCAATTAATAAGTGGAACAAATTCCTGAGTCTGTTGTGGACTTCAATTTTTTTCAGCCGTCCTCTCCCCCCTTTAAACTTGTGTAGTGGTTTTCATCCCTCAGAAACATTTTCTTCTCATTAAGCTACATAAAAGCATTAACAGTTTGTTTAATCTTATTCTAACTTTTATAATAAACAAATTAACTACTGAGCAAAGAAAAAAAAAAGAAAAAAAATAGAACCAAGAGTGGTGCAACAACTCCACGGCAAAGAGGTCAAAGGAAGTTTGCAGGGCTGATATCTGCACTGTTAGCAGCATCCCATCGCCACACAGCCCTGGAGCAGGGCTTAAGGGCACCACCGAATGCCATGACATGGCAGGACAACCCTGGTTAGCAGCAGGGAAGTCGGTATCAGCACGGCTGCAGGCTGGACCAGGCTCTCCCAGCTCTTTGGGAGGATGGTGGTACAGAAAGCAACCGTAAACCACACACGTGCACAAGTCACAAAGCATCCGAATGCATCCCCAAACGATGCTGCTGCTTGTCAGTGACTGGGATCAACCAGAAGGGGCTTTTCAACAACGATTCCACACAAATTTCTTCTGGGCCTGCTTTCCTTCAGTGGTTTCATTAGCAAATTGGAAAATGTAAGGCAGGCTGTGCTTCTGAAAGACGTCGGTGACACTAAACGGAGGGGAGTCAAAGCCTGCTGGGAGGCAGCAGTCCCTGAGGGGCTGGCAGAGGGAGCAGAGCTCAGGAAATGTTGGTGCTAAAGGACCGTGGCAGAATGGAGGCAGCTCATGTGGGACACAGCCTCCATGCAGCTGATGGAACGGCGTTCAGAACTGCTGGAGAGGAAACAGGGAGGTGTGGGAGAAGTCCATTGGGTTTCCCCAAAAACAACGGGTCTGACCAGCTGTATGGAGAGAACTCACATGAGCTCAACACATGAGTACAACACAGCAAAATGCAAGGTTTGGCACTTGGGCTGGAGGAATTCCAGGCATCCATACAGACTGGAAGGAAAGGAGCAGTCCTTGAGAGCAGCCCTGCAGAGAAGGAGCTGGGGGTCTTGGTGGATGGAAAACTGAACATGAGCCAGCAGTGTGCCCTTGCAGCTCGGAAAGCAAATGGGATCCTGGACTCCATCAGAAGAGGGGTGGCCAGCAGGGACAGGGAGGTGATTGTCCCCCTCTGCTCTGCTCTTGTGAGGCTCCATCTGCAGTGCTGTGTCCAGGTCTGGAGTCCCCAGTACAAGAAGGACAGAGAGCTGTTGGAGAGGGTCCAGAGGAACCACAAAGATGAGCAGGGGGCTGCAGCACCTCCCTATGAAGACAGGCTGAGGGAGCTGGGCTTGTTCAGCCTGGAGAAGAGAAGGCTGCATGGTGACCTCATTGCAGCCTTTTAGTACCTAAAGGGAGCCTACAAACAGGAGGGGAGTCAGCTCTTCAAAAGGGTAGATAACAGCACGACAAGGGGAAATGGTTTTAAATTGAGGAGGGGAGATTGAGGTTGGATGTGAGGGGGAAGTTCTTTCCAGAGAGAGTGGTGAGGTGCTGGAACAGCTGCCCAGAGAGGCTGTGGATGCCCCGTCCATCCCTCGAGGTGTTCAAGGTCAGGTTGTCTGGGGCCCTGGGCAGCCTGGGCTGGTATGAAATGTGGAGGTTGGTGGCCCTTCATGTGGTGGGAGGTTGGAGCTTGATGATCCTTGAGGTCCCTTCCAACCCAAGCCATTCTAAGTAGCTTTTTGCCATAGAATCCAGACAAAGCCTAACTAACCTCGCTGAGCTGGAACCACTCATCAGACCCTTGAAAAAGAGTCACTCACTCTGCCTTAAGCCTCTGTGATCCAAGACTGAGGGCTGAAACTCAAAATCCCTCCTTCCCCACAAATCTCAACCTCACCCCAGACTGCTGATCTCTTCTGCAGTGCTGTCACTGAAAGCTCATCCTCTTTCTAATTATAGATGCCTACTCTGGGAAACTCATCTGGAGGATGCAGACGGCAACAGCATCACCAGCAGGCAGGAAACGTGGAAGGCAGCAGAGTTTGGGATGTGTGACCACTGAAGGAAGCCCAGACTCACATTCCCGTGCAAATATTTGCGTCTGTTGAAGAGAGGAAAAACAGTAATGGGCTTAAATTGCCCAGGAGGATTAGGTTAAACATTAGACACAAGGTTCTATAATTGTAATTCCAAAATAGATCATCGGGCATGTTATGGAACTTGTTTAAATTGATCATTTCTAAGAATAAGTTAGAAAAATGTCAAGTGGGAGCAGATCAGACACATTTGCTCCTGGAGAGACCAAATACCTCCGCAGACAGGGAGAGGATGGAGTTGTAGCTTCTAGGGTTATTTATGTTTAATAGGTCTGAAGAGAAGAGCTGGAACTGTTTGGAAACCACCTGATGTTGGGCAGGAATGGGGCTTTGGGCACCATATCTCTCCCAGTTTTTACAAAGACTTCAAAGCACCCAAATCCACTTTCACTGATGGTGAAAGGACAAATTCCCATTTCCTTCATTTGTACGAGATCAAGTCTTTGGTATTAAAATGCTCTAAAGCCTTCTCAGATGTTCACTTACAACAATAAAGACTTCCAGACTATACATTGGAAAAATGGAGCCACCGTAAAGCCACAGCCATCTCCGGGGTTGAACACAGCTGTTCTGTGCCAGCAAGATCCTGAAGAAAATGACAAATAACTACCCTAATTGAAAATATAATGGAACAACTTGGTTATAACGTCCCTATTACAGAACAAACTTCGGATGATGAAAGGCATGAAGAGGGAGAGCTTGAAGCAATTAACGTTCGGCCTTGAGAAGAGCCAGGAAATGTAAGGAGCAACCCCAGGCAGGCGAGCCAGAACAGCTCCAGCAAACACGAATGCCCCCAGCTGAGGAGAGTATGGAGAGAACTGGCCACGAGCAGAGCTTTTAACTTCTCTCCTTTTTTTCAAGTGAGCACAATGGAAACAATTCCCCCAAGAACAAAAGCGATGCGTCAGCAGGCCCTGCTCTCTCAAGCTCTTTCAAGTTGGAAGGACAGTTGATTCGCACCATGTGTAGGATAGGAATGCTAGCTAGAACCAAGTGAGATAAATTTCAGCCCGTCCAAGCTGGTTAACATTAAGGCAGAGATGAATCATCTTTACGACGCCTGTAAACAAGATGGTTTAAAAAAAGGGAGAAATGTAACGATACGCCCTAATCACACTTAGTTTGCAGGAATGTACAATTGTTAGGAAAAGTGTTAAAATTAGGGGGCAGACCCAAACCTGCAAGGATCAGAGGATGTGGACTTGGAGCTACAAAAATGATGTGTGTCCCCCTCCCTTCCCACAGTGGTGTGCTGGCACAGAGTGCCTACAGCAGGGACCCAACCAACACATCTGGATGTGCTGCGATGTGGGCTACCTTCTCTTGGTACCCAAAGCTGAGAAGGAAATAACAGCTCCAGGGCAGGGAACGTGCAATTCCAGAGCTATGGGATGTACCGAAAAGACATCAGAAGTTCACAGGATGGAAACAGCGCCTTGGACGTGGCAGGACACTGAGATCAGGGCAAAGTTGTTTACTATGAGAGTGGTGAGGTGCTGGAACAGCTGCCCAGAGAGGCTGTGGATGCCCCGTCCATCCCTGGAGGTGTTGAAGGCCAGGTTGTTTGGGGCCCTGGGCAGCCTGGGCTGGTATGAAATGTGGATGTTGGTGGCCCTGTATGCAGCAGGGGGGTTGGGGCTTGGTGATCCTTGAGGTCCCTTCCAACCCAACCATTCTGCAATGCTGTGATGATGATCTCTCCACTCAGCTTATACAGAAGGGAGACTAAGAGTAGACTGAATTAACAGATGCAAGCATACGCCACAAATAAACACATTTTAAAAACCCAAACAAAAAACCTTGCGCTCACAGCCAGGCCAGGTACCAGGGAGCAGCTTAATTCGGACAGGGAAGAAAAGTTTGAGAGCATAACACGACTGCAAACTTAAGCCAGACAAATTCAAAGCAGAAAGGAACATAACATTTTGGTTTGTGTTCTCCCACAGCCAACAGCAGATACCAACCAGGGAAGCAATGAAGTCATTCTCATGAGGAACTCAATGCCTTTGAGGCTTCCACATCCCTGCCAAATACATTAGGAAGATGTCCAAACCCAAATACCCTTTGAGACAGAACCCAGAGGCATCAGGAGCAATTTTAGCCCAGGATCCACACAGGTGAGAGGACGTTACCTCCACTATCAGATCATCTTCCATTGAGCACAATAAGAGGCACCACCTAAGCAGGTGCAGCAGAATAACAGGACCAGCTGTGGCATCCCTCACTCTTCTCAGCCCACTTCCTATGATTACCCCCAAGCCTGCCCCATTTTTGGGACTGCTCTGAACTTCTGCATTCCTGCAGTTTTTCCTCAGCTGAGGAGGAAGGAGCAGATATTGCAGTCTTCAATCACTCGGAAGGAGCGATGAGATGTGGTTTTGTTTATTTTGGCAGACAGTTCTACCATACATTCACACCTCAGCTCTAACAGATTAGTCCAACAAAACATCAGAAAGCACCCAAATACTGGAAAGTAATTTCACATCGTGCTGCTGACGAGCGTTTCAATTGCAGAAAGCTTGAGACTGAAAGCATGTCTTCACTTTTAGCATTTCATACACTTATTTGACCTTAGTTACACAATTCCAAGACGAGGAAGTGCTTTGCAGGGGTGGGTAACAGCACGAGTACCCAGCAGCCTGCCTACAAACACAGCATCCTTGAATCACAGCATCATTTAAGTTGGAAAAGACCTTCACGGCCATCGAGTCCAACCACATTCTGTGTATACAGTGATCTTCAAAGTCTTTTCCAACATTGGCAATGCTACAGAAGCACAGAATGGTTTGGGTTGGAAGGGACCTTTAAGATCACCTCGTTCCAACCCCCTGCTATAAGCAGGGACACCTCCCTGTACACCAGGTTGCTCACAGCCCCATCCAGCCCTGGACTTGAGTGCTTCCAGGGAGAGATGGATGATTCTATACTCTGCCATATTCAATAGCTCCGCATGCTGTGTTCACGGAGTTTTCTTGTGCAAAGGAGGCACAAAGATCAGCCAAGGGGTGCACAAAGCACACACGCACAAAAATCAGCCCCTCGTATCTCCCACAAACACCAGCCTATGGTATATTTTTTCCTGGAATCAGACACCGCCCATACAGTGCGGGGCAGTTATTCAGACTCTCCCCAGCCCTACAAAGACTTTCAAGAAGGATTTCTTCAAGGGATCACCACCAGCAGACAAAAAACAAGCAGCGGGAGCCTGCCTGCTCAGTAATTCTTGCACAGCATTGATTCTCATGGGTCAGCTTGCCTTTCAGAGTGAGATAGCTGGAGGCTCTCCTGTGATACATGGTGCAGACGCTGTTTCTCAGCTCCTCCCAGCTGTCTGGCCACAGACTGAGAAATGCCTCAGTCTGACTCAGCACTCAGACACTGAGTTGTTCTCCTTTTAAGAGCTGTTCTCCTATTCCTTTGGGAGACAGCTGCGGGACTGGGGATGTTTGTACAGTGCAGAAGACTGCTTAGTCCCAAGCAAAGACCTGTAAGAGAAGTGGCACCCAAACTGTTGGGGACAGCCAAAACAAGGCCGTGGGGTCAGCAGCACTGCAGGAGCAATGGGAGAGCACGCTCTAAGCAATCTTTCAGGCCAGCATTCATCCAAAAGCAGCACAAAGAGAACAAGTCCCATGCAAGATGCGCTGACAAGAGCTTACTGCACCAGACATGAAACAGAACAGCAGCAGCAGGCCAGTGACCAGAAGCATCTCTGTTGCCAGCAAAAACGACTTTACCAAAGGTAGCAAACAGCAAAGATGGCCCACGTGTGCAAAAGTCTCACTCCAGATACAGGGAAATAAGGATTACTGGGAAGAGGCATGGCAACATTTTGCTCTTGAACTCACATGAGGCCCAAAGGGGCTTTAAGGCAATGTGTTTGGGGAGAGACACAGCTCCGGCAGGACCTAAAAAGCCGATTATAAAATCAAAATGAAGGTCAAAAGCAGGGTCTGAAAGCCTGGCAATGTGAAGCTGTACATCCCAGGTACGGGGGCAATCTGATTTATTTCTGAGGACGTGGACATCAGCAGCGCTCCCAGGGGCCGTCTTACCTTCCCTCACAGCTCAGCAGCTTACGGAGCACATCAGAGCAGATTTGAGAAGCAGACACGCACATAGATCAAGGTAATTCAGAGCCACCGAAGGGACACAGCCCCGCTGACAGCAGCCCAAAGCCATCAGCCCGGCCCCTGGGCCAGCAGAGCTTTAAGTGGCACCGCCACCCTGTGTCACCGCAGCCGAACTGCACCGAGGCTCAGCTTCAAACAAGGCGCAATTGGCTTTTTAGCACGCAGGCAAGCCGACCAAGGGCAGCTTGGCGAGCTGGAAGGCCTCGTGTTGAACTCTGCATGCAGGGAGCCCGCAGCCAAGGGCTTCATGCTGTTGTGTGAGCCAGACGCTGCGGGTTCCCTAAGCCTCCAAGCCAGATACAGAATCAGCAAGAGCAAATTTCCCTCAGACTACTGAAACCTGAAGAGCAGAGTTACCAAAACCCATTGGGAAACACAGCATCACCTCTGTGCTGAATGCTCCATCCCTGGAGGTGTTCAAGGCCAGGCTGGATGGGCCCTGGGCAGCCTGGTGTAGTATTAGATGTCAACACATACACTGCTGGTTTCAAAAGGAACAGAACTGGGCTGTGCTTCTCACAAGGTGTAACTCTGTGCCCTGGTACTTCAAGTTACCTGGTATGTCAGCACTTTCCATCACTGTGCAGCTCCACAAATTGGTGGGACAGAGGAAAAACAGCAGGACTTGCTAAGTGCTCAACTTAAATGACAAGTATCCCATTATTTTCTAAATTTGCATGGAGATTTTTTGCTTGGTCACTTGGTTTCTTTTGCTTATGATCCTTGTGGGATTTTCATCATATAAAGGAGTATTAATATGGAAAGAAAGATTATTTCCAAGTACTGACTGAATACACCCATTTATATTTCTAATGCACTAAATATCAGGGTGTAATGCCACTGCTGTTTTTATCTGTCCTTATGCAACAGCATTGTTGAGTATGTCAGAACTTGTCCAGCTCTGGGAAAAATACTATTCTCAGTGATGCCAGGTAGCTTTTCCACACTGTGTTTTTAGACAGGTTTCTTGCTTTCATATAGAAACAAATAGATAATGATTTAGGTGGATCTTTCAGGTTAAAGTAAGAGCTTTTGGGGGGGTTGAAGTCAGTGATCTCTAGATGTCCTTTCCAACCCCTACAATTCTGTGACTCTGTAAATGTGGAGGTTGGTGGCCCTGCCTGTGGAGGGGGGGTTGGAGCTTGATGATCCTTGAGGTCCCTTCCAATTCAGGCCATTTTACGAATAAATTGAGGTCACTGTTGCACCAGACCTCAAGTCCACACAAATTTCAGCCCCCTGCCAAGCACACAGATAACAGCCAGCTGTATCCAAATCAGAAAACCTGGTTTGGCACCAAGCACTGCAGCACTGGCAGGGTGGGCTTTGGGGTGTTGGAGCCAGCATGGGCAATGCAGCACTTGGATGGACAGAGCATGGTCAGGCAGATGGATTTCATCTTTGTAGGTCTTTTCCAAAGCCATTCTAATTGCATCGCCTCCATGATTCCTCATTCCACCTCAGCAGAATCAAAGAATTGAGTTTGAAGGGACCTTTCAAGGCCAGCTGGTCCCACTCCCTGTGATGAATTGGGATACCCACAGCTCCACCCCCCAAAATAATGGCTGTTTACGAGGGTGGATGGTGATAGGACAAGGGGAATGGTTTTAAACTGATACAAGGGAGGTTTAGGTTGGATATGAGGAGGAAGTTTTTCACCCAGAGTGTGGTGAGGCACTGAACAGGTTGCTGTGGATGCCCCATCCCTGGAGGCATTCAAGGCCAGGCTGGATGTGGCTCTGGGCAGCCTGGGCTGCTGGTTGGTGACCTGCACACAGCAGGGGGTTGGGACTGGATGAGCATTACGGTTCTTTTCAACCCAGGCCATTCTATGATTCTATGAAATTCAACAGCTTCCAGCCAACGGAGCAGCTTCAGCACAGGAGAACCCCAGTCATAACAGGCTGTCCTGGTATTTATTTCCTAAAATGGAGCTGTTATAATGAGCCCAAGCTGCCCACACCGCCTGTACAGGTAAAGGTACAAGAGCCCATGTGCAAGGCTGAGCAGCACCAGGCAAGGGCTGGGGAAACTACAGCCATCCCAGGCCACACACACACCATTACACAGCCCAAAAACCCATGCCCAAGTTGTTCAAAGGGTCTCATCCTTTCTTCTCGCCCTGTTTGCAGGAGCCCATTGCCAACAATTGTTCTCAGCAGCGGGGAAATTCCCTCGTGTGCTCCCAAAGGCAGTGGTTGCTCATGAGCTACCCAAACTCATCTCCCACCAGCTGTCCCCATCTGATGGCAATTGTCACAACGGGGCTGAGTCATACTTACACCATCCTCCTCCTCCTCCTCCTCCTCCTCTTCCTCCTCGACATGGAGACATTTCTCGATTCCAAACAACATGCTAATTACAATTAATTGCAGTGAACTGCAATTGGGCTTTTTCTTAACTGGCAACAAACCAATTCACGATGCATGAAGACAGCTTCAACTGTAACCAAGGGGCTTGGGGAGAAGAGAAACCAAAGCAGCAGCGCTGGCTGATTTAAGATTTAAGATTTATGATTTAAGAACACAGTTCTCCATCACTTCAGTAGTGCAATGGCAGTAGGATAGCACAGGGAAAATTAGGTAAATGAACATTTGCACACAGAAATTAAGACAGAATGGTGTGCCTATATATGTAACATCTACATAGAAATAAGGGCCAAAAGAGGTCATTATTATAGGAGACCAATCACAGAGAGAGAAGCAAAGGGAAGGTGACTTTTGTTGCACACGTCAGCCTTTGTGCAGATGCATTGAGACCCATGTTTCAGCAGCAGAGCAATGCAGAACAATATTGGCTCCTCTCCAATATCCAAAAGTAAGAGATAGCCAAAGCCACAGCCACACAAATCAGGTCCCCAGCTGACATACGTCTTTCTGCATATAAAGGACAGGGAAAAGAAACAGGTCACCAAGAGACAAAAACAGTGATAATCCTACAGCACACAGTCTCACACCTCAGCCAAGAATCTCACTGTGCAAACAGAGCCAGTTGTTACTGCAAGGGTCACACAGCCCTGTGATAAGGGCGTTGTGCTGAGCAGTCCTTTGCTTGCAAGCCCAGCAAAGCAAACACGGTGACTCAAATGGAACAGCTGCAGCTCAGGAAGATCCTGAACCTCTTCAATACATGAAGGGAAAGAGTTTTTAGATTAATAACAAGAGATATGTCCTCTTGAAGGACCTGCAGTGAGAGATTTGACCCTCCTGACGACTGGAAGTGATGCAGAGGCTGTAAAATAATTCGGGACACCCACAGGCTGTATGCTGCCCACACACAGATGTGTCCCATGAGATTTGGCCACAGTTCCTTCAGCAGAAAGGCAGTTCCACGACTGCACCACTCCTCCTCATCTCAGCCAAGCAACAGTTCTGCAGTTTGCCACTTGATGGCACCAAAGGAAACCCTAAATTTTCATCCGCTGACAACATTTAGAAATGGTGAAGGGCTAAATCCCTAGAAAAGGTTAAACACAATATATATAAAAACACACACACAGAAGATTGTTTCCTAGAGTGTAATATTCCTATCCACTATAGGGAGAGCAGAAGGAGCCAACAAGGAGTCCAAAGACCAACCATGGCAGGCTCTATGACCAGGAAAAACGAGGCAGAGCCAACCTTGAGCAGGAGGTGAGCACAGCACCAAGGTACTGGGTCACCATCCCTGGAGGTGATCCAGAACCATGGAGATGTGGCAGTGAGGGACGTGGTCAGTGAACACGGTGGGATGGGTTGGAGATCTTTGAGGTCACTTTCAACCTTACTGATAACACAATCCATAGAATCATAGAACACAGAATGGCCTGGGTTGAAAACGACCACAATGATCATCTGGTTTCAACCCCCTGCTATGTGCAGGTCACCAACCAGCAGCCCAGGCTGCCCAGAGCCACATCCAGCCTGGCCTTGAATGCCTCCAGGGATGGGGCATCCACAGCCTCCTTGGGCAACCTGTTCCAGTGCTTCACCACCCTCTGGTGAAAAACTTCCTCCTGATATCCAACCTAAACCTCCCCTGTCTCAGTTTAAAACCATTCCCCTTGTCCTATCACCATCCACCCTCACAAACAGCCGTTCCCCCTCTCCTGTTCATACACTCCCTTCAAGTACTGGAAGGCTGCAATGAGGTCTCCCCAGAGCCTTCTCTTCTCCGAGCTGAACAAGCCCAGTTCCCTCAACCTTTCTCCATAGGAGAGCTGCTCCAGCCCTTCCCACAGGTTCCTCCCTCAGCACACAAAAGAAGGACCAGGTTCTCCAATGGAGAGACCCACCTAAATATTCAGTCACTGCTTTCCCCAGAGCACCTGTGTGGTTGAAACGAACTGGCAACGAAAGGGAAAGTTGGAAAAGAATTCATAATTTTTTTAAAAAAAGCACAGATCTGAGTTTGTTTTAAAAGCACATCATGTTTCAGAAAACATATCACAGAATCACAGAATGGCCCAGGTTGGAAGGGATCTCAAGGATCATGAAGCTCCAACCTCCCACCACAGGCAGGACCACCAACCTCCACATTTCATACCAGCCCAGGCTGCCCAGGGCCCCATCCAACCTGGCCTTCAACACCTCCAGGGATGGATGGGGCATCCACAGCCTCTCTGGGTAGCCTGTATCCACCTGGGATATGTTTCTACTTGTGCCATGTACCTGAGAAACAGGCACTCGCTGGTTCTTTAAAAGGATTTAGTAAGAAGTGCCAGACTGAGAAACGGGCGTGAAGATTTTACCTCCAATTTATGTCTGCTGTTATTAGATTAGACAGCTTGCTGTGTTACAGCTTAATGAAAAACCCATGCTGAAAGTTAAAACCCAAAATACAAAGCAAACTTGTTCTGTGCGATGGACAGAGAGAGCCACAGCCATTCATCTTCAGTGTCATACATCAGCCAGGACAGCCAGAGAAACGAAGCTTCTTGTAGAAGCAAAAAGAAGAAACCGTAGGGACAGATTAGCTTTACCACAAAGAGTGCTCTGTGGATTCCTGCTCAGTGAGGGCATGAAGGCTGTGCTCAAACAGCACAGCTGTGCTCATCTGGGAACTGGGGATACACGTCCCATGTGCTGTGCAGTGGGACAGTGTTGGAACCCACAACTACAAGGAGAACTTCAGAGCCAGTCCGGTGTGCTGACACTGTTAATAGATAGAAAACACCACCCTGTGTATAAACAGGGGATGCTGATTTTCACTTGCAAGGTGCACAGAAAATAAGAGGGATGCAGAAGCAGTCAGACTCCCGTGTGGTAAAATCATCCTCAGGGGTTGGATGATGACATAACTGGTTTGCAGGGATCTGCTTTAGGGTTTTGAGGTTTTCCCTCAAGGGTAATGCTCGTAGCAGAACTCCTTTGCTGCTTGATGTTTGTGTGGTGGCACTGCTGATGCAGCAGATCTATATGGAAAACTGGAAAAGAAAGGGCAAGTTGAGAGGGATTCAGAAATACTGATTCAAAGCTCAAGGAAGGAAGGTTTAGATTGGAGTGGAGAGGTGCTGGAACAGCTGCCCAGAGAGGCTGTGGATGGAGGTGTTGAAGGCCAGGTTGGATGGGGCCCTGGGCAGCCTGGGCAGCTCTGAAATGTGGAGGTTGGTGGCCCTGCATGTGGCAGGGAGTTGGAGCTTCGTGGTCCTTGAAGTCCCTTCCAACCCTGGCCATTCTGTGATTCTGTGAGAACCGATGGCAGGCAAATCCCCCCCCGGAGCAAGGCACAGCTTTGCTAGCACTAAGAGCAATCTGCTTGTAATAAAGAATCAAGAGAGAAAATGAATTTTCCATCACAGCATCTTCTACAGTGACGCTCATCTCAACCTGAAGCTGTACTCAAGCTCAAGCAAAGGTCACAGCCTTTATTCAGGAATATACGATCTGCATTGTGCAAAGCTCAGAGAAGATAAATTAATAGTTCCTTCAGCCTTTAAAAAAAAAAAACAAAAAAAGAACCCTATCAACACTGCCAAGGAAAGCAGAGTGCTGTGAAGGGAAGCTGAAGGCCGGCACAGGGAATGCTGCAGTAGGCATCTGTCCATCAGCTTCCACGTTCAGACCACCCTTCTCAAAGATGCAGCACAGCATTCCAGGTCAACAAACCATTCAGATTTAACATCCACCTCCCTCCTGCTGAGCTGCATCGACTCTCACACCTCTATGGAGGGAGTGGGCTCCACCACACCGATGGCAGTGGTGTGAATTGGGTCTGAACTGAGCCTGGAGCTGCATAAAGCACGGCCACTCAGCATTCCATAACAACCTGCGGATGGATTTTTGCACTCCTTACACCCAACAGCCCAATCAACAAAGCACTTGATGACTCTATAGATCGCCCATGAAGACTGGAAAAGACCTCCAACATCAACACAGACCTCAGTGCTTCCCCCCCATGCAATAGATATCAGAAACAGTCATTTCAGAATGCAAGCAGCTCAGGCTGGTTGTTTTTGTTTTTGTTTTTTAAGTGCTTTCAACAAAAATAAATCCTAATAGCCCCAAATGATGGTACCTCACGTATAAGGGTTCCTAGAGAGTTTTTAGGCTCCAGTACTGTGTGCTGCTCCACATACAGCTATCACTGCAGCTGAACAAAGCAACTCTCTGCAGCTATTTAGGACAGGAAGCAAAGGGTGCTGTGTCCAACTGATAGTGCAAAAGGAATTTTAAAAAGGCAACGTGTAACGTCTCAGGCCTAGGGCCAATTTGCTTCAAAGGATCCCAGTGTCCCCAGTGGGAAAATTAAGAAGAAAAAGCAGACACGTAGAAAACAAAGAAGTGATGCACGGAGCTCTGACACTCATCCCTCACCCACAGCAGGAGGCAGCCGCAATGGGTCAGCTGTCAGTTCACTGACAGAGCTCAGAGACCGAAATCATTATCACAGACACATAGGATGACTTGGGTTGGAAGGGACCTCCCAGCCCTCCCAGCCCCACTCCATGCAGCCCTCCAGCAGCTCAGGCTGCCCAGGGCCCCATCCATGGCCTTGGGCACCTCCAGGGCTGGGGCATCCTCATGCTGATGGAAGCACATGGATCCAGAGAAGGGCCAAAAGATGATCAGAGGGCTGGAGCACCTCCCCTGTGAAGATGGGCTGAAGGAGCTGGACTTGCTCAGCCTGGAGAAAGCTCTGGAGAGACCTCATTGCAGCCTTCCAGTACCTAAATGGAGCTTATAAACAGGAGGGGAACCAACGTTTTACGTGGTTTGATAATGACAAGGCAAGCGGGAATGGCTTTAAAATAAAAGAGGGGTGATTTAGAAGTGAGGAGGAAACTCTTCACTCTGAGGTGAGGCCCTGGCACTGCTGTCCAGTGTGCTGCCCTATCCCTGGAGGGACTGTAAGGCCCCTTCCAACCTTACCATTCTGTGGTTCCCTTTACACTTTTGCCTTGTCAAAATACGTGTGTCATTCAGCAGCCATTTAGAGTCCTTCCTCGAGAGGAAAAAATAAAGCCCTGACTTTTCCTGTTTGGGAAGCGGGCAGGAGGAAAAACATAGTAGTGCACTGCTTCAAGTTAAAACAAATAACAAAAAAAAAAATCCCATCAACACAGAGCAGGATGTGTAAAAATAGGGCTGCTGATTAGATGAGGACAATCGAGTGTTTATGAGTTCCACCTCCCCTGCTCAGACAGGGTTGTCCCTCTCACGCCGTGCAGCCGGCCGGCCTTCACCCAGCTCCTGCCCATACAGAAGGCTGTGGTTCCCAGCTGACATCCCATCTGAGCAGCACGTAGATCAAAACAAGCCCTGCACAGCTGCTGTGGGTGCTAAGGGACAGCCCCAGCAATGCCTTATCTGCACTATGTGCCTGATTTTGGGAGCTCTCCTTTTTGTTCATCTCCAAGCTTCCATCAGCTCCCGCATCACCTCTCACCTTCTGCATCCCATTCAGGAAAACAACAAAAATCCCCCAAAGTGCCAACCTCTTGCACACAAAAGAGATGCAGGTGACTGGGGCTGTGCATGGAGCTGACCTCGTGCTCCCTGCCCACCCCTGGGGACCGGTTATTTTCAGCTGGCTCAGATGGGGAAGCGTACGGCTGAGCAATCAACTCTGCATGGCTTCATGAGCTGCTCTAAAAATATGATCCACATTAAGGAGACTCAAAAAAAAGCACACCAAGAGCTCATTAATGAGCAGAGAAAAGTCTGTCGAAGTGAAAAACCAGCCCTCCTGCTTGTGTTTCAGGAGGGGGAAGGAGAAGGGTTTCCACAAAGAGCCTCAAGCACAGAGGTTTAAGAATCCAACCACATAAAGAAGTAAATAAGATTTCCTAGCAGAAAGAGACCACAGTACCTGAATCAAGCGGTCATGCTCACATCCAAATCCTCTGAACAAAGAGGAAACAACCTACTAGGAACTGGGAAATACTTGGAATTTTTTTTGCTATTTTAAGGATGCAAATTGTCCCAAAAATAAACATAAAAAATAAAACAAGAGCAACCCATTTGTCCTCACATTCATTAAACCATTCCATTACTAGCCTCTAACTTCCACACTAGTGACGTCCAGCCAACTGGTTGACAAGACAACCATTGCCAAACAGTTTTTGCATTCTGCAGTGTATGAGATTGTATATGGATTGCTGACAGATGCTGGAAAGGTGAGGATGAGTGCCTCGGACAACACCAAGCTCCCAAGTCACCTCCCATGTGCCACCAATCGACTGCCCAGCCATGGCCAACACCTCCAGCCAACCACGTGGTCATGGCCAATGTCTCCAGTCAACCATCCAGCCATACCCAACACCACTAATCACCCAGGCCATCCCCAACGCCACCAGTCAACCACCCAGGCCATCCCCAACGCCACCAGTCAACCACCCAGGCCATCCCCAACGCCACCAGTCAACCACCCAGGCCATCCCCAACGCCACCAGTCAACCACCCAGGCCATCCCCAACGCCACCAGTCAACCACCCAGGCCATCCCCAACGCCACCAGTCAACCACCCAGGCCATCCCCAACGCCACCAGTCAACCACCCAGGCCATCCCCAACGCCACCAGTCAACCACCCAGGCCATCCCCAACGCCACCAGTCAACCACCCAGGCCATCCCCAACGCCACCAGTCAACCACCCAGGCCATCCCCAACGCCACCAGTCAACCACCCAGGCCATCCCCAACGCCACCAGTCAACCACCCAGGCCATCCCCAACGCCACCAGTCAACCACCCAGGCCATCCCCAACGCCACCAGTCAACCACCCAGGCCATCCCCAACGCCACCAGTCAACCACCCAGGCCATCCCCAACGCCACCAGTCAACCACCCAGGCCATCCCCAACGCCACCAGTCAACCACCCAGGCCATCCCCAACACCACCAGTCAACCACCCAGGCCATACCCAACACCACCAGTCAACCACCCAGGCCATCCCCAATGTGCAGAGCAGTTCCAACTCCAGATCCACATGTTCTTCTCTGTCTCCCCACAGACGGCAGGCAAGTGGGCAATACATCTTGTATGTTACAACCTACAGATCTTGCACAGAAAACATTCCAAAATGCAATTAGCCTGAAACCAGCAGATTCTGCGCCTCTGCCAACGTCATTTTTACTGCACTGCTGATGGAGGTGGCAGGTTTTTCATGGCATTCTTCAGTGTTGGCAAGGGAATTTATCTGTTCGTAATATCCCTTCCCACCAAGAGAGTTTCTTTCAAAGACCCTGGCTATTCACACTGATAAATTCCCCCTGTGTACACCCAGTAACTGTAAAACCCAGCCCACAACACCAACACCAGCTGTGGGACTGGCTGCAAACATCCCACTGATGCAGGTATTTTGCAAGCAATGGATGAGGAGTGAGGAAAAAAAATAAAAGAATGAAAGAAATACTTTGTATTTCTCGTACATACAAACATATTTTAGTGAATAAAGTCATCCCTGGGCAACAGTTCAGTCAACCAAAAATAGGACAGATGTGTTTGTCTCCAAGTCACCATCACGAAGCAGCTCACATTTCTCATGCATGACAGAAGTTCTCATGTGCTTCTTGCATTTTCAGCCCAGCTTCCAGCACGCAGATGGGCAGATCCCAAAGCCAGGCAATCAGGGAGATAGCAGGAATTCCAGCGGGTGCTGATGGACCAGGGACAGCCTCAGCCGCTCACATTTCTTAGATAAGGAAGGAGTATCAGCCTTTTTACAGCCCTAAATTGATACGGAGGATTGAGGAAAAATATCTTTACGTGCAATGGTTGAATATATATTAAGATATATTGCACTCTTCACGTATTTGGCAAGTTTGTCCAAGAAATAATGTGAATATCATTGTTATCTGCTTTGCTTGCAAATATAAGAGTGCTAGATCGCTCAGCAGCTGGATGCCCTGTGGAAAGAGATAGTCCCCCAGGAGGATATGTCACCAAGATAGACTGTCTTTTTACATGGGCAGATACTAATGGGACAAGGGGGAATGGCTTTTAATTCAAAGAGAGGAGATTTAGGTGAGATATTAGGAGGGAATGCTTTACTTGGAGTACAGAGGCCCCAGCACTGCTGCTCAGAGTTGCAGATTCCCCATCCCTGGAGGTGCCCAAGGCCATGGATGGGGCCCTGGGCAGCCTGAGCTGCACTTCCTGCCTTTATTTCCAGCTTCCATTTGTATTTCTGTCCTTGCCCCTGCTTCCAACCTTTGCATTCCAGTTTTACCCACAAGTGTAATTAAACACGGTTGTGTTATTATTACCTCTTAAAGGTTAAAGACAGAGTGCAGCCAGGTAGCTTAACAGGCACTAAAGCAGCCACGTCCCACGTATTTTGCTCTTGTAATCCAATTATCCCTTACCATCATTATTTATAGTTTGCAATAAGAACGAAAGCACATCCTAACTAGCTCAATGAAGATTAATTAACCTCACACCCTAACTGAGCATCCTGCACGCCAGGTTTCAAGTGAACCTCTGCCAGACTCAGCTCTGACCATCAGCACTAAAAATGCTCCGGAAAAAATAATCCCAATAATTCTCTCCAGCTGCATGAGTAAAACCCTGGAGAGGACATGGATCCCTTCAGGAAGGGCAGTGTGAAGAACTGAGTCTGAAGGCCAAACTCAGCCACGCACCACATCCCAGCTACAGGCTATTTTACAGTGCTTGGGCTCTCCTCAATAATAAGTGGCATTTAACCTCACCTCTGAGCCCCAAAAACAGCTATTTGTAGGGAAAACAACAAAATGCTCCTTCACTTCTAGCTTCCTTTGCAGGGATTTCTATTACTCAGAAGAATCAGAGAGGAGTTCAATTACATCACACTTCCCAGGAGAGAATGCTTTGTTATTTGCTTCAGATTTTTACATCTTTAATTTAAAATAATAAAATCAAGCAAGAGGACAAACAATGACGAAGCGCAGACAAATAAAGGGTGATGAAAGGACTGTGTTTTTTTTTCTCCCCCTACTACTCACTGCAAAAGAGTTCACCTTCCACTTAGATGTACAGCACTATCTGAAGCTTTTAGCAAAGCTCAACCCCTCTGGTGTGTTTCATGGAAGGCTGGGGATGTGTCATCTACCAGGTTCCCTTCCAGTGCCTATTTTGGACTTCTCTCCAACACAAAATGCATGCAGGCCTCCCTGGCACGCAGCACTTCATGGCATGCTACCAACACGGGATGTTCCTTTTGAGCTGCTGCTTCTGAAGCAAACAAGCAGGACCAACGCATTACAGAGCAAATATGACTTCTGGAAAAGCTTCTGGAGTTTGTGGGGTTAGGTTTGAGTTGTTTTGTTGTTCGTTGCCTTTTTTTTGTTTGTTTGTTTGTTTGCAGATGTGGAAGAAACATCTACTATCGGTACTGCAGGGACCACAGGATAAGCTCATACCTGAAACAAAGCCCAAGTACCAGAGAACTAGGAAACTCTGAAAACTGGGAGTCCTGAATGTAAGCATGCTCCTCTTCTTCAGGTCAAGGCAACACGTGTTTCCTGGCTCAGCTGCAGCACTTCCAACTTGCTGGAAATCCAAGGGAGGGCAATGAGTAGCAGCAGTCAGGCTGTGCTGTTAGCTTGGTGGAGCACTGAGATAGCTACCCCTGCACAAGGGGTACCTTTGTTTCTCTTTAAGAAGTCTTCTCCAGCCCTGCATGGGAGGGCAGAAAGCTCAGACCGAATATTTTCCAGCACATAAATGTAAAGAAAGTCCAACAGCACCAAACACGATGCAAGCCAGAAGCAGCAGGGTTTTAACTTAAGCCTGAGTTGTGACTCTAAACTGTGAAGTTTCTCATACATTTGTGAACCTTTTAGGAAAGCAATCCTGATAGCAACAGGCAGTGTTACTCAGAACAGGTGGCAGATGATAGGTGAGCTGTCTGACCAGTGGTTGTGTGGGCACAGAGCACCAACATGCTTGCAGACCCACACAGGCGCTCCTGTGACCATTCTGAACCAGCTGCTGACACCACCACAGCTGTACAGCAGCAGGAGACAGTGCTGGTTTGCTTGCTAGCTGCACAGCTTTCTGCACCTCAGTTCAGCTCCAGAAGAAATCAAGGTCAGTGTTCTCTGCTGGTGGGTGTGCAGCACCACGAACTCCCAGGTGAGGCGTTCCATTCCACACAAGCAGTCAAACAAGTCTGATCTGTGCAAGGTTATTCTGCAACAGGATCTATCTGCTCTGTTCCTCCTTCCTGACCTTCATACTGCCCTACAAAACACACAAGCTCACTGAAGAGTCCTCATGTTACCAATCAGATGCCATGGACTCGCCAAGAATTCATGGTGAGGAGATCTCTGCCTTCCTTTTGCAATGTTGGCAAGCTTACAGGCTTGCTAACTACAAGCTTACACATCCTTACCAAAGGGGCTCATGTCTGAGCTGAGACCATGGGTGAATTGATGTGGAATTAAAGCCATCAGTCTGTCCCACCAACCTTCCCCACATCTCCACTCCTGGCCAAACCCTTCTTACTTGCACACCACAGCTCTGCAGGGGTGTCCTGCCTGGAGTTCAGGCTCTGCTTAACTCCTCATGACCTCACACACCACTCTGCTCCACTCCACCATGCTAGCAGCTTCGAAAGCAAGATTACATTGGCTGTCAGGAAAAGGCAGGCTGAGAATGATGCAGATATATTTAACAGGAAGGGCATAGTTTCTCTAAGAAGCTACAACTTGAGTCATAAAGTCATCTAGTCTAAAACAGTTGGGTTGGAAGGGACTTTAGAGCCCTCCCAGCCCCCCTGCTGTGGGCTGGGTGCCCTCCACCCCCCATCCATGACCTTGGGCACCCGCACTGCTCTGAGCATCATTTGGTGTCTGCTGCTCTCCAAATCAGAAAGAGGACAAAAGGATTGGTGAGTTGGTTCAGTTGATCTTTACTCTTAGTTCCTGACAAAACAGAAGAAAAGCTAGCTTAAGAAAGGCAATATTTGGAAAATATTCCATTAATGGGTGCCACCTTCCAGAGGGTTATACCTAGCAGTAAGGAAGCTCAACTCCAAGAAATCTCTGCTTCATATCAATCCCTTCCTCAAGTCCTTTGCACAGAAGCTGGAGTCACCAAAGCCCTCGTTTAGGCAGTGCATAGGAACAACCTGCATCCCAAAGCACCGTTTGAAATGAAGTGTAAAAAAACAAAGCCTGCAGCCCAGCTCAATTTTGGTATCACTGGCTGGGACCAGATGTGCTCACCTTACCCATCCTGCCACTCCTCTCAGCATTGCTCAAGAATTGGACTCTGAGACATCAGCCTGGAAGTGAAGCCAGCAGCTTCATCCATCAGCTAAAATGCTGCCAAGAGCCACCCTCCCTTCCCTTCCAGCCCCTCGCCTTACACTGAAGCTCCTCATGACTCAGCAGAGAGGGGAAAAACGCTCCAGACATTCATCTTTGCATTCATCCTTTCCCTTTCTGCTCCTGATGCTCAGCCCCTCTGTCTCTAAGCAATGCCTGAACAAATGCAAAGCAGCGCGTTGGCCTCAGCAAACAGCCAGCCTCTGAGCCAACCTACCAGGAGAGCTAATGATCCAGACACCGATTTTCCAAACAGAACCAGTTTGGAAGCACAGAACTGAAGTCCCAGCAGACAGACACACAGAACATCCTCAGTGCTGAAAGACAAACGGTACTCAGAAACAGGCTGGTACTCACAGGGGAACAATTCCTCACCATGACCTAAAGCTGCATCAGAAATCTTATCAAAGGATGTTATTCCCACGGCACACCCATAGGAAGCCAAGCAGACTGGTTGCCTATTTTTGACTTTCCAAGGAGCACATGCTGGAGGTGGGACAGCTTAATGAGAACTCCTGCAGCCCCAACCTCAGAGCTGGGCTCCTACATCCAACCAGAGGTGAACAAACCAGCCCCAAACAGACAGCTGACAGATTTTACAGAATCACTGAATTATTCAGATTGGAAAAGAGCTCTGAGATCCCTAACCCAACCCATCCCACCATGCCCACTGACCACGTCCCTCAGTGCCACATCCCCAGTTCTGAAACACCTCCAGGAATGGTGACCACACCACTCCCTGGGCAGCTGTGTCAGTGCCTGACTGCTCTTTTGGGGAAGGAATGTCTCCTAACATCCAACCTGATCTGCTGTTACACCAAATTAAGCTCCTCTACGTGAGAAGGAGGAGAACTGTTATTACCACAAAGAAAAACAGCATGCTTCTTCATTTCTTCCCTTCCAAAAAATGAAACTGAAAAGCATCAACTACGAGTATTAAATGCTTGTGGGTGGCAATGAAACTGCTTGAAAAGCATATTTACTGCTCCGAACCAGCAGCATCCTAACGCTGAAGAAAGGCATGATTGAATGGCTGCTGCATGCACGGGTCCACAGAGTCTGTGCCACGGAGTGAGGTGACAGCAGGAGATGCTCTGAGCAGTGCAGCAAGCCCAGCAACGACCTTGGCTGAGCTGTTTGACATGCAATTAAACTGCAGAACTCATCACTTTAAGATGTTTACACATTAGAGTTGGTGGGCTAAGAAGTTGAGGGGGAATCTGGGGGAGATCCATTGGAAGCTCCTGAGCAGAGCACTGCTGGTACGATCCGTACCATACCAATAAAATATAAAAAGAGCTTTTTATCCATCTTTCCAGCAGCCTGTTCTATATCTGAAGACAAATTGTGTACCCAACTTGTTTTCTCTGGATTAAGCAAGTCCAGTTAGCGCAGCTTTTCCCAAAGACTGTTTGCTATCCTTTGGGAAAAGGAATTGCAAAGTAAGCACCACGAGGCTTCCTCAGTCATGGAATAAACAGCTGTTTTGTTAAAAATAAAGACAAAATATCCTTCAAGATACCCTTAATGCAGCAGATAGAAAGGACTCATAAAATGAGAGATAATAATTAAGTAAATTAAGCATACCTGCAGGCGATGCCACACACGTTAAGGCAGGTCCGTCTCCTGCTGGAGCACTGCTGGTGCTGAATTACTTCATGAGAGTTGTTGCTGCTTTTTCTCTCCACAGCATCAGCCTGACCAGAAGGGAATGCTAATACAATTCCAGCAGCATTGCAATGAACTGTCTTGTAAAAGACACTTAATTATGTGCATATGAACAGAGGCGCAGACTCGCTTTCAGGAGATTGCAGTTTCCCTGTCTGGGTGGCAGAAGAATGGGCTGAAAGATGTTTCAAAAGATCCTGCGAGGCTTTTATTAGCAGACAATTTACAGTTGTTATAAGCAGTTTCCTGAGCGAGCTCTGTGGGCAGCGCTTAGTGCCTAGCTGCTATGCGCTGCCCCTTTGCTGGAGGCTGCAGTTTCACACTGCTATTCACAGACCCCAGGGATGGGACCTGCAGAGTCCAGGCAAAGTCAAGCAGGGATGACAACAACACCACGGCAAAGTCTGTAACTCTGCATATATCAGCACCAAGTTCGCACGGCGTTCAGCAGATTTTGTTCAGATGCTCCTCAGTTCTTTACCTTGGACTTTGGCAAGGTGTTTCATCGTCTGAGAAGATGCACTCCATCCCATGGTCTCCTCACCCTGGGAGGGCTCAGCTGAAGGGCAGACTGCAGCAAGCACAGCTGCCTACTGCTCAGAAAGGCGATCCCAAGAGCGACCAGGAGGCACCGTACCATCCTCACGCCTCCCCTCCGAAATACTAATAGGAAATCTTTAAGCCAGATGCCTGTCCTTACCCTCCCTTCACATCTGTAAAGCAGACCATTATCCTCATCTCACCCACTGCAGCAGAGATTAGGACGAGCTTGGCACTCCTTCATTCTTCGCATCCAGCCCAGAAGATTGGCACATCACCACACGATGCCACGAATCCATCTGACCCTCCAGAGCACAGCTGGGCTCCCCAGAAAAGCGAGAGGTCTGCTGGGCACTGGGGAGCTCAAAGGGGCTAACAGGAGCCCCAACACATGCCTGGCCCTGTCCAAAAGAGCAAAGCCCCAAAGTTCTTGGAACGTGGACTTGTAGACGCAGGGCTGGGATGGTTTCAGTTCAGACTGATGCAGGACTTACTCTGATGTATCTGTACAAGAGGAAGCCAGGTGAAGCTCTTTCCATTAATGAGAATATTAATCGGAAAACCCAGAATCCTATAGAATTGCAGCCGAGGACCCGTTGCTTAAATGGAACCTTGGCACATGGTTACAGTAGGACGAACACAGCACGTGGCCAGGACAACGAAAGGGTCAGGCAGGTGGTTACAGGTCACCTGGGACATGGCTAATCCCTGACAACTCATGGAAAGTTGATAAAGGATTTAGAGAACAGAGCCTAATTACTGTCCTACTTTAATCTCAGTCAAGAGCTGCTTAGTAGAAACTATCCCCTATCAAGTGTGCTCAATTCCATTCCTGGGTTGAAGAACTTGTAATTGCTCTGAACAAGCACAGTTAGCAGACAGATCTGAGACAGGGCTGTATTTTTCATTGGAGTTTCAAAGCTCACACTGAACGACTGACTGCTGTTTGAGATCTGATGTCCATCAGCTTTCTAAAGGGGTTCAGGTCGGCACTAATCCTATCACGACCAATAAAACCTCAATGGGAAGAGCTCAATATGCAGAATGGAAAAGATGATGAAGAAGCTTCTTGAAAACACCAGCAGATATTTTAACTATGAGAAGACGCAGAATCATAGAATCAACCATAGAATGGCTTGAGTTGGAAGGGGCCTCAAGGATCACCAAGCTCCAACTCCTCTGCTGCAGGCAGGGCCACCAACCTCCATATTTCATAGCAGCCCAGGCTGCCCAGGGCCCCAGACAACCTGGCCTGGAACACCTCCAGGGACAGAACATCCACAATCTCTCTGGGCAGCTGTTCCAGCACCTCACCACTTTCATAATAAAGAGAGTAGACTCTCTTTATTGTTAACAGAATCTGCTGTTAAAGGACACTGCAGAACAACAGGGGAAAGGACAGCAAAATATCTGCAGGTTGAAACAGATTTTAGATGATTAGCAATGCATGCAATCGCAGGGGCTCATCTGCAGATGACAGCTGAGGGCAGGGAAAGTGAGTGGCACTGCACTGCCCGCATACACAGCTGTCAGATGGAATAACCTCAGTGCTTCTCCTGCCTTTCTTCTGCACCAGCTGCAGCCATTAATGCATAATTGAGGAGTACAGGAAACACAAAGCTGAAGATGGAGCGTTTTATACCAAGAGCTATGGGGAAGAGTGAGAAATCTGACAAACTCTGATTAGAAGCTGCAGTGGGATCCCAGCAGAGAGCAGGCAGCAATCATCCCATCACATGTCTATGAGAGAGACCTGGATGGCATCCGTACCACGAGCAGGAGGCAGCCACAGCTCATCACACTCAGCCACGCTGTTGCGAGGCTCCCTCTCATGCCCCTGTTTTATATTTAGAAGGGAATTTCTCCCCTGCCAGCCCCTCAGAGGGGCTTTGTCCCACATGTGCGCAGTGCCCAGCACAAGAATCACAGAAAGAAAAGCAGACAAATGGGCCTGGAAGGAACTTCAAGCAGGCATCTCGTCCTTCCCCTGCCCCAGGGCACCAATTACTACACTTGCTCTTTTTCTAGCTGAAAACTCTCCCTGGTGGGTGGGACACCAACCCACCCAGCCAGATGAAATGGTTGGACCTTCACTTTAACATCTTAACCCCTCAGCCACCCCCGATAACACAGACCAGGCACCAAACACCACATCAGCACAACTCAGAGCAGCCATAACACCTATTTCTGTGTGAGAAACTGATAACAGCGCAGTGCTGTGATGTTAACACGTTGGCAGCAAGACCCAGCACAGCCTATTTCTGAGCTCTGCTTCAGGATTGCTGTTCCTGGAAGGGAGGCCAGCCCGCTCCATAAAGACACACTTCTTCCATGATGCCCACAGCAGTGAGTCACCTTTTCTGAGAGTTTTCATCATGTGCTTTTCCGGGCTCTGCAGAATATCATGTTTACACTGAACCAATCCAATTTAAGCTCTAAGCAGCAGGTATTGCTTATGCTTGGATCCTTAACGAGCCTCCTAACGAAGTACTGCTGTGCTTCAGCAAGTAATGCAGCAAAGCACAAACCTCCCTTTGCCTCTGATGCTCACAAGTTTTCCTACAGACAGACACAACCAGCCTTAATATTAAGGAACGAGTTTAACTGCACTTCCTTCTATGAGGAATTCTATACAGAATGAAAAGAACCACCCACATTCCCAGCAGTGACAGTTCCCATACATTCTAACCAGTTGGTTCAGTTTGGAGGAGAAACCCAACTCTCAGTGTGTTCTATCAACAGCATCACCCATTTACCTTTTAAGGAGAACTTCTGGAAGAAAAGTGCCATGTCCTAAAAACAAAACCGACCAGATAAATGGGCAACCTCACAGCAAGGTCAGGTCCAGAGGAGGGCCACTAAGATGATCAGAGGGCTGGTGCACCTCTCCTATGAGGAAAGGTTGAGGGAACTGGGCTTGTTTAGCTTGGAGAAGAGAAGGCTCTAGGGGAACTCATTGTGGCCTTCCAATACTTAAAGGGAAAGTATAAACAGCAGCTGGAATGGCTGTTTAAGAGGATGGATAGTATAGGACAAGGGGGAATGGCTTCAAACTGAGACAGGGGAGGTCTAGGTTGGATATTAGGAGGAAGTTTTTCACATAGGGTGGTGAAGCACTGGAACAGGTTGCCCAAGGAGGTTATAGATGCCCCATCCCTGCGGGCATTCAAGGCCAGGCTGGATGTGGTTCTGGGCAGCCTGGTCTGATCCCTGCACATAGCAGGGGGTTGAAACCAGATGATCACTGTGGTCCTTTTCAACACAGGTTCTAGGATTCTGTGATTCTACTGCTCCGCAGATGCAAAGCTTTGCTTTGTTGGGTTTCTATCCACAGTATCACCCCACAGCTGAAACCCATTCATTTTTAAACAGCCACCTGAGTCATTTAAAACAGTGATTTTGGAAAACTCCAATACAGGAAAGGAATTAAGGTCTATTGTAGAGGGGGTGGGACAGAAGGGTGAGCTCTGACTGTACACAATACCCCCACCCAGCACTGATTTCAAGTTCTGCAGCTCCTGATGCAGAAGAACCAAGAGATGAAGGTGGGCTATGAGCATCCTCTACCTGTGTGCATCATTCACCTCCCAGAGGGACACACATGTGCTTGTGCCCAGTTACAAGCAATGCATATTGGTGTTCAGATGAAGTTCTTTGGGGAGCTTCACTCTTACTGTGGTTTGAGTTGGAGGGGACCCTTCAAGACCATCTGGTCCCACTGCCTGCAGTGTACAGGGACACCCATCGGGTGCTCAGAGCTCCTCCACCTGACCTGAGGGTCTCCATGAATCACAGAATCGCAAGGTTGGAAACGACCTACAAGATCATCTAGTCCAACTGTCCTCCCATCACCACTGCTACCACAAGCACTAATCCATTTATCACAGCTCCTCATCCAGACGCCTCGAGCACTGCCAGGGATGGCGAGTCCACCACTTCCCTGGGCAGCCATTCCAGTACCTGACCACCCTCTGAGAGAAAAAGTTCTTCCTTATGTCCAACCTAAACCTCCTCTGGTACAACTTGCGGCCATTTCCTTGGGTTCTGTTTGTTGCCTGGGAGAAGAGGCCAACATGGATGGGATACCCGCACCTCTCTGGGCAAGCAGCCTTACTGTAAAACACTTTTTACTTATATCCAGCCTAGATCTCCTCTCTTTGAGTTGGAAACCATCTCCCCTTGCTGTATCACAGCAGACCCTGCTGAGGAGCCCGTCCCCTTTCAGCAGGGGAAGGAGGCAGGAGATTTTCTATTTGCTGAATCGAATGCATGGCTTCCATCCGGACGGCGATGCTATCAGCACGCTGCCTGCCTAGCAAGAGCTCAGAAGTGCATAATTCACCTAATACATCAGATTTAGAGAAAGAAAAAGAGGCGATCTCCCACAGTAGCAAACTCAGGTCGGGCAGCCAGCTCACCATCTTCCTGAACAAGAACACAACGGGAAGCACGGCTACAAAACCCCTAAAGGGCATCAGAAGGAAACACCTCTGGTGATGGGAGAGCGTGACGGCAGATAGGGCAGCATCCAGCCGCACTGCTGACCGCAGATAACCCAGCAGGTAGCACAGACGAAACCACGGGCTGCGCGGCTGGGAGGAAGAGCCGTTTCAGAACAAAAGGGCCATCGACCAAACGGCGACAGCATCACCTCCAACCGCGGGCAGGACGGTGAGAGCAGCCACATCGGGCGGGGCTGCGAGAGGGGCAGCTTCCTCAGGAGCTCCTCTCCGCTAAGAAAACACAAATCGGCCCTTCACGGACCTCTCGGAACAAGAGGAGCGTTGGCAAAAGGAACACGGAGGCTCGGAGCCGCCCGGCCCGGCACCACCTGCAGCCCCGCCCCGCCCGCGCCGTACCTGAGCGTGGGGCCGATGCAGGCCGTGTCGGTGCTTTCGATCTCCCGCAGGATCCTCTCGTGCTCCGCCGCCGTCTCTAAGCTCTCCAGCTCCGCCATCTTCACACGGTGGCGGTGGGGAGGGAGGGGGGTGAAGGGGTGGGGGGGAGTTGTTCCGGCGGGGCACCCAGCAGCGCCGTGCCGACCGGCGGACCCCACCTACCTGCCGGCCCGCCCAGCGCCGCTCGGCCCGGCCGCGGGGCACGCCGGGAAACGTAGTGCGGGAACGCGCCGAGGCGGGAGGAGCCGTGAGGGACGGAGAGCGGGGCGGGGCGGGGCGGGTCCTGAATGGCGGCAACACGGGGCTGCGTCATAGCAGCACCTCACAGTGTGTCACCATGGCAGTGACGTCATAACGTGTCCCCATGGCAGTGACCTCATAATGTGCCCCCAGTGCAGAGATCTTATAATGTGTCCCCATGAAGGGACACAGCCCCCAAAGCAGTGACCTCATAATGTGTCCCTGTGAGGGGACACAGCCGCATGGCAATTACCCTATAATGTGTCCCCATGGCGGTGATCTCATAACATGTCCCCAAGAAGGGACACAGCCCCAAAGCAGTGACCTCACAGTGTGTCCCCATGCCAATAACCTCACAATGTGTCTCCATGAAGGGACACAGCCCCATAGAAGTGTCATCATAATGTGTCCCCGTGGCAGTGACCTCACAATGTGTCCCCATGGCAGTGACCTCATAACATGTCCCCATGAGGGGACACAGCCACAAAGCAGTAACCTCACAATGTGTCCCTGTGAGGGCACACAGCCCCATGGCACTGACCTCAGAATGTGTTCCCATGGCAGTGACCTTCATAGTGTGTCCCCATGAGGGGACACAGCCACAAAACAGTAACCTCACAATGTGTCCCCATGGCAGTAACCTCACAATGTGTTCTCATGAAGGGACACAGCCCCAAAGCAGTGAACTCACAATGTGTCCCCAAAGCAGTAACCTCACAATGTGTCCCTGTGAGGGGACACAGCCCCATAGAAGTGTCATCATAACGTGTGTCCATGGCAGTGATCTCAGAATGTGTTCCCATGGTAGTGACCTTATAATGTATCCCCCTGAAGGGACACAGCTCCATGGCATTGACCTCACAATGTGTCCCCACAGCACTGGCCTCATAACATGTCCCCGTGGCAGTGATCTCTCAATATGACCCCATAAGTGGGCAGAGCCCCACGGCAATGACCTTCCTAATGTGTCCCCATGGCAGTGACCTTCCTAATGTGTCCCCACGAAGGGACACAGCCCCAAGGCAGTGACATCATAACACGACCCCATAGCGATGATCTCACAATGTGTCCCCATGAGGAGACGCAGCCCCATGGAAGTGACATCATAACGTGATCCCCATGGTAGTGACTTTCATAATCTGTTCCCATAAGGGGGCACAACCCCATGGCCCCATGACCTCATAACGTGATCCCATGGAAGTGACCCTCATAGTGTGTCCCAGTGGCATTGACCTCACACCACATCCACATAAGGGGATGCAGCCCCAGGGCAGTGACCTCATGTCATGTCCTCATGAGGAGACACTGTCCCATGGCAGTTATCTTCTGTCATCTTTCACGAGGGGACACAGCCCCATGGCAGCAACCCTCTGCCTCGTCCCCGTGAAAGCACACAGCCCCATCTCAGCAACCCCACGCCATCTGCCATGAGAGGTCACAACCCCTTGGCCATAGCATCCTGCCATGAGAGGACACAGCCCCACGGCAATGACTTTTTGTAGTCCTCCTCAGGGGTCACAACCCTAATATCCATCCACGAGAGATCGCAACCCCATGGCAGTGCTCTTCCCCCTTAAGGGGAAACAGAGCCATGTTGGTGACCCGTCTCTTCTCCCATGAGAGATCACAGCCCCTTGGTCATGATATCCCTCTAAGAGGGGTCACAACCCCATAGTAGAGACGTTCCCCCTTGAGGGGACACAGGCCCAAGGCAATGACCCCATGGCAATGGGGGTCACAAACGCATTTCATCCCGCAGGAGGATGAAACCCCATAGCAGTGACCATATGCCATGACCCCTTGAGAGCACACAGCCCCACTGCAGTGATATCACGTGTTTCATTGCAGCCTTTCCTCTGCCACTGTCAGAACTGACACAACCCCAGAGGTGTCTGCACTCAAGGACAGCACTGCCAGCTTCCACAAACAGCCCTGGCTGCCAAGGTCTTCTCAAGAGCTTGCTGTGGCCCCCAGTGCTAATCTCTCCTTGTGAAACAACTGGTTATCATTATTATTATTATCCTGTGTTGTGGAAACTGTGCTGGAAGAGCTCCGTTCCCAGCTGCCTTATCACTGCACCAGGCACTGGGAGATGGTCTGTGAGATGAACGGGATGAAGAGCAGAAAAGAGAACATGCTGCCAAGCATTTCTGCTCTTCCTTTTGTCTGAGATGGAAATAAATGAAGTTGGCTGTAAGAGCACACCTCCAGCATCCCTCACTGCGGCTCTCCAATGGGGTCAGAATCTCTGCACCATCACTTGATTAAATGAGGCGGTGACCTCCCAGCGTACTGTGCATGGCTATAACGATACAGGAGGGGCAAGGAAAGCCTGACAAAAACTTTATTATCTCCTCTGAAGTTCACCAGCTCCTGCATGTCATGCCTACGGCTGCCAAACCCGGTGCCGTGCGGGACCAGATGGATGTCACTTTGGATGTGTTAACACCCGCCAGGAAATCTGCGCTCCGATGGCAGTCACCATGGAGATCCGATGGAAGCCTTTGGAGGACCAGAAGCAAAGAGACGTGTCAGTGATATCATGGAAGGAGATAAAAATAGCAGGGCAGTTTCTGAGCCTAGCAGACTGGTGTAGCGTTCCCCCAGGGCTGGTTTGCCATCCGCCGGGAGCGGAGCGCTGTGCATTTTGCGCTCTCCCTCTTGCTGGCAGAAGGCTGGTGCCTCCAGCAATGCAGCTCCCAACTGCAGCCCCCCAGGGCAAAACAGAGAGAAGAGATGGGCTGGCACTCAATGTCTTTGAGCTCCAGACCACTGAGATGAGCTACCTGTGGCTGCAGGAGCCGCATCATGCGCTGCTTGCTGTGATACCTGCCTGGCTCCAGTGTAAAACCCCCATCTATTGCTGTTAGATTACAGCTAAGAAGATTACTGTTTTCATCTCAATTAATAGGGATCTGAGCCAATGTTCCCGAAATCAATGGTAAATATTGTATTGTCTTCACTGAGCTTCAGAAATAGGATTAAGAGCCAGAGGACGGAGCGTGGGAGGCTGGCAATGGTGCTGGAGGTTTGAGTTACAGAATGGGGAATGATATCGAAGCCAGGTTTGACCCTGATGCTTAGTTGGGTAATGGTGGCATCACAAATAACGCTCTCAGTAAGGGTCTGGTCTTCAAGAAATGGGTAGATATAGCACTGCATGACATGGTGATGGGCTGATGTTGGACCTTGGAGGTCTTTTCCAACTTTAATGATTCTATAATTTTATGAGTCCCTTATGAAGACACTGTTTTGTCCACCAGACTGTACTATAGGGGGGGGGTTGAGCACAGAAATGGGAATCTAGAAATGAATTAATCACCAAATTGTGATGCTGACTTTTCTCTTACCTCCCTCTACCAGCAGAAAGAGAGGGATGCTACTTTCAGCTTTGGCAAGAAGAGGATGCCAGAGCATGGAGCATGGTGTAGCTCAGCCAGCAAGGCACATCCCGTAATAAAACTGAGCATGAACATCCACAGAGGAACGTGGAAAGACAGCATGAGGCACTGTGACAATGTCTAAAAAGACATTTGTTTTAAACTGAATTAAAATAAATATCATAGAATCACAGACTCATTCAGATTGGAAAAGACCTCTACAGATTCTATGTCCCTAAAAACCACGTTGGCTGATGGGAACTGCTCTACATTCCCTCAATTTCCAGCTAACAAAGTTCCATATCAGTAGGAACACCACTTCTTTACGGGGCAGACTCTTATGAAGCTTTAAAACTCTGTTTCAGTTCCTCACCTCCCATCAGCATTTTTCCAGCTCTGAGCTCAGCTGTAATTCTACCATTCCACTAGATGGATACCACTGTCAGGATTACTTTATTGTCAGCTCTAACAATCTCTTTCTCACTGTGCATCCTTTGGTGGTCTCTGGTTTTTCCTTTCGTGCCATTCCTTTGTTGCACGGTTTCCAACAGCTCCTGGCATCTCTGTGCCCTTGCTGTTGTCCCCACCCCTGCTGCTCGTGTCTTCCTTCCCATGTCTTCTGACCCAACCCACGAGCAAAGCATGGTTACAAATGGGATGGAAGGACAGCCAGATGGACTCACCCCCCTTTGCTCTTGGATGCTCAGATAAACCCGGTGGGCACATCCTTCCCCTACACTGTGTGTCCCTGGCAATCACCCACACCCTGTTAGCTCCCTGCTCTCCCCACCCCCATCCTTCTCCCAGCTCCTCTGTCTCCATAGGGTTTATTCCCCAGCAGCAGGAACGAATGCATCCATCCCACACTGTACCATGGGTGAACCCATGACTCAGCTCCAGGTCAGCCCGTCCTGTTTACCCTGGGTGTGCAGCAGCCTCATTTCCTCCATCCACACTGACCTTTAGCACTGAGCAAAGCTCCACAGCCCTGAGAGCTGCCTGTATTTCATTCAGCTGCTCACTGCTGTCTCACCCTTCGGGCCAATATTCCTTTATTTTCTTGTAGAGCTCAGATAGCAGCTACATTCCCTGCCCCTACAGAACCCCACTGCAGTTCTCTTGGCACCGACCATCACCATCCCACACACTCAGATGTCACCCACAGAAACAATAGCAGCTGGACAGGTTTTGGGGAGCAAACCTCCAAAAATGGTTTTTTTGGGGCAGTGTTCCCCCCCAGACTGCTCTCCCTCAGGCAGGTGCCCTCACCCAGACCCTCTCTGCTTCTGCCCTGCAGTTTGTTGCTCCTTTATTGGCATCCTCAACGTAATGCAGTTCTCTAGAGCACACTTATAGAGGATAAATTCCAGCCTTCCAGCCACCAATGTCTTAAAATCCTGTTCTGCTTCATATCAAGACTTGTCAAGACTGAAATAAGATCCTCTGATATTACCATGCCATTCCCCAGACCCCTTCATGGGAGTTGTTTTGATGCTTCTAATAACAGCTTCTGCTTTCTCATGCATTTTATTACACCTTTATTTTAGAATACAGGAGATAAATAGAATAGAGGGACTGAAAGAATGTTCAGATGGACTTCAGATGTAGAGTCTGAACTGAGCTCTGGCCTTCAAAGGTTGGGGAGAACTTTTCAACCCGAGTTTCTGATTCAAAGACAGAGATCTCTGGTGGCAGTGGTTGGGTGAAAACCTTTTGGTAAGCTGCATTGGGATTCCCTAAGACCTGCCTTAAGCCACCAGTGCAACACAGTTCTTGGTCAAGAACCATGTAGATGTGGCACTTGGGGACATGGTTTAGTGGGCACGGTGGGGATGGGTTGGGGTTGGACTCGATCCTAGAGGTCTTTTCCCACCTTAATGATTCTCTGAATGGACATGGTAGGGGCGGGTTGACAACTGGACTCAGTGATCCTAGGGGTCTTTTCCAACAGTAATCAGTTCTATGATTCTATGGCATGGCTTCATCTGGACAGGAGAGCACAAGGGCAGAGCCCACCTGAGGCTCAGAGCTGGCTCTGGGTTTGGCTGCACATGGGGAGCAAATGCTGGCAGGATGCAGCGAGGTGAAGGAGAGGGCTGGTTCCCCTCTCTTTGTCTCTGTTTAGAAGCAGAAGGACGAACATATTCATCCCCAGGCATAAGCAAGGCATGGGACATTCCCACCCCATGTCAGTCAGGATGTGGTTAGCACCACGTGGCTCACCCACAGCACAAGAGAGCATCACTGGGGGCAGCGGGCAGACTGTACCTCCCAGCCAGCAACGAGGACACATTTCCACCCTGAACGCTGCCCTTTTATCATTACCCTGAGCCAGTCCAGCTGCGGGGAGCAATCTGGCACCCGCTCACTATATTCTCAGCTCACAGCCCGAACACCACGAGATCCCACGCTTGAGGTGGCCTTAAGGCTACCAGGACAAGAAGCAGAGCTCAGGAGCGAAACCGCAGCCCTCCCTGCCAGCCACCCAGGGCCACCTTGTGTGACTTCAAGCCCTGCCCTTCTTGGGTGGTAACGGCGAGCAGAAATACCCTGGGCTCTTCCTGAGAGCTATTGTTCAAAGCCCTTTGCTGGAGGAATTTCGTGCTTCCTTTCCAAGCCCTGGCAGTGCCCCTATTGCCCACCGCCCCTGTGGTTCTCAGGGTGGGATTCCCTCCCGGGGCCCTTCCTGCTTTCCCCAAACTCTGTCACACCCTTCCAAAGCCACACAAAGCACTGCAGACACACATATGCCATATCCCGATGCCAACGGGATCCGTGCTGCAACAGCAAAGCAGTTCAGGTGGCTTCTCCCCATCGACCCAATAGGTGTCATTTCACACGACAGACGATGTGGACGCTTGTGACGACGGATCAGCAGCTACCAAAAAGCGGCACTGCCACATTTACCCCCCTTCTATCACCCTGCCCCGTGCCGTTCCCTGTTTTAAATGCCGCTGACACCTAGCGTTGCTTTTCCCAACTGCACTCCGAGCTACGGGAAGCCCTGCAGCTGTAAACTGTCCTTGGCACCAGTCTGGAGCACAAAGGAAAGGATCAGACATCATGGATCTATAATTTCTCTGCAACTCTGCCCTCCTGTTCCAGCTCGGGTTCGGTCACCAGTTTCCTTCCTCTCTTCTGAGTCCTTATTTTTAGTGCAGATGAATACAGGCAGCTCCTGCCAACTTCCCACACCCTTCCCTCCTGCTTCTGCACCCTTTGCTAACGGAGCAGATGGGAGGAGCGATCAGCTGGGAGAAAACTCCAGCAAGATGGCATTTGGGGACATAACCAGTGATGGCTTGGTAGTTGGACTTGATGATCTTAGAGGTCTTTTCCAACCTTAATGATTCTCTGACGGCTCTTTCCAGCCGGCCCCACGGTGCACCAAGCAGACTCATGCAGGATGGGGTGCATGGTGAGAGGAGGAGATGGGGGCTGCCAGAATGGGATGGGGGAACTGGCAGCCATAGAGGCAAGTTCTGCCATCCACAAGCTGCTTCTGAAGAAGCTACACATTTGCTCTTTATTTTTTTGCTGATCATCTTAATTTTACCGAATGTGTTAAGGCTTGCTCTAGCAAAACAAGTATCAGTCTTGGGCTTTTGCCATGCCATGGAATTTTAATGCTTTATTAGAACACATAAGGGTTTCAGCAGCATCTGCAGCTGCTCCATAGAGTGAAACTCCGCTTCGTTACCTCCTCAAGCATCACAGGCCCATCTGTGCTTAAGATGTAAGAGCTGGGAAACCAGGGTCAGATCTCTGGGATCCGACAACACTTTTGACTTCTGCCACTTTATCACAGCACCCAACCTGGTTGAGGCTGGAGCCCCTCAGGGTCCCTCTGGCCCAGCACTGCCCCAGCAGGGACACACAGAGCTGTGCCCAGGCCCAGGTTCTGGAGGCCTTTGAAGGTCCCCAAGGAGGAGACCCCACATCTCTCTGGTCCCAGTGCCAGAGTTCTGGTACTCACCCAGCACAGCAGAGCTGCTGACGGGCACGGGGAGCTCCTGGGCTCCCGGCTGTGCCCAGTGCCTCTGGGCACCGCTGAGCAGAGCCGGCTCCGTGCCTCTGCACCTCCCTACAGGGATTCATGGCCACGATGGGATCCCTTGAGCCCCCCCCGCTCCATGCTGAGCAGCCCTGCAGCATCTCGGCAGCTTTCCACTCTATATCCAAGTCTGTCCTGCATAAAATAATAATAATAATCAGTCTTGCAAATAACCAAGCAGTCTTGGTCTTGGTTTTAGGTGCTAAAAACGGCGACTGCAGAGCATGAAGGCCTGCAGAGCCACCGTCATTCCGAGCTGCAGCGCAGAACAACGCGCTTAACACGCGCGACGGGCGCGCCACTCTGGCCACGCCCCCATCTTACGTCACAGCGCGCCGTCAGCCAATGAGAGGCGGCGCTCTCGGAGCGGCCATTCATCGCGCGGGGGAGGGATGAATGGAGCCGATGACGTAAGCAGCGCGTTCCCACGCCGCTCAATCCGCGCTCCGGGATGGAAGCGGAACCGGGAGCGGAGCGGCGGCGTTGGGCCGCGGCCTCGTGTGTGTTAACGGGCGCCTCGAGGGGCTTCGGCCGCAGCCTGGCACGGCTGTTGGCCCCGAGGCTCGGCCCGGATTCGCTGCTGTTGTTGTTAGCCCGCTCGGATGAAGCGCTGGCCCAACTGGCGGCCGAGCTGCGGGACTCCTGCCCCGGTTTGCGGGTGGAATGCGTGGCCGCCGATCTGGGATCCGAGGAGGGGTTGCGGAGGGCGGTGGGAGCCGTGCGGGAGCTGCTGCCTGGCGGGCCGCCCGGCCGCCTGCTGCTCATCAACAACGCCGGTAACAGCGGGGCTGTGGGGCCGGGCGGTGCGAGGGGGAAGTTGGTGCCTGTGGGTCCTGCAGCCCCGCACTGCCGAGCACAATCCTTTGGAAATGCTTGTAGCCTTGCTTTATGGGCAAGGTTTCGCGTCTGCTGGCTGCTTTGCCTTTTCTTTGCCTATTGTTGCTATAAATAAGGCCAGACAACCCAGTAGGTAATGCTGCTACAGGAATCAGACCTCAGGTCTTCCACTGGCTTGGTTCAGAAGAAGAGGGAAAAGCAGGAGAGCGTGGTGATCCCTGAGGACGTTGCACTTGGGGCTGAAGGTCAGGAGCTGTTTGCTTTGGCGGAGCAGCAGTGCTGGCTGGGGGGCAAAAGCCCAGAGAAGAGATGGCTCCCAGCGACCTCACTGTGGCCTTCCAGTGCTTAAAGGAAGCTTCTAAAGGGATGGGTAGGATGAGAGGTGATGGCCTCAAGTTGTGCCTGTGGAGGGTCAGGTTGGATGGGGGTCAAATCAGGTTAGGTTTTGGTCTCCAAAAGAGCAGTCAGGCACTGGCACAGCTGCCCAGGGAGTGATGGGTGTCATCAACCCTGGAGGTGTTTGAGATCCATGGAGATGTGGCACTTGCGGATGTTATCAGTGGGCATGGGTTGGAGTTGGGGATCTTAGGAGCCTTTTCCAACCTTGATGATTCTATGTTTGTTAGCATCGTGGCATTGTTTGGGGATACGAGTGTCCCAAACCCACACTGAATTCCTCCAACCCTCTCTAGGCTCCCTGGGCGACATCTCCAAATCCTTCCTCAACCTCACTGACCCCAATGAGATCAACACATACTTCGCCTTCAACGTCACCTCGGCGCTCTGCCTCACCAGCAGCGCCCTGCAGGCCTTTGGGATGCGGCCAGGCTGCAGCAGGACAGTGGTGAACATCTCATCTCTCTGCGCCCTGCAGCCCTTCCGCAGCTGGGCGCTGTACTGCAGTGGGAAGGCTGCCCGGGATATGATGTTCCGTGTGCTGGCAGTGGAGGAGCCTGACGTCCGTGTGCTCAACTATGCTCCAGGTGAGGAAAGGGATGCATTCACAGAATGGCTTGGCTTGGAAGGGACCTCAAGGATCATCAGCTTCAACACCGTGCTGTGTGCAGGGCCACCAATTTCCATTCCTAATACCAGACCAGGTTCCCCATCCAACCCTGCCTTGAACACCTTCCAGGTGCATCCACAGCCTCTCAGGGCAGCTGTTCCAGCACCTCACCACTCTCTCTGGAAAGAACTTCCCCCTCACATCCAACATAAATCATCTCTCCTTCAACTTCAAACCATTTCCCCTTGCCCTGCTGTTATCTACCCTTTCAAAGAGTTGATTCCCCTCCTGTTTGTAGGCTCCCTTTAGGTACTGAAAGGCTGCAATGAGGTCACCCCGCAGCCTTCTCTTCTCCAGGCTGAACAAGCCCAGCTCCCTCAGCCTGTCTTCATAGGGAGGTGCTCCAGCCCCCTGCTCATCTTTGTGGCTCCTCTGGACCCTCTCCAACAGCTCCCTGTCTTTCTTGTACTGGGGGCCCCAGACCTGGACACAACACTGCAGATGAGACCTCATGTGGCAGAGTGGAGAGTGACAATCACCTCACCTCATTGCTATGAGCTTTAATGGAAGAGAAATTTTCCTCCTGCACCTGGAGGACCGAGCACCAGATCTTGCTTTCAGCTCACATCCTTTCTTTTTCTGCTCTCCCCCCAGGTCCCCTGGACACAGACATGCAGCTCTTGGCTCGCACAAAGACTGGAGATGCTGAGATGCGTCAGCAATTCCAGAGCCTGCATGAGAGTGGGAAGCTGATAGACTGTTCTGTGTCGGCCCAGAAGCTGCTGAGGCTGCTGGAGGAGAATACCTTCACCTCGGGTGCACACATGGACTTTTACAGCATCTGAGCTGCTCTCATCTCCATGCTCTGCTTTCTGCCCTCCGTAGTGCCCACAGCTCCCTGCAGTTTGGTGGGTGTTTGGGTGCTGCACAGCCTTCAAGAGAACATCTCTGGGTGCCTTATGGATGCTCCATGTGCCCTCGTGGGGGTGGGTGGGGAGACTCACTGCCAAGCTGAGCCAGACTGCAAAGAAAACCATGCTCTGAGGACCACTTATCCAAGGTCTTGTCCTGCCTGGGCCCTGCTGAGCCCTCCTGTGCATACAGGAGAAGCAAAGGGATAGGGGAGCAGAGGTGGCTTCCCCAGTGGAACGGGAACAAGACAGAAAGCACCATGTTAATGCACTGCTGCATGGAAGTCCTTCATGTCCCAGTGAGTGTGGATGCATGCTCCCTGTTCTGCCCATTCAGAGGCAGGAGCTGAGCAGCAGAGGGAGCTGCCTGTGCACATTTGGCTCTGCAGCACAGAGCCATCCACCAGCACAACCTGCGTGGGTTACAGCTCTGCCCTGGGTTTGTGCAGCGCTCCTATTTCAGTCTAAGCCTGGAGTTGGGGCCCGAGCCCCTCCTGGGCTGTTCTTTCAGGTATTTGTGGGGTTTTATCCTTGTTTTTCCCATTGAGTTCTCACAGATGTGCCCATCCGAAAAGCTGTGCTAAGAGTGAGGCTGGCACCCCATGTGCCCTCCAAGTGTCCAACCCAATGACAGCTACCTTCCTGCTGCCCTCTCTCACAGCCCTCTATCCCAGTTTTTGTCTGCCTAACTTCATCTACAGTCATTAAAAGTTTCCTTTTAGTTTCCAGTCTGGTCTTCTCTTCCATGTTCTAAATGGGTACATTTCCAAGAGGGTGGGAGCAGGGAGCATCACCATCCAACAGGGCACCACGTGGGTCTGTGTCCTGGAGCACCTGCACCACAGGCTGCCACTTAAAATCAGACATTTCTCCAACCAAAGCCTTCTCACCCATGAGAAGTTTTCAGCTTTTCTGCCTGGATTTGGGACGCTGGCCTAAATTCAAGTGTTTAAACCCAAGCAGGTCTGCTGGGCTGCCCAAGCACCCTCTGTGCCAGTGCCCACCTGAGGCATGGATGCTGGGCATGGATACAATGCCTGTGGGCTGAAAGCAGGATGGGGTGACCCCACTCCCCATTTAAGCCTTCCAGCTGCACTATGGATTTACCTGAGACCCTTTATGCTCTCAGTCCCTCCTGCTGTGTGCCACATTGATTTTGTCCCTTAAAGTGAATGCCGTGAGGGCGCCCATTCTGAGCCCAAACACTCCTTGCAGTTATTTAGGGCTTTACTTGCCCATAGCAGGCTGCAAGAGCCTTAGTGCCCACGTCTCCCACTGATTGTCCCAAATCATAGTCATAGAATGGCCTGGGTTGAAAAGAACCACAATGCTCATCCAGTTCCAACCCCCTGCTATGTGCAGGTCGCCAACCAGCAGCCCAGGCTGCCCAGAGCCACATCCAGCCTGGCCTTGAATGCCTGCAGGGATGGGGCATCCACAACCAACAAACAAATCTTACCTTGAGCTCCCTTCCCCAGGGGCAGAATGGCAGAATGCTGGACCTGGTGTAGCTGATCTGCAACCAGGAAAGCACAGCTTGCATGGGGTAACGGGTAACAGCTTTATATTGGGGAAGAGTTGGGTTACGTTGGGTATTTGGAAGAAATTCTTCACTCAGAAGGGGGGAGGGGGAGGTCAGAGTTGTGCCCCATCCCTGGAGGTGCTCAGGGCCACGGATGGGCTTTGGGGATCTGGTCCATGGGAGGTATCCCTGCACGTGGGGTGGGCTGTGAGGTCCCTTCCAGCCCAACCTATGCTGGAATTCTGAGAGCCCCACGAGTGAAGCGGTGGGAAATACTTTTTTCTCCTTTCCAGCATTTTCTGTGACCAGCTGAGGGCGTGCCGAGACCGAGAAATAGGGACAGCCCCAGCACCGGCTGCTTAGGTTGGGTGTTAGGAAACATTCCTGCTCCCAAAGGACGGTCAGGCATTGGAACAGATGCCCGGGGACTGGGGAGGGGTCACCATCCTTGGAGATGTTCCAGAACCATGGGGATATGAAGGCCACAGAGATGGCCTCAATGGGACTTGGGGTCTGACCCCGTTTCATTTCTATACTGATGGTCTGGATGAGGGCACTGAGTGCACCCTCAGTGTGGTTGCAGATCACCAAGTTGGAAGGAAAAGCTTGAAGGTGGGAAGGCCCTGCAGAGGGATGTGAACAGGCTGACCGATGGACTGAGGCCAAATGGGATGAAGTTCAACAAGGCCAAGTGCCAGGTCCTGCTCTTATGTCACACCAACCCCATGAGATGCAACAGTCTTGGGGCAGAGTGGCTGCAAAGCTGTGTGGAGGAAAAAGATCTGGAGGTTTTGGTCAACAGCCAAGGCAACATGAGCCAGCAGTGTGATCTATGGGAAGTGTCACTGCACACAGCAGGGATTGGAGCTTGATGGGCACTGAGGTCCCTTCCAACACAACCCATGCTGTGATTCCATGATGGGGAGCAGCTGAGGGAACTGGGGATGAGGGGGCTCAGAGGAGACCTCATCGTTCTCAACAACTCTCTGAAAGGAGGTTGGAGTGAGGTGGGGGTCAGCCCCTGCTCCCAGGTAACAGCGATAGGATGAATGGTGATGGCCTCAAGCTGCACCAGGGGAGGGTCAGGTTGGATATTAGGAAACATTTCTTCTCCCAAAGAGTGGTGAGGCACTGGCACAGCTGCCCAGGGAATGGTGAGGTCAGTGTTCCTGGAGGTGTCCCAGAACCATGGAGATGTGGCACTGAGGGACGTGGTCAGTGGGCATGGTGGGATGGGTTGGGTTTGGACTTGGGGATCTTAGAGGTCTTTTCCAACCTGAATGATTCCATGATTTTACACAAAGGGAAGCATGCACCAGCGAGACTCCAGAAGGAGCAGTGACACAAGGACCCATCTGGGTGCCTCTGTGATATTCAGAGGTGACAGCCCCAGTGACCTGCCCACATCCCCAGCCCCCTCCCACACCGGCACACACTGCCTCCTTTGTGCCTGATGATGGGGGTGAAATACAGAGAATTGGGTTATGAAAGGACCCAAAGTCACCACCGACCCTTTATTTCCGTGCGTGTGACCGGGTGCCGGGGATGGCAGCGAGGGCAAGCCCGCTAAATCCTCCCAAAGCCTCCCAAATTAAAAACGGAGCGTGCTCTGCCACCTCCCAAATCTCAGCTACTGACCTGGGCTGCCCCCGGCTCAGCGGGTCGGGAGGCTGCAGCCATGTCCTTCTTCCCCTTATTAAGGGTTTCGCAGCAGAGAGGAGGAGGAGGAGGAGATGGTGATTTCTGGTGGGCAGAAGTGCTGAGCACGGGGCTTTCTGCAGGAGGTGGAGTGCCTGGCTTGCAGACAAGCCTCTGGCCACAGGGCCAAAGGTAAACGAACTGTTCCTACAGCAAGGCATTGCAGGGGGAAAAAGGCCCCCAGGAGTGCCCACGTTTCCCACTCAACCCACGTTCATAGTATGGGGTCAGTGTGGGATACACAGAACCAGCAGGACCCCAACCTCCCACCGCTCCATGCAGCGAGTCGGGCACAGTGCAGGCTCTGTGTCAGGGATTGAGAGGACATTTACCCAGCCTGGGAGAGCTGGAATGACAAACACCTTCCTGCTGAGCTGGCACCTTTGAGTCACGGAATCACAGCAAGCCCTTCGTGCCATGTGCAAACCACACTGGTGGCACCGTCTCCCCAAGGCTGCCCACTCGCTCGCGCCCAGCCAAACCAACACAACCCTTTGTGCTCCTCAGTCCCAGCAAAGAGCCATACCCCTCCTTGGCACCAACAGCATCGGAGAGTGCTGTGAGTCTCTGATCCTTTTCAAACCATTGTGGGATATTGACACAGAGGATTTGCAGCCGGCAGCTACATCAGAGCAAACATCCTCTGCCGACAACAGGATAATAATGCGAGCTGCAGGAAGGCAGATTGGGCTCTGCACCACTTCTACCCACCTCCCCTCCATGCTGTCCCCTGCCTTTGGTGTTGGCTTTGTGCTAGGGACCAGCTGTGCCCCTCCAGAGCAGCTCCTTAATGTGTAACGAGGGACCCATCCGTTAAGCAAGGAGAGATGACAGATTAACCCAGTTTAGAGCCAAAGAGCAGCGGGTTTGCTGGTAAACTGTCCTGTTCCAGCGAGCTTCAAGTGCCTTTAATGAGTTATTATTTAGTCTGCGATAGAGGTTAATGGGGGGACATTGCAGAAATGATCTGTGATTAATTAAACCATCTTTATCCTGCACGGTTGGAGTGCCTGGACTTGTTGGGCTAGCACTGAGCTGGGAACAGAACTAGATCCACAGCTTCAACATCAGCCCCAGTGCTCCCCATGCCCCAAATTCACCAAAATTCCCACAGCAAATGGGGAAGAGCTGCTGAGAAGATTACATTTTCCCTTTATTTTGCATGCATCACCCCAAAACCACTTTTTCCCATGCCATCCCATGCTCAGTGCAAGCTGCGCGCACCCCCAATCCTCTCTCCCCACCTACAGACACAGTGACACCAACCATTCCCCAACACCCCATCCCCTCCCCATCGGCAGAGCTGCTGCTTCATCTCAGCGCCTCCATCCTCCTCCATCCACCTCTTTGGAGCCTCGACGTTCCAACCCTTTCCCAACGAAGCTGTCGGCGGGGCCGGGAGCGCGGAGCCGCATTCACATTCCTGCCGCGAGCGCACTTGTCAGCCGAGCTGTCAGCCGTTCCCGTAATAGGGCCACGGCGGTCACTCGTGTTGGGAGTAAACACAGTCGAATCTGAGAAAACAAGAGCAGAGCTGAGACCGGGGCCTTCCCACAGCACACAGGGGAGCGGGGCTCATGGAGGCATGGGGGGACACCCGGCTGTTCCCCCCTCCCGTCCCTATGTCCCCAAAAAGTCAGCCCCAGGGAGGGGTGTTCTGATGCTCCGTGGCCTCAGAGGACATGGGGTTGGGTGTTCCTGTAAGGAAATGGGTGTATTCAGGGGTTTTGGGGTGTTTGGAACCATAGGGTGTGTTGGGATGGCTCTGTCCTTGAGGTTGTCGTGGCTGGGAGCTGGTGGGGCTGTGGGTTGGGGATGTGTGGGGTCGTTGGTGCTGTTCTGTTGGCTCCCAGACCCTCTGACTGCATCACCGCAGAGAGCTGGGCAGCCTGAAAAGTGCAGGATTTAGGGACAAAGAAGGGGCAGGGCTGTCACCCTATGGATACCGCTTTGGGATGGGCACATGGCCACAGTGATGGGGAGAGGATGTGGGGCTGCACAGTGATCCCCACCACGGGTTGGATGTCTTAATGTCTTAAGATTCACGGAGCATGGGATGGGCGTCCCATGTCCCGAGTTGGGCTGGAGCATCCCCATGCTTTTCCAATGCCCAGCAATATTTCTTCAAACCCAGAAGCCCCACAAAGCCAAAAGCACCAACAACATTTCCTCCTGGCATGTGAGCTGCTGTGGACGGGGGGAGAGGGGCAGCTATTGTTCACATCCAAACCCAACCCTAAATGTTGGGGTTGGGGTCGCTTTGAAATCTCCGCCGGCTCTTTATTCCCATTAAAACATCCCCAGATCAGCTCTGAGCTGAAGTTTCTTCCCCACCCCCTGGTTGTTGTTTTTTTTTTTCCCTAATAATAAAGCATCTCAGATCTCCGCGTTGCAACTCATCTCACACCTAAGCAAGATTGCGTTTTGCACAACCCTTTCAGCTGTTTTCTCAATCTCTCCTCTGTCTCATTCTCAATTCAGGCAGTTGCTATAGGTATGTTTTAATCCCCAGCATGGTAGATTTTAATTAGTCTTTGTACAGATGGCCAATTAACATTCATTACTTTTGCCTTGAGCGATTAATTATGAGTTTGGATAGAATGGGAGATGGAGACAGAGGAAAGATGGGCAGGTGAATAAAAAAAGGGATTTTAATCAGAGTTTGGGATTTTTTTTTTCCCCCTCCTCCTTATTTATATATATACACACGCACACAGAAAGAGGAGCGAAGAGAATAGCGGCGAGGCCAAGCGAGCTGACCGCTCCCATCGAACCCAATGGCTCAACCCATTGCTCAGATGGGGAAACTGAGGCTGGGAGCACTATGGGGCACCTGGGGGATCGATGTGGGGCTGTAGGGGCACAGCGGGCGATGCTCCGGGTGTAGCCCAGCGGCGGTGCCTGTAATTCTCCCCTGCACAACACCCGCTCCCAGCTCCGACGTGTCACTAATTCTTCCTAATTGATTTTTCACGCTCTGGGGAGGGGAGATTGTGACATCCAACAACAGAGCCCTGATGTCGCGGCTTTCTCCGCTCTGAAAAGAGCCGGCACCCTCCCCCCGAGCCGGCATACTTCTCCCTGGCCCGGGTAGCCATGGTGAGACGTTGCCCAAATCCTTTCACCGCTGCCGCGCCGATGCCGGCTGCCAACGCGCTCCCGTGCCAACGTGCTCACGCCTGCTATTTCGGGCTGGCTCTGTGCACTCCAGCAGGGAACATGAAAATAGCAAAGCCCCGGGGCTGCATCCCACCCCAGCATCGGGATGGAGGGGTGCACCTATGTGCCCGGCACACGTAGAAGTGGTTGTGTTGGGCACGGAGAGCTGCCCGTGAGATGGTTTGTGTGCTCTGAGCAACCTACAGGGAGATGGGAAGGGCCCGGCCCTGCTTGCAGCAGGGAGGATCCATCCTGCAACATTTGGAGGGCTCCCCGCAGGCGCTGCTTTGTGCCCATCCGGCGCCGCTCGCTTTAAATCTGGGGATTTCTTTTTTAACACCTTTTACATCTTGGCCTCGAACCTCCCGAAATTGTCACTTTTCTGGAATTGTGCATCAAAACAACTTCTCCATCAGCTGCTCAGCCTTGGGATGAGGTCCAGATCCCTCTCCCCCCCACTGTACCATTGGGTACCGGTGCCACACAGGTCCTGGTGCTGTCCTGCACTGCACCATCCATTAGTGGGCACAGTGGTGATAGGTTCATGGATGGACATGATGATCTTAGAGCTCTTTTCCAACCTTGATGATTCTATGACCCAGTTGGGTCCCCTTGGGCAGTCAATCTCATGGGATCCAACCCCATTGGAACCCAGCTCATCCCACTGTATATAAAAGAAGTTGCATGGAGAACAGGGGGCACCCCGTAGTGCCAAAATGATTATGGTCTCTCAGGCTGTGGGACACCCATCATATGGAAACCTTATGGATCATCACAGTGAGCCAGATCCATCCTGCACAACCTACAGGGCTGTGCCCATCTGAGAGCAGATTGTCCCCACCCAATAACCCAATTTTACGTGTGAAATATCAATGGGACATGCAGGAATAGACGTCCCAGCATGCCTCAAAGGGCAACCGCAGCCCAGAGTTTGGCTCGAGCCTTCCTCCTGAGGAAGAGGAGGTGCTGGGCACCTCACTACAACACCATCCCCACCTGCAGAGTGGTGGCAGGGTATGGCCCTCTGCGAGTATACACCATTGAAATGCGCACATTTCCTAAAAGCAATATGGAACAGCTAAATATATTGCTCACAAATCTGTTTACACTAATAATGGCTGGGAGCCTGCCATCCATATGACTGCAAGGAACCATTGATTCAACATAAATTAACTGAAAATTACTTGTGAGAAGAAGAAACTAACTGTGTGTGTGTGGTGTGGTTTTTTTTTTTTCCCCCCTTGTCTTTTTTTCTCCCTGCCAGGGATGGGGAAGCATGGAGACATTGGCACTGCCAAGCAGGGCTGTGCTTGGCAGCTCATGGCGCAGCTCTGTGCCTTCCTCACCATCCCCTTCTCCCCTTTTGCAGCATTGGGAAGCATGGGATGGAGCCACAAGCATGGTTTTGGGTTGGGGTGGTGTTCGGCCCCCATGGATCATCCCCAAAAAGATTTGGGGGCAAATGGACGGTTTCTGTGCGTGGGGATGCAGCCCCAATGCCCCCAAACATAACCCCATCCTACAGAGCGTCCCAACCACACGTCTGTGAACTCACAAACCATTCCTTCCCCAACATCCAACCTCAAATCCCAGGCTTTGCCCTCCCAGTGCTGCTGGGAGGGAGAAGCAAACACAATATTTATCCATCTTCCAGCAAACAGCCATGGAGACGGAATGGTCCGAGTCATTATTTTGGCGCGGGCAGATTGCTAACTTCTTTAAATTACCAAAAAAGAATAAAATAAAATAAAACGAAATTTAAAAAAAAAAAAAAAAAGAAAGAAATTGGCAGCTCCGTGCATATTAGTCGAAATGCTGCAGACTTGGCTCCCTCTCACCTCCGCAACATAATGTTAAATGGCATCAAGACAGTATATCAGTCATTTACATATGTTGCTTATAGACGCCAAACTTATTAACACAATAAAACTGCTGCTCAGAAGCCTTCCTGCCTATTTTTCTCATGGAGAATGTCAGTGTTGGAAGCACCTAGCCGCCTCGTATGGAAACACACGGGGTTGCCTTTCATATGGCACCCGGGAAAATAAACACATGAATCACACAGGGCCCCCTCCGACCACCTCCCAGGGGAAGGAAGGAAGGAGGAACTCATTGCTGCCGAGCTCCCAGCATGGTAGGAGCCTGGCACCAGAACGAAGCACACCAGGAGCACCCAGCCTCGGTCCTCCTCCGTGTCCCATCCCAATGGGGGTGGGTCTGGAGAAGCCCAATGGTCTCCAGTCCAGCCCAGCAGATCAGGACTTTCTCAATGCAGTGCATGTCTTGTCCTGTTCCAAGGTCTGGAAGTGGTCAGAGGGAACACATGCATTTATTTCCAGGGTTCTCTATGGAAGTAACCCCACATTTCCATACAAGGTGCTCCCAGCACTGACATTTTCCATGAGAAAAATAGGCAGGAAGGCTTCTGACCAGCAGTTTGTGTTAATAAGTTAGATATCTATGTAGATGGCTGCTACATCATCTTGGAGCCACTCAGCATCATGCTGTGGAGCCAAGTCTGCCATCACCCCTGTGACCAGGCAGTTTGGGGTCTGTGGGGCCATCACACCTTCCCCTCTAGAATCATTAAGGTTGGAAAAGACCACAACAATCCTCAAGTCCAACTGCCAACCCATCACCACCATGCCCACTCATAGAATCTTTGAGGTTGGAAAAGTCCTCTGAGATCATCAAGCCCAACTTGTCGTTCCCTCAGCCCTGTGATGGTGCAATCCCAGATGGGACATTGCTTTCCCCATCAGCTGGGGCATTGCTTGGGGGCCTGATGGGGGGGTCATGCTCCAGTGCAACCCAATGGAGCACCCAAACATCCCCAGGGCTGGAGGTGTAATTTCCTGTGTTGAAACTATCCGGTTGAACACTCAAAGAGAGGCATGTTTGCCACAGCAATTACCCTACAGTGCATGGAAAAGCATTTCTATGTGTGACATCCTGCAGGCTTGAAGCAAGCTGCTTACTGGGGAGACCAACCTTCATCCCAAAGCCAGGGGGGAGGGCTGGCTGAACTCAGATTCTTGGGGAATACAGAGCTCAACAGTGTGAATGGCTGTTATCCCTCTGCACACCTGCAGGCAAATGGGGAGCATTGTCCTCAGAGTCCTGCACGAAGTCAAGGGAGAGGTCTCCATGTTTATGAGACATAGAATGCAGCATTTGGGTTGAAGAAGAGCTTCAGGATCACAAAGCCCAACCATAAACCTGTCCTACCGAGTCCCAACACTACACCATGCCCCTCAGGACTGCATCCACCCATCTCTTAAATACCCCCAGGGATGGGGACTCCCACCTGAAAGGTCTCATCAGGACCATGGGCACCTGCGTGACCATCTCCAGATGTTAGAAGAACCATCTCCAAATGTTACAAAAGACGTAGCAATGATGATTTCAGGATGTGGGGTGTTTAAATATCTGCAAAGAGCTGGGTACCTTGCAGGAACAAAATTGACAATGACACATAGCTGTATTTCCATCAGGATCTCCCACCTCTGAGTGCTCATCCAACACAGGAACCTGAGGATCTTGGGCACAGTGAGGGCCTGGAGGATCTGTTCTCACCAACTGGGGCGTGGCTTTGCATAAATGCTTTGGCTTTTGTGCTTTTCCCACCTCCTCTTCCTGCTGGATTAGGTTGAACGCCCACCAGTACCCACCACATCACATCCCACATCTGTACAGGGATTCTGGGCTGGTGTTTGGCTGTGCTGGGGCAGTGCAGGTGAATGCATCCCCTTGGAAAAGCCACTGTGAACACTGCATAGGTGGCTGAGGATCCAGCAGCATCTGTCTTTTCTGGACTAACCTCTTCCAGCCCACCGTTTGTAGCTGTATGGCTTGGAGACTTTCCCTTCCTGGGCTATGTGTTGGGATCCTCTCTCATCCTGAGCCTATAAACTAAATCTCTGAGTCTCTGAATGGAGACTGTTCATCCTTGGCAATATCTGGATTTACCATCAGACCCAGCATTCTCATGTGATCTCCATCCGTCCATCCATCCATCCATCCATCCATCCATCCATCCATCCACCCATCCACCCATCCATCCATCCATCCATCCATCCATCCATCCATCCATCCATCCATCCATTCATCCAACTATCCATACATTCAGTCATCCATCCATCCATCTGTCCATCCAACCATCTGTCCGTCCATGCATCCCATCTCTCCATCTATCCACCCATCCATCCATCCGACCACCCTCCCGCCTACCCATCCATCCATCCAACCAGCAGTGGACCAGCTGACAAAGCCACCAGAAATTTGGGATACTCGGGGATGTGAGAACGGCCCACTGAAGCCCACCAGGTTGTGCAGGGAAAGTTTCTTCCCATCCAGCATACCACTGAGCCACTTTTATTAATTATTTTATTAATAATAATAATAATAATAATAATAATAGAAAGCCAAAGAAGCAGAAAGCGGGGAGCAGCCCAGCTCTGGAGTCTTCAGACCTTCTCAGCCCCCCCAAACCCACACCAGTCTCCCTCCTCCCTTCTTCGCTATGGGACCGCAGTGGGGGGACGGCATGAAGAACTGCGGGCAGGGAATCGGCTCTGCCCACGGGAACAGCAGGTGGGGAGGTTGGGAGGAAATGATGCAGCACTTTGAAGTCTGGTCAACTTTTAACATCGTGACAAGCTGAGCCCGTGGCCACGCTCCGGGGCTCGGGGCCTGATTTTCCACATTCTGCCCTTTGATGCTGGAGGCCGATGTGTTACAGATTAACGAGGCTGGGGACAGCGTTGCACCTGCTGGCATTGCGTTGGCCCCAAGCTGTCCGTCTGTCCATCCCCGAGCATCCCGCAGCCTCTCCCATACCCCACACCCTATAGCTGCCTTTCGGCGCCCATCCTGCCCCCCTCTCCCTCTTCTTCCTTCCGCTTTCGTTTGCTCTTTGGAAAACCACTGTATTGTGTTTTAATGGGATCAGCTCTGCTCTGTGCCAGCATCACCCCCGGAGCGGGGCTGGGGATCCTCTGTGTGCCCTCTGCTGCTGCTGCCCGCGTCCCCCGGCTGCAGTGCCACCTCCTTTCGTTATAAAGCAAATCTCCTTTTCCTCCAGCACAGCTCCTCCCGGTTGGATGCCCAGCGGGCAGAAGCTGGGATGCGGGGCTGGAAAAAAAAAAAAAAAAAAGGAAGAAAAGAATGGGGAAAAAAAAAAAAAAAACCTTATAATATTGTCATATTTAATAGGGGGATTTTTTTTTTTCCCCCTAAACCAAAGGAGCTCCCTCCCAAAAAACGCTTTTGTGGAGAGGAGGTGCTGCTCCTCGCGGAGCATTCAGCGCTGGGCAGGGCTCAGTTATCCCCCTGTGAAGGATGTTCAGAGCCGGCAAGAGCCACACCAAACGAAATCCCATTCCCGAACCTCTCTGCCCAGCGGCCCGGCACGGGGACTTGATGGAAAAACGAATTAAATTCAATACAATCAGATAATCTTAAATTAAATTAAATTCAAAGCCACAGATTGAGCACACGGTTCCCGCGTCTGAGCTGAGCACTGGTCCTGCTGCCCTTCCCTTCCCTTCCCTTCCCTTCCCTTCCCTTCCCTTCCCTTCCCTTCCCTTCCCTTCCCTTCCCTTCCCTTCCCTTCCCTTCCCTTCCCTTCCCTTCCCTTCCCTTCCCTTCCCTTCCCTTCCCTTCCCTTCCCTTCCCTTCCTTTTTTCCTTCTCCATCCCACCTCATTCCCTTTCCTTTTCCCCATCCCATTCCCTTTCTCTTTCCCCTTCCCTCTGCTCCGCATCCCACCCCGCACCCCGCATCCCTCTCCTCACATCCCCTCTCCTTTATTTCCAACCCCCAGAAATCCCCACTGAAAATCCAGATCAATTTTTCCTTCCCCCTCTTCCACCTCCACGGAGGGAAAATAATAAAATTAAATAAATGAAAAGAATAATTAAAAAGAAAACTAAACGAGAAAAGCGCTCCGTCGGACGCGCTCGCTCCGTTTTCAGCCTTCGGTTTCCGCGCAGTTCCGTGCGCTTTCCTCCTCCCGCAGCCGCCGCGCTGTGTCTGTGCGGGAGATGCGCGGGAGATGCGCGGGAGATGCGCGCAGGGCGAGGGGCGGCCGCGCTGTGCTTGGAGGAGGGGTGGGAGGAGATGAGGGGGACGGACGGACGGACGGACTGACGGCCCCGCGGTGCCGCGCGGAGCATTTCGGCGCAGCGGAGTGGAAAATAGACTTTCAACCCTCTTTGTGCGGGAGGGGAGGGCTGCCCCCTCCTCCGCGCCTCAACAAAACTCCGCCGCGTCCCGGCGGGCGAAGCAGAGCCAAACTGCGGAGTGAACTCAGGACGGACCAAAGTGCGGAGAGGCTGCGCGCCCGCGCATCAATCTCCTCAGCGCGGCTCCGGGAGAGAAAACAGCGACTTTGGGATTTTTCGTCGATATTTTGATATCATTTTTTTTATTCTTATTATTATTCCCAGCGCAGGGAGGAGCGGGGGGCCAGGCCGGGCTTTAAGCGGGGCTCCGCTCTGCGCGGACATTGCGCGGGGACTGCGCGGGTAACGGGAGCTCTCCGACCTTTCTATCGCGGAGCGGCGGAGCCGCGGGGCCGTACTGCCGTCCCGATTTTCAGCACGAAAGAAGCGATGTAGCGATTTCCTACGAAACGAGCGCAGCCCGCAGCCCCGCTCCCACAACTTCTCGCCTCGCCGCCGGCTCCAGTCCAGTTTTTCGGGCGCTCTCCTCCTTCCCAGCGCCGGCCCCAGCCCCGGCCCTCCTCACCCGCAGGTGAGGGCCGCCCAGGCGGGGAAGGGGGGGTGGGGGGGGGGCAGCGCCAGGTACCGGCCCTATTTGTAGGGCTGCGGGGCTGCGGGGTGCGGGGGCGGCCCGCGGGGTGCGGGCGGTGGGTGCGCGTGTGCGCGGCCCCGTACGGGGGGGCTGTGGGTGGGGGGTGGGGGGGGAGGTTTCTCGCACACACACACACACACACACACGCGCGCACCCGCAGGAACAGCCCCGCCGCGGCCCCCCCGAGCTCAAACCATGTTCCAGCCGTCCGCCAAGCGCTGCTTCACCATCGAGTCCCTGGTGGCCAAGGACACCCCGCTGAGCCCCGAGGAACCCCTGCGGCCCTCGGCCCTCAATTATCCCCCCCCCGCCGCTTCCGACGCCTTCCCCGGCGGTTTCCAAGGGGCCGCCGCCGCCGGTCGGGCTCTGTACGGCGGCACCGAGCTCGTTTTCCCCGAAGCCGTGGGGCACCCGGCTCTACCCGTCGCTCCGCATCAGCTCGGAGCATCGCCTCTCCCGCACCCTCACTCCTTCTTCGGACCGCAGCATCGCGACCCGCTCAACTTCTACCCCTGGGTGCTGCGCAACCGCTTCTTCGGGCACCGCTTCCAAGGTGAGCTCCGCACCGGGACCCGCAGCCCCGCATCGGGACCCGCAGCCCCGCATTGAGACCCGCAGCCCCGCACCGAGACCTGTTGCTGCGCTCCTCTCGGCGCGGCTCCGGGCTGCGGGCGGTCCGATTCTGCCGCGGGGAACGGAGATGAGGCGGAGATTTTCTTTTCGGGCTTTGTCTTTTCGCTTTTCCTTCTTTTCTCTTTTCCCCTTTCTTTTCTCTTTTCCCCTTCTTTCCTTCCCGCTTTCTGTCATCCCTTCTATCAGTTCTCTGCTTCTTCCCGTCTCCTTGCTTTCCTTCTCGCTTTCTTTCCTTCTTTCTTTCCATCTTTCTTTCATTCTTTCCCGCGTCTGTTTTTTTTTCCCTCTTTCTTTCTCTCTTTTTCTCTTTTAATTTGTTTCTTATTTTTTGAGAAAAATTGTTTTTCTTAATTTTTGACTTTCTCTTCCACTCCTCTTTCTTTCTGTTTCTCCTCTTTCTTTCCTCCTTCCTTTCTCCGTGTTGTCTCCCTTGTTCCTTTCCTTTTTCTTCTATCCTTTCCTTTTCTTCTTTTCTTTTTCTTCCTTTTTTTTCCTTTTTCCTCTTTGCTTCTTCTTTCCTTTTTCCTTTCCTTTTTCCTTTCCTTTTCCCCTTTCCTTTCTCTTCTTCCATTTCCATATCCACTTCCTTTCTCTTTTTCCATTTCCTTTCTCTTTTTCCATTTCCTTTCTCTTTTCCCATTTCCCATTTCCCTTTCCTTTCCTTTCCTTTCCTTTCCTTTCCTTTCCTTTCCTTTCCTTTCCTTTCCTTTCCTTTCCTTTCCTTTCCTTTCCTTTCCTTTCCTTTCCTTTCCTTTCCTTTCCTTTCCTTTCCTTTCCTTTCCTTTCCTTTCCTTTCCTTTCCTTTCCTTTCCTTTCCTTTCCTTTCCTTCCTCACGGGGTTATCCTGTATCATCACCTGGTTATCACCAGGTTATGGCTGGGTTATGGCTGGGTTATGGTTGTGTTCCCGTTGGCTTCTCTCCATTCCCACCAGCACACCCAGACCCCTCCTGGCTCCAGCCAGTCTCTCAGTGCCCATTTCAGTTCCCGGTGCTCACAGCCCCGCAGCGGCTGCCCCGATCCATTCGTTTTGTGTTGGATTCCTCCAATTCTTTTCCTTTCTTTTATTTCTTTTTATCCTTTTTTTCTTTCTTCCTTTGCCTTCCTTTTTTTTTTTCCTTTCTTCTTTTATTTTTTACCCTTTCATTTCTTTTTTCTTTCCTTCCTTCCCTCTTCCCCTCTCTCCCTTCATCCCATCTTCCTCCTACTTTTCTGTTCTTTCTCCCCTTATCTTATTTCTCTCTTTCTCTAACTTTCTCCCCTCGGCCCCTCGGTCTCTTTCCCTTCTCACTTCACTCCTTCAGCCTTTCTCCTGTCCTTCATAGTATAGTTTGGAGCACACAGGACCTTAAAAAAGATTCAATTCTAACACCTCTCTTACTCTTTTTCTTCCTTTCCTTTTCTCTTCATTTCCCTTTATTTCTCTTTTCCCTTTCCTTTATTTCTTTCTCTTCCCTTTTTTCCTTCATTTCTTTCTTTTTCTTTTCCTTTATTTCTCTTTTTTCCCCCTCTATTTCTTTCTCTGTTTCTTTCCACGAGAATTACCGCCGTTCTCTCATTTTCTTTCTCTCTCACTCTACCTTTCTTCCCCCCTCTTTTTATTTCTTTTTCCTTCCCTTTTAATTTCATTTCTGCTTTCTTATTCCCTAACATTTCTCCAGTTTCTCCCTTCCCCTCCTCTACCCTTTCCCTCTTTTTTCCTTTCAGACTTTCTCATTTCTCCATCTCCTCTCTCACTTTTCCCTTTCCCTCCGTTCCCCTCTCACCGTTTCTCTCCCTCTCCAACCCTCTCCGTTCGTTTTCCCCCTTCTCTCTCCCCTTTTCCATTTCCCAAAGCAGCGACCGCGATTCCAAAATCCCACCAGTCCCCGTCCCCCCTCCTTACCCCACCCCACACTGGGCTGCCCCCCACTCCCCCCTTTTCACAGCACAAATCCCCACAGCACGCTGCTGGGACGATTCCCCCCTCCTGACCCCGCCGTTCTGCCCGCAGGGAGCGAAGTGTCCCAGGAGAGCCTCCTCCTGCACGGCCCCTTCGCCCGCAAACCCAAACGCATCCGCACCGCCTTCTCCCCATCCCAGCTGCTGAGGTTGGAAAGGGCCTTCGAGAAGAACCACTACGTGGTGGGCGCCGAACGCAAGCAGCTGGCCAGCAGCCTCAGCCTCTCCGAGACCCAGGTATGGCACAGCCATCCGTACCCATCCGTCCGTGGGATTTGGGCTGCGGGCACCACGCCGTGACGGAGATGCGCTGGGCGAAATGCTCAGCGGTTCCCCAGGAGTGGTGTGTGGGATCCTCTGTGTCGGGTTGGGGTGGGGATGCCGCGTCCCCGCGCTCTCATGTCGGAGCCGTCGTGCTGCGTTATTTCTTCTCTGCCTGATGTGAGTGCCAGACAAAACTGCAGTGGCCAAAGCAGTGGCGGTGTCACCATTAGAACCCATCGGCTCGGTGCCTTTGTGCCGACCCAACAGGACGGCTCATCTCAGCTGCGGCTTTCGGCGTTGAGGGAAGGCTTTGCTCATTTGGTGTAGGAAATGAGGGAGCCCAGGAGGGCCCAGAAGGCAAAAGGAAAAGTGTTGGTGCAAAGGGGAAAACGGGAATTGGGGCTGCGCGCTGCCGGCACACGGCTGCTGCACGGTGCTCCGGGTGGAGGCACCCATAATATTAATTCAGGCTCCAGGCTGTGTCCTGTAATATTCAGCAATGCAGTCAGCTGAGATGGTTTCTAAATTCTGGGCTGTTTGGCCTGGTTTTGTATTCATTTATTTTGTTTCCTTTTGTACGATTTCATTGGAAATTAAAGCAGAGCCGGGGAATGCTGCCCGACTCCTGACGGTGCACGTTGCCTCCAAATCCCCCCGAGTAAAGAGGAAGGCAGAGAGGCAGTAGATGTCTGCTTGGGTGTCTGCTTCTGTCTGTCTGTACGCCCTGCACACTGCGGTGTCGGATCGCTGCGCCTGGGGAGGCTGTGGGGTCATCAACCCCAGGATGTGCGGTGGTGCAGAGGGGCTGAGGGGAAACCTCTGTGCTTCCAGCTTCATGGCTTTCATAAATGTATTGACACATATATAAATTTAGTTATATATATGTAGTTTATTAATTACCCGGGAAGAAACAACCCACTTGCGCCAATGTTGGATTGTTGGACTCGATGGTGCTTATGGGTTCCTTCCAACTTGGGATATTCTGCAATTCTATATCCTATGATCCTAGCATTCTGTAACCACCCGTATGGTGGTTACCTGCTATATGCAATAGTAAGGTATGTCCTGTGGCAATGCTGCTGTCACCCCTTTGCTCTCCATCCATCCAAACCCAACTGGAAGCACCCGTGCTCCCTGGAGCATCCCATTGGGTGTTCCTCCATTCCAAGGGTTGATCCCATGGAGAACAACACCTGGAGCAGCCCCGAGGGAGGTAGAAAGGGTCCCCAAATTCTCGTGCATCACTGAGACATGGGGAACGTGGGGTGGGTGAAGGTGTTTAACCCCTTCCCATAGAGGTCCGGGACAACAGGACTGGGGAAAAATAGGATTGGGCCAAATGGGATCGGGGCCAAACGGGATTGGGGGCAAATGGCGTTGGGCAAAGACAGGATTGTGGAAAAATGGGATTAGAAAGAAGGGCAGCACACAGCCCCCAGCAAACATGAGTGGGATGGGGATGGAGCTGCGCCTGCGGGGACCGTGGTGCACGAGGAACGGCTGCGGGGTGTGCGTGTGCGGGGTGACGCAGAGCTGCGGGGATGGCATTGTGGGGCTGGTGGGACATGTGGGATGTGCATGTGGGGTGGGATGGGACACGGGTGGGTGCTGTGCCGGAGGGTGTTGTGCTGGGATGGGCGCTGTGGGTGCTGATGCTGCCGTGCCCGTCGGTGGTGGTGTGAGGCTGCTGCGGTGAGCTGACATCACCGGGCACAGGGATGTGCCGGGTGGGAAAGCGCTTCCCTGAGCTCATAGAACCATAAGGCTGTAGAATAATAGAGTGTCCCAAGTGGGAATAGACTCCCATGGAGCTGGAGAAAGCCCACACTGTCTCCATCCCAAAGCACTGCCCTCCTCTTAGCTGTGGCTGTGAGGTGTGGGGCGATGCCATCTTGCATCTCTCCCCATTCCGCTGCTGGACTGAGCGCGCCGTGGCTCCCGTGGGGCGATGGTAATAATTAACAGAATGGCCCACAGCCGTGCTGTGCCCACGAATGCCTGGGAGTTACAGGAGGAGAAAGATGGGACTCTGTGATAAATGCTGGGGACCATTCCAGGTCCCAGAGAGCAATGTCAGTGTTGATGGGTGGTCTTGAGTTGGTGCGCTGTTTTGGGGGTCATCCCTTTGCAACCCCTGCTTGTCCCTAAAAAGAACTGCTGAGTTTTGGGGTGTTGTTAAAAGAAAAAAGTGCAGAGTGGCTGGGGCTCCGTGGTGTCACAGCAAGGATTGGTGTGCTGGAGCCCAGTGGGTGTAGCATCTCCTGTGCCGTGGGGGTCGCAACCACAGCGCTGTCCTTGGAGCTGCTGGGGACGTGTGGGCACACCTGGTTTGGTCACAGCCTCAGCTCCCAGCATGGCCGTGTTACCAAAGCTGGGACAAAGCCCCATGGCAGAGTGGGATCTCTTGGTGTAAGTGGCCGTGCTTTAGGGCTGTGGTTTGGTGAGCATGGTGGTGTTGGGTCACGGTTGGACATGATGATCGTAGTGATCTTTTCCGACTTTAATAGAATCATAGAATGGCTTGGGGTGGAAGGCATCTCAAAGATATCCAGTGACTTTATGATTCCACATGGGATTGCTGTCGCTGCCTGGATGGCGTTAGGTGCAGGAGAGCATTGCGTGTGTGTGCAGAGCAGCTGCCAAGGGCTGAGAATGGGATGGAGGAGCCACCAGGAGATGGTGCCCATCTGGTACCAGAACAGCTGGGAACCCACAGGGCAGCACAGACGTTCGGCACCACGGTTTGGGAAGGAACAAAACCCATGTTTGGGGTTTAAATGTATGGTTCCCAGGGCAGGTTACTGCCCTTAGCAGTGCGGCTCTGGGGGCTGCAATCCCATTGGGGTGGGCTGCTCAGAGCTGAGCTGTGCTTAAAGGATGCCGTGCTCCTCACACTCAGCTCCCGTTCCCAAAAACTCAGCCGTGCGTCCTCATTGCTTTCCGCCTCACTTTCCCTTTCTTTCATTTTGGGCTCTCAGGGGGCTGAGAGCTTCACTTAAAGTTTGTGAAGCATTCTACCGTGGCTGAATTAAAGTGGGCAATGCCTCAAAACGAATGGTTGGGGGTCAGAGCTCAATGGAATAAGCAGCCGTGGGCTGTGAGCTGTGCGCTGCTCACTGCACTGTGCACCGAAAGGGTTTTGCTGCCCTTGGAAAGGCAGAAGGAAGGCCTCGGCCTCGCTGTGCTGCGAGGCAGAGGGAGAGCATCGCCTGTGGATGGTGCCCTGCGAGAGGGAGGCACGATCCTTGTTGACAGCAGTGCTGGGACATGAATGCTCCCTCCTGCACCGTGCTGGTTGGCAACAGCGACCGTGCAGCGGCGCCTGGCGGCACACAGGGTCTGTCTGTCCTGCAGGGCCGGAGCTGCGGGCAGCAGTGGGCACTGGTAGCATCCTGCATCCTTACACAGCATCTCGTGTCCCTACACGGCATCCTGCATCCCTGTGCAGCATCCTGTGCCCGTACACAGCATCCTGCATCCCTACACAGCATCTCATGTCTCTACACAGCATCTCACGTCCCTACACAGCATCCTGCATCGCTACACAGCATTTCACGTCCCTACACAGCATCCTGCATCCCTGTGTGGCATCCTGCATCCTTGTGTAGTATCCCACATCCCTACACAGCATCCTGTGTCTTTGTATAGCATCCTGCGTCCCTACAGAGCATCCCATGTCCATACGTAGCATCCTGCATCAGTGCACAACATCCTGCATCCCTGCACAGCATTCCACAACTGTGCACATCATATTGCGTCCCTACACAGCATCCTGCATCCCTGTATGACCTCCTGAGTCCTTGTATAGTATTCTCCATCCCTACACAGCATCCTGGATCCCCACACAGCATCTTGTGTCCATACACAGCATCCTGCCAGCGGTGTCGTGCTCCTCTTGGTGTCTGGGTGCCTCTCTCACTCCACACGGAGTTCTCTGTGCCCTGGCTGCTGTCTGGGATGGCAGTGGGTTCAGGCAGGTGAGGAGTGACCGGGTCTGGGGATGGGGATGCTGCTCCTCTCCGGCTCCTTGGGAAACGTTTGACTGCTGTTGCAGTGAAATAGGCTTCCTTACATCTGAATACAGTGAATTCATCATCTCCATTTGCTTCCTGGTTATCTGCAGTGCAACCTCAGTGCCTGACAGCCTCAGAGCTTTCCCTCGGGCTTTGCACAGACCGACCCACGAATGCAATGAGTTAAACCCCAAATGCTTCTTTATTCTCCCACCTTTGGGTGCAGGGAGGTGAAGGTTGCTATGCTGCACTCTGAACGGAACCATGGCCAAAACCTGGCAGTGCCACGTCAGCATGGGGACACGACAGCTCTGTGTGACCCCTCCAAGGCCACTGGGGCCATTGTGCCCATGGTGCCGAGCGCCAGGGTGATGGGCAAGGGTGATGTTTTATTATTTTTTTGTGCCTGTGTGTTGGGCACCGGTGTGATGGGCACCAGGGCGATGGGTGCCGGTGTGATGGACACCACTGTGATGGGCACGAGGGCAATGGGTGCCAATGTGATGGGCAACAGTGTGATGTGTAACAGTGTGCTGGGCACCAGGGTAATGGGTACCAGGGGGATGGCTGCCAATGCGATGGGCACCAGTGTTGGGCAACGGGATGATGGGCATCAGAGCGATGAGTGCCAGGGTGATTGGCACCCTCCAAACCCAAGGTCCTGCCATCAGAATGGGAAAGTGAAGAAGGGCAAGGCGACCAGGGCGCACTCCTGGTGTGACAGGGACTTTTTTTTTGGTCACTTTTGGAGGAAAACGGGATTTTTTTCTCTGCTCCTCCTCCCCAAGGTGAAAGTGTGGTTCCAGAACCGGCGGACGAAATACAAACGGCAGAAGCTGGAGGAGGAAGGGCCGGACTCGGAGCAGAAGAAGAAAGGTTCCCATCACATCAACCGATGGCGCCTCGCCACCAAGCAGTCGAGCGGAGAAGACATCGACGTCACCTCCAACGACTAAGGCAGGGACAGGCTCCTGGTGCAGCCGCCATGCAGAGGAACCCGGGGGACGACGCGGGGACGCGCGCGGCATCACCCAACGAACTCTAAGGGACGTCACCGCCGCCGCCGCCGCCCCACCGGGACCCATCCGTCCCCCCCCGCCGCCCGGAGCCCGGTGCCCGGCGCAGCCCTCGGGGCGCGTTTTGGGGCTCTCCTGCTGAGCCCGGGAGGAAGAGGAGGCTGCCGGGACCCCGGGACACGACCGTGCAGCCTCTTCCGTGTGGGGACCGCCCGTCAGCCGTGAGATCGCGTCCAACGTCCTACTTCGAGCTCAATGTTTCCAACCCTTTTTCTTTATTTTCCGTTTTTTTTCCCCCTCTCCCCTCCTCCTTTCTCTGTCTCTCTTTTTTTTTTTTTTTTTCCCACACGGTTTTGTTTTAATTTATTCTTTTTTTTTTTTTTTTTTTTGTGCCCGTGTGTGCGTGCGTTCCCCGTCCCGTAGGTAGTCCGCATCTGTAGCGTGTGTTACTGCGTGGTAATAAAAAGCAAAATGTGCTCAAAGTATGTCTGCTTATCTTTGGAGAGGTGTGGGGGGGAGCCGCCCCCCATTGCCCACCCCAGAAATGTCCCATGAGGATGTGGCCATGGGGACTGTGGTGCCATCGGGTGGTGTCACCATGGGGTTGGCTTGCATGGGACTGATGGATGCAGGAGAGCTCGTCCACCGTGGTGGCATCTCAGCAGCGTCCCCTCCTCCCAGGTTGGGTGTCAGGGATGTGACACGGTGACAGAAAGCAGAAGGGGGGTGACTGCAGGTATGACAGGTATGTGGTGCTCGGGGGCTGGCTGCTGTCACACCTGCACTGGGTATTGGATGTCAAGGGAGGGGCCGTCCCACAGTGACATCGGTGCGGTGAGAAATGGGGTACTGGGGGCTGGAGAAGCCCCAGGCACTGCTGGAGCCCCAGAATTTGGGTGGGGGGAACGAGGGTCCCACCTGCATCTCCCCAGGAAAGGACGTTTATAACCATCATATATATAGAATTATCATTAAAGTTGGATCATGGGATCGTTAAGATTGGAAAGGACCTTTCAGATCATTGAGTCCAACCATCAACCCATCGAGTCCAACCACCAACCCGCTGGGTTGATTTATGCATATCATGTATGAGATACACGTACAAATAAGTATGATAGACACAAATATAATAATGAAATATGATATACTCAAATATAATAGTTAAATAGAGAGATACGTAATAATTCCTGCCGTTTGGAAAGGGGCTCCCCTCTCCTTATGTGCAAAGGGAAAAGCCACATCCCCAGAGCAGTTCCCCTCTGCAAACAGCACATAAAACATTAAAAGCCCCAAATCTGTGTTGACCCTTGCATCAGTGTGATTGGCCACGCTGAGCTCTGAGTTGGGACCCAGAGTTTGCTCCCAATTTCCCCAATACCCAAAGAGACCCAAATTTTGCTCCCATCTGCCCAATATCCACCCAGACCCAAATTTTCCTGTCAATCCCCAACAGGACCCAAATTTCGCTTCCACCCTTCACCCATCCCCGAGTGCTGCCATAGCCAACAAAGTCTTTAAATGCTTTTATTCCAGACACGTCCAAGTGTTACACAAAGTGTTGCGGTCGATCAATCTGTTGAGAAGGTTAAAAAGAGACTGTGTGCGTTTGGGGGCCGTGCCGGGGTGTGCGGCTGGAAGACGTGGCCGGGAGCGAAGCCCCCGAGGCAGCCGTACGGAGCCACCAGGATGTCACAAGGGGCTGATTCCTAACGGGAATCAAGGAGGTGCCGGGGGCTGTGAGTGGGAACCCGGCGTAACCTGAGGTCTGCGAGGGCGACGGCTCCGGTTGCGTGGGGATGGAGAGAAATGATGAGCGTGGAGCGGAAAGGAATGGAGCCGTGCCTGAGCTCGTGGAAGGAAAAGTGAGAAAGGAAGGCAAAGCAGATAAACAGCTCAGAAAAAAAAAAAAAAAAATCCCCCATTAGCAGTTTTGGGTTGTGAGAGCACACGGGATGTGAGAGCGCATAGGACAAAGGCGTAGAATATTTGTATCGTAGAATCACAGAATCACAGAATGGTTGGGACCTCAAAGATCACAGAACCACAGGACAGCTTAGGTTGGAGGGGGTCTTAACGATCATCCAGTGCCAACCCCCTGCCATGGACAGGGTTGCCAACCACTGTATCAAGGCTGCCCAGGGTAGAAGCAGGGCAAGGACCTACTGGGGCTGTTGTGCCACACGTTGGTACCCACTCCTGCAAGGGAAATCCAAAGGGATGTGGTTGGCAAGATCAGACCCGGTTACTTCCTAAAACTCATTCTGTAGGAGGAAGGAACCAACCACTGAGCTGTGGGCTCGCTTCCCAGCCCCATGGCCCACTGTAGGGCCAGGGCCAGGGGTAACAGCCCATGGGGAGCAGCCCAAGGACACTTCTTCCAGGAGGGAATCAAACTTCTTGCTGGCACCTTTTGCTGCAACCTGGTCCTCATTATTTCTTAATTAACATATCCAAGAAATCAATTAGCTGCGACATTTCTAATTAAATACTACTGGAGATGATCATCTCATTATTATTATCTGCTGAGGTGAACAACTTGATGTGTGAGGTGGGTTTTTTCCTTCCCATTTCTTCCAGTTCCCCAATTATAGGAAATAATAAATGCAAATGGTTGGGTTGTTCTCGCAAACCCAAGGCTCCTTTTGTACATTAGGAGAGTCGAAGAGATTAATTAGCTATTAAGAGAATGTGTATAATGTTATCATTAGCTCTTTTTTGGCACAATTTGCTGTCCTAATAAACAGTACTAATGTGCTATCGCTTTCCAGTGCCATGCTTTTCATTTCTCAGGCTGTACCAAGAGTTAAGCTCCATGCTGAGTCAACTTTTTGATCGAAGCCAAATTGCCAACCTTGAGCTCCTGGGCAAAGCACAAGAAGGACAAGGATGTTTCCCAACAGTGACAGCAGTGATTTCGGTGTGCCATGGTCAAACCATGGGCTTTGCAGGCTGGTGCTTCCCCAAAGGTCAGGTCGGTGTCTGCAGAACCACTCTGCTGCTTTTGCAGCAAGGGTCCCAATGCTGCAATGGCTGTGGGAGCTGCAGAAGCTTTGGTGGAGACCTCTGAACCTCGTGGTGGGGACACGGCCACGCTCGTGTTGCCCAAAGGGGACCACACATCCACCAAAATGTGGTGAGCATCCTCCTGCACGTGCCTTGTGCAGCTCCCATGGCTCCCATGGCAGGGGACAGACCAATGGACAACAAGGGGACAGGCAGTAGGGTTGGAGCCCAACTCCAAAGTTGGGTTTCAACTCTGCTGCCCTTATATATATATATAAGTATAAAAAAAAATTACATATATGCAATGCACCTACAGTCAGCACAATGTTCTGGGAGATGCAGAGCCAAACCTCATCTCTCCAGCCCCATAGCACACCCCACAAGCACTGCTGACACACGTGTAGGTACTCTGCAATGCAACGGCCGTGGAGGATTTTGGAGAAGTTTAGGAACTGTGCAGGAAAAGCCCCTTTGCTTTCCAAATGCCAGGCTGAGCTGGAAGAACCAAGAGCTTGGGAAAGGCTGGGTCAGGAGGCAGAAGGGTCTTTCTCAGCAGAAGCTTTCCACTCCATTTCCCGATGAAATAAAACAAGTTTGATGGGATTTGTACAGGACATGACAAACCCGGGCTCATTTAGACTGTTGTCACTTGTTGGGCTGCGCAGCTGGGTTTGACCCGAGCCGTAATCCCCAAGTGCTGCTCTTCTGACATCCCTGAGGCCACTCCTTGCCCACGGAGCAGGATCTCTCTCTCATATTCCATAGGGCAGAGTGTATTAGGAACCCTGCAGCCTGCTCTCCTCCAAGCAGCGCTGTTGGCATTGCATGCTGCCTGCTCACCCCCCGCCGCACATCACTCGCTCCATCTGCAGACCCTGCAGGTAGCTGGAGCTCACTAGCTTTGATCAGTAATTACGATGCAAGACCAAATCCTTGCACAAACCATCCCACTACAAAGCCTCGGTCACTTCCCTCCCCAAAGAAGAAAAAGACTGAGATCAATGAGTTTTGCAGCATTGCAGCAGAACGGATGCGGCAGCCTCAAAACCCACCTTGGAGGCATCTGGTCCACTCAGCTTTGGGCTCAGTTACACCATCAGAGCCAGCACGTATTTAAGCATACATTAAGCACGTGCTGACTGTACATTCATCTGATCTAGTGCATTAGAAGAACTCTGCTGGGTCAAATCCAGCTGTCCCTCATGCAGGTGGAAATGCAGAACTGCTCCATGAGCTCAGCACTCCCACCAGCACCAGGGACCGGGAGCTGTTTTGTCAGTAGAAAGGATGGGGAGAGCACTGCTGGCCTCTCCTCCCCTCCACGTTGGCATGGATGTCCACAAAACTCTCATTTTCGACGTGCAATTATTTGATCCACACCAGTGTGGGGACAGAATCTGCTGTGCAGCCCCCACTCCCATACATTGCAAAGCATCCTTTCGTATACATTCTCTGTCAGTGTACATTTGGTTTCCCCTGCTCCCCCCACCCTCCCCCAGCCCCAACGAGTTGGCATTGTCATGATGGCAACCATTGCATTTGGCCGTGCTCATCACCACCACACCTCGAGCCCTGTAATGACCTCAGTGGCCACAATCCAACTCTGCTCTTTATACTTTTGGGTAAAAGATACTGGAAAGCCAAATTACGGCCCCAAACTCAACTAGGAGGAGGTTTGTGGGGCCACGGGACCACACACCTGGGTGAGATGTGGCTCCTGTACCCAGCAGTGCCCCATCACTGCATTCAAACAAAGGACAAGTGGACTCAAAGTGGAGCAGCTTCACTAATCCCTCATGGAACCCTACCCAGGTAGCTCAGACTGCCTTATTCACAGAGAGGACAAACCCCACCCATTTTGCTCAAAGATCCCATCCCATGCAGGGCACGTTGGCTTTCCAGGACTTTGAACCCCTTGCTGATGTGCTGGGTGACAGCTGGGGCTGTGCTGACAAGGAGTCGATACAAGATACTTATCAAACACCCTATCAAGAGCTTCAAAGCCACGCACCCGTCGGTCTCTGCAGAATGACTTTTGTGCAGTGTCAGCGCTGTGATTTAATTTGCATTGAAAACAAAATTTGCTGGGTGAAGCCTACTCCCATGTAATTAGGTATAGCCATGTAACCATCCCGTAAACTTCCCTCCATGCAGTGCTAGAAGTTTAGAGATCATTCCTCTGCTAGTCGTCTAAAGTGTCTGAATGTAGTTTCTGGCTGTTGCTAAGTTAAAACTTTTAATGTTAATTTTGTTGAGTGGTGTGAGAGGTGTCAGTTCTCCAAAAGTGTTACCCCACTCCCGCTCTCTGGGAGCAGTAGGACTATCGCTGAGCTCTAGGATTTGTGTTGTCTCGCTGCTGCGTTCTCTCCCAGTTGACATCTCACTTTTCCCCCTCTCCCTGCCCAGATCTTCTGGGTGGAGGGGTGTGCAGCTCCCACTTACAACCCCTTGTTGTAGATGACGGTCTTACTGGGGGTGGCCATTGCGATCTCCGGCTCCAGGCGAGACGTCTCGATCTACGGAAGCAGAGCAAAGTCAGGGTCAGCACCATGGAGATGGACAGAGCCATACATTAACCACAGAAATGTTTGGAAGGGACTCTTCAAGGCCATCTGGTCCCACTCCCTGCAATGAACAGGGACACCCACAGCTTCACTGGGTGCTCAGAACCCCATCCAGCCTGACTTGGGTGTCTCCGGGGATGGGACGCCACCACCTGTCTAGGGAATCTCTGCCAATGCATCACCACCTTTACTGTAAACAACTTATTCCTGACACCCAGTCTAAATCTCTTTTAGTTTGAAACCACTTCCCCATGTCCTCTCTCAATACGTTCTATTAAAGAGTCCCTCCCCTTCTTTAGCAGGGTCTTTAATGTGCTTTACTCCGACTGAGCCTCAAACCACCCCTGTTCAAATGGACTTACATTGCACCAAATGATGTCACTCTCTGCTTGGCAACCTTTTACAGAGTGTACAGGAGCAACACACAGATCCCACCCACCATTTTCCAGGAGAAATCCTTTCATTTTCCAAAGTCAGGGCTCCTGGCACTCTCCAGCAAGAAGAGTCACAGCTGAACTCTGGGTGGTTTGGTGTCACCAGTGTGAGACCAATTCCCACAGCCTGGAGGTGTTCAATCATAGAATCACAGAATCATAGAATGGCCTGGGTTGAAAAGGACCACAATGATCATCCAGTTCCAACCCCCTGCTATGTGACAGGGTCACAACCAGCAGACCAGGCTGCCCAGAGCCACATCCAGCCTGGCCTTGAATGCCTCCACAACCTCCTTGGGCAACCTGTTCCAGTACATCACCACCCTCTGAGTGAAAAACTTGCTCCCAGTATCCAACTTAAACCTCCCCTGTCTCAGTTTAAAACCATTCCCCTTGTCCTGTCAAGGACCATGGTACTGAGGGATTCGGTTAGCACACATGGTGGGGATGGGTTGGGCTTGATGACCTGAGAGGTCTTTCCCAACCTTAATGATTCTGTGATTCTAGCATCTGTCTTCCCATTACTACCATTTGTGCAGCCTAGACCTCACACTCAGCATCTCCAGGAAGTGCTCTGATGTACAATAGAGAAACAACAGTGCGTTGTCCCTACTCCTTCCCCCATCCCCACGAAATTCCCATCCCCTTGCTACACTTTCCCAGCTGGATTTCCAGGAAGCTCTTCATCACACTGCGTCCCCAGGAGGAGCTGGGTGCCCCCGTGCCCAAATGGGACGGGGAGCCTCACGCCATTCGACTTTGGGAAATCCCACCCATCCAATGGGTGCTGCTGCTGACACAATGCGAGGAGCCCACGTTAAAAATCGAAATGCTTTTGAAAATGTTTAACCTAGTTAGACAAATTAGCAAAAATTTGTGCAAAACAATTTAGGTATTTAAAATATTCAATGTTTTTAAAAACTGGAAAAACTGTTCTTAGCTTTCAGCTGCAAAAACCCAACAAAATATAACATCAAAGCAATCTTAACATGAGGTGCAACATAACCCTTCAGCAAAGCTGTTAAACAGCTACTGAAGCATCATGGGAAATAGCACTTCATTTATTCAAATGCACATATGTCAGGTTTTTGCACCATATGTCATTCCAAGCTATTTACAGTAATAATTAAATCTTAATCAACGTTTAACCTCTGTAAAATGTTTGAAGGGATCTAATCACCCTTCAGACTGCACTAATGAAGGAGAAATATATAAACATAAAAAGAAAATGATGCATAGATAGCACACCAGAAAGAACAGTAATTGCAAAATTGTATTTCTTTTAAATATAATCAGCAAATTATGTAAAGTAAGCCAACGAGTATTTTAAGTGAAGACATCTTGGGTGTCAGAGGTGTGATCAGCTAATTTTGTACTGCTATCCATAACAGATGTAGCATATTTTCTTTTCGTGCCATTATTAGCAACTTCACCATTTCTTTCTGTGCCGAAACACAAAGTGAAGCATTGTGATGGGAGAGCACCCAGCAAAGGTAGAGGAGAGGCAATTCTCACGTCCAACAGCACTGACAGGATCCATTTTGAGGGAGGATTAACTCTGATCTGCCTGGCTCTGACACAGCTTTTCTTCCCATTGTTTTCTTTTCCTTCTTCCAAACACAGAGGGGAAAAGCTCCTAGGCACTGAAGTTGGGTGTTTTCACCCACCAGTATGAAAACATCGTGGTGAGAGGAGCTTACCAATGACTTGGGGTTGGGTAGACCAACCCTGACCAGTTGGGCGGCCCAACCCTGACCAGTTGGATGTCAGTTGGCAGGGCTTAGGGGCAGGGCAACAGCAAAACCCAGACTGTGGTTGAGATATCTATACAGAAGGCAAACGGAGAGCCACAGAATCATAACATGGGACCTCTGGGTCCATGAGCGTTGGACTTGCTCTCCAAAGGAAGCCCCACTGGACCCCAGATTAGAGGTCTGAAAGCAATTTCTACAGGGAAATGATGATGGCCTGGACGTGTTGAATCAAGAAGAGAGAAGTTGAAGGTATAGGCACATGCAAGGAGAAGAAGTGTATTGGTCCATTCATACTGCAATGGGATGCAACTCGAAAAGCAGTGAGGAAGACTCAAGTTGGGCAGCAGAAAGAGCATCCAAGAGGGAAGGAGTATCTCAACCAGATGTTTGGAGAAGGGTTGGTGGCTCTGAGGTGGGAAAGTTTAAGCACAAATCAGATGAAGCTCAGCAAGAATGGCTGGTTTGGAGATGAGTGTTACAGAGCTCACCTTAGCCCCTTTCTGAAGTATAGGAAGATGTGAAATAACTTTACTGGAGAGTGACTGGTTGAACTGGAGCAAACTGCAGATCCATTTCTGTTTGACTTTACTAAAGCAGATACAAAGACATGGAATTCCTGCTCTAGAGTCTCAGCTACATGAGCTCCAAGGGGTGTATCCCCACCAAGGAGGCAAGCACAGGAGGCACAGGAGGGACGAGTTACAAAGCACTACTGGCAGATCTGTTCATAAGAGTACTGGGAATTATTGATTCCTCACCCTGTGAAATCAAATGCAGAACAATTCATTCTTCCAATTCATCAGTTTCCTGCTAAAAATTGATATTTTCCTTATTTTGGTGCAGATTGCTGTTGTAGCTGCCCAGCATCCCGGACCCGCTCAGCCAACCTTCCTCTGGACTTCATGAGAGAGCATGGAGCCTTTATGCCATGTTTCTTTTGCCTGAACTTCAAAGAAGACCCTCAGCAGGGTCTTTCTTGGTCATGACCATGATGGCAACTCCTCTAACAGGAAATGGCCATCATGAATGGTTCTCCAAGGAATAGGTTCTACACTAAATGATAGGATCTGTCTCAACCTACATGGGGCAATCCTGTCCTTCCAAACTAAGCACCCACATGGGAACTGTGTCCATCCTCTTCCTCCCAGTGAGGAAGATCTACTTGTGCTGGGTCAAAGGATGCAAAGGACCAGCACCAAGATCCCTAAAAGAAGTGGGTCTTCAACAATGACACCAGAAGAGCAAGAGGGATCCAAGCTCACAACCAGTATATGGGGAAACGTGGTGTATGAAGATCACTGCTGGAGAATGATGAGAAAGGGCTGGTTTGTGGGGAAAAAAAACAGGTTTTGAGGCTGATGCAGCCATCAGTGCAGCACTGACCTCTTGTTATCCTGGTATATCAGCATAGGGGATGATATAACGTTAGAATCACAGAATCATTAAGGTTGGAAAAGAGCTCTAAGAACCCCAAACCCAGCCCCACCCCACCAAGCCCACTGACCACATCCCTCAGTGCCACGTCTCCGTAGCTCTGGAATACCTCCAGGGATGGTGACTTTACCACCCCCCTATGCAGTCTGTACCAGTGCCTGACCACTCTTTCAGAGAAAAAAATTTCCTAATATCCAACCTGAACGTCTCCTGGTACAACTTAAAGCCATTACCTCTCATCGACTAGTTAACTGGGAGAAGAGGTCAACTCTCACCCTGCTACAACTTCCTTGCAGGTCACTGCAGGGAGCAATAAGGTCTCCCCTGAGCCTCCTCTTCTTCAGACTCAACAATCCCAGCTCATTCAGCTTCTCCTCATGAGGAAGGGGCAATTGCTGCATTTCCCAAGAGGATATTGAAAGCTTTGCTACAGAGGCAAGGACATCCTCGCTGGGGACATGGCCAAAACAGATCTCCAAACACAACCACAAAAGTGGCACTGCAAAGCCACTGAGAGCTGGAGGATGCCCTTCATTTCCCTCCAGCACATAACCAAGAAAGCAAGAACAAAACAAAAAGTGGTGATCTTATTTAAGCAATAGTTTATAGCCCAGCATCCCCCAGGTGATGCAGGCTGACCTGGTGAAATCTACCCAACAAAGCCAAAGAAGGGCACCGCGAGAGGTGGTTCCCACCACGCACGAGCTCTCTTCCCCCCATCCCTGCCTTGCAGTGGGAGCCTCTCTCTTCTCATCAGCACAGACAAGGCTAATTGGGGTGATAAAGAACTGGCTCCGAGTGCTGGCGTGGGCTGGAGGAACAAATGGTGCGGTGGTCACAGCTGGTGCTGCGGAGACGGGAGGGAGCGGGCGCAAGGCTCCGGCGGTTCCGCCAGCCCGGGGCTGTGAGCAGGGCTGTGTGTGTTTTGCATTTGCTGCTGACACGGGTGTAACGTACATGCGCGTCCGGTGAGGCAGAAGCAGGCAGAAAGCAGATGCTTTTTGTTTGGGGTTGATACTCATTTCTATCCCAGCTCGGGAAAAGGTGTAGAAAGGAATGTGCTCCTCCGAGTGCAGGGAGAGAGATAGGTCTAGGCTCGCTGCCAGGGATCCTGCGACGATATGGAAGGCAGCTAGGGGAGACAGGAGCAGATGGATTTGGCATACAGCTCATCGCTCAGCCAAAAAGAGGAGGGGGGGGAAGAAGAAGGAAGAAAGCAGCCAGTTTTGGCAGGGGGAGGGCCAGGCAGCCTGGCGGATGCTGCATCTGGAGGAGGAGGAAGGCACGACGGGGCTGGTCACTGCGTTGCCACACTGAGGGTTGGTCATGGCTTGTTGGGTCCTCAGGGCCCTTCCAGGAGCCCTTTGCCACCTTCTCCTTATAGAGTTATAGAATACCTGGGTTGGAAGGGACCGTAAAGCTCACCCAGTTCCAACCTGCTGCCATGGGTTGGGTGCCCCCCTATCAGATCAGATCACTCATGGCCCATCCAGCCTGTCTTTGGGCACTTCCAGGGATGGGGCACCCACAGCTCTCTGGAACCTTTGCCATCAAGTCCAACTCCTGGTCCAACATAGGATCACACAAAATCAAAGAACCACAGAATCATTAAATTGGAAAAGATCACTAAGATCATCAACCATCCCACCATCAGTTATCACCACCATGCCCACCAGAACATGTCCCATGCCCCAAACCCAACCTCTGACAGCAGTGTCCCAATGCTCTCTGAGCTCCAGCAGCTCAGGGCCATGCCTACAGCCCTGTGGAACCTCTTCCATGCACATCAAGTGCAGAACCTTTTCCTAACATCCAGTCCCTTGGATCCTGTTGCTGCCACCAGAGAGAACCAAGGCCACAAGACAACTCCGCTCGTAGCTTGGTGCAACCACAGTGTGAAACCACCGAGCTCTTTCATGGTGGGTCACACCAACCCCTTCCACCATCAACAAATGCCCACCTAACGCAGCTCTGCAAGCAGCAGAACCTCATTACTCTGGTTTATCACACTTCATCAGGGTCAAAAACCAATTTCTTGCCCGAATATTATTCTTTCAGATACTTTAGATCTTCTTTTCATTGACAGCAGCTCCTAGTCCAGCAGTTTGCTCCAACTGATGCTGGAATGTTTACACCAAAGGTGCATTTTGGAGACACTGCCTGAAATTGATTTCATCCCCATTTTCTCCACCCTGCATGAAACAACAAGGAGGGAAGCAGAACACTTGGCTGTGCTGGCTCCTGGGGCCATTGTTTCAGAAGGTTTCTGTTTTTTGTCACGGATGCTGTGACCACCAGCATCCATCCCATGTTCTCTATGGGTCAAAAAGAAAAACAGAGGCTCTTTTCAGACCCAGATGGAAAAGGGTTTGAATGTGGCCACACACACACACAGCCCTCTACAACATCTGTTACAGGCAAAGTACGTCAGTGGCAGAGCTCGTGCCACAAGCTATTCACATTCTATCACATCTGCTGACACCTCTGCACCGTCCCCTGGAAACGTCACTGCTTTTAGCAAAGCACGAAATGCAAAGTGTCAGCAGCACCTTGGGTGCCATGGGGCTTCTGCACTGCAACGAGCAGGAATATCCTCATACTCAACAGATGTTCGGATAGAGATGTGCAATTGAGACAGCTACAGCTTAAGATGTTACCTCACCTTAAATGGGAACAACTGACCCTGCCCTGAAGCAGAACAGGAGAGTCTGCATGATTTAAGGGTCAGTTATGGGACAGCACCTTCATTAAGGGGGGGGTTTGCCTCCAGCTCTATGCGCACGCAGCTGCCAATGCACGGAGCTGCAAATGAGCTCATCACAGCTTCTCTAGGAGAAAAATTATGTGTTGCTTTTACATCAGAAGTAAGCAATCGGGAAGGAAAAAAGGGAAAGGCAGCATTTTAGGCTCCTGCCCATCCAGGGTGGAGCAGAGCAGTCTCAATGCCATGAGCTCCCACTGCCCAGCAGCACACCAATTTCCGGCGCTGTAGGAATGACTGATGGCAGCGGTGTCAGCAGGTGGGATGATAACACAGGGCAGCAGGCACCTAGGGCTGCTCCGGGTGCTGGGCATGTCCCTGCCTGTAACACAGCTATTCAACAGCCATATTTCAACCCTCAGCTCCTGCCCTCGACCTGGTCACCAAGGCACAAAGCACCCCACGATGCCAAAGAACCCTCCTGGTGTCACACAGGAGGACGTTGGTGATGAGCAGGATGCTGGGATGAAAGGAACACATTCCCAGCGGTTCAGCCTTGGGCTTGGTTAGCACTGGGCTCTGCACAGTGTGTTCAAACCTTCCAGACTCCTAGAAGGACTGAAAGATCAGTCCCCTCAACACCAGCTCCAAGACACTGAAAATTGAGGGGTCCAGTTGTCCAGGGAAGGAGAGGATTGCCTACAGCACCACCATAGAATCACCATACAATAGCCTGGGTTGAAAAGGACCACAGTGCTCATCCAGTTCCAACCCCCTGCTATGTGCAGGGTCACCAACCAGCAGCCCAGGCTGCCCAGAGCCACATCCAGCCTGACCTTGAATGCCTCCAGGGATGGGGCATCCACAGCCTCCTTGGGCAACCTGTTCCAGTGCCTCACCACCCTCTGAGTGAAAAACTTCCTCCTCATATCCAACCTAAACCTGCCCTGTCTCAGTTTAAAACCATTCCCCCTTGTCCTATCACCATCCACCCTCACAAACAGCCGTTCCCTCTCCTGTTTACAAGCTCCCTTCAAGTATTGGAAAGCCACAATGAGGTCTCCCCAGAGCCTTTTCTTCTCAAAGAGAAGCAGCCCCAAGTTTTAAAACAAGCAAGCAAATAAATACAGGTTTTAAATAACAAGACCAAAAAAAAGCCATTACCTAAAACACAACCCTGAGAACTCCCCACTGCAGAGGTGAGGGCTCTGTGGGCTCTGTGGGCGTTCCGAAATTTCCCTCTTGATGGAAGTGAGCAATTAGGCTCATCCTAGCCAGAGCCCCTCCAGCAGTTGTGTTGAGGAAGAGAGCATTTGTTGCTGCTTGGTGAGAATGCTGAACCCTGCAATTCTCCAGCTATTAAGGAGGAGCTCAATAGCTGTTCAGGATTTAGGGCTATTCTTACCGCTTTAAAGAAGCAAAGCAAGCTCCTCAGGAGCCCAAACCTTCATAGCACTTCCTTCCCTTGAAGGACCAACAGCCTCATTAGAAACAGGCTGCTAGATCCAAATGATTTAAAAAGCAATTACAGATAATTATATACACTCGTGCTTGGGAAATGTGATTAATAACCCATTCTCTGCAGTAACAACCAAGCAGGCAAGTCTGGACAACTGGTCGCCTTCCTCTGCTCCTATCCTTGATGGCTCACTTGGAGCAGTTGGAGGAAAGGTTGTTTCAGATGAGCTAAAATGGATGTCTGTGAGCATGCAGAAAAGGATTTATGCAATAACTGGAGACAGGGGTAAGCCAGGGAAGTGCCATGGATGGAGCCTGCTGCCCCAAATAAAGACCAGCTGCTGGTGATCAATAAAAGAGCCCAAATTTTCAGACTGGGTAGTAGAAGGAAAGGAAAGGCGTTGGCTTTCAGGCCAAGCAGGAGCTTGGGGGATTGCACGGAGCAGAGAGTGGGACCGTGTCTTTGTGCTGCCCTATAACAAGGGCAGGAATCCCAGGGGCAGCAGTTTGGAGCTGCTGCTCTGTTTACAAGAGGTGCTGCTGAAAGGTGTCCTGAAGAAAGACAGTAATTAACAGGCCTGGAAAAAAAAAAATGGCTTCTTTCCACAAAGTGCCTTTTAAGTATGTTTTTTTGAGCCACTTCAAGGGTTAATGTTTAGCTGTTTATCCGGAGTTGTCGGATGTCAGCTCTTTCTTTTGACTCCTAATGGCTTATAGCCATCAGGAGGTGAAGACTCCTCAAAAGAGATGGTGTCAGGAATGTTTTTTTATGCCCACCAGCACCCACACACCTGCAGGAGCCTGTGCTTGCAGGATAGATAGTTTACATACTTGAACCTGTATCCCAGGGACAGAGATATAAACATGAAACCAGATCCCATCCGACACCGCTGCTGCAGCCCCTGGGCAGTACAAAGGAGTCCATTCTCCCACACCCACTCCAATGACCACAAAAAACACCTTGGCTTGAAGCATTGCTTCTCACTACCAGCTTTGCTGGTGCAGGGTCTGATTTTAGGGCTGGCTCCCGTGAATTTTGGTGGTGAAACAAAGGACCGCTCTCACGAGCAGACTTCAAAAAGCCGTCACAAATCAAAGCCCCTCGGACAGGGAAGGTGAGAACAAAGGCAGAGGCTCCAAATCAATCAGAGCACTGCTCACTCGTGACCTTCCCCACCCGAGGGATGTCACCGAGCCTCGTAATTACACTGCAAGGTGCAAACAGTTGTAAACCTCACCGCTGCTATGTGATGACCCCAGAGACCAGATCCTTCCTGCAAGCAGAACGTGTGTCCATGTTCTTCCCAAAGCTTCCGCTCAGATCAAGCCCTCCGTGCCCTGCTAAGCCACCAGCAGTACCAGCACTGGCAGGGATTGGGGTGGCAACGCCCCCTGCTACAGAAAAAGAACTCAAATGTTCTTTTCCTGAAAGTAACGTTTGGATGAGATTGAAACCTTCCACCAAAATTGGCAGTTCAGCTCAGGGTCAGGTTCACGTTCCTTGCTCACCCCTTAGGTTGAAGCTCAGAGCAATGGTTTCAACTCCTCTTGCTCAGGAGGTTGCAGACGTCACACAGTCACCTTCTTGGCATGGACTTGGTGGTGCCATGGGACTGAAGTCCTGTGTCCCCACGCCAGTACTGAGAGAAGGGCTGAAATCAAGGCAGAACTGGATACGGGGCACTGCTCCCATGGACAGACATGGCAAGGGGCTGTGGTTTGGTCTGGGACAAGGAATAACCCGCTGCAAAACGAGTTAACGATGAACACTTCAGCCCCCAGACTTCAGGTCCTTGCCCATGCTGGCAGCTCTGACAGAAGTACAAGACAGATGTCCTTGCTTTGTGGTCGCCAGTCTCAAATGATCAAGCAAAGGCTAAAGAGATCTCTGCATTCCCCTGCTCAGCTGAGGCACGGTCCTGTCGTGCTGAAGGAAGACATGGCTCTTCTGCAATTCAAGACAAAGGTTATGGTCCTGTAATGCCAAATATCAGTTCAGAAAAGCCCTGTGAGTGACAAATGGAATTAAACTAGAGAGATTCCAGAACAAAACTAACAACTACCCGAATACTTATAAATGGTCTATACCTATGGGATGCATTGGCATAGACCAACAGGAGCCAGAATCAATGCTGAGGCTCTGGGGACAACAGGTATATCCACAAGGGCTAACAGTGGGCACGGTGCTGATGATGGGTAGGTGGTTGGACTTGATGACCTCAGAGGTCTTTTCCAACCTTCTATCAATAAGGCTGGGCCAGTAACCCAGCTTGTGCTGGGTTTACAGGTAGAGATCTAGTTAGTTTGAGACTTCCATGGGCTGTTATTTATTTTAAAAGACAACCTAGCAACCTGCATTTGAGTTCTGTGCAATCATTTCCAGCCTTTGTGTGCAGTCACGGCAGTGTCATCCTGCTGCTCCCCAGCATCACCTCCTCTGCCAACACTTTCCCTTTCCAGTTGCCCTTTGTGTGAAAGGCACCACTCATTTGTCCTCCAACCTGACAGATATGAGTTCGTCCTCACCGAAGAACACTTGATGCATACCCTGTTAAGCATCACCCTTCATCTGTAGGCCAGAACAAGGCTCGACACATTTCTAAAGGTGTTCAAATTAGTCTCCAGCCTCATCAGCATTAAACCATGTAGTGCCATGTAAACCCTGGGGGGTTCTGCATAAGTAATGGGCATTAATGGGCTCACAAGAATCACCTCTACATTTTTAGTTCACATGGAAAATACAGATACTGTTGTTTATGTCACTAGTTACTTTGCCCTAACAGGAACAGTACATAGGGAAGAAACCTCAAAAGAACCTCTTAAGTCAACGAAGGAGCATCATCTGTGTGTCAGTAGGAAGCCAAAACCTCGGGGTATGGCTTGAATCTTCTTCAGTCCTTGGCAGACACATACAGCTGAGCTTCCAGGCTCCTGCCAGTCCTTCAGAACCTCGTGCCATTTCTTCTTTTCTAGGCAGATTTCCTTTCAAGGTCAACCTCCATCCCAAGGGCAGACTTTGACCAACACACTCACGTTACCAAGCTCTCCAAAAACCATTCCTCAAACCCAAAAGCGAAGAAATACCACAGAACTTCTCACTTCTCAAACATTTTTCCCCATGGCAGCTGGCAAATCCTTTCCTTCGCTTCTCATCCAAGTTGGACAAAATTACTGCAGAGAATCCCTCTTGCTCCCCTCCCCCCATGCGATGCAATCCCAAGGGAGAAATGGTTTCATGGGGACCCCCTGCTGTCTTGCATCTGATTTCCCTCCTAAGTATGGTATAGGGAAGCGTCTCGAGGGCTATGGCTGTGACCTCCATACAGCTCTTTTGTCAAGTGCCATTTCATTAAAAAATCAGCCTTTTAACTGTGGACACATTTCAACCTCACCAAATCTGCTAATTATTGACAGTTGGTGAAGAGGAGATTTCACTTGTTCCTCCTGTTAAACTGCATCTAATTAGTAATTACTGGTTCACTGTCATCTTTACTGCAATAATCCCACTGCACATTGGCTCATTAACCTTTTGCTTTTCTAAAGCAGCCTGCCAACAAGATGAAGGCTAAAACAGATTGGAAAACAATAGCTCAGCCTTGGATTTTAGGCTGTTTATTCCCCTTGTCCTGGAGATCCAAAAGGAAGATAATTTTTAAGAAAAGGCTTTCAGCTGCAATCAGCCTAATTCCGGAAGATGGCTTGTTTTGCCCCAACTGGCTACCAAGACCCTTGAAATTCAACCTGTGGTGAGGGCACGTGTATGATGGCCAGTGGAAGGGTTTCCTTCCATCAACTCTTGTCTGAGCTCCACCTTTCACCTGGCTTTATCCTTATCACCATGACACTTGGCACGGGGCAAGGTAACCTCTGCAGCCCCCTGGAAGCTCAACAGCATCCTCTTGGACGGCGAAAAATGAATGATCTGGATGAGCAGGGACCAAAGGGAGGAAAATCAGTGGAGCAACCCCATGGTTATTTCTTTTGCTGCTACACTGAATTTCATTTGCACAAGTCCCATTTTCAGTTTGGAACTGTCACAGCTGTTTCTATTGGCAGTGCATAGCTGAGTAGGAGTTGTCAGTGGGGATGCTGTAGGATAGGCGGCTAGAAGAGAGATTCCCCGGGGGGCATGGGAGGCAGTTCAAGGTTGTGGGCTAAATGCATTAACTAGATGATTCTCCTAAACTTAACAGCAGTGAGTTATTTAATGCATATTGATGTATTTAGGTGCTGGAGTTAACACTATGTTGGGATAAAAGCATGTTTCTGAGTGTCTTAAGCGTGCTCCGTCTCAAGGACCCATGTCTTCATGGCTCACACTAAAGTTTTATTTTTATAAGGTGATCTTCAGCACCATAAGACCTAGAAAAAAGCTCTAATTCTGGCATGCCAGCAAAGGGGATTCCATCTGTACGAAATCAAGGATGACTGGAGGTATTAGCTAGGCCCATGAGAAGGTCTGGATGCATTCTTTTTCTCAGCATGTGAAGGCTGTTCGGCTTCAGATTTTTCATTTAGGTGATACTGATGCTTCTGTATGCAATCAGAGATGAATCTTGATTTCTCTTACGCTCCTTTAAAACAGAAGCCATGGCTGAGGCACTTTGCTATAAATCAGAATCAAAGCTGGGAAGAACACTCATTCAATGCCAGGACGTCATGCAACCAGAGCATGACCACAGTGCTCTGAGGTTGGCAGGTATTTGGCAAGCCAGGGAAGGGGCATTTAGCTGATGCTCGATAGTAAGTCTGTGTTTATATGGGACATACATTAGATCTATCACAAGGATTCTTAATTCTGCTTACAAACTCACCCCAAGTTTGAAACGTGCTCCGAATAAAGAGGATCAAATGTAGCCAGTCAAGCTCCCATGCTAAAAGAAGAACTTGATAACACATCAGCTTCTGTGTTTGCCCTCTGATTAAAGAAAACGGACTGCGAATGAGTGATTAAGGGCAGAATTTGGCCCATTTACGATTCCTGAAAGGCTTGCTGCTCAGACCACTATCATATTTTTGGAACAGAAAACACCTATTACATCTTGTCATTAATAATTTACTCCCTGAGCAGAGCTCATCACAACAGCATCATCTTGGTTGTGCTGTACTCACAGCTGCTTCACCTGCTGCAGTTACAAAGAAAAGCAAATACACACATGAATACACACATACTGATCTACGTACTCACAGAGAGAGGTCAATGCTCAAACATCCAATGGTTCTGGAAAGACTGTTTCAGGTCAGTTATTAGGTGGTCCCATGTGGAGCCAGGAGTCAGACACGATGATCCTTACGGGCCTTTTTCAACTTGGAATATTCTATGATTCTGTGATTCTAAGTCACTTGCTCTGATCACTTGAGCACCTCCGAGTTGCTGACCACTGGGGATACGTCAGCGAGACTTTGAGGAATGGGAGGAATGCCCTTACACATTTTCACACACATTTATAGTGATGCAAACCTAACAGGAAGACTGACCAGACAAAGGCTGCTTTGGAAAACCTGATTTCTTGGAGTCAAAAGATCTGAGGTCCGGCTGTGTGCACAGAGCTAACTCCAGCTGAGCAAGGACAAGACCCCAGCAGGTGAGGAGCTACACCATCAGCTGCAGTGGTTTCTGTTCAGTGACATGACGTGTGGGCAGGGAGCACGTCATTCTGTTTGATCTACTAATCAGCACTGATTCATGTTTACACTGCAGATAACATTTCATCTGCTTTTAGAAGGTCATTTTCAAGTGATGCTGTATGGTTTTCAGTATTGCCTGATGTCTGTAATTTGTATACCCTCTGAAGGAAGCTAAACCTTTATTTTTCTTGTGGATTCATATAGCTGTTAGCATCAACACCATTCTCCAAATCACAATATCAGATGCAATGTGATATAGACTATCAGTCACTCATAAAGCTCAGTACAAAATGCAAAAGGACCTTGTAAGCTTCATTTTCACATAAAGAACTGAGATAATGAATATAATGAAAACACTGAAAATGTGCTAAATCATACAGAATTTTAGGGTCAGTTTCTTGTCTATGTTGAAAGAATGATTTGGTTTGGCCAAAGTTTTTAAACACGTGTGTCATCAGTGAGAAAGGAGAAAATAACAAGGAGTGCTGCTAATGGTTTGAGAAGACACAGATTCTGAGAAAGTGGTAAATAATTGTGAGACTAAGATACAGAGACCTCAGAGAGCTTGCTTGGGGAACTGCAGAAAGGAAGTTGGTGTGTATCGTGCTATGGTCAAACCTGAAATTGTCTCTGGAAGCAATGAATGCATGGGACATCATTCTGGGGGATGAGTGGCAATGTTATTTCTGGGGTCAGTGACCACCTCCTGTGGTCTTGCCTCTTTGGTCTTCTCAAAGAGGGACTTTCAGGAAAGTCCACTGCTACCTTCGTGTGGATGAAGCTCCTTTCCCTGGATCCAGGAGCATAACACGGTGCTCAGTGTCCAAGGGGAACTATGGATATGTTCCTCCAAAAGTTGCTGGACCAGGAAAGAACCCTCAGTCCTTCATAATGAAAACCACTGAGCAGAACTTGGGATCACAGCAGACAACTGACGGACAGGAAATTAAAGCTGAGCTCATGCCAAAATGACTAACGCGTGCTGTGGATGTACGAACTCAAGCAGAAGCAAGCAAATCACACAGCCCTGTAACTGGTACTTGTGCAACTTCTTACTGGAATACCACGTCTGGTTCTCGTGGAAATGCTCCAAAAAGGATGTTGACTAATTAGAAAAAGTTTAAGAAAGAGCCACATGAATCATTAAAGCATCAGAAAACACGTCTTTTAGCAAGAGGCTCCAAGATTGAGGTATATTCTGTTTCTTAAACAGAAAATTAAGGGACAGTTTCATCTCAGTCTGTAAACAGCTAGAAGAACAACAGAAAATTTGTAATGTGTTTCTCAGCCTTGCAGACAAGTGTACAGCGAGATTCCCTGGCTGCAAGTTGGGGATAAACCCATCCAGACAAAAAAAAAAAAAAAAAAGGAATTAACCAGTAGAGACCAATACCAGTACAACAGAAGTGACCAGTAGAGACCAATACAAATCAATTTTTGAAACAAATAGAACTTATATTGACATATTACCCAGGAGAGCAAAACAAGCCACAGCACTGATAAGACAATCTGAGACAACCCACTGCAGGAAGCAGTGCACTGACCTCAGACATCTGTGGGAAGAGACTGATGGCCAAGGGGAGGGCCAGGCCAAAGGCAGCGAGGCACACAAGGCTTTGGACTGGGAGAACCATCCGGGGACGGGACCTCAGAAGCGATGTCCTGGAAAGGAAAGACTCTGTTAAACCATTTTGCAGATTAATGAGTTCATGCCATCATCCAAACGGACGTTAGCGTTCCACCAGACCCACTGTTCTCCTCCACAGGTGGTGCAGGTTGCTCTTAGTGGGTCCTCCCAGCTGGTGAGAGCAAGTTCAAGCTCACCCACAGAAGATCCTAGAAGATGTCACAGAATCAAAGAATCATTCAGGTTGGAAAAGACCTCCAGGATCCCCAGACCCCATCCCAACCCACCCCACCATGCCCACTGCCCTCAGTGCCACACCTCCACGGTTCTGGAGCACCTCCAAGGACTTAAAACAGGATCAGTTCACACGTTTCTCCCATTTCAAACCATCCCACAGTGGAGCCAGCTGCACCCAAGGTGATCTGGCCATGGTCAGGCATTGCTTGCTTTAAGACTTTGCAGACTGTTGGGTGAGCAGAAGGAAATCAGACTCCTGAGAGACACTGTGAACATTGTCAGCCGTATCACACAGCCGTACTGCAAAAGGCATACGACTTTGTTAATGTGGTAATCAAGTAGTAAACTTGACAATACCTTAATTTGCTAAAAATGAAACATCTGCAGAGTGGCTGATAAGGATGCTTTAACACTAGCTGTCCTCGGGGGGTATCTATGAGTTCAGGAGCTGTTAAGAGCAAATGTGTAAAGATACCATGAGGTCAGGTTCTGATAATGACCCATTAAGTGACCCTTCTCATGCAATTAACACCGAAAGCCAGGAACAAGACCTTGCTAATAGAAGATGTCAATTTGTGTATATTTAGGGATACAGGATCTCAGACAATTCACAGACACCAAGGGTGTCACATACAATTCAGTAGGGATTCGTTCTGAAGCTAGCTGCACCAAAACTGCATCGGGCATTCGACTTCTTTCTACCAATCCAAAACAAATGGAACTGAGACAGCAAATTGGTGGTGATTTTTGTTTGAGTATTCAGAGCGTTTTAGCAACATGGAGAGGCAGCCACAGTTGCGAGCTATGGCCTTGTTCCTTAGCCCCAATGTCCATCCCCACTCTGACCATCCTGTGGATGCTGATGAGGGCATCAAACGTGGGCAGAAAGCTCCAGTTCAATGCCTTTCCACTGGGATGGCAGCACAAAAACACGTCAGGCAACATTTCCCACACCAGGGCACGCCGTTAGGCTGGGGTAAAGCCTGGGTTGTTTTGCAGGTGCATCTCCCTGTGCAGCCCATGCAAGATAACAGCTTACCTCAACCCCCGCCTGCCCCATGTTTACTGCAGGCTGCAAGCAGGCACCTGATGAATGACAACGGAGCAGCTGATGTGTGGGAACTCGTTACCCTGCTGTATGCTGTCTGTGTGTCTGCACACTCAGACTCTCCGCCCTTTGTTAGCAATCCTTGCTGAAAGCTGCCTTGAGAACTGGTGTAGTAAGGAGGGAAATGTGTAACAGGGAAGGCAAATGGGATCCAGAGCTCCTCAAACGTCTCAGCTCCTCGCTAATAAGCTATGGAGACACAGCTGATCCTATTGATTTGTGCTGTGAAAGACGGGCTTCTCTTTTCCAATACTCAGCTACTTTGTTTGGCACAGAACATGACCTAAGCAAAGCCAGTAAGTGTTTGTCCGAGGAGAAGAAGCTTCTGCTCCCTGCCTTATGCCACCAGCGCTCACTAACTCAGGTACCATAAATGAGACATTTGAGAACTGCCAGCAATGAGCTGCGAAAACCTGTCCCTGGGATGCACTGCTGGAAGTGACTTACTCTGCTGCTTGAGTTGCTGTGCTCTGTGAGGGCTCTCGTGGTGCAAATCGGATCCGCCTCCTTCGAGCCTCCTGGAGCACAGCTCAGAGCCCAGACATCACCGCCTGCAGCACCCTGACACCTTCATTTGGAAGTTGCACCCTCTTCAATTACTGCCCTGTTGGGGACCTTATAATCACCCATGTAAAAACCCAACCAATTTAAAATGATCCCCAGTACAGCCCCTAGGTGTGACTTCCAGAAGTGCTTCAGACTCAGGCCAGTTCAAATTACAAGGGCTAACCTCCTAATTAAGAAGAGTTATGGCTTGATTTAGAAAAGAGAGGGACCAATTAACACATGCAGTGTAATGTCTTAATTGGGATTCAGATTCTAAAATTTGTGTAGTTCAGAATAAATGACTCATAATTAGTTGAGAGGTCACTTTTCTTCTGTCCCCAGGATCTCCGCTATCGACACAGATCTCCAAAGAATTTTAAGTTAAATATTGCAAGCTGCACTTTGTTAGCTGTCAAATGCTGTCAAATGCAATCAAAACCCTCTTTTCACCCATTAGCTTCCCCATTGGAAGTGGATGATTAGACTTTGGTCCCTGGAGGTGCTCAAGAAATGTTTCGATTCTGTACTGAGGGACAGTGGGGCAACATTGGTGGTAGGTGGACAGCTGGACTGGATGGTCTTGGAAGTCTTTTCCAACCTTGGTGACTCTATGATTCTATGCTTCCTAATGGCTTCATTGCAGAATATTATATTACAGCAGGTTAAAAATAAATGCAGTGAGTCACTGTTTGTTGAAGAGTTAATTAATGTACAGTGCTGTCCTCTGTCTCGAGGAGGTCTGAACCTCCAGATCCTGATGGCCCAGCTTTGCCATTGGCATCTTCTAAAGCAGACTGCTCTATTCAGAAGAGTTTATCTTCTCTTAATTCTGCAGAACCGTAACATGAAGCTATTCCTCCACGGGAACAGTAGCTCTACATGCTGTCAGTGCACAGGCCACGAGTGGCGAAGCTCTGGTGAACTAAACCTTGTTGGCACTCAGACTGGACAACAAAGGGATGAAAAGCCCATGTCAAGAGAAGGTGTCATGTCAGAAGACAATAATATCTCTGAAAGAGTGGTCAGGCTCTGGCACACTGTCCAGGGAGTGGAGGAGCCACCGTCCCTGGAGGTGTTCCAGAACCATGGAGATGTGGCACTGAGGGACGTGGTTATAGGCATGGTGGGGAGGGGTTGGGCTTCTCCAGCCTCAATGATTCTCTGATTCCATATGGTCTATCGTTCCTGTTACAGACACCAAGTTATTGCCACCAACACTGCCTTGCTACTGACCAGTATAAGCAACCAGTGTTTATGCATTTGCCTTTGGATGCTATAAAATGGGTATTTTTGCAACCCTAACCCTCCTCCCTTTCTTTCTTCTTTTATTTTTCCCTAAGGTTCGCTCCTGCCCACAGCAAGGTGTTGCAATGAGATGAGATCCCTTCCAACCCAAGCCATTCTATGACTCCATGACTCTTCAGCCCCTTTCCAAGTCCCCTAATTCTTATTCCTTCTGCAATTTGCTTTCACAAAATGTGCCTGGTGGATAGAAACAAGCAGCACCACACCGGGCAGCTTCTGGCTCATTGCTCCAAGGTAGCACATGAAAGGAGATGCCTAAACTAGCTCAACCTCACGGGTAGCATTTCAGTATGCATGAGTGTGCACGTACATGTAGGTACACACACAGCCACACGCATGCTTGTACAGACAGTACATCTGCTCCGCAGAGACAGCGTGTTGTAGCTCTTGTAAATACACCTTCATTCAACTTTCATCACATTGTTCATTAGTGGTTTAAATTTTGCATAATTTGGCAGCTGCCTCTGGCATTTTTCAAGAGGTACTGTAATTTATTCCATATGGAAGTCAGTCGCTGTACTAAAAAGGAGTTATCGGGTTCAGTGAACCAGAGCTGTATTTGTCTAGGAGGAGGTGTCAGATGCTAAACTAAATATGACAGGAGTTAACCAAAGTCTCCCAGCTGACAGATTCTGTGGGGTTTCTGTAGTGTTTGGTGTAAACAGGTTCAAAGCTAATACATACATCGCAAGACGTTGCGGATGCCAGCGGGGTAAGGAAAGCACAGGGGGCTGAAGCTTGGGATATCCCAAGGCATCCAGGACTCAAATGGCCCATGAGACATGAACATAACATAGGAGTGGCTGTCATCCCCACACGGTGCGTGCCAAGTCCGTGCTCTGCTCAGAACCTCCCAGTGCCAGCACCACGTCTTGCTTCAGACAGCCCTACTGCTATCTGCAGAATGTTTGGAGCACTCATTTGGGGTAATTTGGGGAAAGCTGGGCTTCTCCATGGACCAGGGGCTCTGGCTGCCATCCTGTCCACCCAAACCACCACTGTTCTCTGTCCATGTCCATGTTGAAGAGAATCTCCTGTTCCAGCAATGGACCAGTGCCTGCTCCAGGGGAGGCAGCAGATGCAAATGGAGTGATGTTGGGGGATTTTTTTTGTTGTTTGATTGACATAATTAAAGGAGCAGTTTCAATGTTTACTCTGGAAACAGCCACGGCAGTTTAAGGTGTCACTGCTGGCAGCTGTTTAGCTCAAACAAACTTCACAGAGGGTTTATAGCTAGATGGAGAGACTTGAAGAAGAGGAAAAGCACCTGTAAGAAATGCATTTTGCAAACACCATCAAAAGGATAAATCCAGCAAAAGGTCATGAACATAAGGTCCAAGAGGATCTCCATGCTCATTTCTGCAGTAACAGATGTAGCTGAAGTTTAAGAAAGCCACCACCATGGAACCATCATCTGGACTGACTGTCCATCACGAGAATCCATCATTCCTTGAGGTCCAACCCAAACCATTCTATGATTCTATGATTCTATGACTCGCACCATCAGTATGACTTGGCCAGAGCAGCTCCCTAAGTTGATCCAGCCTCAGATTGTCCCGATTTGATGAGTTTTATGGGACAACTGATTTCCTGTGGTTCTAGCAGCTCTGCAAGCCTCAAAATCAGGACAATGTGGAGATGAAGAAAGAGTAGAAATGTTTCTCTTTCAGGGACACATCTCTCCTGCTCCCTGTTTCTCTCTCAGCTCTTGCACATTGCTAGCAGCACCAATTTCATCCCTCCTCCTCCATGCAAGGTCAGCTTTAGGGATGTGTCCAGCCACGAGTCCCTGGAGCAACCCTGAGACCACCGTCTGCACATCAGACCCTTTGAAGCTGCTTGAATTATGGAGGTAGAAAAGAGGCTTTATGTTAAGGAGACAGGAATGAGAAGAACGTAGGTTCTTCTATCACCACTGGCAGCCATTGGTTGCAAGTGTCCATGGAAAGGGCAGTGGTCTGCCTGTCTGCTGCTCATCCAGATCACACAATCCGTGTGCCACTGAATTTCAGAGCTCAGGGGAACCTGAGGCTGGGTGTGCGTACAGATGTGGATGATGTGCACACAGACCATCTGTGCTGGGCTTCAGATCTGCACGGAGTCAGGCAAAGGATACAGGAGAAGCGTTGGATGGTGGCAGTTGGCTGGCAGCTTTCTGGGAGACACCTGGGCAGTTTCACACATATGATCATAACTACTACATAAAAGGATTGAGAGAAGCATGTAAATAGAGGGAAATGTCTGATGGACAAGAAGTCCAACTTAATGCAGTAGATGCAGTCATTGGAATGGGCAGCCCAGAGAAGTGGTGGAGTCACCAACCCTCGAGGTGTTTAAGACCCACGGCACTGGGGGATATGGTAAAAAAAAAAAACCAAGGAGGTTGTGGATGCCCCATCCCTGGAGGCATTCAAGGCCAGGCTGGATGTGGCTCTGGGCAGCCTGGGCTGCTGGTTGGTGACCCTGCACATAGCAGGGGTTTGAAACTGGATGATCACTGTGGTCCTTTTCAACCCAGGCCATTCTAGGATCCTGTGATTCTATGCTCAGTCGGCATAGTAGGGTGGGTTACAGTTGGGCTTGGTCATCTTAGAGGTCTTTTCCAACCTGAATGATCCTACAGTTCTGTGTAGTCATCCTAACACTCTGTAATGCAGAGGTACCAATGAAGTTTCCATTGTCTGACCCAGTGTCAGTCAGATCCCACGGATGAGTCCTCTCCATCTCACAGACAATACAAACCCAATATTTTCCCGTATTAAAGTTGCCAACACAGATATTATTTATAAAACTTAAATGAGAATACATCTGCACAAAATAACTGACACCGTGTTCCCCGCATGGCATATGCAGTCTCAAAATAAACATTGATTCTATATGTTAACTGCTTCAACAGAGCGTCCAAGCAGCAGGAAATGCATGAAACATGGGGAAAGAATGGAGCGCCGCGGAGCTCAGCAGTGGGAGGTAACATTGAATTACTTGGAGAGCAGAGAAGGCGGCCCTGGGAGTTAAAATACACAGCAGGCAAAGAGATGAGAGAAGCCAAGAGAGCTGAAAAAAATGGCACAAGAGACGAGAGAGGCAGCTGGGGGAGTTAAAACATGCAGATGGAGAGATGGCTGAGAGAGAGGAAAGACCTGGATCCAAGTGGAAAGACGGCGACCAGGAACTGGCCACTTAAAATAAACTTTCCCAATGTCGAAATAAAAAGGAGGGAGCAGGTTCTACAGAACCAAAAACCACCGCTGGGAGAACGCGGTTTGCTCCTGGGTGCTGCAATTCCCCAAAAAACAACACCATTCCCTGCAGAACTGTTCCCTCCTGCAGCACAATCGCAGCTGCACGTGGCTCAGGAGAGCTTCCAGACTGGGACTTCTGCTTCCAGAGCCCCAGCCTTCAAACACTGAGCCACAGCCCTCATCTTCTTTTTTATTTATAGATGCTGTAAGGACTTCTATAAATAAATTGATAATACATGCCTTGATAACGACTCCCAGGCTTGATAACAATTCCCAGGCTAACCCAAATTCTATTAAATTTTAAAAGTTACACTTTTCACCCAATGCTCCAAATTTATTTACAAAATAATGTCTCACCTCTGACTGGTTGGATGGGGCCCTGGGCAGCCTGGTCTAGTATTAAATGTGGAGGTAGGCGGCCCTGCCTGCAGCCGGGTTGGAGCTTGATAATCCTTCAAGTCACTTCCAACCCAAGCCATTCTATGATTCTATGTCTGCATCCTTCATTTAAGAGATCTGTGAGTCCACATGGACTGCAAATCCCTCGGATATGGAAAGGGATGCTTCCACATCCCATAATACCAACTGCCAAACCACAGCCTCTGCATGGCCAAACTGCTCCCCACTCCCTGTCCCTCTCCCTTCTCACTCAGGCTTCCAGGAATCCAAAGATATTTAAAGGGAAATCCAACAGTAGGCACAAAGCTCTGAGTGGAATTCAGGCCAAATCAGTGCCCGTGTATTTTATACCTACAGAGGTTCATTTGGTGAGTGGTGACAAGGAAAGTATTCTCTTCCAAACCTGAACTTGGACTGTCTTTTAGTTAAAACAATGACTTTTTCAACAAAAAAAACCTCCTGCATATCCACATTTGCTTGACAGATTAATTTAGTTTCAGTGCATCTCGCCCAGATCGCGCCCGTGTTCAGTAAACCTCATGGCATCAGTGCAGGAGGTGGTGATGCCACAAGTACAAAGCACGTTTCATTATCAGTGTTATTTAAGTCTGTGGGTGCTTTGCAAGACCCATGATGGTTCTCAGTGTTGGAGATGATCATTCATTGACAAATTTTCTGCAAACTCTGAGTTTCTGCACATCGAGATTTTTGGGTACTCGTGGCAACTGGAAGAGCAAAGATCTTCCTGGGATATTATAGTTTGTACTTTGGGGTGGCCCCACTGGGTGAGTTGCTCACAGAATCATAGAATAGCTCGGGTTGGAAGGGACATCAAGGATCACTAAGCTCCAACCCCCCACCACATGAAGGGCCACCAACCTCCACATTTCATACCAGCCCAGGCTGCCCAGGACCCCAAACAACCTGGCCTTGAACACCTCCAGGGATGGACGGGGCATCCACAGCCTCTCTGGGCTTCCAGCACCTCACCACTCTCTCTGTAAAGAACTTCCCCCTCACATCCAACCTCAATCTCCCCTCCCTCAACCACAAACCATTTCCCCTTGTCCTGCTGTTATCAACCCTTTCACAGAGTTGACTCCCCTCCTGTCTGTAGGCTCCCTTTAGGTACTGAAGGCTGCAATGAGGTCACCATGCAGCCTTCTCTTCTCCAGGCTGAACAAGCACAGCTCCCTCAGCCTGTCTTCATAGGGAGGTGCTCCAGCCCTCTGACCATCTTTGTGGCCTCCTCTGAACCCTCTCCAACAGCTCACCAAGACAGAGCCAGAAAGCAACACACGGCTGTGTTAAGTCAGGAGGAACACAGGCTGCCACTTAGCAGGACTGTGCCCTGCTGCAGGGAACAACCACAGACCCTTTGAAAAACAGCACACCTTGTCAGCAAGGGCTGAAAACACTGACTTCTGAGTTCCAAAGGTGAGTTTGTTGCTGCATTTTTTCCCCACACCCAGCTCATGGGAAGAACTGATCTCAGTGTGAGCCTCTGGATGCTGGAGGGGTACAGGAAAGAAATATTTGTAAAAATATTGGGAAGCTAAAAATCTCAGTGCATACAGAAGCAGACCCAACCCTTCCATTAAGGAGAGCAAATTGCCCAGGGGTATTTCTACAAGGGCACACAAGGCTAATCAAAGCCATGGGTCAATCCCCAGTTGTGTTAATTGCTATTTACTTTGTCAGCAGTGTGCTTTAGAGCAACCACTATCAACAAATTTGTTCAAAGAGTGCTTCCAGCTTTGCTGTCTGGACAAAGGCAACAAGCCCTTTAGCATCTCTGTCTTTCAGTGCACTGATCAGTCTCCAAAGACTGAGCAGAAGAAAAAAAAGAGAGGTGTCGGAAAGCAAGGTGAGAAGAAGGTCCTATGGCCAGGGCAGGTTGCTGGGGCTTTTTGTCATCAAGAAACGTGAAAGGAGACATTCAGACATGAATAATAACCCTGCCCACTCTCCCGGTACTCCAGAAGAACATCTGTCAGGAATGATTCTGCTGTAAGAAAAGCTGGAAGTCAACATTTCTGATGATTTGTGCTCTGTCTCTCAACCTACACCAGTGGCCAAAATATGCAAAAAACCAAAAAGTCTTTGATGGAGCAGTGCTAAGAAACATCACCGAATAACATGAATAACACCTACTGAGGATCTTTTTTTCCCTCCCCTGGAGAAGTGCCCCCTGCATGTTACCCAACACTTACTTTTCCAGTATGGACATAATAATTGGAGGTAGAACCAGTATAGGCATCGGCAGGACCACTCTCGTCAGGGCTGTTTCTAGCAGTGCCTGGAAAGGAAGAAGAAACCAACAAACATAAGACATTTACAACAAATCTCAAGATTTACCTGCTCTGAGCAGTCTGCGTGCAGACACAGAAATGGTTTGCCTGGCTTCTCGTGTTGCAGATATGAACAAATATACCAGAACACATTTCCAAGTTTGCTATCAGGTATTTGTACCGAAGTGATTTTTGCTCTGTTGCTACAAATGATGGGCTGGAGCCCTTGCTTGGTTATAAAGCAGAGATGAATGCAGGCAGTAGGGCTGTGCATCTCATAGCCTCCGTGATGTTAGTGCATGGGACCACAACAGTCACACCATCATATTCCCACCCAAACATGATGGTGCTGCCTGGCAGATGCTGCATGGTGAAAAAACTCCAGATGGGTTAAGGAGCAGTGTCAGTCCCTTCTCTCTTACTTGAGTTCTAACTCCAGCACAAGGCTTGCTGCAGAATAGCTTGGCAGCATGACAGATACAAATCCCCTGAGACGAGACCTAAACATGACCTTGGATGCTCTAGGAGGCACCATTTACCTCTTCCAGCCACTTCTGTCAGCACTCCATGGGATGCCCCAAGCACTCTGACCACGTGTGGGGCTTTGCCAGATATAGGTAGAGATTACTGTAGGTCTGGGGTGGGAATGCTGATATTTACACATCCAGCCAGGTTTGGGAGCACTTGATCCTTTCCAACCAGAAGGTCTCAGAGAGGCACAGATGTGTAGCCCTAAGGATCTGCCAGATTTTACACCCCAAAACCAGCCATTCGGGAAGAAGCATCGGGACAACACGGCATCTGAGTAGAAGTCCTCAGAAATCTGAAGCTTCAACTCCACTTAAATCAGTACCTTCATTTTTAATAACTATTTTCTATGCTGCCTGTCTTCCCCTAAACCATTAGGATGGAGAGGGGAAGCAAGGTCTTGAAGCCAGTGATGTTAAGTGAGGCAAACTGGCTCAATCAAGAAGCTCTGAGCCCTTCAACAGATTGTTTTAAGCTCCCTGTTAAACAACAATATGGAGATATATTAGAGATCTCCCATTTCTTGCCGAGGACTGTAAATCTGTACATTAATTGCTGTCTATGAAGTGCCTTAAGAGCCTTGGACAGAAGGAGAGAGAGAAATGCCAAGCATTATATTATTAACTCCTCTGCCTGGGCGTGTGCTTCTGTACATGCTTTACATTTCAGATGAAAGCCCACTTGGAAACAACACGCCTCAGACAATCAGATGATGCTCAGAAGACAAAACTATGCAAGAAGGGAAAAAAAGGGAATAATTGCAAGCAGATGGCAGAGAGTAGAAGGCAGTAGGGGAAAACAAACCAGGTGTTAGCACAAAACTACAAACATCTGGCTGCCCTTACGGAACCTGGGTTGGCAGTGTTAACACAGTTTTGATATGGCAAGGGTTAAAATGCAACTCAGCTTGAGAATGAAGCCTTCCTCATTTAGAAAAAGGTGTAAGTTATCTTTGCTTCGTATTCAACGTGAACTGCTTACAAGTTTCCACTAAGAAATCCTAAGGCTGTGAATGCAGTGGGGTGGTGGTGCAGGATCTCCCTGATGGCTCCCTTCCAAACCACTATGGCAAGCCAGTGGGCTGCTGGGCATGACCTTGGGTCTACCAACATACTCCAGTCTATGCATGACATGTGCTTGTGTCCACCAGCACACTCCACTCTGTGGCCACCCAACCTCATGCATGGCTGTGAAGAGGCATTAAGTCTTGCAGCTTAATTCTTCACGCCTGATGAGCAGAGGCCATCCAGTTCTAGCTCTAAGTCATCAGTTCCTACAGCTGTGGGAGCTGCTAAGCCTAAATCACAGAATCCTAGAACGGCCTGGGTTGAAAAGGACCACAGTGATCATCCAGTTTCAACCCCTTGCTATGTGCAGGGTCACCAACCAGCAGCCCAGGCTGCCCAGAGCCACATCCAGCCTGGCCTTGAATGCCTGCAGGGATGGGGCATCCACAACCTCCTTGGACAACCTGTTCAGTGCCTCACCATCCTCTGAAGGCCAGCTGTGTATGTGCAAGTGCTCACCAGGTACAACTCAGGTACATACATGTTTTGCAGCAATTCTGGAAGAGCCGACGATGTTTCCATTATTGTCCAAAACATCAATTCCTTCTTCCAGCTCTGTGTGCCTCATCAGGACAACGTTGCAGATATTGGCACTGGCTGAGGATGAGAAAAGCATGATGATTAGCATCGCAGCCCCGGTCAATACCACATGGCAGGCTTCTGTTCTCCACACCATCTCTTCAGCTTTGCTTTCATCAATCTGCCAAGAAGTTTCTGAAAGTCAACAATTCATTCTTGTACTGAGACAGAGATGTGATGCTTAAGAAGGGAATGGCAATAATTTCCTTTAGCATGGCACAATCAGGAGCACACCGACGCAAAGAAATACAGGCATTTCCAGATGTCGGTGTCCATCCATGTTCCCAACTCCCATTGTAACCATTAATTCTACACCTGACATTGAGATTTGGCAAGTCAAAACAAGGCTTAACCCTGTTGACCAGCTGGGCTTGGACAACCAGGCACTGATTCTGGACAGCTGCCCTTTCTGAAGGCAGATCCCCAGCTGGATTTCCCTCTCTCACTAATCCAGCAGATAAACTCTTCTTAAACAATGAATTTGAGGAGGTGTGATGGAAATCACCACAAGTGATTTCATCGAGCTATGAAGGACAGCTGAGCTTTGAGCTCTGAGGAGGACAGCCATTTTGTCTGAACCAAAGACACAAGGCTAGGTTGCTTTCATGGACATGCATGGTGTTAGCAGTGGTCCTGCTGACCGTCTGCCCTCATCTTTCATGCTTTGGGGGGAAAAAGGGCTCTGTGGATTTATTTTGCAGTGGTGGGCATGGTGGGGCACAACAGGGATGCGTTGGGGTTGGCCATCAAAGCATCTGAGAAATCCCAGCCCTGCATCCACACCTCAGTGGGGACAGATCACCTTCCTGCAAAACCTGCCCCTGCTCATCTTCTGCCCCTCATTATCCATTGTCTTCCACATATTACCCCCAAATCTCGCACCCAGGGCAACACATGGGGCTGGTGGTTCACAAACACCTTTCCCAGGTGCAGCCTTCCTCCAGGTTCCGTGCAGAAACACCCAAATCTCTGCAGGAAATCCTTAAAATTTTCCATAGAAAAGCTACTAATTCCTCCAAAAGTTTTCTTTTTCACAAGCTGGCATTTTCCAGCAACTCCTCCCCCCCCCCCTCCCCACCACATTTTGTTTTTCCAACCAGAACTAATGCAAAGCCACTGTTGCTGCAGTACCACCGCTTCCAAAAATGTGTTTCTGCACTGCTTGATGGGTTAATATTCGCTAATTAATCTCAACTCATGTCATATAACAAATGTCTAATTTTTTGAGGGTGGTGGGTGGGTGAGCCCTATATGAACGCAGCTCCCTGCAATCAAGGATGATTTGTGGTGACAAATGCTCCTTACACTCGAGAATAAGAGGAACATACACACACGCACACTCTGTCTCTCTAATATTCTAACTACTGGACCACTCTTCCCATCTATCAAACTATCTGTGTTACCAACCCTTCAGCTCACCAAGCCACAGTGAAAAAGACACCAAGTATTTCATTTAAAGCAAATTTAGTCCCCTATTTTTCTTTTTTTTCCAACAAAGCTGCACCAGAAGAGATGCTCTGTGCTGCAAAGGTGGACTTGACGATCCTTATAGGTCACTTCCAGTTCAAATTATTCTATGACTCAATTAAATGTAGGTTTCATGAAGGTCTCAAACAGAAGGGGAAATGAGAAATACATAAATACATGTATAGACAATCTGATTTTCAGAATTTAGAAAAAAAATGTGGCAATATAAGCTAGAAATGACTGAAAGCAGGCACTGTTTATTGGAAAGTGGGTTCAGACACAAAAGCAGCTCTCTGCCCTAGCCCTCTCTGCACATCTTTTCATAGGACAAGGGGAAATGGTTTCAAACTAAAAGAGGGGAGATTTCAACCAGGCGTAAGAAAAACATTTCTTACAGTACGGGCTGTGAGGCACTGGCACAGCTTGCCCAGAGAGGTGGTGGTGCCCCATCCCTGGAGACATCCAAGGCCAGGCAGGATGGGGCTGTGAGCACCTGATGGAGCTGTGGGTGTCCCTGTTCATTGCAAGGAATGGGACCAGATGGCCTTTAAAGGTCCCTTCCAACAGAAACCATTCTGTAGTTGGTGGAGTCACCATCCCTGGAGGTGTTCAATAACAATGGAGACGTGGCACTGAGGGACATGGTCAGTGGGCATGGTGGGATGGGTTGGGTTTGGGCTTGGGAATCTTAGTGCTCTTTTCCCAATTTTAATGATTCGGTGATTCTCTGATTCTCAGGGAAACTGCTTAATCCTGTGTGCAGTGGAACAAGAGCCATACATTAGCTTCTGGTTTTCATGTAGAAAAAGCTAACTTTTGCCCTTCGGCTGCAGGCTGGCAGTTCAGAAGCAATGGGCAGGCATATCTTAATTAATGAGTTTGCCCAGGTCTGCAAATAGGTAACTCGGAGCTTTCAAAGCCACCAAAACAGCAATTAGCAGGAGGATCCCTGATGTCCTGGCACATAATGAAGCATGACAGTACACAAATAAAAGAACTAGAGAATTAATTACGGGCTAAGCTAAACAAATTAATTATGGGCTCTCAATCAATGCTGACATGGATGTAACCTGCTGCTCACGACACCCTGGGATGCAAATAGAAGAGCCCACAACTTCCCGTGTGCGTCTCTGACTCAGACCCAACCTGAGCGGATCTGGAGTTGTGCTCCATCCATCCCCATGGGTGGATCCACTCCCCATCAGCAGTTTTTACCCACGGTCAGGGTATGAAAACACAGAGAAAAGGAGTGATTTCTTACCGACAGCAGGGAATGGCACAAACCTCTGGATCAAGAGACGAGTGGCGGGGGTAAACTTGTTTGCTCTCTGTACCAGAACATTAAGGCCCACCTTAGAACACAAGAAGGAAACAAAAGAACAGAGAAACAGCAACATTTAGAATGATAGAATCACAGAACATCCCGAGTTGGAAGGGACCCAAAAGGATCATCGAGTCCAACTCCTGGTTCCACATAGCACCACCCAAAAAACAGACCAGAACTTAGCTAGGAAGAGCAGGACAGGTGCCACAGCTTGCAGACGGCTGCAGAACCCTACACAGGGACAGACTGGGCCCCTCTCCATGCACAGAATCACAGAATGGCTTGGGTTGGAAGTGACCTCAAGGATCATCAAGTTCCAACCCTCTCACCACAGGCAGGGCCACCAACTTCCATATCGAATACCAGTCCAGGCTGCCCAGGGTCCCATCCAACCTGGCCTTGAACATCTCCAGGGATGGAGCATCCACAGCCTCTCTTGGCAGCTGTTCCAGCACCTCACCACTCCATTCTTCTTTTGAGAGCTACATCCCATTGCTGTAGGGTTCTGCTGCATTGGGTTCAACCCTTGATGGGCTTTAAGCCATTTGCAAGCAAAAGACAGCCAGGAAACCACTGCGTTGCCCTCATGGAACTGCTCCTCGCTGCACTTTATGCAATTCACCAGCATTTTCCAGCAAACCTTCCCGTCTGCTGGCTTTCCCATCTAATCCTTGCCCAGTTGTACTGCTCCAACACAACTCATCCCTCCTCCTGGGGCCGTGCACAACACATCGCTTCACTTCCATCAAATATTTGGGCTACAAAGGAGCTATTAATAGGAGCAAGAGATAGTGGGCAGCTTATTATAACCACAGATCTTTTTTTGGGTGCCTCCTCCAGCACGTGTGTGATGCAGATCTCTCCAGTTTCACAAAGGATCTAAGTCACAGAGACTGTTTCACAGCCGTGTGGTCAGATACTGGTGATAGTTGGAGAAATCCCATCAAAATTAAGTTTTGTTCAGAAATTGGGTAATTAACCAAACCAACCCATTAGCAGGCAATGGCTCCAGCCTTCAAATTAGTTCCCCCCACGATGTTTTTCTCTTTCAAAGAAACAAACATGCAGACAAAATCCAACTGTCCCCAACCGGGAATTTTCGGCCGAAAATGGAAAAAGTTGTGAGCAACGCTCGGCCAAAACGTTTTCAGCCAAAAATGCAGCAAAATTAAATTAAAAAAAAAAAAAAAAAAAAATCAGCCAAAGCCAAAAATCTGCCAACAAATAGTGATTTGGGGCAGAACATATTTTGCAAGCTGCTACATTATACATGCATCCGCAGCGCATCTCGTCTCTTTGTAGGCTGCGAGGAAGATGTGGAGAAGCACAACTGCTGGGCAAGCCTTGCACAAGAAAGTGTTGGATCCCAGTACCCACAGAGCATTTCCAGAGCCCCGTGAAACCACTGCTGAGACCCCAAAGGGAACTCTCCTTCCTGATCCCAAAGAGCCGTAGCATTTCCTCTTATTCTGGCCATGAATAAAGGGCTTCGTCTCCATCTTCTTCCCTCTCAAAAATGACCGATTGCTGTTTTCTTACATTTTCCAAGTTCTGGGATTTGTAGAATTGAACGCTTGCAGACATTGATCTGAAAAAGCGTGCCTGTAGAAGTGAAGCTACGACAGCCCCCAGCACGGTGCTGCCCCACGGAGCCGAGTATTTATAGCCTGCAGACAGTTCATCTGCGGAGATGACAAACTGTGTTGGGTTTCCAGCCTCTGCTTGTAGGTTTGATGGAAGGATTTGAACGTGAAGTGGAAGAGCAGCAGCTCTGGAAACAGAAAAGATGCAGCCGAGCCCGGGAACGAAGCTGCTGTGAGGCTGGTGGTAATAAAAAGCATTTTACTTTCAGATTCAATTTGGTGCTGCAGACGAACTCGCTCCTCCACTTACAGCAACCACCCCGCTGTGAATATGAAATTAAACATTGCTACAGATTTGAATCCAATCTCCCAAATTCCCAACACGAGGACCAGGTTTAAAGGACTAACGAGGGTTTGTTTTTTACAGTTTTGCCATGACTCGAGTCGACCTGTGAATTTCTTCCTGCAGATCATGGAGAGGGACAGCAGCGTGCGGGCAGGAGAACATCCAGCCCTGAAATGGAGCTCCTCCACCAGCAAGAAACCAATGGGTGTAATTCCTAGGGCTGGCCAAAGAACACCGACTGCGGAGTCAAATTCATCACTGGAGCTAAGAAAACAACCGCGGGAGTATTATTATCCTCACCCTGCCCACAGTCTGAGTCACAGAGCTGGGATCTACAACGCTGCGCTGTGCAAACACGCAACGGAGTCAGGTGGGATTCATCAGAGCAAATGTGGTACCTCCAGATGGGCTCACTTTGCAGTCCAGCCCCGAGAAATGTGCCTTTTTCGGGGTGTTTATTCTCCTCCCAAGATAGACATTTGTGTGCTCACACAAAACACCCCCAGCGGTGCCCATTCAGCTCTGCTGACTGTGAAAGGAGCCCAGGGACTGAGCTGGGATGGAAATACCCACAGTGGTGATGTCCGACTCAGGCCCAATGAGTGCTCCTTGTTGCAGCTGTGAGCTCTGATCATGGCTCTTAAATAGGAGTTTCGTTGTAGAACTGATTCAGGATATTCCCACGCTGCAACCCAGACTAGGGGACGGATCCAGCTTTTTTCAGATTGCACCTTCTTTGAGGTTTCACTCTGATGACAGCGCATCCTGACGAGCTGGGGAAGCTGGGTTTTGGGGATGTTGAACTCCTGCACCATGAAACCAGGGCTGGTGGAGTGGGAGACTGTGCGTAATCAGCTACCGAGAGATTCCCATTCCTTCTCCCTTTCTCTTTCTTTTCCTTCCTGTCCTAAAGAGTTCTGACTACATATAGACTACGATATGAATTTGAAAAGCGTGGAAAACGCAAGACCAACACAAAAAAAAAATACCATTTTTATTCTAAAAACTCAATTTTTTACTTTATGACTACTAATATTTTTGAAGCCTGAGGAACGGCTTTTCAATTCCTCACTTTGGCAATGACTGACTCACTTGACGGAGCTCCAACCCTACCCCCCCTTAAACCAGAGCAGTAAATACATCAGTGGCTCACTCAAAAAGTTGTTATTTTGCATTATTTTGACAGCAAATTTCTTACTAAATAGGAGTCCCACAAACAGGGCAGACACGAGTTGGAAGATGCTGATGAGATGGGTCTCTAGACTTCACTGTGTGGGTTAGGGCTCCACTGATGCAAGGGATTCGGCTTTCATAAAATCATAGAATCCACAGAGTTGCAAGGGCCATCCAGTCCAACTTTCCTGCAGTGAACAGGGACACCTTTCCCAGGTTTCAGCAGCATATGGGCAATAGCACACTGAATACCACAGTTTGAGCTGGTTCAGGTGACTTGGAGAGTCGGTTTGGAAGCAGGGAATGGCTCGAAGGAAGCTTCTTCTTCAGCCCCAAAATCACCAGATTGCTGAATTAAAACACCACAGCACTAATTGGATCTGATGAGCCCCATCCAGCTAAACTAAAGAAAAGAGCATTAGGAAAAGGAAGGAAAAAAATCATTCATTAGGGCTGAGAGGTGAAGATGGAGGCAGAGAGATGGGAAACTGGGCCGTTTACCAACTGGAGCTTTACCAAGCCAAGGAGAACAGAATGGAGGAGCGCAGAGAAGGGAAAGCAGAAATGAACTAAGTGGAGAAAGAAGTTGGAGAGAAACAAGAACAAGGCAAGAAGGTAACGTCGGTCAGACCCAAAACGATGGCAGAAGGGATAACGGCAGTAGCCCCACAGTTGGGCACGTCAGTGGAAGAAAAAGGCACAATGGTTTGATAGGTGATAAGGAACAAAGAGGAGAACAGCTCCCATGCCCAAGGCCTGAATCTGCATCTGAGAGCAGTGTCTCAGTGCACCACGAGCTCTGGCAGCTCAGCGCCATGCTCACTGCTCCGGGGAGACAGTTCCGTGCCCACTGCCCCATGGGGCAGAGCCTTTCCCATCTCCATAGCCCTCCTTTGGATGCTCTCCCTGGATCCCTCCACCAGCCCTATGCTTTCCGTGCCGCACGCAGTGGCCGGCAGCCCCACGGCGGTGGGTGGCCCACAACCTGATTACGGCCATCACACCCCATTCGCAGGCTGTCAATGCAGCTGCTCTGCACGGCTCACAAACAATTATCAGGAAGAGCTGGGATTAGAAAAATCCACAGGGGCACCTTCACCTGGAGAGGGAGGCGAAAAATGGTGTCGGTGTGTGCGCGAGTTCAGCGCGCGATGGGGAGGAGAGCAAATGGCCAGTTGTGGTGTGAGCAGGAGAGCGTGGGACCGTCCAGACCGCCGAGGGACCACTCAGGTCAACAGGTGCTCCTGTCCACTCTGAATTGGGAAAATAAATTAAGATCCTGTTCTTCTTCATCTTGTGAATTTTCTAAGGGTAATGAGTCAGTCCAACTCTAATTTATCTCATTATTGCCGTAGATTGACCCTGCTAATTTTGGATAAATATCCTGTCCTCAAGCATCACTCAGCTCTTTTCTTTTTCCTTCTCCCTTCTCTCATTTCTCTTTTCACTTCTCTCCTCTCCTCTTTTCTCTTCCTTTCTTCAAGAACAGAGCTGCAGTATATAAATGTACTTTTCCCCCCATTATTCTCACTCCATGGTGTTACAGTATTTTTAAATCTGCATATTGCAGCAAACATTCCCTGGGAACGGCAGCAGCTATCCAGTTTGCTGAGCTGTGGGAGCCTGGGCTGCAAGGCCAGGCTATTGCCAAAAGCTGGCTGTGACACAGCCATCACGATGCTAATATTGTTTTACAGCTATAATCTTAGGCTTGAATCGTCTTCACCTCTCAGCTTCCTTCAGAGAAGGTAAATAAGATCGTTCTGCTGAAATCCTCCATGGATTAGACGCCTGTACCTTTTTTTTTTCTTCTTTTTTACGACTAAATATAAACTCAGGAGTTCCATTTTTTATGCAGCATTTCTGCTTGACCAATTGTGACCACATCTGAGATCCTCACTTGGGTTATGATTTATGAAACCCGTGGAAATAAAACCCAAAATCTCCAAGACAAATTACCATGCTTGAAGAACTCAGGAAGCACAATGGAAACCCTACAGTAACTACGAGAGCCCCCAGGAAGCATTCCCAGGAATGAGGGCTCTACGAGGAGCTCCATACGTCCACCATCCATACTTCCACTGGGAAGCTCTGGTCTTCCCAGTGTGGAGGTTTAGATGTGAGCCCAAAACGACAGCAGAACATCCTGATGCTCACAGCTCTGCAGGAAGCTGCTCTGTTTCTTTATCAACAAGCAAGATGTGTTTTCTTAGAAATAACATCACTAAGGAGAAAACTGCCCTAGGATGACCTCGAAGATGTCTGAATGGAGAGAAATGATTTCTTGCTGCAATAGTGGGAATTTGAATCCTGGAGCACCTCTGGTTGAGTCCCTGCTCTGAAGAACTCCATCCATCAGACCTGACACCAGGTCATTGGGCTGCATTCCCCTACTTTGAAGCAGACTTGATAACTGAGGCCATCCTCCTGGATGCACCCAGCCAAGCAGCATTCACTCCGTTTCTACCTGCAGGGACAGGAGGAGTGACAAGCAAGCAGAAGGGACACAACACAAGGGACAAGGCTCAGTGGGCACAGTGGGGGACGATTCATAGTCCAAAGCCAGTATTTAGGGTCAGAAAGCATAGTGGTCTTTCTGTATCAACACTTGTAAGAGTATACTGGATCAGTCCGTGAAGAGCTGCTTTAAACACCCTCCTGGCCTCCAAGGCCAGCCATCAATACCAGCACTGGGCACTGAGGTTATTAATGGGTTATCAATCACCTGATTTTTTAACCCAAGGTTAGCTAGTAAGGTAAACCAAAAGGAAACATTCATGCCCTGCTTAGGAATGGCCTTAAGTTGCACTAGGGGAGGTTCAGGTTTAATATTAGGAGAAATTTCTCCAAAAGAGTGGTCAGTGCATGGAGATGTGGCACTGAGAGACATGGTCAGTGGGCATGGTGGGGATGGGCTGGGGTTGGACGTGGGGATCTTAGAGGTCTTTTGCAACATTAATGATTCTGTGATGTTTCAAGCACACAGACCAACACAAAACCAGAGCCTGGCTGAGGGTTGTGGTTACATGCCACTGCAGCTCTGGTTTTATACCAAAGACAAAACACCTACTTTTGTTCTGAACCTAGCTCAGGTTGCTAAGCAAGAACAACACATTTATCTTTGTATTGACAAGACCTGAGCCCACAAACAATCCCAAACATTCTCTTAATAAAAGCTATCTAGAATGTTACATAAGCTGGCATATTTCAAGGAGGGAATCTGGCCACCTTTTTAATGGGGACAAACTCCACTTGTTCTTCTGTCCTAAAGACGACTGATCTCAGACAAATGCTTTCATTTCCTCTTTCATGTCAGGTGCTGATGGGGAGCAGTTTGTCATTGGCAGAAAGGATGGGGGAAAACCATATATGACAAGCAAGAACATCAGAGGTGGAGGAGATCTGGTATGTTGGCTCCTCCATCTCCTTCCTCTTGGCCAATCTTAAGGTTATTCCTTCTGAGGTCACCTCTAGCCTTGTCTCAAGCAATACTGTACTGGAGAAGAAATAAAATTCTGGCATAGATTCCTTTGCCCAGAGCTATTCTGTGAATCAGGCTGGGAGCAGAACCAAAGAACTGTAGAATGGTTTGGATTGGAAGGGACCTCAAAGATCATCTGGTTCCAACCTTCCTGTCACAGGCTGGTTGCCAACCACTAGATCAGGTGCCAGATCAGTAAGGTGGAAGGAAAAGGATTATTGAAAAAAAGAAATACTGAAAGTTACTGAAAAAAAATATGTATATATTCCATATTAATGTATAGTAAATATATATTAATTCCTCTAAAATTCCTCATCCCAAAGGACTGCACATCAACGGTCCCAGATCTAGAGCCAGATCTATGCTGCTTCTCTGTAACAGAGATTTCTCATTTCTCTCAAATGAGAAAAGAATGTTACTTGCAAAGATTTGCTGAGACTTCTGGTTTAACTGCAAGAAGTATAAAGCCAAAATCTGCTCTTCCGTCCACGTGAGAAAGCCGTTTGTTTGTCCCTCTCTTCAGATGAAGCCGCACAGGGTTAAGACGATGGAAGCAGCATCACAACCCAGCTGATCTGTCACTTCCCCAGCCTCCTCCCTGCATCGCTTGCCAACTGCAAACATGGAAGGGGCTCGCTTTAATTAATACCAGGTCTCAGCAGACCACTGGAGGCAGTGGCACTTGTTTTCAGGTCATCTGGTCCTAATAGGCTCACACTGGGAGGTGATTTATTGCTAACTGACAGCAGAGACCGGTTAATGAGGGCTGAGGCCTTAGAATCCGACATAATGAAACTCGAGGCTGCTGCTAAATTATTTGTCATCACCATTTAAAAAACAAAACAAAACAAAACCAACAACCTCTTGAGGAGCTGCTGGTTATTAATCCAGATATTTACAACATAAAAATCACTCCCTGCCTGCAGGATTTTCTCTAGGCGGCTCTGAGCCAGCAATAGGGGATTTCTGCTTTGCTCCTATCCCCAAGGGCTTGTCTGCTCAGGGACCTCACTGTGTGCAGACTTTGCCTTCTTTTTGCAAGCATCCACTTTCAGTGCACCCCAAGCACCACAGCTGACCCCACGCTGAAGCCAACAGACCTGCATACATCAGGAAGGAGGAAGCAGCCTTAAAGCTGCTGCCTTTCACTGCTCCCTCAGATGGAAGGAGAGCTGCCACTTCCCCATAGCAACACTGCACCCCTCAGATCTACAAACAACTACCTGGTTGTGCACGCCCCTATTCATTGTGAGGCAGTTGGACTAAATGACATTTAAGTGACATTAAATGACTCTAAGGATTCTATGCCATACCATGCAATACTCTTTGCAGGCATCAAGTGCCTCCCATAGAAGTCCACTGCAGCATGGCATCTCCCATCAGCAATGCCAAGTGGCCCACGTGCCACCAGTGGTGACAGCCACCCTGCAGAGCCAGCAGGCCACTGCTGGTTGGATGCAATTCCTTTATCCCCAGGTCTTTGGGAAGCTTTTCATGTTGTTTCAGAGGATGAGTTTCTCCTGCTGGTGGTTCCCTGAAGTGCTTCAGCTCCTTTGCAAATCAGCACAAGAGGAATGAGAGCCACCCCACCACGGTCAGTTCTGCTCTTGGCCCAAGCAGTTTCCTTATGGAGCCTGCCAGCTCTGTGGGGAGACAAAACTCTGCTGATATCACTTCTCTGCCTCTTGCCCTCTGTCTATGGGGTTATGAAGTATGGAAGCTCACTCCAACAGAAGGTTGGTCAGTGTGTACAGGTTAATTCTAGGAGAGGCAGCCAGTGAGCAAGCCACGCCAACACCATGGAAAACTATCTTGCTCCCACCTACATAACTCTTCTAATTATCACCTACTGGCTCTGTAAAGAAATCTTAACAAGCCCACACAGCCTCTTGCCCCAAGGTGAATTAGGGAACCCAAACAGTGTGGTAGGCAGGCTGAGTGCTGCCCAGGGCACAGTCTGTTGGCAGAAAGAATGCCTGCAGGAGGACGTCTGAGGCTTGAGAGAGAGACAAAAGTTTGGGCCACAGTAAAAATAAAAATATATATCTTCAAGGATCTTTAAGGTTGGATATCAGGAAAGATTTCTTCTCCAAAAGAGCAATCAAGCGAGAGGTTTAAGAACCGTGGTGATGGGGCAGTTGGGGACGTGGTCAGTGGGCATGCTGGGATGGGTTAGGGCTGGACTTGGTGATCTTAGAGGTCTTTTCCAACCTTCATGTTTCTATGATTCTTTTAATTCAAGGTGCTGAGCCACCAGGGGACTATCTTCAAAGCCTGACTGCTCAGGTCAGCTATCACACTGCTTCTCTGCAGCCTCACAGTCACACTTCTTGGCATTTCAGCCTGGACTGGGCTAATTCACCAGCATCTTAATGCAGAATCACAGAATGGCCAGGGTTGGAAGGGACCTCAAGGATCATGAATCTCCAACCCCCTGCCACATGCAGGGCCACCAACCTCCACATTTCATACCAGCCCAGGCTGCCCAGGGCCCCATCCAACTTGGCCTTGAACACCTCCAGGGATGGATGGGGCATCCACAGCCTCTCTGGGCAGCTGTTCCAGCACCTCACCACTCTCTCTGGAAAGAACTTCCCCCTGACATCCAACCTAAATCTTCCCTCCCTCTCAACCTCAAACCATTTCTCCTGGTCCTGTTTTTATCTCCCCTTTCAAAGAGATGATTCCCCTCCTGTTTGTGGGCTCCCTGCACGTGTGGATAATTTGAGTTCACCCAGCAGCAAAGCAACAGCACAGAGACCCAAGCAGAGCACAGTGCAGGACATGCTGGAAGCAATCAGTGGCAGAAATCTCCTTCTGTTGAAAAGCTTGGGCATGCATGGACAAAGACTCCTCATGGTTAAAACATTTTCTTGTTGTTTAGACTGAGCCATGTCAATTAAAATCTAAACATTGTTGGCAATTCAAAGAAACATCTCAAAAGCACTGCAGTGCTGCTGGAAGGGAGCAGTTACTTAGTAGTGTAATACATAAAGCGTTACCCACTGCTATTGAGACAGCACTTATGACAGCTCCCAAGTAGCCCTGGATGAACTTGGACGTCGGAGAAGGCTTTGGAAAGAAAAACAAAACATATTTTCAATAAACAAACTTCTGGTTATTAAAATGCAACTGAGCTGTTTTTGTTGTTTGGGGGTACTTTTTCTTTTTGTATTTTCTTTAAACCAGAGACAGGTTTAATTTTGTCATATTGTTCTGTGACACACGGTCTGTCATCTAGCAGCGGCAAGCCCAAGGAAAAATGTAACCTCATGAACAAGGTTAAAGGGAATGGAAAATTAATTGGCATCACAAATTGTAATAATAGCAGCTAAAAGAATATGTGAAAGAAATTCAGTAAGTGGAAAAAAATAGAAAAAAAAAAAAACATTGCTATTCTTATACACACGCAGTGAACCCCAAACTATCCTTATCAAATATTTGTCCTTGAAATCTATCACAGCGAGTTGGATGGTTTCCATCTCAGATTCCTCTTGTGAGCTCCCACATCCCCACAAGAGATGAATCAACACTGAGGAAGGGGAAGAGAGCAGGGCCAGCAGGATGCCTGGGCTGCATACCAAACATCCTTGTGATACAGAAGGGTGACCAGGGAGCCTTCCTTTGGTATCCAAACACCCAAACAGACATTGCTTTGTGCTCATTTACACACCCAATTTAATTCATACTGATTAAACTACACCCAGGCTCAGTGTGAATGCACTGAGCATTGCTCCTGAGCTACGAGTGATTTCGAGATCCTTGAGCCATTTACAGCCACAACGAAAGTCTCTACAGGAGAGAATGGCCAAGCTACAAACTCAACACAGTGCCTACTCTGCAGTTTCTATTAACAGCGAAGAGACAAGACTTATGTTTCCATGTCAAAACAGAGCTAGCACGCAACATGCGCCGCATATGCTGGGTCTCCTCACCTTTGTCGCATTGCGGTTTGCATAGTTGACGCACGCATTGTGGCTCTGATTCAACCACTACAGAGGAAATAAAAAGAGAGATGTAAGTGTAACCTTGCAGAAAATCAGGTCTACAAACACGGGAGTGCCATCTTCGTTTGGACCCGTCTGTGATTTGCCACATCTCTGTACAAGCTTTTGCACGCACCGACCTTTTGAGCTGAGATAGAAATGCATGCAGCTTTCACCAGCACTCCATCCACACATAAGCACAAGCACTTGATCATGAAAATAAGCAACTAGATCTAAAAACAAAACTTTAAGGCCATTGTACAAAGCAATTTTAAAGCTAAAAGCCATGATCTCCCCCTAACGTGCCACAAAGCTGCATGCACCAGGTTGTCCTGAAGACACAAGTCAAGGCTGCTTTCCTTTGCATGACATCCCCCCACCCACTCAGCACAGATGAACCTTACCTGCCAAAACACAGTGGATGCTATTGTCTGGTTGGGCAGAAGAAGACCAACAACCTGCAAGAGAAGAGATTCGTGTTAACATACACATGGTTTGTTGATGCTCTGCTAGGCAAGAGAACAGCAAGCATAGTTTTATTGCCTTTAATAAGATATCTCCACGAGTAGGCTTTATTTCATGGTGAGTGGCCAGACACAACCAGGAACAAGCAGGTGGGGGAATAGAATCACCCAGAAAAGCAATGAGGTTTGAACATCTGAAGACAGGAGCGCCGCCCAGAAGCACGCATGCTCCTGTTTTGGAGCCATCAGTTTTGTTTGGAGAGAACTGTTGATCTGAGCCTGTATGTATGCATTGTCCACATGGTACTGGCAGCATCCTTGGGATGCCTCAAAATACCATTCAGGCTCATTCCTGCAATTCTTCAGAGATTCCATCTCTTGCAGATGATGCAGTGCTGCCAGACTCCTTCGTGCCCAGTTTGATGGCAGCCTGTTCCCCTCAAGGGTAAAAAAACTGAAGAAGCATAGAGCCATAAAGGTCTCCAACCCCAACTCAACCCATCCCCACCATGTCCATAACCACATTCCTCAGTGCCACGCCTCCATGGTTCTGGAACACCCCACGGATGGTGACTCCACTTCCTCTTTGGGCAGTCTGTTCCAATGTCTGATGGCTCTTTTGGAGAAGAAATGTTTCCTAATGTCCAACCTGAACTTTCACTGGGGCATCTTGAGTCCTAGCCACGCTGCTGGCTCATGTTCAGCCAAGTGTTGACCAACTGACCCAGATCATTTTCCTCCATGCAGCTTTCAGCCATGCTGCACTGAGCCTCTAGTGATGCATGACGCTGTTGTGAAGGACCTGGCAAGAAGAGGAAAGGGAAGGAAAGCAAAGGGGCTCCCAGCAATAAACCCAATGAGCAGGGACAGGAGTTCCTGGGTAAGAAGCAGGTAAGAAGGGATATAGGGAAGCTTCACTGTGAAGAAGCAGGGCTTTGTAACATCACTGTCATTTTCTCTCTTCCCTATATCTTCTAATAGTTTATGAAGATGCTCTTCACAGCACAAAATCACATTTGCGTCTTCAACTTTTAATTCCAAATGTGTTTATTTTTGGGCTGCTTGGGTATCAACGTGGTCTGAAATTTCTCTGGGGCAGCTGGGCAAGAAGACTCCAAGTTCACCCATGCTCACAGACCATCTCAGCACCACTTCCTTTACGGTTGTTCCCACCAATGCCGAGAAGAATGCAAACCTCTCCACTGGAGCACAGGCACTGCCACAAGATGAGGAGAGCTCAATCCAGCCCTGTACACCTGCAGCAACAGCAGCTGAAGAGGAGCCATCTCCCACGCTCGACGACATCAAAGAGGAATAACAACAAACAGAGGGGCAATAGGGCTGGGAGGCTGCTTTCATTTACATCTTTCCTTTCTTTTCTTCCTCCAGCTCTTCCTCCTCCAGCCTTTCTCCAACTTACAGCCGCTCGGTGCGCTGGCTGAAGGCCAAGACGTGCGAGTCCCACTAATTTGCCTCTCCCATTTACGATGAGGATCTCGTCGTTAATTGCATTGCTGTCGGTCAGAGCCAAATGAACTCAACAGGTGCTACCCCATCCTCACCCCAGAACCACCGAGTGCCCAAGGGGAACAGGGAAGCTTCGAGGAAGAAGAAGGAGACGAGCGGCCCCCGCAGCAGCAGCAGTCAGAGCGCGAGAGGGAGGGAGAGAAGGGAGGGGGAAATAAATAAATAAAAGAGCACCCAAAATCTGTATGACTGAAAGAGGCACGTTTAAATGCAAACTCTCCATATGTGCAAGAGTCTGTCAAGAAATGTACAGTTTCACTTTTAATTACTGTCAGGGGAAAAAATAACTAAGAAGGAAAACAAAATATATATTAAAAAAAAGGAAAAAAAAAAAAGCTTCTATACACTAGAAAAGTACCAGCTAACAAAATTTAATTGCCTATCAGGTGCAAAACAGCCCTTTGTGGCTGCAGACCAGGGCTGCAGGCACTTCCCAGACGTCTGTCGGCTCTCGGCATGTCTGCAGTTGAGTTCTCATTTTGCAGCCTTGAGCCCTGCTCTATTTGCCTGTCACCTGCAATGGACACGAGGCTCTGCTCCAGGTGTTCCCCAGTCCCAACAAGGCGTCTTGAGCTCCCCATCTGAATCCCAGAGGACAAAGGAGCGGGGTTGCAAATTTCACCCACCCGTTTGTGATGGAGTTGTCTGAAACGGCAAGCAGAGGACTTGGATACTGGACCAGGAGCTTTCAGAAAGCAGCCATAAGGTGGTGAGTACAAAAAATGGGGAGCTCCAAAAAGTGGCGAACCCAAAAGATGACAAACTCAAAGACCATGAACCAAAAAAAGGTAAGCTCAAAGAACCCAAAGACAGCGAACCCCAAAGACAAGGTGCCCAAAAGACCATGAGCCCAAAAGTGGTGAGTTCAAAGAAGAAACCAAACACAACGAAGCCCAAGAATGATGAGCCCAAAAGACAACGAACCGTGAAGATGATGAACCCAAAAAGTGGTGAGCCCAAAGAAGTAGAACCCAAAGATAGAGAACCGCAAAGATGATGAGCCCAAAAGACAACGAACCTCAAAGATGATGAACCAAAAAAGCAGTGAGCCTAAAGAAGGAGAACCCAAAGACAGTGAACTCCAAAGACAACGAGCCCAAAAGACCATGAACCCAAAAAGTGGTGAGTTCAAAGAACTCAAAAACAGTGAGTCTAAAAGATGACAAGCCCAAAACACAACAAACCCAGAACATGGTGAACTCAAAGGAGAACCAAAAGACAGCAAACCCCAAAGATGAGCCCCATAAAAAACTGTGAAGCCAAAAAAAAAAACCTGTCAACTCTCAAAAAACAGAACCCAAAAGATCCATGAACCCCCAAAAAAGAAAACCCCAAAAAACTGTGAACCACAAAAAACCCTGAACCCCTGAAACAACATGAACCCAAGAAGGCCATGAGTCCTGCCCACGAGCTGGATCTGCTGGCAGTATGGCTGGCTCTTCCAGCCCAATGAGCACTCACCAAAAATGAAATGTTTTGCCCCATTTTCATATGTCTGGAGGAAATGATGTGCCCAGAGGGTGCTGGGCTGGATTACCTAAACTCTGACAAACCTCACTAATTGGCTGGGAACACAAGGCAAGGAAGAGTGAAACCTATGAAAGGTGAAAAGGTGGATGAAGGTTGAACCACGCACACAGCCCCAGAGATGATGGAGGTGGAAGCAAAAGATCGCAGCTCCCTGGCTCCAGGCTCTGCCCAAGGGATGCACACACAGCCACAGGATTTGGCTTTGGCAGAGCTGCTTAATCCAGAAAATAAACGATTATTATCACCAGGCTTTAATCCCAGGCGAGCGCTCGCCGCAGGCACCCCGAGCCTCTCTTGAGGAAATCCCATCCCCCTATGCTGAAGGCAAGGCTCAAACTGTTTTTATGCTAGAGCAGGCTGCCAATTTTGTCACTAAATTTCACAGATCGATTGGCATAAATGTTACATTTTAATTTTAACATTTGAAACGTTTGGTTTCTCTTTTTTTTTCCCCCCCTTCCTTTTTTTTTCTTTTTTTTTTTTTTTTTTTTTTTTTTTTTTAAATGACAAGAGGTTCCAGTTTATCCTTTACAGCTAGCGAAATTGGGCTCATCTGACAGCTCTCGGCTCCTGTGACAGCTCTGGATTGGGGCCGATTTCATTGTCAATTTGAGCGTTAACTCATTTTTGTTTAACCTTTTCCTTTAAAATGCCCCATACAGAGGTACCGCCGCCACGCTGCACATGACAACAAATAGCAACAGCCGTGCTGGGGGCTGCTTTCTGCCTTCAGCTCCCAGCCACCCCGTTGCCACCAGCGGGGAAGGGATCGTTACCTCTCCATAAGCATCGCGCCACAGTCCACTGGGTTTAGGGAGATTAAATTGAGCAGCTTTTCATACAGTCATAGAATAATTAACGTTGGAAAAGACCTCTGTGATCAAGTGCAAACTTCAACCCGTCACCATCACGCCAACCAAATCACGTCCCCAAATGCCACACCTACAACCTGATCTATTGCACGGGAGTTGGACTAGATGACCTTTAAAGGCCCCTTCCAACTCTAATGATTCTATGATCTCCACGGTTCTTGGACACCTCCAAGGACAGCGACTCCACCACCTCCCTGGGTAGCCTGCTCCAATGCCAGACAACTCTTTTAGAGAAGAAATTTTTCCTAATATCCAACCTGACCCTCCCTGGCACAACTTGCTCTTTCCACGGTTATAATAAGGTGGATGCAGTAGGGAGAGGGAAGAGCTGGAGGTGGAAGGACCGAGCTGGATTTGCTCAGCCTTCAGGCACCAGCTTGTGTGGTTTTGGACAAAGCCCTGCGCCCCAGTTTCCCCATTCACAAAATGGGGTTAATTAATATTTGCTGCTCTGAAGACAAGGAACGCAGAGTTATCTTCATTCTGGCTTTGGCTGTCAACAGCACCCAAATGCTTACAAATTTCACAGTAACAAATGAAGAACACCCTCAGCACTAAGCCCTTGCTGTTTTAATTAATGAAGACAAGGAAATGAGATGCTGGCCTCCAGCTCCCTGCGCTTGCCACGGCTGGGAAGTGACTTGCAAAACGTGCAAATGGCATAAATGCCCCCAAAGACGGATCCATGAGCTGCAGAAGGCAGTGAGCTCCTCCCAGTCTTCCCTTTCCCTGCTGGAAACACAAGGCTGAGGATGTTGCAGAAAGCAGCAGGAGGATGCTGCTGGATGGACGGCCGGCCCGGGGCACACATGGTACAGGTAGATGATGGGGAAGGCGTGAAGCTGGTGTGAATCTGCAGCAAGGCAGCAAGGTGCAGCCTGGAGAACTGTGTGTGAGTGTTAAAAAATGCATTCTCTCTTACTTGCAACCAAAACACAGAGGGACGTTAAAATACTTACGATGGGTGTTCCAAAGGGAATGTAACCTATTAGGAAAATAAAGGAAAAAAAGAGAGATTCATGCAATTTAATACACCATTTTGGGCTGCAAAGGCATCACACCTAATAAATCTAACAGTGCTATGGGTTCAGAGTACAAGGCACACCTTGTGACTATTTTAATCACAGGTATCATAGAATCATAGAATGGCCTGGGTTGAAAAGGATCACAGTGATCATCCAGTTTCAACCCCTTGCTGTGTGCAGGTCGCCAACCAGCAGACCAGGCTGCCCAGAGCCACATCCAGCCTGGCCTTGAATGCCTCCAGAGATGGGGTATAAGTTAGAGCTTTCTGTCCTAGAGAAGGCTTTATCCCAAATCTTGTTAAGCACCACAAAAAATCAAAGGCTTCACATTTTTCCTCTGCTAAGATTGCCAATTTCTGTGCTAATTATAACCCATCTCTATGACTTCCACCGGAAGGCCTCAGCATTTTGTCAGTGTTACTGAATTACACACCTCATAGATCCAATTCACAGTCAGAAGGGGCAGTGACCCATGAGGACAAAACATTTGTCTAAAAATACAGAATAAGGCAGCAGAGGAATGGATCCTGGGCTTTTTGTCCCCATACTTCACCCTCAAACTCAACCTTTTTCAAAGAATAAGAACAAAACCCACCAGCCCCATTATTTTCCCCTCTGCTTAGGCTGCTTTATTCAGTGAAGATGCTCCCTGTGGGTCCTACTAATGGAATGGATCCTATGGAGTTGGTCCTATCCCTCCAATAAAAGAGGGACACAACTCCTCCCTCAGCTTCCAGAGTTTGGGGAAAGGACCAAAGCTGCACTAAAACCCTCAAGTCTGGCTGTTTACTAGAGAGTTAAAATCATCATTATAGTAATGGATACCAGAAAGGATACCATCTTGACAAGAAGAGGGAAATATTAAGCACTAGACCTCAGGTAGGTAATGAGGGTCCCAAATCAGCTTCATTTCTAAGGGATTTGGGTGTTTGGACTACTTCCAGCATCTAGTTTAAATGTTTCAAGATACAAAACAAAACAAAAACAAAAAACAAGAGGGAAAAAAAGACACCGTTTTGTACAAATTCCCACTAAAATTAATGACTGTTTGATTAGGACATACTGTACCTGACATTCTGAAAGGCATGAAGATGGTCTCGTTTGTGTCGGGATGGATGATGGCCTGCAAAATAATCAGCAAACAGCCAGAGTGAGGGCAGAGTAACAGCGTAGGAATGCTGGAGCTGTGCAAGGATATCACTTCTACTGCTTCCAAGAACTGTCCCAACCCCCTCCCTGCTGCCCCAAACCCCCTCCTCCTGTCCCACACCTCCTCCTATTGCTGTCTTCCCATCTCCTTAAGTAATAAGTTAGGAGATGATATGGAAATTTAGCCTGAAATACAGAAATGTTGCTTCAGAATGTGGCTGAGGTGGGATAAAAAGCGTGCAGGTGTGAACAGCACCATAGGGATCCATCCACATGAAATTCTCCAGCAGGTTCATCCCTTGTGTCTGTAACTCCTTGGCCAACCCCATGGCCATGGACAGCTCAAATTCAACGGAAATCCTAATTCTGCTCTGCCGATGAGCAGCAATGAAGCTGCCATTTTACCATTTTTTTTATTACAAAGAGGTCAAATTCATGAGCACGTGTCATGAAAAACTACCAAGCTATTTCTGAGGGACAAGAAAGCTCTTGGTTAGACAGGAGGAAGAAAATGAAGATGTCAAAATATAGAAATACATGAAAAGATTAAAAAAAAAAAAAACTCTTGGGTGGCAGCACTCGCTGCATTTACATGTCTGCAATAAAGGAAACCAGCAACTGGCAGCCAGGAATGGAGAGGACAGCATCGCTCAGCAAAAAGGGAGAAAGCAGCAGCCCCGAGCAGGCAGGACATAGAAAAAAGCACATTACCTGCTTTATTTTTTGAGCTCCCCACAGCTAGAAAAACAAAAGAGAGCATAACAGTTAGCAAAGGTTTTCCCAAGTCTCATGCCAACCCCCAAATACTCATCACTGGGGCTGCTTGAAGGCTGCAGCAGGAAATTTTCGGTACTGTCCTGGACTGACAGCGCTTTTACAGACTGAGCTCTTTCAATTTGAGTGGCCAGCAAGATGCTGGGTGGAAAAGTTATGCTTTGTACATTGGACAATAGGAAAGAAGAGCAGCCACAAGCTTTACAAACCAGAGATTGTCTTACTGACTGCAACTGGGCATCAAAATACTTCAAACGTGGCTCAGACAGGTGAGATCTTTGGGCACCAATGAATAACAGAAGCTGAAGAGCGTGCATGAGTTGCGGATAGAGGTGATGGGGAGGGAACCACTACCACTGCATAGCTTATGGTTATCTGGAAGAAAAAAATCCCCATTTTCAAAGAACCACAGAATTGAAGAATTATTGAGTCACAGAACGGCTTGGAAGGGTTGGAAGGGACTTCAGCGAGTTCCAACCCTTGATGCAGACAGCGCTGTCAACCACTACAACGGGCACCAGATGATGTTGTTCATGGCCCCATCCAACCTGCCCTTGAGTACCTCCATGGATGGGGCATCCATAACATCTCTGGGCAGAGAAGTTGTACGTGTGATGTTTATTTATGTATCAACGTACACGTTTCTAGAGGTGGACAAACAAAACAGGACTCACATAAAATATCCAAACAGTTAAACTGCCCTTCCTATTTAAAGCTGTTCTACCTTCCAGCCACGGGTCAGGCTTTGGCTCCCAGCCACTGGTGCTGCTCCTCTGTCTGACAGCCTTCAGAGCTGTCTGCTGGCATTCTTCACACGGGTACCTGGAGATGCTAAATCCCCCTTTAACCTCCACTTAAAGGAAAAAATAGAACAGCAGAGCTAGGAGCCTGGCTGCCTCCTTGGCCAGGCACATTTGCCAATCTTTTAACCACCCTCGTGGCTCTTTTAGCTCTTTCCAATTTGTCAACATCCTCTTAAAACGAGGACGCCAGAAAGCAGACAAATCATTCCAACAACAGTTGTGCCAGTGCCAAGCCTAGGGGAGGCTAACCTGACGAGATCTGCTCTTGCAGTGGATGGATCCAAAGATAGCAAGAGCTCTTTTGCTCAGAGAGCTTGTGCTTCTCCATTGCCCAATGCAGAGATCCAGGCATTCGTGCTTTAGTTTTACAGCATAGTTAAGCACAGTTCTGCCATTCTTCTTTCTCTAAGCATTAGCACCTTCCCCAAATACGAATCCATGAGAATACTTTTGAAATCAGATAATTATTCTATTATAAACAGCAGAAGTTGTCCCACTGATACCAGCAGCCACAAGACAAGAGGTAATGGGACAGGACAAGAGGTCACGGACTCAAGTTGCCCAGGGGAGGTTCAGGTTGGATATTAGGAAGAATCTGTTCTCAGAAAGAGTGGCAATGCATTGGCATGGGCTGCCCAGGGAAATGGTGGGGTCACCATCCCTGGAGGTGCTCCAGAACCACGGAGATGTGGCACTGAGGGACGTGGTTATGGGCATGGTGGGGATGAGATGGGGCTGCGTTTGGTGATCTTAGAAGTCTTTTCCAGCTTTCATGATTCTGTGATTCTATTTCACTCTGAATTCAGCTCTCACTGCAGATCTGGAACTCTGTGATGAAAGTCACCACGTGCAATGAGTTCCTGGAGCCCCTAAATGTCACAGGCTGATGCACACATCCATGTCTTTCCTAAAAATAACCTCCCTTTTTAAGGAAAAACACTATTCCCCATTTTACAGATGACGACGTGACAAGGCAATCTACAGGTCAGCAGCCACAAGGTGGATCTGCCTTCACCAACCCCAAAACCAAAGGGTGGGAGGCCATGTGAGGACACTCACCCATCAGCTTAAAGACCCCCAAGTCACTCCGTGCCTGGCCACGTCTTGGCTGGCTTAGCTGTGAAACCAAACCACAAGATTTTCCTCTCCAACTGCAAGCATGGGGACTAGCAAAAAGGAAGAGGGTTGGTTTCTGAGCCAGCGCTATGGCTTTTTTGGTCAAGTTATCTAATTTCATTAATTGATCCCAATATTTATGCATTTTCCCGCTGCAGTGCAAATATTGTTAGAACATGCGATTTCATTACTTCTCAGAAAGAGACTTTACAAGATGCACCTGATGAGTCACCTAAAGATTCTGCCAGCTCATTTTCACTTCTTTATCCTCTAATTCATCACTGCCTGCAGCAGCTCTCAGCAGCTCCAGCACGCTGAGCCGTGCCAGCTGGGGGCTCATTTCCGAGCACGTCCCTGCTTTGCTGGGGATTCATTCATGCTCTTTCCGGCCATCTTAGGGAAGCAGCCAGATTTTGATCTCTTTTACACTAGCATGGATCCAGAGCATCTTCACCCGAGCACATGGAACAACTCCAGATTTGTGAGCAATTTATGTCAGAATTGGGTCCATCATCTCTAAATATAGCTTATACAGAACGAGTCCTCTCTTACAGATGATCTTCCTTTACATCTTGCTGCGTATTACCAACTCAAATATCACTATACAGTGATTCTGCCACCATTCAAATTTGGGTGCAAGAAGCAAATCTGCTCGTGCATGGATTCACACAGCAAAAACCCAAGGACGAGGGTGCAGCAGAGCTGGAGCATCACTAACAGACTTCACAAATAGGCAATGATGGTCAAGCTGCTCCAGTCTATGGCTGGTGTGAGCTTCCAGCAAGGCAGATCAGTCCATGCTCCAAGGAGACAACCTCCATGAAAACAACCTTCAAAGAGACAACGTCCGAGGAATCAGCATTGAAGGAGTCAACCTCTATGGAGACAACGTTCAAAGAGTCAAACTTCATGGAGACACCCTTCAAGACCACGGACATCTCTAGGATTGTGCACAAATATGTTCCCAATACCAGCAATTCAAGATGTTGAACTAATGGATAAGACTGCTATCCATCCTCCCCAGGGTTCTGGTATTTGTAGAACTTCTCAAGGAAGCCATCCACACAGCTTTGTTCAGCCCTAGCTCCCGGGGAACAGATATGATCCTTGGCTGACAGGACGTCCATCAGCATTCCTTCCTTAGCAGCAAAATCACAGCTTAGACATAGCTTTCCAAAACGTATTTATTTAAAAATATCCTGCCCAAATCTCTTATCTAACACCTGTCGCTCTAAGAACACTATAAAGGCTACCAGTCATTCCTCAGGGATTAACTATCCTCTTATTAAAAGCAGGAAAATGTCAAAATCCTGGACTAAATCATGATCTGTTTTTCCCCCTCCCTACAGCCTGTGTTGCACCAAGTTAGAAAGCTCTTTACAAACTACTTGCCCTTGTTTGTGACAGGCTCTGAGGCTGCTGAAACACAGGACCACCTCCATTCCATGCTTTCAAAGAGCACGGTGACAAGGCTTAGCTATTTTCAAAGAGAGAAGTCCCACGTTTTCAGGCTTATATGGCTACAGATGAAGACCTCCCCCAAGTGCCCGCTGTGTTGCGCTCCCCAACACGCCATCTCCTCTTCTCTGCTGCCTTCCTAATGATTAAAGGCATTTACAGACCACTCCAGACAGCATCCCTAGAGCTTCCCAGCAGGTAACGGGAAAGGAAACCCCTATTTTTAGTATTCCACTAAACCCAGCACCAGTGCCAAGCACGAGGCAGGCGGTGCCGCCCGACAGAGCCTCCTGCCAGCGTGTGCTGCTCCACTCCCTCCCATGCTTTCTTCCCTAGGAGTGCGATCACTCATGCTTCGCGTGCCTTTCTCCCACTTCTCTCCAGCTCCAGTCCCAAAACCCACATTCCCACTTCTCGAAAAGTGATATTTAGCACAAATGCACACCACGATCCCCAGCCAAGGCGTTCAGTTAGGGCAGGATGCTTGTAGCGAGATTTATGGGTGTACAGTGGTGGAATTTCAGACCTTCTGGCACTACATTTAACACTTCCAGTTGATGTGCTTCACCCTGTCCCCTAACATATACAGAATCTGATGTCTGGCTTTATTAATAAACATGGATACAAACCACTGCCTGCACGTGTTCCTCTGGAGGAAGCCTCATCAAGTCACCCTTTGCAAACCTGCTCCTGGCAATCTTTACCTTAGGTTTTAGCTGTAAGGAGACCGAGCTCAAATAACACATGCATGGGACAAATCACTGCATCTCTTTCCTGCAACTGGCACTAAAATGCATCAGCAAAAAAGCACCAGAAGCCGCTGCTCCTCTTGGACACCAATGGAAACCTGCTTCCCCATCCTAAGCAGCACTGAGCACAACACCATGAGCTGCCTGCCGCTGCAGAACAGGAGAGCCTTGTAGCAAACCCAAACGTTGGACCAAGACATCTGCACCACAGTCAATGGGAACTCTATTGGGAACTGCATTGAGAAACACACACTGGGAACCATGAAATGCACGGATCTACCCAAATCCAAAACCAGTGTAGGTGGAAACAGAACCAAGTCCCGACTGATAAAAAAAGACAGCACTTAAATAACACTTTGCAGCTTTGCAGCACTTGATAAACATTAACTAATTAATCTTCATAGCATCCTACTGGAAAGATTTGAACAGAGTAAGAAGCTCACATGGAGAAGTGTTCCTCGCACCAGGGCTGGAGGACTTGGATGCCATTACAGGTTTCAGGCACAGCTTTGCAAAGCAGGCTTGCTAATGCAATGAGGGTGCTCAATATCAGATTTGCTTCAAGCTCCATATGGCTCAAGTAAGCTGAGAATCTAATCTGATTTGTAATCTCGATGTGAATTGAGATAAACTCCCTTAATCCTCAGATGATGAGACGAAGCAGAGCCAGTTTGCAACTGCCTGAGAGCATCGGCAGCAGAATTACCATCACTGATGCACCGTGCCTTCACCTCAGCACCTCTGCCCACACTCCCTGGGTGCCCACTGCCTTCAGACAGTGGGAAGACGCCCTAAAGCATCTGACACAGGCCAGACCACAGCAGCAACGAGCATTCAGGTCGCAGCAAAGTGCAAGGGCCAAGCTCCTGGCAGCGACGCGGCAGCAGCAGGACAACCCATCTATCTATGCTTTATCGAATCCTGCAAGAGACCAGAGGGAAAAAAAAGTACAGTTTACTGCAAATGGACCTCTTCGCTCTTCATCAACACTGTTAAGAAAAGCTATTATTCTCCAAAAGGGATGCTGTTTAGCCTCTGATAGATTCATTGTTCTCTGCTGTGTCTGGGACAGCGTGAGCGGCTCTTCCCGCTGCTAACATGATTGAAGGAGGCACACAGTAATAAACAGATCCCCATTAAGCTGGTGGGCCTCTTTGCACTTCACCGATCCTAATGGGGAAGAAATGAAACAGTTTCAAAACAGCAAGTTGCCAAAACTGCATTTGGAAAGGCTGAAGAGTGAGAAGTCACAAGTGATACAGCATGGTCTGCGCTCCACCAACGCCCAGGGGGGAAGGGGCTGGAGGTGCAGTGAGTGGCTCCAAGGGGCTGAAGCCTTCTTCTCACAGCTCCAGCAGTGCTCAGAGCCCCATCCTGCCTGACCTGAGCATCTCCAGGGATGGGGCACCCACTGCCTCCTGGGCAACCTGTGCCACTGCCTCACATACCTCCTGAGGTCCCCTTCAATGGCAGGCAAAGATGCAGGTGGATCAAAATCCATATATCTGCTGCCTCAGTGCTGCAAGGATCCTAGCCAGAAAGTGATCCAGAGCTCGAGATGTTCAGTTTTTACCTTTAGAAACCCAGACTGAAGCCCTACCTCCATCGCAGCCCCATCCCAGCTGTACCCCAACCCTCCATCCCCCCTCATTCCAGCACACAGGCATTAAGATTGACACGGAGAAGACAAAAACCATAGGTTTTGCTGATGCTCAAGCCGAAAAACTAAGCATTTTGGGAGTGGGGGGAGGGAACTGGAGTTTTTATTAAGCTCAGCTCCGCGCCAGCTGTGTCAGTGCAAGCGAGCAGGGAGGTGGGAACACATGGCCGGGATGGCAATGCTGGCTGAGAGCAGCTCACGCTGCCATGGCAGCATGCTGCCAGGCACAGAGCTCTGTACCCGTTTGCAGCTAAGTTCAGAGAAATGCAATAGGTGCTGTCTGAGTGCTCTCGTGAGCACCCTCGCCCGCTCCTGCCAGCACGCCGCTGTTTGCAGCTCTTTACCTCTCTCTGCTGGCAGGACCAAGGGGAAGAGCCTGGGATGGGACTGCAGGGACAGAGCGGAGGGGGGACAACCAATCTTCATCACCTTTTTCTCTCAGGTTCATTCCGGTCCTTGTTCAGACACAGCTTTAAGGGCAGAGTGATGTGAGCCTTTACAAAATGGGGCAAATCAGGGCTCTGGCCCCAGCTGGGCTGTAAGCCTGCTATCATACATGAGAAGATCAGATCACACCGAGCAGCATCAGCACACTCTTGGGAATAGCTCAGCAGCTCTTTCTACCCCAATTTCAAAGGCAGAAAGAGAGCTCAGGGTGAACACACAGCAGAAAGGATGCGTCTTACCAGGCGTGTTAGCAGTGCATTTCAAGTGCAGAACTATTTCCTTTGCAGGGAATTTTAGCATAGAGAAGAAAAGTATTGGGCATTTCTGGGAGAGAGCCAAAAGAAAAGAGCAGTCTAAAGCTGGTAACAAAACCTCAGCACTGTTACCTTCGTGCAGACCCTCGGTGAATGGGGAACAGCATCCGACCTTTGCCAGCTCCAGGGGCTTTCCTGCAGTGCACATTTCCAAGCACAATGACCACGCAGTAAAAGCAGCTGTGCCCTAAAACACGGTGACTCAAATCTCTCTTTATCCAATAGCCACCGAGCGCTGCATCCCTTAACTTTTCCCACTGCTGACGTGCCAGCATCAATCTGTTCCTCCAATCTGTGCTGGTCTGTTGGACAGGTTGGGGAAGGGACTCACTCACACAGAGGACACAGATGCTATCGTAGAAATTGGTGAAAGGATAGCAAGGATAAAGGACAAAAGCCACAGCATCACGCCTGCTGTTGGTGCAGCCTTTTGGCTGGAGAACAAACCTCAGCACCAATTCTCCTGACTTCAAGAAAACATCCACTTTTACGCACGCTGGCCCTTCACCCTGCTTTATTAGGCTGATATTTTACAGCCACTGTTTTTATAGGAGCAAGTATTCCCTCAAATGAAACCTCTTTACTCCAGCGGAGATTCCCTGCAGGAGGCACTTTGGGGAATTGCCCGCCCTGTTTAGAATTGGATCTGTTACAGTCTATACCTTCTGCTGCAAATTGGCTCCTGGTGCACTTGTGTGTGTCATTTTCACCTACCCACTCACAGCTCACAGCAGACGCTGGGGCTGTGCGTAGGGCTGGATCCTGCCAGCTCTGGGCAGCTGAACTGGCATTCAACCTGGATTGCAGCACTACCTCTCAGCACATCTGGCTCTCTTGCTGCAGTGCACTGGAAGGAACACAAGCTGAAACGTCACTTAAGTGTAATGAGGAGCACGCAGAGTGCTGAAGAGCACATCAGGGAGATGAAGAAGTGATAGAATCATAGAATGGTTGGATTGGAATGGACACCATGACCCAAACAGCCCCATTCCTGCTGCAAGGTTGGTGTCTCTACCAGCTCAGGTTGCCCAGGGCTCCATCCATGGCACTGGGCACCTCCAGGGATGGGACATCCACAGCCCTCTGGGCAGCAGTGCCAGGGTCTCACCACCCTGCTGGCTCATAGAAGCATCACAGTATCATAAAATGGCCTGGGTTGAAAAGAACCACAGTGCTCATCCAGTTCCAACCCCCTGCTATGTGCAGGGTCACCAACCAGCAGCCCAGGCTGCCCAGAGCCACATCCAGCCTGGCCTTGAATGCCTCCAGGGATGGGGCATCCACAACCTCCTTGGGCAACCTGTTCCAGTGCTTCACCACCCTCTGTGCAGAAAGTTTCCTCCTTCGTGTGGAGCTTTTTGTCCATCAGGAGCCCTAAGCCCTTCTCTACAGGGCTGCTATCAAGGAGCTCCTCTCCCAGGCTGCCCACATATCTGGGATTGCCCCAACCCAAGTGCAGCACCTTGCACTTGGCCCTGCTGAACCTCATGAAGTTCACGAGGCTCCACTTTTCAAGCCTGTCCAGGTCTCTCTGGATGGTGACCCTTCCTTCTGCTGTATCAGCTGCTGAGAATGCACTCAATCCCATTGCCTATGCCATTCATAAAGATGTTGAAGAGCACCAGTCCCAAGACAGACCGCCAGGGGATATCACTCACCACCAGCTTCCATCTGCACATAGAGCCACTGACAACAACCCTCTGGCTATGACCATCCAACCAATTCAGAGCTGAGAAAAGGTAGGGCAGCTGTACTGGTCTCTCTCATCCACGCAAATCCCATAAATCTCCGTTCCTCCCTTCTCTGAGGATCCTACCACTCGTCAGCTGCTCTCATCTGAAGGAGCTGAAGTGGGACACCATGGGGCAGCAGCACGCCGTCAGGTACACACCAGTGGGTGATGCACCACTGGGCTCTTCCAACACAGGCAACAAATGATGGGCATCAAGACACCTGGTTGCCCAACAGCACCAAATAGCCAGGTTATTAAACCCACAGAGGACAAATCTGAGTAACTACCTAAGCAAAACCAAGTCTGGCCATCAAGCAATCAAAGAAAAACTTAGGTAAATAAGCTAAGCTGAAGAGAAAGAGTTTAGAGCATCTTTTGTTGCTTGAATCTAGCACTAATAATTATCAATCAGTTAATCATCCTCAGTTGTACTGAATACATAACTGAGATAGCAGCCACAGCAAGTCACAGAACATCCCACTGGGAGGGACCCATAAGGATCACCGTGTCCAACTCCACCTTTTTAAAAACATTCTTCTACTGGAGAAGAAAAAAAAATATTTTCCCTCAATAAAAAGCTACCAGCAGTCTAGCAGCTATTGATAACTGAAAGATCAATTCATTTCTGCTAATGATGCCCAAGAAATAGGTTTTTACCACCTTGAGTTACTGCTCATGGTCCCAAGCAGTGAAATGACTCCAGTTTAAGAGTAAGCAGAAGAGATGCTGGATTTTGGGTTGCCCAGAGCTGGAGCAAAGTAAGATTATGGCTCTTCAGTAGTTCTTTTTTTGTTGGTTTTTTTTTTTTCTTCTTCTTTAGATGGGCCATAAATGTTCCATTTCAGCTCATTTTGAAAAACCTGCTCTGGAAGTGCAGAAGAGGAAGACTCGCTCTGCAGGAACCCTGTCAAGAAGATAAGCGTTGAGGAGATACTTGATGTTACATAGCTTTAGGCTTCCACATTTTTCAGGCAGTGAATCCATCTCAGCGAGCAATGTAGATTGTGCTGAGCTGTTGATATGCTTTCAGCTACTGCCTGCCATCCTTCATGAGAACCACGAATTTCTCAATGAGAGGAAAAAGGAGCCTGAGCACTGCCAAACGTGCTGTGCCACAAAGCGGATCAGTCGGATTAGTGAAGCAACTCTGTCAAAACAACTCGTCTGCTTGATCTCAAAGCTGATATTTAAGGGAGGTTGTTGGGTTCTTCAGAAAGATACTACATTAAAAGTGTGCCCAAACTCTTATTTTAAAGGCTTGTAAGGGGATGGTGATTTTAATTCTGGTTATGAAGCCCATTCAAGCTTCTACCCACACACCATTCCCATCCCATACTGCAGAGCCCAGTGTGAGGGTAACAACTCCATCTCTATAGGATTCGAGCAACCAAATCCTCTAGATCAGCTCTTAAATAACGATGAAGCTGAATGCTCCTCTCTTGAGCATCACATGAAGCTCTGCTCAGCCTTTTGGACTACACAACCACAAGAGCAAATCAGCCTCTCCCAGATGCAATTGCATCACGACGTCAGATGAGTCAAGTAACCCAACTACACACTTCTTGCCTACAGCAAATATGAGATCATTAGCAATATTCATGGTCAAACAAGAGTATAAAACAGTGATAATAATCCTTTCAGTCAAAAAAATATAATCAAGCTCTCTCTCATCTATTGGTCTACTGCCAACACATGGACTTCATCAATGAACCAGAGGTAGAATTACAGCATCGTTAAGGTTGGAAAAGACCTCTAAGGTCATCGACACCAACCATCGACCCATCTGCACCATGCCCACTAACCATGGCCCTAAAAGGTGTGGCTGATGTGCTCAGCTATAGAAAAATCAGCTGGCTCAGTCCTTCACTCCAGTGCCAACGTATTCATACGAGCACCCCAGAGCTGCATCAAATCCCCTTCCCAAATTGGCACTAAAACAACTGCACATTGGGAATGCCTTGATACCAGAGCCCATCCTGCAGTTCGTGGTGCACAGAGGAGACACAAAAATGGTACAGTGCAGCTTGGGGAGAGCAAAACAGAGCTCTCCAGGCATCTTTGGTTCCCAGGTGGAAAATCTGGGGTGAAATCCAAGCAAGTGAGATGCTTCCCATCCCCCAGAGCAATCAACCAGCACATGGTATCTGCAGATGCACCAGGCATTAACGAGCTGCTTACAGCTGTGTCTATCTGGCATACTGGGATGCAAAGAGAAATGCATATAAAATAGCTGTGCCTGCAATGATTGATTACAATTCTCCATCCTACAGCTGAACACTGCAACGTAATGCCCTCCTATAAGAAGGGCTTCTTTCTGGACATGGCTCTGCTTGAGAGATGAATATTTCCCACTTGGCTACAAGGATTCTCTTAGCAGCACGGCTGCAAGGCCACAGGTGAACATTCCAGTTTCACAGCCCTGCTGGCATCTGCCTGCAGCTCACCCACCTCTCCCTGTGGGTTTCTTTGCAACAAAGAGCAGGTAAATACAACAAGCAAACGTTGCAATCCTCCCCACGCTCCTCCTGGGAGAGCTCCTTATCTGCACCAAACTATTAAACCCCTCTGACACAACCAACACCGTGATCCAAGTGAGCTATCAAAAAGTATTTATTTTTATTTTTTTTTAAGCTGATGTGCTAACATTTCTCTAGCAAATACATTTCTGGTGTCATTTTCCTCTTTCTCCTCTGCTTTATTTTACACCTGAAACCCTCCAGCAAGCACAACTAAGGGAACAAGAACCACGGTGCCTACACTCCTCCCAGCACAACTCCGAATGAACTCTGGGGACACCCTGGGCTTGTTGCAACACAGACCGAAATGTAGGTCACAAGTCTGCCTGGTTTGCCTCAGCAAACGACTTCATTTCATCTGCCTAAAGGCAGATGGGCACTGAGTCATCTGCTGCTGCATCACTCTTTGCTGTTCCCTTCCCCGCAGTCCTTGATCCTTTTTTCTTACCATCAGGTTATGGCTGGATGAATACAGTGACATCAAAGGATCAGGTGAGCAATGGCTCAAACCACACAAAGCACAGGGAGGGGATATTTCCCTTTTTTTTTTTTTTCTTTTTTCTTTTTTTAAAGCCATGCTTTTTTTCCCCAGAGCAGCACCTACCACACAAGCAGACGCTTTTTAGAATAAAAATATCAAGTTTTCTTCATTTGTCTGAGAATAATTCTCATCCGTATGCTGAGGCACGTGAGCATTCAAAGAAATAAAGGGGTTGTTTGACCCACGGGGTGTGGGACACAAGCATTTCCATCACTGTCTATGCGTGAGGTGCACTGCTCCTTCACCACAGCCACTTCTTCCAGCTCCTGAAGCAGTCCTGCCACCAATTTGAGCTATTCTTTGTATTGTATGACACAACATAGGACTGAAGTCTGGTACAGGATGCACAAACAAAACCCACAATAAAGCTCCTGCTGTTGGTCAGCACATAGATGAGTTAGAACATGAGATAATATCTATAGGAACACCAGTGGGCTCTGTTTCATGGTTCTGAACTGGAAGAAAAGGGCACAAGAAACAGCCTGCCCCCCCAGCAACACTTCCCCATGCTTTCACTAGTTCTGTGCATTCATTTAGATGATTATCAGTACAGATACATCCAGAAAATAGGACTGATGGGCTCTTGGAAAAATCACTCATCTCATTTCCCTGTCCCAGAGCAGAATCGAGTTTTACCAAAACCAACCCAAAGCGTGCTAAGACCTTCACATCACTGTGGTTTCTGCATTGCCTTCAGCAAGTCCATGCCTCCATTCCAAGAGCAGGAACATTATCCAACGAAAAGAACCACTGCTGAATGTATACTCTATAATGAAAGGACATCCAGAGGGGTCTATGTAGCCCAAACAACATTAATTTCTGCAAAGAAAAGGCAGCTATTATAACCAGTGGAGAAGGAGGGGGTGCTGATGCATCACTGCTGGTACATCAACCAATAAAGCTGACAGCGAGGTTCCCCTCGCCTACAAAACAAAACCATGTTTGAGGTTTTCTCTTTAATTCTACAAACACACTTTGCATGAAGACTGCATGAAGAAGCAGAAATGCAAGGAAGGCTTTTTCCCCTCACCTCTTTGTTGGTGACTCCTGGGGGCAAAGTCCCATGCTTGTAATCCTCCAGCAACTGCACAGCTTCCTTCAGGCGGCTCTGCAAACAAAACAGCAGCATGAAGCAGGGCTGCAATATCCCTCTGCACCGAAGTCTTTCATTGAAGGCAACAAATTTAAGTTATGAAGGCAATTAATGCAAGTCTTCTTGTGACAGGTCTTCCTACACACGTATATGTGCTACAAAGGAGAAAGAGATGCACTTGCTGTGCTGGTTGGTGTATATATATTTCATATATGTATTAAATATATATACATAGATGTGTAGATAGTGGTTAGCAATCCTGCCCGTGGCACGGGGATTGGAACTGAATGATCCTTGGGGTCCCTTCCAACCCAAGCCATTCTGATTCCATGATATTTATATATATTTAAGTGCAGAAAGGCAGCAATGCCTTCACTTCCCAGAGCAAGCACGTGGCAGTTGGAGCCACTTTTACATGGGCTGAGCACCAGCACCATGCATGCCAACGCTGCTATTTCACATCCCTTGCAATGATTTTAGGAAGAGGTTTTTCACTCAGAAGGTGCTGAGGCACTGGAACAGGTTGCCCAAGGAGGTTGTGGATGCCCCATCCCTGCAGGCATTCAAGGCCAGGCTGGATGTGGCTCTGGGCAGCCTGGTCTGCTGGTTGGTGACCCTGCACACAGCAGGGGGTTGGAACTGGATGATCACTGTGGTCCTTTGCAACCCAGGCCATTCTAGGATTCTATGATCAGTGGTCAGAGCACAAAGGGAATCATGGACAGACAGTGACCACCAAATCTAGATTGTATTTTAACAGCATGGGAAAGAGTTTCTTTTGCTGTTCAATACCAATTTTGTTGGGGAATTTGGATGGTCAGAAAACCGTGCCAGGGTTATTTGTTATGGTGGTGGTTTTACTCTTCCAGGTTTCAGGAAGAGTATTGACAGTGAGTAATGAGGTGTGCAAGAACCTTACCCCTTCTTCAAAAGCTTTTCTCATCAACAAGCAGCCTCTGGGAGCACCATGCCTTGACCCAGGAAAGGGAGGAGGATTTGCAATAGAAAAGCTTTGATATTTTTAAGGAAAAGCATCCACCTCATTCAGACATTCTCAATGCACAGTGAAACAGAGGAACAAGGCAAGCAGCAGCCATGTTTCTCCTTCAGCCTCTTCTTCTTCTTGGTAGTATGATTACAGTTGGAAAAGACCTCTAGGATGACCAAACCCAACTCCAACCCATCCCAATGTGCCCATAACCACCTCCCTCAGTGTCACATCTCATGGTTTTTTGGACACCTCCAGTGACAGTGACCCCCCACCCCCTGGGCAGCCCATGCCAAAGCACTGCCACCCTTTCCAAGCAGAAACATTTCCTAATATCCAACCCAAATTGCTCCTCATCTCATCAACCCATGGTTATTTTAAAAACACCACATTAGCTCAGGTAGAAAAAAAAAAAAAGCATTACCTAGCCTGAATATCAGTAAAATAGTACTGTGGATTATTTTAGATATTCTGATAATCCAGAGACAGCTGGAGGATCGATGGCTGCAGATCCAGGGCAGACAACCCATCTTGCCTCCAAAGCTAGGAAACAAACCAGCAATGCCAGCACCACGTTCTGGAGAGCCATTTGTGCTCATTACTGCTATGTTTTTCTGTCACTGAAATTACCTACACTATGTGTCTTGCAAATTATCTACACAGAACAGCATGTAACTCTGAATGAAAAACTGGAAGTAATAGATGAATGGGTCTGTGTTCTATTTTTTTCCACCTTCTCTTGAGGAAATCTTAGTAGTTACTATAACAACCCTGGCCAGATCCCATCTTGTTTAGTATGGTAACAAACAGCAAACAAAAAAGCCCGATTTCGCTTTGAAAATTGCAGTCCTCATGAATTTCCCCTTTCAGCTCAGTGGGGAGAGAGGGAACTTTCACAAAGCAAAAGAGTCCCAGGCTGACATTGCTGATGGTTCCTGAGGCTTAGCAAAATTGGTATGAAAAGAGAGCAAAAATGGAAGATGCTGGGACCACGTTAAGAGGGTATCTTTCATGGGGCTTCAGGTATTTTCAGGGAAAGAATCAGACTCAAAACGTTGTCGGTGACAACACAAAATTCCTTTGTAATCCCTCCTAGAAAGAAAAAAAGAGAAAGCAGCAACCAACCAACCCCCAGGAACTTCCCAGTGTGCAACAGCTCCAAATGCCAACCAGCCCCACACCCTCACTTCTAACAGCACTATTATGGGTGATGGTAGTGTCTAAGATGACACTGCATTTCCTTTTTAACAGGAGAGAAGGGAAGAAAAAAAAAAAAAAAAAAGAGGTCTGCCTACAAGGTCATGCTACCATTTCAATATTTATTGTTGCTTGCTTCTTCTACTGATATCTGTAGGAAGAAGTGTCACTCGAATTTTTACAGCATCACTTAAAAAAAGAAGAGCAGCCACAGTTTTTACTAATATGTAGCATTTCTTTCATACCCCTCGTCTCAGGAAAACTAGAGCACTTCTAGTGGTGGATTACAGGGTCTCAGCTCTCATAATAGGGTGCTAGACAGACCATCTGCACCCAGGGAATGTTCCTACAAACCCCAGTCCAGAAGCACTGCCAGGGATGCATGGAGCCCAGTGATGCAGGAGCACACAAACCCCACTCCTCGTGCTCCCTGCAGCCCAAGCACCTGGGAAGCACCACCCAACACAATGAGTCTTTGCGTTAGGGCTCAAACTTTGCCTCGTGCTGAATGCAGCTGAAAAGAAAGAGTCTTTTGGGCTCTAGCACTAAACCAAGCCCATGGAAAATAAGCAATGGGCTTCCACTAATTCATGAACGTGGATTTTACAGTTTATGTGCTACTAAAGAAGCCAGAGACTGGAAACATCAGTCCTGGGCAAGATGTTAGCACCAACTCTAGCACAGCGTTGACTCAAACCAACCATCCAGCTCTCAGCCAACTCCCAGCCATGGTTTGGGAATCTACCACGGGCCAGGAGTGCTGCCAAGAGGCACTTTTTGGAGAACAGGAGAACTTGGCTGCATGGCACAAGCCACATCAGCCAAAATCCAGTACCTGTCTCTGGTTAAACTAGCTTAGATTTAACCCATAGGTTTTAGTGTAGGGAAGTAATGCACCTTGTGCTGCTCTGACTCAGGGCTACAGGCAATGACTTGTTGCTCAATCTTGCAGGTCTACACTGGAAGAAAATATTGGTCTTTGTAGAAAAAGCTGCTGAAGGATCCCATCATAAGGGCTCCGAAGAAAGGAGAAAAACCAAAAGCAAAGATGCCAGCAGGAGAGCAGCCCACATCATAGCGTTGACACTCCAACCTCATGATGGCCATCAATGTAGAGCAGGGACGACTGCTCTGGGTCCTATGGATAACTGCACACACATACCTGTGTCAGGAACCTCCTTCCAGCACGTGAGCTCTCCTACTGGTTCTTCACCTTGCCCTCTCTGCTCTAGGGCATGCTGTTTATGTCTCAAAGATTTGTGCCTCCTCTTCTCTTGGATTTCAGTGGCTGCCTACACGTGGCTTAGAGCTGCCTCCACATGTGCACACACAGACCAGAATAAGTCATTATGCCAGAAGCACTGCAACGTTACAGAAACAACAAAAACAGTCACATTTTGCACTTCTAAGGTAAAATCCACTCATGGGACAGGGCACCTTGGAATAGCTTACACCTCACTTTGCTTCTAAGAGCTGGTGTTGGTGTTTCAAGACCACGCTGGCCCCACGCGTGCCTGTGAGCTCCACTGCTCTCAGGTTCAGGCCAGCAGTGACTTACTTGGCACAGAATCCAAAGCAAGACTCTCCTGGCCACCAGCAGCATGTATTCATCGTGGGGTAGGGGAATCCAGCTGTGCTCTGCTATCAGCAACTCTGCAGCTCCTGATTCCATCGTGCTGCGCTACGGATGATACATATGGCAGACTTGACTCCAGCTGGCCCTATTGTATTGGATCTACAGTGACAGACAACAGGAGCCAGAAACTTTTTGTTCAAGTAGAGCCAGCAGATGTGACACTGAATAAACACAGACAGTCAATCTGCTGAGTAAGAAGGTATCGTTCATATAAATAACATACATCTAATCCTGCTTCCATTTTAAACCCAAATATGGGAATGCAAGATGCTCGGCACTCTGTAGTTTTATGCTATGAACAATGAGATAAAGGCAGATAATGTGCAGCCTATCTGAGCTCAGCTTCATTTTGATTTCACTTTGGCTTCCAGTTATTATCAGGTCCACAGCTTTCTCCATGAGGAGCCTCCCACAGAGTGCTAACAGCGTGTCCAGCCTGATGTCAGATGGGATATGTCAACCTTATCAAAATATCTGCTGGTCCCCACTGCTTCCCCCGAAGGACCTTAATTACTTGAGCAATTAAAAGTATTATTCCAATCATTTTAACCTCACACATTTTGAAAGTAGGCATTACACCCACCGAGGGGTTTCTCATGGGCTCAGCAATGGGACTCGTTGGGCTCCACCTCTGCAGTGTCACATTTGCTGCTTATTGGAAAAGTTTGCAAATCTGCAGCTGCCACACACACAGAAAAATACTGTCTCATTAGAAAGCAAGGCATGAGGTGAATGAGCACACGAGAAAACCTCGTCAGAGGTTACCTGTTATGCTGACACAAGGCACTGCCACACCATAAGCCTGTATTTAGCATGCATCCCTTGAGGATTCATGTTTAAGAGCCTCTAAAAGACAGAGAAGTTTTTAACTGTGTTCAACTGTTGGAAATAAATAAACGATTAAGCAAAGACTCTCACTGATACTAATTACACTTAGCTTCCCCCTCTGAGGAATCGCTTCATCCTTCCCTCAAACAGCCTCCAGTAGGATGCAATGATGCAACATACAGCAATTAAAAAAAAAAAAGAGGATGAAGAACAGAGGATATTATCACATCTCCCAGCATTTTCCATGGGATTAACCTCCATTCTCATCAGAGGCTCATTTATCTCTGCGTTTTGTTCGCTAGCGACGTGTTTGTTCCTCAAGAACCTCGGGCCTGAGAGCTGCAGCCATCTGTCACGGGAAGGAGCTGCTTCTCCTGCAAACCCCTCCTAGATGTTGATTTGCCACTTAGTTACTCAGCTACACCTGCACACACACAAACTACTCAAAGCACAAGATGAGACACGCGGAGCACAGCCAGCAGGTCAACCCCAACTCTGTGCTGCCTGCCGTGACCCCACGTGTTCCCACCTTGGTTGCCCTTAGGAGTAAGAGCCCACACACACGTCACAGAATGCACTGGAGAAGCTCTGTTGAAGCATCAACTGTCATTGATTCAAACTCCCAAAGAAAATGGGCATGGGTCTTTTCTTGCTTGGACAGCCACCAGGCCATTCCAACATCCATGGATCTCAAATCTGTGCTCTTCAGACCCTATAGAAGGGATTCAAACCTCTTTCATTTACTGATGTTCTGTCTGGTGTCCAGAATAGCTTGAGGCACTCAAATTCTCCCTTTCAACCCCTACAATTCTGTGATTCTGTGCTTTTCCCCTCATTTCTTGCATCTCACCTTCCTACAAAGCAGCACATCAGTGGGTATCTAAAAGAATTAAGTTACACCAGCTGAGTGCCCCATACCAACCCCTTCAAAACCTTCTCACAGTTTGAAATGGGGACAATGGGAAGGTAGAAAAGCATGCAGTCGAGTCAGAACCACAAAATCATACAGGTTGGAAAGGAACTTTAAGATCCCTAAGTCCAACCCCAACCCAGCCCCACCGTGTCCCTCAGTGAGACATTCAGTCCCTAGAAAGTAAGAAGGGCATTATTTCTTGTGATACCAGGGGAAAAGGTTCATCTTTCAGGATCCAAACTACCTGCCTTCATCCTGGAAGCAGAGCTGCTTGTTGCTGCAGACTGCAAAATAAATTGAAACAACTACAGGCTTTGGCTACACAGAGAAATGCACAGCTTTGCTCTTAACCCTTTACCTCTGCCCAGGTACCAGCAGCACCAAGCCTTTAACACGTAGTTAAATGGTTTTGATTCTGATCTGTGGGCTTGCACCCTTGGTAAATAGCAGCTCTAGCACCTGCAAAGCACACTGGATCCTGGGATTTTTATTCTCATGTATCATAACACAATGGTGCTAATTTGGAATCACAGTGTTTTATTGGCAGGAGGTCACCTCCCCAGGCACAGCTCTGTATCCAGGATGGTGACTTGAAAAACCATTTCCTGTTTGATCTGAACTTGAGCTTTTGCAACTGGAAGTACAACCTTCAGCCTGATACTGTAAAAACAGCTGCTTTACTGCCTGCAGCTCTCCTGGGCACCCATCCAAAAGGTACTCAGAACCACACGGCACATCTTAGCCTTATGGTTTAGAGAAAAGCTTGCTGATTTGGGAAAAAGGATGATAAGTCACATCAGATCTCTTCCCCACTGCTGTCACCACAGCGTGTAAGGGAAGAAAAAGCATGCTGGCAGCAGGCAGAATTTAACATCACCAGAGGAAATATTGCTTCTGAGGGGTTCCTCACAATCAGCTCAGTGTTTCATGAAAGCAGGGATATGCAATGATGCTGGACAGCACTACAAGAAATGGAAACGGGCCAGAAACTCTCAAGCCTGCTACAAACAGGATAATAAAGAAGGAAAAAACTATTACACAGCTTCCTTGAGAAAGGTCTGGAGAGGCCATTGAAAACTGCAGCGTGCTCCCACCTAGCAGTGGATCTCCTCTCTCCTTTACTCACCTGTTCTTTTCTTGTTCCTCCGTGAAGACGTGTAGGAATTTTCCCCCTGGGAAGCCAACACAGCTGGCAGATTTGACTGAGAGCTGCTCAGGTGGACCCACAGGGAGAGGGCTCAGGGCTGGCTAACAGAGACCTGAGTGGGCATGAACAGGGTTGGGCTGGGCTGCCCATCAGCAGCGAGACACAGATCCATCACAAACCCATCCTCACCACTCCTGCTGTTCACAGGAGAAACTGTTTCTAATCCAACCCAGGTGGATAACTAGAACTGACAGAAAATAAGGAGCACAGACATTACCTCAGTAACAAAGAGAGTGCGTGGGTCGATGATGTCCAAGAAGTGCCTGAATCTGCCATAAAATGAAGTCTGCAAGAGAAGGAAAAACAAAACGTGTTCAGTTAGATGAACACAAGCCAAGTGTTGTGTCTCGTGGCTATCAGAGTTATCAAGGTGCTGAGTGGGGGCTGGGTTTCATTGTGCCAATCCCCACGCCGACACAGGGTGAGAGATGGACTATGAACCTTAAGATTCCATTACAATAATCAAGGCTTTATGGTTTGAGATGGTTTCTATTTGCACGTTTGGAAAAAAATCCACTGAAGTACAAGTTTCCAAGATGTCTGGAACAGCACAGAAAACAAGGGGAGGTGAGAGCCTGGCATTCCCCAGGAGGGTGCAGAGTCCAGGCACTACAAAATGAGCCCTGTTCCTGCTGTACATTTCATGCTCCTGGAAGGCATCTGGAGCTTCAATGCACTTGTATGTGTGTTCCACTGTGCAGTGAAGATATGATGTTGTCAGTGGGCATGGCGAGGATGGGTTGATGGTTGGACTTGATGACCTTGGAGGTCTTTTTCAACCTTAGCCATAGACTCCTAGAATGGCCTGGGTTGAAAAGGACCACAATGATCATCCAGTTCCAACCCCCTGCTATGTGCAGAGTCACCAACCAGCAGCCCAGGCTGCCCAGAGCCACATCCAGCCTGGCCTTGAATGCCTCCAGGGATGGGGCATGCTTTCACCCAGAGCAGCAGCTGCAGCTGGAAGACCAGGAAGAGATGCAGAGAGCTGGGAACTGCCTGAAGGGAGGGGAGGAACCTGTGAAACAAACTGCAGGCGTCATGGGCAGCTTCAAAGGAGCGCAGAGCAGTTCTGACTCAGTACCAGGAAAACAAGACATCAAAACTGAATGTAGGCAAACCCAAAGCACTGGACCACAAAACACTGAAATACGCAGAGCACATCATTGTTTCAGCCCAGGTCTGCATTCACCCACACCAGAGGTGGGCAGACGTGGGCAGCCCCGACATCCACCCAAGCATCAGTGAAGACAAAGGGACACGTGGTGGCCCACTCTGGTGGCTGACCTTCTTCTCTTGGCTCTTCCCAAGCAAAATTTGCACCCATTGCACAGAAAGGACACAGCCACTGATCTCTGCACGCTCACAAACGCTGGGATGCTTTTGCTCTACGGCCACGAGCAGGCAAACGACTCTTTTTGTATTTGCAGCGCTATAAATAAAGGATGGGAATATGGATGCAGCAGTGAGAATGGCATTTAATCACCGCCTGGTGTAATTTGATGAAACCTGCTGGTTCCTCTCTGCTGAATCCATGAAGCACAGAGAAAATACCACCAAGACTGTGACTTACTGAAGCAGAAACCCCTCCATAGAAGCAGATCCCATGGGCACTGCAGCCCACCACCCTGCCTTGCAACCCCGCTCTCAGCTGCTCCGATGCTCCGTGCTGTTATTTTCCCATGTTCTACACGAGAATGAAAGAAAAAAAGAAGAAAAAAAAAAAAACCTGCAACTGAACAAAATAGCTTCACAGAAGTTACGAAAAAAAAAAAAAAAGGAAAAAAATCCCAGTGGTTTTTAATTAGCGTTGATTTAATTAACGCTAATTCTGGTACTTTCTAGCGTTTGAGAGCTTGGCGTGTTGCTACCTTCCTTTGATTACTCACTCTGCTTCAGCAACCCAAACCCATCCTACTGCAGCCCAGGCAATGGCAGGGCCATTAGAGTGGGGTCACAGCATTGACTCATAGTACAGCAGAATTACACACCGAGGTCCAGAGCATGAAAAACTGAGAATAAAGCCCCCACACGCAGAGCTGCGTGGCCAGGAAGGGCAACCTGAGCTGGTGGGGGGCACCCAGCCCATGGCAGGGGTCCCATGGGGCCAGGGGGTCTCTGAGGTCCCTTCTGACCCAACCATCCTACGGTTGTACGAAGACCAACCAGGAGCAGCTCTCAATTCAGTTCTCCACTTGAGGGATCTGCAGTGCCCACGTGCCCCTTGCTCAGCCATCACAGAGCACTTCATGGTGCAGGCTGCTCCAGGACCGACCGCTTTCCTGCTGCCACTCGGGGCTACTCCAGCTTCTGCTTCTTTCATCTGCACTTCTAAAAGAAGTGGGAAAAAAATGAAGAAATTATCCCCCTGCCATCACTACTTCAAAGAAAAGACAGTGGGAAGACAGATGTGCTTCTTCCACGGGCTGACATCAGCTCCAGGATGGCTCTGCTCACCAGGGACACACAGCCAAACTCAACTGAGATGGAGTGCACTCCCACGGAAGGCATCGAGACCTGACAGATCACCCGTGGCTCTCGTTTCTTTCCAAATTAGCAGAAGCTGTCTGAAAACACGATTACACAAACGTGCTTTTCCTTGCTGCTATTCATATGAGCTGCTTGGAAGGAAAAAAAAAAAAAAACAACACTCATAGGATCATAAAGAAAAGAGCTCTATAAGAGCACCCACCCAACCCCAACCCATCCCACCGTGCCCAATGACCCTCAGTGCCACATCCCCACTGTTCTGGAGCACCTCCAGGGATGGTGACCCCACCACCCCTTGGCAGCTGTGCCAGTGCCCAACCACACCATCTGACAAGAAGTCTTTCCCCAATATCCATCAATCCACGCCCAAAAGAATAAGGGGACACCAAAGTATTTCCACCACTTTCCAAAGTCTGTGCTGGACAGACCAACCCTACCAGCCAACAGTCCCAGATTTCAAGGAAAACTGAGGACTGTTGCTTTCATTGGGTTTATTTTCAGTTCTGGCCATTGTGCTCATGCCATGGGTAGAGCTTGTAACACACCCACGAGTTTGACCTTCACATCTCAAACACATCCAGCATCTCTTTCACCATTTTATTCCCGCAACATCTGTTGTAGTAAACGGTTATTCAGAGGAAATCTGAATACTGCAATTTTCCTGTGATTAATCGGGGCTATTTTGGGACTGCTTCTCACCAGCCTGTGAGCAAGACTAAGTCCTAGAAGGGAATATTAATTCCCTTCCACAGCAGTTCGTACAGAGCAAGGGAGTGCAATGAGCTCCAGCTCAACCCTGGATGTGCTGCAGGCCATGCAGGACGTAGAGGACACCAGCAAAAATGCTCGAAGAAGGAAAAAAAGACAGCAGGAATTTGGAGAGAAGGGCAGGGAGTAAATGGCCATTAGCAAGCAGTCTGTTTAATCACCTTCATTTAAAGCAGGTGGGCATTCCTCAGCATTGGAAGGAGATACGCACAACTTTACTCATTTAATTGCAGTGTGATTGTAAAAAAGATTTAATTAAGCCAGAGCAAAAGGCACACAGACTTGGGTTGGGTTTTTTTTTCCTAGTTAAAAAAAAAAAAAATTAAAAAAAAAAAAAAAGCCAGGCTTACGTCAGCTCTCAATTAATTAGGAAGAGATTTCAGCTAAACCAAAGAAAATATATATTAAAAAATACAAGCCATTGAGCAACTGCATGCTGGCACGGCAATGCTGTGCAATTACACGCTGGGAGCCCACCCCACATACAAGTTTAGGCTTAAGCTGTGCAATCACAGCCCTTTAATACTCTAAATCCGAGTAAATTAAAGGGCCAGGAGCCCATCCCTGCACCTTCAGCCATCTGAAGCAAAAGGTGAGGGCTCAGATGCCCTGAGAACCACAGCAAAGAGGCAAATCTTCATCTTCTCCCTCTAGCAGCAGCTCCTCTTCTTTCCCCTGCTGCTGCAGGCTGTGGGATTACAGCACGGATCCTACAGTTTGCTCCCAGGTTGGTTCACCCCAGCACACCTCCCAGCCTTACCTTCAGCTTCTCAACCCAACCCCTGAGCAAAAATACCCCGCAGCACAGGACGCAAACTCCATCTGAAATCCAATCCTGGCTGACAGAGATGTAAAAAAGCCAACGGATGGCTTTTTTGGCAGATTCGATGAAGTTAGCAGATAAACACCAAACCCAAAAGGTGTCTGTATTTCCTTTTCTCCTCTGCAATTCGTCTTCAAGCATGTGTTTGCAGAACCCAACCGACTGCATAGGATAAACAGGGTCAGCCCGAATTCAGGGCTGAGAAAGCCACGTTTGGCAGCTCGCGCCGCGCAGCGCCTGCCAGCATCGTCTCCAGCAGCATCCACACACTGGGCTGGACCTGCACGTACAGCAAAGCCACAGCAGCTGCAAAGCAGCCTTAAACATCCCCCTGTAACCTCCTTAGGAAACCCCTGCTCCAAAGTGGACGAGGCGGTGCATCCACTTCCAGTAGAAAACAGCTTTAAAGGTAGGTTCCTCCCGAGTAGGAACTTCTGCGTTCATTTAGTATCCTTCTAACACAGCTCTGGGCCCTCCTATCAAGGCCTTCAGCAATTAACACATGCAATCAGCAAGCCATCGAGCTCCTGAGAGGCATATCTAATCGAGGGCTGCTTTATCTGCATGTTATTGCAGGGGTTGTCTGGGACACCGGAGGCGCACGGATTGACTCAGGGAGGAGTAAACACGTTGGGTTTTTACATTCCCAGATCAAAGTGCACAGAGAGCAGGCAGTAATGATTTTTCAGCATTAACATCCTCACAGGACACTTCTGAGATAAGCATGCTCCGAGCCCACGACCACACATTGAGCCCCCAGCTCCCACTGAGCTGCACAAGCAACATACGATGCTTGCAGATAGGCTCATCCTCCTTATTTCCCTCTCCTTCCTCTACAGGATCTGGGACACCCTCCTGCTGGCAGAGCCCCACGGTGCTTTTTTGAGGGCTGACAGCAATAAAAACCCCAAAGTTTAACTGGCTCTATCTGCCTGCAGCAGTTTACAGCACTATTTGGTGAACCACCCCACCCCACACCTTCTTTAGAGTTTCCAAACACGCATTTATTTGGCCTGGATTGAAGCAGGGGCCGTGGGTCACACCTTCAGAAACTTCAGTATAATGTTTTGGAGGAAGCAGACAGCAAAACCTACTAACTTTAAATATAAATAAATAAAAAGCAACGTGCTCAAATAATTAAAACTGCTGGTCAGAAAACGAAGCCCCTGTCACGCATTCTCATGCTTCGTGTCCTTATTCTTTTACCTAAAAATAACCTGCTTCTGTTGGGAGGCAAAAGCTGCTCCCAGCAAAGAAACCAGAAATGTGACCTGACAGATGCGACTTGCTTGAAGAGCAGGACAAACAAGTGAGCTGCAAAGCAAGAGCTGGGAGAAGGGAAGTGAGCTGCAGGGCCATGCTGGGGACAGGAGCCTCCCATCAGCCACCCTAAACTCTGCTCCAGTCCTTCCACAGAACCATTAATGCTGGAAAAAACCTCCTAAGATCACCAAGTCCAACCCCAACCCATCCCCACTGACCACGTCCCCAAGTGTCACATCTGCACAGTTCTTAAACACGTCCAGGGATGGTGATCCCACCATTCCCTGAGCAGCTGTGCCAGTGCCTGACCTAAGTTTTTCCTAATATCCAACCTGAACCTCCCTGGCACAACTTGAGGTCACTCTGAAGACTCTGAACCTTAGAAACTGCCTCTTCTCCTCCAAACCAAGTTTGCTCACCAAGCCTCTTGTTGCTAGCACACAACTTTTCCTTGTGCTTTTTTCCCTGCAAGGACAAAGATGCCTAACACAGCTCCTCTGCAACTCACACATTCCTCCCAGCACTACCCTGCAGCCCTGGAGATGGAGATTTCCTGACCAACCACATTTCAGGATGGGTAAATAAATACCAGCATGATCCGAGGAGGGTCAGGATGGTGCAACCAGGCCACAGGACCTGGCCAGGTGCCCTCCCTCACTTGCTCCATGACCCTAAAAAAGCTGCCAGCTCCCAAAGTGGGCTGTCTGAATGCACTGGGGACATGGAGCAGGAGAAAGGGCATCATTACAGAGATGGGAGGCAGCAGGACACAGGCACCAGCGACCCAACCTACCACCAGTCCTATACACTGCTTGGCAGAAAAAAAAAAAAAAAAAAACTATGGGAACCAAATCAAATCCCTGAAGAGGAGAGGGATCCCGTTCTCAAGGGTGCTTTCACCACCAGGAAAACCTCACCCCTGGGACACTATGGAAATGCACCCAGAGAGGACAGCTCTGCTCGAACGCGCACACAATCATTAACATCCTGCCATACCCCTCGAAACATTTTCTAAACGTTGCTACAAGTGACAGTCACTCCTTAATGAACAGAATGCACTGATTCTGTGCCTGACGCGCTGCCAAGTGTGCCTCGAATCATCTGTGGTGTCTAGAAGGGAGTAGCGTCTCCTCCTCCTCCTCCTCTCCTTATTAAAAAGCTCTGTCTCCCCAGGCTGAGCATCCCTCGGTTCGTGCAGCCGAGCAGGCACACCCTTCCTTGTTGTAGGGCAGCTGTGGCTCTGGGGAGGTCCCTGCATCACCTCCTGTCCTGAACCCTATGGAGGAACGAGGGATTAGTCAATGGGGAAGAGCACAGACATTTGGTCCTCAGAAGGAAGCACAACCAGGCTCCTCCACCACCCAAATGGGCGGCTTCGGTCAAGCCAAGCTCTGGGATCTGCAATTAACGAGTCAGATGGTTGGCACACAGCGGTCCTGTGCAGATTTCGTGTGGATGGTGGGAAGAAAGTCTCCTTGGAGATTTCCTCAATGGCGGGGGGAGGACTTATTAGAGAGCAGGCTTCGTCTCCTCCTCGATTTGATAGCTATGATGGCTCTTTCCTTTTCACAGTGCCCTCATCCCGCACCAGGAGCAGCTGAAAGAGGCTGCAGGAACTTTGAGAGCTGTATCAGAAGCTTGTGGCAAAAACAAAGAGCAATAGTGTCCAATAAAGACATCTCAAGACCCCCAGAAAAGGCCCCTGGAGATTCTCCCAAAAGATCACTCCAGGGAGACCTCATTGTGGCCTTCCAGTACTTGAAGGGAGCTTATAAACAGGAGGGGAAACGGCTGTTTACGAGGGTGGATAGTGATAGGACAAGGGGGAATGGTTTTAAACTGAGACAGGAAGGTTTAGGTTAAATATTAGGAGGAAATTTTTCACTCAGAGGGTGGTGAAGCACTGGAACAGGTTGCCCAAGGAGGTTTGGATGCCCCATCCCTGGAGGCATTCAAGGCCAGGCTGGATGTGGCTCTGGGCAGCCTGGGCTGCTGGTTGGTGACCCCGCACATAGCAGAGGGTTGGAACTGGATGAGCATTATGGTTCTTTTCAACCCAGGTCATTCTATGATCCCCAGGAGGTGTCTCCAGACCCCCAGAGGCCACTTGGGGTCCCCAAACAGCACCTCGAGGTCTCCAAAAGGACATTCAGGGCCCCCCAAAAGGCCTCACAAGGCCCCCAAAGAGCCCATCATTGCCACCACTTCGCTCTTCAACCCAAAGCAGGCCCCAATCCTACAGAAACCCCGAAACCACCGCTTATGGCAACACCACATTCCTCAGCACAAAACCACCACGCATCTTCCACGCTTTTTCTTTTAAATCGAGACCAATTAGTGCATTGTGCACCAACTCCAAGGGGCCCAGCACACACTTCTCACAGTTCCCCCCCCTCGTCACCTCCACACAACCTTGAGCTGGCAGACACCCCACCGGGTGCGGGCTCAGCCTGTTCAGCCCCCAGGGCCACCTTACGATCTTTCAGCTCGACGCACGGGCCCCTCCCGGGACCACCATCTCACTCCTCAAACCCTCCCCGGTCTCGAACCCGCGACCCCACAGTCTTACACCGCCCCCCCCTCCCTGCAGCGCCACAGGGGCACGGCGGGACGCTCCAATCGCTGCCCGCCGCGGGAGCCGCCGCGAGGCGGGGCGTTCCGGCTCTGAGTGACAGTGGCGTGGGCCAATGGAAGGCAGAGCACGGACCAATCAGCGCAGCGCCGGAGGCAAAGGGGGTGAAAATGGGGCGGCGGGGGGCTGGGGGCTTATCTCTGGGGAGGGGGCTGACGCCGCTCCCGTGAAAGACCGCTCCCACCACCATGCTCGTGCCCTTCCCGGCGTCAGTACCTGCTCGAAGCGGGGCTTCCCCAGCTGGAAGGGGGGATAGTCCGCCGGCTCCGCCATCCCCTTCGCGCGCTGCGGGCGCCACTTTAAACAGCCTCCCCCACCGCCGGCCCGCCCCTTGCGGCGCCGCCTCTCTGATTGGCCGCGGCCCTCCGCAGCTCCCGCGGGGCACGATGGGAAATGTAGTGTTCACCCGGAGTCTGCGCGGCCGGCGGCGAAAGGGATGCTGGGATAGGAGGCCCGCTCGCGCCGGCCAATGGAAGCGCGCGGCGGCGCGGGGCAGCATGGGAGATGGAGTCCTCAGGGGGGCGGCGCGCGGGGCACGACGGGAGGGGTAGTTTGGCGGGAAGCTGAGGGGGAGCCCTGAGGGGACGGGGGCTCTCCTCACCTCAGAGCCAGGACACAGGGGCAGCATGGGCCCTCAGAGCAGCCGTCGGGTTTGGATATACACAGCGTGCCCTTCTCCTGTCTCATCAGCTGTTTCTCATCGTCTTCCACGCTTTCTAAGAAAGAACAGTTGAATTTAGCAACTAACAAGAGTATCTGAGGCAAAACGCCATGTCTCCCTGGCAGAAATGTGTTCTTACTTCCCTAAAAGCATCTGTATCTCACTCACAATTCACGTTTCTGACCAATTTCCTCCTTTTTTCCACCCAAATGCTGTTGTCTCTGTGATGGAACTGCCATAAAGCACGGGGCAGTGAAGGAATGTGACAGAGATAGCAGCATTCACTTAACTCAGTACAAATGACAGCCCAAAGCAAGCTGAAAGCCCCTAAAATCCTCAAGTTTCATCCTTTCCTTGTGGAAATACATCTTCTTACGCTGATGGGCAGCTAACAATTGCTATTGACCATTACAATCATGTTGTTCCTTCCAACCAACAAGAGTTCATGGCATCCAGCATCACCTCCCCCCTTCTGCCCTTGCTCTGCATCGCTGTGTGACAGTACAAACATGTGCCTCCCAGGAATGGACAGGGAGAATCATGCAGTCATGGAATCAGTTGGAAAAGACCTCTAAGATCACCAAGCCCAACCCCAAGCCAGCCCCATTATGCCCAGTGACCACGTCCCCCTGTAGGGCATTCCTCCCTCAGGCAGACATCCCGAGTTGGGCTGAGGGAGCACTCAATCCCTCATGGTGAGCAAAGCCCTGCTCCCACAACCAGTTCTGCTGACTGGACTGTACCCACTGCTGCCCTCGTACCTTGTCCTCAGAGTTAATGGTTTGTTTCCTTTAATTAAGTCCAGTTGCAGCGCAGGCTGAGCACATGTTGCCTACAGTCTTTCACAGGGCTTAAGCCTCCTGACCCCACAAGAAACTGCTGCCCTTCTCACCCCCTCCTCGTGGTGTGATGTCCCTTATCTCAAAGAACAGCAAGTCATTAGGGTCTGCTTTTCTTTGGGCAGGGTCTAACCCTGCTCAGAGCCCTAACACCGTCTTAAAAGGGGAAAAACATCCTGTTGCTATGAGTAATATTTCATAAGGCAACTTTTCCTTTTCTAAAGGTTTCATCCTGTGCTTCGGAAAAGTAAACTTAAGAAAGGTTCAGGGAACTGGGCTTGTTTAGCTTGAGAAGAGAAGGCTCCAGGGAGACCTCACTGTGGCCTTTCAGTACTTGAAGGGAGCGTATAAACAGGAGGGGGAACGGCTGTTTGTGAGGGTGGATGGTGATAGGACAAAGGGGAATGGTTTTAAATGGAGACAGGGAGGTTTAGGTTAAATATTAGGAGGAATTTTTTCACTCAGAGGGTGGTGAGGCACTGGAGCAGGTTGCCCAAGGAGGCTGTGGATGCCCCATCCCTGGAGGCATTCAAGGCCAGGCTGGATGTGGCTCTGGGCAGCCTGGGCTGCTGGTTGGTGACCCTGCACATAGCAGGGGGTTGAAACCAGGTGATCATTGTGGTCCTTTTCAACCCAGGCCATTCTATGATTCTATGAAAATCACTAGGGCTCTGCGGTAAGTACGGATTATAACCCAAATCTCTCCATTTCTATACCAGGGAAACCCCCCTCCCTCCCATTGCAGTTTGAGCCAGATAATTGATACGATCCCTAATGTTGACACACTAAATGTTTTATAACAACAGAGGGGAGAGAATCTGTTTATCTAAAACCACATTTGGAGTGACATAAGACTATCACTTTTTTGGTTAAATACCAGAAAGAATATCAATTCTTTGGCTGATATCAATCTAACCAGATCCATTCAGACTGACAAGTTGCGTTTCAGTGGCTTGGGGAAGAGAGGAGGGGGGGAGGTTTCCTTCCCTAGATCAGCAACTGTTAACTCAATATTGGTATTTATTTCCATTTTGGCAGGGGGAGGAACAAAACCTTCAGCTACGGAGCAAACTTGTCTGGAACCCAAGTGAGATTTGGGGTCTGACGGCCGCCTCACACGTGACAGCTGGGTGCGGAGCTGGGCTGCCTGCTGGCTCTGGGAGAAAGTTGCACGAACGCTTCTTGTCGGCTTCCATCTGCAAAGCCAGATTTTAAGAAAACTTGCATCGGGCTGCACAACTCAGGCTTCAAACAACAAACCCAGCCAGCTCTTCTTCTTTGGGTTGACGGTTGGACTTGGTGAGTTTTGCGGTCTTTTCCAATCTTTGTGATTCTATGGCTTATAATTCTATGATTCCTGTAGGAATGAGGCTTATTTGCATAAATCCCAACTCAATGTTGAAGCTTTCAAGCAGGCAGAGATTCAGCATAATCCTGTCAGTTTCAGCAGCACCAAAGCCTTAAAATCTCTCTTTTTTTGGACTTGACAGCCTCCAACAACCTCACCTTCTAATTACAGCCACTCTGCTGCGTGCACTCTGCCATCTGCAGAACCCCATCTAACCTCATCATTTCAGGCTGCCTTTACTCAGCACAGCCTTTCAGGGGTCACAGCTCATTGCCCTGACCCCGCACAGCGCCATGCTGAGCATTTCCCCGGCTCCCAGGGCTAACATGATCCCCGGACAGGTGCTGAGCTACATAACGGCTTCTGGTGTGGCAGGAAGAAAAACAAACCGGGATTAGAGCTAACACAACTCTCCCGTCACTGACAGCAAAGTCATTTACCGAAGCTTAAGGGGAGTTAATTTTTTTTTCCTGAAGGAAAAAAAGGCGTGAATGAAGAAAAAAAAAAAAAAAAGGAGACTTGGAGAAGGAAAACAGCTGAGTGGTAAAACAGCTGGGTGGGATTAGGGCAGAGAAGCTAGAGGCAAAGGTCTGGGCTGCGGATCAGCCCTCTGCCAAGCAAAGAAACATAAGCGCTCAGTACCCAAGAGGAGTAGGTAAAAGCATGGCACAAAGCCGTGCTGCCTCCCCGTCACCCGAGGCTGAGCTGTGCGGTGCCTCCACTGCAACCTGAGCTCTCTTTTCTCCCCCCCCAGCACCGCACGGTCAGCGGCTCTCTCCTCTCCTCTCCTCTCCTCAGCTGCTGTTTTCCCCACAAATCCTCAGGAATGCAATCACAACTTTTCCGCTCACAATACCATAGGGCCAAGCCAGGAGCGAACAATGGAGCTGCAGACCTGAACCCCCGGGGCAGCTCTGTGGCACACGCAAGAAAGCTTGCAGGCGCTCACACCCCTCAGCTCACGCAGAGGCAACATTCAGGGATGAACTCGAGCTAATCCTGCAGCAACAACACCCCCCAGAGCCCCCGCGTGGCAGCGGGTGCATTGGGACTAATAATGATATGTATCAGCATGGAGAAGTTGGGCACCGTCATCCTCCTTCAGAAAATAAACAGATAAATGTCACTCACTGTCCAAGTGCTATCAGCACAGACGCTGTTGTCAATAAATCAGAAGTATCTAGGAACAGCTTGAACAACTTTTATTTTTTTTTTTTAAAGTGCTTAAAATGTAAATAACAAGCTCTCTTTATAAACATTAGTTGCAAACTATTAAAACATGAAACACACAGAACCCACCTCCCGCGTACACAAAGTACAGGGAATCAACAACTCCAAAACCCCCAACACTGAGCTCTCTGATTTTGGGGTGGTTTTCCACCCCACGTTTATGACACAGAACGCAGCTGTTCCTTCACAGACAAGGCATATGGCTGGGTCTACATCACACTTCGGCATCCACATCCCTTCAGGTTTGTTCCAGTTTAAGGATATACCTCAGCTGCTCTTCTGTCCCATCATTTTGGGACAGAAGAGGCAACAAAGACAAAAATCAATCACTTGGCCACAGTTCTTTAACAGCAAGAAAGCCAGCTGTGGGCTGACAACAAAAGCAGAGCAGATGAGAGCAACAGCGCCCTGCAGAAAACCCATCAAACAGTCTGAATGTGGAAAGAGAAGGACAGATAAGGGTGCAAAAGGCAAAAGACAGAATTATTGCTGTGGCTGTGTTTAAAACAGAATCACCAAAAGCTGCTGCTGGCCCAGGCAGCTTCCTTCACGTCCGTCTGTCTGCTCATCCCGCACGGAGCAGCGCAGCTCTGGGTATTGCCCTGCACAGAAAGCAGTGCTGCTCACCTCCCTTTGGAAGATAATCACTAAACATGGATTTGGAACGTAACTTGACAACATTTCCCCCGGTTATTCTTCAAAGCAGCGAGGTCCTCTGGTTACACGCTCTGGCTACAGCATTGTTAGTGGTGTAAAATGCTTGCTTTAATGCAGAGAATAAAAACTGGGGAGGGTGGGGAGAGGAACGTTCTCAGAATACTGAGGTGGAGAAACAAAGAAAAGACAAAAGCACTTTTCAGATGCCTTCTCCTAAACATGAGCATCGTCTGTAAGTACCTCTGGACTTCCAAATGCTCTGACAGACATGAAAGGTGACGGCAGCCTTGGCTGTCCCCACCACTTGCTTCTCTCCATAGCCCCGTGAGCCGCAGGTGGCAGAAGGAAGCACGTATTGCTGAAGGGGCCCAGACACGGCCCTCTGGAGCTCTGAGATCAACTTGAATATATAAAGTGCAAAACATTCAAGCTTTGGGAGAAGAGGCAGAGCCGCCTAAGGCAGAGAGGGGCATATGGAGGCGGTTAGATGCAATAGAAGAGGAGGAGGAGAGACGAGGAGGAGGTGTATTGAGCTAAAAGCACTGGCACTTGTGTGTGGGGAGCACCTGTAATGCCTGTCACTGATGGGAGAAACCCAAGGAAACAGCTGATTGTCAGGCAACAGCGAGCCAGGATGGCCACTGCAGGACTCACATCTTACACCAGAAATTGAAGTTCCTTTCATCTGAGACATACGGAGGGAGGAGAAACATAAAGATGCAGGTAGCGAGGTGCAAAACCCCAATTAGCTCCCTATTAGGGACAAGCACAGGTAGGAGCTAATGGCTCATGGCTGCTATCTTCCAGGATAACAAATCCTCCTGTTATTACAACAGTCTGCAAGCTAGACATGACCAAATATTGTCACTAGCAGAGATGCCAAATCTCCTTTTAAGCTGATACCTCTTACTTCTGTCAGCCTCAGGCTTTGAGTGTGACCCAATAGTGCCTTTATCCAGCTGCAACTGGTCTTGTAATATCTGCCACACCTTCCCTCATTATCACCTCCTCTATCTACATCTATCTACATCTGCCATATCACGGAGCGGTTCATGCAGCACTTCTGTCAAAGACCAAAACAAATTGCCCACAGGGATGGGAAGGCTCTGCTGACTGCTTTAAAACATAGACTCACCTAGTTCAAATTAGCAGGCAAGCAGAACAGAAAGCTGGCCAAGCTGTGTTAGTCAGCTGAGAATCGAATTTCAGAGCCTTTTCTCATAGGGAACTGCCACTGTTCTATTGCAAAAGGCACAATTTTTCAGTCATGGCATATGCTGAAGTAAGGAAGGAGAAAAGAATACAAAGGTTTAAAAAAAATCCAGTAACTTTTGGATATCTGCAGCAAAAAGAAGACGCCCTACATGCTGAGACAGCTCAAGTCCCACACCAGCTGACCCTCTGCCTGCACGGGCACCTTCTAGGTAAAATACTTGACAAAAGGAGAGGTTTTGTGCCCTTCCCCAGCACCTCCAAACCAGAAGCTGCGCTGTACTGCGATGTGGCCGGGAGCACCACTCACCAACCCCACACCAACACCATCTATCACATCAAGCAACACAGAGGCCTTCATACAGTCACTCCAAGTTAGCAAGAAGCATTCAAGTCCTGAGAGAGCTGGCCTAGCATTTCTAGGGGTGGGCCCAAGCTGCCAGAGACCTGATGCTGGCGTGGAGGTGTGATACAATTCTAGCTGTTCTGGCACTAATACTGACTTGAAAGTGATCCACGTTAATTACTGAATTGCTAGCTTTCACAGAATGTGGTTTGCATGTGTTTGGTGGATGTCTGACCTAACGGGACATCATGCATAGAGGTGGCTGGACAGCCAGACATCTTTCTTTGCACACTAGCTTCGGTCTGTATGGCGTTTTCCTTGTTGCATTGATAATGACAACACAAAGTCAATTATAGGGGGCTGCCAGTGGAAAGCAATTCTTGCAGATGCAGAAAAGAGGAAATGTAATACTGATCAGAAAATCCAGCTGTGGTTTCTGCATACAGGAGTATTCCTGGCACAGCCCACCTGGTGATGGGTTGGGTGCCATGCAAGATCTCCTGCAGCACTGATGGTGCACAAACCATCACCGGCCCTTCTCTACGAGTTCAGTTTTGGGCTGGGTCTGTAAGGCAGCATCACAACCATGCACGCAGAGAAGGAACCAGCACAGCTCACAATCAGGCAGTGATGTTGGCTTGAGTCTTTGCAGCCCCTGACTGCAGCACTGTGGCTTTGTGTACTGCCTCTTGCTGAACCAGGTACTGACACAAAGAGGAGCTGTTCAGAGCCTTCCTTTGTGGGTACAACATACGGGGCAGGAAGGGAAATGAGGCATCCAGCAGCAGCCCCTTCCCCAGCTGCCCTGCTGAGCAGACTTACTGGACAGTAACATGCTGGTAGACTCTTACTGAGTTTAGGCATCCCCAATTTTGTCAGCCAGTTTAACGCTGTCCATCAGCCAGAGCACACCATTTCAGAGAAGAGCCTGTGGAAGAGTCTAGGCAGAAGAGCAGCAGTAGCAGGATGAAGACAAGGGTGAGGTGGCTGGTTTCCAGCTCCCAAATGTTCATGGACCACTTAAAGCATTGGTAGGATGAGTGCCTGAGAAGATGCTACTTGGTTATGACAGGAACATCAGGAAGCATCTGCCTCCTGAGGAAGGCTCTGCTCCTCCCCATAGGGTGGATGACAGCCCACCACCCTACAGTTCCCTGGAGCCAGAGCTGAAATAAGCTTAGGTTGGGAAGGAGCAGATAACCATTCCTGCTAAACTCTGCGAACAGAAGCCACTGGAGAAGCCCTCTGTAAGAGGAGGGGGGAGTGCAGGGATGCTTGCAGCGTGTTTACTGGAAGTGCTTTAGGCAAGTGATGCTGGTCTCTGCCAGGAGGTTACTTGGTCTTGGCTTCCCCCAGCGGGATCTGGAGGAGCGTGGGAGACTGCTCCATGATGCGCACCAGCAGCTGGTCAATGTAATTCTCCAGTTCCTGGATGTGCTCCTCCTTCTTACTCAGCTCCTTCTCCTTCTGCAGTAGGAGCTGGATGAGTTCATCATGGGTCAAATGATAATACTTGGCTGATTGGTCCAACACGTTGGGATCCTGCAGCGGAAACCAAGGAGAACGTTCAGCAAGTCGAATGAAAAGCACTGCTCCCTTTACTCCCCTTAGTGTTTGCAAGGTGCAGCAAAACACCAAATACCAAAGTATTCAGTGTTTACTGCATCTGTCGCCTCCAAATCCCACCTGATAAACCTAGGACATCTTGCATTACAAAGCAGCTTTCCCACATGGCCACTTGGTTGCACAAAAACATGGGAGAGGGAACAACTGTCCACATATGCAGCCTCTGCAGCCTGGATGCACTCCATGGAGCCAGAGGTGACCACAGAGCCCTCCCACAAAGTAGATTAATAAACAGGGTTTCCCCAAAGACCATTTCATCAAACATCAACAGCTTAAAGCTAAAGGCACAGAGACAGCAGAACCCATTGGCCTGCCGTAATGAGACCTGCCATTAGCTGCTTACCCAGTCCTCCAGCCAGGATGACCGGGAGAGAATGGAATTAAGAGCTAAACGATCCCTCAGGATGAAAGCCCTGGGGAGTTTGGTCATCCTATAGCAAGACCCCATCCCACATCCTCCAACACGATTTTTATCCACCTCCAACCTCACGAGCAGGTGGGAAGCCAGCCCTCACCCCAGCACTTGGCTCCAACCATTACCTTCTTTGGGTCTGTTTTCTCCAGGTGTGACGAGGGGGCCACAGGCTGAACGCTGCCTGTGGTGACTGTTTTCAGCTTCTCCAGGCCATTGCTCAGCGCTGTGGTCAGGCTGGATTTGTTCTGCTGCTTCTTCTCACTGGAGACCTCCTGCACTGCAGCACTGATGGGTTTCACCGGGTGAGGACTGAGGAGAACAAGTTTGGATAATTAATGCCCTGCTAAGCTTTAAAGCAATTGGCTGTCCCTATGGTTTCTAGGGGTTTGGGACCCACTTATCAAATTTAGTCTGCTTCACGTAGTTAAATTGTGTTTGCACTGCTCGAAGACTGCTTTCTCCACAGAGAGAAGAGACAACGCCTTGCACTGTAACCAGCCAGAGATGGGATCTGCACAGTCACAGTACCTCAGCCAAGCACATGTCCAAGGGGCTCAAAAAGGCCCCATGCACATGCTGTGTTGCTCAGGTCACACTCAGAGTGCCGTGGGTTGAAACTCCTGGCTGCCAGGAGTGCTTTTCAGCATGATGGAAAGAGAAGTGACCTGATGCTACCTTCCTGCAAGACCTACATGCTGTACTGAAAGACCTTAAAATGCCATCAAGATCTCCATGAAGCCTCGACACTCCTCAGGTGCAGCGGGCACCCTGTGAAGGCTTCTCATGCAAAACCACTGCAGGATAAAGAGATGTTGTGCTCACAGGAGCTCAACACTGAAGAAAAAAAGGCAAGCACAGCATCTATTCACACACAAGGACTTCAGGAATCAGTGGAAGGAAGAACACTCACAGTTGATCCATGACCTGCTAGCCAGGCTGACAGATCTCTCTCAAGCCCAGCTTGTGCTGTAACCATGTGTCTGCAGTGTATTGGAGTTCCTAAAGCAGAGCAGTGGCTCTCAGCCCCACTCCAAGCTGACAGGTGTGGCTGGACAGAGGCAGAAGCACTGCATATGGCATCAGCTGAATGGCCCAAGTCCCCAAGGCTGGCATCCTTGTGCCTTGCTAGCAGTGACAGATGAAAATGTGCAACCTCCACATGATGCTGACAGGGAGAAGTTTTCTTCACATCTAAAGCAGTCTTCAACCACAACAATGCCTCTCCTGCTTCCCTTCTCAGAGAGGACAGCAGTAACACCAACTAGCTCCAACACCCTGTGTAGGGGGCGTCCAGATGCACAGACAAAGCCCAGATGGATCCGCTGAGACACCGGACCTCCTTCCATCCACCAGCTGATGGATGCCAACTGGAAAGCAGAATTAATCGCTCACACCAACAGACTGCTCAATCCACCACTGCGCCTCCAAGTGACCGTAGATCTACAATGAAAATTCATGCCTTTGAGATGAAACATCTCCAGATGAAGGAGGCACAGCCCTGGCATTTCTCCTTCCACCCATCTCCTGAGCAAACCTTGCTGTGTTGCAGCACCGCTCCCAGTGATGCTCCCAAGGTCGCACTGCTGAGTGTAGTAAAAATCAGGGGGGAATTTCCCTACAGCAGCTTAGGAATTAAGTCCTCTTATCTTCCTATTAAAATGCTTCTCACAGACAGCAAGGCAACAAAGGGCAAATGCAGAGCAGATGCAGCACGCAGCACCTGGGGGCCAGCCCTGCTTGCAGAAAGGCCTTACAGAAGGAAAGGGGATGAACTGGGAGCAGCAGCTCCCTTCCCAAATCTATTTCTGGATGTGGCAAACCACTCTCTGAGCACTGAGCTCTCCACAAGAACTACATTCACACTGCAAAGACTGGCACACGATTTCACCTAAAACCTCATTTTGAGATGAAGACAATTCCACTGCCTTCTCACTCTGCATGGCAGTGATACGACCTCAGTACCAGCAATGCTCCCAACCCCGTCACAAAAACCTACCACAGTTCATCACACACCAGCTCCTCCTTTATCTAATGGGGGAGAACAACACTTCTGTCCCAGCTAAACCTTTAAGCCCGCTCTAGGTTTGAAGCCTTCCTTTTTTCCTTCCGCTTCTTTTATACCAAATCTTTTTCTACATGCCACTGGCTGTTCTAGTAGGAGATGCATCTAGGAAAGTGCCACCACGGGGAACAAAGAAATGGCCCTTCCACACAGAATCACAAGGTTGGAAACGACCTACAAGATCATCTAGTCCAACTGTCCTCCCATCACCACTGCTACCACAAGCACTAATCCATAATCACAACTCCTCATCCAGATGCCTCTAACACTGCCAGGGACGGCGACTCCACCACTTCCCTGGGCAGCCATTCCAGTACCTGACCACCCTCTGAGAGAAAAAGTTCTTCCTTATGTCCAACCTAAACCTCCTCTGGTACAACTTGCGGCCATTTCCTCAGGTCCTGTTTGTTGCCTGGCAGCAGAGGCCAAACCCCTCCTCATCACAATCTCCCTTCAGAAAGTTGTAGAGTGCAGTGAGGTCTCCCCTGAGCCTCCTCTTCTCCAGACTGAACAATCCCAGCTCCCTCAGCTGCTCCTCTTAAGACTTGTGCTCCAGACCCCTCACCAGTTTTGTTGCCCTCCTCTGGACACGTTCCAGGGCCTCAATGTCTTTTTTTGTAGTGAGGGACCCAAAACTGAACACAACACTCAAGGTGTGGCCTCACCAGTGCTGAGTATGGGGGATGATCACCTCCCTGCTCCTGCTGGCCACACTATTTCTAACGCAGGCCAGGATGCCGTTGGCCCTCTTGGCCACCTGGGCACACTGCTGGCTCATGTTCAGCCGAGCATCAACGAACACCCCCAGGTCCCTTTCCTCTTCACATTGCCTCTACGCCCCCATGACAATTACTGGCACCTCCCCAAGAGGCTCAGGTTGGATATTAGGAAAAATACCTTCTCCAAAAGAGCGGTCAGGCACTGGCACAGCTTCACAGGGAGCAAGTGGGGGGTCACCATCCCTGGAGGTGTCCCAGAACCGTGGGGATGTCACTGAGGGACGTGGTTATGGGCATGGTGGGATGGACTGGGGTTGGACTTGGGATCTTAGAGGCCTTTTCCAACCTTAGGGATCCTATGATTTCATGATTCAGCATCTTCCACAGATACAACAGTAACTCTTCAAAGGTTCTTGAGTCCCAGCAGCACGTATCCAAAGCAACCACATTTTCACAGGTAAAGGAACCAGAGCAGAGACGTTCCAGGACTTCTCAGACATATAACACGACAAAAGCCAGCACTCACATGATGACCAGCTCTTAGATCCAAGCCCACTTCCTTCCCACAAGCCAGCCAGGCTTTGGGTGGATGCACAGTCCAAAAGTAGGCATGGTGGTGACTGGCTGACAGTTGGACATGGTCATCCTAGAGGTCTTTTCCAACCTTTAATGATTCTATGATATCCTGACAGAGAATCCTGGGATTACACTTTGCTCATTGCCTAATTTTACCCTTTGGGATAGCAGGACACTTCTCTTTCCATGAAACATTAACAATGATCTGGCTATCTGCAGATTTTGACCAAGGTTATCTGTCAGAGAATGAATAACCCAGTTAAGAAAGATTTAAAAACCTGACTCAATAAAAGGAATCAGAGTACACGGAGCTACCACACGCCATGCCCTAAACACTGCATCTTTGCTTCACTGCATTCCTACAGCAAAAGTCAGACCTGGGAAGAGGAAATAAACCTTTCTTTCTTCTGACCCACCACCATAACATTTCCTTCCCATCACCCTGGAGGTGAAGTCCCAGGGGTACCTTGGCAGAAGGGAATGGAAAACGGCATTTTGACATCGCCCTGGTGAAATTTCTGTTTTTTTATTTTTGGCTACAGAGAGAAGAAAGTTTTTAGTACCTGGTGGTTGTTGGAAAAAAAAAAAAAGAAAAGAAAAAAAGAAACAAACCAAAGCTGAATTAATGAAAAGGGAAGGAGAATAGCTGTGCACATGCCATGAGGGGACTCACGAGAACATTAACAGCTGTAAGCTCTCCTGGCAGCCATGGAAGAGGCACCCATTTTGCAAGCACAGGGAAGATGATGCAGCCAAAATTTAGCACTGGATGCAATTTTGTTGCGGCTGGGTTCTCCCTGGGGCAGATCTTGGATGTGTCAAACCTTTTAGAGCAAGAGGGGACACCAGTGGCTGTTCCCCACTGTGATCCAAGAGAGCCAAGGCTTCCAGCTGCCCAGGCAGGACTCTCAGGGAGCACAGTTACCATTCAGCATGGGAAGGTGAGGAGAGGACCTTCGGCACAGTGCAGAGCATCCTCCTCAGAGCCAGCACGGCCAGAGCTGAGGTCCCTGATCAGAGCAGAAGGGAGACAGGGTTAAGCCTCTACCAAATATACACCCTTCACACCTTCCCCGGAGCGCTCACCTGGTCGTCTGCTGGAAAAAGGGCTTCTCAGCTGGCTGTGTCTCCCTGGGCAAAACCACGAGTGCTGAAGCTTGTGTGTCACCGGACTGCGGCAAAGGGCAGGGCTGGGCTGCGGCATGGCTGGTCGCGGCAGGGGAGGGGAAATCAAACTGCTCGGGGTTAGTCACAGCCACGGGGAAAGGGGTGGAGAAGGCCAAGGGCTGGCTGTCATGCAGGGAAGGATTGCCTAGCGGGTCTCTTGGGGGGTTAGTGGGCTGGAAGCCTTGTTGAAGGGCTTCCCCATAGAGCTCGGGGGAGCTGAAGCCCTGAACGAACCTTTCAGGCATCACAGCCTGGATGGGAAGGGCGCCTGTTGGCTTTTCCAGAAAGGGATTTGCGGGGGCAATAGGGCTGACTGCCAGAGCAAAAGGATTGCCCGGGCTTGCAGCATCCTGCTCGCTCCTCTCCTCCGTTCTACCTGGCTTCCAAAATTCCGCCTTCTTGAAGTCTATCCCTGCAGGCGGCCAGCCCTGCTCTGCCTGATGGGGACAGCCCACCGCTGGCCCCTCACCCTGGTCCTGCTCCGGCGCTAACCTGTGAGGGCGGCCCAATGCCTCCTGCTCCTCCAATGCCGTCCAGAAGTTCTCGGGTTGGCCTGAGTCCGGCCTGGGGGACAGGTCTGGTGCTGACACACCGAGCTCCTCAGGGCATTCCTCCTGCTCTCGGGCTATTGATGGCTCTGCGCTGAGGCTGAGCTGTGACACAGGAGACAAAGCCGGCTGACTCCAGCTCCCTGCAGCACCCGACGGGGTGAGCTCATCCACGGAGAACCTGGAGGGGCAGGTCTCAAAGTGTTCGGCTGCATCCGTCCCGTTCATCTCCGGTGGCTCTTCTCCCAGGGAGGTGTCCCCTCCAGCCTCCACGTCAGCAGCATCCTCATGCACAGCTGTGTGAGGTGCTGGGACAGCCGTGTCACCGCTCGGATGGCTCTGTGGTTGCTCCAGGCCCTCCTCACCTTCCTGCTGCTCCTCCCCACCTCGCTGCCTTGCCGTTGCATCACTAGCATTGTTCTCATCCTCCCCTCTGCCACACACGGCCGCAAACCACCGCGGAGGTTTGGGAGGTGGCATGACCTCCTCCTTCCCTCGCACACCCATCCACATTGTGAGGACAGCATCAGAGCCCATCTTCACATGGCCCTCGCCAGCCTCCAACCGCATGCTGGCCTGCAACCGGTACACCGAGCTCCTGATGTCAAACATCTCCCCGCCATCATCCTGCAGCTCCTTCCCCATGTCCGGAGCCACGGGGAAGCACCCTGCTGCCATGTCCTGCAGCACCCGTGGGGGTACAGCAGCCACATTGCTGCCCGGTAGTGTTTCTGCTGTGTTTTCAGAGCTGAAGGTGCTTCGGGGAAGGACATGAGGAGTACTTTTTGTTTCAAAGGTGCCCTCACCATGGAAGGACCGCTGCACAAACACGCTCCCCTGGCCAATGCTCTGGGTGCTCTCAGAAGGATCGGGCGCAGTTTCGGTGGCAATGGTCATCCAGCCATTCTCCCCTACACTTGAGGTTTCATCCTCATTACTGTCCCGTTCCTCCCCGGCACAATTATCAGCACTCAGCAGGGTGGAAGCCTCCTTTTCCCCTGGATTTCCAGATGACAATGAGGTGGCCCAAACCATCGGCGTGCTGCTCTTCCTCCTCCTCGCTGCCGACCCTGCGGACACGGGGCTCAGCACATCCTCTATCACAGTCGCTTCCTGGGTTGTGCTCACCAGGTTTGCCCCAACATCCAAACCAGAGAAATTCGTCCAAGACCGCAGCACTGGGGGCATTTCGCTGCTGATTTGTGGCTCGGCCTTTTCAAAGCCCTTTGTCCCCTCCTCAGGATCGGGCTCAGCTGACCGTTCTGTGGGGCTGGCGGCATCGGGATCGTCGATGAAAGCCATGCCCTCCGCCGCCACCGAAGCAAAGAAGTCCTCCTTCTTTGGGTCTGGTCTGAGCCTGCTGGTGGCAAAGGCATCGAAGGTCTCATCCCACTCTGAGAGGGGAGGAGGAGAGGCAGCGGGTTCCTCATCTGGAGGAGGGTCTGCATGGGACGGAGGAGTGGTTTCGGGCACGGGGACACCAACGCTTTTGGCTGGAGATTCTCCCTCCGGATCTTTAAGTCTTAGGGAGGCAGAGGGACTGCAATCCTCAGAGGAACACAAGCTCCCAGCGACCTCTGTTGAAGCATGCGGCTCAGACGGGAAACTAGAGAAAAAGTGAGTAGGTGAAGGAGAATTTAGTACCTGGTCAGCGAGGAGGTCCTCAAAGAAGGGATTGCTCTGCAGGGAGTTGAGGAATGGGTTGGTAGGGGACAAGCATCCGGGCTGACTGTCTCCGGTAGCAGGAGGGAGGTTAGGGCTCAGCATGCGAGCAAGATGGGCTACAGCAGCAGCAGGGAACCGGGCAGGGGAGCAGGGAGGAAAATGAGAAGGAGCATCTGAGCTGGTTTCTACCTGAGGAGACACTTCCAGGCTGTGGAGGGAAGACAAAACAGTCCTCCTGGTTAATGCTGTGACAGTGCTGTAAGCATACACCACACACACCACAAACGCTTTGATTCAAAGCAATGCAATGATCCAATACATACTTGTCTCTCTTGTTAGGCAGAGCAATGATTATGGAGTCAATGCATGGAAAGGGCATGCACTACGAAAAGGAAAGGGCAGCCCTTCTCCAACTGTCCTCCAAATTTCCCCTTTCTGCCTTAGCAAGCCCTAAGCCTCAGGAGTCTGAGAGGTTTCTCTACCTCCTGCAGCCCAAAGACTTGGTTCAGTTCTATGAGTTTCCCTGCACATGAGGAGCAGCTGGGGTAAGAACACCCGAGAGTGAGCCTTCCCCAGTGTCACACCACGTGCTGGGCTCATCAGCACAGCAGTGGCCATCCAAATCCCTCGCGTGACCCAAGAAGGGAGGGATTCGGCACATCTCCACTCTGGATATCAGCCCCCTCCTGCAGATATCTCCTCACCTTGCCCCAGGCTGGGCTGCCGGTCCTCTGCTGCTTTTCCAAGAGGGACCACATTTACCTGTCCTTCTTTTGGGACCTCCTCTGCCAATGCCCATTGCCAGGCCAGGGCTGGTCATCTTACCATACAATAAGCAGTTTGGAAGGGACCCACAAGGACCACCAACCCCTGGCTGCACAGAGCACCACCCAAACCCTATGGCTGAGAGCAGTATCCCAACGTTCCCTGAGCTCCAGCCATGCCCACCACTGTCTGGGTCAGACCCTTTCCCTAACACCCAGCTCCAGCAGTAGCATTCCCTCCCCCTGAACCTCCTCCCCATGACTTACCCCTGCCAGCTTTGCATCGTGCTTCACTTAGTGGCGGGGCTTCAGAGAGACCCCACTTTAGCTTGGAGAAATGCAGACACCGATATGCCCAGTGCTGGCTAATCAAAGCTGAACTCAGAACAAATAAAGCAATTGCTTTGCCAACACCTACAGGGAATGAGCAGCCCTCAGGCTCCAGCCTGCTTGACCCAAGTTGGAAGGGATCACAGGCAGCACCAGAAGATCACGGCCAATGGCAAAGCTGCACGGACTATTTTTGCTTGTTATTACAGATGGTTTTGTCACAAAAAGATTTTTAAAGTATTTTAAAGTACAAAAATGCCACCTTGAGGCAAACATTAACAATCACCATCATCCATGTACAGCTGTGTCAGTTTTGTGCTCAGAGAATTTGAAGGGCATTTGTCTGTTGGTATGCAACAAACCAACTCCAGCCTTTCCATCTTTCCTATGACACTCTCAGTGATTTTTGAAGCTGCTGCCCCAGTTTAGGAATTTGTTATGTACACCCTAAGCCACAAACAAGACCTTGAGGTGATACTGGGCAGCACACAATCCTGACCTACTCCTGTTTGCTCCTTGCTCGCACTCACATTAATGGTTTAGTCCAGATTAAGAACCCTCATCCATCATTCTGCTTAAGCAGCGTTTAGAAAGAGCAACCCAGAGCTGATCCAAGCAGCTCTGCTGGCTTCTAGCATTAAGTCGCTACAGAGCATTAATCAGCTTGAGGCTCCTAATGAGTGCTCACTGCTAACAACCTTGACAGCTGCCAGAAGTCTGGCTGGAGAAATTCCTACCCTAGCCCACCAGATCCCCACCTGCACAGGTGGAGCTCCACATTCTCTCCAAGCCCACGCTGGGCCCATTGGTACATGGGGACGTCCCATTTGGCAGCCTCCAGCTGTCCCCCAGCCTACACACGGATGGCAGCACCCAGCAAAGCAGGCTGTGCTGTGCCTGGGGGAACAAGAGGTGTGAGCATCCATCCCTAGCTGGAGGAAGCAAAGCAGAAGGGACGCAGCCTCTGGATGTGGTGCGGGAGAATCGCAGCACCTCTATGTTGGCAGTGACACCATCCTGTAAGATGCCAGGCTGAAGGCACAAAAACAGAGCTCACTTCCCTCTTTATTTTTATCACCTGGCTTGATTCTCCAAGCACCAACCGCAGCGTCACCACCCCACCTTTGTCCTCGGGGTGAGCATCCCTCCTGTTTAGCACCCCTGCCTTCCCCCCACAAACCCACCCCCCTCAAATCCCACTGCTTCATTCCACCAGGGATGCTGGAAGTGCTCAGCAAAGGGGCTGAGGACATTGTGCTCCTCTAGAGGGAAACCTCCGCTTGGATGGAAGATCTCTGCTGCAATGAAATGCTGACTCACCCTCCTCCTCTTCCCAGATCCCTGCACGCAGCTCCGCCAGCCAAAATAAATAGCGGGTACCTTCCTGCCCTCATTTATTTTGCTGGCAGCACTTCACAGGCGCATTTTAGCCTCCCAGCAGAATGATGACAAAAGGGAAAAAATAAAATAAAATAGAAAATATTACTGAGCAACTGCCTGATGGAAAGTCGCCTGGAAACAGCCCGTTTGATGTGGGAGGATCGAATCTGTAACACAGCGAGGTGAAGAGCTGGGGCTGATGGAAAATCCCACCCCTGCGTCCTAGGAGAGGTGGAAGGGAGGACATCAGGCCAGGATTTCCATGGATAATTTGGGCATCCTACATAGGGTCCTGCCTGGGGGACTCCAGCATGGCAGGATTTATGCAGAAAGGGGCTGAGAAGAGATCAGCATGCAACCAAGGACTTGTTTGTATGAAGTGGGAGCCTGGAAGGGCCTGGAGGTGATGTGCAAATGGAGCTTTTCAATAGGAAACACACAGGTCAGGTTCACTTATCCTAGCAGGAACCACCTTGTTTTCCATCTGTCCTCACCTCTGTCGTGCACGCAGCTGTCCCTCATCCTGAACAAGATGGGGACAGACCTTTCTTTATATGGACTTGCCTCCCAAACCATAGAAATAACAATAACAAAAAGAAGGCAAGTTGGATGGGACCAGGCCCTGGGCAGCCTGGTTTGGTATTAAATGTGGAGGTTGGTGGCCCTGCCTGTGGTAGAAGGGTTGGAGCTTGATGATCCTTGAGTTCCCTTCCAATCCAAGCCATTCTGTGATTCTGTGTGAAGCAGAGGTAGGATGTGGGGAGCAGATGCAACGAGCAGGCACAGGTGCTGTAAGAGCCATTCTTCACCCTTGCAAGGGCAACCCTAATGGCTCCCAAGATGGATTTTAGTTTTCAGCCACACTGCTGGCCACATAGGACCAGCAACAACCACAGTGGGCAACAGTTTTATGTTTCTCTCCCCTAAGAGCAGTGACAGAAGGAAAAGGCTTTAGCCTAGGAAGGGCTTTAACCTGCAAACAGGCTCTTTTTTGCCTCCTGCCAAGCATGACATGCAGCCCCATTTTATCATCCCAATTCATGCCAGAGGAAGCGGGACCTGCGGAGCTCTGATAACATTGTAGGAAAGCCTGAAGACATGGAAAGCGATTGTTTTCCCCCCAGGCCTTGCCTCAAATAAGCCTGCTGAGCTTCTTCCTTGCACACAACTCTTGACCACGCCACCTGAAGCACAGCAAAACCCAAAGAGCCTTTCATTCAGGTCTCCAAGAGCAGACAGCATCCGCCCCCCGCTCCCACCATGAATTTGGAGCTGCTCTGCTCTACAAAGCAAAGGTTAATCCATCCTCAGACCCAGAAGTTATGCGGGTAAATGAGTAGCAGCCTTGCTTCTCCTCCAGATGATAAGCAGATAAGCGCTGCTGGCTTTTCAGCAGCACGCTTGGGAGGGAATATGCATTTGATTATTGAAATACAGATTTCAGCCACCGAGATGTAATCAACCTTTCAACAGCTTTGAGCTGAATCGGTCTGTGAGGTCTCCCAGTGTAAGGAAGGAGAATGAAGTAAAAGAAGTAGGAGTTCTTTGTGATCAGAATGAGAAATGATGTTGCAATCGCTGGTTTGAACAAGCTCAAGATCCACAAGATCCTAAAAAGTCACAGAATCCCACAGAATTGAATGATCAAGAAAGGAAGTTCCAAAAAGAGGAACTAAAGGGCACCCACCTCCCAGCCTGGGCCAACAGCTGAGCCAACAGCTTCTGCAGTGCTGCCCAAAGGTGCTCATCCACTGCTACACCAAATCCCACAGCGCTGGGGCACAATGCTCCCCATTACAGACTTCTCCTAATGTCTCATTTCAGTCTCCCTCGTTTCACTTCCAACTCATAACTCCCCATCTTAAAATTGCCAAGTGCAATTAAAGCCCATTCAGATGCTTAAGAAGATCCCAGAAGGATCCCCTGAGAATCTCTTCCTTCCAGAATCTATTGTTTCAAAGAAAATCCTATCCTGATGACCAAAACTCACAGCTGGTGGCTCATCCAGGCTTCTCCTTACAAGGTAGAAGAACTGTATGGAGAAGCCTGCAAAGAGGCATCCAAAAAGCAGAGCCTAAGCAAACCTTGGGCTGACGACCCGGAAACTTTGTGGGTGAAGACAGTGACTCTGTTGGCTCACATCTGAGCACTTCACAAGCAGCAGAGCTCACATACGGATCCCATTAGGTAGAAGAAGCCTGAAAGATCTCTTCATTAAAGAAGGCTTAGGCTGAATGAAAATCCTTCTGCTTAATAAATTAGGTTAAAGTCAGCCCAGATTAGGAAACCCCTATAATAAAATAACCTTCTGGATCCAGGCAGACTGCTGGCTCTTACAGCCTCGTGTTCTCCCTCTCCCCCTTCACGAGCCATGGTTAAGGATGAGCACAGCGGGATTGGGAGGATCCAGGAAGAAGCACCCTCCCTTTTACAAGAGCAGGGTCGAGGAGGCATTTCCCCTGCTCTCATCTCATCTGGGCAGCACTGTGCAGAGGCCAGGCAGCTGGAGAACAGCTGGGTGCCCACAGCCCCATTTCACTGACCTGGGTTTCTGGGGGGAGTCTTTGGGCTCCTTGGAACCAAACCAGCTGCCAGCCTTGCTCCTGTCATCTCCCACTGCTGCAGGGCCGTGCGAGGCTCCAGTTTTCTCCCCCTGGCCCCTGCTCCCCGCATCACTCTTATGGAAGAGCCCGCCCTTTATTTTCTTCTCTTCCTTCCTTATTTCCTCAGGTTGCTTCTCCTTTGTCACCTCTGCAGAGAAGACCATGGGTGTTGCTACCTGGGTTGGCTTGTTCTCCAGGCGGCTGTTTTCTTCCATCCTGGCTCTGCCCAGGTGGTTGCTGAGGGTCACAGCTTTGGTGGACACCTTGAGCTCTTCCTGCAAAACCAAGCTGGGAGGAGAGGGGATGAATCTCATCTCGTCCCTTTGCTGCGTCCTCTCCAAGCTGCTGGCCCCCCAGGGCACCTCGTGGGGGTCGGTGTGGATCGGGATGAAGCCAAAACCCTCCTCCGGCCTTTTGGGGACAGGCAGCGGCGTGGAGCCCTGCGAGGTGGGCACAGGGCTCCTCGGGGTGGGCTCATCACTGTACACATGGCTCCCATTGATGCAGAGGGAGGAGCGGGACACGGGATCTGTCTTTGGCTTCAGGCTGAGGATTGATTTTGGCTCCAGGACAGGGCTGACCTGGGAGACGTCATCACTGAGTGCTCTCTTGTGGGTCAGCTTCGGAGAAGGTAAAAAGTCCTTCACTGCAGGGAGAAAGCACAAGGCTGGGTGAGGCCAACTGTGTAACGGGCACGGCAAGCTTCGTCTACTAAAAAACACTGATGAGAGCTGCAGAATTACACCAGCTTTTTCCCTCCCAGGCTCTACTCAACTGTAATTAAGTTAACGGGGAGATAAAGCGCAGGTCATAAAGCACGTGGCTCTACAAGCCAACATCTCCCCAAGCACATCACCTCCCTCTGCAGAATCCAGAAAGCGGTCTTTGTAAGATGAAAACCACTGTCAGAGAGGGTCTGAGGGCTAAAATGAATGCAGGGATCTGGCCAAAAGAATCCAAAAACGACAGACAGGCCCTTGGGCTGCTGTGTGTGCTGCAGTAAGGAAGGTCTGTGCCCGTTCCTCCCTCTTCTTGCTCCTGCTGAAGGTTCAGCAGATCCCAGTGCTCAGTACCCTGGGACTCCTGCCCCATCCGGGAATTGGCAGTCTCCAGCCAATTAAACCATGTAATGATAGATTTTGTTTTCAAGGGACGGCGAGAATTAATTCCCGACAAGAGCCTTTTTTGTTTGCAAATCATCGCTCTGCCAGCGCCAAGAGCTGGGATTGCTTTAATCACCAGTAAGCGGTCACTGCTCCACCTCTGCCCCTGCTCCAGCTCTGCCCGCGAGCCGGAGGCGGCTCATAAGGCACAAGGAGCTGCTCTTTACCACCTGCTCTTGTGGAGCAGAGGAGAAACAGCCCCGAGTTACCCCTACACCCCACGGTGGCGCAAAGCAGCCAAGCAGGGCTGTCTGCATGCAGCCTTGGCATTCAAAGCCAAACCTTGGATGCTTTCCCCCCGTTCTTGGCAGGCAGGCAGATCTCAGAGGGTTCATGTAGGACACTGCCTCTTAGGTAAGCAATTAGTTAAGGGATTTGCAAGAAAGCCCCCACAACCTCTTCAAAAAAGAAAAGAAAGGTCAGACGGATGGGATTAACACCACCATCCTCTTACCGGAGCGCTCCGTGGACAGACTGCTGTGTCTGCTGGGGGACCTGGTTACCTCGGGGCCGCTGGTGGCCATGCCCAGGCTGGCTGATGAGATGGTGCTGTCGGATCCCAGCGAGGTGTTGGACTGCGTTAGGGACGACTTGCGCAGCTTGTTCTTCAGGAAGAAGCCCTTCACTTTGGACTTCTTGCCACCGACGTCGTAATCATCCTCCATGTCGAGCGCGCCCACGCTGCTGGGGATGATGGCAGAAGCCGACTCCAGGTCGTACTTCTTCTTGCCCTTCATCTTGTCCTTCAGCTTGCCGAAGGGTGACCGTGGTTTGTCCTTCATGGACAGGTCGAACATGCTGGCCGTGAGGTTGTTGCGTGTGAACTGGATGCTCACCTGGATCTCACCACGTTCCTTCTCCTTCTTGCCGGGCTTGGAGTGCAGCTTGTGCCACCTTAAGACAGAGAGAAGATGAGGAGAGGGCTCTCCATCAGTGCTTTGTGATGGGTTTTGCAATGTTTAAGAGCTGGTGAGTCAGAATCCATCCTCTCATATCGGAGTCTGCACTGTCACAGCCAAGGAGCTCAATGGTTGGATATTAGGAAATATTTTATTTCAAATTGGAAACAATTTCTTCTCAGCCATTGGAACAGACTGCTCAGGGAGGTGGAGGAGTCAGCATCCCTGGAGGTGTGGATAAGTGGCACTCAGGGACATAGTTAGTGGGGATGGACTGATGATTGGACCTGATGAACTTAGAGGTCATTTCCAACCCTAATGAATCTACGTACTCATTAAAACAACTATTCCAGTGGTCAGTGATGGCAAGGGACCGTAGAATCACACAACGGTTGGGTTGGAAGGGACCCCAAAGCCTCACAGCCCCACTCCTGCCATGGACTGGGTGCCCCCACCAGGATCAGGCTGTCCACGGTCCCATCCACGGCCTTGGGCACCTCCAGGGATCCACAATTCAAAGGACACCCGGGCACAGAGCTGTGCTGTGGGATGGCAGAGGGCTGTTGCCTGTTGCTAGCTGAAACAAATGGCGCAAACGAAAGCAAGAAACACCCAGAGGAACTCATTTCTACATTCCACTTCCCTAATTCCCCACAGCAACGCGCTCAGACGGGGCAGCACAACACTGGGCCAGAAGGGAAGCATTTCTTCCTGAAATAACCGCCTCGCACTGCAGACCCGGCACCCTTCCCCTCCCAGGGCAGGATGAGCTCTGAGGGGCCCCAGATAACAGCACTGTAAATTATCAGCCGGCTGCCAAACATGAAGACCTGCTTGGTCTAAGCCAAGATTTCCTCCCAGAACGTCAGAGCAGAGTGGGGTGAGACAGCTCCGATGGGCCCAACACCCAGCCTGGGGATTTGCAACAACAACAGGAGCAGGAAGGCATTTTTAGAGGTGTTCTAATAATTTCCAACTGATTTCCCAACGACTAAAAATCCCCGCCGTGTTTTAGGCTGTTAAAAGAGTTTGCTTAGAAAAGCAAAGTCACCAGAAAGGAAAAAACAAGGGGAGGAAAATGTGAAGCGTTGGAGACGGGTGTAACCCTGCTGAAATCATAGGGACGAGGAGGAAATCCAAACCACGTCCTCAGTTCCCCATTCAGGAGCCACTGAGGAGCGCCCATGACTTTGCTGGGCACAGGCTTTAATCCCCAATGAACCTCTTCCCATAGCCCATTCTGTCCACCCCCATAAATGGGGAACAATTCTCAGTACCCAAAGCGTTAGGCTTGAAAAATCAGAGCATGGTTTGGGTTGGAAGGGACCTCAAAGATTACCTGGTTCCAGGAATGCAGGAAGATAAGGAAAAGGCAGATTTGTGGCTGACTCCTGGAATGGGAGAAAACCTCATGAGCAGGTTTTGTATCTGACACCATCACCCCACGGGGAAAATAAAGAGGGAGAACTTGGGATAAATTAACACAGGGAAAGGCATCTGAGGATGATGAGATGTAAAACCCCATCTCACATGGACACGCTCGCAGCATCCCCCACTTACCACACTGCAGTCATTACAATTAATTTGGCTGCTCGGTAATGATGCCTTCAAATGAACGAGTCCTAAACCTGCTCTGCTCCTAAAAGTGTCCATTCCAGAACAACCTCTGCCCAGGCTGGCACTGGATGAAGGAGCTGCGTGGGGTTCCCAGCACCCAACAGGTCAGGACTGCACCCCAAAAAGGGAGATGTGCTATTTTTAGGCAGGGCTCAAAGTTCAGAAGATGAGTGTTTGGGTGGATCACGTCTCTCCACGTCTCATGGCTGCTGTTATTTTAATTTAAATCAATTCCAGTGGAGGTACAAATGCACCCAGAGCAGGATCGGGATGGGTTTAAAGAAGAACACAAGCTGCTGACGGGCTTGTTTGCTCTTACGCCCACCCCAAGAGGGATTTCATAGTATCATTATGGTTGGAAAAGACCTCCAAGATTTGCAGAGGGGAGGAGGAGATGTGGGTGCTCCATCCCCGGAGGGGATCAAAGCCAGGCTGGATGGGCTTTGGGCATCTGGTCCATGGGAGGAGTCTCTGCCCATGGTTGGAACTGGATGGGCTTTAAGGTCCCCCACCCAACCCATGCTGTGATGGCTCAGTCTGGAGAAGAGGAGGCACAGAGAGGACCTCAGAGCTCCCTAGAAGGAGGTGATGGCTTCATGTTTGCACAAGGGGAGAGCCAGGTTGGGTATCAGGAAATATTTACTGTCCAAAAGAGTGGTCAGGCAATGGCACAGCTGCCCAGGAGAGGTGAGGTCACCATCTCTGGAGGTGCTCCAGAACTGTGGGGTTGTGGCACCGAGGGTCAGTGGGCACGGTGGGATGGGTTGGGGATCTCAGAGGTCTTCTCCAACCTTAACGATTCTATGTGAAATTAAAACGGGCACCCCAGTGGCTATGGGGAACACCCAGCCCCCATGGCATGCGTGGGAAGAGGCCCAGCACAGGGCTGAGGGACGAAATCACAAGCAGAACTCCATGCAGATGCCCCACAAAGGGGAACAGTTGGGGCCCCGCCGGCCTCTCAAGAAGCCAAACCCTAAACGCCCATCAGCATCGCCTGTGTGCTCCCATGGGTCCCCACCTCCCATCCAGCACGGCTAAAACCCCTTCCTTGTGCAAAGGCTCTGCTGCCCTCCCACTCACCTCCACCAAGAGACAAGGAGAGCTGCCAAAAGGCAGCAGGAGCACAGTGCTATTTTCTGCTGCTGCTGCTGAGATCGATGGGAGCGGAGCGCAAAGCGCTGCCGTGGCTCGAAGCCCCCGCAGGGCACCCGTTTCTCCCCCATCTGCTGGCAGAAAGTGCTGAGCAAAGGGAAAAAACAGCCTGGGGTGGAAATGGGAGCAGAGGAGACAACGAGACATGGAGCCGTCCCTTAATGCAAAGGCAAAGCTGATTGTGGAGAAGAGATCCCACAGAGCCCCACATCTCCTCTCCCTTCTGCATCCCCATCCCGCTCCTGTGACTCCATCAGCACCAAACCACGCGCTGAGCCGAAGCTCCCAACCCATCGCCATCCCCTTGGGTACCTCCAGCAATGCCTTCCCAGTTCCTCTCCCAGACTGGACCCGGTGCTTTGCTAGCAGCAGGCTGCACAGCGCTTCCTGGGGTTCTCAGTAAGGCACACCTCTAGGGATGCACCTGGGGTTCACCTGGAATGAAGCAGGAGCGCTCCTGCCTGAGCTGCAGCTCGGAGCAAGGGACAGACAAAGCCTCTCTGCCTCTCATTTACTGCTGAATCACCCTGCAACAAGCTCAGCCCTGCTAATGAGAGGTCTTTAATTAGTGACAACTTCAACAGAGAGCCAGGGACGGGCAGGTAAGGAAGAGGAACCCAGGGAAACCCCAGATGTCTGCAGAAAAAGACACCATTGGGGCCACAAGGGGAACGGCATGGAGGCATGGAGGAAGCTCCGTATCAAGAAGAGAAGCAAAGGGTGGAAAACAGCACAGCTCCTGGGCTCGCAGTCCGACCTTATGTTTTGATGCAGCTTCCCCCACTGGTGCCGGGAAGCTTTTCTGCTGCGTCGGTTCCTTTGGTGTTGGTTTTGGACAGGCTGCTCTGCACGGCCATCCCTGTGAGCTGCTCAAAGCACAGCTTGAAAATAAACATGGGCTGAAGGAAGGAAGGGAACTCGGGAGACTGAATTCAGCCTGATAAACAGTCCTCTAAGCGGCCTCAAAGCTGCCCCTCCAGCCCTGTGTCGGTGGGCTCAGGGTGCAGGGTGGCACGGAGGGGAGGAAGGCAGGAGCAAGGCAGGCTCAAGGGCTGGAGAAGAGCTGGACAACCACGGGCAACTTCACTGCAAATCAACTTAAAGAGATGAGATGAAGGGTTTTCCCCTTTCCCCCACCAGAATCACGGAATCATTGAGGTTGGTGAAGACCTCTAAGATCACCAACCCCAACCACCAACCCCTCAGTGTCACATTGACCCTAGGAAGAGGACGGGCAGGGAGATTCAAGGAGCTGTAAAATGGAGCATGAAACATTTATGAATGAAGAGGAGAGAATAACAGCAAGAGACAGCAGAGCCCTCGTTAACTGCTTATGCTCCAGAACTCCCACGGTTTGCAAATCCAAGCAGTAAATGAGCCAAAAAGCCATCATGCCCTTTGATCACCCTATGCCCTGACCTGTTCTGCCTGCCTCAAATGCATAAAGAAAAGGAGAAAACGAGGCCCAGCTTGGTGGGATGCAAAGCATGGGTGACAGCACAGGGCTGCTTGGCAGGTTTCCCTGCTGCACTGGTTGAGCAGGAGGTGGAAATGGGTGTAGAGAAGAGCACGATTTGCTGTAAAGGGCTGGCAGGGAGAACCATGCAACTCAAAGCACCCCAGGCTCCAACCCCACATCCCTGCTGCAAAGTCCTGTTGGAGAAAGCTAACCCTCATGGTTGCTTGCAAGTATCTGTAGGCTCCAACAAGACATGGGGAGCAACAAGAGACACCAGCAAGGGTTTTAAAGCTGCTTGCACTCAGCAGAAATGCGCAGGAAAGGATTTGAGGACTTTTTGGACTCCTCTTGCCAAGAAAACCCCATGCAACGGTGGTACACAGACCACAGCCCACACCAGCAGAGCACTCAGTGATGGTGACAAAGGTTTATGGTGTTTTCGGGGCCTCCTATGGGTTTTTCCTGTAGCTGCAAAGGGAAAACCACTGCTGGAGCCAGGGAGAGCTCTACAGATGAGTTCAAAGTGGAGGAAGGAGAATGTGCCTGCAGTTCTTTGGCTGTCAGGGGACAGAGGGACCTTGGAGCAGGGCTGGGCGTGGGAATGGAGGTGGGCAAAGGACATCCAGCCCAGAGCAGAACAGGGCAATGAAGCTCCTAATCTTGCCAAGGAGATGGCAGGGTCACCGTCCCTGGAGGTGTTCCAGAACCGTGGGGATGTGGCACTGAGGGATGTGGTCAGTGGGCATGGTGGGATGGGTTGGGCTTGGAGATCTTAGAGGTCTTCTCCAACCTTCATGCCTCCCTGATTCTAAATCCAATCAGGGTGAGAAGGGGCAGCCTGGGTAGCACCCCAACCCGAGCAGTGGGGCACGAACCCCCTCCTTCCACCGCCCTGAGGCATTTCAACACAGCGTAGCACTTCCTGCATTGGCCAAGTGGCCGCACACCAAGATGCAGCAATCCCTCAGAGAACCAAAACAAGGATTTCGTCACAGCCTGCCGCACCTGAGCGGATCCTATTACTCTCAGCCAACCCAAGACATCGCTTTCACATTTCTCACCTCCCAGACCCTCTTCAAGGCCAGGACCTACAGCTGGGGGAGGACAGACTGCAATGGAGCCTCAGTGTGGATTTGGGGACTGTCCCTTGCCCCCACGTGGGGTTGCCATAAGGTCCCCATCTGATGAGTAGCACACAAGACCGTGGACAGGGGTGATGGACCCCATGGAGGTCTCCTCCATCACCCCAAATCCATTCCAAACTCACAGCAAGGTCCGACCTATATTGGCTCGAGGGCTTTGACCAAAGACGTTGGCACCCAGAGGAAAGGTTCTGCAGCAAGGATGCGTGCCCCTGGCTCAGGCTGCTTCAAGGGGGACATTTCCACGTGGGATGTCTGTACCAGGGATAAGGGCAGGCACAGAGAAAGGGCTGGAGGGGATCTGTTTGTCCAAAACGCGGATACAAATGATAAAACCCAACTACTCCCCTCGGAGAGCATCCCAACCTGCAGGCACCCACCAGCCAAAAATCCACACCACCACAGCCAACGCAGGAAAAGCTCAACAGGGTTAAAGCCACGACTTAAAAATAAAAACACTGCAAGTCACGGCTGCTGCCGCATTGCCAACCCAAAGCTTTCCAGCTTGGGATAAGCCCAAGGATACCAAAAAAGGCCAGGAGACACCCAAAAAGGCCACGAGAGCCCTCTTAGGCAAAACCAAGAGCTGACTTTTCCCCTCCCAGACAAACATGATGCCATTCAGCTGATAAATGCTGCCAGACGCACCCAGCCTCGCTCCATGACATGGAGCCAAGTTGGACGGCACATTTTCCACTGAGCTGAAAACACGAAGAAAAAGCACTGCTGACAAAGTTTCCACCAAACAAAAATCAGCAGTGAAACGAGAGCAAGGTCATCACGCTGATTACCAAGGCCTGCCTTCTTGCTTTCTCTATTTTTGTATTATTTTTTTCCATCTCTTTTCTGGGCTGCATTCAAGCCGGCAGCAGCTTTGTGCCTCCAAGCAAGGGATGCAGACAAGGCCCTACAAGCAAAGGGGTGCACGAGAGACCCCCCCCCCTTTAGCACCCAACCCAGAAGCATTGCAGCCCCAAAGCTGCAGCATTCCCAAGGAGTCCATTTTTGGGGATATCTGCCCAAATCCCAGCTGAGCCAATGTGGGGTGCAGCCTGGGAGCTCCTCGCACCCCAAAACCCTGCAGCCACTCTCCATGCACAGCCTGGCTGCAGGGAGCCACGGTGCTGCTCTGCATTAGGGCAGAACCGAAGATCTGGAGTTTGTTTTCCAGCCAGGGTGAATAGAAATCAAAGCAAAATTAATGCTGGGGGGAACAGCCCCCCTCTCCCCCCAGGGCTGTCCCCTCAATTCCCATTTTGGGGCTGGGAAGAGTGGGTTGCAGATGGGAAAAAGTCAGGGGAAAGCACACAGTCCACAAACCCATGGCACAGCATTACGGGGGGACAGAGCCCACGGGGCCTTTTTTGGGGTACAGAGGGTCCCCGTGATGCCTTGTTCTCTGTGACACTCTTATTGGAGCACACAAGGGCCCCACGATGCCCCATTCCCTGTGATACACTTCTGGGACCATGCATGGACCCTATAACACCTACACCTTTTGCATTTTTTGGGATACACATGGGCTTCATGACAGCCTTAGGAGGGCCCACATGAACCCTGTGACACCCATCTCCTTTTTGGAGCACACAAGGACTCTGTGATGTCCTATTCCTTGTGAGGCCCTTCCGGGTCCATGAGTGGACCCTGTGACCCCTCATCTCCCTTCCAGGAGCCCAAATGGACCCAATGATACTCAATCTTTTGCAACTCCCTTCCTGGAGGCACGAAAAGATCTCACATGGACCCAGTGACATCTTATTCCCTATGACACCCACTGGGGCTCTATGGCCCACGTGACACCCTATATCCTATAAATGCCTTTTTGGGGCACAATGAGGCCCTATGGAACCCTACTCTTTACAACACCCTTATGGGGCCATACACGGACTCAATAGCAACCCGTCTCCTACAATTCCCCTCTTGGTGCATGAAGAGACCTCATGACATCTTAAACCCTATGACAGCCTTATGAAGGCCCACACGAATCCCACAACACCTCATCTCCTTTTTTGGGGCAGAAAAGGACCTCACGATGCCATATTCCCTGTTACACCCTTCAGGGACCACGCATGGACCCTGTGACACCCCCACCTCCTACAAGTGCCCTTTTTGGGCCCAGGTGGATCCCACGACAGCCCAACTCCTGCAATCCCCTCCTTGGGATATGAAGAGACCCCTGTCTCCTATAACACCTTTATGAGGGCCCACGTGAACCCCAAGACACACCATATCCTTCCTGAGCTACATAAGCACTCCATAACATCCCATTCCCTCTCATATCCAATGAACGGACCCTGCGACGCCCCATCTCATACAAACACCTTCCCAGGGCACGGAAACCTATAGAACATCATAGAACCACAGGATCCTGAATACCTCCAACCCCTTCTTGTGGTCCACACAGACCCAACGACACCTTATTCCCTATGACAGCCCTACAGACCCCACATCTCCCATCTCCAGAGGCACACAATAACTCCACGACCCCCAATTCCCCGTGACAGCCTCACGCAGACCCCCCCTCCCCCAAATACCCCCCCGGGAGCCCACGCGGAGCCCCATTACGGCTCACGGAGCCGCTCCGCCCCGCTCACCTCTCCTCGGCCGCCCTGCCCTGCAGCCCCGCAGCCCGCAGCGGTACGCGGGCCATGCCCAAGAAGCGGTCCATGCCCACCAGGGCGCGGTGCATGACAGTGAGCAGCACCGCGGCCTCAGCCCCGGGCTCGGTGGGCGGCAGCTCGAAGGCGCATTCCTCCTTCCATTCGGGGCAGCCGCCGCTTTTCTCGGCCACCGAAGTGCAGTACTTCTCTCGGCCCAGCTGGATGATGGTATACGCGTCGCTGCTGCCCGCTTTGCCCCCACCGCCGCCGCCCTTACAGCGCAGCCCCCGGGCCCGGACCACCGTCACCTGCACGTGGGTGGGCAGCCAAGCCGGGGGGCCGTCGGCGGGCAGCGCGGCGGCGCGGAGCAGCGCCATGGCCGGGAAGGGACGGAGAGCGGCCGGACCGGACCGGGCCGAGCCTCAAATCCGCACCGCTCCGCTGCGCTGCCGCAGCCGGCCCGCAACCCGACCGCCGCCCCGCGACAGGCCACGCCCACAAACCCCCCCCTCACGAAAGCCACGCTCCCTTAATGGCGTAGCCCCGACCCCCCCCTTTCGCCGCCTTCGTTGTAAACGACCCTGTCCTAAGCCACGCCCCTAGCGTGAAGCCACGCCCCCTGGCTATAAGCCACACCCTCTTAAACCACGCCCCTTCGCAGCGACCTCGGTATACATGACTCCGCCCTAAACCACGCCCCCTGATGTAAAAGCCATGCCCTATTCGCTATAAAAGCCATGCCCCTCCTCCAAAGCCACGCCCCCCCCCCGCTCTGCGCTCTGCCGGCTGCACTGCGCAGAGCTGTGAACGCACCGGGCATTGCAAGCAGCCAGATGTCCTGCAGTGCGTTCCGTTGCACCGTGCTGCACATGCACCCGTGCTGTGAGTGCAGTGTGATGTACACGGGGCTGTGCGTGCATCACGCTATGCATGCACGAGGCTTTGCACCGCGCTGTGGGCACGCCGTGCTGTGCATGCACCTGCTTGTGAAGCGTGCTATACGTGCACCAGGCTGCTCTGCAGTGTGCTGTGCATGCACCGTGCTGTGCACAGAACCTGCACAGAACGTGCACTGTGCTGTGCGCCATGCTGTGCTGCATCAGGTTGGGCATGCACTTGTTTGTGCACCAAGCTGTGCAAGCACCGTGCTGTCCTGCACTGTGCTGTGCACACACCATGCTGCAAAGGTCCCAGCTACGTGGGGTTTGCAGTGCAGAGCACTGCGGGATGAGGGGGGACACAGCAGCTCTCCCATTGCAACCCAATGGGCACCACAGTGCAGTCAGCATGTGGGCAAAGCACCTGGAGGTGATGTTTGCTGTGCTGGGGCTGTGCTGCAAGGTGTGCACCTGTGTGTGTGCATATATGTGCATGCACGTGGCTGTGTCCGTGTGCACGTGTGCCCATGCATGCTATGTGTGCACGTATCTGCACGTATCTCTGCACAGCTTCCCTTTGCTTTAAACTCATTTCCCACGCAGCAGCCAGGGCAGGGGCAGCCCAATGCACCTGGACCGGCTCCTAATAAGCAATTAAAAACCTCCCCAACGTCTCTAATAAGTTCTCCGACCCCTGCAGCAAGGTCGCAGCCAAACGCTGCTCCTCGGGGCCCTTTGGGTGCTATCACACAGCGATCGCAGCGTGGTGATGCCATTGAGATAAGGGCAGGGCCACGGGTCAGCGCAGCGGGGCCGCAGTGCTGCTCTATCGGCACCATCGGCGTTCTGCTCCGCTGCAGGGACACGGCGGGGACACGGCGGGGTGGGGTGGGAAACCGTAAGGGGATGCAATGGGGACACGGTGTGGATACAGTGGGGACATGGCGGGGATGTGGTGGGGATGTAGTGGGGACACAGGGGGACACGATGGGGATACAGTGGGGACACGATGGGGACATAATTGGATGTGATGGGGATGCGGTGGGGACACAGGGAGAAAACAATGGGGACACAATGGGAACATAATAGGGACATGGGGTGTCCCTAATGGGATGTGATGGGGACATGGTAGGGATGTGGTGAGGACACGAGGAGAAAACATGGAGGACACAATAGGGACACATTTGGGACACGATGGGGACACCATAGGGATGTGATGGGGATGTGGTGGAGACACAGGGAGAAAACAGTGGGGACACGATGGGGACACAATAGGGACACGATGGGGACACAATTGGGATGTGATGGGGACATGATAGGGACAGAATTGGGACACCATAGGGATGTGATGGGGATGTGGTGGGGATGTGGTGGGACACAGGGAGAAAACAGTGGGGACACAAATGGGACATAATTGGGATGTGATGGGGACATGGTGGGGACACGGAGGAAAGATTGGAGATATGATGGGGACATAATTGGGACACAATTGGGATGTGATGGGGACGTGGTGGGGACAATAGGGACACGATGGGGACACAGCTGGGATTTGATGGGGATATGGTGGGGACATGATGGGGACACAATTGGAACACAGCTGGGATTTGCTGGGGATATGGTGGGGACACAGGGAGAAAACAGTGGGGACATGATGGGGACACAATTAGGACACAGCTGGGATGTGATGGGGATGTGGTGGGGACACAGGGAGAAAACAGTGGGGACACAGTGGGGACACGATGGGGACGTGATGGGAACACAATAGGGACACGATGGGGACACAACTGGGATGTGATGGGGACGTAGTGGGAATGTGGTGAGGACACAGGGAGAAAACAGTGGGGACACAATGGGGACACATTTGGGGTGTGATGGGGACATGATGGGGACACAATAGGGACACGATGGAGACATAATTGGGATGTGATAGGGATGTGGTGGGGACATAGGGAGAAAACTGTGGGGACAAAATGGGGACATGATGGGAACATGATAGGGACACAATAGGGACACAATTGGGACACAATTGGGATGTGACGGGTACATGGTGGGAATGTAGGGTGGACACAAGGAGAAAACAGTGAGGACACAATGGGGACACATTTGGGACATGATGGGGACACAATTGGGATGTGATGGGGACGTGGTGGGGACACAGGGAGAAAACAGTGAGGACACAATGGGGACACGATGGGGATGTAATAGGGACACAACAGGGACACAATTGGGACACAATTGGGATGTGATGGGGATGTGGTGGGGATGTAGTGGGGACACAGGGTGAAAACAGTGGGGATACAATGGGGACACGATGGGGACACAATTGGGATGTGGTGGGGATGTGGTGGGGACACGGGGAAAACAATGGGGGACGCAATGGGGACACAGTGGGAATATGATGGGGACACAGTGGGGATACAGGAGTGATACGGTGGGTACGTGGTGGGGATACAATAGAGACACAATGGGGACTTGGTGGAGTCATGGTGAGGATGCAGTGGGAGCCCAATGAGAACACTGTGGGGACATGGTAGGGAAATGGCAAGGACATGATGGGGACAGGGTGGGGACACAGGGAGAACAGTGGGAACGTGGTGAGGATACAATGGGGACATGATAGGAACACAGTGGGGACACAGTAGTGACCACAGTAGTGACATGGTGGGGACATGGTTGGGATGCAATAGGGACGTGATGGGGATGTGATGGGGACATAGTGGGAAACGATGGGGACATGGTGGGGACACAATACGGACACAGTGGGGACATGATGAGGACATGATAGGGACATGGTAGGGAAACGATGGGGACATGGTGGGGACACAATAGGGACACGATGGGGACGTGATAGGAACACAGGAGTGACATAGTGGGGACATGGTGGAGACAATAAGGAAATAATGTGAAAAAGGTGGGAACATGATGAGGACACAATGGGGACATGATGGGAACACAGTGTGGGACATGGTAGTGACATGGTGGGGCCATGGTGGGAACATGAGAACACTGTGGAGACACGGTGGGGATATGGAAGGGACATGAGGGGGACGCAGTGGGGATGTGATGGGGACACAATGGGGAGACAACAGAGACATGATGGGGACACAATGAAGATGTGATAGGGACACAGTGGGGTCACAATGGGGACACAATGAAGATGTGATAGGAACACAATGTAGACACAGGGGGAACACAGTGGGGACACAATGGGGACACAATGAAGATGTGATGGGGACACAGTGTGGACACAGTGGGGACGTGATTGGGACACAATAAGGACACAATGGAGACATGATGGGGACACAGTGGGGACATGGTAGGGACACAGTGTGGACACAGTGGGGACACAATGGGGACGTGATGGGAACACAGTGAGGACAAAATGGAGACATGATGTGGACACAGCGGGGACATGGTAGGGACATGACGACGACACACTGGGGACACAGTGGGGACACGGTGGGAGCACAGTGGGGACACAGTGGGGACACAGCAGGTACACAGGGCTGCGAACCCTTTGCACCTATTCCAGCTTCTGGCCCTATTCAAATCCCCAATAAATATGCATCCAACGGGGAAACAAACATCAGCACATGGGGAATTTCTTATCGCGGTGGCGATGCAATGAATGCAATTATAGCTCCGAGTCGGTGCTGCCCTGTGCTGCTCTGCTGCTTATCCCTGCACAGCATCTGCCTCCCCGCTCCCCAACTCTGATTGCTTTCCCCCCCTTTTCCCTCTGATTATCTTTCCCTTCGCTCCGTCCCCACCTCTGGCACTGCCCGTTTCCTTCCGCTTCTGCATTTTTGGTGGTTTAGGTTTTTAATTACCCCTGGATTCGTTGCTGTTACAGTGTCCCATTGGGCCGGGAAAGTCGTTGGAAGAACGGGGTGCTGGGTGCCACCCACGGTGGTGTCATTCATCCCATGGGGCGGGGAGGACATCCCTCATCACGGGGCAAAGCAATGGCATTTATGTGGGGCGATGCGATGGCATTCACGTAGGGGCAAAGCAATTGCACTCACGTGGGTGCAGAGAAATTGCACTTAGGGCAAAGAAATCACACATAGGCGAGGCAAAGGAATTGCATTTATACAGAGGACAAGAAATTGTACTGATGTGGCACAATTCAATTGCAGTTCTACGGGGCATAGCGACTGCATTTGCATGGGGTAAAGTTCTGGGGGCAGCTGCAATGTGCCCCCACTTTGGGGCTCTGCAAAAGCTTTTCCCTTCTGCAAAACCCATCTGCAGAGCGGCTGCTGCCCCCCGGGGGGGTGGTGAGGAGGGGAGGTTGGAGCTAAGACAAATAAAGAGTTCAAATGTGAAACGATTAAAAATAAAATACAATAAAATAAATGGAAAGCGGGGGAGATAAGGCGCGGGCGCCCTCGCCGCCTATTTAACATTCATTGGATTGAATAATCAGCCCTCATTATCTCAAATTGGCTGCATATTTGCCCTCAAAATGCTAATTTGAAAGTTGGCTGCGAGCGCCGTCTGCCTATTTTGACTAAAATATGATTTTGCTTTATTGTGCATTGTTTGTAGCTCCGGGGGCATTTCCAGTTTCGAAGTGAAAAAGGAAAGGGGGGGAAAAAAAAAAAACCAACCCAAAGCCATCAAAGGTTGGGAGGGTGGGACCCGGAATGGCATCCGCAGGGCTGTGGGGAGGATTGGAGGCGTTATCAGGCATTGGAGTGGGGATGGACCCGTTATCGTTCATCTCGGGGTGGAAGATGGGAGGAATAATGTTGTTTTATGGTGGCGATGTCCCATCGACCTTCCTGGGGATGCTGCTGTGTCCCCATCCCCGCTGCGCTTGAAGCAAATGGGGTTTCTCCGCCATATCCCGACCCCAAATCCATCAGGTTGACTCCCGCTGTGACCCCAAAACCCCACGGTGATGCCAAAATCCCACACTGAACCCCAAATCCCACATCGGTCCCCACATCCCCATACGGAACCCAAAACATTCCCCCTTTTCCCCTGGGACGCATCGCGCACGATGAGTAGCAATCCCACCCCGTTATTACCCTTCCTAAAAGTCAATCAATAGATCATAAAGCAGGGAATAATGTCCGGAGTTAAAAACCCCATTCACGGCCGAGGATTAGGGTTATTGAAGGGCAATTGCTTCGCAATCGCTTCAATCCGCCGTTAGCGATGCCGCCGTCCGCCCGCTGGCTTACCCACAATGCCCCCAAATGCCACGTTTCTCATGCAGCCCCCCGCGCTGCCCCCAAAGCTGTTTGCACAGCAAACTGCAATTGTAGGGGAGATTAACGGGGCCGGGGTTCGGCCGCCCTTCATTGACAAATAGAGGAGGCAATCCGCTGCCATCAATTCCGCCGGCGGCTTCGGGTTTGGCAATGACACTGCTTTTGACATTTCCAACCACGTGGATGGATGGGGTGGGGGTCACCCCTTTCTCCTTTTGGGACCCCGAATGGTAGAGCTGCACCACTTTCCCATAAGGAATAAAGAACTGGAATCTTCAGGGAGGGAAGATTGAGGTTGGATGTCAGGGGGAAGTTCTTTACTATGAGAGTGGTGAGGTGTTGGAACAGCTGCCCAGAGAGGCTGTGGATGCCCCGTCCATCCCTGGAGGTGTTCAAGGCCAGGTTGGATGGGGCCCTGGGCAGCCTGGGCTGCTATGAAATGTGGAGGTTGGTGGCCCTGCATGTGGCAGGGGGTTGGAGCTTCATCATCCTTGAGGTCCCTTCCAACCCTGGCCATTCTGTGGAATCCATGTCTCTTGCACCATGCGTAGCCCCGCTGCCTCATAGCCAAGAGAAAGGCAAATCTCAGCCATCCCACGGGGGGTTGGAGCTTGGTGAGCCTCGGGGTCCCCTCCAACCCAAGCCATTCTATGATTAATATGATTATTCTATGATTTACTTGTCTAGTATTAAATGTGGAGGTTGGTGGCCCTGCATGTGACAGCGGGGTTGGAGATTTGTGATCCTTGAGGTCCCTTCCAACCCTGGCCATTCTGTGATTCTATGATTCAGAGCCCCAGGCTGGTGCCTTTATGTGTCCTTCATGGGCTGACTGATGGTTTTTGGAGCTGGTTACAACTTAGATGCCGTCTCAGTTGGTGTTGGGTTAAATTCAAGCAGAACTGGGACAGCCAACATGTGGGACACTTGGCCAACGTCCCCACATGCTTCACGTGGCTTTGCTGGAGCCCCACGCTTTGGGTGGGGTTTTGGAACAGATCCCAGCCCCATCTGGGGATCAGAGCCCCTATTTGCGTCCTTAGCAACACTTGGGGGGCAGCATCTCTGGGGCAGCAATGCTTTTTTGGTCCCCCCCCCTTGTGTGTGGGGAGGACACGTCCTTGGATATCTCCTGGAGATGCTCCTCAGCCATTTGGTGCCACCTGGAAGCTCAGCCAAGCTGCGCATGGCCAATAGCGGCACCCACCACTGGGACCCTTCTACCCACGTTGGAAAAACCACACAGGACGTCCCATCCCGGTGTTTTTCAGCCCCAAGTGTCCCATTCCAGGCTGTCCCATCCCGGTGTATCCCAGACCCCATGTGTGTCCCCTCCCCGGCTGTCCACCCCCCCCCCCCGACGTGTCCCTTCCCTCTGTCGCAGCCCACGGCTCCGTGTCACTGAGCGGTCGGGCAGCGGCCTCTGGCGGACAGAGGGGGAACGGCCGCGACCCGACGGGAATGGGATCCCTCCTAAAGGGAACCTCTGCCAACCGCGATCCCCGCTAAATGGGATCCCCAATAGCCGGGATGTTCATTAAGCGGGATCCCCCACTAATTGGGATGCTCATTAACTGTAATGTGCACTGACCGGGTTCCTTGCTAGTTGAGTTGCTCACTAACCCCTCTCACTGGGATGCTCGTCGATGGGGTTACTCGTTAACTGGAATACCCACTAACTGGGATGCTCACTAACTCGGACCCCACTGATTGGGATGCCCATATTGAGGCTCCACTAACTGGGATCATTCTCACTGAGATGCTTATTAACCGGGTTCCCTCCTAACCAGGATGCTCATTAAGTGAGATCCTCATTAACTGGGATCCCTCCTAACTGGGATCCCTCCTAACTGGGATTCTTGCTAACTGGGACCCCAAATATTTGGCTACCCTCTAACTGAGACATTCACTAACTGGGATCCCTACTAACTGGGATTCCCATTAACTGGGACGTTCATTAACTGGAATCCCACTATTTGGCTTCCCTCTAACTGGGACAGTCGTTAACTGGGATCCTAATTAACTGGGACCCAATTAACTAGCATCCCTCAAATCAGGAGCCTGCTAACTGAGATGCTTCCTAACTAGGATAGACAGGAAGCCACAAGCTGGGATCTCCAGTATCTGGGATCCCCACTTACCAGCAGCCTGTTAACAGGGATTCCTGCTCACTGGGATCCTCAGCTGAGATCCTATAGACTGGGATTGGTGTTAACAGGGATGGAGCTAACTGAGATGTCTACAAACTGCAATGCTCTAACTGGGATGCTCATCAACAGGAGTCCCCACTCAATGGGATCTGGCCAACTGGAATGGTCATCAACTGGAAAACCCATAACCAGTGCTCTCCTCTAACTGGAACCCCGCTAACTGGGATGCCCAATAAGTGGGATGCCCACTAACCTATCCTGAGCTACGAACCCCAGGAGACAGCTCTAAAAAGCCATAAAACAGAAGCTGATTGAAACACTGAAGAGTTGATGGAAAATAACCCCAGCTTTTGCACCTGCCAGCAGCACGGGGCAGACGCTCCTCCGCCACTTGATGGCAGTGGGCATCCAAGCACTCTGTTTCACCCAATAATTTCAGCTGAATTGGTTCAAAGCACTGCTCTTCTCCCCTCTCCCCCCCCCAAAAATGGGGGTGTCCTCAGGTTCCCAGTACCTGGGATTGGGAACCATGAGGATGATTTATGTGGGCAGAGTGAAGGATGGATGGTGGGCAATGAATGGCTGGAGGCTGCGGGACAGGGGATGGACACAAGGACAGGGGGTGGTGTCCCCTGCACACGGGGTGACATTGGAAGCCCCATTCCTGGCATGCAGACATGCAATCCACACCGCACCCAGACAGCCCGCTCTGAGCCTAATGAGCAGCATTGTTATTAATTAGCTCAGGAGCTTCCTCCTCGGCCAACAGAGCCTTAGGGCTGGGGATTACCAAGGAGCAATCCAGGTGCGATCCCAAATCTCAGCTCACGTTCTGGGCCTGGGTCCTCATTGCATTACATCAACCCACAGCATCACCTCTCCAAAAATCCTAAATTCCAACCCCTCCCCAATGGGATTTCCCCCCCCACCCGTCCCATTGAGCACTGCTGTCCCCACTTTTTGGTCCCAACCCCGGATGCCATCAGCCCAAAAAGCAAAGAGAAACACCGGGGGGGTCCAGTTTGGGGCCGGGGGTGTTTGCTGAGTGCCATCACACAGCTCTGCGAGGAGAGAGAGGAAAAAGGGCATAAAAAAAGGAAAGCACCTCCCACCCAAACACGAGGGAGCCTCCTGCCTTTTTATCTCGGCCCTTTCAAGGCCATCATTAGGAACTAATAATGGCAAATCTGCCCTTTCATCTCTGCCCCCCACGGCCTTTATTTGCCCTCGGTTGTGGGGTGCTGTCCACGGGACAAGTTGGGGAACGGGGCCTTTTTTTGCTATAAAATGCACAGAGCCATCACCCACCCATCCCATGCACAATTTTCCCCATCCCATCGCCATGCCCAACGCGGGGGATAAATAACTCCATCGGGAAAGCCAAGCAGGGGGGGTGAGGGGCTCAAATAGCACCTGTAGGGCCCCGTGCCCCCGACCACCCCCCCCCCCCCGCACCCCATTTCCTCCCCCATAAAGCACAGAGCCCGGTGCTGTCCTTTGACCGGGACGTGCTCCCCGCCGGGCTGGGCCGAGGTGTGACTTTTCCCAGCTCATTAGGAAAAACCGCTCGGTTTTAAGCATCTCAACCCTTAATGACCATCTGAATCCCATCAGCAGGGCTCTGAGGCGGGGGGGGGGGGGGGGGGGGCTGGGATGAGGTCTGGGTGGGGGGGAACGGCATCCTTGGGTTCCTCTGCCACCGCATCTCTGTGTGTCCCCTGTCACGTCCCCTCGATGGCACCGGGTCCAGCTCTGCCCCCTCAAAAATGAAGGAGTGCAGCCACATAGGGCGCGAAGAGGGGAAATCCCTCCACCTGGAAGAGGACTTCTGGCTTTGGAAACATTGGGATGTCCCGGATTATAGAACCACGAAATGGGGCTAAACTCACAGCTCCGGGGGCTGCGCCCTTCCAGCACCAAAGCACAGAGGGCACAGCCAGGGCGGCCATCGGGAGGTGCCGTCGGGGCGGACCCCGCCCTCCCCATCCCATCCCATCCCATCCCACCCCCCCGCTCCCATTGCCGGCCCTATAAAAGCGGGCGGCACAACCCCGAGCCCACCCCGCCATGCCGCCCCCAGCCCCTCCACCCCCCGCCCGGCCCGGCCAAGCTTTCACCATCGCAGCGCTGCTGGGACGCTCCTCGCCCCCCCCGGCACCTCCACCACCACCGACCCCTTCGCTGCTGCCGCTGCCGCATTGGGGGGCACCTCCCGGGCCGCTCTGCGCTGCGTGCTGCGGACCCCCGCCCGCCTGGGCTGCTCGCCTCGGGGCCACAGGTAGGGCCGGGGCTGCGGGGAGCTCCGGAGGGAAAACATCCCCCATGGGGAGGTCTCTAAAAGGGGACCTTCTTCCACCTCCCCCCCCCCCCCAACCCCCCGGGTGCCCGTGTCCACATTTGCCATAAGAACACCTCAGCCGGGGACTTCTTCCATCTTTCCAGGAGGGATCTGTCTGCCTTACCCCCCTTCCACTGGGGACTTTATTCCACCTCTCCAGCTGGGATTCCTGACCGCCTCTCCCGTAGGGACATCTCCAAATGGGGATTTCCTTCTACTTCCCCAGGGTACTCTTGTCCATCCCCCCCACCCCAAGGGGACCCAATTCCAACTGGGAAACCCCTTCTCAAGGGGAACTCTTCTGTAGCGTCACCTCTAAATGGGAGCCTCCCTAGAATTCTGTAATCAGGACCCTTCCCTTAGAGTCATCTCCAAATGGGAACTTTCATCCACCTCTCCAGATGGGACCCCAGTCCAACACTCCCATGGGGACACCTCCAAATGGGAAGCTCTTTCCAGGAGGCCCCCCCCACCTCCAAATGGGACCCTTTTCCAGCTCTCCAATGGGGACATCTTTGAACTGGGATCTCCTTCCACTCATAGGATCACTTTTAAATTGATACAGGCCGGCTTAGGGCAGGGACTTCCTTCCATCTCTCCCCTTAGGGACGTCTTCAACTGTGGGCATTCATTCACCTCTCCAGGAGGGACTGTTGTCCACCTCTCCCACTGGGACATTTCCAAATGGAGAACTCATTCCACTTCTCTCATGGGGTCACTTCTGAATGGGGACTTCCTTCTGTCTCCAAGTGTGGGTCTTGTGTCTCTCTTATTCCAGTGCAGATCCCTTTCTAAGGAAACCTCCTCCAGGAGGACCCTTGGCCACCTCTCCCATGGGGACATCTCCAAATGGTAGACCTCCTTCCCACCTCTTCAAGGTCACCCCTTCCAAAGGATTTCTCTCCAAAAGGGTCCACCTCTCCAAAGAAATCTCCAAGTGGGGAACCCCATCCCAAGAGACCCCTTCTGCCTCTTCCATGGGATTCCTCCACTCCAAGAGCTCCCGTCCCCCTCTATCAACCCCTTTCCCCCTGACCACCGTTCTCCCTCACCTCCAGGCTTCCTGCTCTCCAAGTGCTGCTTCCCCATCTTCAAAACCAAGGCTGGCAAAGCCAAGCGGGTGCGCACCATCTTCACCAGTGACCAACTGGCACGGCTGGAGAAGGAGTTTGCCCGGCAGCAGTACATGGTGGGCACGGAGAGGTGCCTGCTTGCCTCTGCGCTGCACCTCACTGAGGAGCAGGTGAGATCTGGGAGGTGTGTGTGGGGGTCTCCAAGTGATTGCTGGTGCTTTCTATTAAAGGGATGGGAGGCTGTTGTGTTGTTATGATTGGGGAAACTGAGTCATGGAGATGTTGTACGGAGGGGTTGGGCTTGCATCCAGCTTGAATTTGGGTCTTGGTTGCAGCTTATCTGTATGAAGTCAGGTCCTGGGTGGCAGCTTGTCTTCATGCTGGGGACAGAGCGTGGCAGGGGGACATTTACTGGTCAGGGGATGATGAAGCTGTGGGCTGTTAGGGCTCAGTGTAGGGTCTGGACATTGCACTCCATGGAGAATCTGAGTTCCAAAACCAATCTTCATTTCTTCCAAAGGTGAAAGTCTGGTTCCAAAACCGAAGGATTAAGTGGAGAAAGCAAAGCCTGGAGCAGCAACAAGCCAAACTGGCCAAGATGGGCCTGGCCAACCCACAGAGGAGCCCTGACTCCCAGAGCCACCATGGTGATGAGGACAAGGACTGCCCAATGGGGACTGAGGACATCCAGGAGGACACGGGCTCACCCCTGGGCTCGGGGGCTGCACCACCCTCTGCACAGACTGTGGCAAAGTGCTGCTGAGCTGCCCGACCTTCCAGGGCCTGCTTTTTTTTTTTTGTGTGTGTGTATTATATATGAATGTATCATAGCTGGCAATGAGGGTATCTAATATATACAGGGCTTCGGTTATTTTTGCAGTGCGAAAATAAATTATTTATGCAACTCTCGGTTTAGAGGAAAGCCCAGGTCTTTATGTTGTCCCTCTGTCTCATGGCCTGTCTGTCTGTCTCTTACTTCTGGGTGGGAGAAAGGGCAGTGAGAGGAGAGGGGGAGATGATGGATGGAGAAGGGACAAGCTAGGGAGAAAATGATGATCTGGGGAGAAGAGGACGAAGGAAAAAGAGACGATGGATGGAGATGTGATGGAAACTGCCCTTTGTTTTGGCTGTTTTCAGGGCCAGGATTAGTCGGCACTTCTCAAAGAGCCCAAACTGTGCTAATAATGTCTTCCCATGTCTGACAGAGCCCAAAGTACCAGTGGGTTTAACCACTAATCTTGCATACCGCTGGGTTTATTGCAATCATCCCTGAGCCAACGGGGTTTATGGGGATGTTTTGATATCGCTCAGCTGGGGGCTGAGCTGATTGAGGGGGTTACGTTGTTCTCAGGACACCTTTAATCCCCAGGAGCTGGCGATGCTCTGTGTTGGGGTTCCTGAGCCAGGAGATGCTCTGCTTTAATTAAAATGGATGGTTTTGATTGTCTCTTTCAAATGGCAGCTAAATCAAGTTCCACTTTAGCAATGGGCTGTTTTCCAAGTGGATGCTCAGCTCCCATCTCACACCTGCTGTGGGATGGATGGGTAATGGGGATGCCTCCCTCCCCCCCAGCAATTGATTAATATGTTTTCAGTGTCCTCAGCGTGTGGAGGGACTGGACCTGTAGGATAAGGCAGCTGTTATCTGATGGTGGGGATGGGGGGAGCCAGATCTGATGGTTTCCAGAGAAGGGTGGAAATGTTCCTCACATTCATAGGGTTGGGATCAAACCCACCATGGGAAAATAAGGGAGAATGATGCTCTGAGATCTTGGGGAGGTCTGGGATCATCTCATCCTGGACTAAGCCTTTGGTGCTGGCCTTCCCATGAACCCCGTGCAGAAATGCAGCATTTTGGCTGCATCCTTGTGCTCTGCAAGCAGCCCCTCACCCAAAGAGCCCATCAATCCCTTCCCTAATGCTGCGTATCACTGAGCTGCTCTGTCAGCCCTCTACAAAATGGAGAAGAGCTGGTTGTCAGTGGAGTGGCAGCTAATTGCAAGGCAGTGAGAACTGAGAGGCCTTATTAAGGGGATAAAGGTTATCAGGGTTGCAACACTGAGCTGCCTGAGCAAATCTCGCCTGGTGCCTGCAGGTGGATAAGTCGGGGCTCCTTGCAAGACAAATGGGTGCATGGATCTGGGGGCACGGATTTGTCCAGAGAAGCACAGTCTGCATATGGACAGAGGGATGGAAGGATGACTGGGGAGGGATGCACAGCCCCAGACTGCGAATAGGGGTGAATAGGTGCAAATGGGTGACTGCGTTCATGGGATGGGAGAGGAGCAGAGATAGCAGGAGAGATAATCGGGTGGATAATCCCCATACCCCCCCCACCCCCCACAGTGTCCTTCCTGCCAGGATTACTCCTGCTGAGCACAGGGCGACGGACAGACACGGTGTGTTTGCACGGGGATGTAGGAGTCTGCAGGATGCTGGAACAGCTGCCAGCCCCCAAATCCTCCTATCCTGGGCACATTTATGCTCCTTTCCCAAGATGGCAGCCCTGTTCTCCTCCTCTGCCATCCCCTCTCTCCCTTTTTTTTTTTTGGGGGGGGGGAGGGGGGAGGGTTGCTAAATGGGATTACGGCGTGCCTCGGAGGGGCGGCGGCGCTGGGGACAGCCATGCACATTTCCCAGCTCTGTCTCATCGTGTAATCTTGTTAAATGATCAGAGAGCATTTCCCCCCCTTCTCCCTCCCCTTTAATTCCCGATTGAAACATCAAATAGAGCCACCGGGGGCTGCCAGCAGCTCCACCTGCTCTGGGAAGTAAAAGAGGAATGGGCACCATGTCTGCAGCTTTCTGAGGTGGAATCACCCTGAACTCACACTGGGACAGAGAATCCTAGAATGGCCTGGGTTAAAAAGGACCACAGTGATCATCCAGTTCCAACCCCCTGCTGTGTGCAGGGTCACCAACCAGCAGCCCAGGCTGCCCAGAGCCACATCCAGCCTGGCTCCAGGCACGGATCACCTTCTCCTGCTCGAATCACATCTGGCTAAGAGAGAAGGCGCTGACTCACAGCATTAAGCTCTCAGCTGGGAAGCAGCACCTGGCTGGCACACGAAAATAGGGGCAAAGTGGGGTGAGCTGCTTGGGAATGCGATGAGAACGAGGGCTGTAGAGAGCTAAATCTCTGCATTTAGAAGTCACATTCCTAAGGTGGGGACTCATCCCGCAGCGGTGCTCTGCACCAGGACCATTCCCTCTTAAGGTTGTGCCATTGGTCCCTTTTGGATGTGGGTTGGGTCGACCCTGAGCCGGCTGGGCTCTCGCACAGCGCTCACCCCTCTGCTCTCCTCCTTCACCTCTGTGCACGGCAACATCTCGACCCTCTGCAAACGGGTTCCCAGCAGACAGCCCCAACACAGCTGATTTTATTTCAAATCTCGATTGCATCAGCTCCATCCAGTCCCGATGGGGTGCGATGAATGGCAGGAGGGGATCTTGTAGGAGGTGCGGGATCAGCGGGCAGATAAAGCACCCCAGGCGGCCGCAGCATCTCGGAGCTGCCATGCTTTCGTGCCTCAGTTTCCCCATTCCAGAGACAGGGAAACGCAATCTCACCCTATCAGCCCAACTCTTCGTATCCCCGCCGAGAGCCCGGCAGAACCCGGCCTCCGCCCTGCGCCATCCTTCCCCCCTCCCTCTTTATTGATTTAATAAGATGGAGGGGAATTAACGGGGCCGAAGCATTGGGATAATGCAAGATGAACAAAGGGGCAGCGCTAGCAAAGATGCTGCCAGCTTTTAATGATGAGGCCGGGCAGATCCCCTGCTAGCTGTCCCTTTGGAGTGGCGATTAAGAACATACTGTTATTGTTAAGGCCGAGAGATAAATCCCCGCACCGTTTCTGATGTGATCAGCCGGGGCTTCTCCCTACAATTTGTGATCCTATTGTGGACGGTGTTTGCCCTGGGCAAGGAGAGTCTGGGAACCACTTATGAACCATCCTTTGGTCATTAGCCTCCTCATTAGGAGAGAACAATGTCGGGGAGGAAAGATAATTGAAGGGAGCAGCACTCGGGGCTGTGCCGGCGCTGCCTCAGTTTGTCGGTAATTCCCAATTAATTTGAAATGCGTGGTTTGGGGATGCTCTTAATAACCGCATCCATCGGGGATATTGCGAGCGTTTTGGGGTTCCTCGTGTCAGCCTGATGGTGACGTGCACTCAAACCCATGGATTTGGGGCTGGGGATGCTCCAAGGGGCAGCATCCAGCCCGGAATTAGGGGCTAAAGGTTGGGGAATCGGATCCAGACACTCAGCGATGTCCCCAGCACGGGGACACCCCGGCTCCGTGCCTCGGGGACCGGCGGGGGGAGAAGCAATTCCTCAGGATGCTTGACATTATCAAGTGCTAATGAGACCTGGATGGGGCTGGGGTGCTTTGCAGGCCATTACCCCAAATTAACCTGACAATGCAGCCGGGGCCAACGTCTGAAGGAGGGCTGGGTTGTGTATTGGCTGTCTGAGGCCGAGGGCAGAAGGATGCTGCCCTTCTGCCTTCTCTCCCCTTGCAGAAAGCATTTTTGCATCTTGCAGCATGGGTTTCGGCGGCATGCCTGCATTCGGATCAGCACCCCAAGGGCTGGAGGAAGGCGGTGGGAATGGAGAGGACGCGGGGGAGCAGGGCTGTCTGCTCTGAGGGCTGCAGTGTGTCTCCTCTTTCTTGGACAAAACATGTCCCCACGTCCCTTCCTCTCCATCCCTTCCTCCCCACACTGCTGCTTGCACGGGGCTTTCACCAGTTCAGCGGCCAACGGCTCGAACTGGGCAGAAGCAACGTCTCCCACAGCCAGCAGCCACCACGCACTGGGCTGGTCGTGCCTCTGCTGCCTGCAAACTTGGCTCCCAGATGCCACCGCTCCTGTCCTCCCCCTAATTTGGGTCTGTTAATGACACCTTGCAAGGTGCTGAGGATGCAGAAGGTGAAGCAGATGGTGGCCACTCCAATGTCCCAGCACAGCTGCGTGCTCCCAGAACAGAAAGCACAGGCAGAAATAATAGCAGGCTTCAATAATTACTTTTCTAGACTTTCTGAGGAGTGAACCGACATATTGGCAATCTTGCACATGGGAGGGGGATTGGAATTAGATGATCTTCAATTCCCTTCCAACCTAAGCCATTCTATGTTTTTATGTAACAGTGGGCAGAGGCCCTCACTTTCCTCTTTTAGTGGTGAAGATGAAAGCCTGTTCCCTTCCTCCAGTGGGATTTGGTGAGACCTGGCTTGGGAAGGGGCAAACCAGAAGATGTAGGGAAATCCCCCACTGCCTTTCTGCAGGCATCCATCCCCACCTGGGTGAGCAGAGGAAAAACAGTGCAAAAAATCTGACACAAGTGTAAATCTGCCCGTCAGTACTCTATTTCTAAGCCAATTTTGCCGGATTTTAAGAGCCAAAAGCATGAGGTCATAAGTTCAGGCTCCTTAGGGTGGCAGTGCTGGGCAAGTTATCCTAATCGTAGAATCGTAAACGTTGGAAAAAAAAACTTCTAAGATCATTGAGTCCAACCATCAGCCGTCCATCCAAGCAACCATCCCCACTGTACCCGCTCAAAAAGCGTTAAGGTTGGAAAAGACTGCTGAAAGGTCACCAAGTCCAGCCAACATCCCATCCCACCGTGCCCACTAACCACGTCCTTCAGACAACGTGGCACCACCTCCTCCCCCATAGGACCCTGCAGACGGGATGCTCTGTGCTGAGATGACATTTTCCCACTTGGGAACAACTCGCAGCCCGGATTACAAATGCGGGCCAAACCCTGATCACGTTTTCACGTGTGCTTGCTGTGGATTTGGGGATATTTCCGCCCCATCTTTTGCCTGTCGGGATGGCCGGAGCGGGATGGCGACGGAGCCGGGTGGTGGAGGAGAAGTGTGAAATTTCTCATGGGCAAACAAGTGAGAGCGGCGGGGTGCCCGGGAGAAGGGGAACCGAAAAGACGAAGGGGGGGAGCCGAGGAGGGAGAGAAAACAGCAGCCAAAGAGGGACACAAATCCCCAAAGCAGCGAGCCGAGGGATTTTTCTATGAGGGGATTGTAAAATGCGCTCTCTCTTTTCCCTTTGCAGGGGGGAAGAAGGGCCCCCACTCTATCTGATAGTCATTAGCATCAATTAGCCCCGTTTGAAGTAGGCAACATCTTTGTCTCTTTGCAAAAAAGAAATAAAAAAACCTTTCAGGGAGCCCATAATAACATCTGGAGCAAGGAGAGGCTGAGCTCAAGTTCCCCACTTTCATCTCTTGTCGAGGTACTTGGAATGTTAATGCAGCCTCATTCTTTAATGGAGTTATCAGGAAATGCTTTTCACCCCCTTCCCTTTGCTCAGGGGGATGTTTACAAAGAGCTGGGGGCTTTTTTTTGTTGTTGTTTTGTTGTTGGGTTTTCTTTTTTCCCCCCAAAGAAACTCCCCCCCCCCCCTTCCCTCTCTCCCCTTTTATTTTCTGTACTCTTGAAAAACAAAACTGGAAACATTAAAAAAAAAAAAAAGAAAAGAAAAAGAAAAAAGAAGGAGTGGGAGGCTCAGGGTCCGTCCTTTCATCTCCCCTTCTCAGTGCCTGCACAAGGCTCCTTCCCGCGGAGCACATGGGGTGGGACGATGGGATGGAGCCGTTCAACCTCACGTGCACCGGGCAGCCCCGCTCCTTCTGGCTGCAGGGTGCTACATTTCCCAAGTCATTACCAGCGAGTGAAAATTTCCAGCTTTTTAACTGAAATGCATTAGCTGAGCACACAGTGCTAATGGGACGCAGGGCGCGTCATTAGGCGGCTGGCCGCCAAGCTGGGGATGCTGAATGGAAAACCAGCTTTGGTGGCCACCCGTCCCTCTGTGCCATGCGTGGGGTTCCGTCCTTCTGTCCTTCCTCCCACCTCTGCTCTGCCCACGCTGCTCACCCCGGAGTAAATCTCGAAGGTCCCTTCCAACCCGTGCCGTTCTACCATTCTATCATCCTGGGGTGCTGTGGTTCTACGTTTCTATGGTTCTACGATTCCATGTTTCTATGATTTCACACTTCCATGTGTCTGTTATTCTGCAATTCTGCAATATTATGATTGTACAAATCAATGTTTCTATGATTCTACAATTTCATGATTCTGTGATTCTCCAGTTTGATGATTCCACAATTCAAGGATTCTGTGATTCAAAGATGATTCTATGATTCAGTGATTGTACATTTCTATGATTCTACAATTCCATAATTCCATGATTTCATGATTATATAATTCAGAGTTTATATGATTCAATAATTTTATGATCCAGTGAGTCTATGATTCAACGATTCTATGATTCTCTGACGCAATGATTCAATGACTCCATGATTCTATGATTCAACGATTCCATGATTCAATTGATTTCATGATTCCATGATTCTATGATTTCATGATTCTATGATTCAATGATTCCATGATTCCACGATTCCATGATTCTGTGATTTCATGATTCTATGATTCAATGATTCCATGATTCCACAATCCCACGATTCTATGATTCCGTGATTCCACAATCCCATGATTCTATGATTCCATGATTCCACAATTCCATGATTATATGATTCCATGATTCTATGATTTCATGATTCCATGATTCAACGATTCAAGGATTCTATGATTCAATGATTCAATGATAAAACAATTCAACAATTCAAGGATTCTATGATTCCATGAACCAATGATTCTACGATTCAACAATTCAGTGATTGAATGATTCCATGATTCCATGATTCAACGATGAAATGACTGAATGATTCAACGATTCTGTGATTCAATGACTCAACGATTCTATGATTCAATGATTCAACGATTCTGTGATTCAATGACTCAACGATTCTATGATTCAATGATTCAACGATTCTGTGATTCAATGACTCTACAGTTCCATGATTCCATGGTTCTATGATTGAACAGTTCCATGTTCCAATTCTATAAAAACTTAACACCCAGAGCAGCCCTCACATCTCTTCCCGTGGGAAACAACATGGGTTATGGTGACTTATTAAAAGAGAAAAAGGCAATTGGCCAGAAAAACTCCTGTCTAAGCATGTTTTTACCCACAAGCTCTTTGCAACCCAAAGCCAAACTCAAGCCAGGAGCTGTGAATCCTTTGCATCATTTTCTCAGTGATGGGCTTTTCTGGGAGAGGCTTCAGTGCTCGCCCAGCTTTGAACGTGTGATTTCAATTAAGCACGGAGTTAAATGCTGGCAGGGTTGGGGCTGTGTGTTTGGATAAGGAGCAATAAAGCAGCAGCTGTATTTATTCACTTATTTTGAAGCTGCCGTGGAAGGCAGGATGCTAAACGGGAGGAAAAAGTGTTTGAAAGGCAAAGCTGAGGGACTCCTTTGTGTCCTGCAGGCATCCTGCTCCCAAAGGCTCCATAACCAACAGCAGGGTGCTGCCTCGTCGGGGGGAGCGATGTCAGCGCTATCCCAAAATTTCCATTTCCCTCAAATTGCTTAACATATAGAGATGCCCCTTTATAAAAGGAACTTCAAAGTGTGTGAGAACGGCACGGATCCGCGACTTAAGGCAGGATTTGCTTGGTCCAGACAGCCCGCCCTGCACACAGAGATGCTTAATGCCGGATTATTAAGCCACGGGGGATTCTTGTTTTGTGTTTATTAACCCAAACGCTCTGTGCTGGGGCTTTCTCTGTGTTTGCTTACAATGGAGGTGGTTTATAGTGTGAATGTTGTGCTTGCAGAGATACGTGCAGGGATATTTGTGCACACATGGCTGCGTATCCCCAGAGCTGTTTGCTGGGCACACTCACACATCGGCCATGTGTCCGTGCCAGCTGCACTTCTCCTTTTGGGGGCCAGCTGGAACTGATATGGGTGTCAGTGGGGAAGGAGTGGGTGTTGGCGTGGGTGCCCATGGGGAAAGATGTGGATGTCCATGTGGGTGTCAGTGGAGGTGCTGGCCTTGAAGGAGGGGTATCCATAGGAACATGGGTGGGGAAGGAGGGGTGTTGGGATGGGTTTTGGCAGGGAGGAAGCTGATGATTGTCCATGGGGGAGTTGGTTTAGAAGGAGAGGTGTCCCTAAGGGGTCTGTTTCAGGAGGAGTTTTGGGGGGTGTTATTTTGGAAGGCACCAGGGGTGTACCTTCGGTCGGAGGGGTGATCCCGGAGGTGTTACTTTAGAAGGAGGTGTTCTGGGGGCTCTTGTTTCAATGGGAGGACTATCCGTGGGGTGTAGTTTCGGAAGGAGGGCCGTCCGTTCAGAAGGAGGGCTTTCAGGGACTCTTGTTTCGGAAGGAGGGGTTTGGGGGAGGTGTTGTCTCGCTATCGCCGCGGGCCGGCAGGTGTTGGGCAGCCCCCCGCCCCCTCTCTGCATAGCAGCTTTCCCCTTCCCTCTCCCTATATAAAGCCGCCGGGCCGGTCGGAGGCACCCAGCCGGCCATGCCTCCCCCTAAGACCCCTTTCCACATCGACGCTCTCCTCGCCGAACCCTCACGGCCCGGCCACGCAGCCCCCGGCCCGCCGCCTCCCATCCCTCTCCCCATGCCGGGGCCGGGAGCCTGGAGCTGGGGCTGCCGCTGGGGAGGAGGTGAGCGCCGGGCTCGGGATGCGGGGCTGCGCGGGGGGTGGGAGAGCCCCGCGGTTCGGAACGGACGGGCTGACCGAAAATGTGCTTCCTCCCTCTTGAAATTAAGTCTCTTTTTAGCATTCAGAGCAAAACTGCAGCTCAGCACAACTGGCATCTGTATGGGGATCTCTGGTCTGAGAGCTGCAATATTCAGACCAAAAATATTTGCTACTCTTGATTTTTTTTTAAGCTACATAGTACAACTACTTAATGTCTTATTTCCTTTAACAGCCAGCGTCTGTACAGCTGCATGTGTTACTCTATGTACTGTATTGAATATAAAGATAGGAAAATACATGTCTCTATCCGCAAAGTATCTCACGTTAGTAATTGCACTCACTATTATCCAAGTATCAAAACAGGGGAAAAAAAAGTGTGACTGGTAAAATGATCTGAGAGCTGAAAATAGTTGAAGTGCAATTAGGGTTGTTAAGCTGTCAGGTCTCCAGCCCACAAATCGTTAAACACGTGCAGAACTTACACCTTAATTAATGAAATGAAGTAGGTCATGGTGCCTGTTTGGGTCTGACAGCGTAGCACTGCTCTTAGGCTGGGGCCAGTGGGTCCTGTGACAGCTGTTTGTTAATGAGCTAATTATTGTTATCATCAGGTCACAACTAGATAGGGGGCTGTGCTAGAGACAAAGAGCAGATCTAAAGTCACTCCCGCACAAAAGGAGCGGGTTGGGCCATTCAGTCCCACAGAGGGACCAGGAAAGGGAGATGATGGCCTTCCCAAGGACTTGGGGCTGAAGGGGACTTTGGGAACAGCTGTCCTGCAGGATGCTGCCAGCTTCAGCATCCTCCCCCCAGTGCTGGCTGAGCATGGGCAGAGCTTCCCCAGTGTTTGGATATCAGTGATGGGGGACTTCCTGAAAGTGGGGATGGTATTTTTTGCACTCAACAACTCTTGATGGGTGTTGTTATTGTGCTATAAAGATTCTGTGGAGATGGGAGGTTAAAATCCGCTCAAGTCAGCTAGTGCTGACTTTGGGTCTGGCTGCATGTCCAAGACTGTTGTAGGTGGTACCTGTCATAGAAGCACGGAATTATCTGCATTGAAAAACACCTTCACTATCTCCAAGCCCAACCATTAGCCTGACCTACCAAGTCCTTCACTAAACCACATCCTTAAGTGCCACAAAGGGACCCAACCATTAGCCTGACCTACCAAGTCCTTCACTAAACCACATCCTTAAGTTCCACAAAGGGACCCAACCATTAGCCTGACCTACCAAGTCCTTCACTAAACCACATCCTTAAGTGCCACAAAGGGACATCCCTGCTTTTGTTTTTGGTGCTCCTTCCTCTTATCCCCCTACAGTTACAGAGCAGAGCATTTGGATTTTAATCACAGCCCATGCAAGCTGAGCTTGGCTTTTCAGCAGGGTTAGAGGAATGGCCTCAACCACTGAGACCCCTTAAATCCCTGCTTCTTGCATGCAGGTCTGGAGTTGTCTCACTGCACAGGGGCCGACCCACTGGGCCATGCTGTGCCATGGAGGTCCGGAGGGCCCTGCAAAATGAAGAGGGTCCGCACAGTCTTCAAACCAGAGCAGCTGGAGCGGCTGGAGCAAGAGTTCCTCAAGCAGCAGTACATGGTGGGCACAGAGCGAGTGGACCTGGCTGCAACACTGCGTCTCACAGAGACCCAGGTAAGGGATTGGGGAGCTGGGCATGGCTGCAATGAGCTGGGATCCGGGGTCAGTTGGTGGGGATTCCTCCTTCGTGAAGCAGGAACTGATGCAGAGTGACCTGCTGCGGATAACGTTGGAGAACATCGCAAGATAAGTTTAGATTTATGAATAATAACACTTGAAATTTATGAAGTAGAACAAAAAGCATTTGGGAGCACAAACCTGTTTGCATTGCAAACTTCAAGCTGAGTTGGACTGATTTAGATTAAGATATTCTGGAGGCGCTTTGTGCAGTATGGATCCTTGCATGATGCAGGATCTGAATTTTTCCTGCTCCTCCTTGTCTGTTTCTGAAGACCATTTCCCTGCTAGGTGAAAGTCTGGTTCCAGAACCGGAGGATCAAATGGAGGAAGCAGAGCATGGAGCAGAAGAAAGCAAAGCTGTCACAGTTTGGGGTGATACAGCCCGCCTCTGCTGGCCCCACAGATGTCAAGGAGCATGAGGAGGACACGGTGGACGTCGAGCTTTGAGCAGCTGATGGGATGCAGCTGCCACTGTTGTTTTTGCAGCCACGTCTGCCTGATGGAGGTGCTGGGGATGCAGGCACATCTGTGCTCGCTTGATCCAAGCTAGACTCCAAGTTCTTGCTCTGAGAGTTTTGAGCTACAGAACTAAACTGCCACTGGGTGGGAAGAAGCATCCAAGTGTAGAGATGCCCTATGTGGTAACCAGTGCTGTAACTCTTTGGCTTTATGGTTCCATCACCACGGCAAAGCGTGATTTCATTTGCTATTACAGTGCTAGGGAGCACAGTTTCCAATAGAGAGGCTGGGGTGACAGTCAGTTCATGTCTCTGACAGCTGTGAGCATGGCAGCATCTGAACATGGGTCACTCGTGTTGGAGGTACTGTGTGCTCCTATGAGGGAGAGCTGTGCTGGGAGGAGATTTGGCTCTGATTGTTTCTCCTGGTCATCTTGATTCCCATGTTGGATGCTGAGATCACAACAACAAACAACAACAACAAAAAGTGGAAACTGGAAAGTCCTTTGCTCCCACCTGCATCATTCTTAGCATTATTGTATTTATTTTCATATATTATTCATGCAGTATGATGAACGGGGTCTGACTCTGCCCCTGAAGCAGAAGTGCCTCTCCTCTTGTCCTGTGCCTTGCTGTCTTCCTGCCTTTCTTTTGCCTTTCAGAGCCCAATGTGTTTTTGCCATGGTTTGCACAGGGAACAAGAGTCTCATGAGGCTCTCAGAGGTGCAGAGACCAGGGCTGTTATAAACCAGCAGCTCTCCAACACCTCTGCTGTGTCAGACGGCCCCCTGCCCTCATCCAGATGTGCTGGTCCTGGCCCAGATGGCAGCTGCTCACTTCTCTCCTCGTTATACACTGCAGTGCTGTGGGAAGCAGCACCTGGAGAGCTCGGCAAGCACATTTGCAACCACACACTGCAGCTTACTGTCATATTCCTGGTGGGTGGGAGGGCTCTGAGGGGTCAGGACTGAGTATTCAAGTTTCTCTGTGTTTCAGTAATTCCTAGGGGCTGGTGTGCTCAGCAGCAGCAGCTTTTGGCCATGCAGACAGTGCTCAGGCTGTCACCTCATCCCAGGGCACCAGGCGCAACATCCCATGAGCTCAGGATAATTCATCACGTCTCTTTCCAACCACAGGATCATAGAAAGGCCTGGGTTGAAAAGGACCACAATGATCATCCAGTTCCAACCCCCTGCTATGTGCAGGGTCACCAACCAGCAGACCAGGCTGCCCAGAGCCACATCCAGCCTGGCCTTGAATGCCTGCAGGGATGGGGCATCCGCAACCTCCTTGGGCAGCCTGTTCCAAAGCATCACCACCCTCTGAGTGAAAAACTGTATATTGCTTTCCTCTAGTGTTAGAGAGAAAAGACATAACATTTTTTTTTCTTTTCTCCTTGCCAAGTGTCACTTCTTTATTTGCTTTGCTGCTTAATAAAGAAAGAAACTGTGTTTAAGAGGGAAGATGAGAATGGGAGAGGACAGCAGGACTCGGCATCACCTGGGTGTCCCCAAGTGCCACATTTCCATGGCTCTGGAGCATCCCAGGGACAGTGCCATCCCTGGGCAGCCTTCACCAGTGCCTGGCCGCTGGTGAAGTATAATATGAATACATCTTTTACCCATTTCTTGCAGAATTTGCCCTATATTTATAACTAGAAGTGCCACAAGGTGTTATGGCAAGCAGAAAGGTTTGGGTCATGGCTCAAGCGGATGCTCCACGCTGCACCTTTGCACCGAATCCTTACAAAAAGAGGATGCACTGTGGTTTTATTGCAGTTTCCTGCTGCTATGTGCTTAAGTGGTGAAAATTGACATAAAAAGGACCACGGATTGCCACGGCCGCACGAAGGAGGGGATGGCCCAGCAGAGCAGCGCTCCCTACAGGGGCTCACAGGAGAAAAAGACACGATTTGTTTTTAAATCGTGCAGGCAGTGACACCTAGTGACTCGAAACACCTGAAAACACCCCAAAATTATAAATCCCTCCTTCCCGTACCCAGACAGATCTGGGATGAAGGCAAGCAGGCGTCAATGAGAGAGTGATGCAATAATGCTAAACTCGGTGTTTGCGTGGATTTTAGGCGTTTACGGGAAAAAACAAGGCGTATGTTAATGTGCTGGAGGGATTTTTTTATTTTTTTGTGGAAAATAAAAACAGTTTGCGGCACGCTGAGGGGGTGCTCAGGGGTACGGTGCGTTCTCGCATGGACTGGTGATTAAAATAAAATAAAACCTATCGCAGAGACATCAGCAAGTTCCCAGCTGCTGTCTCTGTCTATCTGGGGAAGAGCCCCCGCTCCGATATGGGGCTTTTTTTGAGGTGTTTTTTTTTTTTTGGGAGGGGGCGGCGGGGTGGGGGAGCCAAGATGGCCGCTCGCCCTGTGGGCTGAGGGGCGGCGGGAGTGGAGCCCAAGAGCTGTGAGGGGAGCAGCGGCCATCTTCCAGCCGGGCAGCGGCGAGCAGAGAGGGGACAGGAGGAGGAGGAGGAGGAGGAGGAGGAAGAGGAGGAGGAGGAAGAAGAAGAAGCACTCTCCGCCCCCGTGGGTCAGAGCGTGGAAGTCGCCGCCCGAAGATGGCCGCCGCGGCGGAGGACGTGCGCGGAGCGGCGTTGGGAGCCCGGCCGGGGCTCGGGGCTGCGGCTGAATCGCGGTTCATCAGCAGCGCGAAGGTGAGCCGTGCCCGCCGCGCTGCGGGGCGAGCTCCGTTTAACGCTTCCCCTTAACACCGAGTTTGTCCCCCTTGGCAGGGGAAGGGGCTGTTCGCCACCCGGAGCATCCGCAAAGGGGAGGCGGTGTTCGTGGAGAAGCCGGTGGTTTCGTCGCAGTTCCTCTGGAACGCGCTGTACAACTACCGAGGTGAGCCGCGGGGCGGGCGGGCTGCGGGCTGTGGGTCAGGGTGGGTTGGGCTCCACTGCTGCTTCCACAGAGTCGCGAGGGTTAGAAAAGAGCTCCAACGTCCTCAAAGCCAACGTCTGTGCTCGCTGATCTCTCAGGACCACAACCCCACGGTTCTGGAGCACCTCCAGGGACCCCTATTCCTTTGGCAGCTGTGCCACTGCCTGCCTGATTTCCTGATGTCCAACCCGATCCTCCCCTGGTGCAGCTGAAGGCCATCAGCTCTTGTCCTATTGCTGTTGCTGACCCTCACCTCGCTCCAGCCACTTTCTGGCGGCTGCGCAGAGCCGTGAGGTCTCCCCTGAGCCTCCTCCATACTCATCCCCTCAGCTGCTCCCCATAAGATCTGTGCTCTGGATCCTTCACACCTTCGTTGCCCTTCACTGGACACTGTTTAGAAGCTGGAAGAGCAGGCACAGATTAAAGGAGGCTGCCAACCAAAACATCCTCCTGGAAAGAAAATATACTGGGGATGTGAGGACCATAGTTTTTAAGTGGTGTGGGTGCTAATCCACACGATCAGCCATTGGCACAAGCTGCCTGGGGAGGTGGTGGAGTCACCATCCCTGAAGGTTATCAAGAACCGTGGAGATGTGGCACTGAGAGACATGATGGGGTGATCTGAGAGATCTTTTCCAATCTTCATGCCTTGCATGTGGCAGGGGGGTTGGAGCTTGATGATGCGTGAGGTCCCTTCCAACCCTGGCCATTCTGTGATTCTGTGATTCATGAGTCTATGGAGTACAGCCTGCAGGGTTGCCAATGTTCTTCAGAGGTGTGAAAGTGGAAACCGGTCAAGATTTAAAACTTTTTTTGCTGTTTGTGGCTTAAGCTGTTCCACTGGGCTCTTGCTTTTGGGTCTTGGACAGAAGAAGGGGATAGAGAGATAGACCTGGAGAGAAGAAATGCAAAAGTAGGGTTGGACACAAGCTGGGCCTTGTCCTACCTAGACTGTGCTGTCTGCTGAGCTCTGCTGCAGGTCAGCAAAAGGAGGACACTTGTTGCATGTATCACATGGCCCTTAAAGACAGGGGTGTGGGAGTGCTTGTCATGTGTCATAGGGCTCTTAAACACACATCTCACTGGGGCATCTGGTTGTGTTTTTTGCTCGCAGCCTGTGATCACTGCCTGCGGGCTTTGGAGACAGCAGAGGAGAATGCCCAGCGACTGCTGGGGAGGAGCTCTCTGGTGCTGCCTCACCCAGAGCAGTGCAGCATCCGCAAAGACCTGCACCAGCAGTGTCCTCGCTGCCAGGTATGGGGCTGTTGGGGGGGGGGACTGTGATCTTCTTGGGGTCACTGACTCCTTTATAGCATCTGGGCAGGCTTTTGGTGTGGCTTTCTGCCCTATAATGGGTGACTGCTTTTTCCTTCTGCTAAAGAGCTGGGGCTCGGCTGGGCCCAGAAGCCCTTTTCCTGCTGCTGTAGCCAATGCTGGGTGCTGTGCCTCTTGCTCTAGGTGACGTACTGCAGTGCTGAGTGCAGGCAGGCTGCTTTGGAGCAGTACCACCAAGTCCTCTGCCTTGGCCCATCCCGTGATGACCCCACGCACCCCCTCAACAAGCTGCAGGAGGCATGGAGGTAGGGCATCAACTCACCTGTTGCTTACAGGCTGAGGTAGTGGCTGTCCCAGGCTGGGTGACATTGACTTGGGCTGAGGGCCATCGTTGCTTTGCATCTCTGCATGAAGGACATGGAGGCTGTGGGATACTGCTCTGCTCTGCAGCCCTGCCAGGATATGTGTTGGCTGTGGTGGGGCTTTGACTTGGGGCTGAGCAGTTCTTATTTTCACCCACTAAAGGGCTACCAAGCACTATGCTGCGTGCCTCTCACTCCTGCAATTTTATAGTATCTGCACATTTCCAACCTTCCAGAGATCTGCCATCTCCAACCTAGGATCTGCCAAGCAGCGCCCTTGTAGATACATGAATTCCTGTCCCTGCTTGCAAATGTTAAAATGGCACAGAGAGTTGAAACGACATCTCTGCCTCGAAGCTGGTCACAAACCCCAGTTCTTGTTGCAGTGTTGGGCTTTGTGTGGGACCATTAGTATTCTTAGCACTGGAGTTTAGCAGAATAGTGGGGAATTATTGTATGCTCTGAGCAGCCAGGTGGGTACCAACCTCTTGCCCTCAGCAGCATTGCGTCTCCATGCAGCGGTGCTGGGCTGGCTGATTTGTAGTGACAGATGAGCGCAGGCCTGCCCACAGGGATGGCAGCTGCTCCTGCCTCCCTCCAGCTTTTTATTTCCATACCAGCACTGATATCATCGCTCTCCTTTTTTATTCTCCAGAAACATGCATTATCCACCAGAGACTTCCAGCATCATGCTGATGGCCCGGATGGTTGCCACTGTCAAACAGGTAGGTTTGCATTTTGGGTCAGCAGCTGCCAGCGTGTGGTTGCCTTTTCCTGTTGTGGCTGTTATACTCAAGGACTGATCTCGAGTGTCTGGCAGAGCAATTTCCTGCTTGAATAGATGTCAACATCTCATGATCCCTGGCCATAGAGACAGCAGGCAGCAGAGGATGCATCTATGCCCTGAGCCAAGCAGATCATTTTTCCATACCAAATTAATTAGACAGAACTGAACCTTCCCTTTGGCTCTGTTTTTTGGTTTTTTTTTTTTTTTTTTTTTTTGGCCTGGCAATCTCAATGTTTACTTCCAACAAGCTATTACTGTGCAACTGCTTCTGATGGTTCTTGATGGCAGACTGAATATATCTGTGCTCAGTGGGACTCAGCCTCTCCTTCCTCTCTCTTCTAGCTGGGGAAGAAAGAGGTGTTGGTGCAGTACATTTGCTTGATTCCTGTTTCAGGCTAAAGACAAGGACTGGTGGATCAAGGCCTTCTCCCAGTTCTGCAGTAAGACAGCGAATGAAGAGGAGGAGATTGCACACAAGCTACTGGGGGACAAATTTAAGGTAAGAGCTTTGGGCATGTTGGATACTTGGAATCCCTGAACCTCCCCTCTTCTGTCCCGCATCTGTGAGTCTGTGGCTGCAGCATCCCCAGCTGGGATGGGAGGCAATGGAAATCCCAAGCACAGTGGAGATACAGAGCCCTGTTTGGGGCCAGCTCAGCTGATAGAGAGGAAATGGGCTGCAGAGAGGCTTTGGAGTTGCAGTCCTACAGCAGAACATGCTGTTCCTTCCTGTTGCGGGGATGTTTCAGCTATGGAAATGGGTCAGGGTGTTAGTTAGCTGCTGAGTATCACCTCAGCAGGTGGGTTTTGCTGCTAAAATAGGTGGCTTTTCACTGCTCTAAGGGCAGCAGCTCCCAGCCTTGCAGAGAAGGACCAGGAGTCTGACTTCTGAGCCTCCTGGCCTGTGCTGGGCTTGGCTGTCAGTCTGGGACTGACTCCCACCAATGTCTGTCCACCCTGATGGTGTTGCTGTGTTCTGCCAGGGCCAGCTGGAGCTGCTGCGTTTGCTCTTCACTGAAGCCCTTTATGACGAACAACTCAGCAGGGTGAGTTGAGCCAGGAGAAGTGGGACCTTCTTTTGGGTGCCAGTCCTTTTGGGTTACGTCTGCCCCTAAGGCCAGGGCTTTTTTTTGGGACTCTGCCCATTTCTTGCTTCCCCTAAAGCTCCCTGTGGGGTTTGAGGTGCATGCAGACTGGAGCTCTGCTGCAGATTGGCCTGAGCTCAGCTGTTTTCTGATCTCCCTTCTGCAGTGGTTCACTCCAGAAGGCTTTCGATCTCTCTTTGCTCTCGTTGGGACCAATGGCCAAGGCATAGGAACCAGGTAATGGGGCTTTCTGGGTGTTCCTTGCAGGACAGAAAAGATGAAGTGTGGAGGGTGTGTACAGCCTGCAAATCTGCATTGGTCTAAGTAATGGCTGGGCTCAAACGTGGGAAATGGGGCTGGAGAGGCAAACGTAAAAGCAGTCTTTTATTTCAGCTCTGTCCAACCCTTTGGCATCCCTCTGACAGACCTTGGCCACTTGAAGCCCCTGAGTTTAACCCTTAGATCCCGTGTGTACTGGCAGCACTGTGGGGCTGTAATGGTGTCCTTTACTTCCCTGTAGCTCTCTGAGCCAGTGGGTGCATGCTTGTGATGCACTAGATCTCCCCATGCTGCAACGAGAGGAGCTGGACGCCTTCATTGACCAGCTCTACAAGGACATTGAGAAGGGTAAGGCTCTGCTGTGGCTGTAGGTAGCATGAGACACCTGGAAGGCTTATCTGAGGGATCCTGTCCATAAAAATACCATTTATAGCCAGTGTTCAAAGACTTGTAGCATTTGTTTGTTTGGATGAGTACAGGGACAGGCCAGGGAGCGTGCGCTTGAACAAGGAGTGCAAATCTTTGTGTTTCCCTTCCCAGTGGGAAGGGAAAGGTGCATTGGAAACGACCCTCCAGCACACAGACCCCAGAGCAGCACTGTCTGTGTTCAGTGCTGATGACTCTTAATACATGAGCTGAATGCTTGGTAGAGCCAAAAAAACTCACGCACAGCTTTAACCTTCACCCTTCTCTGTTCTGCAGAATCTGGAGAGTTCCTCAACTGTGAGGGGTCAGGTCTCTACATGCTCCAAAGCTGCTGTAAGTAACACAAGGACTGGGAGGAGAGCTAGTTGTGAGGAGGGAGTTGTGCTGTGCTAGACAGACTCACCTCTAGGCACTGGAACAGTTTGCCCAGGGATGGTGGATGCCTTGTCCTTGGAGACATTCAAGGTCAGGCTAGACCGTGTTCTGAGCACCTGATGGAGCAGCAGATGTTTCTGTTCATTGCAGGGAGTTGGACTAGACGGCCTTTAAGGGTCCCTTCCAACTTGACCGATCCCTAATAGCCTCTGGCAAAGTGGGTTTATGCTTCCCATCAGTGGGCAGGACGGGATTGGTGAGTTGGGATGGGATTGCTGCTGTCCTGGGGCCTGGTTGCTCTCTCACTGTTTTGTTTTCTGGCATTTTGCCTATCCTTGGAATGGTCAGTCCTAGCTTGAATGGTCTCAGATGTAATGTGGGCTCCAGGAACATCATGTGCAATTAGTGAATAGACAATCTCCTGCCTTGTCTGTGTGTAATGGAGCTGAATGAGCCATTAAAGCAAGGGAGGAGCCTTTCTTATCTGGGCTGTTAGGATGTGGGAAAGGTTGACCCAGCACTCAGAGCTGCCTTCTGTCACTCCAGAGTGTTTTCAGCACAATGGGGTCTGGTCACTGGCTGCTGTGAGAGCTGGGAAGTGAGGGAGCAGTGCTACTCTGTGCACCCCTCTGTGTGCACACAAAGGCATGGGATGGTGCTGGGCACCCCAGGAGTTGATCCAAGACAACCCTGTCTCCCTGAGTGTTTTATTTTTGTTTGGAGAGTCCTGACCCTGCACCTTGTTCTGCAGGGGACCTGGGACTCTGTAATGTGAGCGAGGAGTGCAATGCTGGTGCCTCTACTGCAGGTGGTGTGGCTGAGCATTGTGCTGCCATATCCTTAGCCAGAGGATGGCCCTCCCAGCTGGAGGTGCTGGCTCCTGCATGCCCTGTCCACCAATAGCCAAAAGAGCAGAGTTTGGCCACTGACATTTAGCAGCTTTACCCTCTTTTCCTTTTAGGTAACCACAGCTGCATCCCCAACGCTGAGACATCCTTCCCAGACAACAACTTCCTTTTGCATCTGACTGCTCTGGAGGACATCGAAGCAGGAGAGGTGAGACACTGGGGTGCACATGAACCTGAGGTGACATCATACCTTAGCAGTTCCCATGTCCCCTTCTTTCCTCACAGACCCCAGCCCAGTATCTTCTGCCTCTTGCATTATTTTTGCTTGGCTGTGGTGGATTCACACCTTATTCTGTGTGGGAGTTGCCAGACCCACTTGGCTTTCAGGGGGACCGGTACAAACTGCTGCTTTGGGTTCGTAGGAAGAAGCTCTCAGCCTGGCCCGTTTTTCTTTGCTCACAGGAAATCTGCATCAGTTATTTAGACTGCTGTCAGAGGGAGCGGAGCAGACACAGCCGCAACAAGATACTCAGGTATAGGAGCTGTTTGGAGGGACGTGGGGGTAACACACACATCTCTGTTAGGGCCCTGCCATGCGGCTGTGAGCTGGCTGGTGTGCAGACTGTGTGCTTGTGGCAGTCTGTATGTGCAGCTTTGCCTGTGCTACTATCAGAGTTATCTCTGAGCAAGCCTGGGGTTCTGTGGTCTGGAATGAAAAGGCCTGGGTTGAAAAGGACCACAATGATCACCTGATTTCAACCCCCTGTTGTGTGCAGGGTTACCAGCCACCAGACCAGGCTGCCCAGAGCCACATCCAGCCTGGCCTTGAATGCCTGCAGGGATGGGGCATCCACAACCTCCTTGGGCAACCTGTTCAGTGCCTCACCGCCCTCTGTGTGAAAAACTTCTTCCTAATACCCAACCTAAACCTCCCCTGTCTCAGTTTAAAACCATTCCCCCTTGTCCTCTCACTACCCATCCTCGTAAACAGCTGTTCCCCTTCCTGTTTATATGCTCCCTTCGTGGGCTGCAGCTCATTTAGTCCCCTCTTTTGACTTGGCAAACCCTTGCTGTCCTCACCACCTTCCTTTTCCATCTCCATCCTTTTGCTAATGATCACCATGCCGGTGTCCAGTCGCATCTGCAGGGTGGAGAACACCCCTCCTCCCCTTCAAATCAGACAACTTCCACCTCATCTGAGCATCATCAAGTCTGAGTTGTGCCTGTTTTAACTACCTTACACTTATTCCTGAACCTCTTTGCAGGGAGAACTACTTGTTTACCTGCTCCTGTCCCAAGTGCCTAGCACAAGCTGACGACCCTGATGTGACATCGGACGAAGAAGAGGAGGCCGAAGGGGAGACGGATGATGCTGAGCTGGAGGATGAGATGACTGATGTTTGATCTTGGCCTTGGGCAAGAGGAAGGAGATGGGATGGGACCGGGGGGTCCTCCCAGAGGCAGCAGCTTTAATACTAGAAACAGGGTTGTGTTGTGGGGTTGGGTGGGTGGCCGTGTGCTGGCAGAGGTCTGGCAGAGTGGGGCAGCAGGGGGAGCTGGAGGCAGGCCCTGCTTCCACCTGCCCTTGTGCTCTGTGCGTGTGCGTGCGTGTGTGTGTTTACCAGCCCATCCATTTCTCCCTTGTGAGCCAGCAGCCCCTCTGCCATATCTCAGACCCCAGGGGGCCAGCTGGTGCTTGTAGGGGAAGCTGAAGGAGAGCAGGGCCCTGAGCTGGGGTAGGGGACATGGTAGTGGTCATGTTGTGGCCACCTCCGAGGCTCCTCCTGTGTCAGTGCTGGCCATGGGTGTGGAGGAGCATGTCCTTTCCTACCCTGCAGGGATGAGGGGAATATGTGTGTGTACGTGTGTTTGTGCACGAGGGGTACTATTTAATGTCTATATTAGCACTATCTACACACCAAGGAGCTGGGGTCCTTATATATACTCCATTCCATGCCTTGACTTGGTGAGCAGCAAGCGAGGGTCAGAATGATTTTGCAGGTGGGACAGAGATGCCTCAGGGGTAGCTCAGATGCCAGAGTCTAGCAGGGAGAGAGGGGCTGACCCTGGCAGGGATCTCCCTCCTGCCTCAACTTTATCCTTGATATGATGCAAAGCCCCATGCAGCAATTGCTGGGCTGTTTGGGGAGGGGGAAGTGCCACGCTGCTAGCTAACCTGACACAGACTACCATGTTGCATAAGCAAAGCCACCTCCAAATCCCAAAAACTGTTTTGGGTTTTGCAGAGGGAACTCTCCAGCTTGGGCTACGCTGGGAGGACTCATACGAGTGGCAGCAGTTGTGCTTCCACATGTGAAGCAGTTTGTCTGTCCACAGCACCCAGTATGAAGTTGTCACTGGCAGCCAAGTGTCACCCACCTTGCACTGCCAGCCACTGATGCTGTGAGCAGCTCCGGGGTGTGCAGTGCCCAGCTGGAGGGAGAGGACAGCTCCAAAAGACAGACTGGCAGCAGGCTGGGGAGCACCCAGGGTATTTTTTTTTTCCCATCTTGGGTTTTGGGGAGCTGCTTTTCTGCCACATTTCCCTCGGGCATGTGGGGTTTGGACTGTGGGAATGAAGGTGATGCTGTGGATGGGCACCTCTGACATGACCATCACTGCCAGCCCTGCACCCCGCTGCTTGTCCCCAGCCTCAGGTGTCCCAGGGCCATGTGCCCTTCAGTGTTCGTAATAAACCGAGACTGGTGAGAATCAGGGCTGTGTTGTTCGTGCTGTTAAAATGGATGGTGGTGAATGCAGAGAGGGAATGGGGGCTGGTCTTGGTAGTGGGATGGAGGGACAAGGGCAGAAGTGTTCCCAAGGTCTGGGCTCTGGGTCTGTGAGGGTGTGACATGCGCCCTGCCCCAGTTGCAAGAAGCAAATGTACTGGGAGGAAGTGTAAGAAGTGAATTGGGAAAACCATCATTAGGGACAAGACTACTTAAAAAAAGAGCAACTCCCCTTTTTCTAAAACTCATTCACACTTCATTAGCTCAGACAAAAATATACAGATGTTGGATGAGCCCTGCTAGTACAGACCAAGCCCGTACCAAATGCTCCCTCCCCTCCCCTTTGGACTGCATCCATATAATACTGCAACCCCCTAAATCAGCAATGCAAACTACTGTTGGTATCTTAGCACTGTTAAAATGTTTCTCAGGGAAGCACTGGCCTGCGCTGCCCTCCCAGAGAGTCAGAATGAAGTTTGCTCAGTGCCAGGCTCAAGGTACCACCTTGGGCTGTTCTGCTGTTCAGCTACACGCCAGCGGCAGCATAAAGATTTTAACCATTGCTAAATCTGGTGAGGCTGGTGGGATTTCTGGAGCCAGGACCCTTCCCTTGCACCTGATTCCTGGGCAAGTTCTTGGGATCCACCAAGAAGTCCTCGATCTGCTGCAGTCTTCCCACCTCTACCAGAAGGTCCAGGGGGGCTGCATCATTTCGTATGTTGGGATGCTGGTGACATTGACAGGAATGGAGATGACAGCCCATGGGAGTCCGTGCTGCTCCAGGGAGCGTCGGATCATGTACCTGGAAGGGGAAGGAAACGATATGTATGTATGAAGGAGAGCTGAGACCCAATGGACACCACCTCCATGGGAAAATGTGGATTAAGGTTACTGAATCCACCAACAAATTGGCTCTTAAAGCCCAGGCGGCACACACTGATCACTGGGATTAGTTGGGAATGAGACTTGTCCCTTCCCATAAGATGCAGGTCAAATGTTTCTTGGTCATGGCACCTACCCATCCCTGCCCAGCAGGAAGAGAGCGGGGATGTCAGCCGTCCGTCTGGTGCTGTCCTGGATCATCTCGATGTAGAAGCTGTCGTTATCATAGGCGTTATCTGCAATGATCACCGCCCGTCCTCCGTGCTCCTGGATCACACGTGTCTTCGACAGGAACGAACAGCCCCTGGGACAGAGAGGACAAATCTTTGACTGGCAGCTGCCTACAAAACCTTCTGTGTCCTCCAACTGCAGCAGGACTGACGGCGTTGGCAGACAGAAGGGCAGGTGGGATGTGCGTGGGTCTGTGTCCCAGCGTTGGGCCCCTCACTACAAGAAAGACATTGAGGCCCTGGAGTGTGTCCAAAGAAGGGCAGTAGAGCTGTGAGGGGTCTGGAGCACAGCTCTAATGGGGAGTGGCTGTGGGAATTGGGATGGGTCAGTCTGGAGAAGAGGAGGCTCGGGGGAGACCTTACGGCTCTGTATAACTCACTGAAAGGAAGCTGGAGCCAAGGGAGGGTCAAGTTGGATGTTAGGAAACATTTATTCTCCAAAAGAGCAGTCAGGTACTGACACAGCTGCCCAGCCAGGGATGGAGTCACCATCCCTGGAGGTGTTCCAGAACCACAGAGACGTGGCACTGAGGGATGTGGTCAGTGGGGATGGTGCGGTGGGTTGATGGTTGAACTTGATGTCTTATCTTTTCCAGCCTTAACACCAAAGCTTGCTCAGGAGATGATGCCCATGACAGGGACTGTTTCCCTGGCACCACGCCTCTCTCAAAAAACCTCGAACTCTGGACAAATAAAAAATAAACAGACACATACCCCCGCTCCACCAAGGCGATCTGGTCCTGGATGAAGACACCATTGTTCAGCTCTCCGCAGGCCTCGGGGGGATCTGCTGGGACCAGGTGGATCTGGTCGTACCTTGTGTTCTCCAAGGATGAAACAACCAGGGGTGAGTGGGATCGGGGCTCAGGAGCACGGCCACCGCTGTCCCCAACCCCGCTCATCCCCACTGGGGCCTCTGCAGCACACGCAAAGGGAAGGCTTGTGGAAAAGCCATCAGCTCCATTTTTAATAGATGGTTTTAAGGCCGTGCGGTGGAGGAACAGAAGGAAGAGGAAGCTGAAGTTGGTGCTTTATACTTACAAACACCCCACCAAAATCCTTGGCTGGTGTGGCGGTGAAGATGTAGCGGATGTCTCCAGGGCTCAGCACTTGGAAATAGAGGTACTCATGGATACGTAAGCCTGTGGGGAGAAGGGGAGGGAGGGAAAGGGGAAACTTCTGGAGATAAATGAGAAACAGCCCACGGGGACAGGGAGCACGGAGGGGAAATGCACCCAGATTCGTACGCGTAGAAGGAAAGTGAGCTCAGATTGTGATGTATGGAAGGTAAATGCACCCAGATGAGGGTGCAGAAAGGGGAAATGCAATCAGGCCAGGGTGTGCCAAGGCAAAATGCACCCAGACTGGACTGCGTAGAGGGCAAACGCAGTCAGGCCGGGCTGCACTGGGGGGAAATACAGCCAGACTGGGGGGCAGAAAGGGGAAGAAAGGGGACAATTAGGCCATGGAGCACCGAGGGGAAGCGCTATCGGGCCTGGGTGCGCTGGGTGGAAACGCAGCCAGACTGGGGAGCACCGAGGGAAAATGCAACCGGATCGGAGTACAGGGGTCGGCACTCACCGCTGCCCGGGCAGGAGCAGAGGCAGAGACAGAGCCATAGCGAGCGGCGGAGCATGGCTGCGCCCGGCAGCGCCGCCGCCCCGCCCCATCCCGCACCCATTGGCGGCGCTGCTCCGAGCGCGTCTTCCTATTGGTTGGCGCTGCTGTCAATCTCCTGAGGGACGCCGGGAGCTCCGGTCCTGTCACCTCGATCCGACGCGGCGGTTGGCGTCCGTCTCTCCGTCTCTATAGTCGTTGGGGGAAAGAAGGGCGTCTCGTTGCGGCCGCTCTGTCCCCTGCACCATAGAGCGCGGCCGGAAGCTGTCTCCTAGCAACGCGCGCTTCCTCTCCCGCCCTCGGGGAAGCTTCTGGGCGGCGCGGGGCATTGTGGGTGCGCGCCTGGCTCAGCAGCGGGAGCGGCAGAAAGGAGCGCCGCCGAGATGATGGTGAGCGCAATCCTCCGCCATCCGCCCCGCTGCCGTGCTGTGCTGCTGGGCGTCTGCCCGTTCAGCTTCCGCCGGGGTGTGGGCGGGATTGTGGCGGGGCCGATGGGCGTTCGGCTTGGCGGGATGGCCGGGGATTGGGGGTGATGGAGGTGGCGGGCCTGGGCCTGGGTTTGGCTCTGGCTCTGGGCCTGGGCTGTGTGAGGGAACAGGCCGGGGGGTCCCAGCCTGGCAGGCAGCGGTGTGTGCTGGGAGCTGTAGTCCGGGAACAGAGGGTGGAGGTCGCTCATTGTGCCTGCTCTGAGCCCCCGCAGTGCTGCTGGGGGGCAGGCAGGGCTGTGGAAGGATCCGGTGTGTTTCATTTCATGAGATGTCTTCAGGGTGTAGTTGGTGGTGATGCTCGCACCCCTTTTCTGCTCACCCCAGGCCCTCAGCAGCACTTTTCAGTGCAGCAGTCATTGTCCAGTGCTGCAGTCATTGTGTATTATTCCACTGTGCCTGCAAGCAGTTACTTAAATCTGGGTATCTAACAAAACTGGGCAGTGCTTGGACATAAAGCTTTGCCTGCAGGGTGTGTCTGGTCATTTTAATGCAAAGGGCAGATGCTCTCCTGGAGCATGCTGTGCCTTTGGTATTTTATAGCCTCTACCTGTATCCTTGAGCTGACTCCACCACGATTTGCTGTCAGCCAGCTGTTACTACTTTGATAGTGTTCACCTACCATGTGCTCTGTGTGAGCGCATTTTTCAGCATCCTTGGTGTTGCGTAGATTGTGGCTTGAGGTTTGACAGGGAAAGGACTGTTATGGCTGTTCTGCTGAACAGGTCTGTCCTTTCCAATCTGGTGCTGAAATCAGGACTTCACAGGGCTGTGCTGTAGTGATAGGACAAGGGGGAATGGTTTTAAACTGAGACAGGGGAGGTTTAGGTTGGGTATTAGGAGGAAGTTTTTCATTCAGAGGGTGGTGAGGCAGTGAAGAGGTTGGCCAAGGAGGTTGTGGATGCCCCATCCCTGGAGACATTCAAGGCTAAGCTGGATGTGGCTCTGGGCAGCCTGGTCTGCTGGTTGGTGACCTGCACATAGCAGGGAGTTGGAACTGGATGATCATTGTGGTTCTTTTCAACCCAGGCCATTCTATGATTCTGTGATTCCAAGCTTAGTTGGTTTGTGGACAGTAACAGTATGATCCTGGGGTGTGTTGGTGCCACCTGAGGGAATTTCAGTTATGCTCTGGAAGCACATGACACCCTGCCTTGGTGTGGTGGAGGCAAAGTGGGCTGTGTGGGTAGTATCTGCTAAGCAGAGGGACTTAAGGAGGATGCAGGTTTTATTCCTGGCCTTTTAGTGCGGTGTGAACTTGCTGGGCTGCTTGTTGAAATTGGAGTAACAGCTCTGCTATTGGTTCTCTCCTCAGCCAACACCAGTTATCCTGCTGAAGGAGGGCACTGACACCTCGCAGGGGATTCCCCAACTGGTCAGCAACATCAATGCCTGCCAGGTGATCGCCGAGGCTGTACGCACCACCCTGGGACCTCGGGGCATGGACAAACTCATTGTGGACGACAGGGGTGAGTGTTGCACAGCGGCCTCTCTGCAACAAGGCTGGGAAAGCCCTGTTAGATGTTGGGGTTGTGTGTTTCAAGGTGGTAAGGACTTGGTTTGGGGCTTAGCTGCTTTTTCTGAATCGCTTGTAGGCAAAGCCACAATCTCTAATGATGGTGCCACCATTCTGAAGCTCCTTGATGTTGTCCATCCGGCTGCGAAGACATTGGTGGACATTGCCAAATCTCAGGATGCAGAGGTAGGAGGGTTAACCTGGACAGGATGTAGCAGCACAGTGGCAGCTGTGTGTGCTTTGTGTTAAGGAGTCAGACTCAGTTGTGGCGTGCTCCTATTTATTCTGGTTTCTTTATTGCTACCATCTCTTTCATGGTAACTTTAAAACCCTTGACTGAGTTTTCAGCCAGATTTGGTAAAAGGGTTTGGAGATTTTACGGATGCAAAATGTCGTGAACAAAAGTGGCTGGGAGATGGGAGACCTCACTGCACCCTCAAACAGAGTGCAGTCTGAGCCCAGCCTGTTCTTAATCACTGAAAGAACCAGTCACAATTCTGTAAGCAAAGAGAGTTATGGAATCTGTTTTCCTCTGGAAGCCTCTGCACTACGTAGGTGACGCAGAGTGTTCGGTTTGTGCAGGTTGGTGATGGCACCACATCTGTAACTCTGCTTGCTGCTGAGTTCCTGAAACAAGTGAAGCCCTACGTGGAGGAAGGCCTTCATCCTCAGATCATCATCCGTGCCTTCCGCACGGCCACGCAGCTGGTAAGGCAACACTGTGCAGGATAGGGAGGCTCTGCTTTGTCTTTTTTTTTTTCTGTTTTCCCCTGTTTTCTTCCTTTTTTTTTTTTTTTTCCTTTTTTTTTCCCTTCTCACTGGGCTAGAAGGCTTTTAAACATGCAAAGATCACAGTAAAATCCCACCAGAGTTTGTTAAAAGTTATTTTTCTATGGTGTAAAAAGGAGGAAACTACTTTGGAGCACTTCTCCTGTGAGGAAAGATTGAGGGAACTGGGCTCGTTTAGCTTGGAGAAGACAAGGCTCTGGGGAGACCTCACTTGGCCTTCCAGTGCTTGAAGGGAGCGTATGAACAGGAGGGGGAACGGCTGTTTATGAGGGTGGATGGTGATAGGACAAGGGGAATGGTTTTAAACTGAGACAGGGGAGGTTTAGGTTGGATATTAGGAGGAAGTTTTTCACTCAGAGGGTGGTGAGGCAGTGGAACAGGTTGCCCAAGGAGGCTGTGGATGCCCCATCCCTGGAGACATTCAAGGCCAGGCTGGATGTGGCTCTGGGCAGCCTGGTCTGCTGGTTGGTGACCCTGCACATAGCAGGGGGTTGGAACTGGATGATCATTGTGGTCCTTTTCAACCCAGGCCATTCTATGATTCATTTAGCATGGAATCATTAAAACAGGAAGCACTACAGCAGTTGGAATCTGAGTGATTTTTTGCTTGGATTGTATCTGTGGTTGCATGTAAATGTGCTTGAACTTTACGTGCTGCTTCTGGGTGTCTCTTAAAATTGCTGTACTGGAAAGGATGAAATAGGTCAAACACTTGAAACTGCAGTGATGTTGAAGGAGGGAATGAAAGATAGCATAAAATACAAAAAGGAGTTGGAGATCTGATCAACTGACAAGCATGAATCATTAATCCACCTGTTGGTTTGTGTTTTGCCAGGCTGTAAACAAGATCAAAGAAATTGCTGTTTCAGTGAAGAAGGAAGATAAAGAGTAAGTTTCCTTTATGGATGACCTGGTTGTGCCTTTCTGCCTTCTGCTGTCACTCTGGCTGAGGTCCCAAGGTTGAGATGAGCAGCTTTGGCCCCACAGTGGAGTTGGCTATTGGAATTTCTTGCTCCTCTGGGAAAAATGCTGTGCTCTCCCTTGCAGCCAGGGATGTAGGCCAGTGTTTCCATGTGTGTGTAGGGGAAGCTAAGGACTGAAATAAGTGGCCTGATTTCTGTTTTCAAGTAATAGTGAAGATGTGGCTTTGACTGAAATCAGTGTTAAATGCTCAGTGCTTCTCTGAGAATCATATCAGTATTCAGGTGTTGAATAACTGTAGTTCAAGCTAATCACATTACTGAGATGATTATTCAGATTAAGTTTTAAGCTCTATGTCTTGCTTGATCAGACCATAACTAAGACCTCCATTAAAATTTCAAGGTCAGGTCTTTTGTTTTTCTCCCATTGCAGCGAGCAGAGGAGCCTACTGGAGAAGTGTGCAGCCACAGCCCTGAGCTCTAAGCTGATCTCCCAGAGCAAGGAGTTCTTTTCCAAGATGGTCGTGGATGCTGTCATGATGTTGGATGACTTGCTGCAGCTCAAAATGATTGGAATAAAGAAGGTGCAAGGAGGTGCTCTGGAAGTAAGTTCTGCTGGGGCCTGGGAGAGGAGGCAGTGATTGCAGCTCCTTTCACTTGACACTGGCATAAATGCAGCCTGATAACAACATCTGCTGGGGAGTTAGCAAAGCAAAACACTCTTATCTCTTTGCTTCCATAGCGGGTATCCTTGGTGATGCAAACACCATTTATATAGAGGGGGAATGGCTGTTTATGAGGGTGGATAGTGATAGGACAAGGGGGAAATGATTTTAAACTGAGACAGGGGAGGTTTAGGTTGGATATGAGAAGGAAGTTTTTCACTCAGAGGGTGGTGGAGCACTGGAACAGGTTGCCCAAGGAGGTTTGGATGCCCCATCCTTGGAGGCATTCAAGGCCAGGCTGGATGTGGCTCTGGGCAGCCTGGGCTGCTGGTTGGCAGTTCCAACCCCCTGCACATAGCAGGGGGTTGGAACTGGATGAGCATTGTGGTCCTTTTCAACCCAGGTCATTCTATGATTCTATCTTTGCAAAAAAAAGAAGTATTTTTTGTGGCATCAGAAAACCATGCAGTTCCAGTTGTATGCACAAGCAGTGGGGTGGGAAAAACTGCAGAGAGAATTCTGGGAAGGAGCTGTTCTAGTGGTGGGCAGGGCAGGTTGTCTCTGCTTCATAGCACAGTGCTGGAATACCTGTCATGTGCAGGTAGGAAGCTGATCTGGGGTTGTGGGAGAGCCTGGTGTGTGATGCTTTGTCATCCCTGTATCCTACGTAGGTTTGGCCTCTTGCTTGTTCACTTCAGGGGGCAGTGTTGGGCAGGGTTGTCTTGCTGCAGAGCATGTGAAAGCAAACCAGGGCACTCACACACAGAGAAAAAAACCCTGAAGTGCAGGGCTGTGTATGAGAAGTATCTGTCTTCAAAGGATAGAAATGGGAAAGACATCAGAGAGAGAACAGATTGCTCCCTCCCTTGATCTTGAGATTGTGAATAGCATCTTTTTCTGCGGTGTCTTGGGGGATAGAAAGGAGACGATAGAATCTGGTTTTGTGAACAGAGAGAAGAAAATATTTGCTGCTTATTTGCTTCAAAAGTGGGTTAATCAAAGGAGACAGCTGTTGGTGGAAGCTTTGTAAATGAGGACTCTGTAGCAGGGAGTTTCCTTTGGGAGTTATTAACCCTACTGAGAAAACCCTGGGAGGCCGATCCTGACGAATATCCCTCTCTTCAAGGATTCACAGCTTGTGGCTGGAGTTGCCTTTAAGAAGACATTCTCTTATGCTGGGTTTGAAATGCAGCCCAAGAAATATCAGTCTCCCAAGATTGCCTTGCTGAATGTGGAGCTGGAGCTCAAGGCTGAGAAGGACAACGCTGAAGTCCGAGTAAACACAGTGGAGGTAAGAGCTGAAATGGGAGCCTGTCCCTCTCCTGGGTGTCTGCTGGGCTGTCAGGGAGCTGGGCACCCTGTGATTGCCATGTGCACATCTTCCTTCACGGAGATACCTGGTGTGTTATGTTATCTGTTCTGGGGGAAGAGTATGAATATTGTTACCTTTTACTCGGGTCATCCAGCCCCTCTGTATCCTTGGTTCTGCTGCTAGAAGCACTTGAACAGGTGTGGTTCTTTGTCATAAAATACAGTGACTTCTGAGAAAGCAGTTGGCTGCCGTGGATGGCTGCGTGCAGCAGTGTTACTGCAGCCTTTGCTTGAGAAGAGCTCTCCCTTGGCTGATGCTGTGGGGTGGCATTTGCAGTTCCATTACAAATCCTGTGTAATGTGTGTTTGTTTTTTCTCATGCCTGCTAGGATTACCAGGCCATCGTGGATGCTGAATGGAACATCCTGTATGACAAACTAGACAAAATCCATAAGTCTGGAGCTAAAGTTGTCCTGTCCAAGCTGCCCATTGGTGATGTGGCCACCCAGTACTTTGCAGATAGAGACATGTTTTGTGCTGGCCGTGTCCCAGAGGAGGATCTCAAGAGAACTATGATGGTGAGCTGCCTTCTTTTGGCATTAAGACTTTAGACTTAGCTTGAATGGTGCCAGGCTGGTCAGGCCTCTCCCAAAACAAAACAGTCATCATTTACTGAACATACTGTTCCTTACAAGGATGTAAAATGAAAAGAACACTGATTTTTTTTTTTTAATTTATTCTTTTCCCCCAAATGATTATGATACAGAACTGCAGCATACTGACAAAAGTATTCCTTGGTGGAATGAATAACTGCAGGCTGATTGCACCTATGCTGCCTTTTTTCCTCTGGTGCTGAAATGTATGGGGGTTTGTATGTTGTATGTTGGTAGAAGTTTATTTTCTCTGCTCCTTGCCTGTTCTACTGGCATTCGTTTTCAGCATCATCATCATCTTTTGCTGTCGAGGATTATTTCTGTTGCTGGTAGCCTGCCTAGATACACGATGGGAGGAAAGTAGAAAGTGTTTTTTTTCTGTATCTATCCTGCAGGGTGCATCAGCTAAAAGCTGGGCTGCCTTGGAAGAGTGGGAGCCTGCTGGGCAGATTTGTCTCATTTGTCAGCACTGGTCATGCCACGTTTTATCTTCTTCCCCTGCAGGCCTGCGGCGGTTCCATTCAGACTAGTGTGAATGCCCTGTCAGATGATGTGCTGGGCCACTGTGAACTCTTTGAGGAGGCTCAGATTGGAGGAGACAGGTAAATGTGCCAGCAGGGAGCCCACAGTCCTGTGAGAGCACTGGTGATACTGGTTTGGAAAGTTGGGGTACGAGCATTAGCAGCTTTGAGCATCTCTCAGGATGATGGTGCAAAAACAAAGATTGCGTTATTAATTCTTTTTGTGAGCCTGAGGAATAAGCTTTCGTTTAAGTTTTACTTCTTTTAGATGCATTTATGTTCCTTTATTCCTCAAGCCTATAGAAGGCTTAGAGGTATTTTCATTCATAACTCTAAAGCAACACCTTTTGGGGTGTTGTATGTTGCCTGGCTCAGCTCTGGATCTGATAGGGTCACTGTGGCGTGGGACAGCTGCTGCCATGCATCTGGCTTGGAAGGAATTTCTCTGTCCCCATGTAGTGTTCCAGAGGTGCTAAACCTGCTTTTCCATTTTCTTAGCCCTTCTTGTGTCGTGCGTTGGCAGGTATAACTTCTTCACGGGCTGCCCAAAGGCAAAGACTTGCACGATAATCCTGCGTGGAGGTGCAGAGCAGTTCATGGAAGAGACAGAACGGTCCCTGCACGATGCCATCATGATAGTCAGGAGAGCTATCAAGGTAAGGGCCAGCAAAAGTGCTTCCCTGCTGGAGCTGAGCTGGCACCGAGGCTGTTGATCACACCTGGCACAGCTGTAGCTCCTTCCAGCAATGTTTTCACACCTCAGCATTTGGCTGAGGTCTCTCTGGGAGAAACCCAATGCTCTCAGCCTGTAGAGTGGAGCATGCAGACAAGCAGTGTCTAATTGATTAACTCAAGTGCTGTTTCCTGGCTGTGGCAGAATTCTCTCTGCAGCATTGCCATCTGCTTTTCAGGCATGCCTGGTTTTGTCTCCTCTGTTAAAGTGTTGTAACTTAACTGTGCTTGCTGGATTGTGGTGTATTCAGTAAACACCTTCACTGAGAAGGGGAAAGGGGCTCTTTTGGGAGTGCTGGGTGGGTGTGCAATGGGAATAGCAGGGCTGATTTAATGTGCCTGTTAGCTTCTCAATCTCACGTGTGCATGTTCCTGCTGCTTGCTGCCTCTGTTGGTGACTTCTGGGAGGGGCAGGTGTTGGCAGCTGTCCTCTTGCAGTGGAGGTGGGCAGGTGACACCAAGAGGGAAGCCTGAGGCCCATGTGACTATGCTGTACTTGCAGAGTTGCTGGTCCTACATGAAGGCTGTTCTCTATATGTGGGTATTTCTGGGTTCTGCGTAATGTGTGGGGATGATTTTTTTTTTTTTCTCTTTAAGCTCAAATGCCCTGAGGGGATGGGAAGAAGCATGTCAAGATTTTTGGAACTGCTTTGCTTTCAGAAAGAACATCCTGATCTCTCTGCTGAAGCATATAGGGAGGGAAAAAATAACTAGTAGCAGAACTTGGCTGCTGAGTGCTGCTGCACATCTCTTCTGTTCTGGATGCTTCACAACAGTGAGGGGAGCTTATCCAGCACAAGGGAGGCTGAGGTCTGCTAGCACAGCAGTGCACACTATCCCCCTAGCTTACAGGTGGCAGGGAGGAGCTGCTGGCAGAGGCCACCTGAGGTTTTTGACCTATTTCTGAAGCACCCAGCAAAGCTGGCAGGTGCTCCCAGCGGGGATGACAGCAGCCTGGGTGATACAGATTCCCCTGGGCCTGATGGATGTGCGTGCTGTAGGCTTTTGGGAAATGAGGCTTTCCTGCTCTCCACCTTCCTGGAACAAAGAGCGAGCATGGCCTGTTTTCTTCTTCTGTTCCAGAACGACTCTGTTGTCGCTGGTGGCGGTGCCATAGAGATGGAGCTCTCCAAATACCTCCGTGACTATTCCAGGACCATTCCAGGCAAGCAGCAGCTGCTGATAGGTGCTTATGCTAAAGCCCTTGAGATCATTCCCCGCCAGCTTTGTGACAACGCTGGCTTTGATGCCACCAACATACTGAACAAGCTGCGAGCCAAACATGCACAGGTAAGTGCAGGGATAGCCTGCAGAGCTGGTGTCCTTTGGTTGGATTTGTGGTGGGCTCCTGTTCTCCTTCATTAAATGTCGTGGTTTGTTTTCAGATCCAGTGTAGGCTTGAGGCAGGTTTCTATAAAAGGAAGTGATATGTTTTCCCTTTGATCACAGCTGTCGGATGACTTTTTTAGAGCTGGGAGTTCTGATTTGCTATTTAAAAATGCATCGTTTGTCAGGAGGGAGGCTTCTATATTAAACATTGAGATAATTAGTATAAAAGTTGCCTCTGTGATGTGTTTTCCAGAGGAGCTGCAGACTGAAGGTCCTGAATGCTTGAGATCATTGTCTCTTCATGAAGGTCTTCTTTCCTATGAAGAAAGGTTGAGGGAACTGGGTTTGTTTAGCTTGGAGAAGAGAAGGCTCTGGGGAGACCTCATTGTGGCTTTCCAATATTTGAAGGGAGCGTATAAACAGGAGGGGGAACGGCTGTTTGTGAGGGTGAATAGTGATAGGACAAGGGGGAATGGTTTTAAACTGAGACAGGGTGGTTTAGGTTGGGTACTGGGAGGAAGTTTTTCATTCAGAGGGCGGTGAGGCAGTGGAACAGGTTGCCCAAGGAGGCTGTGGATGCCCCATCCCTGGAGGCATTCAAGGCCAGGCTGGATGTGGCTCTGGGCAGCCTGGTCTGCTGGTTGGTGACCCTGCACATAGCAGGGGGTTGGAACTGGATGAGCACTGTGGTCTTTTTCAACCCAGGCCACTCTATGATTCAGTTCTGAGATGGAAAGCAGTCATGAAGTCTTCTATGACTTCTTTGTGAAGGAGCAAACTTCCCATTTTAAGCACTGTTTTCTAACTACTGACGCTTCATCCCCTCGCATGAAGGAAGAAAACTCGGGGAGAATACTGCAAACTGCTCTCTGCCTCTCCTGAAGTATTTGCATGTCTTTGCTTGCCAGTGCGCTGCCCTCAGGTCCCGTTGTGCCGTGTAACCAGACCCTCTTCCCTCCTCTCTCACAGGGAGGCATGTGGTACGGTGTGGATGTGAACAACGAGGACATCGCCGATAACTTTGAGGCCTGTGTGTGGGAGCCGGCCATTGTGCGCATCAACGCGCTGACGGCCGCCTCCGAGGCCGCCTGTCTTATTGTGTCAGTAGATGAAACCATCAAGAACCCTCGCTCCACAGTGGATGCCCCACCTGGTGGTCGGGGCCGGGGTCGGGGAAGACCCCACAACCACTGAGACCCCTCTTCGTGGCACTGTCCTGACAGGGCTTGGCGCTCACCTCCAACGTGCAAATTGGGAAAGAGTTGGTTCCTAGTTCTAATTAAGAGGCCGTTTACCAGATGGTCATTTTGAGGGCTTGCAGGCAACCGCTGGCCTTTTTTAATTAGAGTCAAATCTTGGCGTTGGCAGCGGCATCCTCCTGTGAGGTGTCGTGGCCCAGCCCTTCCTGCACAGCACTGATGCCTTTAGGCTCACCTCGTGCTGAGCAAAGCCCTCTCCAACGCTGGTGGGTGTGCCTGGGGTTGGTTGATATTTATATGTCTTTCTGCTGGGGGTTTTGAACCCAGGTTCAAACACAATAAAACAATGGCAGAGTTTTGGTGGCCAGCTTGGCTTCTTTTCTGAGGTAGCAGCTTGTGGTTCACGTAGCTTGCAAACTGTTTTCTGTCCTGTTCTTAAAACTCATGGTGCTGGGAGTCAGTCCTGCTTCCCAGTGCATGGCAGTGCTTCATCTCTACGTTTGTTCATAAGGTCACTGAATCATTCGAGCTGGAAAAGACCTCGGAAATTCCCAACTGACCCCCCTCTGCCCTCTGACCATGTCCCCAAGTGCCACATCCCCATGGTTGTGGAGCACCTGTATGGACAGTGACCCCCCTGCTCCCCGAGCATCCTGTGCCAGTGCCTGACTGCTCGTTCAGAGAAGAAAACTTTCCTAATTCCTACCTGAATGTCCCCTAGTGCAACTTAACCCCATCACCTATCGGGAGAACAGGCGATTCCCACCTCCCACCACCTTCCCATTTACAACAAGCACTTATTTGATGCTGTTCAGTGATATTTCAACTCGCTTCATGAGCTGGGGAGTGGAGGTGGTGCCCTGAAGAGAAATGAGGAGGAGGACTCTGCCTCCAGTAAGCCCTGAGTGGGTGACTGGTGACACTGGTTTCTTGCTGAGCACTTAGGGCGAGCACTGACCTGTTCTCACTGTGCCACCTGTGTGAGCCAAGACCCCCACCTCGTTCTTGAGAGCCTTTATTCAACACCGAATCATTAAATAGCTCTTTACACCTTTTTTTTTTCTTCTTTTTTTTTTTTTTTCCTGTAATTCTTTAAATACACATTGTTTACACTCGGCAAAGTTTCAAAGCAACAACATCAAAGTGCGTCTACAGGTGATAGTACCAACCAAAGTGCTAAAACCACGGGTGGGCAGCAGCTCCTTGGGGACACCTCTGCCACCTCTGCTGCCCCCAAGGCCACCCCCGTGTCCCCTTTCCAGCACACTGAGCATTGGGGTCAGGGTAACCATGGGATGGAGGATAGGGACGTTTGGTTCTCCAGACACTGGCACATCGCTGCGAAAGACTAAAATAGAACTAGATTTATAGAGAGTTAAAAAAATAACTTAGGAGGCCAACTCGCTACCTTCCAGGAGGGGGCACGCTGTACAGAGCGCCTCAGACACAGCTCTCTGGGGCTGAGCTGCCACCAGGAGAAGTGCTTGAGGGAAACGATTGCCATTTTGGATATCTGTCTGTCGGGGAGCGTGTTCTCTGATTATCTCAAAGCAATGTGCGTTGCTGCGCTCGCTCCCTAGAGCAATTCCACCCACCCCTACCATTGCACATGCCTGTCCCCGGCCCCAGCCTGGGGCTGGATCAGAAAAGCCCGTCTTCCTGCTATTGGGCAGTTCTCCCATCTCTTTGCTGCCATGTGGCAGTCGCTCATTGCCACTGCTCTCCTTGTGCTACCATCCTGCTGCGCTTTGGTTGCAACAGGCCATTTCCAGCTGCTAATGTCACCCTGCTCCCCGTTCTTCAATCCTTTTTAAAACATTTTGTCATTTGGCACTGGCTCCCAAATGCTTTACTCCACCTGAACCTGCAGGTTTTCAACCCAAAATGATAGGCAGAAGCCATGTGCCAGCTCCCATGTTGCCAGCTTCATCTTGGATCCTCTTAGAGCTGAAAGAAGTGGTTTGAGAGGAGCCTTTATCAACATTTCTCATGGCTTGTTTTGTTTTGTTTTGTTTTGTTTTAAACCTAATTCAGACCTTTTTGGCCATGTAAGTCCCGTGCCTTCTGACCTGTAAGCTCTGTTGACCTTTTGGATATTTTTCTCTTGCCACCTGCCTTGTTTGCTTGACTATTGAAATCCTTGGATGAAGCCAACCCCAGCCATGGCTCCATGCCGCCAGTTCCTTGATGGGTGCACACAAAACCCAACACATGAGAGAGGCATGAAAACATGGATTTGGGATGGATTTGGCCCCCGAGCTTTGCTGGTGTTGTTCCTCTTGAGACCCCTGTCCAGCCCCAAAGTTCAGGAGAAGGAGAATGCTGCTAACATTGGCTATGGAAGAACTTTGGGCAAGAAAAGAAAGAGCTCCTCCAAACTGTGGGAAGCTGCCAGGACCCCAAGTTAAAGCTTATCACTGCCTTTCTTCACCCTGGGACCCCTGGATTTGCTGGGGATTGTCATCGCAGAGCCCCCAAGGGGCTTCTCTAGGGTCTGGTGTGGGGTTCAGCTGATGCTGCGGTGGTGAAACCCATGGCCACGGGCACCCAGTGGGGCCATGCTGGTGGGATGGGGAGGGAACCATCAGGGAATCAGTGAGTGGAAGGAATACAGAGCCATTAATGAGCTAATTGCCATTACCAACCTGGGCAACGAGGGGACACTGGGAGGGCTGGAGAGACACAGGGCTCGTTACCACCATTGTCACTGTGTCAGACGCCTCCATCCCCAGCTGAGGAAGAGGAGGAGAAGGAAGGGAGACAACCAAACCCAGGCACTGAGAAAGGTGGAGAAAAAGCTCATTTTCCATCTTCAGAGCCTTGAACTTGCTCAGATCCTCTCATTACACAGGATTTTGGTAAAAACGTGGCTTTGCTAAGCCAGAAATCTGACTTTTTGGGAAGGTACCGAGGGGAGGCGGATGGCTTGGTCTGATCTCAGCACCGATGTGGGATGAGGTTGTTCTGTTGTGACAAAACCCTCATGGAGTTGAGGGATGGGGACATCACACATGGCCGAGTCACCCTCCAATGCTCCGTGGCTGCAAAGTCTTCAGACCCGGCTCTCCCATGGGATAGTCTTTAAGCATAGAGCGTATAAACATGCGGAGTATATCGTTTTCCTTTAAAATCTTTTTTTTTTTTTTTTTCTTTTTCCTTCTTTGTTTTTTATAGAAATAAATACTTACTTTGTTTCTTTTAAAGGGGATTTCACAAAGTCTCTGCGTCGCTTCCAATGGTGATACCTCCACCGGGGCCACGCTCGTGGGATGGTGACAAAGTGGCACATAGGGCCAAAGCTTTGGTGGTTGGTGTTTTTTTGCTGGTCAAGGCATCCCTTGCTTTTTCTGCCCCTGGAATATGCGTGTCCAGGCCTCCCTGGAGTGGAGGTAACCCCTGGTGGATCTTGTCCCTAGGACGTGGTAGTTTCTCACAGGCAGTTTTTGGGTTCCCGAGTTTGGTGCGTACAGGGAGCAGCCTTCTCCTGGAAGGCCGCTGTCAGTGGGGGACTTCAGGTGCTTCAAATCAGGGGTTACAGCCAAAAAAAGGCATGCAACCCTACCCTGCTTTGGGGGGGGACGACGTGGATGGAGTGAGGAGTGGGTGGAATGGTCTTCTGGGGTTGCAGAGGCAGCAGCTGCCCCCAGCCCACCACCAGCCTCGGTGATTTGGGTGTTTTCAGGGTTCCTATTGGTTCCCAGCATGGTGGGAGCTCCAGGCTGAGGTCTGATGCTTTCATGATGTGGTTGAGGATGGTGGTCCAAAATAAGTCTATAGATGCTCCACGGCAGCCCATCACCCAGCAGGATGGGGAGATGCTCTGGGAAGAGCTGGCTCCTCCCAGCCACGCATGCACCATGGGCAGCACTGTAGCCAACAGGCACCAAAACCTTTCAGCAGTGTCCCAGGAGAAGAGGAAAATTCTTCCCAGTTGGCTTCTTTCAGCTTCTGAGCACACCTAGTCGGGGCGTGGGGTGGCAGGGAGCTGTGGTTAAGGACATGTCCGTGCTGCTGGCAGTGCTCTGACAAGTGCTCCCCATGGCCTGGGGACCTTTGGCATCTTCTCACCAGGGCAGAGGATGGAGACGCCTTACCCTGTTGGTTGCCTTTCAAGAGCCTTTTTTCCTTTGAAAAAAAAGATGAGTGTTTGAGGGGAGAGGGGGTAACATCCTTAAAGGAAGAAGATAGCCAGAAGGAAAAAACAAATAAAATAAGCTGTGGATATAGATATGGGCTCTGCCAGGGCAGTTGGGCTGGTACTTCAACCAGCTGCCTTGGATGTCAGGATTATTTGGCCAAGGTTTCTCCTTCAAGCTGCCCGATGAGGTGACAAAGACGAATCCCAGGCCAGTTCCTCTGCACACAACAACTCGCTCCAGAGAGCAAGTGGTGGATGTTGATGGGGACAGGAGAGTGATCCATGTTTCCTGGTGGATGAGGATGTGGGGTGTGTTGGTTTATTGCCTTGGCAGAAGGGTTGAGTGGAGAGGATGGAGATCTCTGGAGAGCAACCATTGTTCCCAGTGTCTTCTGGCTCCTACAGCTCCAGGATGCAGCTCTGCTATCCGGGCTTGTGCTGTGGTAGCTGCTGGTTCTGGGCAGCATTTACCCACGTTTGGGTTCTCCTCTCATATAAATGAAATGAAAGTGAATGGGAGCCCTGCAGGAGTGGCCCTTCCGTCCCCACATCCACCGGCCCATGGAAGGAACAAGGACACTCCAGAGGTGATTCGTTGAGCACAGCGCTCTGCAAAGACCCCATCGGATGAGCTGGGCCATCCTCAGCCTCCATGCCAACAAACAGCCCCCCAAAAAAGAGAGTTCCAAGAAAAAGGCATTCCCAAACAAGGATCCTTGGCAATGAGCAGCCATGGGGTTCGAAGCCATCCTCCCTCCTGGGTAACAGCATGGACCTGCCCCTTTGGGCAGCTGGAAAATTTCCATAAGTAGCACCTTCTTGTCCGTGACACGTCCATGAGCCGGCCCTGGGGCGAGCGCCAGCTGCTCGCTAAGGCCTGCAAGAGTTTGGGGTTTTGTGCATGGGCTGGCATCTCCGAGCTCCAACGGCAACGGAGGAGCAGCAGTGGTGGGTTTGGTTGTGCAGGGCCTCTGGCTCCACAGGGCAGGAGAGAGAATGTGCTTTGTGGTACCCTGAAGGTCTAGCAGCCTCCTTCCACCTTGATGTGTAAGATCTTGGAGAAGCCAGGTCTTTTCCTCAGGGCCTGGAAGAGGAGCAGAGGGCAGGGTTGGTGTGGGAGCCAGCACTGGTCTTATGGGACCAGCAAGGGGAGAGCTTCTTGCATGCAACCATGGGAATTAGTCCCATCCTCACCACCTACATCTATGAAGACCTGGTTCCTCACAGGACTGCCTCAATGCTTCCTAATCCCATGCCCTTGAAGCCAACTCTGGATTTGTTTTCTGTTTGGTTAAAAACATCCTTCGTAGGACCTCGTAGAATCATAGAGTCATAGAATCATTAGGGTTGGAAAAGACCACATCGAGTCCAACCATTTCCAGGGGACAGTGATAGCTTGTGACAGATGACATGGATGTGCAGGGTTTGCATGGTGTGGTGGTGGGCAAGAAAGGACCTTCCAAAACTCCTTTTCCATAGAGAGTCCCTGAGGCTGGGGCTGGATGTGGGTTGGAGTTGCTGCCCACCATTGCTCTTGCTTGTGGGCTCAGCAGAGCATGGACCACATAAACCATCTTAGCTCACCTAGCTGTGCTGCTGAACATGTCCCCATGTCCTGCACTGCATCTAGCGCCTTGTGCCCTTGTGGAACCCAGCTGGCTGCAGGATGTGTATGAAGCAGAGCTTCTCTTCAAGATATCCCTGGTGAGCTAAAAGGTTCTCTGTGGAGTGACTTCAGCAGGGGAAAAGAATTTGGAAGGGAGCTGCTGGCATGTGAGTGACCTGGAACCAGCATCTTTTACCTGGAGCTTGTTCACCATTTCTTCAAACATCTTCTTGGCTTCGGGGCTGTGGGGCTCCTTGAAGTAGTCCACAATGCCCACCTGTACAACGATGGACTTCAGGTTGCGGCACACACCTGGGAGCAAAGACACAACCTGGATTTGCCATGACTGTGGGGACAGCTTCCCCAACATCTGGGATTTACCTTACAACCCATCATTATATATTTGGGGAAACCTCATCCTGATGACAGAGTAGACCTACTCTTGATGGATGACCCACCTCCATGATGGATTCCAGTTGTCCTATCTCATTTCATTCAGCCCCACTTCTTCCTTGCGAAACTTTATCCCACCCAAATGTGTGTTCTCTCAGCTCTTCTTGACCCATCCCTGAAGAAGGGTGTTGAGTCTCCCCTTAAAAACCTTCCACCACAGAGTTCCCAGCACCTCCCAGTGTCAATGCAGTGTTCCTCCCAGTAGGGCTGAAAAGCCCCACTGGATCTTTTTATCTGATGGCCTTTTAGTCAACAGACAACATTGTGTCCCTCCTCCACCAGCACTGCTACTCACTGTTGAAATGCAGCAGGGCTTTGGGGGTGACAGGTGTGGAGGTCAGCACCAACATCTCCAACCCCTTCAACCCCTCTCGACACATCTCTGCTGCAACCTCTTGGTTGATCTCTGCCACGTGGTCCAGCTCCAGGACCTGCAGCCTCATGCAGTTTCGGGCTAGAAGAACAGAGAACCCACTGTTGGCACCCTATGGGGAAGGGCTGGGGACAGCTGATGGGAGTGGGGTGCTAGGAGGGATGGGGGACAGCAGGAAGAAGCAAAGTCCACCCATGGTCATTGAAGTGGACTTGCCCATTGAGATCATCGTAGGGCATCTCTCAAGGGTATACAGTGCCCTCAGCAAGGTTACCTTCTTCCTGTCCCATTAGAGGAGAGCCACCTACCTAAGGATGCCAGGCCCTGGACACCACAGCCTGCCCCACCAATGCCCAGCGCCCGCAGGTGTGGCCAACACCTCCCAATCATCTGAAGGCAGCGGTTGCTGAAACGTGTTGGCTGCTGGCTGGAGAGAGGAAGAAAATGTTTGATGTTCAATGTTCAGTCTCCTCAAAACATTTCTGTCTTGGGAAGGAGGTGCCTCTACTCAACAGCTCCCCATCTTTGCAGCAAGGGATAGGGCTAAGCTCCTGATCCCCCAGCTGACTCCAGGATCGTTGTTCAACTCACAAGGATCCCACAGTATGGATCTGGCACCCAATTTCTCCCCATCCCAGTGGTCCCCTCGTGCTCAGCACGGACCCCACTAGCCTAGTGTGGCTCTTACCAGGGATGCAGAGGTGCAACCTGGAGAGAGATGATGTCCCTGCAGCCTGCCCCAAGGGCCCAGATGACTTCATGACCCACGGGGTCCGTAGAGCTCCTGGAATGAACACAGAACATACCTGGTGGGCCCAGCTGGCAGTGATGCTGCCCTGGGAGCTGGTCATTATGTATAACCAAAACACAACCATTTTCATCAGGAATGGTGCTTACAGATGTGCAATGTCAAGAAAGACAAGAGGCACTGAGGATCAGTGTCAGAGACAGCTGTCCTGAGATCACCAACCCAGGCCTCTCCTTACTGTTCCATCCTGAAGACTGAGACCACACTTTCTAACTTGGAATGACCTACTTTGAAACTTCAGACAAGCCTAAAAATAAGTGGTGGGTGTTACCGTGACCATTTCACACATCTCCACTGAAGGCGCCTGCCAAGAGCCCCTCGTGAGTGTGACGGGTTAATTAGAGCATGAGTCAGAGTCACAGGTTAACGATGTGCCAGGAGCTTGGACTCGCTCTAATGCCTTTGGAAGGGCAATGGCTGAATCTTTGGGTTAAAGCTGGTGGCACCAGGCTGTCTCACAGTGTGGGGTTGCAAGAGTTGCAGCCAAGCTCACTTGGTTCAACATGAGGCAGCCTCCTGAGCACACTTGGAAGACCTTGAGAAGTGGCCAAGTCTGAGGAGCGGTCTGTGATATCCGCCAGGACAAGTCAGGTCTTTGTGATTCTGTAGCAGAGCCATTCCTCATTTTCAGGACAGAGTCACAGAATCATCATAGAACCGTAGAATGGCTTAGGTTGGAAGGTCTGTTAAAGATCATCTACTTCCAACCCCGGAAAGACGGACCGAAAGTTCTCTACTCCCCATTAGGAAAGCTCATCAGATGGTGACAGACAGATGGTGACACCCATCAGGTGAAACCTCACTGGGACCCAGTTTTGATGCACCTCTTCTCCTTTCTGCTTCTCTAACACAAAGCAATGTCCCTGTACCAAGACCCCAGCTGGGCCAAGCGAGCAAGATGGGAACGGGATGGTGGGAATGGACCAGCAAGGGGAATGACTACATGGGAACGTGTGAGAAGAGCGTGATGGTTATAGGAATACCTTTCATTGTTCTTTGGGTACACTGGGACTGGAGACATGGAGAGGTGAGTCTGTGTCATGCTCGACACAGAGAAGGGCAACAGAGGGGTCCCAGCACACTGCAGGGATGCTCCCTTGTCATCTCCCAGTGGGGAACTGCAGGGTGTGTGTGGGCCATCCTTACCGGTACGTGACAGCCTGCAGGGCCCGGCAGTAGCAGCTGGCCAGCCAGAGCGAGCGGTCGGTCAGCACGTTGGGGCAGTGTGAGATGCGTAGGATCAGCAGGTTGCTGCCCGTCGCCTTCAGCAGGGACTCCAACCCGGCTTCCAGGCAGCCTCTGCGGGGATGGAGGCAGAATTAGGTGCTGGAAATCCACAGAGAGTGATTTGACCCGTGGGTGTTGGTGTCGGTGCCCAAAACCCACAGTGGGAGCCGTTGGGTGGTGAATGGTCACCAGTGGAGAGGGGTCATCAGTGCTCATGGGACATCATCAGCTCCGAAGGGGTGCTGGGGGTGCCCGGGGTCGCGGGGACTCACCGCGTGCTCTTCATGTAGTCCTCCTTGCTCTCCTTCTTCCCCCTCTGGCGTGGCTTGAGGTTTTGGAGGGTGAGGGAGTGCATCTGGGTGCACCACTGGGACAGCATGGCCAGGAACTGGGGGATAGGGGTGGCCGTCACAGGGGGGTATCCTCGGTGATGTCCCACACCACCCACCCTTGGCTATCAGGGGAGGCCTTTGTGCACACCCTGCAGCGCACACGTGCACACACATGGGTGTTTCTGCTATAAGTTGGTGAAAATGGATATGTAAGGGCATGCGTGGACAAAATTATGCGTAGAGCTATGGGTGGATGCGAGTACAGTGTGGAAATGTGAGGACAGGTGAGCCCATGCCCACAAACACTCATGCATGACTACACCCATCAATGCGTACTGATGTCCCTTTGATGGTGACACCAGGAACCCTGCACACATGGGCACACAACGCAAGCCAGGAAAATGGCTTCATCCTTCTGGAAGAAGGACACCTCTGAGGTCACACCCCAGACTGTGCCACCCCTGTCACCATACCTTAGAGGAGACCCTGGCATTCTCCAGCAACACCCGCGTCCACACAGCTGGGTGCCGGGCCACAAACTTCCAGTCCTTGCACACCTCAGCCGCCCGCAGCAGGGTCTTGGTGTCCAGGTAGGTGAAGATGCAGAAGAGCGCTGCCCGCATCTTGAGGATCTCAGGGCTGATCACCTCGCTGGAGTGACCCGGGCTGCCCCTCTCCAGCCGGCCCCCCTTGCTCATAGCCCCCTCGGACCTGGCTGTGGGACAGGGGCCATCAGTGCCATCGATAAAGGGATGCTCCACGTGGAGTTGAGGAAAAGGACAACCGAAAACCGTGCGCGTTGCCATTGCCCATCGCAGTGACATCCCATCCCCCCATGCATCCTCCCCATCCTTGAGCCCCCCCAGTGCACTCTCACCTGTCAGCCGACAGCTGCCACCAGGCCGGGATGCGGCGATGCCAGGCACCTCCGGCTCCCAGCCCTCAGCCTCTGACTCAGTGGTGCGGGATCCCACGTCGGACACATCGCCCTCCTCGCCCTCCGTGCTGTTGCGGTAGGGTCTGCGGTGCCAGTTTTGGATGGCTTGACGCCGAAGCCCTGAGCCCCGGCCGCCGTCCCGCGCCGCGTAGGGATGTCCATCGGCGGTGTCGTCGGTGGGACACGGCTCTGCGCTGTCGCTGTCGTAGCAGCCCGAGCTCTGTGACACTGCTTTGGCCCGGCTCGAAGCCCTGGGGTTGGTGATATCCAACCTCAGTGCTCATCATCATCTCCAAGGCTGGGCGTCCCCTTCCCGTGAGCCCTTTGTCCCATTAAAAACCCAAACGGGACACTCACCCAGTGCTGGAAGAGGAGCGCTGGTTGGGAATGGCATATGGGCCATGCACAGCTGCCCCCAGCCCTGGGTGCCGCTCTCTCTGTAGGGATAGATGAGAAAAGGAGCCGACATGGAGAAATCCGTCAAATGTGGGAAATGCAGATGGACTTAGGCTCACGGAGTCATTAAGGTTGGAAAAGGGCTCTAAGATCAAGTCCAGCTCCAGCCCATCCCCATTATGCCCACTAACCACGTCCTTCAATGCCACATCTCCGTGGTTTTGGAATACCTCCAGAGACAGTGACTCTCCCACCTCCCTAGGCAGCCGGTCATTAACCCTGATCCTAACCCACCACTCATTCAGAGAACAAATTTCTCCGAGTACCCAACCTGAAGTTCCCCTGGTGCATGTCGAAGCCATCACCTCTCATCCAATGTTTTGGGCTGTCCCAAATGCATCGCCGGCATCATCATCCCCCATGCCTTGCCTGTATTCACTGCATGTAGCAACCGGACGCCAACCAAGACCATTAATGAATCTCCCCCATCCCCACGGGTGCCCCCACGTCTCCCCACTGAACCCTTTAGATCCACCAGAGAAGCCACGTGGTCGTGCCTGTGCCCGCGTGGGTACCGGTCGGCCGGCAGCCTTAGCGCCTGGTGTTCCACAGCGTCCCAAACTGCCGTTTGGAGTCGTTCCACAGCTGCTGCTGATGATCTGAAGCTGTTTCTCAGCCCGGTCCGCCCGATCCAGCAGCTCCTCGATGAAGTGCTGCAGTCGCACCTTGGCGTTGGCCTCGCGGGCGGCCGTCTCCTTCAGGAACTGGTCGATCTGCAGCACCTCCCTGTGAGAGGGGGACAGCGAGTGACACTCATCCCCACTCAATGGGTTTTCTTCCACTCAACCCCACTCCATTTCCATCATGCAACTGTCCAGGGATGCTCATGTGCTTTGCATTCTACCACCAGCCTGATCTGGAGCTAATTTGGGCATACAGGGGAGCAGGAGGTGCTCTTGCATGCAGGATGGATGTGACCACCTCATTTTGGAGGATCCAACATCTCCAATGCCTCTGCTGGGATGCACAGTCCTGTCTGTGCTCCCACTGCCAGGACTGGGGCCAGGCATGCGATGGAGCAGAGGGAGAAGGATGGTGACAGTGTAGCATGGATGGTGATGGCGTAGCATGATGATGGAGAAAAGTACTCTGCCTCATGTGAGAAGGGCAGACTTAAGGAAAAAGCCTTATGGGCAGTCTGAATCTTGCTCAGCTTTATACCCTGGTATGCCCAGAAGGTACAGAGCTTCATAGACACTGTCATTAATGTGTTAATTAGAAGGAGCTTGGGAGCCTTGAGCCAATGGATGGACTCAGGCAAATGAGGTTTGCCCTGCTGAGGTGCTGCTTCACTCCTATAAACACATGCATCAAACACACTGCCATCACATCCCTGCAAATGCATGTGCCCCATAAATGCATGTTTGCACACTCAGGCATGCACAGCTGCAGAGCACACCCACACCCACACGTGCAGAGCTACCACTTGCATGCAGAAGCACCATGGAAACACAAATACACCCGGCCACACTCATGCACTGAGCTGAACCGGAGAACGAAGAAGAAGAAGAAAAGGAGGCAGCCCATAGAGACGCAATTCATGCCATTGATTATTAACTGCCATTTAATGACCGATTAATTGCTCCTAACCCTGCCGCTTGCAGAGTGAGCTCACCAGCAATAATTTGGGAAGGCTCCTGGCGAGGTGCCCCTGAGCTTTGGAAGGCAAATGGGGCGCTGGCACGTGGCCGGTGGTGTAAGGAGATGCTGATGGCTATCTCTTGCATCTCTCATTCCCATGGAACGGGTGGAAAAACACCCTCAGCAAAGCCAGCAGAGCGGAGGTGCAAACAGGCTGCCAGCAATAGATGTCACCAGCCTGCACCGAGGGCTCTGGGATGTCACCGGGTGCTGCAAGCTTCCTACCTCCTAGCTGATCAAATCCTCCTGGAAATATTCATTTAAGCCAGGGGGATCTCGTGGTCATAGAAGACCTATGAGATGGTGGATGGGCAGGAGGACTTCTCTAAGGGGATGCAAATCCAAGAGGTGGCTTTGGTGCATAAACTAGGTTCTTAGGGGGCAACAGTGTGCATGAACTGAATAAGCCACATCTGGACCATCAGCCAACCTACATCTGCTTCACATCCCTCCAGGCCCTGCTCAGTTGTCCATGCCATTGGCTCTTGTCCTTCTGCTGCACACCCCAGAAACACCCCTGGACAACACTCATGGGGCAAGCTGATGGCAGCCCCTGAATCTCCTGTCCTGCACACACACACCTCCCAACCAAGAGTTACTGTCCTTATCCAGCACCTGGCATCATCCTGCTCTGCACCCCAGGACCATCCCTAACACCAGCAAATCCCATGGACGTGAGCACTGTTTCCTACCCACAGTCATTATTTTGGAATCAAAATCATTCATGAATGTGTAAAAGACACTGGGGATCAAGGCAAGTCCTTGAGGAATCCTACGAGTGCTCCCAGTCCAGCACAGCTGTGACTGCCCCCATTAACCTGATCCTCACTGACTTTATAGATGCTGCCACGACCTCCAGCTTTGCTAAGAAACTCTTTTGTAACAAGGTCCTGTTTAGTTGATAGACTCTGATGGGCAAAAGGATCCCAAGCTTGACTGGAGGAATCTCTGGAACAGCACTGGAGTGGAAAGAGGGGTTTGAATGGGCAACATGGGATGAAAATGAAGAAGGCAATGCCACAGTCTTAAACAGCGAGTTGAGGTATTACTACTCGGGTTACACCACTCCTTCTGGGAGAACATCCTGAATTAGGCATGGCTGAGGTGTCATCTTCATCTTTATAACCATGAGCACAAGCATGACTCAGCTGTGGGGCCAAAGGGGTGATCCAGCCCTGATCTGGGGGACACCCATTGGAGCAGCATGGGCACTACCATGCCCTGCAGCTGGCCACAAGCATCCCCAGCGGGATGGCCATAAGCATCCCCTGTTTGGCCATGGACTGGGACTCTGGTGGCTCTTGGACACAATCTCTCATGAGAGCTTGGTCACGAACATGGAGGAGCTCAGATCTACGTGGACACCGCACTACATGCACACAGTGGAGGAAGATGCAAACCCTAATGAGGGATGGTGCTAATGAGCATTGTTTGGTGACAGCACTGGGCTCCTTGCGGCTCTCCACCAGGACTCATCTCCTCCCACCCCACAGCACGGAGAAGGAACAAAGCACTCACTGCTGCTTGCGGGTGAGCTCCTGCTCCTTCTGCACCAGGTCCTGCTTGAGCGAGGCCAGCATCTCCACGCTGACGTCCACCTGGCGGGACAGCTCAGATGCACGGTCCTCCAGCTCCTGCTTCTCCCGGCTGAGCCTCAGGCTCTCCTGCTTGGCTTTCTCCAGCTCTGAGCTCTTGCGATCCAGCTCCACCTGGAGCCGGCCAACCTGCGAGGCAATCTTCTGCTCCACCTCCTCCGTCAGCTTCTCCAGCCTCTTGTCCACCTCCAGCTTCTCAAAGGCGCGGATCTTCAAGCGAGCCAAGCCTTCCTCGTAGGCTGCATCCATAGCGGCTGGCGGCGTTGGGGCTGGAGCCACAGCCTTGCCCCGGGTGAAGATCTCAGTCAGTGGGATCTCAATCTCGTGGACATAACGAGGTGAAGGGGAGGAGGATGGAGCCGGCTCCAACTCTTCGGCGGGGACGAGGTCGCAGGAGAAGCGCTGTTCTTTGCCTTGGAAAGAGGTGCTCTCAAAGTAGTCCCGCCGGGCAGCCGGTGTCAACAAGGCCCCGTCGGCGGCCAGCGGGAAGACGGCGGCATCGCAGATGCTGTTGGTCTTGGAGAGGACGTAGAGGGTTTCATAGGTGTGGTTGTACTCCAGGTGTGCCCGCAGTGAGGAGAGGCTGCGGAAACGCTTGTGCTCCCCGCACCGCGGACATCTGTAGGGCAGGTCCAGCGAGGCCATCCCTCAGCTACGTGCCACAATGCAGGGAAACCGTGCAGCATTGCTCATGGCGCGGGACAGACGGACAGGTGGAGTGGAGAATGGGTTGGGGAATGCTGGATGGCGGGGTCACAGCTCCACATGGTGGGGTGGGAGTGCTGGAGCAGGAGTGGGATTCCAGCAAGTCTTGTGGGATGTCAGCATCAGGTGGTGCTGGGCACTGGAAGGGAGAGGGGTGTTAGTGACACGGGGATGATGGGTCCCCAAAAGTCCTTCCTTGGTCCTTCTGCTTGGTTCCCTGTCTGCATCCCTCCCATGTTTCTCCCACTCATACACAACCCTGGGAACGGTGCACAGCACTGAAGAAAATCTACAACACCTGGGGAGATCCACAACCCTTGGGAAGAGCCATAATCTTTGGGAACATCTACAATCCTTGGGAAGGTCAAAACCCTTGGGAAGACCCACAACCCTTGGGAAGATCCACAAACTTTGGGAAGATCCACAAACCTTGAGAAGGTCCCAACCTTTTATAAAGTCCTCAACCCTTGGGAAGATCCTCAACCCTTGGGAAGATCCTCAACCCTTGGGAAGATCCGCAACCCTTGTGAAAATGCACAACCCCTGTGAAAATGCAAAGCTCTTTGGGAGATGCACAACCCTTGTGAAAGCTCACAGCCATTAAGAGGATTCACAGTCATACAACCCATGGGAAATCTCTGTCCATCAGCCCTTAGCTTGCTGCTGAGAGGTGTTCCATGTGCTTCTTGCACAGGCATGCTGCAAGGAGCCTCTGTGGTACCAAGGATCTCCAGCCCAAGGAGCATCCTTGTGTCCAGATGAGTCTCATCTCCTCCCAGCACAGGGCGACCCAGTCATTTTGCATCAGTCCGTGCAGCTTCACATCAGGAATTTGTCTCCCACAGTTACTCCTTCAGCCCCTCACCACAACCATTAAGTCTCAACACTTCCTTGGGGATGTCCCCATTTCATAGCTATGATGGCATCACCTCATGGGTGCTGGACTGTCCCTCTCCCATTCTCTCTTTGCTACAGGCTCAGCTGATGCTCCTCCATCCCATTTTCCCCCCAGACCAACCCAGACCCATCAGGTTTGGCCCGTTTGCTGCTTGGACATAAACACCCAGGTTCACCCCAAAGATGTGATACGAAGATGAGACATCCCCAAATGAAAGATCCCTTCTCCCCATAAGATTTTAGGTCTCAAAACCCCCTCCAGAGCTGTGGGACCCCAACGCTGCAGTGCTGCAAGGAGGGTCTCCGTGGGGTTATCCCCTGCTCCTAAACACTCCAAAGTATCAAGGGGCAACCAAGCCCTTGGGAAACGGGAGAAGCCAGCTGAAACCCAGCCACCAGCACTGCACAGGGCTGGGAGCAGCCAGCTATCACCTCCTTCTCTCTCGAGGAATTTGGTTTAATTATTTCAGGTCGTCACCATGCGTGAAACCACTGGCCTGGCAACGGTGCTCCAGCTTGAAATAAAACAGCATGTTTCCACCCCGAAGAAATACCATGGTGGTTTCCCTCCCCAGAGCACTGAGGGGACCTGGTGTGGGAACATCCCTGCCATATCCTGCAAAAGGTAATTCCCGTCACCCTAAGACCCCTCCGTACCCCAAAACCATGGAACTTTGAGGGGATAATCCATCACTAAACCTTCACCTATGCTCATCCCCAGGGTGGCTCAACACACCCCTCCAAACCATTTTTCTTCTAGGGAAAAAATCAGGAAGGGAAAGAAATCCATGCAAAAAAATAATAATAATAATAATAATAATAACAATAATAATAATAAACCACATCAGAGATGTGCTGGGAGGATGTATGGAGCTGCCTGGCTGCTCCTGCAGCTGTCTGCTGGCCTGGTTTGTATTTTGGGGTCGTTACAAAACGCATCCCCTCAGGTTAACCCCGCCTGGGTGAGCCGGAGCCCACCCAGCACAAAGCCAACGGGAACTTGGTTTCCATCGGTCGCCTTTGGTGGGATGATAAAGCATTTTTCTGCCCTTAGGGCCAGGGCCACAGCATCGTGCAGTGCTGATATTCCAGGCCTGGATTGCTGCCCGTGTCTCCCGGGGTACCAACCCGCCTCGCTCTGTGTTCTCCAGCCCTGAGCCACCATCCAGCCCAGGCTGCTCTGAACGCCGCATGGTCCCAGCCCTGGGCACAGCCATGGGTCCATACAAACCTTCCTCCTTCCCACCCCAAAATAACCATCAAAAATAGACTGAAGGAGACCACCATCCTCCCCTCCTCGCTCCATCCCTCCCCCCAAGCTGAGCAGTGCTCTCAGAGATGGCAGAAAACCCCACAGCTGTGGGCTGCTCGGGTGCTGCTACCTGCGATCCATCATGGAGCCTTTCATCGCATTGTTTAGCCTTATTTCTTTTCTTTCTCCGTTCCCCCCTCGAAACAAAATCAAATAAAGACACCATCGATCTCCAGCTGCTTGGTGGAAGGAGGGTGGAGGATGCCGGTCCCCATCCTTAGGGCTGCAGTGAAGGCGGGGTGGGGGCAAGGATGGCTGAACCCCATCAGCGGGTCCCCCTCTCCTCCCAGCTTTGTCCCCATCGCGTCCTCCCCCTGCTTTGGGGACAAACCACCTCCTCCCAGCTCAGCATCCTCTGCCCCATACCTGCTTCTCCGGGCTCCTCCGGCGAGGGCAGCATCTCTCTCCGTTTTCCGTTATCCTCGAGGATAAGTGAGGAGGAGGGGGGGGGGCTCAGGGAGCGCCCACCCGCCCCAGTGCACAAAGGCTGCGACTGCGAAGCGGCTCAGGGCTTTGTCGGGGAGGAGAGATGCGGAGCCCCCGGCCTCCGGCTCCCCGCGGGCAGCACCTCCATGGGGCCGGGGAAGGAGAGGGAGCGGGGGGGGGGAATTAGGGGGGCAGCGGGAGGGGCGGGAGGAAGAGGAGGAGGAGGAGGGTAGAGGCTGAAGGCCCCGCTGGGAGGAGGGAGCGAGGGCTCAGAGGGGGCTGCGCATGGGAAGCGGGAGGAGGATGGAGGGATGGATGGAGGGATGAGGGATGGAGGAAGGAGGGACGGAAGGATGGAGGGATGGAGCGCCCGCAGCCGCCTCCTCCTCCTCCTTTGCAGCTCGGAGTGCCGCTCGCTGCCGCTTTCCTCCCGCACAGCTCCCTCTGCCTGTCTCCCCACGAACACCGCGGGCCCTCCGCCGGGCTTCGCTGCCATGCGGCACCCGCATTCCCCAACCCGCATCCCTCCTGCCGGCCCTTCCATTCCTCTGCCCCCCAGAGCCATTCTCTGCCCTCGGCAGCAGCCGCCTGGGATTGCCCCTCAGCACCCCCCCACAGCATCCCATGGCGTGTGGCCGTGGGCACCTGCACCGCTGCGTCCCCCATCCATGGGCACAAGGAACACGGCTTGGTCCTGAAACAGCCCCTGAGCATCCCGGCTTAATCCTCGACTTGGTCCTGCTCTGATTCCTGAGCCCCTGTGTTTGGTACCCAAACTCCCAGACAGTCCCCAGGCTTGGTTCCCATCCAAATCTGAGTGATCCAGGCTGCTTCTCAGCTTGGTCATAATCTGGTCCCCAAATAGACTGACTTGGTCCCTGAGCATCCTGGCTTGGCTCCCAAACACCGAGCTCCCCAACTTGGTGCTGGTCTGGTCCCCGAGTGCCCAGCTTTGTCCTGATCTGGACCTGAGACACCCACCGCGGTCACAGTCTGGTCCTTAGTAGAGTCCTGGCCTGGGTCATGGTCCAGTATCAAAGAATGCCTTGGGCTGGAAGATATCAAAGATCATCTAGTCCCAACCCCATATCTCATCTTGGACCTCGGCTTGGTCCTGATCTGTCCCCAAACACCCCACAGCAGTTCTTGCCTTATTTCTCCTCCAGCCCCAAGCACTCCAGCTTGGTCCTTGGTGCCAAAGCCACCCAGCATGGTGTTCCTTTCTTTGTGAACACAGCTCTGGGGAGATGGCATGGGGAGACCATCCTGGGGGACAAGCAGCTGTCTCCATCTCCAAGAAACCCTGAAAGGTTGGGATACAATCTGCCCCATCCTGCCCTGAGTCAGCTGCATCCTCCATCCCTTCCTCCCTCAGTAGCTCTGGTCATGGAGCAAAGCTTGGAGGCTTTACAGAGCCCAGAGCTTTTGCAGAGCTTTCTGGCTCTCATTAATAATGGATGAACTTCGGGAGGGGTATTAATAAAGCCTCATGCATGATGCATGCTGAGTGGCGTGTGGGAATTGTGTGTGCCCTCTCCTGGTGTGGTGTTGCAGTGGGTGTCAGCAGGAGCACGCCCAGAGGGGATGAGCACCCAGGGGTGCCAATGGGAGGCTGAGACTTAAGGACAGGTGCAAGGGGACTTTTAGGACTTAGGGCACCAGGTACAACTGTCCCCATTCCACCTCTCTGCAGCCCTGAAAGACCTTTCGTCCAAGTTCCCAAACTCATTTCCCGCCCCATGGTGTGGGGCAGCGGGTTCTGTGGGACAGAAACATGGAATAACAGTGTGCCTCATCCCTGGAAGGATGCTGCAGCCCAAATGCCAACAAAGGGCTGAGGGATGCCGAGGATGGAGCGGGAAATCTCTATTCCTCCATAACACAGTTTTGGCTCTGATCTCCAATTTTCTGAGATGGTAATGAGGAGAAAAATAACCTCGATCCCTGAGGCCCATTTTCCCCATTTCTCTCAGGATGTCTCCTTATTGCCCTCTACCCAGGCCTGGCTGGTGCTCAGGGGCACACCTCCTTTCCACCGCTTGCATTGAGACCCTCAGGATGCTGTGTCCATACCTCCTTCCTGCAGCACACCCCCATAATACTGCAGGGACCACAGGTTGGGCCGCCTGAGGCTGAGCCGACTGCGGGGCTCCAAGTAGGACAAATCCCTCCAGGAACAGCGCTGGGCTGGTGCCCAGGGCACAGCATCCGCAGCCACATTGCTCCCTGCAGAGCAACCCAGAGCCACAGCGTCCTTCTTGCAGAGGACCCCTTCCCTGCTCTGCCTTGGGACAGAGCTGCCCACCCTGCGGTAGGGGGATGAAGACCATCCCCGCTGATGGGTTTTCCATCCCTGCTGATGGGTTTCCCTTCCATGTTCAGTTATTTGGGCATTTTTTTTTCCCCATGGTGTGGCAGCTAAAGGTCAAAACAAAATGCAGCAGAAATCCCACAGCCATCGGCTGCTGCGCAGGTTTTGAAAGGCAGAGAGAGCTCGGATTAGAACAAACCTTTAATTATAAAAATAGACACAACTCTGCAATAGTCCTGATAGATTCTTTTTACAAACAGGAAAATATTTATAACCGGAATTACGACATCACCATTCCAAAGGGGCACCACTCTCCATCATGAAGCTGCGCGGCGCCCGCTCCTCTGCCACTGCTTTCCATTGGGAAAGCACTCAGTGCGCCTGGAACACCGCGTGCAATGCGGGTGAGGCACAGCTTGCTGCAAATCCAGCCCCAGCCCATGTGTCCGTGAGTATAAAACCTGTGGGTAATCCCCTCCTGTACAGTGTATTCTGCCCTGTTTTCCTCCTTGGAAGAGGAGCTGTAGGGATGACTCAGTCTCTGCGGGTTGGAGATGGCTCCGTTGGCTGGAGGTGTTGATTTCAATGGTGATGGTGGAAAGTCTTGGTGGCAGATGGACTTGATGATCTTAGATCTTTTCCAACCAACGATTCTGTGATTTTATGGCGATGTGAGTCGCTGTCCAGCACTGCCTGGTCTGAACCTCTCCTCCCAGCGCTCCTTCTGTGGCATCTTCACTGGCACCTTCTCCATGGCTGCACCACCTCCAGGGCCACCCCAGGTTGTTCCCACCATGGGATGTTCCCAACATGGGATGCTCTTCCATGGGACGTTCGACGTCCTGTATTGGGAAACCATCTCCCATCACCGACATCGGGTTTTCACAGCGTGCCGAAGGAGAGACCCACCGAGAAGAACCCCAACCCTTTGAGCTTCTCCTCCGTCCGCGCTTTCTGCTTCAGGTGGACTTTGCTGTGTCGCTTCTTTTCATCGCTACGTGCGAAGCGCCGTCCGCAGGTGTCACAGGAGAAGGGTTTCTCACCCGTGTGAGTGCGGATGTGGGTGGTGAGGTGGTCGCTGCGGCTGAAGTTGCGCAGGCAGATGCGGCACTGGAAGGGTTTGTGGCCCGTGTGGATCCGCAGGTGCCGGTTGAGCTCATCGGAGCGGGCGAAGCTCCGCACGCAGTTCTCCACTGGGCAGGCAAAGGCTTTCTCGTGGGGCTTGGGGCAGAAGCATTTGGAAGAGCACTTGGTGCGGCGCGTCTTCTTCTTGGGCTCGGCTAAGGTAGGAGGGGTGGGCAGCAGGGAGGGGACGGAGGTTGGCACGGGGTGGCCTAAAAAGTCCGTGGGGGGCACCGAGGGCGAGGGATGGGGATGGAGGATCTCAGTGGAGCCCATAAGACCTGGGAGGACCTCGGGTTGTGCCAAGGAAGAGCTGAACTCCGGCATCAGCTGGGCAGGGAGGTTATGGATTTTGGTGTCAGCAAAGTTCTCCGGCTCACACCCAAAACCCAAATTGGTGCTGGGGAAACAGCCAGGATCCTCCGTGAGGCTTCCGAGCTCTGCCTGGCAGCTGATGGTCAGTGCATTTTCCATCTTGGAGCCCAACGGGTGGAACATGGCCTGGCTGCTGTCCCCCGCTGGGAAGGTCTCAGTGGGATGAAAGCCAGTGGGCAGGAAGGGTTGATGTGGGGTGATGGGCTCCCATTGGGCACAGGGGGCTTTGAACTTATCCAGCGCTGTGGAGCTGGAGGGCAGCTTGATGTCCTGCTTGGTGTCCAGCAGCTTGCTCTCGAAGAAGCACTGGGAGGTGGTTCCCAAGGAGGGCTGAGGCTGCAGCGGGTGCACGGCGTCAGCAGAGGGGAAGCTGCCGTAGCTCTGCTCGGTGAAGGGGGCTTGCATGGAGCCATTCATTTCGGGCTGGCAGCTGGGATAGACGTCCATCTGGTTGGCTGCCACCTCAGGACAGGGATAGAGTGCATCCAGGTGTCTTTGGTGGCCCTCAGAGGTGGTGAAGGGGGAGATGCCCAAGATCCCTGACATCAGGTTGAAGAGGGACTCCTGGTCCTGGGGGTGCTCAGGCACAGCCTTGATGAAGAAGCTGCCGGTGTAGCTGAGCGAGGGGGACAGCTGGCTGCCCAGGGAGGGGTATTCCAGCAGCTCACCTAGGGATGCAGAATGGAGAGTGTTAGAAAGATAATGGGGTACAGACAGGGATATGTGAGGGAACGGTGGGAGTCTGATGGTGCGTCACTTTGTGGTTTCCCTCCCCCTCCCCCTGGGGATGTACAGGGAGCCCTGGGCTTCACCCCCCCAGCCCCATCCTGGGCACTGCCGGACCCACAGCCAGAGGCTGCAGGGCAGAGGAGGGGATGTGCTCGGTTCCAGGCAGAGGAATGCAGTCCCAGCAGGGTGCCCCCCGCCCTGCCCTTACCTCCGAGGAATTCGGCCTCCTCCAGAAGTTGCTGCTCAGGCTGCCCCAAGCCTTGCAGGTCCCCGGCTTTCATCTCGCAGCTCTCCTCGTACTTGGAATACAATGGATCCGAGCAGGAGAAATCCATCACATTGAGCATTTCCCTGGGATGCAGGGATGGATCAGAGGAAGTGGGCTGGGGGATGCTCCGGGTGAGCCGGGAAGGATTGCTCCAGGGATGCTTGAGGTTATCCAGAGGATGCTCTGCAGTACTCGAGGTGGTGCTTGGGATGCTTGGGGTTATTCGAATGGTGCTTGGGATGCTCTGGAGGATGCTTAGGGTTATGCAGAGGATGCTCAGGGCGCTCCAGGAGGATGCTTGGGGTTATCCAGGCGATGCTCCGTGGTGCCCTGCGTGACGCTCAGGATGCTCAGAGTGATGCAGGGGATGCTTGAGGTGACGCAGGGGGTGCTTGAGGTGCTCGGTGAAGGTGCCGGGGACCCTCCAGGGGATACAGCGAAGCGCTGGGAACAATCCTAGAGACGCTGCAGGATGCGTAGGGCAGTCCGAGGGGTAAGGAGGAGGGTGCCGGGGGGGCTCGGGGCGGTGCTGGGGGTTCGGTGGGGGGTTCCGTGCCCGGGGGGCGGGAGGGGGCCGGCGGAGCAGCGCAGCCCGTGAGGACACCCGGCTCTCCCTCCCCGCCACCCCCTTTATAGCTGCAGCGGGGCTGCTCCGACCCTTCCGCCGCAGCCATTTCTGGAGTCCCCAGTGAGGCTGCCGTGACGTAAATGCCCATATATGGACTCAGGATGTAGGCTAGGGAGTCCCAATAAGGAAATCTCTCCCGTGACGCGCTGCCCCTTCCCTCCCCCCATCCCTCCCTCCGCCTTTTCTCTCGGTTCTTTTTTTTTTTTTTCTCTCTTCCCCCCCCCCGCGTTCCCCCCCCCCCACCCCCTTTTCCTTTCTCCTTCTCTCTCTCTCTTTTTTTAACTATCAGTCTCGGTATCTCAACAAATCGTTGCGAGCTGCGCGGGTGCCGCAGAGCCGCGGTCCCTTCGCTCCGCGTGTGCATCCGTGTGTCTGTGCATCCGTGTGTCCGTGCTCCGTGTGTCTGTGCATCCGTGTGTCTGTGCATCCGTGTGTCCGTGCTCCGTGTGTCTGTGCATCCGTGTGTCTGTGCATCCGTGTGTCTGTGCATCCGTGTGTCCGTGCTCCGTGTGTCTGTGCATCCGTGTGCATCAATTCATGCGCCCAGCGACACGAGCTGATGCGTGCATACCTGTATCCGTGTGCATTCACCTCCCCTTCCATGTTATCTCTCTGTATTTCTGCATGCGTCCCTGGCGTGTGCACGCAATCCCGCTCCCCATGGTGTGCAACCACACACACACACACACACACACACACACACACGTGTGCACCACCCCCCCCGGGGTCCCGTGGAGCCCCCAGCCCCATTACTGGGACGCAGCGCCCTCCGGATGCGGCCCCGAGCGTTGGGCTCTGGCTCCGCTCCCAACGTGGGCTGCTGTTATTCCAGATTTACATCTCCCCAGGCTCTTATTCGCCTTCTGCTATTTTTTTTTTTTTTTTTTTTCTTCCCGTGAATGCCTTTTGTTGCTCTTGTTCCTTCTAGAAGCGTGAAAGGTGCCGGGTTTGAGGTTTCTCCCCCCTTCCCGAGGAGGGTTTTGCAACGTTTTGCCGTTTCTGCTGGCATTTTGCACTCAGATCCCGGCTGTGCGGCTGCTCCTGCGATGGGGCGAGCAGCCAAAGGCTGCGGGCAGCTCCTCCTGCTCCCCAGCCCTCCCCTCACATGGCTCCCATCCACCACGGTGCCACATGCGTGGATTCAGGCTGGGAAAAGGCACACTGACCCCATCGATGCACCCAAAGGGGATGTTCTAAGGGTAGACGTGATAGGAGCAGTGATTTGGAAGGCTCTTTCCAATGCTGCTCTCAGCATCTTGAAATCTGCACTGAAGAAAGCCTGCTTGTCCAGCTTCATCATTTGGAGATTTCCAATTTCCCAAACTTTCCATGTTTTCAGTTTTCCATGTTTCCAGTTTTCCAAATTTCCAAAAGCAACCTGGATTTAAAGCCCAGCCCAGCAGTGGCCATGCCTTGGTGAGCTGGCATTGAGCTGGTTTGGGCAACGAGGGGAAGGCTTTCTCAAGCTGATTTAGAGCCCACTAGAAAATAGTTGTGTGACAGTATTCACAGTGCAGCCAACGGGAAGGTCAGCATTGGCCACGAGCATTGCATCTGGGATGTGGCTGTGGTGGGAAGGAAGGAGAAAGCTGCAAAGGGGCTGGGAATTATAGAGCCATGAGATGGTTTGAGTTGGAAGGGATCTCTAAAGTTCCAGCTCCCTGCAGTGGACGGGGACACCCACAGCTCCATCAGGTGCTCACAGCCCCATCCAGCCTGATCTCGAGTGCCTCCACGGGGCATCCAACACCTCTCTGCAACCTGTGCCAGGAAGGGACGTGTCCCTGGTCCCCAGCTGCGTGTTTGCAGAAGCATGGCTACAGCTTTGCTAGGATGCTGGGTGCCCATGGCTGCCCCTCCGGGACCAAGCAAGGGTGCAGTGCTATTCCTGGCTGGGCTGTGATTCACCACGTCACCTTGGGCAAAGCACTCTCAGATGTGTCTAGCAGTGCTTCCCCACATTTTCCCCTGTAAAATGCACCGAGATCTCTGGCGGAGAAGTGCAAAGAAGCATTAAGCCTGGCTGGTGATTCAGGGAGTGTCAGAGAATAGGCTGTGAGGTTGGGGGTGGAAACAAAACAGCCCCAACCCAACCCCACCACGTCCCTCAGTGCCACATAGAATCAACCACGGAATCATAGAATGGCCTGGGTTGAAAAGGACCACAATGATCATCTAGTTTCAACCCCCTGCTGTATGCAGGGGTGCCAACCACATCTCCACTCTTGTTTTATTTGGATGTGCTGAGCTGGACGTGGTTTGTCAGCACTGTGCAGGGGGATGTTGGGTCCTAGGGTAGAGTCCTCACTCTTGTTAGGAAAGCAGGACCTCCTTTTCTCCTGGAGATGAAAAAAATTGCCCCACCTGTATATCTTAAAGTAGTGGTGATGTTTCAGTTTGAGACAGGAAAATGTTGTGTTGTCTGCAGAATCACAGAATGGTTAAGGTTGGACAAGAGCCCTAAGATCATCACGTCCAACCATCAACCCATCCCCACCATGCCTGCTGCTAATCACACAGGGATAGCTGGAGTGCTATGTGTGCAGCCCTATTTACCCAGTTCTGCTTAGAATGAGAGAAACAAAAACCGATTGGCATTAGAAAATCAGTTCTGAAATCTGTAAATGACTCCTTTTGTTGGCAGCTCCCATTGGGGAGCGTGGCTGTGTTGGCGAGGGCAGCATCGGCTCCGAGCAGGGAGGTGACACCGCCAGAGATGGCTCCAATGAAGTGCATGAGGTCATGGAAAACGTGACTGGGAGCACAGCCAGGCCCTGGGGCTGGCTGCTGGCACCAGGCTTTGGTGCACAGAGGGGCACTTGGCTCAGGAGGACGTGGGATAGCCTTCCTATGGTGAATCGTGTCGTCACAGAGGGATGGGGAGGAAATCCATGCACCGGGGCCAGCTTTCTCCCTGCTTTGTAGAGACAGCAAATGGAGCTCATATCTTGCCCCAGTTTTCGGGTCCTGATGTTTCCCAGAGGGTCTACAGCATGGAAACAAAGTTCTAACTCTTGAGTTTTCCCATTTCTTCTTCAGTTTCCAGCCTTAGGAGCATGATCTGGGCTCTTCCCTATGCTCCAGGGGGATTTTATCACAGTCATAGAATGGCTACTTTGAAAGGGACCTTAAAGCCCCCCCAGCCCCAACCCCTGCTGTAGGATGGTTGCCTCCCACCAGCTCAGTCTGCCCAGGGCCCATCCAACCTGGCCCTGAGCACCTCCAGCTCTGGGCAACATGTGCCAAGGCCTCACTTCCAAGTAAAGAAGAACTATGCTGAGGCTGGAATCCATCTTCCCGAAAGGATGGGCTGAGCACTGGCTCGTGGCAATGCCACTGCAACAGCCAGACTTAGTCCTATGTAGTCACAGTGATGTTTAGGGAAAAAGATAACCCCCGTGTGCCTTCTTTCACACCCCAGATATTCATGGCTCATACATCTCCTATGTTAAAACAGTGCCCTATATTCAATAGCTCTTTGTATTTTTTTCTCCACTGTCCAGTTCCTTTTTGAACCCTCAGTTCTGTGAGATGAGGAGTGGTTTTGGTAAATAAATCTCTCTTCCTGTTAATTTCAAACATGCTCTCAGGATTTAAGGGTTGCAGCTGGTTGAGCTTTAAGATCCCTTCCAATCCAAGCCATGCTATGATTCTACGATTCTGTGATTCTATGATTCTATGATTTGGAGGTTGGAACTGGATGGGTTTAAAGGTGCTTTCCAAGCCAACCATTCTATGGTTCTATGACTCTGTTATTCAGGGGTTGGAACTGGGTGGGCTTTAAGGTCCCTTCCAACCCCTGCCATGCTTTGACTCTATGATCCTATGGTTTGGGGATTGGAACTGGGTGTGCTTTAAGGTTACCTTCCAAGTCAGATGACATATAGTTTGATTTGTGGGGTTGGAACTGGATGATCTTTAAGGTCCCTTCCAACCCAAGCTATGCTGTGATGCTGTGATTTGCTGGACACCCCAGGTTGTGATGGATGGAGCACTGATTCCTCCTGGGTCGTCCACTGGAGGTGACACATCAACGGGTCGCTGCCCCACTGCCAGATTTCCATTCCTCGCCCCACATCTCCTCCAACTAGCTACATGCCCTTCCAGGAAAACTTCCCAAACACATCTCTCTGCATTTCCATGGCAACTGGCACACGACCAGCCCTGCCGTCTCCGCAGCAAACCCATTCCCAGCTCTGCAGGGAGGATGCTCAGTGACAGAGGGGATGACATGGAGAGGTCGAGGAGAATCACCCGCACCACCTCTGCATACCTCTGAGGACTTCTGCCCACCATCTCCTTCCTTCTGATGGCTACAACGGATTTAAGCAGCGTGTGAGGCTCTGTGAAATGTCTGCCAAAAGGGTTTTTATCATTGCCCAGCACGAGTGAGGATTGCTGGCTGGAATTTCAGAGCCGAGCCCGGCGGGAGGTCAGGGCGGATGGCTATCTGCCTCTGGGTTTTATGTTGCTGTTGTTGAATATCACCATATTCTTTGGGTGCTATGATGCTGTCTCTTCCTGACCTTAGCCTTTCTGGCTTGCATCTCCTGCACACTTGCTGTTCTACCAGCTTTGGGGTGAAATCCCTCCAATTCGGGAGCAGGCAAGGACAGCGGGGCAGCCCACCTGCCATTGAGCTGCATCCTAAAAATAGGGTTGGATGAAGTCAGCTCTTCTTCTGGCCCAACAAACGATCATGTCCAAATTGATCCTAAAGGCAATGTGTTAATGCTGTGGGCTCACGGAGCAGCAGAAGCAGAGTTCCTGCTCTCCTTCATCCTGTGTCCTAGCTACAGTATTTTTAGCGTGTGGTTTTGCAAGTGCTTGAGCTCAGGACAGGCATGGGGAGAAGATGGAATTGCCAGGAGAGCAGTGATTTTGCTGGGCATATGTGGGCACAATTCCTGGAAATAAACAGGAGGGGCTGATTTTCTCAATTTCTTTCCAAATTCACATTTTCCTTTAAGATTCTGTCTTAGCAGCATGCTGATGGGAAGCTGCAGGCACTTCAAGCAAGCCCTCCTTCCAGCCTGAATGAAATGATTCATTGAGCCCCAAATAAGCCTTTCTTCACTCATTCTCACGCTGGTTTTTCATCACCTCTAAAAACGCAGTATATTGTTTAATAAAACATTACTTAAACCATTGAACTGCTCATTTTTGACTTCTGAAACCTCCAGAGAGCTTTGACCTCAAAGCCTGAAATGAAACAGCAGCGTTAAGCTCCATATTTGTTAGGCTGCCTGGCTCCCAACCCACCCAGGATGAGCCAGCGGAGATGCCCCAAGCACGACATGAATGCTACCAGCATCCTGAAACAGAGCTGCCTTGCCATCAGATAAAGGCGTTCATTAACAAACCATTAGAATAAAATCCCTCTAAGGAAGGACACATAAGAACGGCTCTGCTGGCTGCAGTGCTGCCTGGTTCACACGGAGCACATTTCTGTGCCTGGGGAAAGGAGCAAAGCCTCCTGCACTGGCTCACCTCCACCCATCCCTTTTTCCTGTGTCTAGCAGGTTTTGAGATCCAGCCACCATCATTTCAAATCGGATATTAGGAAAAGGCTCTTCTCCACAGGCTGCCCAGAGGGGGGGGAGAGTCACTGTCCCTGGAGGTGTCCAAAAACCGTGGAGATGTGGCACTGAGGGATGTGGTCACTGGGCATAATGGGGATGGGTTGGGCTTGGGCTTGGGGATCTTTTAGGTCTTTTCTAATCCTAATGATTCTATGATCTCCCAGTGCCCATAGGATCTGGGAATGGGCAGAGGACATCCCTGATAGACTCCATGCCAGCAGCACTATTTTCTGCATCCATTGGCCCAAACTAAGTGGCACGGGCCAGGACACGCAGAGAGCCTGGTGCACAAACAGTGGCCAAAGCTATGCTTCGTGTAGACAATGCTGCTTTTCTAACCATGCCCTCTGATTGCAGGAGGTACCTGAATTTATTCCAGTGCTCTCATTAGTGAGGGTTATTCGTTTCCTTGACCAGCTCACTGCTCTTCCTCAGGAATGCTTCCAAGATGCTCTCCAGAACCATTAATCAGAGCAGCACAAAGATATATTAACTCTCTTCTCCACGAAATAAAACCATCAGCCTCCGAAGCTGCCTTTCTGTGCCATCAATCCTTCCTTCCAACTAAATTTTAATGCTGTCACCGTCAGCTGCTGAAGAAGGCAAATCCATCTATCAGGTTCTGATGTGTTGCTTGTGGTTACAGCTTCGTGATCTCGGCACATATCCCAAATACAACTGGGATTCTGTGATTTTGCCATTAGTATTAATAAATTAATAACGTTACTAAAACCCCTGATGATGTTCACATCAAAGGTTGGATATTCATGGGACTCTGCAAATTAACTGCTCCGGCCTCTTGGCATAGAATTAAGAAAACTAATAAATATAGCATGGTATGCAAATTAATCCAAGTTGTATCTATTCTACAATGCCCCTGCCTAGCTATGGCAGCTGCAGAAGTTGCCTTCTTTGTACAGCCCCTGAAAGGAGGTTGGAGAGAGGTGGGGGTCAGCCTCTGCTCCTGGGTAATGGCGACAGGAGGAGAGGTGATGGCCTGAAGTTGCACCAGGGGAGGTCAGGTTGGATAGTAGGAAACATTTCTTCTTGGAAACAGCTGTCAGGCACTGGCACAGCTGCCCTAGGAGTGATGGAGTCACCGTCCCTGGAGGTGTTGCAGAACCATGGAGATGTGGCACTGAGGGACCTGGGCAGTGGGCATGGTGGGGTGGGTTGGGGCTGGATTTGGGGATCTTAGAGATCTTTTCTAACCCTAATGATTTCATGATTCTATGATTCTCACTCGTAGGAAGGAGGCTGCTCAACTCAGGCATGAATGGAACAAGTGTCACTCTCAGATATATAGGTTAGAAAGCATTTTTTACCCCAAAATCCTCACTGGAAAAATGCCATGGGAGAAAGCTGGTTTTGCCTACTCCTCAGAATGCCTGAGGCTGCATTTTGAAGCCAATTGCTACAGATTGCCAGCACCTGGAAGGAGACAGCAGGGGAACACAAGTGCAGATGAACGTACTCTTCTCCAGGCATCCATCAGCAGCCTCTGCCAAAGGGACTCCACGGCCCTTTAGATTGACTTGAAGTGACGGAGCCTGTGCTGCTGCACTAGGAAGGCATTCCACTGCCGAGGTGCAGGAGGAAGGACATCCTCTTGGGCACCTTGTAACCACCCCTGCCTCGGACTTAGAATCATAGAGTCATTAAGTTATTGGAAAAGACCCCTGAGATCCCCATGCTCAAGCCCAAACCAACCCTACCATGCCCACTGACCATGTCCCCAGGTACCACATCTCCATGGTTCTGGGACACCTCCAGGGATGGTGACTCCACATGCTGGAGTCCATCTTGGCCCTGCAAGAGGATAATCCTCCAGTCCAAGAACAGTCCTTCAGGGGACAGCTGGGACTGCTGGAGCTGGGGTGAGCCAGCATGTGTTGATGTGGATTACCTGGCTGCGTGGTGTCTGGGTTTGCACTCACACACCCGGTTGGGTCAACGTTGCTTCTGCATGAGCCCAGAGTGGGAAAGTCAGCACGGCTGGATGGCTGGACGAGATGCTCTTGGAGGTCTTTTCCAATCTTAATGATTCTACAATTCCATGATTCTGGAATCAAATGAAGCTGGAACAGATCTCTAAACAATGCCATTAGGAAGCCATATACAAACGTTCAGCTGAGCTGAAAAATGAGGGCCAGGTGTTTAAACTTTCCTATAAATATACAAATGACTCATGATGCAAGAAACATTTACCTATGCAGCCTGAAAGAGTTGTAAAGACAAAGCATCTCAAGGGGCCCTCTGAGGGGGTCTGTGCTTTCATTTTGTCTCCTCTGTGATGTGTTCCATAGAGGAACAAAGGTGACTGCTTCTAGGTGAAGGGGATCCAACTCTCTTTGCCACCAGTGGAGAAGAATAATACAAACCCAACCAGTGTAGCGAGTTTCATTGCTTGGTGCCCACAGCTATTGATGCAACAGTGGGAATCCTGCCTTACTCCAGTGTGGCAGGGCAGGGTTCATCTTGCTATGGCTCACTGATGACAATTAACAAGAGCGGACAACTAATGGACATGGAGCAGCCACGTGCTAGGACACTGCAAGTCTCCATAGAAACCCTGACAAGAGAACCCAGCGCTGACTCAGTGATGGCAGGGATAACACTGCAGCATGCTGGTGGTGTGGGCTTCCTGCTTTGATGTTTCAAGGAAAATGGGATGAGACTGCTGGAGACGATGCAGTGAGTGTGGCAGGGGACGGACCCAGGTCTGGGTGCTGTGACAGCGGGTGGTGACAGACGTATGATCAACTCATGCTGGCTTCCCCTTTGTTGCTCCAGTTCACGGCTAAAAAAAAGCAGAAGGAGGAGCTGAGTCTGCTGCAAGGAACTGTGGGGCAAAAGAAATAAACAAATAGAAATAAAAAGCCATGTCCCTGAGCAGAGATATTTCTGTTAAATCTCTGCTTAGGAAACATCCCCAAATTAATGCATTCCTTCAAAAAGCAAGCATTCCCTTCCAGCATGGTCAGGGAAAGCCTCTAGGGTGAGGACGCAGTCACAAGGAACACTCATTTTCCAGTTTGTCCTAGGCAGAAGAAGTGTCTGGATGATGCTCTCAGCCATACAGTCTGATTTTTGGGTTGTCCTGTGTGGAGCCTGGAGTTGAACTCAGCGATCTTCATGGGTTCCTTCCAACTCGGGATATTCAGTGATTCTCTGATTCTATAACCCAGCTGTCCTCAGAGCCCAGAAATGATCACAGCTACTCACTCTTTTGTTGGAAACAGAGCCAGCTTTGTCACAGACCACACTGATATGTTCTGCTTCAACTTCCATGTGACATTTTCTTTTATTTTTCCTTCTTTTAGAATTCAGATTCAATCAGTGATAGCCAAAGGTCAGATGCCCCCAACACACTGGAAGCACGGATGTTTCAGAGCAGGGAACGTGCTTTGTTTTCCAAGGAGATGAAACGAGACCGCGTTTTGTTGGCACTTCCATGACATTCCCGTGGTGATCAGATCAATGCCTCAAAAGTGTGCCATATCAGACACCGTGGCTCTGCCCTCCCTCCTGGCTCTCACCAGTGGCACAACCCCTCTCTGCACGCTGCTCCCGTTCCCTCCGCAGTCACTGAGTGCAGTGATTAATCCCAACTGATATCTCTCCCATGAGCTCAACCAAATGCCGTGCCATTTTGCAAATGCCAGGCTCTTGCTTGAACCGAGCGTGGAATGTTTGTTTCCGACTATCAGGTTTCATTTCCCCTTTGTCATGTTTAGCTTCATGGAAAACACGCGTTGCATTTTGATTTCCATTGAATTGCAGAGCCAAGCCCAGCGCTGGAGCCAAGCGGTTGACACCGACAGAAGATCTGACTCATAACACTTGGCTGGGGTTGAATTACTCTTCCAGAGAAGACCGAAGGCTCTCAGCCCTGAGACCTGGTTAAAACCCTACGGTGCTCTTTGCCAGAATGTCTGTATAGCTCTTCATTATCACCCCCAGCACTTGTTAGATCAGGATAATTTGGAACGAAAGCTATGTAATGCGTATGCTAAATGCTTCTAATCAACACTTCAATTTTTCTGCTATTCTTCTGTGGGAGCTTTCCCACAGCAACACAAACAGCATCTGCCTCCAGCTTGCACAGCTCAGTGATGCAGGATAGATTGCCCTGGGTAGGAAACGCCATAATTCATCAGGATGACACCAGCTGATGTCAAAGCCATAGGAGCATGGTACATGTCATGAGATCCTGGTCCCAGAAATAATCTATGCCAGAGGACAGTTATAGGCTGGATGTGGCTCTGGGCAGCCTGGTCTGGTGGTTGGTGAACTCTGCACATAGCAGGGAGTTTAAACTAGATGATCACTGTGGTCCTTTTCAACCCAGGCCATTCTATGTTTCTATGATTCTATAGCAAGCCCTGCCTCCTTTCTGCCTCATCTATCTCTCCCTACCTCTTTGTTCCTCCTACACGAGAGACACAGACCTCACCCCACCGTGATGCCTTGGGAAGAGGTGGGCAGAATCCTGCTTTCGTGTCAGTTCTTGCCCATATCATTCTTGGCACTGGCTAAGAAAGTTCTCCTGAGCTGCTCTATTCCTAACGGAGGATTTGGAGCAGGCAGCAGAGTGCGTGTTGTTCACAGTCAGGAGCTGTGGAGGGCTGAGATAGACTCAACCAGGGCAAAACAGTCACAGATCCTGTCTGTAAAGCTGCCATAAATCTGACTGAACACAAGAAAAAAAGCCAGGTTTGTTAAAGGCATCCACCTCCCTGGGCACATTCCGGTGGATTTTCCCAGGATAGGTATCTCCCTGATCATCACACGTCTTATTCCAAAATACTTTTTAATCTAACTAAACAACGTATTCTTCTCTTCCCCTCATTCCTGAAAACCACAGAACCATTTCATCTGAAACTTTATAGCTGGAGAGAGACATTTGGCCCAGAAATTTCTTGCCCAAACGATTACTCTTTGGCAGAAGTTCTGAGCACCTGAAATTGGGCGTTGGAAATGGGAAAAGCCTCAGTGAACAAAGCAGGAGCCAGAGGAGCCGGCAACGGACCATATATGTTATCTACAGCAACGGGTTGTTCGCTTTGTTCCTCAAAGCAAACATTCAGCATCAATGCCTGCACAGCTCTAAGTGGCAAAATGCTGAAACACAGGTACGCCTCCTACTTGTTTGCACTGTTCTCTCCTGGCTGTTGCCTTGCCTAAAGGCCAAAAGCATGGGTATTCCAGCCCTTACGATCCAACTCTGCTTCAGCTGTGAATGAATCCCCAAATAGTTGTCTTCTCCTTTGGAGGAGGTGGGTTTCCTGAGTCTTCTGGTTCAGGTGAGGCAGGCTTTGTCTCACAACAGCAGACTCTGAAGTTGGGTTGTATGGATTTCCAAAGGAGACCAATTCCGAGCTTCTACAATCTTGGTATAGTGAATTTCCATCTGCTTCACAGATGGAAAGATACAGCAATCGTGCTGATAAAATTACTGAAAACTGCAACACGCCCACAGTACATTGGCTACCAAATTTTTTTTGCATGCAAATTCGGGTTGATCCTGTAGCCAAAAACGGCAACTGGGAAAGCAATCTGAGGGGACGCATTTCCTTCGTACAACATGGTGTCCAAGAATAACGGCGTGTGCTTTGTGTGGCTGTGTGCTGAACCAGCCGGGATGATTCATAAATTGGCAAAATGGGAGCGTTAATCACTGTGAGAGATCAAGGAATTAGTATTGGAATATCACGGGCATGGCAAAGGGAATCGAAAACCAAATAGAAAAAGGGTTGTGCAAGGGGAGAGAAACCGAGAAGGGGATGGAAGTGGAAAGGTGATGTCACAAACAAAGAAGACTCTGGAAGATGAGGACAGCTGCATTACATGCAGGCAGTGACAGGACAGTGGCCCTGAATCATAGAATCAGAGATCTTGGGTTGAAAGGGACCTTAAAGACCATCTAGTTTCAGCCCAAATCTCCAACTTCTTATTTCCCAATGCAGGCTGCTGCTTGCACTGAATTCCTGCTCTGGCTTGGGATGGGATTCTTTTGGGATTCTTTTGAGCTGGGTGGCTGCTATTTGGCTTCACATTCTACTTGTAGATCACGAACTGGAGCACAGTCTTTCCCAAAAGTGCAGAGGTTCCCCTGAATGAGAGAGGTTGGGCCAATGTCTACCACTCGGCATAGACACCTGTGTGGTGGGCTGCAAAGAAAGAGCACTACAGTGGGCAAAAACTATTGCTTAAGCTTGCCTGGCAGGTAACTCGGGTTAACTCAGGTTTATTTTGAGTGTAACACTGGGAATATGAGGCCTCCATGCACAGTGGGCTTTGCCCACAAAGAGTGATGAGCCATGTAAGTGAACGAGGTGGCAGTGATCAGCAGAACCAGTGAAGCCTGATGTCCTACCGAGCTGTAGCTCATAATTGGGTCCCCCGGTGTTTCAGAAGGCTCTAATTAACAAACTCTATAAAAAACCTCCAGTGGCTGGGCAATTCACAACATTTGGTTGCAGCTTCCCAATGGCTATCAGCCAGTTATTACTTTATCCCTCTTAAATCAGGAAGATAAACAGAAAGAGAAATGCACACATAGGCAGGATGCAGTCACCTAAGCCTTGTTTCCAAGGAAGCCGGGCTCACAGATGTCTCAAGGAATTAGGACGGACATTTTACACTTCTCAAGTGTGGATTCACAAACTCCCACACTGAGAGTGACCTGCCAGACAGAAGTCAGCATCATGCTTCTCTATAACAGGCTCCGACAATGCAAGCGTGTGAAAAGCCAGCCTGGCAACATCTGAAGAGGCATGAGAGGGAGTAAAGTGCATTTTTAGTCAACCACAATTTTAGAGTTGTTTCCGTATTGAAAGGAGCTAAGGGGAGAATAGGAGAAGATTGAAGGAGCATAGCTAAAGCGATTCACCATGAACATATGGGTCAATAGGTGGGGATGGGCCATAAATTTAATCTTCTGTGTTGGGATTTCAGGGATATAAATGAGGTGCTGATGATTCTGCAACACAGAACCATTAAGGTTGGAAAAGACCTCTGAGATCTCCAAGCCCAAGCCCAACCCATCCCTACCATGCCCACTAACCACGTTCCTCAGTGCCACATCTCCACGGCTCTGGGACACCTCCAAGGATGGTGATTCCACCAATGGACTTGGTCCCTGTTGGAGTCCATCTTGGCCCTGCAAGAGGATGGACCATCCAGTCCAAGGATGGACCTTCAGGGGACAGCTGGGACTGCTGGAGCTGGGGTGAGCCAGCATGTGTTGATGTGGATTACCCGGCTGCCTTCTGTCTGGGTTCACAACTCAGACACTTCTGCTCAGACGGTGCACAGCAGAGGAAATATAAGCATTCCAGGGAGTGTGAATCAGTCCATAGGCTCCATTGAGAATGCATTGTGAATCCATTCATAGGTCTGATCTCTATTGTCTACATGGGAGCTTGGATGCTTGCTGTACAAGAGAGCACCCCATGTACATGTGTGGATCAAGGTCCAGCTCATCTGCTTGTTTTCTTCCAGTATAGATAAAGTGGTGTTTCTCATGCTTGTAGCCCAAGGAGAGCAATTTATTTGTTGGACCATGTCTAGGGTAACCCAAATAGCATCATAACTACGAATGAATAAATGAATAAATGACTGGTTCAGATGACACCACTTTGAATTGTCCTGTATGGAGCCAGGAGTGGGACTCGATGATTCTTATGAGTCTCTTCCAACTTGGGATATTCTATGATTCTGTGATTCTACTTATGATTTCTATGACATCATAGGAAGCCCAAGGACTGAAAGTGAGAATTTAAAGGAGTTGGCTTTGAACCTGGCTTTATCTCTCTTAAAAAGAATCCAACATAGGGCCAACCAGGATGATTAAGATATTGAAGGCTACTATGAGTCCGTAGAATCATAGAGTCATTTGAGTTAGAAGGGACGTTTAAAGGCCATCTGGTCCCACTCCCTGCAGTGAACAGGGGCACCCACAGCTCCATCAGGAGCTCAGGGCCCCGTCCTGCTTGACCTTGGATGTCTCCAGGGACCAGGTATGTACCACCTCTCTGGGCAACCTGTTCCATAGTTATCTATCGGTTATCTATAACACTGGGATATGTACAAACACATTACCAACGCTTCTTCCCAATCTCCAGCACTGTCTTTAGACATAAACAAAGTAGGTGGTCATCTGGAACAGCTCTGAGCAGTGCAAAGCCAGCTCTGAACATCCCACCTGCAGCCACAGCACCGCGCAGCTGACACTGGCTTAGAAGCAGAGCGGACAGTCCCCACAGGGAGGGGACAAGCAGGTCAGGATCCTGGCAAGAAGTGGCCCAAGCCTTCCTGGCTGTGCTCCATGCCTGCCGTGCTGCAGACGGAGAAGCAGTGCAAGGAAATCAGTTTGTGCAGAGCAGATACAATTTTGCCTGCGGCGCTGAGAGCACATAGCCAGCTCTGCCTGCTCCTCTGCCTGCAGAATGAAGAAGCGATGATAGCGATATTCAACACGAATTCCCACCTGCCTCACATGGCTGTACTGGGCTTTGAAACCTTAGAAAGCCACATTTAGGAGATGTTATGTAAGCACAGGTTATTATTATTATTAAAAAAAAACATTAAAGGTGAGCTGTTAGTCCGACAGATGGGATTATCAGTGGAATTACACTTTTTATTGATCACCTTTCATTTTGTTTCATCTCCTATTTCTTTTCTTGCCCTTAGCCCCAGGGCCTGCAGTCCCAACGGTGCTCCTGATGGTGCAGATGAGCAGTGAGCTGTCAGCACCAGCTGATGAGAGCATGTTGTAACCCAACCAGAACCCACCAGCAAGCTGCAACAGGTGCAGGTGATTTAGATGATGGCTGAGACTTGGTGGACATCTTCTGCAGCAAGGTTGGCTCTGGTGCCAAGTTAATGGCACCGTCACAGGAACTCAGCGTGTCACAGAATCATAGAATGGCCAGGATTGAAAAGGAACTCAAAGATCACCTAGTTTCAACTCCCCTGCCATGGGCAGGGTGGCCAACCACTAGAGTGTCAAAGCCAAGTGAAGATATTCAAGGAAGGCTTTTGCACAGTGGGGAGATCAATGTCTGTGCTCTGCAAGGAATGGATGACCCAGCTCATGACAGAAGAAGAATTTGGAAGGTTGAGCAAGGAAAGCTCATGGCTGCTCTCATGATGGGAACTGTAGATGCAGTTCCTTCCTGAGGTCAGGGATTTTTCAAGAGCCAGGCCCTCAACAAGATTTCTGTCTCCCTCACAGTGCAGTTTGGGTAATTATTTCTTAAGCCTTTCATCTGTAAATATTTCCTCCTGTGCTTGGACATTGCTTAGTACAACCAGTTTCTGTTTCTGGCTGGGCTTATGAAATGATCAGAATAGAAATAGATGTTTTTTAGAACCAGATTTCCTTGGAGTGATTTGGTATCTAGAATTGGCAAAGTTTCAGATGTACATACCTGGCTAAAAAAACCATGGGAAATGACAATGGAAATGATAATGTAATCCTCATTTCTGATCAAGGAAATCTTGCTTCCTTCTTGATTGTACTGGGAAAGAACAACTGGGACAACGGGATCCTTCAGAATGCACACCTGTGACGGTTGCTTTCCTACCACTTCCCCTGCCCAACCAACCAATCTGTCCAAAACGTTCATTATCTCCCATTTGTTACATTTTCTTTTAATTGCTATGTCTAATTTATGATGCTGTTACATTCTAAAATAGATAACCTGTGTGGCAGCATGCATTCCTAAAATAATCAACTTCATTAATGTCATTAAGATCCGAATCATCTCCTGCTTCTGCTCCTCAACATTAAATTGAGGAATGAGTATTTAAATAAGAAAATTTCTCAAGTAGGTCCCTTATCTTTACTAAGTATAAGAACTCAGTTAATGTTAAAGGTTTCTATCTAAGAATAGTACTGTACTGTATTTAATAGTAAAATAATAATTAAAAAAACTCCAAACCCTTCCATGAAGTAAGAAACAGAATGGTAAGCATCGTAAGTTTCCAGACATTCAGGGCATGACTAATACCAAAACGATGATTTTAGACTGGTCAGAAACCAAATGACAAGGATTTTGTATAATACCCAACTATGAGAAGAAGATGATTGTGCATTTAACACGGGGTGACGGTTTATGATTCGTGGGACTTTCGTTGCCAGGCTAAATTTAAATCGTTAATTTGCTTAAATTGAAATTGCTCAGTCTGCTTACAGCCTTTTCTTAGCCAAGGCTGAATCTGAACCAGAGTTCCGTGTTATTAGTCTTACTTCAGAGTTTGATAATTACAGGTAATTTGAGGATGATCAGAAAGTTAAAATGGAGGTTTTCCCATTACCCCAGAAGAGGATTTGGGGAATAGAGGTAAAGTCTTATACAAAGTTAAGGCCTTTTTTCCTACTTTTGAGAGATGAAGGCTGGGTGGCCATCGCTGTGAGTGGGCTGCTCCTACTTTATTGAATATTTATCATTAAAATGCCTTTCAGTCCTGCACACAGACAAGTGCTGTACCACGGGCTGCACAAGCACAGCGATAAAAAAAGGCAGTCTGCCTCTCAAAGGCTACGGACTAAGGATAAGGCAAGAGATAACAGATGGAAACAGACAGATGGAGGAAAGCAAGAAAACAATGATACAATGTCAGCCAGCATGACGGGAAGTCAGCTCAGCACCCCAGGAGGCTGTTGGGCAGCTTTCTGCAGAAATAGCAGCAAAATGCAGGCAGTGGCATGGCAAAGGGCTTGAAGGTGCTTATCTCCACACCAGCATGGAGGTTGGGCAGCAGCACAGATGAAGCAGAGGCTGGCGACACTGGAGGAAAGAACTGCCTTCCTAAGACTGATGTAAGGTGAGGGATGCGTGGCAGTAAGTAAAAAGGGTCTTGGAAATGAAGAGCAAGCTCTTGAGTTGGAGGCAGTGGAGAGGAGGAAGCCAGAGGGTGCAGCAAATAGAGCAACAAGAGCAAAATGCTGGGTTTTGCAGCTGGCCTTGAATAAGCACAGGGGTTAGAGATGGTCCAGAGGAGGGCCACAAAGATGATCAGAGGGCTGAAGAACCTTCCCTATGGGGGGAGCTGGGGCTCTTCAGCCTGAGCATCCAGATATTGAAAAGGGTTTGTGCTGGGAGAATCCAAGACAGATTTGCTATCTCTATCCTTGGAAGCATTTACTGCACAAAGCCCTAAGCAACCTGATCTAACTGGATCTGATAAATGAATTCCAAAAAACCCTTCCAACCGTTTCTATGATGCCGTGGCAGCAATTCTGCATTCACTGAGTTTAGAGGTGGAGAGAGAAAGGAAGGTGGGGCAGGAATGGGGGTGGCAAATGGGTTTCAGAGCGGGGTTTTTTAAAGATGGTAGAACGTGGAACAGGTTGCAGCTCTGATAGCACTGGAGCAGGTTGCCCAAGGAGGCTGTGGATGCCCCATCCCTGCAGGCATTCAAGGCCAGGCTGGATGTGGCTCTGGGCAGCCTGGGCTGCTGGTTGGTGACCTGCACATAGCAGGGGTTTGGAACTGGATGAGCATTGTGGGTCTTTTCAACCCAGGCCATTCTAGGATTCTATCATTCTATGACAGACCTTAAAGCATGATTGTACTCAATGAGAAAGAAGATAAGCAGTGAAAAATTAGAGTGTAAGGAAACAGAAAAGGAAGGGATGAAAGTGAGAGCAAAAGAGATCAGCAGACGATGTGAGATTCTCAGTGCAAGTGTGGGGATGATAAGGAACTCCTGCATCAGTGACCATGGAAGTGAGAAAGAGGCAGATGGAGGGCAGAAAGTACAGATGCAGGGAAAAGTCATGCTACATTCTGTCCTTAAACACTTGGAAGTATTAGGCAAGGTCCTTTTCTGAAAGAAAAGCAGATCTAAGAAGAAAGGGAACCTCGAGGAGCTAACAGTGCAAGAGTCTAATGGTGTATTAGCCAGGTAGCAGAACTCAAGATTGAGTGAATTAATTCAAAAGAATGAGTATCTAATGGATGAAGTCACCCTTGCTCTTTAATGTCGGGATTCATCAGACCAAAGATAGACTTTTATAGTACAGGTATTTCTATTTGAGCAAAACACCCCAGGTTCCCTTTAAAGTCAACAGAGAACAGAAAGTTTGCGGGCATGCTTCATCTCATCCTAAAATAGATGTTTAAAACAGATCAGCTGACTCATGCCCTAAAAAAGCATGATTTTTCCCCACAGATTATAAAGGGAGCTGACACTCCTGAGTTCAGATTAGAAGTGTGTACAAGGAACATAACTTGAGGTGACTGCCATGCTGCCTGTCCATCCCAACCTGCCTGCATTCTGGTCTCAGGGTTGAGTGATGCCTGGGCAGCCTTGCATTGGGAAGGAAGGGCAGAAGAGGCACAAATAGAAGAGAAGGAAGAGTGGAGGAGAGATGGAGATGAGAGGTCTAGGCACAGAAAAGAATTCACCAATGCTGCTCATCTGGGTGTGGAGAAAAATCTGTCTGTGCGTTTACAGCTAACGTTGAAAGAGAGCAGGCTGCTTCAGAAAGCCATCAGAGATCGTGTCTGGAGAGCACTGAGTGAGTGGCTCCCCTTGGGAGTGCTGCAGGTACAAGGCTGGGGCTCCTGAAACAGGAGCATGTCAACACGTAAACATCTGCAACCAAATTAGGTTTTTAAGCTCCCTTTACGGTCAATTAAAATCTGAAGACCAATTCTGTTGCTCAGACATAGGCATCGGGTGCTACTTGAGATGCCCAGTGGTATCACGTGTCCATTTCCATAAGGGCACAGGTCTCCCATAGGTCTGGTGTCAGATTTACCAGCTCCGGATAGACGTCCTGTGTTGTCTGCCCCATCTCAGGTGGCAGTAGATGTGGATAAGTAGCAAGAGGTGAGCCTAGAGAAGCGCAGGAATGATTCAAACGACCCTATAGGAGATAGCCCATTTCAATAGCTGAATGCCCACCGAAAGCTGTGAATGAGAGGTAGGGCACAAACGACTCTGGGGAGCTCTGCCACCGGAGCTGAAGGACTGATGGGTGGCACAGATGGAATGTGTACTGCAGGTGCTATCCTAATCCTGTGCCTAAAAAAAAGATTCCAGGTTCCAGCACTGCCAGTTTGTCATTCTTTGTTCCCACTAAATTCACTTATTTTTTATTTTTCTACCCTTTTTTTTTTTTTTTTGTTTAAACTTAGCACATAATTCAAGGAACGTAACATTTTAGTTTGACAAGTGGTTTATTCAGGCAGCTGATTTACCAAATCCAAGGCTACTCCCTACAGACTCCTACCAGCAATGTAAGCGTTCCGGTGTAAACCTCTGATTTAATTAAAGAAGAAGTTAGACCTCCGAACATTATCTCAGCTGGAAAATCCATAATTAGTTGTACATTTTTCTGAAGGAACTTTCCCCCCCCATTTGTCTGAAACCAGGAGAAGGGCTCCATGCATCTATCATAATTTCCCAACGCTTTCAGCTCAGGCATTAGAGACGCTGTGTGGGCAGATTTAATAGGTTCTTTCTAGCTTCCTGGTGGGGAGGATTGCATAACATGTGAGTCAAGACACAAGTCCTCACACTGTGACTGTGACACTTGCAGGAGTGGCACTGTCTGTTGTCAGCTGGGATTACAACAAGCAGCACACCATCCTGCTTGGGGTCACTGGAGAAAGACTGATGAAAGTATTCTCCTTTTGCTTCAAATCAGGGCTTAGCATCACCCACTCTTTGGGAGGAAGGTGCTGGAGCTCCTTTTCTTATCCCAGCTTATCCTTTCATGCTTGGTATTGGATGCTAAGCTTCCTCATTCAGAGGATAAAGCTTTCTTGGTGGTGAGCCCTCCTGCTCAACGCTTCAGAGTCCTTATTTCCTCACAATCTCTTTGGGGTTGGTTTTGGCCCTGGTTCAGAGCCTTCTGGTGCAGTTTTCCCCTCTAACATGGGATATAAATTCAACATATTATGCAACACTGACAGAAAGAAATTTCAAGCTTTCTACATGTTCAGGTCCCTCAAACTGGAGTCTATTTCATAGAATCACAGAATCATAGAATCACAGAAAGGCCTGGGTTGAAAAGGACCACAATGATCATCCAGTTCCAACCCCCTGCTATGTGCAGGGTCACCAACCAGCAGACCAGGCTGCCCAGAGCCACATCCAGCCTGGCCTTGAATGCCTCCAGGGATGGGGCATCCACAACCTCCTTGGGCAACCTGCTCCAGTGCTATCAGAGCTGCAACCTGTTCCACGTTCTATCATCTTTAAAAACCCCTGCTCTGAAACCCCGCAGCCTTCTTTATCTGTTTTTATTAAACACTTTCACTGAGGTCTCATCTGGACCCTCAGATGCTCGGGTGCTTCTGCATGAGACAGAGTCCAATGCCAAAAGCTTTGCCATTAACGTCACCAGCATGAGTCAAGACCTCATTTCTCAATATTTCTTTTTGCCAGATACTTGCAATTATGAGGGACGCTTCTATTTTATATCCTGCTTTGCAACGAGTGCATTATTTAAGAGTTATATTTTAATACATTATATTTCACCTTTAAAAGCCCTTGGAATTCATGGAGTTTTGAGGAAAGCCAAAGCAGGCCGTGCTGGTTGGGCCTGTTTTTCTCTGATAATCTTCCACAGCAATGGGCTGCTTTTAATTCCTCCCTGATCTTCATTTCAAGTGACATTTAATTGGAAAGGATTTTAGCATATTACATCTCAGACTGAGTAAGGCTCTGGATATTGTTAGAAAAATTAATAAAGAATTTGAGCAGCTTCCTGTGTGATGTGCAAGCGATAAACATTCAGAAAACCCTTCCTCCACCCCTCTCTGCCTGTGAATTGCTCTTCTAAAAATAAAGGGTATGACAGAATTTCTGTATTGTATGACAAGAGAAGCCCTTCAGTCATTCGCAGCTGAGAAAAGCAAATGGCAAGCTTTCTCACAGATGACATTTGGAACTGTTATTAGCACTACAACGTATGGGCTAAATTCTGTTCTTCCTTATACCACTGTAATTAGGGGAAAATGGCACTGAAATCAAACAGGCTATTCCTTGTACTTTCCAGCAAAAGCAAGAATGGAGGCTGATTCTTGTGGAGGCATCCACTTATTGCTGCCTCTTCCTCAGTCCAGCCACACTCATATAGAGCACTTTCTTAAGTCTCACCTTGTTAGGTGATGACTTTTGTGGATATGTGTAAGCAAGGATGGCCCTGAAACCAGCAAAATTCATTGCATTTGTAATAGCAGATGGGTTTGGATTTAAAGCTGCATTTCCTTGTCAGTGTTTTAATTATTTTAAGGAATATTTTCCTTGATGTATTTTGCTCTTCTGATTTATCTAGCACTGAAAAACAACACCCAACTGACTGCGGCATCAACAGAGACAGAAATGAACATACACTGCCCTTTGGGAGATGTTACGTTGGATACGTGGTAGATAACTGCTGTGAGGAGAATAAATAACTCGGGAGGCAGAATGTTGTGGAAGCTCCTTTATTTTTTCAGCCTGTTTCAGCTTCCCTCTGCTTAGCAGAGAATGAAAACTGGTGCAGTTATTTATGGTCCGATACGTAGAGAGGTGGACAGTCGAGATCTATATGTGTATGGACAGCTGGATATATTGCTTATATCAACACCAGAAAAGCATAATTGCTTTTGAGAAGGAGCTCAGTAAGTTTATGGATGATTAAATCATTCTCTATCTGTGCAGCATGGATCGCAAAGCTTCAGTCAATGACCCTTGTGACTTCTCACTCCTCCGTACCTCTCAAGCCACAGGGGAAGGACTGTGCCATGTCAGATCAATGATCTGCATCTGCTGCTCTGGCTTCACCTGCTCCTGATCCTTTAGAGGAAAGATAAGCAAGGAAAACACAGCTGGATGAATGGGAATGAAGGGGGAATTCCTCCCTCATCCTTGCTGATAAGCAGCCAAAATACAGAACATCATTGCAGATGAGAGCAGTTGTACCGAATAGGAGCATTGGTGTGAAATGCCCTCATGGCATCTCAAAATGAGAACCATCAGAGAGGCTCAATGGCATCCAGACCTAACGGGGGCCTTGTAGGGAACCATCTTAACCTGGAAGCCTGGTAAGGACCCATCTTGACTTGGGAGCCTTCTCATGGAATCACAGTCATTAAGATTGGAAAAGACCACTAAGATCACCTAGTCCAACTGTGAGTCCATTGATGCTCGTAGGAACTCAACTTGAAAGCTTTGTAGGAGCTTGAAGGGAACAGACTCTTTAGCAGGGTGTGTTGTGATAGGATGGGGGAAGAGGGAATGTCTAGAGTGGATAAAAGGAAAAGATTTTTACAATAAGGGCAGTGAGGCAGTGGCACAGGTTGTCCAGAGAAGTGGTGACTGCCCCATAACTGGAGACATTCAGGTCACGCTGGATGGGGCTGTGAGTGCAGCTGTGGGTGCTCCTGTTCTCTGCAGAGAATGGGACCAGATGGACTTTAAGGATCTCTTCCAACTCAAACCATCCTATGATTCTATGAACTCACCGAGTTGAGCGCCCTGCAGAGACCCATCTTGACATGGCCGGTGGGCATGGTGAGGTGGGTTGGGGTTGGACTATGTGATCACAGGGAGGTGATTGTTCCCCTCTACTCTGCTCTTGTGAGGACCTATCTGGAGTACTGTGTCCAGGTCTGGAGCCCCCAGTACAAGAAAGACAGGGAGCTGTTGGAGAGGGTCCAGAGGAGAGCCACAAAGATGAGCAGAGGGCTGCAGCACCTCCCCTGCAAAGACAGGCTTAGGGAGCTGGGCTTGTTCAGCCTGGAGAGAAGGCTGCGGGGTGACCTCATTGCAGCCTTCAGTACCTAAAGGGAGCCTACAGACAGGAGGGGAGTCAACTCTGTGAAAGGGGAGATAACAGCAGGGCAAGGGGAAATGGTTTGAAGTTGAAGGAGGGAAGACTGAGGTTGGATGTCAGGGGGAAGTTCTTTCCAGAGAGAGTGGTGAGGTGCTGGAACCACCAAGCCCAGAGAGAATGTGGATGCCCTGTCCATCCCTGGAGGTGTTCAAGGGCAGGTAGTTTGGGGCCCTGGGCTGGTATGAAATGTGGAGGTTGGTGGCCCTGCATGTGGCAGGGGAGTTGGACCTTGATGATCCTTGAGATCCCTTTCAACCCAGGCCATTCTGTAATTCTGTAATCATACCAGTCTTTTCCAACCCTAATGACGGTAAGACTCTTACGAACTCCAGTTCGCTCTGTGGAAGTTGTACCATGCAGCCACCACACCCACACGTGTGGAACCCCAACTCCCATCCCCCACTCGCTCACCACACCGCCCGCCCACTTTCCCGCGCTCTCCCTCAGCCGCCGCTCGGCGGCGCCCCGCCCGCTCCCGCCTCCAACTGTGACCGTTGGCGCATGCGCGGGGCCACGGCGAGTCCTTAGCGACGGGGCGGCGGCGCATGCGCAGAGTGGGCGCGCGCGGAGGGCGCTGTGGTAGCGGGGCAGCGCGGCGGCCATGGAGCCTGGAGAGGAGGTGGAGGATGAGGAGGAGGAGCAGGAGCAGCGGGTTCCTGTGAGTATGAGCAGCGCTGAGAGGCTCGGTTAGGCCGGTTTTGAGGGGGTATCCGGCAGGGAAGGTGTGGGTGGGGGAGCTGAGCCCCCACAGGCCGCTCTCCTCCTTCTCTGGGCAGAGAGGGGCTGCAGCTGGCCTGGTCCCTCTCCCTCCATCCCTTCAGTGTATGGTGTGTGTGTGTGACATCTGCCTGCTTGCTTTGTGCCTTCCTGGCTTTGTGCCCCCAGCTCCAGTGCGGATGGAGCAGCCCGTCAGAGCCCCCTGTGACCCTGAAGGGCTCTGTGTGATTTGTAGCACTGGAGATGAGGAGATTGTGGATCCTAGAATCCTAGAATGGCTTGGGTTGAAAAGAACCACCGTGATCATCTGGTTTCAACTCCCTGCTATGTGCAGGGTCACCAACCAGCAGACCAGGCTGCCCAGAGCCACATCCAGCCTGGCCTTGAATGCCTGCAGGGATGGGGCATCCACAGCCTCCTTGGGCAACCTGTTCCAGTGCTATCAGAGCTGCAACCTGTTCCATGTTCTATCATCTTTAAAAACCCCCACTCTGATTGTCACCCCCATTCTTGCCCAGCATCCACAACCTCCTTGATAGGTGGGGAAATGATTTCCAGCTGAAAGAGGAGAGACTTAGACTGGGTCTGAGGAAAAATGATGCTAAACGTGGTGAATCGCTGGCACAGGTTGCCCAATGGGTGCCCCATCTCTGGAGGCACCAAGATCAGGCTGGACAGGGCTCTGAGCACCTACCTGAGCTGTGGTTGCTGCTGTTTATTGCAGAGGAGTTGGACTAAGTGGCCTTCAGGGTCCCTTATAACTCAAAACAATTCTCTGAAATCAAAAAGCTGACTGCAAAGCTTCACCTTGGAGTTCTGAAAGATCTCTGAGGTCTCACAGTTGTTGCTGTCACACTGCTATCTGCAAACATTCCCCAAGAAGAATCATGGATTGCTACAGGATTCAGTCTTACCTGGGCAATCAATAGGAATTAAATGAATGGAAGCAGTTAGTTGAGTAAGTGTGACATGGTAAAGGCAAGTCCAGCTTCAACAAATGTAAGCACAGGGGTTCAGGTGGGGCAGTTTGGAAGCTTTTTGGTGAAAAATGTTCACAGTATGTTATTAAGAAACAGAAGATCTTGTGTGATTGTGCGCCCTTATGTATATTTAAGTAGAAACAAAGCTTATCTGCACACTGATTCACAGACAGAACTTTCCTCGTTAACATCACATATAACTTATAAGAAAGTTACAGACCAGTGAGCTTGCCTCCTGTATCTCATTTTATCTTCTTGGTATTCATCATAGATAAGATCATTTTGCCCCGTTTGGGGTTCTGTGTTTTGTTGTCTCATGGTAGCCATTGCTTCCTTCTCCACATTTGTTTAGCTCTGTGGTTTAGTTGCTGCTCTGACAACCAGAGCTCCGAGCTGGGAATACCAGATGGACCTGAGCCAAGCATGCTGCCAGCACGCTGCCTGCCGTGAGTGGGGGGGATGCAGTGCAGATGCCAGCTGCATCTTCTGCTTGTCCTGGTGTGGCTGCTCTTACACCTTGTGTTTTTGTTGCAAGAGACGTTAGCTATAATTTCAATCAGCAGAGAGAGGCTAGCTCTGTAAGCCCATCTTTGTAAAAGTTGTCACACCTAGGGCTGTAGTTTTATGAGTGCCATATATCAGCAAGCTTCTACTGAAAGGACTAAGCCGTATGTGCTACCATGCCCTGCTTGCTTCTTCTCTGTAGGCAATAAAGCAATGTAGCTTGGTAGTTAACTGTGTTCAGAACTTCCTAAAGAAATATGTAGTCAACTTATATATCCAATTTTTGCTTGCTAAGGAGGAGCAGAGGTTCTATCTTCCTTCTGAAGGGCCAGTTTATGGTTGTTTAAAGACATTATGGAACTTCTGAAAGGTGTTGAGCTATAAGAATGAGATGGAACTCTGTAGCCAACATAGTGCTATTACTTATTGTTTGTACTACTTTATAGTCAATAAAGACAGTTTGTTTTTAATTGTGAGGATTCTTGAAGCCCTGCCTTCCATGCCCTCTAGAGACCCCCAAGTGTGTTGCACAGGAATAATAAGCTGGTTGTGCTGTGTTCGGTTGTATGATGTTTTTCTAGATTGTTTTGGGTGGTCTGTGGGTCAGAATAAAGCAAGGAGGCTTGAGTTTGGATATTCAAGCATTTGATGGTTCAAAACTGAGAAACTTTCATATTTCTTTCTTCATCAGTGATGAATGTCAAACAAGAACTGTTCCTTTCAAAAGGAGAGATGATTTCCATTATGGTGTTCATGTCATGTGAAGTTCCTTTGAAGAGCAGTGCTACTCATGTGCATGAAGCTGCACTACCCAAGAATGAGAAACTACAGCTGTGAAGTGTTACATTCATAGAATCCTAGAATGGCCTGGGTTGAAAAGGACCACAATGATCATATGGTTTCAACCCCCTGCTCTGTGCAGGGTTGCCAACCACCAGTCCAGGCTGCCCAGAGCCACATCCAGCCTGGCCTTGAATGCCTCCAGGGTTGGGGCATCCACAACCTCCTTGGGCAACCTGTTCCAGTGCCTCACCACCCTGAGTGAAAAACTTCCTCCTAATATCTAAAGCATTCTCATAATGCTTTAGCTAAGCTGCATCTCTTGCTGATGAGCCATTTTGTCCAAGATACACATTTTGCTAATGATCTGATGCTGATGATATATAACACTTGGCTGTGAGATTCATCTCGGGGTCAGCTTTGTTTGGAGGCCTGCTTTTCAGCCCTCAGTGCTTCAGAGACTCCACTAAGTGATGGAGATGGACAAGGTTTGCTCACCATAAGTTATTTTAAAGAGGAGAGTGAAGAATAAGATGCACAGTTCTGTTGTTTAAGTCTTCTGTTCATTGTGTGCATCTTGCTGTCATTACTCATCCATTCTTCTGTCCTCCAAAACGCTCAGTTAATTAGTTATGCTCAGCATAGCTAAATAAAATCAGTACCTGTTTCTTTTTGGCACAGTATGGGTCCCCTACCTGATGCTGTTAATTTCCATCTGAATTAATAGAATTGCCCTTTGAAATCAAATTTTCAATATTAAGCCTCAATTAAATTATGGAATAGCTGCTGGAATGTTTTGAATTCAGAGCTGCTGTCGTGTGCACTTCAGTGCCACTTCTTTTAATTACTTGACTAGCGTGAAGAAGAAAAACTAGGGAAGTGCAATGCCGTAGTGACTGAAGGTATGGGTGCAGGGTGCAATTATTGTTTTAGCTTTGTCACAGAGCCCAAGCTAATTTCTGTGTGTACAGAGAAACGCTTTGAGACAGTGTTGGACATCTGCTCCCTGTGTTCTGGGGGTGCTTCCTCAGTGCTTCAACACCTTGTGTGGAAGGGAAATGTGAGCACAAATATTCTTGCTGTTCCAAGTGATTTGCTTTGCTGCCCTGCTCAGAAGCTGTAAGTGCAGTTGTGTAGGTCTCCCAGATGACCCATAGCTGTCTGCAGGCAGCATGTGAGATTCTGGCTGTGGTCAGCAGTGCTGGGCTGGCTGCATTCACAAGCTGCCCCCTGGGCTCAATTTTTGGGTTTTAAAGCAGCAAATGAACCTGCCCTTTTTAGTTGAGTGTCTGGACCCTGTGGAATTTCAGTCACTAGTTAAATATGTTGGTGGTAGATGGCTAACTTATGGTACTGGAGATGTCTTGTGTAATTTCTAAGTAATGGGCTATGAAATATATGTATACATACCCAGAAATTATGTTTTGCTTTAGAAATGTGCATTTTCCTTTCAGCCTATTGCAACAACTCCGCCACGCCGCACTTGGAGGGAGGAATCCTTAAGCCAAAGCAGCAGTGAGACCCAGGCCTCAGCTGCCAGTGGGATCTCCCTGGGAGAAGCAATACGTCAGAGAACAGCTGCTCATCAGGTATTTGAGTTGTGCTTCTATGAGTTGTGGCTGAAGTTTACTTATGGGATTTAAAGTAACACAGACTCCTTTATTCTATGCAACTGGAAAGTGCTTTGCTTAGCAATTGCCAGCTGCACGCTGCAAGCCACCTTTACTGTGCACTGTTGGGTACTGTATCACCCAGCATCCTCCTGAAGCATTTGTCTCCATCAGGGTTGTTCTTTCTGAGTGAGAAATTCCACAAAGATGATCAGAGGGGCTGCAGCACCTCCCCTACAAAGACAGGCTGAGGGAGCTGGGCTTGTTCAGCCTGGAGAACAAGCTGCAGGATGATCTCATTGCAGCCTTTCAGTACCTAAAGGGAGCCTACAAACAGGTGGGGAGCCAACTCCGTGAAAGGGTAGATAACAGCAGGGCAAAGGGAAATGGTTTGAAGTTGAGGGAGGGAAGATTTAGGTTGGTTGTCAAGGGGAAGCTCTTTCCAGAGAGAGTGGTGAGGTGCTGGAACAGCTGCCCAGAGAGGCTGTGGATGCCCCGTCCATCCCTGGAGGTGTTGAAGGCCAGGTTGGATGGGGCCCTGGGCAGCCTGGTCTGGCATTAAATGTGGATGTTGGTGGCCCTGCATGTAGCAGGGGGTTGGAGCTTGATGATCCTTGAGGTCCTTTCCAACCCCAGCCATTCTATGATTTTGGTTTGGAGAAATTTTCTGCTTTTGTAGGATTTGGAGAGAGAGCTCAGTTTCTGACAGGAGATGGAAGGCTGGTGAGCAGTAGGTGGTAAGAACTGACAACAGATTTCAGCAGTTCATGAGTGCACTGTACTTCTTTTACATCTAAAAGCTGAGTATTTGCATAGAAAGTATAACTTAGAAGCAACAGTTTTGCTATTCTACAGCTTAAGTTTTATTTCCTTGGAAGTGCATCTTATAAAATTTTCTTCTTGATCCTAGTGCACGCTTTATCTCCCTGCCTGTTCTTAGGAAATTGACTCCTGGTATCAGCTTCCAGCAGAGGTGGATGCCAGTCATTTAACTGCTGCCTCAGAGACGAAGCTTGGCCTGGCTTCTGATAGAAATGACCTGACTGAGTTCCCTACATTGGAGGAAGGAGTATTGTCTGCAGCAGAAACATCGAGAAGGCAGAATCCTGAAGATACAGTGCATGGCTTGCTGCTGGGTATGTTCAACATGGCACTTCCTTTTTTACTTTCATTTTAAATCTGCTAGATGATTAAGATTTTACTCTTCTTTAAAAGCAGTCTTCAGCATGATTTGTCTTCTTATTTTGAGAACTGCTGTTGACAAAATACATTCTATTTAACACTGTTGTCAAATCACATCTTCAAAATGAGATATTTTGTACCCCTTTCTCATGTATTCAAGCTACTCTATGTTTCTTCTCAAGATGTGTTCAGATAAGTGATATTTCAGTGGCTGCAGACTACTATAATAGTACTTGATATTCTATTAGTGATCCTAGTTACTAACACTTGTGTACAATTTATATTATTTTCAGAAACACTTTCTAATTCTAACTGGGAAAGGTAAGCCTTTCTGTGGCTTCCCTTCACATCTAATCACTGTGATGTAGTTAAAGATTGATTTGAAGTTCCAAAATTTAAGGTTTCACTCTCATCCATTCTGGATTATGTTCATTTTCATCGATGTGGAGACAGAATATTCCATTTAATTCTATTTCTCTGATGTATAATCCTCAGGTACTAGCAAATCTTACAAGACTTCTGTTAGTATCACAGCATTATTCTCTGCATCCTAAGACACAAAGAACACCACAACACTACTGATTTATTGTTGTAATTTGTAATTATCCTCAAAATGGTGGAAACGAGACAATTTCTTTTTTTCCCCATTCGTTGCAATTAATCATAGCAAGTGCATCTGTCCCCAGCAAGAAAAACTAATTAATCGTGGAAGTGGAGCCAATTTTGATTGGATCTATTTTTCTTTATTGCCTTTATTTATTAATTTTTAGCTTTTTTTTCTTGTAAATCTTCAGCCTTCATCTCTGGCAGTTTATTTATTAAGTACTTGGGAGAGAAGTGACTGGAGAGCAGGTCAGCAGAAAGTGCCCTGGGGGTGGTGGTGACAGCAGCATTTCTGGCAGCCAAGAGGATAAAACCATGTTTTGGGCTTAAACTGCATTTAAACACAACATAGCATGTGGATGAAGGATAAGGGGGAATGGTTTTAAACTGAGACAGGGGATATTAGGAGGAAGTTTTTCACAGAGAGGATGGTGAAGCATTGGAGCAGGTTGCCCAAGCAGGCTGTGGATGCCCCAACCCTGCAGGCATTCAAGGCCAGGCTGGATGTGGCTCTGGGCAGCCTGGGCTGCTGGTTGGTGACCCTGCACACAGCAGGGGGTTGAAACCAGATGATCATTGTGGTCCTTTTCAACCCAGGCCATGCTAGGATTCTATGATCGCATTTCTGTTTCCTTGTATCCAAGTTACCACATTAAGACTTTGCCCACCAGTCCCTCAGCCATGCTTGTTGTCCATTGGTTGCAATACAGCTGTTGCGTGTAGGCCTAAAGTTGTGCTATTAAATGTTAGTTCTTTTCTTTCCTGATGCCTCACCAAGACTCCTTTTATGCACCTACTTGCATATACTTCTTGAAAACTCATTTCTGAATGATGCTGTTACTAAATCTGAAGTGTTTCTCCTTGTATTGATTTTCCTTAGAGGTTCACTGCAAGATCAAGTGTTACCACACCCATTATGGTATATTTGTGACTCACTTTTCCAGGATGTAACTGAAATTGCTGAATAGAGCTGTCTCTAAGGCTGGTTTCACTGTACCACTGGGCCATTCTTTTCAGGAACAAACAAAATAATTATAGTCAAATAGCATGACTGGTTGTGACATTTTAAAATAAGCCTCTGTTTCTTCCAGTTAACTACAAGTTCAGCTTGCAGTTCACTGTTCCTCTACCTGCTTCTTATGCTGCTCTTTGTTCTGAAGCTACTTAAGGGGATGGGTTTGGAGTTGCCTTGGGGGAATAACCTGCTAAGTATTCATGGCTCCTACAGGCCTTATGGGTTCAGTGGTAAATATCACTGTGCTATAATGCTAATCTATTCCTTTTTCAGAAAGTGTTTCGAATCCCCTTTTGGTGATAGGAAGAAAAAATAAGAATGACAGTTGTGTTGAAATAGTTCCTGCTGCATCGTGGAACAGATTGACAAAGCCAAGAAGGTTTTGTTTTTGTTTTGCCTTCCTTTTTTTTTTTAATCTTCCACAAATGGCAATTTGACTCTGGCATTCAGGATTGTCAGCAGGCTGTAAGATAAAATAGCGTGCCCAGCTTTGCTTGTTCAGTGAATTCAACTGTGAGGAAGCTTTTGACCTTCAGAGCGACAGCAGGAAGAATTACTGTTTTGACACAAGATCTTCAAAGAGTGTTGTACTGACGTCACTTGCTGCTTTAAGCATCAAGCACCTGCTTCTCTGCCTGCAAAACCTGGGTTATGGCTGAATGTAATGAGCCTGTCCATCATCGTAAGCATCCAAAATATGATAGCAGTGATCTTTTTTCCTCTAGAAGAAAGAAAGTTACTGAAAGCATTAGACTTTGTGTGCTGTAAGATTGGAAAAGGTTAAAAACAAAAAACGGTGGAAGGTAAAACATTTGACGTAGGTGGAGTTGCACTGCATGAAATGTCACTTTTGTAGCCCTGTTAAATGTCAGCTGTTGTGTTGATGCGGGTGGTTGTGCAGGGGACAGGCTGAAGGAGAAGGTTTCCACCAAGGATGTGACTGCAGTGAATCTCAACTACTCCCTTTTCCTCCTTTTCTCTGTTCCCTTTTTCTTCCCTCTTCTTGCTTGGCCTTGTCAGTCAACTGCTGCTTCAAGTCACTGCTCACCACAGCTCCTGTGATGGGAAAACTCTGGGGAAGGTATGATCTGACAACCTAAGGCACTTCTCTGCTACATGGCAAAGACAGAGCCCTCTTTGGAATCAGGGAAGCAAGACTGAAGTGGAGGCTAGGCTGGGGGTGCAGTTTTGGCTATATTTAGTCAGCTGAAGGCTGCTTCTGAAAACGAAGAGCCTGGATTTGCGTCGTTTGTTCCTGCTGCATCCTTTCTGCTGCATCCTGTAGCTGTGTGAATCAGTGCAATCAGATCAGCTTGCTGTTGGGACTGAAATGTGACCATCTCCATTTCTAACTAACATTACGTTTTGTTTGGCTCGTAGTACTGCTGTCTGTTCAAGGGAGGGAGAAGGAAAAAGAGTGGGGCAGCACATCTTTGGGCTGATGTGGAGTGATTGGGACTTTCTCTTGTTGTAGTGCAGTTCTGCTGGTTCAAGTGGTGTTGGAGAACTTTGGGGCTCCTGTTCAGGAATTCTGAAGGAAGCTGAAGAGGGAAGGAAGAGAGAATTGAAGCAAAACTTGTGCTGTTGAATATAAATGCTGAAGCTATGAATGTTCTATCTAAACTGCCTTGCACATCTCGTAGAGAGCCAACAATGTAGGAACATGTTGATGCATTCAGGAGTATCTTATTTGTCATCCGAGTTTGCATACCTTCAGGTTTTTATGTTGGGCTGCTGTTACACGTTGTCTGAAATGCTCCTAATTACCAAAGTTCTGGTCTTCTGCACTTACATACAAGATGTGATTAGGTTGCCCTCGTTGAATACACTAAACAGGTCTAGCAAGCATCTGTGATGACAAATGTGCTTGCCATTTTGGATGTGGTAATGCACTGAACTCCTATTCTGCTTGGTTAGTCATGACCCCAAGGTAGTTCTTGGTTGTTAGATTTGCAGGAATGCTTTGTTCCCAGAAATGTCCAGCTGGGCCTCAGTTATAGGAAGATTTCTGTCTTTTGCTGTGCTGTGCTGCCAGGTGACCCAGTGTGCCCAGGATCAGTGATGCAAGCTGCTCGTTGCTTGGCAAACATCTGCTTCATCCATGTGCCTGCTTTGTAAGAACACAGGGATTTCTGGAGGCCAGTTCAGTGGTTGCAAACAGGACAGGGTCAAGAATGGCTGCTGAGGGGAGAAGATGCACGATAAAAAAACAATATGAAGACATTTAGCCCTGCGGAGAAGGACCTGGGGGTCTTGATGGATGAAAAACTGAATGTGAGCCAGCAGTGTGCTCTTGCAGCTTGGAAAGCAAATGGTATCCTGGGCTTCATTAGAAGAGGGGTGGCCAGCAGGGACAGGGAGGTGATTGCCCCTCTCTACTCTGTCCTCATGAGGCCGCGTCTGAAGTACTGTGACCAAGTCTGGAGCCCCCAGTACAAGAAGGACAGGGAGCTGTTGGAGAGGGTCCAGAGAAAAGCCACAAAGATGAGCAGAGGGCTGCAGCACCTCCCCTACAAAGACAGGCTGAGGGAGCTGGGCTTCTTCAACCTGGAGAGGAGAAGGCTGTGGGGTGACCTCATTGCAGCCTTCAGTACCTAAAGGGAGCCTACAGACAGGAGGGGATTAGCTCTTGGAAAGGGGAGATAACAGCAGGGCAAGGGGAAATGGTTTGAAGTTGAAGGAGGGCAGATTGAGGTTGGATGTGAGGGGGAAGTTCTTTCCAGAGAGAGTGGTGAGGTGCTGGAACAGCTGCCCAGAGAGGCTGTGGATGCCCCGTCCATCCCTGGAGGTGTTGAAGGGCAGGTTGTTTGGGGCCCTGGGCAGCCTGGGCTGGTATGAAATGTGGATGTTGGTGGCCCTGCATGTAGCAGGGGGGTTGGAGCTTGGTGATCTTTGAGATCCCTTCCAACCCAAGCCACTCTATAATTCTGTGATGCACACCTGTGTAGTGAGAATTTCCTGTATGTCATTGTATGGAGAATGCTGTATCATTTTTCATCAGTTTGAGTGCTAGGTTGAATTTTAGCGCAAATATTGAGCAATACTTACATTTGATCAAGTATATCCTCAAAGCATGGATTTATCAGCCAAATGCTGTGACTCTGTGTATGTACATACACATCTATTTTATCAGAACGTGTAGATGCATTAAAAATTGTTTGGCAGAACCTATTTTTGACAGCAGTTGACATTTTGTTTTCCCAATTATTTTTCAGTTCCCTCCCTCGTAGTCTTTTTGTTTCTTCATTTACAAAGGCAGCACCCCCAGGCTGCATGGTGCAGAAGGCTTTCTCTTTAATTACTGCTGATTCTCAGTTTAGCTTGAAAACACTTTTTCATTCAAAGTGAAAAAGTTAAGCTGAAAATGGAGAAAAGCTTCTTCTATTGTATGAATAAAAGTTGCCAGTTCTGAGAACGTGAAGTCTATCATAATGTGAGATGACAAGTCTAATTCAATAACTGCAATTACTATTTCCTTTGTTCAGTAATATCATTTTAAATGCAAAACAAGATTTGGGAGGAAAGAAGTGCATTTAATACAGCTAAGGGAGTTTGGCTTCCAACTTGCTTAACATTGCTTAAAATAAATGCTACGGTTTGCCTGTTGTTTCAGTACTTTCAAGTATAATAAAAATGAAAAATAATTACTTGAATAAATACGTAGTGAACAGAACAAATGTTTGATTAAATAACATTGTAAACTTTGTCTGTTCCCAGTTAGTGTTTGGGAATGAGAAATCTACTGTGCAGAATGTATTTGATTCTAAGCCAGTATCAACCACTGAAAGCAAGCCTCTGTTTTCTCTAAGCCTGAAATAAATGTTACAAATGATAGTGGATTAAATCAGTCTCCTGTTCCTTGGTTTTTAAATCATGATTCAAACCGTGACTGAAATCACAAGTACAGATCAGTGCTGTAAATGTGGCCACGCTCCTGATAGCAGCCTGACGCTGTTGTAAATGAGACATCCCTGACCTTGCTCCCTTTTGCCCTTGGATCCTGCTTCTCCTACGCTTCTGCTGTCAGTATTTTCTTCTCCTTTTTTTGTTCTTTCTTTCTAATTACTTTTTGTAACATTTCCATGCACGCTGTAATTTTTTCATCCTGTTTTGCACTGATGCTTACCAGTCTACATCAGTCTCTCCTGAACGCTTTCTTTTGTGGAGTTGCTCAGAAGTAGTACTACTTTTTAATAAATATTATCATTCTATTCTTCGAAACTTCTGAAAAAGCAGGCAGCCTATCTTACTTCTCCTATCTATTTGGTATTGCAAATATTTAAGATGAAAGTGTAGTGGAGTGGTGAGTAATGCAGTGCATTTACCTAACGGAGCAATGAGGAGAGTTGAGCTTTGGAAAGGTACTGAATGCTGGAAAAACAGACTCCCTGCTTGAGTTGCTGCAGCATGCTTGTGCCATCTGTACTATAGATGCTAAGGTATAAGTTTGGCTTCCTTTAGGAGACATTAGGCCTGCCATGTGGTGCAGCCAGCTGCTGAGATAGAAGGGAGTCTTTAAACCTGTGTAGCATCTATTATTATTCTATCTGCTGATGGGATGGGAAGTAGGGCATTGCTGGGTGATGCAGAATTATTTCTACTCTGTTAGTTGTGCTCTTGCTATGTAATATTCTAAAGTAATTAAAGACGTTAATTGGAAGTATTAAATTACAAGTGAATCAGAAAGGTCATCTTGTGGTTGGATAACACTCATCAGATGATGTAATACACTGTGTGGAAAGCCTCAGGGTAAAGCTGACGTAATGTTAAAGTTGATTCTTTGTGTGTGTAATGGCTCTTATCTGATGTGATTATGCTTCTGTCAGAGATGCAGAGTATACTTTGTTTGTGATGCTTGAAAACTAAAGAACCTAATTTAAATCAGTGAGAACTCTGATTCTGAAATTCAGACTTGATGACAAGTTGCTTTCTAGTTTAAAAGCACGTGTTAAAAGCAGTATTGTAAGTAGCTGTGTAGTCATTTCCATCTATCAGATGCAAGCTTGTAGTTGGTTTTCTGTTTGTGGTAGAAAGCATTTCCTTTTGTTTTTGTAAGCATGGAATTAGAAAGGTTAGATGTGCCAAGTAGCTCAAAGAAACACACAATAGAAACTCAAACTTCCTCCTACAGTAGTAAACAGTGGTACTAATATATGGTGGTGACAAAATTTTGCTATTACTTGCATCTTTAAACTCTAAGGGAAACTATACAGCCTTTGCTGTAATCCAAACTTACGGTGACTGGAGAAAACATCAGTGTTTTATTGATGGAATGAATGGTGATCTGGGTGGAAGCCCTACAGATGTCTTCCAAGTCTACAGACTGCATGGAAATCACTAGGGGAGGTGCTGACTGATGACTGGAAAAGGACAGAGGTGGGCACAAAGATGAATTTAAGAATAGAGGGTAAGTTAGGGATGTCAATGTCAAGCAGTGCTTTGAGGTTGGTGAGAAGAAACCTGAGTTGCGTAGGTAAGACAACTGAATTTAATACGTAAGGAAATAATGCTTCAGCAGAGTGATTGGTGGGGTTATGTCAGTTTGTGCAGTTAGCATACGTCTGGGTTTGAAAGCTGTGTTAGTTGGCATGTCAGTTTAAGGACGGATTGCCTTACAAACTTTTATTATTGTGGTGTTACTATTTTTAACAGATATTCAGGACAGTCAGTTATCTCCCTGTCTTCCGTTGCTGATGTATTCAACACCAGGCCAAAGGATTTTGGATGAGACACTTTTCCAGCAATCAGAAAAGGATTTCATTCATTTAAGGTAGGATCAGGTTACCTGGTGCCATGGCAGAATACAACTTTTTTTTCCTGGGTGGCCATAACTTGTCCTTCCTTTCATAATTACCATTTTACAGTCACAGAAATGGACAAAGTGGTTTCTTTTTTATTTTCCTCTTAGTAGAGAGAAGGCTTTGTTAGAGTTCTTTGCTTTATTTTGCCTACAGAAGAGTTTGAACAAGAGGAAACCTGAACAGACCTCGTGAACTCTTCATTCTAATGTACCTGAAAAAAATGAGCAAATGAAGAACTCTGCCCTCCCTGACATCTCTTTAGATTCTGAAATAAAATGTATTGAATTCTGGGGACAAAAAATCTGATCCAACTTGAATTTCAAATAGTAATTAGTGCGTTTAAGGGTATGAATGTATTTTATACCCTCTGCCTGGAAGTATTTAAGGCCAGGCTGGTTGAGACTTTGAGCAACTTCATCTAATGGAAGGTGTCACTGCCTGTGCTAGAGAGGTTGGATCTAGATGATTTATTCTATATATGCTTTGTATGTATTAGAGTAATGTGTGACTTAAAAACTTCATTTTTAAAATATGAAGTACAAATTACTGCATTAGCAATTTCCTTGAAGTCTTTCTCAAAGCCTTCATATGAATGTATGGCAAGTGACTCTCATGTGAAGAAGGCAAGAAATCTTTACCCTGTTATTAAAGAGGAAAAATGTCTATGTATAAACATGCATATGACAGAATCATTAAGGCTGGGAAAGACCTCTAAGACCATCTAGTCCAACCGTCCACTACCAACAGTGTTGCCCAAGAAACTGTGTTCCTTAGTACATATCATATACAATATATATGTTTTTGTATGCTTTTTGAAGTGTGTGAGCAACTCTTCTATTTTCTTTGGACTTTGTTTTGCAATTATTTAACTAGTATGCATTTTAATTTGTAAAATACAAACAGACAAAATCCTCCAGTCTTAAAGTGACTAGATAGAATGACACACTAAGTTGAGATTTCACTTTCAGATTTTTATTTTGTAGTCAGTAGAGCTCTCTACTGTTCTAGATATTATTGAGACTCTCTTTTTCCCCTTTTAGAGATTGCATCTATGTGCATGTTACTAAACCCTAATTGTTTGGATTAAGTCTTCTTTTAGCCTCTTACACTAAAGCAGAAAATACAGATGTTGAAATGAGAAAACATCACCAGAAATGTACTTACTGTGCTCCTTTCTTATAGAGGAGTTCCTGATGTTTCTGGTGCTTCCGAGCAGAATTCAAATCCTTTGCACATCCCAGAAGCTGTCTGGCTGGCAGATGTTGAAACGCCCTCTGATGCTCCCAGTGACTGCTGCTCCTTGTCCCAGCATCCCCTTTCATTCAGGCAGACAGAACCTAGTGATGCCAGCTATTTGTCTCAGCAAGCCTCTCATTTTTCTGAACTACTTACGAACAAGGAGGCGAGTGAAGACTGCAAAAAGGATATCAATGAGAAGGCATCGATCCCCCAGATGGGTGACAAAGCAGTGAACCAAACGGAGGCTTCACTTGTAAAGCAGACCTGTGGTACTTCTACAGAAGATGAATGTTTTACTTGTGACAACAATGTGCTCGCTCCGGTTTTTGAGCTTTCAGAGAAGGAAAAAGAGTTACTGAGGCGTGATGAGTTCTCATCTTCTGAAAACTCCTCTTGTAAAACAGCCTTGACAAAGAATTCAGGAAAAGGTGAAAGTGAGGTGCAAATGGGAAAGGTAAAAATGGCTGAGAGTGAGTCAGAAGAGTGCCTGAGACCTCCAGAGAGGCTGGAGAAAGAAAAAGTTCCTGAGCTTGATTCTTCTAAGACGTTATCTGATGATTGGAAGAAAGACAGCGGTAAAGGTTCAGGTGCACAGGATGTGTTTTCTGCAAAGACTTCAGAAATAGCTGGAGAGTCCAAGGAGCACCGAGTGGATTTGAATGACTTTGGAAGCATGAAGTTTGTAGCTGTTACTCAGGAAGTCCAGGGAGCTTTCCTGGATCGTGAGGTGAAGCAAGGTTTGAGAGAGGAGGAGTTGAGCCCGATTGTGCCAAGCACCAGTGATAGTGCCCCTAAACAACTTGTCATGACCGACATGGAATCTCCTCCTTCCTGCAGTGAGAATGCCCAAGTGGAAGTAGAGCCCGGAGTTCGCAAGGCTGAATTAACTATTTCAGATGTTTCCATAGAAAGGGGACATAAAATGACAGAGATTTCCCCTTCACTTAATTTCATTGTAGATGATGGCTCGTTCTTTAGACACTTCTCCCATCCAAGCTATCAGTCTACTCCAGGGATACTTTTAAACAAAAATGTCAGGGCAGAACTGGGTGCTCGTGTGATCAAATCAGATGTTCAAGCCTCTCCTTTATGCCTGAATGAAAACAATTCTGGGAAGTCATCTACCAGTACACCTACGTCTGTTGAGAAGCAACCTTCTCTCCAGTGTGCCCAAAAAGAAAACAAGCACTTTGACTTCTTAAAACTGAAATATCCTCACACTGGAAGAATTCAGTCGCTCCCATCACTTAATTTCATGGAGAAGGTGGGCACTTGGAATATGAGCCAGCCAGAGAATATGTCTGATGCGCTGGCTTCAAGTGACCAGGGTGTAATTTCACATAGAAAGAAAGCCTACAGTGCAATTGCCAGTTCTGCAAACAATATTTTATCAATGCAAAATAGCAGCAGAAACCCTAAAGATTATATTACTGCTCCTTCTGGAGGGACTCATTCCCTGGAAAATATTCATTTTCATAATAAAATCTCAGAGCCTGTCCACCCTCTTACTAGGTCTCAGTCTGACAACTCAGTAAATGTTGCAAGTAAGAACAACTCCCAGACTGATGTTGTTCAACCAGTTAACACAGAAGCAATGCAGCCTCTAGAAGGAAAAAGTAACGTTTCAGGAGTGCCTGAAAATAAATTAGGAGGCTCCTTGATACACCAGCTTACAACTGAGATTGCTTCTGGGTCTGTTGATAAAGGTGCTGAAGGTAGCAGTGTGGGGCAAAGTTCATATCCAAATTCTTTCATTTCCAGTGAAAGATTTGCTCACCTCATCAAAGAGGATGGAAATTCTCCAACTGGTGACCAGAAAAAATGTGATGGTCTTAAAAATCAAAAACTGCCTCGTAACTTAGATATTGGTCACGTCAGCATGGACAATTTTGGTGATATTTCCCCAGATAGTCTGAACCTTCCTGCTCATTCTGGGGAAAGCAGCCATGGGGCCTTGGGCTCCCCACGGTGTTTTCCAGTGGTTACCAAGCACTTCTTCACCAGTGCAGAAGATGACGACTTTATCTCTGTCGGAGCAACCACTGTTTTGGAGACTCCAGAGAAAGAAGAGCTTAATATTGAAGAAAGGATCCCTGTAAGTTGATATCTGAGAAGAACTTGTAAGTCCTATTTATCTTTGATTAAGAAGAGATCTGAATACACTCAGCTGCCTTAGAGTAAATGGGACAGTAGATAATCCTGGTGCTGCAGGATGGGTTGTCTGAGTTGAGACTGTCATTCTTATATTTAGTTTCTGATGCTCAGTCGTGTAGGGAACCTGTAAAGCAACAGTCAGTCTTTCAGAAATACCAGTTGGTATCTTTTATGTATGCCTAATAAATCTTAAAGGATCCTTTTTCAAATTCTAATTTTTTTAGTGTCAGAGTCATCTCAGTCTTTTTGCCACTGTTCTTTTATGGTCTACATCACTAAATTAAATGAGTTTTATACTGATTTGCACTACTGATGAACCTCACCTGTGATTGTAGTTCAGTTGAACAAAATAACTCTCAGGTAACATTGAATATGGGAAAAGAAAGGGTCAGGCATAGGAAAGAGGATATGTGTGTGTATGTATACATACTTTTTCCTCAAGGTATAAATGATGGTATCATAGTAACAGAATGCAAGAAGAACATAGAGATGAGTGGCTAATGGTGGTGGAAAATAAAAGACCCAAGAAAAGAACAGGGCACAGCGTTAGTGATAGGTGAACTCTATTTGATACAAAGACCTGTAAGTAAGATGCGTACAGCTCTTTTAGCAGAGCATTGATAAGCCATTTCTAATCTTCCAGCTTCTTTCATATGATCAGGATATAATTATCCAAACACGAAGCTGAGACTCAAATGCTGACTAAGGAAATGTTAGGCTGCACAAGAGGGAGCTGAACTTCACACGCCCACAGATCTGCAATAATAGCAAAACCAACACAGAGCTCGTTGGCAAATTAAATTGCCTTTTTCCTATAAATACTCTTGCTTGTTCACTTTGTTCCAGTACCTAAGACATAAATTCCTGATTCTTTCAGGCTGCTCTTGAAGGGTATTCAAAGCTTCTGCGTGCCTTTTCTCCGTTCTGTCTTATGTGCCTGATGCAGATTTCCTTTTTCCTTTCCCCATTTTAGGATATTTGTGAGAATGGAGGGTAGATTGTGGCAGCCATGTTAACTATACTAATAGCTGTTGAGTGTTGGAGAAAATCAAATGCAGATTTATATTAATGATAAACATGTAATTATCTTCTGAGTAAGTGGCTGCTCCTCTCAGAAGATGACTCCTGTAATCATTAAGTCTTTGGAACTGTGTTTTAGAAGCACTCTTCCCTGAGTTGTCTCAGAAAATATGCGTTGAAATAAATATAAATATTGTGATAAGGATATTTTAAGTAGTATTGATGAAATATAACGATTATCTGTTACTTCCATTTTTAATGAATATAATGAGCCACGTTCTCCAGCCCTAATTCTGAGGAATTCTATTCTCATAAACCACTGAAAAGGTAAAAGAGATTAGGTCACATATTAAAAGTTTATACATGTGTGTTTAGTTTTAAAAAAAATCATAGGAAATAGTTGGTGGAGATCTATAAAGTCTGCTCTGTTGAGTTTAGAGGTACATGAGTGCTGGCTGCCTTTCAGGAGCTACCTTTGAAAAACCCAGGAGCCTGCAGTTCTACTCCATTGCAAATCAATCCAGTGGGGCAGAAAGCAGGTCTGGCTGAACAGGGAATTCCTCTTGGAGCTGCAGCAGGAAAAGAAATTACTTGAGGCAAGGTCAGACTTGGCGGGGAGGGCACAGAGCTGCAGCATCTGCAGGGAGGAAACAAGAAAAGCCAAAGCCCAGATTGACTCCCCACTGGTCAAAGTGGTGTCAGACAACAATACAAAAAACTTTCCAAAGTATGTAATGGCAAGAGAAGGTCTAGGAGAAACATCAGATTGAGGATGTTCTCCTGAGGAGTAAGAACAAAGAAGAGGTGGATGCATTTAATGTTGTCTTGGCCTCAATTTTTAGTAGTAAAGGTAGATTTTTGGACTGCTCTGACTTCCGAGTTGAAGGATTGTGTCTGGGGCAGTTATGGTCAGTGAAATTGTAAAGGAATGGCTGTAACAGCTGAATGATGGTAAGTGCTGAGGGCCTGATGGGATTCACCCCAGAGGTCTGAGGGAGTTAGGGAATGGTGGACACCCTCAACAATTTACTAAAGGTCTTGAGAGTCTGGGGGGGGTCCCCACTGACTGGAGGCTGGTCAATGTTATACGGATCTACAACAAGAATGTGAGAGAAGGCCCAGGAAACTGCAGACTTCTTAGTGTAACCTCTGCCTGGAAAAGTTATGGAGAAGATTGTCCTGGGGCTATTGAAAGGCATTTAAAGAACAAAGCTATTATCAGGCATAGTCAGCATGGGTTCGTGAGGGGAAGGTCCTGCCTTGGTGATTTGTTCTTCCATGAAAAGGTCACTTGCTTGGTGTGTGAAAGAAGACAGTGCATGTAATCTGTCTGGATTTAAGGAAGGCCTTTGATGCTGTCCCTCACAGTGTCCTTCTGAACAAATTGTCCAGCTGTGAGATGAAGAGGTTCATGCAATACGAGGTGACGAACTGACTGAATGGCAGAGGTCAAAGTGTTACAGGGAGTGAGGCTACATCTGGCTCATGGTGTTCCCAAGGTCTCAGTTCTAGGGCCAATCCCATTCAATGCTTTTATCAGGGATCCTGGATGCTGGAATAAAGTGCATCCTCAGCAAATTGTGTGTGCCAGTACTAAACTGAGAGGTGCTCTTGACTCCCTGGAGGGGAAGAGGCGTTGCAGAGGGATCTGGTTTGTTGATGGTTGTCCCATGCTCTGACATGAAATTTAGTGAGGGCAAATGCTGTATGCTACGCATGGGAAGAAGCAGTGCTGGATACAGGCACTGGGAAATGAGAGTGCTGGACCTGGGAGAGGAAGTGAAGGAAGGTGCCAGTCTTTCTGGGTACCAATGATAGGACATCTGGGAATAGCACCAAGCAGCACTAAGATTATGGAGGTCCATACTTGATATCAAGAAACATTCTTAAGATGAGGGTGGTCAAACATGGAGCGAGCTTCCTAGAAACGTGAGAAGTGCCTGATTGCTGCTTAAGAGGCATTTGGGTAACTCTTCAGTGACATGCCCTAAATTTTGGTTGTTCTGGAAGTGGTCAGGCAGTTGGCCTCGGTCTTCAAAGATCTCTTCCAACAAAACTATTCTGTGGATAGGAAAAACTTGTACAGCTTCAGAATTGATCGACGTTCTCTAAGAATGCAGTGTGTTTCCTTTTGCCAGGTCTACCTTCGCAACCTTGGCATCGACCAGTCACCTGGGACTATACTGACTCCTTTTGTACCCCGAGGACCAATCAGGGAAGTTGAATTTTCCCCTTCAGACCTCAGGACGCTGAAGGGCTCCACTGACACGCTGACAAGGACCATTCAGCAGCCACAAGGTATGGGGAAGGAAGGCCTTGTGATGTGCAAATCTTAGAGAGCACATGCCTCTGAGATTGTTCTTGGCTTGGCAGTGTCAAGTCTGTTTCTTCTCCTATGATTTGATATGCATTCCTTCTTCTCTTTTCACGCAGAGGGTGGTGAGGCACTGGAACAGGTTGCCCAAGGAGGTTGTGGATGCCTCATCCCTGGAGGCATTCAAGGCCAGGCTGGATGTGGCTCTGGGCAGCCTGGTCTGCTGGTTGGTGACCCTGCACATAGCAGGGGGTTGGAACTGGATGATCATTGTGGTCCTTTTCAACCCAGGCCATTTTATGATGCTCCAGTTTCATTCACATTATTTAATCTTCAACCAGCCCAGATGTGAGATTTTTGCCATTGGAAAAATAAGCATTAAAACCTTTGGAAACACGCCTTATCACTAAGAAATTCTGACTGTGTGACATCTTCTAGCCAGAGCAGTGGCAGTTTACATTTATTTGTTTTTTCTTCAGAAGTCTTACAAAGCAAATGCTTAGTAAAGATTGTGTTACCAGACCTTCCTGTGAGAGCGATGAGTCTTGATTTCTCTTTGTTCTTGAGACTTCCTGGGCTTGCTCAGTGTGACAGAAAGTTATAGACACTAGAACTGATCAGTCCATCTCAACATAAAAGAGGTATATTGATACAACCTGAAGTGCTGACTTGCTTCTATATGAAGAAAAGCTAAGGTTAAGATGTTCTTCTGTAGCATGCCCACGCAGTATGTCATTAGAATGTGTATTGCAAGTACTTAAAATGTATGTCCTTGGCATATTGTTTGGCATTTGCCCCTTGAATTCAGTGAGGAATAAAAGATCTGCAGCCTCTTTTCAACAAATGCCTGTCTTTAAACAGCAGTGACTTTCCAAATACCCTGTGTTGACCCATCTTTCTCATCAGAAATGATTAAATGCATCTTTCTTAAGGCTGTTGGGCTTGCTTATTTTCTATTATTATCATTTCCTCCTTTAAGCAGAGATTTGGTGACTGAAACAACCTGACAATAGGTTCAGGGGCAGAGTTGTCTGGGCTGCTTAATGTACTTGAAGATGTCAATGACTGGGACATGAGACCAAGTAGTGTTTAAAAGGAGCAAAATAGCAGGCAGCTGTTGGCAGCTGGCTGTTCACTGTTGTGTTAACAACACTGCACTTAAGTTCATTTCTAGAGCAATTAGGTATTACATATCCAAATGTTAAATGTTCATCCTGTCTGCTTCTGGACCTTTTTAACCAGCTGTAACAAACTTATCTGTACTGTGTGGCATTTTGGAAATGCTGTCCCTGTATCTTGCAGGGATTCTTTTATAATCCAGGAGTTCATTTAGACATAAGGACATCATTATGTCACTTAGCTAAGAACATTTATAACATACAGTCACCATTTATTTAAAAGCAAGTTACTGAACTCCAGTTCTGTAGTGTCTTTGATATTTTTTGTGGTCCAACAGCTTGCTTTCAGTAGACTGTTCTCATGGAAGCATTGTTCCAATACTTGTAATTCTTCCTTTCCTCTAGAAGCCCTTTAGTACAAGAAAAAAGGAGTCTTTACTGCTGTGGCTATATCCCAGAGCTTCCAACTTAAAACAATCTTCTGTTTCTTTGTAGGTGAATTGCTGGCAGCGGTTGATGTTATACAGACGAGTTTCAACTCTGGCACTTCCACTGTCAGTATTTCTATTCCAATGAATTCGGAAACTGATTCTGATACTTTTTCACCCAGAGAACTCTCTCCCCGCTTCTCATTACCTTTTAGAGAAAAACCCACGAGTGAGTGCACTATGTTGTGCCACAAAATAGAGGTACCTGCTCCTCTTTCCACGCAACTGGAGACAGAATGTTCAGCTGTCTCCAAACTAGCTGAGCCAAGCCAGCACCTGCAGTCTGTTTCACTTGATAGCCATTCTAACAGAGAGAGCCCCGTGCTTGTTGCAAAAAGTGTTCAGGATCTGCTAGCTAAAAAGGAATCGAAGAATGTGAACGGAAGCTCACAGAGATGGACTGCCAGTTCTTTGGCTGGAGTTAAAGATGAAAAGGAGAGAGGATCGCAAACTTCAAGTGCAGGGAGAGAGAAAAATGAGGGTCAAGAAAGTGATTCTGTGATTGGATCTGGTGTATTGCAAGAAATACGTAAACTTCTGGCAGAGGCAGAGAACATAACTGGCAGCTGGCGTGACCCTGTCCTTTCCAATGCATCTTCTAGAGAAACTGAGTCTTCCCCAGTGCAGGTTGAGGAGGATGACACCAAGGATTCTGAGTTAGTGAAAGACAGCATCCCTCAGTTTCAGAAGGTCGTGTCATGGGCTGAGAGTATGAACCTAAGTAGTATCCAAGAGGGATCAATACCAAAGCCTCTGGATTCTTGCAAAGATGATTTAAAATGGGAACATTCTTTTGATGCCAGTTTGTGCAGTTCTGAAGGCGCGGTGGAGATGACCAGAGAGTTTAGGACAGGAAAATCTGTAGGAAGGTCTGAGCCAGAAGGCTGTAGCAGTGTAACTACAGACAGAAACCAACCTGCTGTTGTGGCTGTTGCACAAAGCAATGCAAATAGTGAACTCAGCACTGAAAAACCTTCAAAGTTGGGGAATTCCTCTCCATCAGAGCCTCGAGGAAGTGTCATCAATGTCCCAGGAAGCTTCCAGAACAAGTTATCTAAAGCTAATACTGCTGTAAGCACAGCAGGAGGCATACAAGAAAGCAGTGGCAGTAGCAGTGGAGATTCGTTAGCTGCCCGTGTGAAAAACCTTCTGGGGAATCCTTTGATGCCTTTAGGCAGCACTGCTGATATCTCAGGAGGCTTCCAAAGCATGATGTCAAAAACAAGTGCAGCTGGAAGCAAAGCAGGAGGCGTGCAAGAGAGCGATGGCAGTAGCAGTAGGGATTCACTAGTTGCCCGTGTCAAAAACCTTCTGGGGAATCCTTCAGAGGCTTCAGGCAGCATCACCAATGTCCCAGGAGGCTTCCAGAGCATTTTGTCAAAAACAAGTGCAGCTGGAAGCAAGGCAGGAGGTGTGCAAGAGAGCGATGGCAGTAGCAGTGCAGACTCTCTATCTGCCCGTGTCAAAAGCCTGCTGAGAGATGGAACACCTCTAATGCCTGCAACACCAATTCTGAGGAGTGCCGATGAAGAGGAGAGGAGAGCACGAGGTAACAACAGCTCAGTTGTGTTTTAGCAAACATCATATCAGAATGGCAACCCTTCAATTTAGGTATATGCTTAAGAGATTGCTTTGAAATGTCTTTGAAATGAAGTAATATGGTCATAGGAGAACCTCTGAGGTTATTTGAGTCTATGCCACTGGCTTGAAAGGTCTTTATATTGCATTATGTTGTTGATGAGAAGCTTTAATGGGGCAAGGCATAATGATCCTATGAAGGATAAGGGGGAATGGTTTTAAACTGAGATGGGGATATTAGGAGGAAGTTTTTCACTCAGAGGATGGTAAAGCACTGGAGCAGGTTGCCTAAGGAGGTTGTGGATGCCCCATCCCTGGAGGCATTCAAGGCCAGGCTGGATGTGGCTCTGGGCAGCCTGGTCTGCTGGTTGGCGACCCTGCACACAGCAGGGGGTGGGATCCAGATGATCATTGTGGTCCTTTTCAACCCAGGCCTTTCTATGATTCTGTGATAATAGAATGGGATAGCATTTTGCTTGACTAATTTGAATACCTTCTCTTGTGAGTGTTGATACTGTGGTTTCGTCCACATAGCCATTAGAAATGTGCTAGGTTAAGTGACTGGGAAGGGATTGTGTAAGAAAGTGTTGATTTGAGCCAAGGACTGTAAACATCTCACAACCAGGCAGTAGTTCCTTGATCCATCTTTACAAATAAATTCTCAAAAGTTCCATTTTCAAATCATATTCATGGTTAGTCTGTCTGTGTGTTTTGTATATTCAAAATGCTGTTTGATACTGGTCTCTGTATCGTGGCTATTAGAAATGCATAGCATGCTTTTGATTTTAAATTATAAAAAGAAAAGCAATCTGCTTTCTGTTCTGATATTTTTGTGTGTAGCATGGGTGAAACTAAAGCTGGCCAGCCGATCTGAGGAAGCTGTGTTGGACTTGAATGAAGAGGACCAACAAAGGATAGAGGAAATAAAGGCGGAACTGCTTCTGAGTGCCAAGAGATCTGGACAAGCCAAGGTAGAAGGGAGACAAACCAGCTGCTCTGGAGAAAAGTGTTTTAAGTGGTGAAGTCTTTCAGCTTACAGTGGTGAATGATGTTCTTGCAACGTTTTTAAAGATGGATAGGTAGGGAGAGAGGTGCAAACTATTGAGAGTGGGTGAACTTGTTTCTTCTTTGGGCCTGGATCAGTGAGTTCCTGTCTGTGTTTTAGGATCTTGTATGAAGTAGAATCATTGAATGGTTTGAGTTGGATGGGACCTTTAAAAGCCATTTAGTCCAACTCCCCTGCAGGGAACAGGGACGTCTCCAGCTCCATCAGGTGCTCAGAGCCCCATCCATCCTGACCTTGAATGTCTCCAGGGATGGGGCACCTCTCTGAGCAATCTGTTGCAGTGCTTTGCTACCCTGACTGTGAAACACTTTGTATGAAATGAGTAGGGGGTGGATGATCTATTCATGTTATTCAGGATAGAGAACCTTGAGTTAGTGGAAGAGAGACTGAATAATTAAAAAGAAGGTTGGGGCTGTTCTACTCGTCTGACTCCACGTTGGCTGTGCATTGTTTTATCCAAATTCAGAGTAAGACAAAATGAATCTTGTTTTTTGCAAACCAAGCCTCCAAGAAATTACTTGAGGTCGACCACGACGCTTAGTGCTTTGATCTTGGAAGTCTTACAGTAGCTTTAATTTGAAATCCAAAGTAGTTTTGAATTTGCAGAATGAAGGCAGTTCTTTTTTTGTTATGCTAGATTAGATATGAGTGTATTTTTTCCTCCGAGCAAAACAGTGTCACTGAAAAAATAGATTGTTGAAAAGAAAACTATTTAGCTGGAAAAAATGCAGCCAGTTTGATTGCTGACCAAATAATCTACTATAAATTCAGTGGAAGCTGTTCTGCTTCACCTGCTGAATTTAGAGTGAAGCTGACAATGCGTTGACTTGAACAAAACAAGGAATATAAAAGGATATTTTCCTTCTCCTAAACTTGAAAGGTTCTGAAAGGCAAACTGTTCCTAGCATTCATGTGAACAATTCCTTTGTCAGATCATCATCTTTATTTAGTGCTTCTGATACTGGCTTACGATGAGTGTTCCTTTCAGAAAGTTTAGGCTCTGCTTCTCATTTTTACAGGCAATAATTCACATAATATACCACCACGATGTTTTATTGTTTCTAGCAGGAAACTTGTGAAGCTTGCTTATAAAAATAAAGTGCAAGGAAAGAGGAGGACAGCTGGGGAGAGTTCTTCAGACATTGTTCCATCGTACTTTTGGGGTAGTTGAGTGTCTGCTGTTTGTCACTTCTGATGTGTTAGATAACAGATGCTCTAAAAAGAAAGTGCTGTGATTTCTCAAGTTCTGCTTGAGCTGAGTGTTTCAGAGAGGTGATTGGGACATATGCATATAGGCAGGCCCCAAACATGCACCGAATACTGCCCCCAAACAGGAGCACAAAAACAACATTTGCTTTTGAAGATGCATTTTGGATAGCAAGCAATTCTCACGGCTGTAACTCAAAATCTGAATTGTTTGCTTTGCTTTCTCTTCTGTAAAACTGACAAACTCTGCGTTGTGGAGGAGTCCTATTGATTTTATAGCTTGCTTGTTATACACTAGGTGAGAAATACTCATGCCTTTATGCCTGCTATGCCTTATGACCACTAAAACTTGGCAGGGATGCTGAGGGATGGATGGCAAACATGGAACTTCTGACACAGGGCCTTTTTCCTAAGCTTTGTACTGACTCCGTTTTGTGTTGATTTGTAACTGGCTGCTCAAGGAAAGGGGAAGCGCAGTGCATTGGGCTTCTTTGGGAGAGTATCACAGGAGCTAAAGCATGAGGATGCATTCACTGCAAATGTTATGTGAAGGGGCCTAAGAAGAGTTACATTTTGGGCTGTCTGGAGATGGGTCTTGTGGCGTATAGGATATTCTGATGTCACTTTCTATAAGCTTAGCTTTACAGCATTGTGATGAAGGGAGGCAGAGAGCTGCCTATGGACTGATTACTGTTAGATGAATAATTTCTATTTCTGTAGCCAGATGGAACAACCCAAAAACTCATAGGCAGCATTCTGTTCAAGGAGTTCTTCCAGTGCTTTTTGTGTAACCTTCCTGTGCTTTTTGTGTATGTTTGGGGCCCTCAGTTTGGACTGAGTGTTTTAGAGATGCTGCTGGATGAGTGAACCTTCAACACACTAACGCTGTTACTTTTGTCCCTCTAAATTAAAGCTCCTTTAACTCCACCTGTGTTGATATGGCTATCCCTTGCTTTATCTGAGTGTTCTCCCTTTGGATAGTGAATTCTTCCACTATGTTCTGTATTTTTCCATTCCTTGTTCTTTCTTTTTTTTTTTTCTTTTCAGGAAGTTCACTGAGTTGTAGCTCTAAATTTGCACCGCGTTCTCTTGTGGATCATATGCCAAACAAATCTTTTTTGGAAAGATGACACATAAGGAGCACAATAAAACATGTGAAAGGCTTGGGTAGATGAGTTTATCACAACTTCTGTTGCTTTTGGTGGTAGGAGTTGCTGCGTTCAGGCAGTTGAACTGGTGTGTGTTTCAGGGAAGAGATTGTCCAGGGAGCTCTCCTACCCTGACACAGACCTGTTCTTAGTCCTTGCACGCTTCTATGGTTACTCATTGTCAGCTGCAAGAAATACATGGGCTCAAATAAGCTAAAATACTTCCTTAGTAAAGATAAGGCCACAGAAATGTACTGCTCTGGAAGAAAAATAGATGCCCCATCCCTGGAGGCATTCAGGGCCAGGCTGGATGTGGCTCTGGGCAGCCTGGTCTGCTGGTTGGTGACCCTGCACACAGCAGAGGGGTTGAAACTGGATGATCATTGTGGTCCTTTTCAACCCAGGCCATTCTAGGACTCTATGATCTGTGTTGCAATTCATTAATGAAATATACTCTGCACTTTCAGCAGTTGTTCCAATCAATAGGGGAAAAAAATATACATATATATTTAATTAAAATCTCATCTGAACCATCTCACTGGCAGTACACTCATCTCAGATTGGCTGGCTGCACCTCAGTGAAAATCCTATAATTTTGAATGACATTAAAAGTAAGGAAGTACAGATAGTGAAAAGTTGATAAAATGGTGTCCACACTTAAGAAATTCTCCTTAAACTATAGGCTGTCAGATTTCTTTCAGGTTATGTGGTTTAGGTCAGATTTCTTTAGGTGAGGGGAATCTCAATGTGCAGTGAAATGGTCCCTCTGGAACTGCTACAGCTGCTTCCAAAAATGGGTGTTTCTGTTGTCTTGTTGCTGCCCCACATTGGCTATGCCCTCCCTGTAGCTGAGCAGAGATAGCAAGTCAGGTGAGTAGTTGCATTAGTTTGCTTCAGGACAAAGTCTGATGTGGTTTTTGATCAGTGTTGACAGTAATTTATTAACTGGAAAGTGAACTTCAGCTTTTTCCAGCATTTTGGAGCTGCTTTTGTCCTGTCCTGTTTACGAGGGTGGGTAGTGATAGGACAAGGGGGAATGGTTTTAAACTGAGACAGGGGAGGGTTAGGTTGGATATTAGGAGGAAGTTTTTCACTCTGGGTGCTGAGGCACTGGAACAGGTTGCCCAAGGAGGTTGTGGATGCCCCATCCCTGGAGGCATTCAAGGCCAGGCTGGATGTGGCTCTGGGCAGCCTGGGCTGCTGGTTGGTGACCCTGCACACAGCAGAGGGTTGAAACCGGATGATCACTGTGGTCCTTTTCAACCCAGGCCATTCTAGGATTCTGTGTCCATTCTTACATCCTGTTTGTTCCATGGGGAGAAGAAGGTGCAGGAAGTCAGGCAATGGGAGATGTGAACCAGGCACAGAGAGAGGGTCGTGTTTTGTTTGTCCATCTTACTGGTTTCTGCAGATGATGACTGTTCTTTGTTAGTAACCACTCTTTGTAACGAGTGCTGAAATTATGTTCAGACCTCATCAATGTATTTGGACACGTTTCTGTGTTGTTTCTCAAGTCCTTACAGCCACCTGCTGAGCCCTTCATACCTTCTCTCTCTGTTTGATATATGTAATGCTTTATCTGAAGAAGATGTAAAGAAATCAGATTTCATTTTGAGATGCCAGAAAGCAGCACGATTTCCTTGGAGAGCAGAAACACACCCTGGGAATTCTCCCATTAGCTGCAGTGCCAGTAACACAACACAACTGTCTGCCTTATCAACAGGTAGCTGAGAGGCAGTAGCATGTGAGAAGCATAACAAAAGGAGGGTATGGTTGTTTGTTGTTTTTTGTTTTTTGTTTTTTTTTTTTTTATTAAATCTGATTCTGCTGTGAAACTACAGCCAGTGTTGCTTTGATTTGGTTTACTTGCTGCAATAAATCGTTGATGTTAGGGCTGTTCTGTTGGTGGCAATAGGCTTTGAGGTAGAGGAGAATACAAAGCAACGAGGACTGGAGATTGTGCTGCAAATGGTTAGTGAAATTGGGCAAGAAAACAAGGGAAGAAGTTAGAACAAAAGTAAATGATTAGCTTCAGCTTCTTGAGTGACCATGAGCAGGTAATATATATCTGTGGCAAATGTGTCTGTTCTGATGGGAGTATGAAAACGATTTGCACCTGAAACTGGGAGAGGTTTTCCAAGTCATCGCTTCCCTTGAAGAGCAAATGGAGGGTCTGATTATTTTAAATCATATTTTAATTGTCAGCAGTGAGTGGTGATGGTAAAAATAAAAAGATTTATTGCAGTTCTTGTCTGAAAGGGAAATTAGCATGCTTGTTTTACAGGAAAAGAGAAATAGCAATTAGGGAGAATTAAAGCTTTTCTAATTAAATATTCTCATGCTTTCTAAACAGCACCTTTCTTTTCTTCCCTCTTGTTTCCATGTAACAGAATTCACTTCAGTTCCAGTTCATGAATGCTAGAGTTGAACCATTTGAGAGAAAACCTTTATATAAATTACTGTTTTGTATTGTGATAGGGCATAGCAAAATGTCACATCCAGGACTATTCCTGTCACCTTCAAATGTCACAGCACAGTGCTTTGACTGCATGGAGTTGGGCTCTACTCCAAACCTGGGTTTGTTAGCATGTATCTGCAAACTGATTTCTTGGAGGTTGCCAGCATTAAGCATCACGTGTTTGGTTAAGGTTTGACTACTTGTGACTGGAAGCAAATATGTGGGTTCCTGCATTATGTACATGTTCCATGGAGCTCTGAAAGGTTGCTTTCCATCAGGAATGTAAAGATTGCAGGTAAAGTTGTGTATAAAACCTCTCTCCTTAGAGATTCGTGAAATTTGAATGATAAATCCCTCAGCATGCTGTTCCAGTGCTGAAGGTAGTTTTATTTTAAGCAGGAGATTGGACTGGAGACCTCCACTCTCTTCAAACCTAAATGTCTCTGTGAACATGTAGCTAATTGATACATTATTTTAATTAAAAAGATGATTATTGAAATGTGTGTGTGTCTCTAAATCCATTTGAATGTAGTGAACAAATATGCATTCATAAGGCAGTCATTGTTCCTGGTATTTTATGAACTGAGCTTATGCTAAGAGTCAGCTGTGTATGAAGCAGGCCAATAGGTCGAATGCTTTGACACAATAAAAAAAACAACACAGGTGACATCTATAACTCAGCTTTATAGGTTGCAAAACTAAAAGGTTCTGCCTCTGTTAGGCTAATTAGGCTGTAGATACTTCTCAGCATCACTCACTGGTAAACAAAAGTAACTGTTTTCCAATTTGCTAGCACTTAGAAGCAAAATAAAACAATCTTCTTAGTTGCGTTAAGAAATAAATTCAAGAGAAAAGTGTGTACTCAGTTGTGGTACAGACTTTTGATTGCTGATAGCACTATTCTTTCTTTAAATTCTGAGATTCTGACTCTGGTGAGAACAGAAAGTTGTCCACGTAACCTGTATGAGATCTTCTGTGTTTTTCAGGGTACACGGAGTTACAGTTCAGAAGCTGCTACTTTGTATAGCTGTAATCAAGAAGCAGACAAAGAGCATTCCAGAGCTTCAAGTGACAAGAGATTTCATTCTGACAGCCAAACACAAGCCTTCGGGACTAAGGAGCTTTTAGAGCCAAGCTTGCAACACGTTGTGCCATTATATAGAGCTGAACTTTCAGATTGGTGTCTACTGAAGAATACCCAGCTTAAATCCTTAAGTACTGCAGAACCTCCTACTTGCAGCCAACATCAGGCTGTTGCAAGTAGCCATTCTGGCTGTGCTGGCCTTCATCTGCCACAGCAGAAGCAGCAGGACACACGTGTGGCTGCTTCTGATGCACAAACAGAAAAGGTCCCTTCACCAGCACAGAAGAAGCTGTCTTTTCTAAAGAGCTCCGAAGAGATGTCAAAGCAAATCACATCCATCACCTTTTCATCCCGAAGGCGTTTTCAGTCACCGTTGACTTCCGTGGTACTCGATGGCTTTTTTAGTGGAGATGATCTTGATGAGATAATGCCTTTGGAGATGGATTCAGCTACTGCTGAGGAACAGATCCATGGCAAAAAGCACTGGGAGAGATCTGAGACCTGTCCTCCTTCAAGTCCGGCTCTCGCTGGCTCACGATCTAATGAAATTGCATTTCCTGCTGACAAAGACAGGTTTCATGATGTCTCTCCTGACGGTAACAGAGATGGAGCTTATCAAGAAACAGACTGTTTGTCAGGTCGGGAGTCTGTAGCTGTCTATGCTGATGAGAGACAGACTCCTAGTGCAAAAGCTCTTGACGCTCTGTCTCGAGATGTGACTGAATTGGGCAGGCATAGTGCCAGACTTCTGGGGCTTGACTGTGATAGAAAATTCAGTCAAGGTATGGAGGGGCTTCATGAACCCCATTCTATAAGCTCTTATCAGCAGGAGAAAAGCAGCCCTGCCAGCCGTGTCCAATTGTGTGAGAGCTTAGAAGGTTCTGATCCAGCCATACAGACTGATTTGCCAAAGGACCGTGGGAAGCTGTTGGAAGAAGAGAAACGTCCTTCTGATGCAGTGCCTCTCATTCAGAAAGAAGTTGCTGGAGAACAAATTGGTGTGTCTCAGCATCCATCTCCAGATGAGATTTTATCCACTGAGTCTCCTTCATCACCAATTAAGAAAGTACTGTCTTGCGTCCACATAACTCTTTCCCCAAAATGTAATAACTCAGAGCTGCGCAGGGACTTGAATACTGAAAATGAGATGAGACTGGGAGGTAAACTTGAAGTGAATTCGCAACCAGTGCCTTTAAAAACTCCAGAAGCTTTATTAGAAGCTGTTCCTAAATTACCCACTGCTGACCTTATTCCAGAAGATCAGAGATGCTCATCTTTCCCAGTGCCTTCAGCAGACCCCTCTGTTCCAAGCACTGCAGGGCAGGAGCTGCCTTTGCATGGCAGTGAGAAACTACAGGCTATGAATTCAGGTGGTTGCAGTCTGAAGAATATCTGCAACTGCACAGATCCTGCAAAAAGCAGGAAAAGCACTTCTGATGCTACCACTCAGATAACAACAGAAAGCCCTGGAAAAACAACCTTTTCGGCAGAGATCTATGTTAATTCACAAGACACTGAAAGTTCTGCCCATCAGTCTTCAATCCAGAAAGCAAAAGAATTTCCCCAAAATACAACTTCATCTCTTAACAGGACTTCCTCTTTCCCAAGGCAGGGTGGTGAGCAAATCAGTGTCATGTATTCCTGTGTTGTTTTCCATCTGTTCAGCTGCGAGGTATTGATGGGTACTAAAAACCAACCATACAAAAAACCCAAATTTTTTGTGGAAGTCACATTCTGGAGATCATTTTAATGCTGATATTTAAAGTTCATATGAAACAAACTCTTGAAGTTCGCATTCTTGTTTGTAGGGAGCTGTGGTTTAGTTCAACTTAATCTGGAACTGAATCTGTTGGAGGTGGGCATGGTTCAGGAAAGTTGTATGGTTTTACAGTTTTAGATGACTGATATGGGTCAGTGCTTACAGCTTACCAAGGGATGTGTCTGATTACTGATATAATCTCTGATCAAAGTAGTATGAAAGGGAAGAGGAAAGGGTGAGCATTGCTATTCTAGAATAAAATACATAGAACAAAAGAGAATGTGCAGGGATTTTAAAGTCTGTTGCTGGAGGAATGTGAATCATATTATCATTGAATGGTTTGGGTTGGAAGGGGACCTCAAGGATCATGAAGCTCCAACCCCCTGCTGCAGGCAGGGCCACCAACCTCCGCATTTCATACCAGCCCAGGCTGCCCAGGGCTCCATCCAACCTGGCCTTGAACACCTCCAGGGATGGACGGGGCATCCACAGCCTCTCTGGGCAGCTGTTCCAGCACCTCACCACTCTCTCTGTAAAGAACTTCCCCCTCACATCCAACCTAAATCTTCCCTCCCTCAACTTCAAACCATTTCCCTTTGTCCTGTTATCTACCCTTTCACAGAGTTGAATATGGATGTTCCAGTGTTCTTTCCACGTTGCTGTTTTGTAGTACTGATGCATGTAGATACATTTTTTTTTCTGTAATCCAGGCTTTCTTCCTCTATACTCAAGGTGTTTAAAATAACGAGTTCAGAACTAATTACTTAATTACATCAGAATACACAAATGTGTCAGCTATTTCATCACTCATTTTCTTCTCTGGCAGAAGTCAGCTAATATTATAGTCCGAACATTTGCTGATGTTCTGATGACACGCCGTATTTCTTGACTTGAGAGCCAGATATTCATATTCATTTAAAATTATTTCATTAAGCATGGGTCAGTGGAGGCTGTGTGGGCATGAATTGCAAGTAAGCTGCTTTGCCAATCTAATTGGCAGTCAGTCTTTTATCAATTTGTTTTCCTGAAGAATATGCTGTTTCTCCAGATTTACTGCTGTGAACGATTCCATTCCTTTTTGTAGCTTTTATCATCAGTCGCATTAAAGAATTGAATCCTGACTTCTGTTAATTGCTTTGTTTTCCACCCCAGCAGGTCAGCCGTTACTGCTGCCATATAAACCTTCTGGAAGTGCCGAGATGTATTATGTTCCTTATCAAAAAACAGGAGCCAAAATGTCTTCACTTGGATCAGAAAACAGTGGTGAGAGCTCTTACTCAAGCACTTACTTACCTTAGGTTTCCTAAATGCAATGGGGTGTGGTTTATTTCCAGTAACACCTTTCTCAGTACTGAATTTCTGTCCTCCGCCTTAGGAGATTCCACTGTAGAAACTGTTTCTATAAACAATGTATTTGTAATTGTGATTTAAAATACACACTCGTCTCTTTCCCCCATCCACACATCTCCCTGTAAAAAGCACTTTTCATTTAGTGACAAGAAGAATCAGCTGGGATTAATCAATTTCTGCTTTACCTCTTGTTTCTTAGTCCTGTTCTATATGTAACGACCACATGGCTTCAGCCTTACAGGACTTGCATTTCAGGCAGAGCTTTTTCACATGCAAAGCCATTTGTAGCCAAAATTCGTATTACAAAGCTGTCCAGTTCCTATTGGATGCCCTTCAGGGAAATAGGTTGGTGCAGCAGCGATGGTAGGTGCACAGATTAGCTGTTGTAGCCACAGGTTGTGCTTGTCATTATGTCTCTCTGCTCATTACCTCTTTGCAGTGTTTCTGCTGTAATATGGTTAAAAGGAGAGAAACAAACGTGATGTGAGTCTGTTGTTTTGCAGAATGTAAGATGCTAGCTATAAAAATCCAACATGCGTATGAGATGGTGCAAGGTTCTAGAAAGTGTACAGTGGAATTAAAATAAATATGTAGTTGTTTTTAAGCTCCCTGCTGCAGCTTGGATTCTCAGCTCTGAGTAGCAGCTGAAGGAAATTGAGTGAAGTCTGCTGTTTGTAACCAGGTGGTGTTGACAAGAATGATAAATCAGTTAGGGGCCATCTTAGGTTTCCAACGTCAGGAGACAGCAGTACTAAGAGAACTCTGCTGCTGTTGTCTTGAATTCTTGTTTAGAGGTTATGCAAGACTCTTGTCTTGTAGTTCTCCTTTGCTATTCAAAGCTCAGAAAGTACACATTTACATCAGTCAGTGAAAATGTGTGGAATTTGAATTTGAGCAGTTGTCTCAAGTCCTTTCTCTGCCTTCCTAGCGACTTGTCTGATTCTAAAAGTTTCCTGTGTTCTTTCCTTCCCTGTAGTGGGATAGGTAAAACTTATCTGTGTCTCACAGGAGAACCGTGTCACCAAAATTCATGGAAAACAATGTTGCAGCACCCACTGCTTTATTAGAACTGCTCTCCAGGTATCATGGTGGCTGATTTCTGAAGATGTTGCACTGAAACTTGTCTAACAGGATTTCTTTCAGACAACTTCGCTGTAAAATTTCTCTCTCTGTTTTTCCTGTTTCCTCCTTTTACTTGTAATCATTGCCCTCTTTTTTTCTGCAGGATCAAATGATGCTCTTCCCTCAGGGTTTCCAGCAAATGTGCTTGGTGTACAGGATGATAAGCCTCCAGACACTACAGCTATCAAGCAGAAAGAGGGAGTCTGCTCTAAGAGAGCCAAGCCCAAGCTTGCCTGGGCTGAGGAGCAAGTGATAACACAGGAGGGTGCTCCAGGTAGCTTTTCTAACATGCCTTCTCATGCATATAAAATAAATAAGAGCATAAAGGCTCTTTAGGATCTGTGATTTTTTGGTCTTATGCTGGCACTCGTTGAAGTGCTAAGTATGGAAAGGATGCACGTGTAGAAAACAACAGAAATTCCTTGGTAAATAGAAGCCCATGGAGTGAATCTGTATATTGGATAGGAGTTTTGTTCCTTCTCACAGATACTTTGTGACATCACAAGATAGCAGCATTTCTCTGTAGCAATTGTATTTTAGTCAGTTTTAATTGGATTTGACTGTCTCTTTCTTCTTTTCCTCCATTAACCTTGTTGAATGGTGCTCCTGAGGGATGAAGGTCAGATTTGATACTCTAGCAGACTACTTTAAGGCAATCTTGCATTGTTGGAACGCTGACAAAATGAAATTACTCTGAGCTAAATGACAATTTTATGTGGTGTCTCATGATAGTAACTAAAATTAATCCTGATGAACACTTTTGCACTAAATCTCATCCAGTGGTTTGTGAATTTTGCCATGCATGAGTTGGGATGAGGGTTTTTTTGTTGAGTTTGTGAATTGTGTATCCTTCCTGGACAGAAGGAACTGTAAAAATAAAATTGCATATTCGTTGCCATCTCTTCTAGATATAGCTGTGAGTTATAAGGGAAGGTGCTTATTGTGCACAGTCCAGTGCTTGCAGCAGCACTTGCTAGATTAATGAGCTAACTGCTAGAAGGCAGTATAATTATGGCTGTTAATGATGGATGGGACCAAAACCATATGAACGACATAATGGATTCTGAATGACAGAGTTCTTAATCTTATAGGCAAAGTCTCATACATTATTTCTGGGGAGCCCAAAAAGAGAAGATGAATCTTTTGGGTCGTGGTGGTAGAAGTGGAGGGGCACTGTGTGGATGGAAGGGAGCTTTCCAAATGAGTTTCTGCAGCAGGAAACAAAGTACTGTGTTGGAACAGCAATAAAAATTCTGTTTGTCTGAACAGCCTGGATGAAAATGAGAGGGAAACACAATTGTTAATATAAAATTAACGATGTTTTTCTGTAGCAGTGATAGTCTCAAGACACAAGTAAATAAAAGAACTGTAAGTAGAAATGGTCTCTTGTTAAAACATACAGCTGGAAGCTTCAGAAGGCTTTCTGAAGGAAAACTTGCATTTTTAAAATCTTCAGACTCTTTCAACTATATTTTTAGCAGGTCTAATAAAAGATTACCTCTACCCACAGTGCTTGTCTAGAGCTTAAATTTATGCAGGTTATGTATTTGTTTTTTAAAAAAGAAACTTTTATCTGTATGAACTAAAGTTTTATTTTTTGGATGTTTGCATTCCTTCTATTTTGTTGTTAAAACTACAGAAATAGCAAAAAATCTGCGTAGTATTCCCAAGTCTAACCTTGTTAGTCAAGAGGATCCTAGAATCATGGAATGGCCTGGGTTGAAAAGGACCACAGTGATCACCTGGTTTCAACCCCCTGCTATGTGCAGGGTCACCAACCAGCAGCCCAGGCTGCCCAGAGCCACATCCAGCCTGGCCTTGAATGCCTCCAGGGATGGGCATCCACAACCTCCTTGGGCAACCTGTTCCAGTGCCTCACCACCCTCTGAGTGAAAAACTTCCTCCTAATATCCAACCTAAACCTCCCCATCCTGATGTGGATGAATGTTCCTGCATTGGCATATAAAAGTTGACAAAAGTTGCAAAGACAAATTCTCTGATTTCCAAGTTAATGAGATTGGGTCTGGCCATACTGTTGTCCACATAGAATTGAGGGTTTGTAAAACAAAAGGCTGTGACTCTTGGTAAGGCAGATAGGTGTGTTTCTCAGTGGGACAGGGAGAAGCTCAGCTGTGGGACTCTTGCTGACTCAGTGGCAAAGCTTGCTTAAAATAAAAGAAGATTTGGGTTCCTGTTCAGTGGTTTTGCTACAATTGCAGAAGGAATAAAACAAGAAAAGATTGCTGAAAACAACAACCAAATGTTTGGGGGCAGGAGGGGGGGGGGTGTTAGAAATGGTAGTGAGGGGAAAAAGTAATTTGGGTGGAATTTATGCCAATAATGGAGCTTGGTATGCATTTGCTGACAGCTCACCATTACCTAATCACTGGCATTACCATTAGTAAATGGACTATTCTGTTTTCTATTAACTTTTTAAATTAAAGCTGTTAGTACTTTATAATGCATCTTTAAGCTGTGCATGGCTAAAATGGCATGAAATAACATTGCAGGAAGCAGAGGGACTTGAGAAGTTATTCTGGCACTAGAAACTACTGTTCCTACTTTCTTTTTGGAGCATTATACAACTTAGTGTGTTGTACTGAGGACATAACGTGGAACATTTTTTCTTTTATTAAAATATCATGGCTTTTACAGTTTATAGCAAATGGCTTTAAAATTGGCTTGGAGTACTTTTCTGCTAGTATGTACTGCATGCATGCTTAATGTATATCTTTTAAAATGGGTTTATAATTGGATTTCTGCTGTAGTCCTCTGTAATTTCAGGTAGCAGCATCTTCTGGGGAGGGAATTCACCACTACTTGGAGCTATAATGTGTTACCTGAGCTTGAAAGCAAAGCAGAGCTAGGTCTTGGTATCCTATCAGAGAAGCTTCCAGAGCTATAGAGGAAGTGGTATTGGTTGTTTTATATATTGTGTTTCTCTGAATTTCTTAAGAAATAATGCTTAAGCATAGCCTTTGGCAACACTTGTACATCCTCTGAAAGGCACGCTGAGTTGTGGTTGCCCATCTTGAGTTTCCATGAATCTAAATAATGACTTTGACCAAATTTTGATCTGGATAAGTACGTTCAGCATTCTCTCAGATTGAGCTGGAGATTGAGCAATCTCTTGGATTCCTCGCTGCAAATGATAGAAAAGTTAGTTATGTTTTGAGAATGGGAGTGTTAGGATGAAAATGACCCTGTTTAAGAATTGCTGTTTGCTTTTTGTTTCCTTACAAAGGACCAAAATTAAGGGGTTTTCTTCTCTTCTAGAAGGAAGTCATCATTTAAAGTCAGTGAACACCACTCACTCAGTCTTCAAGTCTGCGCAGTTCGACCTCCGCCATCCAGTGCCCATGTGTGAGAACTACCTCTTATCCCACAGCGAGCTGTCGGAGGATTCTTCTGGTGTGGGACACACTGGAATTTCCTCCAGCACTGTCATTCAGAATTGGAGGAAGGCACATCGACACGGACGTGTTTTGTCCGCCCACCGTAAGAAAGATGGCGGACGTGAATTCTTCCCACTCACTGCAGAAGCAGATTATAGCAAGAATGAGGATCTAAACATCGATACATCTTTGAGTAATGAAACCCCAAGAGAGGAGTTGCTTCAGCGGGGCGGAAGGGAAGCAGAACAAATGGCAGCTAGTAGCCAAACGAGTCACCTTCGTGAGAATGTCGTTAAAGACCTGCCCCTGAGACAGAGAACCCACTCTGCTGGTAGCTTAGATGAGCTCTGGGTTAAGTTTTTGGAGCGCCAGAAGAGATACCAGCAGCATGATTTTCGGCATAAAGATGAGCTGACCCTTGTCGAACGCCTTGATCGGTTAGCCAGGGTCCTTCAGAACCCCATCAGGTATACACTGATATCAGCAAAATCAGAAAGGAATGCTTCTGAAAAAACGAGAGAGGTAAAAGAGCAGAAGGAAATAAGACTGCTGGAGAAGAGCGTGGCTGAAAGTACCTTGGAGAATCATTCAGCACGTTTTAAAGAGAGGCCACGTATCAACTCTCATGAAAGAAGCTTTGTTGAGCTTAGGAAAAATAGGTCAGGAGAGAAAGTTACCTGCCACACAAATAAAATTTCAGAACACCAGCAGTATTTGGACACTTCTAGTGACACTTGCTCAGAGAGAAGGCTTAGTAGAGAACTCTGTACCACAATCAGTTCCACCATCTCAGAATCAGATGCGGTAACACAAACTGACATAGAAACTACGACTCAGACTGAGGTGAGCAGTTCTGTTTCCACCATTGACACTGCCAGACTGGTCAGGGCTTTTGGGCACAGAAAGGTGCAGCTGTCACCAAGACTCTCCCAGCTTTATCGTACCATCCACCAGCAGAAAAGCCGCTCTGAAAAGTGGGATGAGGAAGGCAGCAGAGCGAGGGGTGTAGAACATCCAAAGGTTACTTCTGAGAGACACAGGAAACAGAAGGAGACCCAGGTATGTATACTAAAAGACAATTTTGACTCATCTTCACAACTGCTCTTAAACTGTACAGGAATAAGGTTTGTTGTTTGGAGAATCACTTAAAATTTCCTGTAAAATGTTGTTTTTATGGTAAAATCACAGAATCACAGAATGGCCAGGATCGGAAGGGACCTCAAGGATCATCAAGCTCCAACCCCCTGCCACATGCAGGGCCACCAATCTCCACATTTCATACCAGCCCAGGCTGCCCAAGGCCCCATCCAATCTGTTCTTGAACACCTCCAGGGATGGACGGGGCATCCACAGCCTCTGTGGGCAGCTGTTCCAGCACCTCACCACTCTCTCTGTAAAGAACTTCTCTCTGACATCCAACCTAAATCTTCCCTCCCTCAACTTCAAACCATTTCCCCTTGTCCTGCTGTTATCTCCCCTTTCACAGAGTTGATTCCCCTCCTGTCTGTAGGCTCCCTTTAGGTACTGCAGGCTGCAATGAGGTCACCCCACAGCCTTCTCCTCTCCAGGCTGAACAAGCCCAGCTCCCTCAGCCTGTCTTTGTAGTGGAGGTGCTGCAGCCCTCTGCTCATCTTTGTGGCTCTCCTCTGGACCCTCTTCAACAGCTCCCTGTCTTTCTTGTACTGGGGGCTCCAGACCTGGACGCAGTACTCCAGATGGGGCCTCACAAGAGCAGAGTAGAGGGGGTTCACCAACGTTAGAAAAGACCTTTAAAGTCATCCAGTCCATCTGTCCACCTATCACCAATATTTCTCACTAAAATATTTGGCAGTTTAGTCATATCAAAAGAAAGCCTTTGCCCTGAGCATTCTAGACAAAAACTCTGCCATAAAACTGTTTCAGAGCTGAGGAAAGAATACTTTGGTTGGGTTTTTCCATGGCCCCTTACGGGAAATGAACTCTCCTGAAAGGGGACCGTCATAGAATCATAGAATGACTTGGACTGAAAAGAACCACAATGCTCATCCAGTTCCAACCCCCTGCTATGTGCAGGGTCACCAACCAGCAGACCAGGCTGCCCAGAGGCACATCCAGCCTGGCCTTGAATGCCTCCAGGGATGGGGCATCCACAGCCTCCTTGGGCAACCTGTTCCAGTGCCTCACCACCCTTTGGGTGAAAAACTTCCTCCTCATATCCAACCTAAACCTCCCCTGTCTCAGTTTAAAACCATTCCCCCTTGTCCCATCACCATCCACCCTCATAAACAGCCCTTCCCCCTCCTATTTATATGCTCCCTTCGTATGGATTTGATGATTATATTAATAAGTGTTGGTGTTCTGTAATGGATGTTGATACTGAGAGTAGGAAATAGCTTGCTTCACATTTTGACAGAAGAAAGTGATAGTGCCTTTGTTAGTAATGGATTTCCCGGAAAAATTTAGTTTTCTTGTAGACCAACAGCTAAAACTCTTGTGTCAAGGTATTGAATGGACATCTGAGGGAAAATGAGATTTTTCAAGACTAAGAATTGTTTCTAATATGATTTTATTCCGTTGCGTGTGTTAAGACTAATCATTCAGTGTCTGGTTGGACCTTAAAAGCAGCCTCTGGTCTTTGGCTGCTAAAATCACCCGTGAGATAACAGGTTCCAGTCATTCTTAAATGAGAATTAAAGGTCATTGTTCCCATTCCTTAAGGTTGCATTGAGCCCATGTGGCTTTTAGAAAGCAGTATCTTTTACCATCCCTGGAGGCATTCAAGGCCAGGCTGAATGTGGCTCTGGGCAGCCTGGTCTGCTGGTTGGCAACCCTGCACACTGCAGGAGGGTTGAAACTGGATGAGCACTGTGGTCCTTTTCAACCCAGGCCATTCTATGACTCTGCGATCTGATGATGTGGTGTATGAAGAGATGTGACCCACCTCAAGTAAGGATGAGACAAAATCAGTGGCAAAACGCAGCCTTTGTTTCAAAATCCGAGTGTAGGTAGATTCAGTGATACACTGCAGAAATCAAGATAATTCTTGGTTTCACGTATCTGTGGTTCAGATAACTTATTTATAGCAGGAGCCCTATTCCCAGAAACACTACTGTACAAATCTTTCAGACAAGTGCTCAGGTTTTTTGGGAGCCTATTGTCAGCTCTGCTTCTGGCAAACTCGACTGCAGCTTTTTTTTATTTATTTTATTTATAGATGCTGAACCCATCCCAGAAAGTTTTTCTCTCTTCCAGTTTCTGTTTATTTCTAAAACAGTCTTCAAGCTGCCATCTGGTAGCAGGTACAAAGCTAAAGGTTGTGCTATATAACTGCTGAAGGGCTTTGAAAGCACTGCACTGAGTTTTCTAGTCCAAATAGCAACATGCACGTCAGTATTCAGTACCAAATCGCTGCTTACATTTATTTCTGCAGGCTGATATGCATGTGCATGTAAATGGGTTATCTCATTTTTGACTTTACAGTGTCTTCCCCTTTTGAGTGCACATAGAAATCTGTTCTCTGAAAGGAGATGCATATCTCCTATGTCTGTCTGGCGTGCTCTATCAGAGCTCTCATAATTTTATGAAACTAAAAAACAGCTCTTGGCAGCATGTGTGAGAGTAAAAATTACCTCCTTTAAACGTTGAAACTGTGTTGCATTGAAGTGATGATAGCAGAGGATCAATAAAAAGGTAATTAAAAAGCCTCTGTTCATTTCCATTGTGGCTGGCGCTGAGTTACTAATAGGATACTAATTGCTAGGAGCAAGCAAAAAAAAAAAAAAGGGAAATCTGTTTCATAATTAAAAATGAAATTCAGGCGAGTTGCAGAGATTGGTCTGTGCCGCGCCGCTGGGCTTGAAGCCTGGGGAAACTCTATCAGTTAATTGCTGTTAATAAAGCATTAATGTTCTCTGTGCTTTATATAAACGAAGAAGCTCGTAGACCAGATGCATTGCAGAGTGCAATCCATTTGAAATGTCTGTAAAATTGCATCATAAAATGGAAGTTAATTTATTACAGCAAAATCCTGCTGCTTACTGTCTTCGTGGCTGGAATCATAGACTCAGAATGGCAATGAATGTATGTGCTGAACTTGGAGGATATGGAGTGGGGTATGTAAGTAGAGCAAGAGCATAGAATCATAGAATCACAGAATGGTCTGGGTTGAAAAGGTCCACAGTGCTCATCCAGTTCCAGCCCCCTGCTATGTGCAGGGTCACCAACCAGCAGCCCAGGCTGCCCAGAGCCACATCCAGCCTGGCCTTGAATGCCTCCAGGGATGGGGCATCCACAGCCTCCTTGGGCAACCTGTTCCAGTGCCTCACCACCCTCTGAGTGAAAAACTTCCTTCTGAAACTCCTGTTTGTATGAATGTTGAAGACTTGAAACTAGCACTGTGCTTAAGCCATGCTCTTACTGTGAGCCCAATGCCTCTTGTTTTCCTTGGGCTCAGTTTGCCTGGAGAACTTTTATGCTGAGGATTATAAGGGTGAGAGAACTTCTCATGCTTTGAAAGGATTTGGCTCTTTCACTCCTGTGTTGCAGAACTGGAGTTCACAGCGAATTTGCAAAGCCACATGTTACTTTTCCAAGACAGCTTGTCCCTGCAGCAGTCCCACAACCTTTAAATGCTTTGGTTTGAGAGGGTGGGAATATAGGATTCAGTTCAGATGGTTTTTCTCCCTCTTCCCACAGCAGAAATACTTTGCACTTTGTGATCTGTCCTGAAAGTACAGCCAACAGATCTTGCTGTAAAAAGTCTTGATATGCCACACTTATCCTTGAGCTTTGGGTGAGAGAACTGGAGGATGCCCAGGACTGTACAGAGTGTGATCACGAGCCTTGCACTTGCCTACAGGCACTGTGCACTCTGCTTAGTGGAACAGGGTTCTGGAAGTATATTGGTGCACAAGGATGGAATGAAGGCTGGCTTATTATGTGGCACAGCAATAAGTGATGCTGATCAGCCTGTGTTAAACCTTGTAAATAATCACAGAATTACAGAATGGCCAGGGTTGGAAGGGACCTCAAGGATCATGAAGCTCCAACCCCAGCAAGGTACAGTAAATAAAGAGTGACGATTAACTTTTTGTTGTTTAAATCCCACTTTCTGTTCATTTCAGTTCTGTTTTCAGGAGTTTGCTCTCTTCCATGTTTGTTCTTTCTTCCCCTCTAGAAGGCATTGGATCAAGCTTTGACAAGCAGTGGTTCCTGGGGACCAAGCTCAGCTCTCAGCAACAAGCGACGCGCACGGATGTTAAACAAAGCTATCCAAGCAGGTGAGTTGTTGGGTTGGGTTCCAAACTCATAGTTTGTGTGTTGGCTTCTTTTTGGAGACCATTTGCCAACATCTGGTGTAGGTTTCTTGGGATGGGGATGAGTGTGCAGCATTCTTTAAATTCACTTCAAATACTTTAGAGAAAGGTGTTATGTTCTAATTAAAATGAACCCTTTCTTGGCCTGCTTCACTAGCAGCCAGCTCTCTCTCTCACTGGTATGCTTTGTTAACCTAAACTTATCCATTTAAATTGGAAAGGTGGACTAATTCTATTTTTTTTTATATATGTTGTTTTCTCTGCAAGGCATCTGTTGCTCACAGAATGTATTTTGTGGGCATATGCTATTTCTGAAGGCTTGCAACTGCAGAGTTTCATATTCCTCTTAGTAATATTCTGGATGTTATATCCTATTTCAAATTTAAGCTCATCCTGGTCTGGTGCAATTGCCATTCAGGTCCAGAAAAAAAACTGCAGTTCTCTTGGCCTGAATGTAAAGCTGTATTTATTTCTGCCACTGTGTTTTTCAGCAATAGGTTGGAAGTTGGTTTTTCAGACCTCTGCTCAGGTCCCCAGCAAGGAGTATAGTTGGTTTGGCTCCCACACCCCTGTGTGTGTGTTTGTGTATATACACACTCAGTGTTTTGCCTGAGGGACTAAGTTTACACCTCTTCAATTACACTTGGATTATTACATATAGTAACAGTGTTAATTAACTGTAGATTTGCACTAAAAGTGGAAATATAAAAGATTTTGCCTTTTGAAAAGAGGTAAAGAAGGCAACGTTGAGCTTCGAAATAGGAATTGAAGGCCGCCCTCTGCACTGTGGTGTTGCTGCTGAAGTACTTGTAGCTGCTTTAGAGTAAGGTATTACTGCTTCATTTTGAACTACAGGAGACTTGGAGATTGTGAATGGTGCAACGAAGAAAAACACTCGAGATGTTGGTGTGACTTTTCCTACCCCAAGATCTATCCAGTCAAATCAACGGCCGCGGGATCCCTGGCATCGTGTCGATGGTATTTTTGGAGAGTCAGATGGTGTGGTCACAGATCACCAGGCAGCAGGAAGCAAGGGTAAGCAGAAGGGACAGCCAGGCAATTTTTTCATGGAGAAAAGGACAAAAAGGAGCAGACTGCATTTACCACAAGGTCAGTCCAAAATATCCTTTCTGCAGAGTAGAAAAGCTCTACACCTTAACAACAATCCTCAAGATGTGTGAGGAGGATTAGCTGGAGCACAAATTAGTCACTGTCAGTTTTTATTCTGCTTGTAATGAGTGGATTTTAAACAGAGAAGCTTGCTATGCCAAGTGAACTTTCTGAGAGTTTATTATGATGCCATTTTCAACCAAGCTGTTGGAAGTAACCTTATCAATAAAGGTGACAAAAAAAAAAGCAATGAAGGAGGCAAGGAAAGAATAAGTTAGGAATTATGGAGATGCTTAGTTTTGATTTTCAAATTATAAAAGGTTCTGTTAAGATCTGAGTAACTGGATGCTGTAATTTGTACATAGTGCTTCAACTGGACTTGTGTCTCTCTTCCAACTAGAAATGTGAGTTTTTTTGGGCTGATGGAGCAGTATCCTGTTTTTTAATATTTCCTGTCAGTCTTCACAGTGTCATGATGAAATATTTAAAAGTATTTTCCTTAGTCATCATCATTGTTGTAGGGACAAATGATTCTCTGTTGTACTGGTTTAATTTAGAATATCTGCTCAGGGTACTAGCTGATGTCTTCTAATCCCATTATATATGTTAACTGTGAGTAATTGAATTCTTGTATGCATCCTTAACATTTGCAAGATGTACACTATTTGCTCTTGAAAAATATCTATGAAAAGCCATAAGGTTTAGGACAGCACATAGGCTCCTTAAATACGTGGGGTTGCTGATAAATAAACCGTTCCTTCTAAAAAGAGAGGAGCATGCATGTAGGAAGGAATTTTGTACATTTCCTGAAGGGTTATCTCATAAAGGCTTGCTGATTTACTGACACTTGGCAAAGAAATTCTTTGAAACCACTGAAGTTGTCTGACGCCAAGGCACACTGAAATCAATGCAATAACTGAAGGGAGTGTTTATTGCAGTGTTAGGCATGGATTGTGTTAGCTGAGATCTTGGGCATGAAGGGCTATAGATGGGGATGGAAAAGGGGCACGTGTATTGTTTGCATATCTTGATTGTCTTCTGTGGTCTCTTCAACAGGGATTTCATGGTTTGTCCAAGCAGAGGATTTGAGGTTTGAATCTAGGAAAGAAAACTGTTCCAATTCCATCCCTGGTCCTGGTTCATCTTGGTTTGAACCCTTCACCACCACAAAGCCCTGGAGGGAGCCTCTGAGAGAGAAGAACTTTCAAGAGCTGCAGTGCAGCAGAATGACTCAGCCTGCAGTTCCAGGAAGAGATGCTGAGACCAGGCCCATCCAGCCATTTGTGAAGCTTACGCTACAGGTAAAGGCATGCTGGGATCTCTGTGACTTCAGCACTAATGCTGAATCTTGTGGAAGCACTTTTTATTCCTCTTTCTTCTTTTTCCTGACTACTTTGTGTTTACTAGAACCCAAGCAAATAGAGGTCATCAGCCTCGTTTGCTTGTGGCAGCCTGGCTTTGCACAGTATAATGATCTGTTTGAATTGAGCAATGTGCAGGGAATGTAGGAGAGGTGGTGTCAAGTCATTCTTGCTTCCATGCAGAAATAATAGCATGATGTACATAGTGTGTAGTTAAAATAGGCTTTAACTCATGCATTGCAAGCAGTGTATGCATGTATATTCATCCATGTACATACATAGTGTACACTGCAGATCAAATCAAGTGTCACCACTATACATCTGTGTTTTTCCACAGATACTTAGTGTATATAAAGACTTTTGTAACACTTATCCGTTACAAATGAAATTAAAATCAGTAGTTTCTATTTAGGTGCGCTTGGGAGGTTCCTTTAAATTCAATTGCATCTGTTCCTGTTCTCCTGTTTTGATTATTCCGATTGTAGGGAGTCTGTCTGGCCACTCCAGGTTTTGTTTTGTCATCCCATCCTAGGAGGCTCTTGCAGTGCATCGCCCTGATTTCATCTGCCGCTCTGGTGAGCGCGTGAAGCACCTGAAGCTCATAATGGAGGAGAGGAGAATGCAGAGTGCACTGCAGTCTGAACGAGAAGAGCTTTTTAATCCTCCAGAGAAAAGGAAGGGCTACAGGAATGCAAGTCACGTGCTGGCTGACAGAGGTACCTCTGTGTTTCTTCTCCTGATGTCCTATAGGAATTAATTTATTTCCCCGTTCTAAGGGATGTGTGTGTTTTTAATAACAGAGTTACATTTGTGTTGTCTATAAAAAGCCAGAAAGTCCATAAAGGAATAAGGTTGATACACCAATTTTCTTTGTGGTAAGCAGACTTGCACACTGTTTTCTTATCCATTTAGGTTATCTGATTAAAGAAAAGAGAAGAGCAATTCCAAAGAGTGAGATGGTTCAAAGGTCTAAACGGTAAGGTTGTGTAAATGAGTAGGAAAGAGGGATGAATTGCATCTGGGGAAGAAAAGAGGGTGGGGGGACGGCTTGGGGGTAACTCAGCTTTTACAGTGCAAGAAATAGGCACTTTACCAGAGTCAGAAAACACCTATTTATAAAATCTTAGAAGTAAAACTACTTTGAAATATTTTTTTTTATAACCTGAGTATTTTGTAGCAATATCTGTGGTCCAAACACTGCAACTTTCCAAGTACTGGATCCCAAAAAGAGATGAAATGTAGGGTGCTGGACTGTGTAGTTGTAAACATGGTGGTGGGATAAGCAACAGTAGTAATGTGTTCTATTAAGGGGAGAGATGAGTAAATAAGTTTTTCTCAAAGAGGGTGGTGTAATGCTGGACCAGGGATTGACAGAGATGGGAAAAATCTCAATCCTTGGAAATAGAGATTGACAGGATGAAGCCTGAGCAACTCAATCTAGCCTTGAAGTTAGTCCTGCTTTGATCAGGAGATGGACTTTGGACATTGGACTAAATGACCTCCAGAGGTTCTTTCCAACCTAAATGACACAGCGATTCAACAAACAATCCATTGGAATACACAGTATATAAAATAGACCCTGTTTTGTATATGCTAGGAAAGGAGAAAAAAGGTGTTTTATTTGAATGGCCTTTGACATTTAACAGTATTTTTAGGGCACTGATAGAGAGGTGACAAAAAATGGTAAATATGCCAGCTCCCTCAGGAACACACCTCCATGTTTTAGTTGAAATGGAAAGGTTTGGATTCAGGTCACTTGGACCTTGTGGTCGATATGTCTGAACTCAACTATTTTCAGAAACTCTGATTTCGTAATACCCAAATCAGCAGGATTTCTATGGAGACTGATTCAGGCAGTCACACTTGGTGGCATTTTTTTGTTCTTACTGCTGTCATACTCCAGCTCTCAGTTGGATCTGAGAAATAATTTATTCTGTACCATTCTTCTGAAATCCCTACCTGTAATGAGTACAGAAGCTTTTGCTTTTTCTCTGCAAGGGTATAAATGGAATTTCTCATGGTAAATTAACTAGAGCTAAAGAAAACAATTTTCAATGAATTGACCCATAATCCCAACTTGTCCGCTTCTTGCTTTAAATATCTTTATGGTGGGATGAATCAGTGAGTGGTAAACCTTGATCTTTCACTCAGGGGAGTCCTGGGATGGTGAAAGCTTTTAGAGAAGGGTGATATAGTAGTAAAGTAAAACTCCAAATACCCATTCCCCCCTCCAGTAGCACTTGCATAGACCTGTCACCCTCTGCTGCCCTACAGAAAGATGTCAGTGGTGGAAAGAACGCATCCAAATGTGATTTACTTCACGTTTTCTCATCAGTATTTGAATTTGATTCCTTGCTTTCTTGATTCTGTGTATTCAGTTGTGTTGTCTGACACCTTCCTGTTAGTTTGTTTTCCTGCTAGCTTCTATTCTGTCCTTTGAAACATGGAAGTGGCACTCAAGTCATACTGCCTGAATAGCAGCTCAGTGCCAACTGACACATTTGCCTCCATCACTGCTCGTGCCAGTCTGAAAAATTACATATTTTTGTGCTGGAGTTGGGACCTACACAGCTGTCAAAGATACCCCTCCTCTCTCCTGGATGGTGGGCTCATTCCATTTGCAGTCTTCAAAATGAAATGTGTGAAGGCACTTTCAGATAATAAGAGTCGAAGGCACAGATGTGCTTAAAATATTCAAAGTGAGCAGTAATTATGGCAAGTTGTTACCATATTGACGTAAGAATGAAGCAGGCTTTCAGAGGTTACTTGAGCAGTATTGTAATAAGGTCTTTCTTTCTCCTTCTCCTATTTGCTGATTATCAAGTCGTTATTTTGTAAGGGGACTGTTATAGTATCTATCTTTAGGTATAATGAGACTGGAATTTTTTGAACGTGGTTCAGATCCACCTCCAACAGACTGTAATCTTTTTTTGAAGCTTTATGGTCCTTGGCAACCACCGTCATGAATTGAGCCCTATGATCTTAAAGGAAAATTTAAGGGAGGCAATGTCAGCATTGCTATTCCATTATAGCTCTCAGGTCCCTCCTTTAGGTGGCAGCATGTAAAAGCAGCCTAGTGTAGCACTCTGACTCTGCAATGAGCACCAGCCACCTTTATTTTGATTCCAGAGCATCCCTTGCTGTTTGTCTCTGCTGTTGGAGTAGTTCAGCAGGGGAGAAGATAAAGCATTGACTTAGACAAGGCAGACAAGATGCCTGAACAGCTTAATTCAAGTTACACTTGTCACAGAGATGTTGCTGTTAATGGATAAGTGTGCTACTCAGTCTGTATACTCTCACAGCAGTGAGGCTATTCTGCACTGATGTTAAAACTACCTTTTGCAGCTGGGTGATAGATGAGCTGTAGGGTCATTCCAGTGTTATAAATACTGTTTTTAGGGGTGTGCTACTTGTAAGAGAGGGATGCTGTGGGATGTGGGAATTTCTGGTATCCCAACTGCTGTACATTCCACATTTTCCACGTGTGTGACGCTGGTAAACCCCCAAATAAGTTTTCCTTTGATGTGACTGACCAGTAGCCAGAATGTGAAGAAAAAAAAGGAGGAGTTTTTTATATCAATAAGCTCCTTCCTTCTAAGTCACTGTTTCTGTTCTGTTCACCAAGGATCTATGAGCAGCTGCCAGAGGTGCAGAAGAAGCGAGAGGAAGAAAAAAGAAAATCTGAGTACAACTCATATCGCCTGAAAGCACAGCTGTACAAAATGGTAGGTGCTCTGGTCAGGTATTCATATTCAAACAGGTTAGAATACTTTTTTTTTTTTTTTTTTGCCTTGAGGTCATCAGCATTGTAGTAATATTGTGGTATTTGCACATTCCTACATGTGTGTAAAGTAACAAGGAAGCATGGGCCGAAGTAGGAAGCACACAGAAAAGGCCATGTGCAGTGTTGTGAAGGCAGAAGCAGGCAGGCTGTGGAGCATATTTAATGGTGTTCCATGGAGAGCTCTTTGAGTTGATGGCTGCTGTTTAACTCGTGGCCACTTTGCTTAGATGGCTTTAGCCTGCAGGATTCATAGTCAACTTTGCGGCCATGCTTAATACAGCCCCCAGCTGTCATTCTTAATTTGTCTCCAGTGAAGAATTGGCAGTCCTGATGGTGATCTGTTAGCTCTGGGGGCTGTGGATTTCACCATGAAACATTTGTTTGGCTGACAGCTCAGTGCTGCTGTGCTGGCACTGATGGGCCTGGGATCAGCTGTGGCTGGCAAGCTGCAGAAGAAGCTGTTATCTCAGTGTGGTGTGACTGCCTTTGAATTACAAACACTTGACCAGCAGGTTGTTTTCCTGTGCTAGAAACTCACCATGCAACCAACAACAGCCCAAAAGTGAGGTGAGGGCTCCAGGATTTTGGTGAGCAGGAGAAGGAATCGGTGGGGCTGATTTTTGCTGCAGGGTTTTGCTGAATCCTGTCTTGTTCTGCCATAGTGGTGACTTCCCTGCAGGGAGCTGCTTCTCTTCCAGCCAACAGCTGCTGTTAACACTTCCTCCTTGGCTGTCCAGTTTGATTAACAAGTGCTTTGTGTCTGTCTGTTAAGCTCAGGTTTTATTTGTGGCAGAAAGACTATCCTGGATTAATCACAATGAGAAAGATGTCTGTCCCAATCACCTCCCATATGTGCACTTTATTATCTGATCTGATGTGTTGCACAGAAATATGGAATTGTATACAGTGAATGATGTGATAAATATTCTAATAAAACAGAAGAGGCCCATCAGTCCCTTTTGTGAAATGTATCTCTGGCTGACTACTGCATTGCTTTTTGAGCAGTTGGGGGCATTCACATGCTTTGCTTTCTCTTAAGACAATAAAAACTGAAAGGTGAGTAATACAGACAAAACTGATGCTCAAACCTGACATATCTTATCATAGAATCCTAGAATGGCCTGGGTTGAAAAGGACCACAGTGATCATCCAGTTCCAACCCCCTGCTATGTGCAGGGTCACCAACCAGCAGACCAGGCTGCCCAGAGCCACATCCAGCCTGGCCTTGAATGCCTGCAGGGATGGGGCATCCACATCCTCCTTGGGCAACCTGCTCCAGTGCCTCACCACCCTCTGGGTGGAAAAACTCCCTCCTAATATCCAACCTAAACCTCAGTATTCTTGCTCTCTGACATATGCCATAAAAAATAGCCTTCTGCAAAGCTCAGGAAGCAGGCAATAAACTGCATTATAGGCTTCACTCGTTTAAGGGCACGCATTAAATTTGAAAACTGGTTTCTTTTTCTTCTGGATCTTAAGCTTACCCTTCAGTTTTTAACATTGCAACTGTTCCTTGGCTGAGTTGTCCTACCAGAGCTGGAAAAAGTTATTAACTGGATGTTTAAAAGCAAGGGCTTGTAACAGATGTATTATCTGGGATACCTTCCTAATCTGACTGTGAGTTCTTACAACTGGAATTACCTCAGTTTCATGCTATGTTTTTGCAGGGTATGCTCAGAACATATTTTTTTTTCCCTAGCCTGAGATTCTCAGGTCCCAGTATGGTGTGGCCTTATGGTTAATGAGTGCAGGCAGTTGCTGACTCAACTACATAGCTGGAAGAAGACACAAAATCATGTCACAAGTTTTGTGTACAGGTGTAGTGTTGATTGGAAGGGGGGGATGGTATTGGTGACTCCCAGGTCAGTGCTCAGTGGTATGGCCTGTCCCTAATGATACTGTTGTCCTTCTGTCTTTGGGTTTTGGTAGGCAAGCACTGGATGTCTTGATTGGGGAACGATGTATTCGTGCCACAGCCACTCCAGGTCTGGGTGCAGCTCAGGAGGTTAACCATAAATGTTAATATAGGTAGCAGGAACAAAACAGCTGGGAACATGGGGCTGTCTTAGACTGCTGCACAAGTTTTTGCTCAGTTACTGAGTGCTTACTCTCTCCTCCCAGCACCAGTGGCTGAACTCTTTGTTATGATGATGACGTGTACTTATATCCTAAATTCATTACACATTGGCCATGATATAACATGGCTCTGGGGCATTATCACTGATGATAAAAGAGCAAACATGTAAGAAGTAAAACCAGGTGTGCACCCTATGGATTGCAGTCCAGCTGGCTCTGAGGATGGGATTAGCCAGCAGTACCAGGTCATGCTGTCTCTGCAGGTCATCCAGGGCTCATAGGTTAAGAATGTGTAATGCTTGGGAAAGGAAGAGGTGAATTAAACTTGTACACACACTCATCTGTATGGATATGGTGAATTAAACATCTACACACACTCATCTGTATGGATATGGACAAATACTTGCTAAAGAATCACTTGCCAATGAAATCCTCACACCGTTATTTACAGGTATAGTTACACCTGTCAGTACTTTGAAAGGGAAACGTGCACAGCAGTTTCTGAAGGAGAAAACAAAGCTTTGTGTTTTCATTGTGAGCAGCAGCTGCTGTTAAGTGGGACACACTGCTCCCTGGAGGCAGCGTATCTCCTTCCGTTCTCAATTCCATTGAGAATTTCTTTTTAGCAGATACAGTTTTTTCCTCTTCTTTGTGTGAATGGGCCATTTCCTTTAAAGTCAGTGTAATATAGGGACCACAAGGTGTCACTGCCTCAAAAGAAAAGCGTGTTTCTGGAGGTATAAGACTGAACTGCACTTCGTTGCTGCACTGTGGTATTTTCTGAGTGTTTGTTTTTCATCCCCTTGGCTACGTTTTCTCTCTTGTCAGCACCATGTTAGGGTTCTGCTTTGTCTTGTAGCTGCTTCCTGGAAGTGGAGCAAAGAGGGCAGATAGTATCTAATTGCTAGCTGAGTTTGCTGATTAGATTGCAGAATGGACTGAGAGCTGGAAGGAATGCTCAGAGGCTTCATGCTGTGATCATGGGAACAGATTCCACACTGAGACTCACGTCAGTGGCTTTGCTTTCTGTATGTATAAATATATGTGTACATATACTGTATTAGCATGTATACTCTGTATACCCTGTGTATATAATTCATACATGTATGCTGTGTGGGAACTGCCAGGGAAGAACAATCAGCATTAGCAGTGCTTCTCTAGAGTGCTCTAACATCTCGTGTGATTATGACCAAGAGCCATCTTCAATAAACTGATGCTTTTTCTTTCATGAGTGTGTCTGCTTGTTCTAGGAGGTATAAACTTCTGGCCTTTGGAGCACTAAGGGGCACTGTTCCGTGGTGTAATGTTCATCAGCTAATGTCAAGGTGCTTTCCAGCCCTTCAGGCTTGTTTCTGACCACTTCCACAGCAGTCAGCACAGGGGTGACCCTGTGTTGTCCACATTGCTGAGTGGGAAGCAACAAGGCTGCTTTAGCTGTCCAAAGATGTGCAAAGAGTTGTTCCTTTGAGTTGTGTTACTTGCTGATACGTTCTGATCAGAACTCTTATCAGCATTACATTTATGCTTGTGATTTTTAGAAGGGTGAAACTGATCTGTGCCACTTTGTTTTTGTTTTTCAGAAAATCACCAACCGTGTCTTAGGGAGGAAGGTACCCTGGAACTGATAAGGATCTCCTCTTCAAATAAAGGCGTGCTGTGCTTAGCAAACTTGCAGAGAGATTGATGTGAAATAGATAAGGCAGCAAATATTGTGCAACATATGCTTTGTGGAATTCAGTTACATCTTTCTGTACTAGTAGAATCATCTTGCCATATTTATAAGATACTAAAAGATCAGTGATTTGATGCAAATGACAGGTTTTTAAACACATGATGGCTGTGTGTAGTGGTGTTGTGCACTTCCAAAGCAAATATAGTTTTAGGAAGTACTTGGCTCATAATATATTTATAATTATGTGATTGAAATTAGCAGTCTTATATGTATTTTAAATAGCTTTTAACAGGGATTTATTTTTATTTTTTTATTTCCTATCTCGATGTAGCAAACTTATTTGTAATGTTTTGTACTGAAAAAAAAAAACCCAACCCCTCAAACCATAAATAAATAACAAAACCATTTGTAGCAACTGTTCTAGCAATCTTGAAATGTGTCTTCAGTGTCCTTACAGATGACATCTGCAGAATCCAGGCTGCAGTTGCCTCCTGCTCTGCACAACACAGATCTTAAGAACTTACTGTGGATCTCTATGGCAGCTATTTAAACTGAATGTTATTAGTACCTGAAAGAGTGAAGGAGTCATGACTTCATTCAGCTTGGTTTGCTATCTCTCTGTATTAACCAGGAGAATCTAATCTGAGGTTTTTATTTTTATCATGTTGGGTGTTTTTAAGGCTTGCCACTGGGATACTTGGTTATGCACTTCACGAGCATCACAGTGGCAGAAGATGAAAAATAAAGGTTGTGGTTCTTGGTGGTAGGCCTGAAGTCTCAGTTTCACTTCATTTTGCATCACAAAAGAGTTAATGTGATGTATAAACAGGAAAAGGCACCTGAGGTGTCTTCTGCTCACCTGTGCCTGCAAACAGTGGTTTCCTATTTTTGTACCATGCAGTTTTATGTACTTAAAATCTTTGCAGCAATTTAGTTTGAGGAATAACTGCAAGAGTAAATGCTGCATAAAGCGAGGCACAACTGAGATCTTTTGACCCATTGTGTCCCCTACAAATCTCATAGAACTTCTTGTTTCACCAGAACTTCCTGTTTCACCCCTGGCTGAGCCATCCAACGGTGGCCTTAACACAGTAACCCCTGGAGTTTGCATCAGGATGCAATGAATTAAATCTTAAATTGATGGGAAATAATGTAAATTCTCTTGAAGGTCAGTACACCCCACCAAATTCCACTAGTCAAAGATTTGACATAGTATTTTTCAAGCTGAGGTCTGTGCTGATGGTAGCACAGGCTGTTAAAGCAGCTGTTATTTCCTTCTAACAGTCTGAGAGTATGTCTGGGTGTGCTTAGTAGAATGACATGCAAAAAACCAACCACCACAAAACCAAATTGGTTGGAAGGGTGTGACTGGTTTGGTCTTAGAACCCTGCAGTTAAAAATGTGGTGCAGAAATAATAGTGTTGTGTAGCTGCAGTAAATGAGCTCTGAGAGTGACTTGTGTCCTTACACCTTTCCAGTTTTCCAAATCTGCTTTTTTTTTTTTTTTTTTAAACCTATTTGCTCCTTCCACAACCTTCTCTTTGGATGCAGTTTGGATGCAAGCTGCTTTGTCTTTGAGTGCTGTTCCAGTGCTGTCTTTGTAAGTTGCCGAAGCAGAAGATGCTAAAATTGCTGGTACTAAGACTTGTCCTGTGATTCCCTGATAAACATATGAATGGGCTTTTTCCCTGCTACAAGAAATGCAGTTGTGTTAGTCAGGAGAGATGCTGCCTCACTGAATGCTCATTTCAAGCCACTTAGCTTCTTAAACACGCTTTAAACTTTCAGCTGACAGGAAAGGAAACACTCTAAGGGCACTACTGCTGCCTCAGGATGTGCTTGGAAGTCGTCTTGCATTTGGATAACACAGCTGGTAGTTATTTATACGTCTGTAGTGTGCCCCTGTGTTGCTCCCTCACAAAGCATAGAAGTCAATCACCAAATACGAATCAAAGAAGGGTGGAGGTGATCCATTTCAGCAGGTTGGAATACTGCTCCTCGTGTTTTATGCATTGTAAAACCTTACAGAATGAAAAGCTGCTGTGAAAATCAAAAAACAAAAAACCAACCTGCAAAAAATAATCCAGTGGTCACCGTAATTCTGTGTACTGTTAGAGTTTTGCAGCATGGCAGCTTCAGTGAGAAAGAGCTGTTTCCTCATTTGACAATAATGAGGAACCACTGTTGTACCATTTTTCCTTTGCTGGGGAAGAAGTGGTTGCTTCTGTTCAAGTCTTCAGTATATGGGTGCAGTCTTCAGATCACATTTTCTTAGGCTTGTCTTGGGCTGCACAATGTTAATTCTCTTTCTGAAGTACTGTAAGGGAAATGTGCTCTTTGCTTTGCAGAAGTGAAAGCGCCTGGAATTCCAATGAAACTTGGGAGAAGCTGCCATTTCTACAAGCTAAGAAAATGAAGTCTATGGTGAGGTTCAAAGAGCTGAGTCCTCGGACTGCACCATCCTCTGTCCTTCTCATGGCTTCTTCGTGATGGATTCTAGTGAAAATGACTCACGTCCTTTCCACTTTCAACTCCTTGTTGTCATCAGGTCAGATAAAGCTTGTGCTGGATGAAAGGCATCTAGTGTTTACAAATCTGTGGAAAGAAGCTGTTGACAGTCGGAGTCATCGGCTCCAAAATGGGAAAACTTCTTTCCAGAAACTCAGGATATCGTACTTGTGCTGATTCCAAAGTGGAGTCATCTCTTCTTAATCCACTGCTACAGAAGGACATTTAGGGTAAATTCTGAGAAGCTGCAGAAGTTCAAGAGGGCAGAACTATGCTTTTTAAAACCTTGAGGTGCAGGTTTTGGTTCTTAGTTAATCAGAAATGTTTTTTGAGCAGCATTTGCCATACCCACCCCATGCAGCAGTTACTGCGTGGGTGCCAAGTACACATTTGAGTCTTACCAACAGTCCTGTTATCGCAGCTGCTATCTCATAAACGGAGGTAAAAAGCAGCATGGTTGTCTTTGGAGTTGTCTCCGGAAACTGAAAGCAGCTTTGATCTAATACTGTCATCGTTCATATTTACCATGTTCATCACTGATTTAATGTAACGGCTGATGATTGGTGTTGGACTGTACCCTCACCAAAGTGACCCTGAGGAGAGAGGCTCGGATGCGTGCTCAGGTGGCCGAGGCAAGGAAACAGTGGAGGAAGGGCTGTAGAAAGCACCCTTGTGCTTTGAAAGGTGCCTCTTTCAAAACAAGAGGCCTCCCTGCCCTCAGAACACTTTCAATTTCTCGTCGTTTCCACAAGTTCTACATTTTGTACTGTAAATGCCATCCTTATGGCCTGGCACACGCAGTTGGGTCCTGGAGGATGCTAAATTTGATAGTGGTCGTGTGATCTCCTGTAGGACAACGCAACGAAATGACTTTGAAGAGGAAGAAACTGAAGAGAGAGATTTGCCCTGTGCACTCAGGTGAGCTAGCTGCTTCCATTTGCCCGTTAAAGCATCCAGACTTATAACGAGATTCCTAATTAAAAGAAATAATACTTCCTGGCTGCCTGTTCCTTAGTCCGGACCAAACTTCAATACAGTAAAGAAGGTTTGAATGCATTGCTTCCTTTATGCAGCATCTATTTGCTCACCAGCTGGATGGCTGTACGTGCCTAAAGCCTCAACTCATCGGACACGCTCATCGTGATCTTAAGGAACAGATTCAGCTGAGCTGTGGAAAGCAGGGAGGACCCTTTCACACAAGCATGGTTTGAAAGTCAAACTTTTCTTAATATTTTTCTCCCTACATCAGCATATAAATGGAATTCTCTGGGCCAAATTAGACCCATTGGGAGGGTGAACGACCTCCACATGACAAATGAATGCTGCGTTGATTAATAAGCTTCTGGAAGGCACTCAAATTCCGTGGTGATGAGGACAGTTGTAAGGGAACTTGATAAGGAAGGAGGTTTTCTTCTTAGTAAGTCCTATTACATTTCTGTGCCCATCTGCTGTACCCTGCTCTTGTTCTTGCTGTTTTAAAGCTACTTTGAACTCGTTGTCTTGATGCAAAACAATGGAGAGACTCCAACTTGTTCTCCAACTCTGCATTGGGTCTTCTGCCCAAGTTTGGTTTGCTGTGTCCCATGGAATGATAGAATGGCTCGGGTTGGAAGGGACCCCAAGGATCATCAAGTTCCAACCCCCTGCCACAGGCAGGGCCTCCAATCTTCACATCTGGCACTAGCCCAGGTTGCCCACCCGGTCTTGAACACCTCTGGAATGGATGATCCTTGTTGCTGGCCTTGAACCAACCTCTAAGCTTGACAGCCATGACCTTCCTCTGGAGGAGGGTGTTTGTCGGGCTCTGAGACCTGCTGAACCTGGAGGAGACACGACATGCCATGTGTGCTCTGTGGCCTCCTGAATGCTCGTGCACGAGGGGGTTGGTTGATGATAGTGTATAATTGTTTTAGTTGGACATGTAGAATTATTTGGTCTCATAGAGTTTTCTGATTGATGTAGAGCTGCTTTATTCCATTACAGCTGTCCTCGTCCTTTGCAGGAGGATCCCTAGCAGGCTCATAGTGAAGATGTTTATATTGACCCAGCAGTGATGGAAGACCAAGTGTGAGTGCCTGGGCAGCTCCTGTGCCCAACTCACTGTGCTGGTTGCCTCCTTTGGCTATGAAGAATGAATGCCAGCAAGGCAGGAAGGAACAGCAAGGAGTGTTCTCTGACTTAATTCCACGGCTGTGAGCGATCCTCCACACGTGCTCCTCTTGGCTTAGGCTGGGATACAGAAATCCCTGTTTGCAGCCTCAGCTGCCTGCTGGCGTGACCCAGCTGCAGTCCTGGTCAGTGCCCTGGCTTCTGTAGGCTTTTGTCAGCAGAGATATCAAGTGATTGTGCTGTGTGCAGGGGGAAGGACGCCTGTCCCTACGCACAAAAGGGCTTTTTATGAGCAGCTCTCGATAACTTTCTGCCATTATGATCCTAAGGCTTGTGCAGGACAAATGGGTTCTGGTGCTGGCAAGAGGAAGAGAGACTTCTGCTGAAAGAATGGAGGAATGAGGAAGAATAACACTTAACAGATATGACTTCACCATGACTATATGTAACAGCATTTCTTTGGGCAGATGCCTCACGTGTGAATCACTCTGGATGTGCTTTATGTCTTTGGGAAGTGAGCGGGGCTGCCACGGGAAGCTTGAGAATTCCAGTTTGTGAAGGTTCCCTTAGGTCCCTTCCCTTTCTTTCTGCCACAAGCCGCCCTTTTCTTAGAAAGACACATCTCTGGGACATCGGTTGTGATGCTTTCTGATGGCCAACAACCCTGTCGTGTGCTGGAAAATCTCCTGGTTGTGTGCCAGGATGATTTAACAGCTGCTCTCACTGAGCTGCATGGGATGGCACTGTCCTGTCCTTGGGATGCTTGCACAGGTTTATTCTTTGGTGTGATTTTGGGTTGGTTTTGTTGTTTGTTTGTTTGTTTGTTTTTTTGCAGTGCCTTGCTGTCTTTCCTATCGTCCCATGGAGCATTGGTAGGAGACCACCTTCATGCTTTGGGGATCCCTTTATGGGACTCAGCCCAGAAAGATGCTTGGGACAGCTTATGGTGAGAACAAGGCTTCGTTAAGTAGCGCTTCCCCACCTCAAAAATGCCACGTATGAGGGTCTGGGAAGCTCCCAAGGTGCTGCTGAGCTGAGGCAACCTCACAGCATCCAGATGTTCCCATCTGGCCATCCCCCTGCAGGACCTCAACACACGTCAGTGCACCGGGAGGCTCTGACAGTGCTGCCAGGCTATTGGATTCACCATTTGTGCTGGGAGACCCCAGAAAATTTCTCTATCCCCTCCTCTCCCATGGTGTCACCTCAGGAAGGGGCCCCTGGAGCATATTGGACACTTGTGCCTGCAGCTGTCCCCATTACACACGGAGTGAAAGCTTTAAATAAAAGGAAAGCTTTGACTATTAGGAAAACATTGACTATTAGGCTTGATCAATATAATTATTAGGATTTTAATTGCTATTAATGAATCCTTGCCCCGAGCCCTGGTGAGGGCTGAGTGTTTTGGGGGTGGGGGGAGGATGGAGGTGGTTATCACAGAGCAGCAGAAGCCCTGCAGTTTGGGTACGTGGGCAGCATCCGACCCCCACCACATACAACCCAGCAAGCCCTGCAGCCACTGAGTAAAAGACAGAATGCTATTAATGATAATTAATAACCACCGTAAGCACCCTGAGGATTGCAGGCGGGTCTCTGCGTTATCTCACCCCGGATTTACGGGAGGGATAGAAGAGGTTATTTTAATACGTTTCCCCTTTCCTCCTTGCTGCTTTTCCATGGGGTCGGCGAGGGGCTGCTGCTGGGGCTCCGCTGGGACGTCCTGGCCGAATGAGGGGAGGGATGGGGGGGGGGGAAGAGGGAAGAGCTTGGGAGCAGCCTTCCCTCCCGTCTGGTTTCCATTAGTCCGCCACGCTCAGCCAAGAAACACAGCCATAAATAAAGGCGAACAATACCAGCCCCCTCCCCGCGACCGCCCAGCCCAGGACGCAGCCGGGTGCCTGGGAAAAGTGGGCTCCGGCCATTGGGACGGAGGGGAGCGTGAATGGGGCTGGTGGGGGGAAGCGGGACGGAGGGGAGGGCAGCCGAGAGCATAAGAGGGAAGGGAGGGCTGGCGGCGGGGAGCAGAGGCTGTGACAGCCGCGGGGATCGCCGGCATGGCGAGGTTGGTCCCCCGCGTGCCCCCTAAGCGGAGGGGTTTCGCTGTCATTTTTGGGGACCGCGTCTTGCTGCTGGGGCTGCTGCTGCTCCCCGGGCACGGGGATGCTGCTGGGACACGAGGTAAGGGGGTATGGTTTCTAGGGGGGGGTTGGGGGGTGGGGAGGGAGTGCTACCCTTCGGTTTGGGGATAACAGCGTGCGGATGGGGGGACCCCAGGTTGTGTTGGGGTGATGCTCGCTTTGGTGAGGCTGCTGTTCCTCCTCTTGCTCTGCAGCTGTGCTGTGAGGGGGTCCCCCAAGCTGCCCCCATTTCTGTGGGACCCCCTGATCCCTTCCCAGAGTTGTACAGATTGCTGGGTGCTGCCGATGCCTCTATATGGTCCGATCCGGAGCAGAGAGCTGTGAGCGGCCGCCCAACCCTGAGAGGAGGAGGAATGGCTCCTGGCCCCCCCATGGGACCCTCATGAGGACCCTCTTTTCCCCCCACCCCACACCAGGAACCCCTCGGCCCTCGCAGCCATCTCAGCTCCCCGAAACGGAGCCAAGCTGGTGCTGCTCAGCTGTGTTTTGGGGCAAAACTTGGCCTTTTTTTAATTACTGAAGAAATACGTTATTTTCCCCTAAGGTTTCCAGCACTTTCAAAAACAGTTGTATGCTGAAAGCCTCGTTGAGCCCATTTGGGTCTGTGTTCTCCACCCTGTTTTCTTCTGCAGCCTCTCCAAGGAGCTGAAGGCACAACTTCTGTTATTATTGTTCTCTGTGCTTTGCCGGACGCTGCACTTTCAGTGCGTGGTGGGAGCTCTGAAATTGAGATAAATTCAACATAAATCCCTATCAGAAATGCTGAGCACTGCAGGGCTGAATCCATCCCAACAACCAGCGCTCCCAAAAAGGGCAGGGAGTGAGTGTGTTTTCCAGGAAAAAGAAAAAATATCAAGAGAAAGGGGTGGGAATGCCCCTCCGCGCTGCGCTCGGGTTTGTTTGAGTTGGATTTTCAGACCCTTGCTCGTTCTCTGGGGCTCTGCCATTCCCAGCACAACCTATAGACAAACAGTTCATGCCGTGAGCTCCCTGCTCCCAGCCCAGGGGGAGAACAGCTGTTATGTTTTTTTTCCCCCATTTCTTTGCATTGGGTTGGTGGCAAACGTCACGGAGCGCGATGCGCTGTGCGGCCGTGCCTCAGTTTCCCCGTATTTATGGCTGTGGTTGGAGGCCCCGTTCCCCTTCTTGGAGGACAAGGGAGTCTGCCACTGCCTTATCTGCAGTTATTCCTGGAATCTGATTAAATGCTGTGTGTAATGAGAGCTGATTAAATGCCACCGGGCGATATCGTGCTGGGACTGCTCCCACCCGCAGCTCCTTTTCTTTCCCTCTTTTTTTGTCTCAGTAACACCATCCTTCCCCACCCCAGTTCCCCACATCACTGCAGGGGGACCAAAACAAATATATTCAGTGACCACACTGTCAGCCCCTTCGTTCCTGTCCCTTTGCCATTTATTGGGGAGGGTTATGGGATCCCAGCTTCCACTAACATTTCCCTTGGCGAGGTGGCCCGGCGCCGGCCCTCATCCCCTCTCAGCAGTGTCTTCAGCAGCAGATTTCATTTTGTTCTGTTGTTTTCTTGGCTTAAGTCATTGAGAACCACTCACTCTGCTGCAATCAAATGCAGCCACGTTGTTTATGAGAAGAAAATCTTAGAAAGTCTGCCTGGCTCCGGCTGAGCCCCAGGACGCTGCTGGGATGTGTTGGATACAGCCCAAGATGTTTTTTTTTTGTGTGTGATTTTGGGAGCTGGCACATTTTTGGGGCTGGGAGAATGGAGATGCTCCTGGGAGCTGTGGTTTTGTGCTGGTGGCCAACCCTGCAAACCCAAGAAGCCCCCCAGCTTCATTTCTTTGGGGAAGCTCCTGCTGCTGGAATGTGCTGTGGGAACTCCCCAGCTCTCTGTGCTCACCATAACCACGTGAATCATAGAATCACTCAGGTTGGAAAAGACCTCAAAGTTCCCCAAGCCCAACCCATCCCACCGTGCCCACTGACCTCTCTCAGTGCACAATTCTGGAACATCTCCAGGGATGCTGACTCCACCTGGGCAGCCTGTGCCATTGCCTGACTGCTCTTTTGGAGGAGAAATGTCTCCTAATATCCAGCCTGACCCTCCTTTGGCACAACGTGAGGCCATGGGAGCTCCCCAGCTCTCTGAGCTCCCCGTAGCCCAGGTGCTCACCAGCTCTTCTCTCCCACAGGGCCGATGTCCCAGGGAGAGTGGGTGACACCACATTGGCTCCTGGGGGGTCGCAGCCGGCGAGCTGTCAGCCTGGATGACAAGGTAAGGACACAGATGGCTTCTGCCCTCCCCACTGTAGGGTAGGGTTGTGTGATGCCAGGTCTCGGATGCAGGGCACGTGTTGGAGTGCCCAATTTATGGCATCCATGAGTTTGGCGATGAAATTGGAGGCTTTAACAGCGGATTAATTAAATACTGGGTGGCTGGATCCCAGGCTGGCAGAGGCTGAAGGACCACATCCAGGCAGACTTTGGAGGTCCCCAAGGAGAAAGCCCTGCATCTCTCTGTTCCCTGTGCCAGCACTTTGGCACCCACCCAGCACAGCAGCGCTGCTGATGGGCTCCGGGCTCAGCCTGCTGCCTGGCTCTGTCTCCCTGATGTCCAAGAGCCGTGTGCTGGATGGGACACCCCTCCCCAAAGCTCACTGCTGGCTGCCACATTGTCCCCTCCATCCACACCTCCAACCCCCGCTAGGTGATGGAAGGAAACTGCTGAGGTTTGAGGTTTGGTAGAAGACACAGTGCTGGGAAGTGACCTCCTCTGGTGGCATCTATGATGGTGACGGGGTCTGAGGATGCAGTTTTGAAACCACCTGAGATGTTTCCACGTAAGACCTCCTGGTTGGTGCCTTTCACTTTCTGGGTAGCAACGCTCACACAGCAGCTGCTGCTGGGAATTGCATTTCTCCTGCAGCCAAAATAGCTGTGGTGTGCCCAGCCTCACACGTCTTATCCTGCTGGGGACAGCAGGGTTGGGTTCCAATCTATGAGAACCCGCCCTGGGGCTATATTTAGGCTGGAGGGTATCTGAGAGGCGAGTGGTTTATTTATACACTTGCTGCCCCAGATTGCAGTGGGATGTGGGGGCTCAATGCATCCCTGTGGCTGTGGGGCTGGGGAAGGGGCAGTGAGGAAGGACCTGGCACTTCCTGGCATCTGTTCTGCTTCCAGACAGCCCGAAACAAGGAGCTGCTGTTCGGCGGGGATGTGGGGAGGGGCTGCAAGCCAGCAGAGGGGCGGTTTGTAGGGGAATTGCTGGAGGAACCAAAGAACAGGGCAGGGGCGAGCAGGATTCTGCTTGCACGTCAAGACCCAAAGCGTTGCTATAACCTCTCCCCTCCAGCCTGGCCTTTTTGTCCTCAAACCACCACCAAGTGCTTATTTTTAGGATAAATCCATTCTATTCTGTCTGCTGCTGCCTTTCTAGCAAAGGTGCTGGAAATAGTTACGTTGGCTTGGTGCGGATGTGACATGTGTGGCTGCCCTGTTGCCCTTCCCAGTGCACAAAGAGGCTGTTTGTCTCCTTTTGGGGTCTGCAGTGTGCTCCTGTATGGCCTGAGGCCACGGGGAGGAGGAGGAGGAGATGCATCTGAGTGAGGAGGCGTCAGGATTTGGGGCTCCTCTTGCAGCGCCACGAGCTGGGATGAATTGTGTTGAGATGTGGGCTGGATAGCCTGGAGTTGTGAGTGCAGCTGGGCTGAGTGCACGAACCCCTGTGTGGCTGGACCCATGTCTGCCTCCTGAAGGTGCAAGACATTGGGTTCTGGCGCGAAAGGTTGGGTTCTGGCACGGAATGATGGGATTCTAGCAATGGGTTCAAGCCCAAAGCAATAGGGTTCAAGCACAAAACGTTGGGTTCCAGCATGAAATGATGGGTTCAAGTGCAAAACAATGGGTTCCAGCATGAAACAATGGGTTCAAGTGCAAATCAGTGGGTTCCAGCACAAAATGATGGGTTTCCATCGTGAAACAATGGGTTCAAGCACTTAGCGGTGGGTTTAAGCGTGGTGTTAGCAGCAGGCAGGATGCTGCAGGGTGGCCCATACCACTTTCCCATTCTGGGAAGCACCAAGGGGACACCATGGTGTCTTCTCTTCCCAGTGATGCTCCTCCTGGCTCGATGAGGTGGCCTTGGTGGCCCCGCACAGAAGTGGGCATGCAGGACCCTGTTGTTAGGGCTGAACTCTCACAGGCTCCGTGGCTCCCAGCACACGTGGAAATGATTTGGGAGAGGCCAGGAGGAGGTCATGAGGACCCTGATTGCAAACAGCTCCCTTGTTGCTGAATTGGTGTGGGATCCTGTCCCCATCAACCTGGTGGCTGACAGGATGGTTGTGCTGTCTGAGCTACTGATTTCTTTTCCCTTTGCAATCGCTTGTTCCCATGTGCCTGGGAAGCATCAGCAGCACTGGGAGGAGCAGGAAGGGAGGAGTGGGATCACCCGATCCCTGCCCAGGTGCTGTCACCCATTCCTGCAATATCTGTTTCCTGCAGGGAAGCCCTTTTCCCTCTGCAACATGTGGCAGGGCAGACCAAGCCAGCATGTAGCTTCTGAGCTGGATTTGCTTTGAAACAACCCGAATCCTGCCCCTTTATTCAAGGGTTGGGTTCTCCTGGTTCTCCAAGAGCTGGCTGCCCCCAGGATGCTCTTCCAGCGAGTGGCTGGAGGCAGAGGATTGCCCTGGAGGTCTTGGATTTCCATCCTGGTGTGCATCAAGCTGCGCTCTGCTGCATGTTTGAGTGATGGGGAACTCTTGAAACCCAAACTCTGCTGCTCAGCTCCAGCTGTGCCTGAGCCTGGGGAGGACCTGGCTCTGCTGTAATGCTCTGTCTGGGAGCTCAGCTGCAAAACCCATCACTGTATCCTCTGCGGGGCGTCCACATCCCCGTGGTGAGATGGGAACCCATCTTCCCTTCCTCCTCTCTGCATCCAGACTTGCATGGGCTTACCCAGGACGTCAGGGCTTGTGGGACTTGGAGCCGTGGAGAGACAAAGATCGAGTAACAACACAACCCTCTTGGCCTCAGCTTCTCTGCTGAGGTTTTTCTGATCAGTGGATTGAAAGAGAAAAGTGGAGCCAAACTCTGCCCCGTGGGCTCCTCGCCAGGGCGGGTTCATCCCAGCTGCTCTCCCAGCACAGCCCATACTGGGACTGGGTTTGTGGGATGTGCTGGAGCGGGGCCACCAGTACGTGGCCTGGCAGCTCCTGCAGCATGCAGTGGGGATCTGTGGGTCCTGGAGACAGACGGTGGTGTTTGGGTCAGGCAGGATGGTGCTGGAGCTTCGGAATGATGCCAGAGCTTTGGGACAGTGTTGGAGACTGGGATGGTGCTGGAGTTTGGGGTAGTGCTGGAACTGGGGGTAATGCTGGAGACTGGGATGGTGCTGGAGTTTGGGTAGTGCTGGAACTGGGGACGGTGCTGGAGACTGGAATAATGGTGGAGCTTGGGATGATGCTGGAGACTGAGACAGGGGCAGACTGGAATACTGTTGGAGCATGGGGTGGTGCTGGAGCTTGAGATGATGATGAGAACTGGGATATGATCCGTTCCCATTCCTGGTGCACACAGCCACATCCAGCAGCTCTCAGGGAGCCAACCGCCTGTCACTTAGGCTCAGGGCAAAATTACTATACTGGTGCTTAATTAACACAAAACACATCATCACCTTTCCTGGCCTAACAGCTGGGTTATTTGACTTCTGCCCAGCACGAGTGTTGCACTCTTTCTCCTTTCCCACATTTTCCTTATGTACTGCTGTTTATTTCTGCAGGGGTCCATCCGGGATAATGCCCCTCTCCCTGCTGCTTCCCCGTCCGTGTGGGGGAAACTGAGGCACGGGGAGGGACAGCCCCTTGCAGGGTCTGAGTGCTGACCCTATTGGCAGTGAGCTGTTTTCCAGCCTTCAGTGGTAGCACGGGGGCTGCAGGCATGAATGCTGCCCTGAAACACGTGTCCCTTTAAGGCAGCAGCTCGGGGACAAGCATTTTGCCATGAAGGCCCCAAAGTTGAGGCAGGGAGTAATTGCTGGGGAATTCAAACCAGGGCCTGGGGAGGAGGAGGAGGAGGAGGAGGAGAGGGCTCAGGGGTGGGAGAAGCAGCCTGGAAATACAGGGAGGCGGGGGAAAAGCAGGGAAATTGCAAGAAAAATGAGCAGACCATGTTTGGCCAGGGAGCGATGTTTGTATAAGATCATGTTCTAAAAATACAGCTCGTTCCCACCATCCGTGGAGGAGAGGAGCCTTCGGCCCTGGCTTCCTCCTCCTCCTCCTCTTCCTCCTCCTCCCGCGTGGCACAGGGCCCCTTGTTGTGGCTGTGCCTTGGCCATGCTGGGGCTGGTGGAGACCTCAATTTTGTTTTTTCTCTCTGCTTTTGTTGGTTTGTTATTTTAAAGCGCTGCCTCTGGGCTCCTTTTTTGGAGCTGGGGAGATGGCTTCTGGGGGGGGGCTCAGCCGTCAGCACTCCATCACTGCGTCCACATGACGCTGTGGGGCCAGCATCTCCCCATCTTTATCCCATCCTATCCCAAAACATCCCCCTTGGGCAATGTGAGCAGCTCAATTTGGGGAATTTGCCCGAAAAATAAGACCCTGCCACCACAAATCCCACGTGCCCCACACCATGAAATGCTTCATGGTGATGCTGTTCCCTAAGAACATCCCTAGGGCTACTGGGGTGTATGAAGAGCGATGTCCCACCATAGGGCCAGGAGAGAGGATTTGGGCTGTGGTTCAGCCATTTATGGGAAAATCACCCCCACCCCTTCGCATTCCTGGTGAGAAACGCGTGATGTTTGGAGCAGTGAGGCCGGAGCGCTGCCGGGACGGCTCCTTCCTCTCCCATTTATCTTCCTAGCTGGGAAAACCTCTGCGGCGTGGCAGCCACCGGCCCCATCCCACCACAGCCATGGCTGGGCAGGAGGGGGGGGTCAGCAGCATGTCCTGGATGGGGAAGGATTTGGGTGGGGGATTGGACCCAGACGCAGGAGATGGAGGTGGGAAGGGTCCCCTTGGTTCTGCTGGGCTCCTGCAGCTTGGGGCTGCAGCGGCAGCCCAAGGTTGTGCGGTTGAATCCTGGTACGAGGAATCTCACCCCACATGGGCTGCTTGGGCTGGTTTGGATGGTCTTATGGGATATCTCCAGTTCCCATCCTCTGGGGAAATATTGGTGCTGCCTCCTAGCTGTGTCCCAGCCCTGCCTTTTTGTGCATGTCACCTCCTGCCACCACTGCCACCGTGGTGACAGCCCAACCTCAAAGGGACCCAACCCACGGTTGGGTGCAGAGACACCAAGCACTGCCAGGTGACACCGGAGACACTTTTCATGTTCCCAGCATTGGAGCCGGGGAGGGGACGTGAGCACAAAGTCTCACTTTTGGATTGTGTCACATCCCGTTGTGCACAAACCAATTATATTGGCGTGGATGCGTGCGCACGGTGAGGAAACCAGTTCCCATTAGGCTCCCTCCAAAGTGAGGGATTGAGTAAAGCCACCAGCATCCTGGGGAAGCTGAGTCAATCGCTTCCTCCCGCTGTCCCTGGGTATTTTTATCTGTGCCGTTACCGCTGCCTGGATGGGTGCTATTTATTCCTGTGGCCGTGGCACAGAGATGCCAACCAGCCCTGGCTCAGCACTGGGCACCTCCTCATGCCCTCCTCTTTTGCTCCCCTCCTGTAAGTCCTACAATAACACAGAGAAAGACAGGGGGCATCTTGTCTTGGGTCTGTCTCTCCTAACCCCATTCCTCCTTTGCTTTCTTCTGCAGGTGCCAGCGCCGGCGCAGGCAGAGGTGGCTGTGATGGCAGAGGGCAGAGAGCTCATTCTGGTGCTGGAGAGGAACCAGTAAGTGTTGGGACTGGTTGAGGAAGGGGTACAGCTGCAGGACACTGGGTTAGGGCTGAAATGATATTTTCCATGGCTTGTGCCTGCATCATACAAGAAAGAGGCTGGACAGTGCCATGGTGCAGGACAGTGTGGGTGAAGGATGGAGAAACCCAATGGAGTGGTTCTGCAGCCCTGCTCTAGGGCTGGTGCAGCAGGGTCTTTGGTGGCATCTTGGTAGCGCGGAGGACATTTGGAGCTGTGTTGATCTCCTGTTGGTCCAGTCTCGGTGGATCAAACAACCTCAAGATGACCCTTGGAGACCTTGTGGTGTTTGTTCTGTTGTGTTTTTGGGTTTCTCCTGGTGCTGGGTGGCCCTGTGGTCAAGCAGAATGTGGTGTCATGCAGAAAACCCATCCTTACAGGTCCAGTTTTGCTTCTGCTTTCTTTCAGCTGTGTGGGTTGCATGCTAATATGCAAAACCTAGCCTGATTCCTATCAGGCTCAAAAATGTTTTCATTTCTTCTAACAACCCTACCTTCTTCTGGAAGACATTGAGAGGGCTAAGACCTCGTCAGCTGGAGATGGTGTTGGGTTTGCAGGGAACTGTTGAATTGGGTATATTGAATTGCTCTGAGAGTGACCATGCATGGTGCCCAAGACAGTCTGAGGTACTCAATAGCATCAACAGCACTCAAGAGCATCTATGGCACCAAAATCCATTCAAATGGCTCCCAAGATTGGCCTAGCACTTGCATCTGCTGGGAGGACCAGTGCAGCCATGGCTGATTGAACTGCTGTCTTGTGCCAGCTAACAGGGCTACCTCGGCTACCAGGCTGTGCCATACCCCAAATCTTCTCTCCTATGGTGCTGGGAGAGATGGTTCTCCTCTGAACTGTTCCTCATGGTCTCTTCCAACAAGACCTTCCCTTGTGAAGGAGGAAGAGCCCCATCTCCCTGCTCTCACTTCCCTTGCCCTACCCTGCAGAGGACATCCCAGTGGGATGCCACTACAATGGAATTTGCTGTATCCCAAACTGGAGATAAGCTCAAATCTCCCACCTCCCTCAGCCCCCAGGCACTGTGTGGAGGTTTTCACATCTCAGCCAACCCCATCCCTGACCCCATTCCTGTTGCACCCCTTCCAGGACCCAATCTGAGCTCTCATCACGATCCTCTGCTGTACTGGAGTTACTGGTGCCAGGCGTCTGCTTGCAGGGATGTAGGTTTGGATGCCAGGACTGTGCCCACAGCAATATTTTTGGAATCAAACTAATCACAAAATAGAAACCAAGAGGCGGGGAGGCCCGGCACTGTTCTGGGCTGTCTGCTGGCAGCGTTTCCTTCTGTAGAACAAAACCAGAGGGTCAGCAGGGGTGAGCCCAGCCCTGCAGCTGGCTGAGCCCCTGGCATACTCAGTGCCCATCATCCCAGACTCTAGGGAGGACACATCTCTGCTGCTTTCCCTCTTGTGCACAGGCATATGGGATGTGGGCTGAGCTCTGGCTCTTCTTGCCTGGCGGCAGGAAGCAATTTGTCAGCACAGGGCTGTGTCACTGCGGGCTTGGGTGAGAGATGGCCGGCAGCTGTGGAGACAGGCTTTGCTAAAAGCAGTCTGAGAGTTCTCACCATCAGCTATTAGGAAAAATTTATTCTCAGAAGAGTTGTAATGCATTGGAACTGGCTGCCCAAGGAGGTGGTGGGGTCACCGTCCTTGGAGATGTTCAGGAACTGTGGAGGAGTGGCACTGAGGGACGTGGGCATGCTAGGGATGGATTATCAGACTTGATATTAAAGGTATTTTCCAACCTTCTATGATTATCTGACCAGCTCTGCCTTTTTGGGACATGCTGGTACGATGTTGGTATGGTTTTGCATCAAGAGCATCACGCTCATTGTGCCATGAGTAAGCTGAAGTGGATGGATAGAACTCGTGGGGCTGGAGACCCCAAACCTGCCATGCTCTGAGTCTGGACCCCAAGGATGGGACTGACTCCGTCTTCCTCAAGCTGATGATTCCCCTTTGGGGCTTTGGCTTGATGGTGGGTTTGGAGGCTGTTGTTTCACTGGGATGGGGGCAAATGGAGACTTATCAGTGCTGAGGACCTATGGGTGGGCTTGGTCCTTGTGGAGAAGCCATCACTCCATCCTTGATGGTGACCCCAACCCTGGTGAGCTGCACAAGTGGGCCTGGAGACTTCAGATTCCCCACTCACATCTCCTGGGGCTAAGCAGCAGAGGCACCTTCCTGCCCCTTTGGACCCTCTGTGCCACTGTGTCCCCACTGACCACGGGTCCCCAAAGGGTCAGCACATCCCTGGAACACCGGTGGGTTCCTCACTGCTCTGCTCTCTCTGCAGGCTGCTGGCACCAGGCTATACTGAGACGCACTACACCACAGATGGGCAGCCCGTGACGGTGACCCCCAACCACACGGTGGGCACATCACTCATCTCAGAAGAAGGGGGACAGTGGTTTTGAGGTGCCCCCAAAAGGATGAACCCTGTGTATCTCTGTCCCTCCCCCGTGCCAATCCCCTGTCCCTGATTTGTCACCCACGTGGCACATGGAATCCTGCCCCAGGCTGAACCTCCAGAGCTGGCAGCATCCCGGCTCCATCCCTCCTTTTCCCGGGTCCAGATGGATGCTGCTTGCTGGGAAGCATGAAGTGGATGGCTTTCTTGGGACAAGAAATTGGGATTTACAGCTGGAGGGCTCTGTGTGGTTGTTTCTAAGCAGGGTTTCTGCTGTCTTTTTTCCAGGATCACTGCCACTACCATGGGCACGTTCAGGGCTACCAGAGCTCCTGGGTCGTCCTCAGCACCTGCTCAGGAATGCGGTATGGAGAGTGTGGGAGAATTTGGGGGTTCTGAAGGGAAATGATGGATGCACTGCCTGAGGTTTTAATGCTAGGGATGTCTGAGCTCATGGACCTGCATTCATCCATCTCTTCTTGCTGCCCGGCTGGGTACCCAAGCTGAGGTGTGGAAAGTTCGAGGGATCTTGGCAGGGTTGGGTGAGCAGTGAAGGAGCTGTAGGAGCTATTTCGGTCTGTTCTCCATCACCAGGGGCTTGATTGTGGTGAACAGCAATGATACCTACTACCTTCACCCTGTGGGGACACCCGAGCCAAACCATCACCTCATCCACCGAGCAGAGCACCTGCACATCCCTGGTGGCACCTGTGCCCACGGCGATGACTTTGGGAACACCATTGGTGACATCGCCCGGCTCTTCCAGCTGGTGGACCACCGGGTACAGCCAGCTCTGGGTCCTTTGCTCATGGTGGGGTGGGGGGCTGGGAGTGGGGCTATCTGCATCCTTGCCCGGTGTCACAGAATCACAGAATGGCCAGGGTTGGAAGGGACCTCAAGGATCATGAATCTCCAACCCCCCCCTGCCCCATGCAGGGCCACCAGCCTCCCCATTTAATACTAGACCAGCTTGCCCAGGGCCCCATCCATCCTGGCCTTGAACATCTCTAGGGATGGGGTGTCTTGGGTGGGCAGCTCACATGGTTTGATTTTAGGCAGGCGACCTGAACAGGAAGCCCTAATACATGTGGGCTGGGACTTTGACAGACAGTATGGAACATGATATGGCCATGCAAATTGTCCGTGCCTCCTTGTGCCTCTGATTCACCTCTTGGCCATCCTTTCTGGGCAGATGTAGGAACATGTGATGCACTTTGGGCTTCTTCACTCCTCCAAGCCTTGCTGTCTGTCTTGCAGGTGAAGAGAGATGCCTGGAGGACCATGAAGTACATGGAGCTCTTCATCGTTGCTGACCACACACTGGTGAGTGTTGCAGGGGCAGGAATTTGCTCTGGTAGAAAAGCCAGGATCCTGCTCTGTATCCATCTCTGCTCTTGCTCTGCTGACCTTTCCCATCCCCATCTCTTTGCAGTTCAGGAACCAGAACCTCAACTTGGGCCTCACCAAGCAGCGAATTGTGGAGATCGCCAACTATGTGGACAAGGTAACGCCGGTCCCTTGTCACCATTTCTGTCACTCCCAGTGTGTCAGAAGTGCCTGAGCTCAAGGCCAGACTGAGGGGACTGTCTCCATGTCACTGGAACTAGGAGTCTAGGTGGTGGTTGAGAGTACAGGATGGGAAATGCATTCCCAACCACCAGTGATGGTGGACTCTCAGAGGCCAGGATCAAAGCTGGCATTGACGTGAGCCTAGTGTTGTGGTTCTCCAAGCCTAAGTACAGACAGTGCTGTCACGTGGTGGATGGGATTGTGCCACCCTGACAGTGTTGGTGGTAGAGCTCATGTGTGCTGGTGGATTTAGGCCAAGCGTATCCCTGAGTCAACCAACCAGAAGGAAAGCATGGAGACCCACCGGCTGGAACATCACGGTGGGGATGGTAGATCTCCAGCAGGTGTTGATCCCTGTCTCTTCCCTGAAGTTCTACAGGTCGTTGAACATCAAGGTGGCCCTGATTGGCCTGGAGGTGTGGACGGAGCGGGACCAGTGCACTGTCACCAGCGATGCCAACACCACGCTCTGGGCCTTCCTGCAGTGGAAGAAGGCTCTGAGGGCTCGCAAGAAGCACGACAATGCTCAGCTGCTGACGTGAGCACCTTGGGGATGGTGGGGCAGGGCAGCAGGTCTCCGTACTGATAATTAATCTGGTTGGGTTCACTAATTGCCCTTCTGTTCTTTCTGGTGAGCAGCGGGAAGACATTCCGGGGGACGACCATTGGCATGGCCCCACTGGAGGGGATGTGCAGTGCAGACAACTCCGGAGGGGTCAGCGTGGTAAGGGAAGCACGGGGGTCCCCATTGCCAACCCCCCCTGGGCTGAGGACCCCATTGTCACCCAATCCTAATGGGATTGTTCATGGACTTGGAGAACCAGCCTGGGCTTGGTCCTAGGATTAACCAGTGATGCTGGTGGCCCTCTCGAATGCTGGCCAAGCCCTAGGAAAGGTGAAAAAGGGAAGGTTTAAAGCTTTTGTGCCCTGTGTACACTCCCAGCAGAAGTGTTGGGCTATCCTGCATTGCTTCTGTCCTTTATCTTAAGTACCATCTGCCTGTGCCCTCTGGTTTGGCAGGGCCATCTCCATCCCAGATGGTCTTTCTCCCTCTCCTGATGGGGTGATGGTGATCCTGTGGTCCCTGGGCTGGCTGAGGCACACAGATTCCTGTTTTTTGGGATGTGTCTTTCAATGTCCCTTGTTTTCAGCGGTTTGCTCCAAGAAAAGATCTTCCCAGAGGTCCCGTGGTGGGCTTTTAGGAAACAAAATCCCACCTCTCCCATAGACCCTATTCATTTGGGACACAGCTGCCCCCCCCCCCCACCGATGTGGGGGCCACCCCTTTCTGCTCCCTAGAGCTGACGCAGCCCCTGCTCCTTGGCAGGACCACTCGGAGCATCCCATCGGAGCAGCAGCCACCATGGCCCACGAGATCGGCCACAACTTTGGCATGAGCCATGACAGCCAAGGCTGCTGCGTGGAGGCCACCCCCGAACAAGGCGGCTGTGTCATGGCAGCGGCCACCGGGTGAGTGGCAGGGATAGGGATGGGGATGGGGATGGGGACAGGATGCCCCACAGCAGGAACATGTCAAACATTTGTTTTCCTGCCCTCTGCAGCTCACATGCAGAGCTCCCCAGGCTGACCGCGTCTTCCTGCCACATTTCTTCCTGCGGTTTTTTGCTAAAACGTTTTTCCCCACGTGGGCAGGAAGGACGATTTTTGACTGTCTGCAGTCTGTCCCTGCTCGTGTGTTCATGTATCAGCTTATGGATGTATTTACTTGCTTACCTTACATGGGCTTAAAGGTTTTTTCCTGTAGCCCAAGAGATTTACCCCAAAGTTCCCCCAGAATCCTTGCTTCATGTCAGAAATGAGATATGCTGATATGCAAAGAACTGTTTGTCAGCAATATGAGGAAATGAAAGCAGCCCTGAAATGAGCAGAGTGTATCTCTTATGCATATATCCTGTGCTCTGCTTCCTCCTTCTCAATGCACCGCCCACAAAGCACTAGAAACTTATGCAAAATTACAGAAGAACTGTTCTATAGATGTCCCCGTTTCATTGCATGAGAGTTGGACTAGATGGCCGTTAAAGGTCCCTTCCAGATCAAATCATTCTGTGACTCTCAGAGCTGGTGTAGGAAATCACCAGCTTCTGCCAAGCTCCTTATGGGAAAGGACACGGGCTGCTCAAGAAATGACCATACGTGCACTAACTTCTCACTTTTTTTGCCTCTCAGGCCTTGTGAACAATTCATTTTCATTCCTTTTTCTTTCGCTTTAAATTTTTTAAGGGTTTTTGTCTGTCTCAGCCTCCAAAGTATTGAAATAGACCCAAAGGGGTATTTCCCATTCTCCATTGAGTAATAACAGGCAGATACAGGCTGTCCACGTGGAGACCTGATCCAGACCATTGAGTCTCCAACCTCCAGGAGGCTTCTGTTGGAGATGTGGTGCTCTGGAGGTGGCACTGAGCAGCTCTGCTCACCCAACACAACCCATTCCCCAAAATATTTGGGTTCAGCATGGTGTCCCCTGGTTTAGTGTCTGGGTTACCAATGCGGGTTGGGGTGGGAGGTGGTCGTGTGGATGCAACTGGACGATGGTGTTTGCTGCTTGTCCTTATTTCCCAGCTCTGACTGTGGTTTTCCACTTTCTCCTGGCTCCACACGCCCTGGTTCCACCCTTCCCCATCTGTCCCCCATACAGACACCCCTTCCCGCGTGTCTTCAGCTCCTGCAGCAAGAGGCAGCTGGAGAACTACTTCCAGAAGGGAGGTGGCATGTGTCTCTTCAACCTGCCCGACACCAAGGACCTGGTGGTGGGACGGAAATGTGGCAACGGCTTTCTGGAAGATGGAGAGGACTGTGACTGTGGGGAGGTGGAGGTACGGTGCTGGAGGGGGGTGGTTTGTGTCTCAGCTCTGCTGGAGGTTGCAGCATGGGAAGGGGTCTCTGCAAAGGGAGTGGGTTTGGGATGCCATCCCAAAGGCAGTGCTGTGATGGGTGGAGAAGGGACTGAGAGGGTGGTGAGGCTGTGGGACAGGGTGACTGTTGCAGTTGTGGATGCTCATCCCTGGTGGTGTTGAAGACCAAGTTGGATGGGGCTTTGGGCATCCAGATGGTGGGAATTGGATGGGCTTTAAGGTCCCTTCCAGTCCGAGGCACTCTATGATTCTATGAGAGCAGTGATGGGAAGGGGGAAGGGATGGACTCATCGAGCATTGTTGCTGTCTATAACTCTACATCATTGTCTTCTCTGCATACAGGAGTGCACCAACCCGTGCTGCAATGCACACAACTGCACGCTGAAGATGGGGGCCCAGTGTGCCCATGGTGACTGCTGCCAGAACTGCAGGGTAATCCCCCCTCTGCCCTCCACCCAGTGCCCACCTTGGACCAAGCATTGAGACACGGTCCCCATGAGACTCACACACTGCATGTCCCCAGGTTCAGCCCTCCTGGTGCCAAATGATGAGGGTAACGCAGAAATACACATAAGATATGCATAAAACCTGTATCTTACAGGGAGTCTCTGCTTTGTGGCTGGGGTCCAGTCCCAAAATCTGGCTCTATACATCAAAGCCCCTTACAGTCCCAGAGGGGACATTATAGATGCTTTATGCCCCATGCTGTGCCAGAAGGTAGCATCCATCTGAGCTGATCCCATTTGCTGCTTTTGGGTGCTGATGCTTCTCTCTTCTCCTGTGGCAGCTGAAGGTGGCTGGGACCATCTGCAGGGAAGCAGCAGGATCCTGTGACCTCCCTGAATACTGTACGGGTGCCTCACCCTACTGCCCAGCCAACGTGTACCTGCTGGATGGCTCGTCCTGTGCCTATGGTGAGGCATACTGCAACAATGGCATGTGCATGACCCACCACCAACAGTGTGTCCAGCTCTGGGGACCAGGTGAGCCTCAGTCCTATCCCACAGGCATCCTCATGGCCCCTTACTGGAGCAAGAGCCTTGCTGGGTCTCCGTGTTGTGTCTCAGTGGTGTCCTTAGGCCCCCTGCCTACAGGGGTAGGGTGTAATGAGTGGAAGGTGTTTGTATCCAGGGTTGGGTTAGTGTCTGTGGGGCTGGTGTGGAGGGCAGAGCATGCTGCTGTTGTACATCACAGGTGCCTGGTCCTGCACTGTGCATAGCTCATCATAGAATCATTGTGGTGGAAAAGGCCTCTAAGATCACCAAGTCCAACCATCACTCCATTGCGTATGGTCCCCATAGTGCATATAGCCTATACATTACATGCAGCTTGTATGGCCCCCGTGCTGCATTGGGCTGCTCCTCACCCCTTTGCACACTGTGCTCCCCATACTAACATCCTTGACATCTTGCTCTATCCCATGGCTTCCATCCTAATAGCATGCAGCTCCCTATCTGCATTCATACAGCACACTGCCAACCCCAGGGCCAGAAGACTGCAGCAGGCACAAAGGGGAGGAAACCTTCCCCCACGGCCAACATCTTCTGCAAGATCCCAGAGCAAAGGGACTTTTATCCTTCTTGTCTTGTTCTTGACCCAACACCCACCTTGGAGCCTTCTCCAAGGTGTTCTCCCCATGAGCATCCATCCATTAATTGCAGTGCTGGTGTTTCTCCCTGCTTTCCTCATCCTGCTGATTATGAAGGACCTTTTTTCCCCTGTCAGGAGCCTGGCCAGCCCCAGCTGCCTGTTTCCAGGATGTGAACATGGCTGGCAACACCTATGGAAACTGTGGCAAAGACAGCCAAGGGCGCTATGTGAAGTGTGACAAGAGGTGGGTGAGGCACTGACATGTGCAGGTACTCCATCACCTGTAGGTCCCAGTGCCCAACAATGGGGCTGGCACGGCTGTTTCCCACCTTCAGCATCACTGTTTTGGGCCAGAGGAAGCCATCAGGTCCTTCCTGGGCTTAGTTCCATCATAACTGTGAGGTCGCTGTGTCACCACCCAGCCCAGCCCAAAGGGAAAATCAAGGACAGCATCTACAGGAGAGCCTGTTTAGGGAATGTGTGCTCTCCAGTATTCCCAGTTAGTCAGTGATCTTAGAGGGGTCCCCCTGCCTGTTCACTTCAGCATCATTTCAGCAACAGTCTCCATAGTTGATCTAAGCCTTTCTGAACCTCTTCTATCATACCCTCCCATGGCCATAAATTCAGAGAGGTGAGCTAGCGGGCAGTGGGATGTGGCAGGAAGGATGAGTCAGTCTTCACCTGCCTTCATCTTGGCTCTACCCTGCTCCTAGAGATGCCATGTGTGGCAAGATCCAGTGCCAGAGCTCAGCCAAGAAGCCCCAGGGGACCAACACAGTCTCCATTGACACCACCATCCGCTTCAATGGACGGGAGGTGAAGTGCCGGGGCACCTACATGTACACTGCCAAGGATGATGAAGAAGACCTCTCTGACCCTGGGCTGGTGATGACGGGGACAAAATGTGGAGATGGAATGGTGAGTGCCTTTTCTTAGGGTTGAGATTTTCTTGGGGAACCAACCAAGGTTTGTGTCCCAGCTCCACTGTGGACAATGACAGTTCTCTATGTGATGACTAGCCCCCCATCCATGGTTTCCACCACATTTGCAGGCATTGCCCTGATGATATGTCAGCTGTGATATCACAACTCATAGAACAGTTTGAGTTGGAAGGGGCCTTCAAATTTCATCTGGTCCAACTCCTCTGCAATGAACAGGAACACCCACAGCTCCATCAGGTGCTCAGAGTCCTGTCCAGCCTGACTCTGGCCACACATCACCAGATGTTTATGTGTAGGCCATCAAGTCCTCTTCTCTTTGGTCTCCGTCTTAATTTTCCCATTTAATGAAAAGTCGAGCAATACCAGCAAGAGATCCGTACTCTAGGACTTGATGAATGGGGTCTTCCTCCTGTGACTAACTGTTTTCCAGTGGGAAAACTGTTAGGAATCAAAATACCTATTTGGATAGATACAAAATGTGCTGCTAACTGAGCACGAGTCTCTTTTACAGCACCTGCATCTCCAAGTACTTTACACAGGGTCCGTGCAGCTTAGAATGGGCACAAGCCTGGTAGACAGCATGATAGCAAGGATGCATGCCATCTGGCTGGAGAGATACAGCCGTCACTGTTTGGCATTTTCCTTGTGAAATATCCACCCCAGTTTGTGATGGAAAGCCAAAATGTTGACATTTTTATGAGAAAGGATGGCTGTTTTTGAAATCCAGCATTGGCTTTTTTGGCTGGTGCCCACCTTTTAGGGCTGGAGGGAATGTGCCTTCTCCAGCAGCTGCCAGGTGGGCTGTCAGGGAGGGAGGTGGCAATGGTGGAGTGTGTCTCTACTGAGCCACATGGGATTGGGAATTGTTGGAGATTCCTGGGCTGTGCTGAAGGCTGGAGAGAAATACATTCACTTGGGACAATGAGACAACCAGCTTTCATTGTGTACGTTCAGTGTCTTCCCAGAAGACTCCTGTCTGTGAAGCCAAAATATCACTGTGCTCCATCTCTTGAGCCTTTCCCAACCTTTTCTCTTGTCTTTCTCTCAGGTTTGCAAAGACCGCCGGTGCCAGAATGCCTCCCTTTTTGAGCTGGAGAAGTGCGTTTCCCAGTGCAATGGCCATGGGGTGAGTTTCCATCTGAGACCTACAGCAGCTCAGATCCTTACGCAAAACCGAGTCATCTCCCACCGGGATGAGCCTTGTGACACAGCGGGCATCTGCTTTTCATAACTCTTAACTTGGAGGTCAGCTATGGGTGAGACCAAGCCGAGGTCTTTGCTTGTCTACGTCCAAGTTAGAAGGAGAAAATTATTCTTGCTGTGATGTCCATCTGCAAAATTTGGATCAGGGTACGGTTTGAACTGGAGAGTGTTCAGAGCTCGGAGCAGGTGTCTGTTCCCTCTGAGAACAAAGCAATGATCAGAAACTCAACAGGGACTGCAAAAAATGCAGGGAAATTGTGTAGCAAATAGAAAAAAGCCACTGTTGTCCGAAGCTTAAAGGCTGCAAAAATGTGATGCCTGCAGATGAGGACTGCTTAGACCATGGCTTTGTCGGGTGAAAAAACAACAAACAAAATGCTTCTTGGTTATGAAAAAGGCAATAGGTAGAACAGTCAATACTCAGCCTAGTTAAGGCTCCTGGTTTGGATTCTCTGCTTCAGAAATGCTGTGAACTGGGGGGACATACCCCAAGGGGAAGGCGTTTAATGAAATTCTGGCTTAGCACAAAGCAGCAAGGCACAAAGCACTAAGTGTAAAACTGAAGTTATGAGAAACCTCTCTGCAAGGTTTATACAACAAAGATCAGGAAAAAGTACTGCCAGCAGGAGAATGTGTCCACATTGCAATCACAGATTTGATGGCAAAGTTGGCATGATCCAAGTGATGTCCAAGGGGTGAATGGTAGCAGGGTTAAGCTCCTCCTGTCCAGATTCCTGCCATTGGCACGTGATTTCTGCCCTGTCCTATGGATCTTCATTTTCATCCATCCCTGTTGGTCTCCAGCCCTCTTTCTCTCCCCACAGGTTTGCAACAGCAACAAGAACTGCCACTGCAATGCAGGTTGGGCTCCTCCATACTGCGAGAAGCCGGGTTTGGGGGGCAGCGTGGACAGCGGACCCGTGCAGCATGACAGTGAGTGCAGGCTGGAGCAGTGGGGTGGTGATGGAATCCTTGAGATGGAAAAGGCCACTAAGATCATCCAGTCCAACTATCAACCCATCATCACCATGCCCACTACGCCGTGTCCTTAAGACCGAGCAGAGCCATGCTCTGGATTTGGCCCCTACCAAAGCAAACCCGAAGGCTGATGACTCTTCTGGCCCCACATTAATCTTTGTGCTTTCCCTGACAGATTATGAAGCCATCTTGGTAACAATTCTGCTCATCTTCCTGCTCTTCCTCCCGGCCCTGGTGGGGAGCATTTACTTCTGGTACCGACGGGAGAACTCGCTTCTGAATAAGTGGATCAAGGAGATGAGGAGGAGGAGCCGGGAGACATACAGGTGGGTGATATGTCCTAAATTTCTTCTCTCTTGGGAACCCAGTTAGACCCTGAAACCTTTTATTGGAAGCAGCCAGCCTGGTAGGATGGGTGGGGGAGGAAGCACAGCACCAGCTTCAGTAGGATCTGAGACTGCTTTGAGATGGAAAGAGCTCTTCCTGGGGACAATCTGAGGCTTTCAACTCTCTCCTGTGCAGAGGACAGGAATGATCTGTTGGAAGGGATGACCGTAGAGAGTGATGATGAAGGCAGCCTGGTAGCAAGGATCTCCCTTGCCATCTGCTCCAAGCAGGCTGCAAGAGCTGGAAGGGCTCTAAATGAACACAGAATTTGAGTATTCATTATTTCCTCTCCCAGCACAGGCTCACACACATATCTCAGAGCCCCTACAAGCATTTGAGAAAAAAACCCAGAGCCAGACATGTGCCTTTTTATATGCCTAGTGATTTCATAAATGCCTTTACTCAAGATTGACTTATTGTCCCTGCCCACCTAGCCCTGCCAGGCATTTCCCTGTGTGTTCCCAAAGACAGGACCTTGCTGATGTGCAGCCTTTTGGGAGGGAGCTGTTGCAAAGCTGATTGCTTTGTTTTGCCCTCTGTGATTTATGTTTGTGATCCTGGGCAGGAACACAGCCTTTGGTCGGAAGGCAACCAGTGGCCATTCCAAAGCTGCTTTCACCTTACGGAACATTTCCACCTCCAGCCACGATAACAAAGTAAGTAACATTCCAGCATCCAGGTTTGCTTTCCTCCCTGGTCACGATATTGTGGTGATCGCATTTCCCTCTAGCAATGGGGCTGGTGTTTTTCCCTGTGTCTGTGGTGTGAGCCCTCAAGCAGTATTATACATTCCTGCTAAAAACAGATCTTTTGAGCTATGTGTGCTCCAAAAGATCTCAGTGACTTCTAGGATACTTTGCAGGGAGTTGGCCCCATCCTCATGGCAGAGTGAAGCTGATGGCTTCGCACTGTTCCTCCAGGCAGGCAGACACTTCTGCTGGTGGTTGCTGCATCTCTGGTGGCCTTGGGATCACCCAAGCCAAGAACCTAGAACCTGTCTCCCTAGGAAAATGCACTTAGGTTTTTCCTTTTCTCATCTCTGCAGGCAACGCGAGCTGCATTCCCCCCCAAAACCTGTCCTCGCCAACCCGGCTTCCAACCCATCAATGTTGTCCATCCCTTTCGTCCACCTCCTCACTCCATCCCTCCACGCCCAAGGGACCCCAAGCCTGCCAGGCCACCTCCTCCAGCTGGCAAGTCACCCCTGGTTCCCACCAAAACAATCGTCTCTCAAGCAAAGCTGCCTCCTCCTAAGAAACCTCTTCCATCCAGCCCTGTGAGGACCCCAGTGGTGAGTTGTATTGGCTGCCAGAGTTCCCCATTTTTGGCTACCTGTGGCTCTGTTGGAGTGGACACAGTTGGGGAGTTGCCGTGGCATCCTAAGAGATGAATCTGTTGCAGTGCTGAAGAAAGCTCGGTAGATGCTGAGAATATTTCAGGGTACTTTGGGTACAGTTGTATGCTTTGAAACATGCAACAAGGACTTGGACGTGATGATCCTTGTGGGTCCCTATCAACTTGGGATATTCTATGATTCTACGACCTCAGCTCTACAAAAGGAGAAAAGGGGTTGTAAGACATCACTGGAGGCTTCCCTAAGGATGTTGTCTCTCCTTAAACATTTTGTGATTCCAGGTGGGCCCAAAGCACCAACCACCACGTCGGCCACTGCCTGGATGTCCTTTTCTGGCCAAAGAGCTGCCTCCTGCACCTGGACAGACCCTGCTGGTCACGGTCCCTCCTACCAACGTCAAAGCCTTTGGTACAAGTGCCATGAGCCACTCTACGAGGCCATCCAAGTAAGTTGAAGGAGGAGTTGAGTTGCTTCCCAGCACACCGGGGCCATGCAGGCAGACACAGCAGGGTCTCATGGGTCATGGGTTTCTGTGGGACGTCCTCAATGTCAGCACGGTGTGCTCTGGCTTGCTTTTTGTTCCCTCATCTACAGCGTGGCCTGTGTTTTGTGGTAACTCTGTCCATGGCAGGTGGGGTCAGAACTAGATGGTCTTTAAGGGCCCTTCCAACCCAAGCTGTTCTATGATTCCATGATTTGATGATTCTCTTAGTCCTCCCCAATATGTCTGCTGTGTTGGGGGTCTGTGCCTGCTGCTGGGGCTGTAGAGCAACTTGAAGCCCACTAGGTTTGAGAGAACCTGGAAGATGGCTTTGGTGCCCAGCTTCTAGGGGCAACAGCAACAAATAGGAAGGAAATCAGTTGATCCCCCAAATCCTGCCATGTGGGGAACAACTGCAAGCCAAGAATTTACCCAAATGTTGACCCTACCATCAACCCCATGCCCATAGTGCAGGAGAAAAGCCTGCCTGTGTGTTAGTCAGAGCACCCACAGGCACTCCATGCCTCCACCTGATTGGACATTGAGGGGTTTGGCCAAGGTTGGTCAATGGTGACCAGGGTTTGAGTTTTTGGTCCTGTAGGGTCATGATGAACTAAGGGGAATACCATATTTTGGTGGGTGCATGTGGCTTCGCATCCTGGAGCATGAGGGCTTCTGGTTTGCTGCTGGGGGACAGGGGAGAGATGGACAATGATGATATCTTTCATCTTTCCTCCCTACAGGCCAATGCCACCTCAAAGGTGAGTTGCAGACATCATGCAGGTACATGGGGGACCTTCTGCACTAGGGTTTGACCCGTCAAGCTGGAGTTTAAATGTCTCCCTTCCCAGAAACTCGTAGATGAGTTCCTTTCAACTCGTGCTATACTGCTAAATTCAATGAAAATGGGTCAGTGGGTACTTTTGTATCCCCTCATGATAGCCAAGGCCTTATCCAGCCGTGGAAGGAAGACGCCATGTTGAACTAACGTTGACCCTCATCCCCAGATGGTCTAATTACTGCTTTGATCTTCTTAAACTATTTTAGGTCCATGTTCCTTTGTGGTTGCCACCACAAGGAGGCTGAATATGCCCCAGAATTCTCAATGTAATTCAATCTCTACAGATTGTCTCTCTTAGTAGATAAAATAAGCTTGTTCTCGGGTCCAAAAAGAGAAAGGTTTGGCACATCTCTGCTTATCCAAGATAAAGCACTTTTGCCCTTGCTGTTTTCAGCCATACAATTCTGAAACAATGCCAGCTTCAGGAAGTGTAGACTGTCAGGGCCAGATGTGCTGGGAAGTGGGATGTACCATATCCCAGTCCTGATTCATTACTAGGCACTACCAGCGTGGTAAGAGGTAGGGAAATGTCCTTCCTGGTTGGTTGAGGTGAGAAATTTCATGAGTTCTCAGACTATGGGGACTTTCTCACAAAGGCTGGCTTGGTGACATCTCTGGTAGTGCACAAACTGCCTTGGTTGTTCTTGAGAAACTGAGAACCCCTTGGGGGACATCTCTCCAGCAGCAGGTAGGCTCCCAGGTGTCACCACTGGTTACTGCCTGGTGCCAACATGTGCTTTTGTCTCCTGTCAACGTATTGAGGATATGTCTAAGGCCAGCACCTCAAAGCAATACCATCTGGGATTGTATTTTTGAGAGAGGACTGTGACCAGGACAGTCTTGGATCCTCTCTGATCTCATAGACAGCAGCTGATCTTCCCTTTCTGAGATGTGGAAGGATGGTTGTGATGGAGGTGGTGGATGCTTGGTCTCTCTGCGCTCTGTTGAATTGTTTCCTTTCTCTTTTTACTTGCTCTAGGCCAGTCCCAGCCATCAAAGTCCAATCAACCTCCTTCCCCTTGAAGAAGTGACAACCAAAGGACACCTTAAGCCCATTCTTCCTGAGCTGGCTCTCCTGATTTGCACTGCTGCTGGCGACAGGGGTCTTTTATTCCTCTCATTTTATTTGGTTTGGTTGTTTTTTTTTTTGTTTTTTTTTTTTTTAATTTTTAATACCAGAGGACTATTTTTATAAGACAGAATGAGTACTCAGCACAAAACAGTAGTGGTGGGGGGAAGAGAGGGGAAATTGGTACCGTGGTATAACTGAGGGTTGCAGTATGGGGTTACCGTGGTGGAAACTCCACCGCAGCTCTTGCCATCACTTCTTTGCCAGTTTACCCACCAGCTTTGATTTCTTACTGACATTGCACATGGGCTGGTTGGGGTGACCTGGGGTCAACTGAACATCCAACACTGATGAAAGATGCTGACAACGGCAAAAGCTGTGTAATATCCTTCTAGCTACCTCCTCCTTCTCCTCCAGTCATGGTGAGATCCCCCCACCACCCATGGCCACCAGAGTTCAATGCTGGGCGTTGTCTCCATTTGCCATGAGACAAAAATAGTTGCCAGTTTGGACTGTGCCATCTGGTGCTGGGACATATCCGTGAAGGATCCAAGTTCTCAGGCTCCTCCTGGCCCCCTACCTGGTTGCACAAGAACAAACAGTGACAATCCTGGGGCCACACCTGGAAGGAGAAGCCATCTGGGAAATGGTTTAATGTCTGCAGTGCTGGTGACAGCTGGTGCTTTCAAGGGACTCAGGAGCTCTTCAAATACGTTACATTTTCCCCACTCGTGGGACAAGCCCAGAAGTGGTTTGTGAGCTGCTATCACTGCTGTCTGAAGTGGGAAGGAGCCACAAGCCAGGAACAAGAGCAGGAAGACCTCCTGCCTGTGCTTTTGGCTTGCCCAAAGGCCTTGGCCGAGCCATTGCGTCTCTCTGTGCCTCAGTTCCCCCCGTCTGTGAAATGGGGGGTAATGCCTACCTCACAGGGATGTTGTGAGGTTTAACGAACTGATGTCTTGAAAGGGCTTTACAATCCTCAAATGAAAGGTGCTCTTGACTTGCACAGTACTATTCCGTGCCACTTTCCTGTGACTTGACATGCGGCTCTGTCAGGGTCTGTAATGAGAACAAGAATACAGTCCCCTGGCTCCTCCGGCTGTTTTCTTGCTCAGAAGTTCCCCAGCCCTCTAGGCATCAAGAACTCTGGTTCTCCCACCGTACCACTGCAAAAACAGCCATCCCTGCAACCCCTCCATTGGCTTAAACCTGGGGTTGTTGGGTCCAACACATGGACGAACCTGGGTTAGATCCCATTGTGCCTAGGACTAAACTTTTTGGGATGTGTCACTGACCATGTACCTTGCTCATGGTATAAGCTCAGGGACAGCCCTCAGGAAACCATTCTGCTGTTTCATTATCCTCAGTATTACAAAATGGCTGTGGTTAAGTCAACCTAAACCATCCTTTCTCCTATGATTATTACTTTTTTTTTTTTTTAATTTTGAAGTATTTAGTCGTGCTTATTGGTCTTGTCTGAAGTACCTTCACATGATTCACATAATTCACATACCAGCTCCAGCCTCATGGAATCATTTAGTTTGAAGGAGACATCTTGAGATCATTCCCAACTGACCTCCAGAGCATGGGATAAATGAGCAGGTCTATAAACCTGCCCAAAGTCCTGTTCTTTGCTGTGATCTCCAAAGGAAGGTCATGGTTAGACTTGAGGAAGAGCCTACAGAACTGCTGTATCCTTCTCTCTGTGTAGGTGTTAGAAGAGGGTAAAACAATTGGAGAGTGGAGAAGTCACAGTGATGAAGGGATTGGAAAACATTTTCTTAATTACTTGGATCATTTAGCTTAATGACAAAGTGAGAGATGTCGATGCTGCAGTCAGAAAACTGCCTTACTTTGTGGTGGGCACTTGGATGGTTGCATCAAGCTGGTGCAACACCCTTCAATTGCCCTTCAATGCCATCCCACTCCCTTTGTCTCCTCCTGTTGCAGCTGGGGAGCAATGGGGATCTCGACTTCTACAGCTGCCCAAAGCTCACCAGCATTGAAGAGGCACCTTCAGGGATTAAATTTAAGTTATTCAGGCTGGAAAGCAACTGATAGAAACTTCAGTTTCTGATCTCAGGGGTCCTACAAGGTCACGATAGCACAGGGCTCTGCTCAGCAGCAAATGGTGTTTTTACTCAAAGACCATCTATCTCCCTGGGAGATGTCTTAGCAGGCACCAATGGCTTTTCCTCAGTGCAGACTGGTGCAGAACCATAAGAAGGGATTGTAATTTGGGGATGGTGCATGACAGTCTGTTTGGTAGCTCTGTGGTGGTCACAGGGAGTGCAAATGGATGATGTCCACCCTGATGCACCTACAGCTATAACACGTGGCTCATGGGACAGGCAGGAATTGTGTCCTGCTTAGGGAAATTAATGCATCCAGGGAGGGTTTCGGGGTGTTGGGATGACACTAGGTGGCAGCAGACGACCAGCAAACCCTGTGCTCAGCCTTTCGTCTGAATGCTGCTGGGATATTCCAGGGATGAGAGCTTCAAGAGCAGTTTTTCCTCCTTGTTCTCTGCCCCAGCCCCACGGTCTGCAGTCCCTTTAGAAGTATATGCTGGGCATCAGCTTGCTCTGCTGACACACTAAGCACGAAGTTCAACATTTTCATTGGAAAATGGCAGCAGAAAGCAAAAGAAAGCCACAAAAAAAAAATCCCCCCCCTTTTTTTTTTTACCTTCATCCCCCTGATGCTTCTGTCCCACCTTTCCTGCTGGATCATCCAACTCAAATGTCACACTGCATTATTTGACGTTGGTGTGGATGTCTCTTGGGACAAGTATCCACCAAACACTGCATCTCTTGGAAGGTTTAACCTGGCTGTTTCTCCACCAGGGAAAACCTGAGGCTGTGGTTATGGAAAGATGATGGATCTCCCCTCCTTCAGAAAGCACTTGAGTCAGGGCTGAGGCTGAGAGGCTCTGACTAATGCTGGAGCAGTGACTTGAGCAGACCTACTGCACTTATTGTACCCTGGTAGTTGTGCTTACCATGTGGGAGAGCCTTGCAAGATTGCAAGATCGAAATGACAAACACGAAACATCCTGACTTGCTCACAAGGAAATGTCTACATCAAATTCAACAGCTTTACGTTGCTGGAGGGAGCAATCGTGTTCTTACTTTCCAGTAGCAAATTAGAAGACAGTATGAGCCCTGTATGTGATTTCCAACAGCAGCCAGGGGAGATGTGGAGCAAAACCCAGCAGCTTTCAGATTTTAGCCTGAGCCCTGATAGATTCTAGTGTCAGCTCTTTGCTCTGATTCGTGTAATTGCCACTGTCTTCTTCAACTGTCCAGGGGTGGAGGACCCAGGCTACATCTTTTTGCATCTTCCTACCGGGTCCCAAATGTTTTCTCCAGTTTTGGTCTCATTTATGAGTCTTCCTCCTCTTGCACTGAGATCGTAGAGTTCACAGAATCATTAATTATGGAGAAGACCTCTCAGATCCCCAAGCCCAACTTCAGCCCATCCCACCGTGCCCACTGCCCACGTCCCTCAGTGCCACATCTTCATGGTTCTTGGACACCTGTAGGGATGGTGACCCCACCACCACCCTGGGCAGCCTGTGCCAATGCATTGCTCCCTTTCAAGGAATAATTTTTTCATAATACCCAACCTGAGATGCTCCAGGTCTTGTGCAAATGAAGTGAGTGAGAAGCAGAGCTGGGTTACTTTGCCTGAGCCATCTCTTTCCCTGCACAACTGCTCTTCCCTGCTGGGTTTCATCCCCATTAACATTCTTGTTAACTCTTCTGGGATCCCTAACACACCAGGCATTTTGCAAACAGTAGAACTGAGAGTCTGCTATGAAAGTAGTAGGGGCCTATGGGCTTTCTGGATGCTTTCACTCTAAGCAGGGCTGAATAGGGATTGTAGGAGCGTGCACATGGGTGTCTTAACATCTTCCTATTGACACCATGCCCTCCTTGGAATGAAACATCCAGGTGATATGACAGGCACAGCATGATCCTCAGAGAAAAGTCATGATGAGCTGATAGGGCTCATTTGGAATCATAGAATCATTAAGGTTAGAAAAGACCACTTAGATCATGTAGTTCATCATTAACAAATTCAGGGGTGTTCTACTCCTGGAGGTGGCCAAGGAAGAGTGACATTGACATTGTAGGGAAAAATCTCAAGTAAAGGCAGAGAGGAAGCTACAGCTGGCTTCATTTCTACTGTAGCAACACTGATGGCCACAGGTAGACCTAGCCAGGACAATGGGACTGGATTAGAATCATGGAATTACAGAACAATTTGGATTAGACCTTTAAAGGCCATCTTGTCCAACTTCCCTGCAATAAACAGGAGCATCTACAGCTTGCTCTGGGTGCTCAGAAATCCTGCCTCCCACCACACTAGTAGTGACGATCTGCTTGCCTTTGGGCAACTTATTGCCTCTCTCCACGCCTCAGTTCCCCTTATTTGTGAAATGCAGCCATCTGCTGCTGTCCCACCCATGTCTTGTCTTGCCCACTTACCCTCGAGGGCAGAATGCCAGCAGGGCAGGGGAGACCCTCCCATGTTTCAAAGGCTTCCATATACTGGAGAACTCAGTGGGACCAGAAGTGTCCTTCTTGGCTGAAGCCTGAATTTCAAGGTGCACCATTTGCAGGGTGCATCTTTTCCTTGCCCCTTGGGATGCAGCACAAGGTGGCATTGTCAGTATGAAAGCATCTCCCTTTTGTTTTTCTCGTTTTGTGCTGGAATGGTTGAGATGAGGGGGACAGGGGCTCAAAGTGGGACTGGGCAGCCATGCTCAGTGCTCTTGGACACGCAGAGCTGCAGCCACATTCACAGAGTCAAAGGGGAAAAGGAAAAATAAAAAGAGGAAGAAAAAAAGCGGTGAAGCAGTTAATGAAGAGGCTCCTGCAGCCGAGCAAGTCGAACCATTCACCATTTTCCAGCACCTTTTCTTTCCTTTCATTTTGTCTTTGGCAGAAGGCTGTTGCCTCCATCCCTCCCTGCTGTCCAGGGAGCTGATAGCTCCCTCCTTGGAGCCAAGAATGGTCCCATTACAAATGAAAGTGTGCAGCACAGCTTGATTTTAATTCACTGCATCAACATTTCCCTATATATACAGAAAGAAATAAATTTATAATACTATACACACATGCTAAAGACCGGGGTCCTGTTGAGTGCTGTCACTGAAGTGTTGACTAAAGCTGATGCCTTATCTCACTAATTTCCAAGTATTTCTTCAAGAAGCATCTTTCAAGTCCCAGCACTATGAAGTACAAAGTGAGCTTAGAGATGGAGCAGTTCTGTGTCAGCAGCATCAGAGCAGGATGCAGCTCTGTCTCACCAGCTTCCCAGTCTGTTTTAAGTCATTTCTCAGAGAAATAAATGAAGAAGCAGTGCAAGCTTGAACAGCATTTGGAGCAATACAGAAAGCCTGTCCTGTATTCTTAACAGGATCGTTTTGGTCTTTATTAGGTTTACATTAAAAAAAAAAAAAAAAAGGTGTTTGTGTCCAATGCTGCCTCCAGTGAATGAGGCACTTTGTGATCCCTAAGCTTTGCAGAGCAGTGAGCTTTGGTCATGTCTGTACTCAGAGGTCAAATGTGTTTGGGACAGTTTTGGAGGTCCTGAGGCCAACGGCACAAAGCAGTCTTCATCTGTGTAATTAAATTCTCCTACCTGCAGAACAAAGTGCCCATCGGCCAATTCGTGGGCCGTATGAGTGACTGACCCATGCATGGATTCTACAGGGCTGTGAGAAAGTCAAATGTGTGCCAGGAGGTACTCACAATTCAGCAGCTTGAGTTCAATCCACTGTTGAGTTCACCACTATAGACACAGCTTTTGGGACTGGGCTGGAAATGAATCTATTTCATCTTTTCAAGGATGGTCCCTCCTTGAACCTGTAACTTCATCCCTTCAGCCAAGGATGGTTCTTTCTTGAACCCTGATATGCATCTCTTAAACTGTGAGTGGTCCCTTCTTGAACCTTTATCTTCATCTGTTCAACCAATGATGGGAATTCCTTCTTGAACCTTCTCCTTCTGGCTTTGATTAGAAGAGAATGGATGAAGACAAAGGAGTCCTTAGGTCATTTTAGATAACGCTGATTTGGAAAGACTGATCTAAGAGGTACCTCTGAATGTCTAGATGAGGAATCCTCTGGTGCCAATGTCTCCTTCAACCACAAAAAGCAGTTATCCCTGCAATCAGTGGAGGAACAAGAAAATCTTAGCACCATTGGATGAACTTCATGAATAACCACGTCTCCGTTCCCAGTAAGAATCAACTCAGTGCAGCCTTTGGACTCATTTTTTAGAAGGGTGTGGATTTACCCCCCTGGTTTTATAGCAAAATTCTGCTAGCATCATTCTTCCTGCTGTAGGAGGTGTGTAACAGTACCTGCCATGGAGGTGCTGGCATTGAGCTCCCCATCAAGACGACTCTCATCAAGTCCAAAGATCTTCAGCCATAGGGATGACTGTGCATCAGGTCAGACACATGCAGGACAGCAAATAGTTATCCACCACACACCTGGACACTGGGATAAAGCAATGATTGAACACCAAGTAGTCCTCAAGATACTCCAAGGCATGGATCCAATCTGCCAAGCCATTCTGCTGGCGTTGCTTAGCAAATCCAAAATGAGCCACAATGGATAAACAGCTTAATTTTCCCCTGGGCATAAAAATAACAGCTACCTTTTGCAAGTGGTTTTTTTTTTCTTCTGCTTCATTTTGTTGGATTTTCTTTCCCAGCCTGCCCTTTCCATAAAGAAAAGCTCTGACTACAAGAAAAGCTCTGACTGCAAGACCAACTTCAGTCATTCTTTGAGTTTCAAATCGTTCTTGGCATGCTTTTTCCAACACACTATCTCCTCACAGAGGCTTTCCTGGGAGGATTTTGCAGGCGTGAGGCTTTTGTATTGCAGGCATCTCAGGTCTGAATCAAGGTATTAACATCCATCTCTGTGGGGCTCTGTTGTTGGGCACATTATTAGCATCACTCATGCAGTTTGGTCTTTGCGTGTTCTTCGTTTTTATACCAGTAGTGAAAATAACTCCATACCCTTTGATGTTCCCTTGGATGGGGCTCTTTATTTTTTTTTTCCTTCCACTTTTAGAATAGAAGCAGAAGAAAATCAATTTAAACAAGATGCAGAAAGGTTTCAAAACATGGTCTTAATCAAGTCAGCTTTGCTTCCCATCTTCCTCCAGCTCAGCTCTGAACCACCCCTCAAAACCTGGCAGTTAATGACAAAGGAAAATCAGCGATGACACACTTTGAAATCCTTGGCACTGAGTGACATGCACAACAGCTTTAAAAAAAAAAAAACACAAAACAATTGGCTGGAGAATTTTCTCCACTCAACTTTGGGAAAAAAACCATCATTTTCTGGTATGGGAAATGGCTTTTCTGATCTGTCTTGTTAGGGAAAGGGCCCTTGAGCACAGCTAAATTGAGCTCTGCTGACTTTTCAGCAGGAGGTCAGGATCTTCACCAGAGCTTGCAGAGCTGACACTGGGTTATCCCAATCATCCTGATCATCGAATCATAGAATGGTTTGGGTTGGAAGGGACCCCAAGGATCATCAAGTTCCACCCCCCTGGCACAGACAGGGCTGCCAACCTCCAGATCTGGCACAAGACCAAATGATGCTGGTGATGCTGTCCCTCTCTGATGTCCTGCAGTGCACTGGGAACAGCAAGTGGCTGGGCTTGAAGATGTGCTTGAAACACAACTGAAAGTGGCACGATTGTCCTTTCGGATGCTCATCAGCTATGTGCTCATTCTCTTTCAGCTTTTAGATGGAAGCTTTGATACCTGCTGACTCTTTTGTCTGTGAAATGTCAGTAGCATCACACTTGGTCTGAACTCTGCTACCTGGATCTTGCCAACCTGCACCTTGGAGGTGTTTCAAGTTGAGATTGCAATGTTGGTCTCTCCCTGAGAGACAGAGAATGACCATGGGGTAACTGGCAGCCACCCCAAGGCAAGATGTACCTCTGGTGCTGCAGAGCTCTGTGACACTCAGGATGGTTTGCGTGGTGATGCACTGGCACAGCTGCCCAGGGAATGGGAGAGTCACCATGCCTGGATGCGTTCAGGAACCATGGAGATGTGGCAGTGAGGGATGTGGTCAGTGGGCACGGTGGGATGGGTTAGGGTTAGGGTTGGGTTTGGGGATCCGAGGGATCTTTTCCAACCTGAGTGATTCTGTGATTCTATGGTTCTACGATCTCAGTGAAGGAGGAAGAAGACCCATAAATCAGGTCTCAATTTGGCTTTCAGTTAGGACACCTTGGGGGTCCTTTCATCCCTTGTCCCTTGAGGACAGCTGGATGAGGACCATCACAGACCTGCCTTGACCCTGCCCTGCAGCCTTGAAGATGCAGCACACTGCAAGCTTTGCTGCCACCAGCCTCCAAAACTACATCGCACTTGAAGTCTTATGACTCTGATGAGTGGGCTCCATGCTTTCTCCTTGATCCCTGATGACCAGCAAAACTCATCCTGGACTGAAAGCAGGAGAGAGATGATTTGCAACAGAATACCAATTTTGATGATTATACGCTGCACAGACACACCATCAGAATAATGGGGGCAGCTGATGGATTTGGTAGCACTGGGCGCTTAACATTCTGCCTTGTTTTGCCTCCTGTCATTTCGTGGTGTTAATGGCTTCGCTGTGATTTGTTAGATTGCATGACCTCAAGGACACCCAGCTCCCTCCTTCGTTTCTCTTCCTTCCTTCTCTCCCTGCGTGTGTGTACGTGCACCTTTAATGGAAGGCTTTGTTTTAATAGAATCTAAATGACATGTCTCTGCTTTGGACAGAGTTCAGGAAAGCCATCACAAGGACAGAGAAACCACAAGCATCCTATGAATGATTTCAGCTCTCCCTTGATAAGCTGGTGACCTGTTCCAGCAATGAAGCTGGGGGCTATTGATTCAGCTCAGGGCAATTGTGCAGATTTTAGCTGAATTGGCTTGGCACGTTGGCTGGAGATTGCACCTGTTTTCATGACAAGAATGAATAGCTGCTGAGCTGTTCTGTTATTCTATCTGCCTGCCACCCAGTGGGTATGGGGGCTGAGCAGCTGTTTCAGGAAAAGTTGGGATATCAGATAAATACTTTAGGGGTTTCCAGCCATAGACTCTGATTCTCTATCCCAAGTGGATCACAGATGGTTTGTGGGCTGGAGAAACAGGTCTTCCTGGTTCCAGGAGAAGAAATACATCCTAGCTGAATCCTGCTGTCCACATAGGAGTGAGATCAGAGCATGCACTGTGCTATCTCACTGCCCCACCCGGAGAAAAGACTCGTGCATGGTTCAGAGGGGAACCCTGCATGAGTGTAAGCAGCAGAAAGGGTAGAGAAGAGTCCCAGTTAGAGGCAGGGGCAGACAGACAGCTCAGCTGTAGAGGTATCATAGAATCACAGAATGTTTGGATTGGAAGGGATTTGAAGCCCACCCAGCCTCATCTACTGCTGTGGGTTGGCTGCCCCCCACCAGCTCACTCTGCCCAGGGTCCCATCCGTGGCCTTGGGCACCTCCAGGGATGGGGCAGCCACAGCTCTGGACAGCAGTGCCAGTCTAAATCTTCTGCCTTTTACTTTAAAACCGTTCCCCTTTTGTCTTACCACTACGGTCTAAACAGTTGTTCCCCATCTTATTGGAGTTGGGCTCCATGATCCTTATGAGTCCATTCCAACTCAGGATGTTCTACCATTCTATGATTGCTTACGAGCTCTCTTTAAATATTGAAATCAAGGGGTTTTGTGCAGATCAAAGAGCTGTACCCTGGTGCCAAGGTAATTTGGCTCTGGTCTGTTCCCTCATGATCTGTTTGGCTTGGCCTCACTGTTCCCCAATCTTCCTACTCCCAAGGAAAGAGTGTCTTCCATACTCTGGGGCACACGATGTTTAAGTTCAGGCAACTGAAAGAGAGCCTTTGGGCTCCTTTGACTGTGGCTGTAGGAGTGCAGACGCCTACACTCTGGCACTGAAACTGATGTGTTTCCATCTATCAGCTAATTCTGCCTAGGGATTCAATATATTGTTAATAATGTGTCTAGCAGGGGAGGAGAGAAGCGTCTCAATTTTCAGGCTTATTCAGCCTTGAAAATATCCTTGCTGTGCTGTTGGGAACTGTGGTGACGTGGCTGCTTGCAGGGTGTTTTGGAGTGGTGGATGCTTCAGGTTAGCTGGGAAGGGGCTGGTGGAGGATCTTGAAGCACGGGTGAGACCTTTCAGCTTGGCCAAAGGGGCAGTGCAACCTGATGGAGCTGTGGCTGTCCCTGTTCACTGCATGGGAGTTCGACCAGATGGCCTTTAAGGGTCCCTTCCAGCTCAAACCATTCTATGATTCTGATTTTATGTGCACGAGGGCTGTCAGGGGAACCACGACTGTAGCAAAGAGAAGTGGCCCCCAACACCCCATTGCCCCATTGCCTGAGGGAGGAGAGGGAGGTTTGTACAGAAAGCTGTTTCACTGGAGGAACAACCCAAGGAGTTTGTGGATGTGGATGCCCCATCCCTGCAGGCATTCAAGGCCAGGCTAGATGTGGCTCTGGGCAGCCTGGGCTGCTGGTTGGTGACCCTGCACATAGCAGGGGGGTTGGAACTGGATGATCATTGTGGTCCTTTTCAACCCAGGTCATTCTATGGTAACCCAACCAATCCCCCCCTGCAACTCCACGAGGAATAACCCTGTTGCCTTTGCAGCTTTGGCCCCACTCCCATTTTGCTCCGACCCTTGAGAGAGGAATTATTCAGTGGCAAATAATTGCTCACTGAGCTCCTCCAGCCTCCACAGCTCGGTCAATAATAACAGCCCACTGCGTTCTATCACATGGGGCTCTTTCCTTTCTCCTTTGTCTTCAACTTCCAGATTCCTCTGAAGGTTCAGAATGGAAAGATCCCTCCTCTCTGCCCTTATCTGCAAGGTGAAAGGACGGAGAAATTGTCTTCTGCCTTTGGGAAGATAAGTCACGTTGGACTCTTCCCCTTTAGAAAACTCTTTAATGCCATTTATCAATTAATTACCGGGTTGCATTTATGCCCATTAATTTCCCTTGCTGTCTTTCATTTTTGGAAAGGTCTGTGCTGCCCAGGATCTAATTGTCCTGGTCTTACATTTCTTTCTTTCTCATTTTCAAGCTAAGTGGATGCCAGAGCCTTCAAAGGCAGCTGTCTCTTCCCCCTCCTCCTCCACCCTGGCCATGCTCAAAGTGGATTTGGCTGGGCTTGGGGGGAGCGGATTAATCTGTGTGGCCCAAGCTTTAAATCCTAATTCTACTCCTGAAACAATCATTGCTGGATGCAGGGAAACATTTTTACCTGGAATTTTTTGCCTGGAAAGAAATACTTTCAGGTCACCTGCAACATGCTGGGGTTTTATATCAATCTTGGTTCATCCTTTGGGTCCAAATAACCAAACCAGACAATTTTGAAAAGAAATGATTCAATTTACCTTTGTTTCCACCCCCCTCAAACAGTTTAATATCTCCCTTTGAAACAATATTTCACTTTCTTTGCTTCAAGTTAAAACACAAACGTATTTATTTTAAATGGAAATAAGTTCCCAAGTAAACAAAATGGGCTTATTTTGTTCAAATGATTTTCCAGAGAAAAAAAATGAAAAGTATACCGTTTGGATAGGTCCAAAAATGCTTTTCTTCAGTTCAATCACTTAATCATAGAGTTTTTCCTGCCCCCTACCCCACAATCACCATCCCCGATGCCATCGAGAAGAGCACAAATGCTGCCATTTAAGCCATGTTTCAGCAAGGAAAGATTTTCTTGTCTTTCTTGTGTTAACTAAGTCAATTTTCAGAGATCTGAGCAGAGTCAGTCCTCTGGGGCAATGTGCTTGGATGCTCAAATCCAGCAAGAGCCCAGAGTTTCACAATCCTTTTCCCAGAGTGCCCAATGGGCTTTGGATGGCATTGTGCTGAAAGCCAATTAGAAGAAAATCTTTTGCAAAAGCCCTGGCTATGGCCAGGAAAAGAAGGCCGTGATACACACAAATCCCATCAGTTCCTACAGAGAGATGAATGTGTCTGGACGGCACAGAGGTGGTTGTGAGGTCATAGAATCTTAGAATGGCCTGGGTTGGAATTGACCTCAGAGCACATCCAGTCCCAAACCCTTGCCATCAGCAGGGTTACCAACCACAGATCAGGCTGCCCAGGACTGCATCCAACCTGACCTTGAACATCTCCAGGGATGGGGCATCCACAACTTATCTAGGTAAGACCTTCTCTGAGTTCTCTTATTACTGTGTCTCACTGGGGACCAGAAATAAGCTTTCATGCATGGGGTGGGCTTCCTTCTAGAATGTCTTCACTCAACCCATGGGTTTGTGGTTGCTTTTCTGTCTCCAATGTCTCAAGAATCTATGAGACCTCCACTTAAATGAGGAGAAATAAGCATTTCTCAGCAGAGGTATTGATGAACCAGATACCTGAAGCAAAGTGGGTTTGTCCTAGCTGTCAAGAAGGTGCAGCAATGTTATCAAAAAATATGGGACATTTCTGGGCTGTAGCCCCCCAGCAGGTGGGCAGTTATCTATGCTGATCCCCTGAGAGCTGTCACACCAAGGTTATTGCTTTGGGGATGGCTGGAATCTGACCATGCTGAATTGCAAGGACCACAGCACAGATATCATTGGTCTCCTTGCCATTGTTATTGATAAGAAATGCTTCCAAGAGGAAGGTATCCAAACTCAGGGGGTACAAAGCCAAATGCATCTCTCAAACCAAGCATCTGGAGTTGGAAAAGCACTGCAAGCCCTCATATTATAGGTAGATAAGCACATCTGGCTCAATTCTAGCCTTGGGTATGGTGCTAAGAATGCTCCCTGGGGATAACACGTGAAATGTGCAAATGCAGTTTGCACCTGTGCAAGTCCCAAGAGTGTGTAGATAAATTAATGATCTGCCAGCACTGTCCCTGGCCTTTCTAACTCCAGGCAAGTCATAGAATCACTGAATCATTAAGGTTGTAAAAGACTGCTAAGATCATCAAGGATGGCCATCATCCCATCCCCACCATGCCCACTAAACACCTGCCAGTGAATCAGTTTCCCTACTGGGGAAAAGGTGATAGGGATAAAGTTATTTTTCTTGCTTCCTGAGAACACTGGCATCTTTTAGTCCTTAACGATGCTAAGATACAGGAAGAGCTGTTAGCAGCATCACTGTTTACATCTCTCAAGGGAAGATGAGCTGTTATGCTTGGACTTAAAAACCTCTTGTGTAGCAGCATGTGGCTGTGCCCTGGGTCAAATGGGACAGATGCTTAGAAATTCACTGTTGGATAAAGTACGATGGAGAGGCGGTGGTGGGAGGCCCTGCTGCTGCACTTGTCTTCAAAATCAGGTTGAAACTGTGTGCAGGTCTGATGCAGGCTCTTCCCTTGGCCATGCTTAGAAGATTGACAAAAGCATCCCAGCTAAGCAGGGGTGTAGAGGGCCAAAGCCACCACACCAATGCTGCCTCAGCTACCATTCCCATTTGCTCCTTGCTTGGATTTCTCATCACTCATCTTTTCTTTAAGTTCTCCCACCCTGCAGGGTGAGTTATTGCAGGGCAGCATATCTCTCTCCCATAATTGCCCCTGCACCATGGGAGGATTTTATTTCCCTCATTCCAGCTGGGGTATGACCAGCCATCACCATTTCAGGCTCCTTACCAGCTCTGTGCTCAGGTCTGTCCCTTCCTTGCGTGGGAACACACTGCTCAATGGATGGAGACCCTCGGAAGACCCGAGGCCGAGGCCATCCCATAAACATCATCCAACTGCTGTTGTTCATTACAAAGAGGATGACATGCTCAGCAACTGAAACTTCTGTGCTTCCTTGCTTCTCTCTGCATTTCCAACCATCTTCCTTCTGCATTGCTGGAAAATCAGACTGCTCACCAAGCTCTGGATGTGACTGTGATCGGGAGGGTTTGTCAGACCCTGGAGGAAGAATTGGAGGGAATATTCTTGAATTTCTTTTTACTTCCTCCCTCCCTTGGGTACCACGATGGCAGAAGGAGGGAGAGAAGCCAAGCTAGTGCCTGAGGGGTAAGGAAAAGGTGAACCCATAATAGAATCATAGAATAACCTGAGTTTGAAGGAACCCATAAAGATCATTGAAAGCAATTCCTGGCTCCACACGGGATCACCGAAAAATCATAGAATCATAAAATCATAGAATGGACTGGGTTGACAAGGACCACAATGATCATCTAGTTTCAACCCCCTACAACTCCCCTGCTATGTGCAGGATTGCCAACCACTAGACCAGGCTGTCCAGAGTTGGTGCAGTTGGACCCTGCAATGGAATTAGGAAGTTTTGCTGAAGTCCCTGCCTTTTCAAGGTATATGAATAAAGAAGGAATAAACCACACTTGTGGTTTTCCATGATTTTCCTTTGTGGAGCCAGCCCTAATGTATTGTAATAAAAGGGCAAACCCGTAAGGCCATCCTAGCTGAGCTTACCTTTCTTGGGCACCTTCTTTCCATGGAAAACCCCTAGGAAATCTGTAGGTTGGAAACATCTAGAAGAGACAGAAGGATGACTTCTGATGGATGGAGAAGACCAGATGTGAAAAAAGTAACAGCTATTGCCATGCTTAAAATTTAATTCTTAGAATAATAGAATCATCAAAGTTGGAAAAGACAACTAAGGTCATCTAGTCCAACTGTCAACCCTTCGCCACCATGCCCAATAAGCCACAAAACCCCTTCCCCAGTGGGCTGGAAGACTGGAATTTTCCCGGAGGACTGGAATGCAATGTGGCATTCCATCTTCACTTTCCAGGCTTAAATTTAAGAATGGACAATATTCCTAGGAAGCTGTCAAAGTCCAGGTGCCACCTTCCTCTGATCGATGTGGGCTGCCTTTGGTCAGCCTCCCCACCTGGACTTTTATTTCCTCCTCCAGACCTTCAAGAAATGGTTCCTTCTTTCCCATCTCCAGATGGAAAAGACAGAGAGCAAAACCCATCCTGGCTCCTTGCCACTCCTATTTTGCATCACCAGCTGTGCCCATTTTACTGCACAAGCCTTTGCTCGCCTTCCTCTTCTCCCTCTTGCCCTCCCTGTTCCTTCTCTGGACATTTGCTGATGCCAAGCCAGCATCCTGACAGCCAAAGTGACATTGTAATTTTCTCCCTGGCAGTGGTCTGGGTTGTCTGAGGACACACACAGCAGAAAGGGAGGATGGGATCTGCTTTGTAAGGCTCGCTGTAGTTGCAGAGGGGGTTTGGTCTGCCCAGGAGCATCGCGGTTGCCTCTAGGATGGGACCCAAAAAGTCAGAAGGATCGTGAGGCCCCGCTTTCACAGTCTGTATTCATACTGAAAATCAAGATCAAGCCAGCTTTTGCCCTTCTGCTAGGATGGAAAGCAGAAAATTTGGCAGTGGAACATGGCAAGTTTGGTGATGGAGGCTTATTCTCCAGATGCCAGCCCCGGTTTTTGCCATACCCTCCCCAGAGAAGCTCCCAAGCACCTCCACTCTCAACCCATCCATAAGAAATCATCATAATCCAGCTCAGTGGGTGGCATTCCCCTTCATTTCATGCCCATGGCATTCACTCTCCATTAATGCCTGCCTTAAATAACTCGCAGGGCGGTTCTGCAATTTCGGCAAAGAAGGAATCTATATGTGTGAATGGGAGGAGATGGAGCGAATGTGTAATTGGGCTTAATCTTTCCACACTCAAGGAAGCAACAAAACATCTCTCTTCGTCTATTTAGTCAAAACACGGCAACATCATTGCTCTATTGCTCAGGAACAATAAAGATGCAAATAATGTCAACGTCTCCCAGGCTTTTGCCAGGACGTTTACTGGGGAGAATATTATTGCGTTCTGATTGCTTTGTATGAAATCCACTATCAGTGCCTGCACGTGGCTTTGCTTCTTGAGGATGCTGAACTAAATTGGAATGAAAATGAGAAGCACCGTGTCTGCTGCTCTATCTTGATGCTCTGCCTTGTGCTTTAGTGCTGGAAGAGGAGCTGGGGGGTTTGGCAGTGATTCTGAGCTACGTTCAGGTTTTATTAGGAAGTAAGGGAAGTTTTGGGGCTTAATTTTTCCTTGGGCATCACTGGGACATGGTGGAAAACATCGGGCAGAACCGTGATGTAATGGTTGGGTGTCACAGCCAAGTTGTCTGCTTGAGTATCTAAGGAAATGGAGCTCTTTTACTGGATAGGTTTGGGGAAATCCCTGTCCAGTACCGAGCTAGAGTGATGGAGTAAGGAGCATGGGCATGAGGAGGTGTTTGGGTTGGAGGAAGCTCAAGGGAGACCTCATCACTCTCTACAACTCCCTGAAAGGAGGTTGGTGGAAGGTGGTGGTTGGCCTCTTCTCACAGGTAACAGCGATAGGACGAGAGGTGTTGGCCTCAAGCTGTACCAGGAGGGTCAGGTTGGATAGTAGGAAATATTTCTTCTCCAAAAGACTGGTCAGGCACTGGCACAGCTGCCCAGGGAATGGTGGGGTCACCGTCCCTGAAGGTGTTCAAGAATTATGTGGCACTGAGGGCCATGGTGAATGGATGTGGTGGGGATGGGTTGGGGTGTGGATTGGGTCTTTCCCAACCTGAATGATTCTGTGATCCAATCATGGGGATGCATGAGGTGTTCCGAGTGGGAAGTCAGCAAGGTGGAGCTGGCAAATTAAACAAAGAGATTTTACAAGCTCAGCACTGATTAAGGAGATTGGAGCTGGAGAAAGAATGCCCTGAGGGTGCGGGTAAGCCAGACTGCACTGCCAGCCCCAGCACTCATACATCCTGATAGTGCAAGTGGGAACATGGTGCTGGTGTGTCCCAGTGACCTCTGTGCCCCAGGAGGATCCAGGAGTTGGAGGTGATCACTGTCAGCTCAGTGACTGTCAGCTCCTTCCCCAAAAGAATTTGTTATCCATCAACAACAGCCATGATCTGCTCATCACCTGTGATGCTGAAGGCTGCATCATATGACTTTAATTACTACTGATAGGAGGTAGTGACAGATATTTATCCAAAAAAAGAATCCTTTGCTCCTGAATTAAATATTTAGCTGAAAAGTGAATGGCAGCTCTGATAGAGGAGCTGGAAAATTCAAGAGAAGAGGTAAAACGACGCACGTTAACCAGATATCTGACACATGCATGAGGTTCATTTTCTAATATCTAATGTATGAAATGTTCTCAGTGTCAGTGTGCATCTCTAGCTGCTCAGAAGGAATGATTTCCCTATAGCATGTGGCTGGTTAACAGAATTCTGGTTCCCAAACACTCTGTCTTCCCAGAATAAAGCTGATACAAAAGCAGAATTAGGCTTTAAGTGGAAAGACTTGATTTTTTTGCCAAGAAATTTAGAAACAAAATAAGATGTGTACTTCAATTTGGCTTGAGTTGCTTTTTTCTTGATTTTAATTGTTGAAATGGTTGTTTTTTTTCTGGTTTTTTTCTTTTTTTTTCTTTTTTTTTTTTTTCTTTCTTTTCTTTCTTTTTCTTCTTTCTTTCTTTCTTTCTTTCTTTCTTTCTTTCTTTCTTTCTTTCTTTCTTTCTTTCTTTTTTCTTTTTTCTTTTTCTTTTCTTTTTTTTGGAAAGATGAAGGCATTAAGACTTGAATTTGAAATGCAAGAGTTTTCCTGGATATTTCATTAGTTCCCAGCATGAGAATAAGGAAAGATGAAATAGGAGAGCTTTCCCTAGAATACAGAATTGCAGTGAGATGTTTATTTTCAAACACTGATATATCTGTACCTAGAATCCTGTTCAGCTTTACCAAACAGACAGATCTTGTGCCTGCTCCTCTCCCCTTCTTTCCATTCATTTCCCTTTACCTCTTTCTGGAAAGAAATCCTATGGTAAATATTTTACCCAGCTTTATCACAAATCAATGAGTTTCAAAGAGACTTCTTGATTTGTTTGGCTTGTTTTGCTTCAACATGGCAAGAAGTGAAGGTTGCACTTGGCTTGTGCTTGCACTGCTGGAAGCCAGTGAAAAAGGTCTTTAAAATGGGAAGGAAAAAAACCAAAATATATATGCTTATTTTCAAAAGAGTTTCAGCCTCCTTAGGTCAGTTCTGGGCATTTAGAAATGCCTTGCCCTGTTATGCTAAAATCCCACAGCCTTTTGCTGCCTATAAACCACAGCTGCCCCAGTGTTGCTACTATTTCAGCCTGTCCCATGGCACATTTCTGAGCTTGGAGGGTTTCTAACTCTGGCATCCTTTCTTGCCCATTCTCCACCAGTTCCTCCTCCAAACTCTGCTTTTCCTTCCTTCCCCTCACTCCCCAACCCTCATCTTCAACCATTCATCTCACAGATTAAACTTTCTGTGATGGCCTTTGGAAAAAAAGTCCCAGGATGGAAGAGATGTTTCCCTCCCAGTACCTCAGTAGTGATGTCTTCAAAGATGAGACTTCTAAATGAGGCTGCTTGTCCTTGTCTCCACACTGTTGTCTTTACTCAGGGTTTTATTGAGCTTTCCCAGGTCTATATGGCTTCCAGTAGTGTTCAGCTTGCTGAATGCAACTGAAAGGTGTGAGGGAGGTGAATTGTTGTCAGACTGATGTCCACTTTGGAGATGATGGCACTGGGATATAGGACTGCCTACCCACTCCTCCATCTCTTAGCTCCCTCTCAGACCCAGAGCCCCATACACTCATAGCACATCATTGCCTCCAGATTCCTTTGCCCTCCTCAGATTTAACTTGTGTACCACCAACAACCCAACCTGTTCTATCATTGCATCCCTCCCACCTCCCCATTCCTCTCTCCCCCATTCCCCAAGTCAGAGCCCATCCCACCATTCGGGCTCTTTAGGATTTCCAAGGCTTCTGCTCTAGGATATCAAATAGGACATAAGATAAGGATTGACTCATTTTGGAGTAGAAGATGGAGGGCAGGTGGGATATCCAAGAGCATCTCCAGTAGCACTGGGCCTTCAGCTGTCACAGTTAGAAACATCCAACAAGTATTTGAGCACCTATTAAATCACCAAAGGTCTACAGAGCCACTTGTTCCCTGAATTTAAACTTCTCTCTCTGACCAGTGGTGGGGCATTTCAGTGGTGACTGGCTGTCCAAATTCTGCAGTGGGCGTTCATGTATGTGGTGCATGTGTGGACACCTACATGGGGACATCCACACGTGGGCATTGAAATCAATGAGTTAAGTCCCACCTGCAGTGTGAGCTGTACTTGCCCGCCCATGTTTAGATTCAGAGCTGTAACTTGGCAATCCCTTTGTTAGGCAGGAGATCACAGAATCACAGCCTCATAGAACATCCTGAGTTGGAAGGGACCCACGAGGGTCACTGAGTCCAACTCCTGGCTTCACACAGGAACACGCAAGATTAAATCCATATTTCTGACAGAGTTGCCCGAATTGCTCCTTGAACTTTGGCAGGTTTGGTGCCATAACCACTGCCCTGGGGAGTCCTGTTCCATGCCCAACCACCCTCTGGTTACGAACGTTTTACTAATGAAGAAGTGAAGGAACACCCATCCCATCATCTCCACCTTCCATTGCAGGCCAGAATGACTAACGGAGCTGGGAGTCTTCCAGAAAACTTGAACAAAAAAACAATGCCTTGCAACATAATCAGAAACAATTGAGCTATTTTGCTTTAGAGGGCTACCACCCATCAGGGGATGATCTTGGCAGTGTTAGGATGTACTGGGGAGCAGTGGTAGTGTGCTCAAACTGAGTCACAGGCATAGAGAGAGCTCTACATCCAAGAAAAGTGGAGCCATTGGGGTGAAGAACCAGTTCCTTCAGTTTCTCTGTAGATTTTCAGCGCAAAGTACTTGTTGAAGTTATTTACGGAATTATTTAATTCCAGTGGGAATATGGGTAGTTAGTCCTGCCTCACCCTGAATCATTCAATGCAATGAAGGCCACTGCTGTAGATGCCAAAACAGGCTTAGGGGCACCTACTGTGAGCTCCAGTGCAGTCTCCATTCAGGAAGGATGTGCCTGATGTTATTTAGTCTGAAATACCCAATATTTCAACTTACTTAGAGCATTATCAAACAGAAATGCTTTTCTTATATCCTTTGCCTTTCTCATATCCTCATCTTTCCAATCTCTTTGGGTTCCCCTCAGCCTCTCATGACAAATCTTTCCTCCTTTTGCACAGGCAGTGTCAGCACACGTGCCCACATGGGTATGACTTCTTGCCCCGAGCTGTTCTTGAGCAAAACATCCAGAAATGGATGTTCTTATCTGGCGTCTATTGTGTGCAGAAGGGAATGGATTCCTTGCTGCTAATTGCCAGCGCTCCCTGCAATTTGTTGCACATTATTTCTTTTTCCTCCTCTAATTAAGGATTGCTTTGTGTTCTCTCTGCTTGTTTTGTGGCTCTTTCTCCATCTCAACCTTTTTGATGTGTTTTTCCTTGGAGGCTGCTTCCTCCCACCCTTCACCATCTCAAAACATCATCTGTTTGCTCTCTTGGGGAGGCCCTTCCCTGTTAAACCACTGCTGCTTCCAGCACACCAAGTTTTTTTTCACTACTTCTTTTTTTTTTCTTCTTCTTCTGTTGCAGTCTTCTTGGTTGCTTTCTCCCCAGCTGTTCCTTAAATGCTCCTTGCATTTCTGCTTTCAGAGTGTGCAGAAATGGTCCAATCTACTCCAATTTGGACTCAGGTTTGCATTTCTAGAAATTGCCCTGGGTGTACTGGATTACTTTATATTTACAGAGGCTTCTAGCTGATGGTGTTTCAGTCGAGGGATGGAGCTGTCAGCCCTGAGGTACTGTGGATGTGAAGTGAAATGAGGTCCAGGAAGATGTGAAGATGCCATTCTCCTCTGTCATTTGTTGACATGACTAGTGAATATGGAGTCTATGATCCAAGAAGCATAGTGGCCAAGTGGAAAGCATTCAGAGAAATGCCACAGGTCTGAGCTGTAGCAGACTTGCTTTCCTTCACAGCTTTTCAGTGTACTGGGGGAAGTGTGGACTGCTTTGATGCCTCCATCCAACACCTGGAAGCGTTTCTGGACCAGTGGCACCAGGGAGATCTTTGTGCAACATCTTGCTTTTCTTGTGGGAGCTCTACAGAGAGAGACATGGGTTACATGTCAACATGAATTTCACTGTGTCCATCACTGGAGCCGATTGCAAGACAGCTCTGAGGCAGAAATGAAGTAGAGTTGGCAAGCACAGCAGCTTTCTCGGGTTATTAATGCTCAGCAGTTCTCAGACTAAGCTGTAATTTGGGTCAGACCTTGCTTGAGCAGCTGTGCTGAATGCAGACACGGAGAGCTCAGCTATGCCTTCAGAAAGAAACCTGTAGGTCTGGTGGCAGAGAGCCTTCCTCTATTGCTTTCCTCAGGGACCATGCCTCTCTGCTACTGCTAGCTAAAGGGTCATTTTATGGTCCTCAAATCAGGGCAAGCCATTCCTCCTTTCTTTGTTCCCATTACCTGTAACACAGGATCTTCCTGAACAGAAATGTGGCCTTGATGTTGACCTGATGGAATTTTGTTTTTCCATGAATATATCTCCAAATCTGTCATCAGGCACAAGGAGAGCCCAATTCTCCAGAGACACTGCAGGAAACGGAAGCTTTAGGTACTCTGACTTTACCAGACGATGAACCAGCTTGGACTGATCTGCATCTGCACTCCCTATATCCATGATAATTGGAGAGGGGTGAGATGAAGAAGTGAATTGCTCCTTCCCACATGTGAAGGTTTGATTTTTTGGCCACTGACCAGCTGAGTTGGACGATGTGAGGATGTAAACGCTGTGTGTGTAAGGCTTGGTTTGCTTTCTGGCTGTATGACTTTTGCTGGGACATGTCCATCACACCACCAGTAGAGTCCAGGTCATGTGTTCACACACTTTGGCTAAGCCAAGACTGGCATCTCCATATTCCCTATATAAAACCTTCCCCCTGCAACAAATTTTAGCTTTGCAAGGACATAACTTTACTTCTACTGATGGGCTCTAATTCAGGAAAGGGCAATTCTGAGGGTTACTCCTGCAAAAGCCGGTGTCATGGTGTAACATGATTAGACCCAAGAATCCCAAATGCTCAGCCAGCCTCCAGAAGTTATCTCCCTTCCATTTAGGTGTAGTCATAGTCATTGCCTTCTTTCTTAGGGAGTTTGGTATCTCTCCCATGTTTTATTTCACCAGCTAAACCTGACAGGGCAGAGAAGATGAAATCCAGATTTTTCATCTGCTGGTGTAAACAGCCCAATACTCAGTTCCCTCATAGAGACATGGTCTGTGGGCATGGTGGATATGGTGGTGATGGGTTAGGGTTGGACTTGATGATCTTAGAAGTCTTTTCCAACTTGAATGATTCTGTGATTCTATGTAAATTTTCTTGCCCCTACGCAGCTTCCAAATCCATATCTTGATCCTGATGGTTTGGAGACAGGACTGCTGACATCTGGAACAAGGACACAGGCACGGCTGCTTGGCCACAGAACTCAAATGCCACCAGGAAAGGCAGTAATGCTCATTTCTTAGGGTGCTCTGTGAACCTACCTTGAACACAAGCCATGAAGACTTTGTGAGTCAAGAGCTTGGCTGCCCATCAGGGTTCATTTGTGAAGGGTTCCACTGATGGCAAACAGGAGCTTTCTGAAAGCCTAGGGAATCAAGCAGTCATCCTCAACTCCTGCTGCAGGGCTGCTGTGGGTGGAGAGATGCTCCCTGAGTCACACTTTAACCCTTATTCTCTTATATTTACAACCTCATTATAAACCTGATCGTCTCCCCCAGCAGCTCCGGGTCTGCTGTGTTTGGGGGGGAGGAAAGCTATTTTTTGCAAAGGAACATGTCTGCTTGAGGATGGACTTCTACCTGTGGCTTCTGCTAATGGAGGCCATTGGGTACCCTGCCATGCTGTGGCAGTAATGGACTGTGGCAAACTCAGAAATTTCCCTGGATAAATGTTGAGCGTTCCCCATCTGCTCCTTTAAAATAACGAGATTTAACCTAATTTTTGATGTCAAGGCGTTTGGTTAGGGAAATTATATTCTGTCACCAAGGTGTCAGGCTTGTCTGAGTTTTAATAAAATTATGACACCCTGCGCAAGATGGTAAATGAGTAGTTCCTGTGTACAAGCCCTGTTTTCAAGCAGCAATTTCTTTTCCTGAGGTCCCGGAGTAAACAGTAGATGACAGTCCTACAGGAGCAAAGCAAATGCGTTGTGACTAAGAATCACCTGCCACATGGCTGGGAACAGTGGGATACAAATAGGTTCCATCACTGGCAGCGGGTCCCATTTGAAAGGGTTTCTGGGATGATTTGGAAGTGATTTATTCTTAACCCTTGCATGGGAAGAGGGGAAAATTAGGGAAATATCAGAGCTAGAAGTAAAAGACAGTGGGATATGCCATGGAGAGCTGGTCAAGGAGGTAGTGAAGGAATGGAACGGAGCTGCTTTGCCACATCTCCAGTGTGAAGCAGGAAAGGAGCTGGGGAGACCTGAAAATGACCAAAATTTTGGCTTCTAATAATGATAGGGAAAGAAAGAAATGCTTTGGGAACCCTAAGGGCATTTGTGTAAGAACTCTTCTTTGGGTCTTAAGACTCAAATTAAAATTGAGGGGCTGGAAATGAGACCCTCTCTGTTGTAAGGATATCCCAAGCCTGGTAAAGGCAGAGGACCATTCATCCCATGGGAAAGAGAGCTCCTGCAAAGCCCCTGTCTCTAAACAGAGGGAAATATATACTATTTATTTATTATATTTTATTTTTTTGTGAAAGGGAAGGAATTTCCTGCACTAATGCTAGTGCACACTTGACTCATATTTTGACTGGCAATTCAGATACAAGCCTGGAAGAGAACACGAATCCCTCTGTAAAACACTGAACTACATTCAGTCCAAGGGCTTAACCAGTCCTGGGGGCAGACCCATCGCTGAGCATGCTGCCCTCACACATCTGCTGCTCTCGATGATGATCCTGTTTTTACAGAAAACAAACCGTGCCAATGAGGAGCACATGTTAAGTAAAACCTTGTCTCCCAAATGGGGATTTAATGCGTGTTTTGATACTGGGCCAGCTTCCTGCTGGCTGGAAGTTGGCACTGTCCTACTGGCTTCCTGCTGCTGGGTGTTGGTAGAGCCACAGGGCTTTACACCAGGAGCTGTCCCCCAATTACGCTTTGCCTTGGAGCTGATGGGTTGTATCCTTCTCTGAATGGGGCTGGCTCTGTGGTAGGGCAGCCAAAAAGATTGCTTGCATTGGGCAGGGGTTTCTGGGTTACCCCATTTCGAGTCCAAGCCCTGTGATTGCCATGCACCCCTTCCGTAGCTGGGGATGCCAGAATTGCACTTGAACACTTGAACCTGACCCAGCTTCATGGAGAAGATGAAGTTTACATCCCAGAATGGCCATTTTCCTGGTCTTTACCTCTGAGAAAGAGTTCTTTCACCTATCAGATCTTTCCCCTTAAAACTCTCACTGACAGAACCATCTCTGTTTTTGAGGGATCCTGAGATAAACCCTGAGATGCAGAGAAAATAAACTGGAAAGGTTTTCAGAGACACTCCAAAAAGCAACTGTGCAAGTTTTTAAAATTCCCTTCCCTTCCCTTCCCTTCCCTTCCCTTCCCTTCCCTTCCCTTCCCTCCTTCCCTTCCCTTCCCTTCCCTTCCCTTCCCTTCCCTTCCCTTCCCTTCCCTTCCCTTCCCTTCCCTTCCCTTCCCTTCCCTTCCCTTCCCTTCCCTTCCCTTCCCTTCCCTTCCCTTCCCTTCCCTTCCCTTCCCTTCCCTTCCCTTCCCTTCCCTTCCCTTCCCTTCCCTTCCCTCCCTCCCCTCCCCTCCCCTCCCCTCCCCTCCCCTCCCCTCCCCTCCCCTCCCCTCCCCTCCCCTCCCCTCCCCTCCCCTCCCCTCCCCTCCCTCCCCTCCCTCCCTTCCCCTCCTCCTTCCCTTCCCCTTCCCTTCCCTTCCCTTCCCTTCCCTTCCCTTCCCTTCCCTTCCCTTCCCTTCCCTTCCCTTCCCTTCCCTTCCCTTCCCTTCCCTTCCCTTCCCTTCCCTTCCCTTCCCTTCCCTTCCCTTCCCTTCCCTTCCCTTCCCTTCCCTTCCTTCCCTTCCCTTCCCTTCCTTCCCTTCCCTTCCCTTTTTCTCCCTTTTCTTGTTCTCTCTTTTCCTTATGACTACTTCAATATGAAGCCCCCGAGGAAAAGTAGAATAGAGCATATGTACATTACAGGGGCTTGTTACATTGCCAGTGCTTTGCTTGCTCAATTAACTGGAAAATTCTGAATTCACATGCAATTTCACCATTGAGGGGGAAAAACATTCCTGCCAAGAGAGCAATACTGGTTTAATATTAATTCTAAAATATGGTTGGTAAACAAATGGATGGTACATCTGCAAAGGGGGACACTTCTTAGAGAGGGGAAATCTTCCATTACGAATATTTCAGTTTCCAGAATAGAAAGGCATTCATATTTAGAAGGATTTCAACTGAACTTACTTGTTTGAAATCATTGACTTTCAGATGAGATCTTTATTGTGGCTTTGTAACTGCACCCAAAGTCCAAATTTCTTAAATATTGGTTCTGCTAAGCCTAGCTCACCTATTTATAGCTTCTGAGCTGGAAACACAAACCTCCTGAATTCACAACATCAGGGATTTTAATACTGCGAAGAGCCCACAGAATTCATAGGCCTTACAAAGTACTCATGCTAGTAGCTCAGCTTTGATCCCAACCTCCACCCCAAGAGTGGACAGTGTGAGCTCCCATATCCCTGGATATCACTGACATCTCCCAAAACATTGTATTCCTGCAAAAAAATACACTCTAATTGCAGTGAGTCAGTATTTTATGGTGAGTGTTGATTCCACCAATAGATAAACAGGTAGGTATAGGTAGATAAATAGATAGACATAGATGTAGACATAGACATAGACGTAGGCATAGATGCAGACGTAGACATTGACAGAAAATAGATAAATAAGTATAGATAGGTATGGGTATAGGTAGCTGGATAGATAAAAAAACAAATAACAAATCCTGCAGTCCTACGTCTTGTTGGAAACCTCCAGACATCACAGAGGATAAATCTGAATTCATCATGGATGGCAAAATCATTCCAACAGAGATTCAGCTCAAATCGTACCCTGAGAATGCGGATACCTCTCTACTTGCTGGTGTCTTCCAGGAAGCTGAATTGAGCACCCAGATCATGTTCAGGTTTAACGTGTGAGCAGAGTTTCCCACTCCAGTGCTTTGTGAGGTGGTAGTAGGCATGGAGGTATTGGGATGAGACCAATGAGAAGATACTGCAGGGAAGTCTCGCTGCTCTCTGGCATTTCCATTCTGTATGCAGATGAATGGAGGAAAACACCAAAGGACTGTGAGGGTCCTGATGTGAAACTGCCATAAGGGACATTTTTCCTTCAAGCATCAGCTGTGTGCAGCAGCTGTGTGGTGACAAAAGGCCATTTTGGTTCATAGCTGTTCTCATCTAAATGCAAAAGCTGAAATGTTGTTGTGCTCATGGGCTAGCAAGGGCAGGGTGCATCCCCTGGCTCAGTGCTTGGGGATCCCTGCTCCCTCCACACAGCCTGCTCATGTAAACCCAGAATCAGAATGGGAGTGTGGACCAAGGGCCATTCACACTGCTGTTACACAGCTGTACCACTCATCATATTCCCAATCATTTGTCTTCTCGTTAGTTCTGCTGCTTTTGGGGATCTTTCCCAAACTCCAAGTCTGAGAGATCAGGCTGAGGGAAAATGCCAAGGAGGAATTTGGCATTCAGGCATATGTCAGGCCATAGGTGATTTGAGCCATTGAGTCTGGCCCCATCACTGTCCTGTGTGATGCTTGGCTGATGATAGGTACAGGTGCTCCCACATGGCACTGAAGCACTGCAACACTGATGACAAGATTAAGATTGAGAGGCATACAGCCTGGGAAGCTTTCAGCGTGCTCTGGAAATACAAGAAGAGAAATGGAAAGGGTTCAGCAGAGATTTACGACCTTGTTGGGTGGGAAAACAACCCTGTATGAATGATCCTCACCTACAGTATCCATGAGGCAGTTCCAATACAGTGAGCTCAGAGTCAGTCATTGCTCAGAAAGAGGGATTTTCCAGTGGAAGTTGTTTGAATTTCCCCTGGCTTGCTCATCCAGGAGCAGGGGGCTGCTCTTTCTGGGGACAGAAAGTCTACTTCAAGTCCAGTGTGAATAGGAACTTGTCAACTTTGGGTTTTGCACTGTTGTTTTGCATGATTCTGCAAGGATTCCATACACTGGCAAATAATTCAGGTTGGATATTAGAAAAAACTTATCAGAAAGAGCAGTCAGGCACTGGCACGGGCTGCCCAGAGAGTCGTCAAGTACCATCCCTGGACATGTCCAAGAACCATGGAGATGTGGCACTGAGTGACATGGTTAATGGGCATGGTGGAGATGGACTTGATGATCTTAGAGGTTTTTTCCAACGTTTATGATTCTATGATTCTAAACCTTCAGCTCATTTCCTCCTCAGACCTGTCCCCATGGCTGTTCTGATCCTGCCCACACATGGCTTCCTACCAGGGGGCCACCAACTTCGTTGCCCTTGAAGAACAAGTGCAAAGAGTTTGTAGGAGCCTGTAGTTCTCAGAAGGTAGCATTGATGGTGTTGGTCCCAAGGGCTCACCTATGTATGAATCCTGTTCTGTGGTTCCTTGTTCCCTCAGCCGTGTTATGAGTTCCTCAATGACCTCAGCACCACCTTTGTTAGCTGCCCTCATGGTTTTGTGCTTTCTTACCAATGTATCAGGTTTCCAGGTGACTATTCTGACCTACATGTGCAAGGTCTCCTTGGTAAACACAATAACCAAAGCTGGAACTCGAGCTCTGTGTGAGACGGTCTGTCTATCTTGTCAGTTTATTTAATAGATGACTTGTGTTTGAGCTGGGAAACAATTCTTTACACAACCTCTTTTTCCAGTCTGTCAAAACAGCAGAGCCCTTCAATCACTCCCCTGTCCACAACCGGAGTTCAGTGAGGAAGCTGAATTATTTTCTTGCAAACAAGAAGACAGAGATAAGACAGTAGAATATTTGGCTGAGTAAACACACGTTACCTCAGCAGGAAAATTAGCCCTGCAGACAGGACACAGGACTACTCTAATAATCCATTGCTAATTCATCAGCATGGTTTTGCCTCCATAGGAATAATCAGCAGACTCTAGAATGGAGTTTATTAGTCAATCAGTCCCACTGATTCTATTTATCTTCTGAGCACATACACATACATCCACAAGGCTGTTTTTTAATAGAATTCTTTCAGACCCCACTGATAATGGGTGAAAATGAGGAAAGATTATGTAGGCACAAAGATGTGCCTAGATTTAGCGAGATAAGGTCTGGTTGTTGGAGAGGTGTGTCAGATGCTTTTTGCAGGACTTGGCACCGGGGTCTGCAGCTCTGAGAGAACTGGGAGGTGTGGGGACCACTTGGGTCCATCCTTCTGCTGATAACCATCTCTTCTGCTCACTCCTCCCCCATCTTTTGTGTTGGTTTACTGTGGGTTACCAGGAGGAAGCATGAATGCCGCCAAGATGCCCCAGATGTCACCTGGAGCCGAGTGTCTGATCTGTTTCTGGAGACCCATCATTTTTCCTCCTTGGGTATCCCAAGAGCCACTTAATGGGACCAAAAGGCTTTCCAGATCATGGCTCACAGTGATTCAGTCATAAAATCCCAGCCATGCTGGTCATTTAACCAAGGAGCCTAGCGTGGCCTCATAGGGTAGAGTGTGTGAGCTTACAAGGAGAAGCCTGTAAGCAACCATCCAGTTATGAAAACATGATGACATTGGAGCAGTTCATTTTCCTAAGTTGTGGACTAGAGTGTTTTTAAGATCCTGTTGCAATCTGGAGCATAACTGTTCAGGTAGAAGTAGCTAGGGTTGGGTTCTCTGTGCCAGAGGGATAGGTGAGAAAGGTCTCACCCTTGGCCTCCTCCTTGTGCCTTCTCACTAGGTAGTGCATCTGGGTCATGCTCAGGAGACCAGATGTGGCTAAATGGGTCAGCACAGTGGCTGAGTTCTTCCAAATAGTGTAGAAATACCCAACGTGAACTGTGCTGGGCTCAGTAAGCCTGTTTCTAGCTCTGGATGGTCTGGTTTGTCACTGTTTGCGCTCAGACTTGCAGGGATACACACAACTGGAGAGAGAATTATCTGGAATACTCATTCTTCTGACACTCATTCAACCTCTTGTGTAACTCATAGGTCTTGGAGCCATCATGTCTTGAAAAGCAGCAGATCCCAATTTCTGTGTTTGTCACTACTGCCAGCAATCATGGATTGCACAAGTGGTGATGAAGTCCAGGCACTTCCCAGCAAAGTAAAGTGTAGATATGACCATTTTGGGTGAGATTCTTGTTTCTCTTAAACTTTTGTTGATCCAAAGGCTTAATGGATTTATTCCGCCTTCACATCAGATCAACAGAAGAGGAACAGTGGGCTTGAAGCTCAAAAGTTCCATTCTTACTCAAGTATGACATGGGCGTCTTTGTTCTGAATTAAAAACAATTAATGCAAAAAACTTCATGCACCCTCCTTGCAAGTAGCATCAGCACTTGTAAAATAAAATAAATAATAATAAAAAAGTGACTTTAAAAAATAACAACCCATAAAGCAAAACATAACAAACATGAAAAAAAAAAAATCCAAACAAAAACATAACTGTGCAAATAAGTACCCTTTGCAATCTGGATGTTTTATAGTTTCGGAAACATTCTGAATATATAATCCAAGCAGTTATATTGCCAAGGAAATGTCACATAAAAACAGAAGAATCATAGCTTAGATCAGGGAGATAAAAAAGGACAACATACTCTAATCAGATGTGACAGATGCAGCCCAATTCAACATTACAGCCAGAGCCAATGGGGATTTGCTTGCAGACTACACCCCTCGCTCCCTCCCAACCTCCCCATCTCGTTCCAATACTCAGACCTGTGTTCATTTGGAGAGAAAATAAATTGCTTTTATGACGCTCTCTGGAGGTGCCCGATGTGTTAATGAGAAGGCATACCACTGTGATCTGATGGGAGCTCGTGATGGTCTTCCAAAAATGCCCCCAGAAGAACCTGGATTTTGCTTTTTAATGGTTTATAAAGCAAGTGGTAATAGAAGAACACCACTCTGCTTTGGTCTGCAGGCTGGGCATGGCTGGCCACAGGGCTGCCAAATTTAATCGTGACCTTTCCTGAACACTGATGGCTGCTGTTGTGACCACGTGTGACTGTGGATGAGTTCTGAATTGAGCAGTGGCTCACGCCATCTGTGGGTTGATATAAAGACCATATCCAGGCCCTGGGTTTCAGATTCTCTCATCTGACTCTAACTCATGAGCATGGCTCCCTGGACTCTTGGGACAGGCAATAGCGAATGACTGGCACCTTTGCTTTTATCCATCTTTGGGTAAGTCCTGTCCTATTTCTTAGATCAACTCAGTGAAAAATATCCTGGCTAGGAACTCTAGGAATTCCCAATTTCCTGTCTGTGCCCTCAGCACTGGGAAGGAAAAGCAGAGGTGGCTGCTTTGGACACCAGATCAATGTTTTACTTTTATCTTCCCCTCCTCACTTCGTTCTAATTAAATATATAAGACTAATGTGGAAATTACCATTACCTATTTAAGGGCTCGTTGATTTTAGGGGGTGCTATATTTTCTTTCCCTCTTTCAGCTGTACATTTTTTGTCACTATTACTGCCATTGTAGCTAAGCACAGACACAGGAGGACGTGCCTTCAGATGGGAAAGCATCTGAGCAAAGGTCTATGGTTGGGTTATTCCTGTGCATCTGCTGCCTGCACACATGGGCTTTCCTTTGCTATAATGAGCCCTGTGAAGTCTTCTGGCTTGTCCCCCCTTGCTGCCAGGAAAAGAGGATCTTGGTGACCTCCTTCTTTCTTGGGAAAGCATAAGAGGATTGAGGACAGGCAGCTTCAAGGGTGATCTGCCTTCCATCTTGCAATCCTGTCATCTTTCACCTTGCAAAAGAAAGAAGGGCCCCCAGGAGGCTGGAGCATCTTCTTGCCTTGGAGGCACTTCTGAAGCTCTCTCTCCTTTCCTGGGGCTGCAGTGGTTGTGGAAGGTGCCCTGCAGCTCACATGTGGACTTTGGAGATTTCTCATTAGGCCAGGAAGATGTTGCCCACTTCCTATTTAATGGAATGACAGTAGAAGTTGGTAAAAGAACAGAACTCACCTAGGACTGGTTTGAAAGCCTTTTTTGGCAGCACAGCCACTGATAAGTGGTTCCGTTTTTATTTACCTTTCCAAGTAAAAGGACAAGTGGATGTAATTTCTTGTTTGATTTTTTCTCTCCTTAACATCTGTCCTCAGGACCTTGTTATCTCTTTGTCTGACAACTGACAAGGGATGCCAGTTTTCTGTGCTTAATGAGGGGAGTGGTAGACTGTGCTCCAGCCACCCCTCAGCCTTTCTTTTTCGTAACAAAACAACTTGAACTTTTGGGTCCTCTCAGGTTAACTCAGACTTTCCAACTCATTCCTCTCTTGCTTTCAAGGTAAATACCAGAACAGGATGCAGTGTCCCAGTCCCAGTGTATATAGCAGTATCCCTACTGCTATATACAGACGTGGAATATGACCTCTCCCTCCAAAATCCCTTATTTATGCATCCAAAAACCCACACAGTTTTCAACATCACTCTGTGAGCCTCTGTACTGATTATACCTTGGATGGTATCAATGTGCTCACTGTCTGCCTTTGTTCTTCTCACCATGTCATCTAGACAGCCCTGTGCATGCAAAATAATGGTCTTGTTTCTTCTGAAGGCTTCTTTGGTGTGGTTTGGGGTTTCCATGTCTGTCATGTTAGACATGATCCCTCAGGCACCATATCTTCCTTGCAAACATTTCCTGCCTCCTGGCACAAGCTGAGGTCAGCCAAGGGCTTTGAATCCCCTTAACGTGTGCCATATTCATTTCAGCTCATCCTACCCATCCATCCAAGCTCTGTGATGTAGAAAATCTGATACCTTGCAGAGTATGTTAAATAAGCAGCATTGCTTTTAAGAAAAGAAGGGGTAACTGAGTCTTCCCCAGCCTGATGCTAGCTTGATGGTACTGCATACACAGAAAGCTTCCAAAGAGGGCACATTCCCACCTCGTGATTTCAATTTTGTTGCAAGGTTCCTCAACACCCAGACTTTTGTATGCAATTACCAAAACAGAACATAATCTGGAGCAGAATATTTCTGACAAACGTGGCCACATCTCCAATCCCTCCCTCAGTCCCCACCGAAAAAATATCCAAGAAAAGACATCAGTACACTTCAAGAAGCCACCACTGGAAATGGATTGAACACAGTACAGCAGATGTTGGGGTACCCATGAGGAGGGAGGCAGATGAGCAGCTCTAAAAGAGAGGCACGAGAAAGGGGAATGAAAACCAAAACCAGAAAGCTTGTTGGCTTGAGGCCGAGCTGTTTGTGGTTTCTATCAGCTGACCCAACAGTGGTGTGAGATCAAGGAGCATGCTGGTTCTTAAGAAACAGCCAGCCACTGGGAGGTGGTGATAGTAACAGGATCCCACCTGCAAATGACCTCGAGTCAGAGCCAGCTCACAACATACAGCAAATTCAGGGACAGCTCCCATCCCCATCAACTCCTGCTCTCCCCTCTGTTTATCTGAAGCCCTACAGCTATCCATCCATCCCAAACAGGTGAGAGGAGCAGCTCACCTGGCCATCTAGACAGCTGAAGCCCATTTACAGCTGAAATCAGCCCCCTTGTGGGAAGGCTGCTGGTGCCACGTGCATCTACCACAGGCTGCTGGTTATTTCAGACCAGAGCTTTTCAAAGAGCACCTTTCAGATGGTCCCTCTGCACTCACTAATTGTGCACAATTCAAGCACTTAATATTGGCCACATGAAGCTCTATAATCATATGGGTCCTGCCATGGCTCCAGCTATGTTCCCAGCCCCACCATATAACCATATAACTTATAGCCCCACAAATTGCTTTTCCCTAGCCCTGCTCTGTCCCCAGCCTCCTCCTCCTCCCAGGCCCCATTACACTTCAGCTCTTGGTGTCTCTCTGTTCTCACTGTCCCCCAGCTCATTTCTCCCATCTTGACTTGGTATGTGGCAGCTCTGCCTATCTGTGTCCCTTTGTAAGGAAACATGACCTGACACCTCCTGATTACTCTCAATACTGACCACCTTCCTACACTGATTTCACTGCCCTCTCCCAGGTGGCAATTTTGGTGTAATTTCAGTGCTTTTTAGACAAACACATCTTCTCTGTCCATAGACTGAGTCCCTCACAGTGCAGTAATTTTGTTGGGTCCATCCAAATGGGTTGAAACACATGGACAGAGAGAAGCCAGGCAATTCCCAAAGGTTGAAAACAAAACCAAAGCCAACACAATACCCTTAATGTGATTTAGAAGTGTGAGTAAAAATGACAGAAAAATACAAATGAGTGATGTAACATGGCCACTGCAGAAAGCGCTGAGTGTGAGCATCCAACTTGGCCAGGCAAGAACCAAAGGGCAAGCATAGAGGCTGTAAGGCACAGGAGCTCAGGAATTCAAAAGTGTTACCCCAACCCAGGCAGGCAGTGGCTGATTACAGCTTTATCTTAGTAGCAGTCCCTCAGCTGGCAATAATTTAGCACCAATACTGTGGCATTTGATGTACTTTGGAAGTCCCAGTTCCTGGAGCAGGATGATTATGCTCTTTCTTTTCTTCCCTCTCAAAGACTAATTTGTAAAAGCTCTTCTAATTGTGGAGGAAAGCTGGAAAGTTAGACCTTAAGCAAGAGCAGACTGATAAGAAGAATGTGCTTGGATATTGCTAAAATAGAATACACCCAAAGCTGGTAATGTAGGGGAGGTGTGGGGTCAGACATGGCCTGCTTGGTTCTTTCTTATTTAGGAGTTGTGTGCACACACTTCATATGCATTGGTTTAGGAAAAAGGGATTTGAAGTATTATTGCATCTCGTTTGTGCAGTGTGAAGAGGACATATGCTGTAGTAGCTTATTTCTGTAATTAGAGGAACACTTGAAGCAGAGAAACAGTGCTGGGGGATGTGATGGGAAGGAAAGCCTGAAGATCAATACTGCCTGCATCCTGTGCAGCATCAGTGATTCCAGGGAGCAATTCACAGAAGAAAAGAAAAGAAAACTGGAAAGTTTTCTGACCAGGCTGTGATGCAAAGGTGGGTGTTACCCATCACTGCAGTAATACTGTAATAAGCACTAAGCTTTTAAGTAGCCTTTGCAAAGCCCATTGTGCCACCCCTGAAAGCCTTTTGAAGCACAGTGTGAAGACAGTTCAGATGTTTGTTGTAAGACCTGCCCACAAACGCTATTAAATCTATGCTGGTCATTTTTTGGCTTTAACAGGCAAGAAAATGCCTGGAAATGCTGCAGCAAAACTATCAATTGGTGTTTGTCCTGAAAAGTAGGAGGGTTAAGAGGCAGAGGGAGGCACGCGTGCAAACTTAAGCTGTTAATTTTCCAAAGAGAACCAAATGGGGTAGGAATATTTGCCAAAATGTTTTTAAAGGGAGTAAAGGGAATACTGCTGCACCTTTTCCATTTGTTTTGCCAGTCCTGTACAGAGCAAAGCAACAAAGTACGACTGCTTTACAATATGGTTACCTGTCACTTGGGGAAGGCGCATGGCACCTTGGGTGTCTCCAGGGATGGGGCACCCACCACCTCTCAGGGCAACCTGTGCCAGTGCTTCTCCACTTTTTCCTCATATCCTGGTGCACTACTTGATAAGTAAGTATAGGATAAATCAGTACAGGACTTGCAGGCAAGGATTGGTAAAACCAATCTGGTCCAGGACTTGGATAAGACGTTGTCAGGCCCATAGGTTGGTGATTTCCAGAGGGTCCCATCTTACCCAAAGTGGTTTACCAACGTTATCCTCACTTAGCAGCCATATGGAGCAGTGGTCTCTGGATGGATTGTGGACCTTATAGGACTCTGTAAGGTCCTTGAGCTCCTTGAGACCTGAGATGAGCTTTTGTCATCAAGAAGTAGCATAGTTTTGTGGTCTACATACTATGACCTGCGGATATAAGAAAATACATTTTGCTGGCCCCTTGTCTAAGGCATCTATAGAATCATAGGATCATTAAGGTTGGAAAAGACCTCTAAGATCCCCAAGCTCAAGCCCAACCCATCCCATCATGCCCACTGACCATGTCCCTAAGTGCCATCCCCATGGATCTGAAACACCCCCAGGGATGGTGAGCCCACCACCTCCCTGTGCAGCCTGTGCCAATGCCCAACCAGTGACAGCCAAAGGAAAAAAAAAGAGAAATTAAACAAATCCTACAGAGTAACGCTGTTCTGAATGCTCAAACTTACTCTGTTTGTGACAGAAAGGAGCGAATTGCACATGACAGAAGTTGTCACTTAGGGTAGGATCCATTTGTCCACATTTGGGTTAATATGACCTACTTTCCAGTGTCTGTCTGCAATAAGACGCATTGCAACCTGGAGAGTGTTTTGAGACAAACGGATGTCTGCGGTAAATATCTGGAGTTTTAAGAGGTGTGAGACAGAAATAGAGGTGATAGGAGCACACGAACAGATCAGTGTTACACCTCATTATGCTGAGAGATGCTCACTTACAGAGCAGGAGCTGAACCCATTGCCTTGTGTTTTCTTTTTGTCTCCACGGGAAGTGATGGAGCTGGAAGGCTGCACCTGCATCCACCACCCCAGTGCAGAGATTTCACTTTCTCTCGGCCATCAGACTTTTGCAATACTATTTCTATGCCAAACCAGGCCTGGATGAAGTGGTTGGGAAGGTCTCCTGACTTTGCCCAGTCACATCCCCATAGGCAAGCTTCGCACACTACCTGCAGATGACTGCATGGAGATGAATGGGGACCCTGGATTTTTCGTACCTATTTCCAACACTTTAAGAAGCCCTCCAGGAGGTGCAGCTCAATCCTTTCAGCAGGTTCTCGGCTGCAGCTCGGAGCTGCTAACTCGTGATGACAACAATTGTCGGCTCCTATTAAGATTCAGATCAAGGCTTTATCAGGCAAATTGGTGTGGATGCTGCTGCCCGAATGTTATTTTAAATGACTCCGTACCCAGCACAGGGAGATTTGTGACAGGTAGGAGCTCTTCCTCCAAAGCTGAGCACTGGGATTCAGCCTCTGACTGCTAATCCCCTTCTTACAAAGCAACCTCTCCTCCGTAGGAATCATGTCCTGCTTCTCAACAGTGGGCATGATTAAACTAGATGATCATTGTGGTCCTTTTCAACCCAGGCCATTCTATGATTCTATGATTATTCCATTTCCTTTCAGTGGACAGCATGTTTCAACTCTTATTAAATTGCCATTTCTCTCAGCAGGATCTGGGAGGCTGTTCTATTGCATCCCAAGAAGCACAAATCTCCCCCTGTATTGGTGATAGCTGGTATCTGATCAATAGCAATGCAATCTTCTCTGCGGAGTTTCAAAGACATTTGTTGGGCTGATAATCACTGAGAGCCATTTGATTCCCTTGGAGGGATGCCCTCTTACACCACCTGAGGATCCGGTCTCTGTGTTCTCTTTCCTTTACACAAGGCAGACCTCTCAGGCATTCATTTAATAGCAATGAGAGAGCAGGGTTTTGAAATGACTGGGTTGGGATATCTTTTGTCATGTCTGTTTTTGTAAGTGCTTCACGGGAAAAGGCAGCACTGAATTAGCTGTAATGTGTGCTACCAGGAATGAGCTTTCTTCTGAATAGCATCCAAAATCCTCAGCTATCTCTCCAAGCCAACAGAGCTGCTCTGTAACAATGAGTCCTCTGTAGGTGGCTTGGCTGGAGGTTTTGGGCACAAGAGGGGTCAATACTGGCTGCTCTGATGAGAACAAGTGTTCTGGGTTGGACCAAATAGCTTGCCTATCACTATCCACTGGATGGCAGAAACTGTCCCTAGAAAATGCCTACAGGATAGGGCTAGCATGATGTCATAGAACGGTTTGGGTTGGAATCATAGGGTGGTTTGGGTTGGAGTTGTAGAATGGCTTGGGTTGGAGTTGTAGAATGGTTTGGGTTGGAATCATAGAATGGTTTAGGTTGGAGTTGTAGAATGGTTTGGGTTGGAATCATAGAATGGTTTAGGTTGGAGTTGTAGAATGGCTTGGGTTGGAATCATAGAATGGTTTGGGTTGGAGTCGTAGAATGCTTTGGGTTGGAGTTGTAGAATGATTTGGGTTAGAAACATAGAATGGTTTGGGTAGGAGTTGTAGAATGGTTTGGGTTAGAAACATAGAATGGTTTGGGTAGGAAGGGACCTTTAAGGTCATCTAGTTCCAACCGCCCTGCAGCATTCTCCTTAATATTGCTTCAGTAGTTTATGGGGATATTTGGAGCTTGCATAGGGAGCACGGTCGATCCATGGAGACTAATGGGACTCCATCAGTAACTGCCCCAAGCTGCAACTCAACAGCCAGGCAGGGAGACATGATAAAGGCTTTGGATAAATGAATGGTTTGGGCATGTGGGTCTACCTCCTCCCACCCATTGTGAGGATGTGATGAGTTCAAGCTGATCTGCTGGGCTTCTCTGAGGAAAGAGAGGTTATAATGAGATCACAAGGCTGGAGCTTCTCTCCTATGGAGACAGGCTGAGGAGCCAGGGGTGTTCAGCCTGGAGAAGAGAAGATCCTGTGGGGGACAACCAGCCCACAGTGGGGTTGGAACTGGGTGGGCTTTAAGTTCCCTTCCAACACAACCATTTCAGGATTCTGTGAGGAACTCATCTCAGATGGCTGAACGCATAAGGGTTTTGGGATTTGAGATCTACATCATTAAGGACAAAGAGTGAGTGCCCTGTGGAACCCTCTGGATCAAACTCCTGAATCCAGGCTGGAAATTGATCTCCCTTACTAATTGCCATCTCCCTTCCCCAGTAGCCTGACACAGCTGTGGCCTCATCTTGCCTGTCCCAGGGCCACCATATCTTGACCTACAGCTCCTTGCACAGTCCTGTCCTCTTCTGCTTTCCTTTGCTGAGAGCTCCATCCCTGCTGAGCGATTCCTTGTGGTAAAGCATCTCTGGCGACTTCATTCTGGGTGCTGACCTTTAGTTTGGCATCAGGCTGCTGAAGATGGGAAGGGCAATTGGATTGTTTCTGACAGGAGCAGTTTTCCTCTCTGTTCCCATTACAAATGCCCTATTTCATGGCTCTTGTCCATTGAGGGGAGTTATTCTGGCACTCAGCCTCCACATGGGAGGTGCCTGTGGTAGGGAGAGTCGGGCTGCTGATCAACACAGAGCTGGAAACCCTCATATAGATGGATTAGAGGGTGTTTTCCCTGAAGGTGTTTAAGAAACGTGAAGATTTGGCACTTGGGAGCATGGTTAGTGGGCATGGTGGGGATGGATTGGACTTTGGGATTGTAGAGGTCTTTTCCAACCTGAATGATTCTGTATTTCCTATAGAAATCCTGCCTGCTTCTCCACTTTGCAGCATAAATATTGACGCTATGAGTGAAAAGATACTGAGTGCTTGGGAGGGATGTTTGGTAGACCTGAGGAAATCTTATGTCCCTGTTCAGCAGAATAGGCATTGCTGCTGGTGGGCAAAACTGCAGAAAGATAAGATGAATCAAAAAGCAGGAAGCAGGGACAGAAAAGCAGCATCAGCAGCCAAAACAGAGGCTTTCACATCCAAGCTTTTGAATGCAGACAAGCACAGAACAACCAAAACTAGGCTGGTGTGTAGGAACTGGCAGGCGAGGAAAACAAAACACCATCAAAACAGCACGATGACAGTTTGATACAAAAAAAACCAACAGAGGTGGCCAACTGCAGGGAGAAGAAATGCCTCCTGGGCATCAGCTGCTGGCAGGCTGCTTCGGCAGGGAGGGACGAACAGCAGTGCCAGCATGGCCGTCTGCAGCCTCCTTGTCTCAGGCTGCCAGTGCACGCATTGGCTTGCTGTGAAAGCCCCAGCATGCGGCTGGGACCTGGCATCCTGCACTGTGACCTGCAGCATGCTGCAAGGAAGCCAAGGGCAGAGAGAGGGTTTAGGCTTGCCAAGACAAAGCTCTCAGATTTTGCATTAAAAGGTAACGTTAAGAGGTCAGGAGCAGAACAGTGCCATGATGCTGTCAGCAGCAGGGATTATGGGTGTTGTACAGGTTGCCTGGAGAGGGGTTGGGTTCCCCATCCATGGAGACACCCAAAGTCAGGCAGAATGGGGCTCTGAGCAGCTGATGGAGCTGTGGGTGTCCCTGTTTACTGCAGGGGAGTGGGACCAGATGGCCTTCAAGGGACTCTTCCAACTCAAACCATTCTATGATATCATACCCATTGCTTTCCCCTTCTACTGCTTTCCCCCCCAAAATTAGAATGGTTCTGTTAAAAGGGACCTATAAAGATCATTGAGTCCAGCTGCGCAACTACTTCAGAACCAACAAAAAGTTAAAGCACGTTATTAAGGCCATTACCCAAATCTCTCTTGAGCACTGGCAGGCATAGGGCACCTACCACCTCTCTAGAAAGCTTGTTCCACAGATGAATCATAGAATGGTTTGGTTTGGAAGGAACCTTTGAGATTATCCAGTTCCAACCCCCTGCCACAGGCAGGAACATCTCCCACCAGACCAGGTTGCTCACAGCCCCATCCAGCCTGGCCTTGAGTGCTTCCAGGAAACGGACATCCACAATAACATAAAGCAGTAAAATACAAGGCTGGGAAATGCTGCCTGTGAGGCGGGCTGTGTGATCTGAATCCCCCCCCCAACACCATGCATACAATATAGAGAGTTACAGTATCACAGAATTATTAAGGTTTGAAAGGTCATCAAGCCTGACCATCAGCCCTAACCACCAACAAACTCAGGCTTCTGATCACACACTGCTTTTTCCAATTAATCCCTAGTGCAGAGGGACCAGCCAAGAGAATTCCTTATCACAAGTTGATGAATACAGGCAAACCAGTAGATAGCCCCTCAACCCTGCTCTTGGAAACAGCTAAACAATTTCTGTAGATGAGGTCAATCTGAGGTAAAGCATCCTGCCTAGAAAATGTTAGACTATCTGGTTTCAGCTTTACAGAGTTGTTCGTTTCTGTAAATAAGCTCTTGTAGTGAAAACTGTCAGGCAGTCTCAACTGTATTTGTACTTGCTCTGCGTATAAAAAGCCATGTTTACAAGGCATATATCAACTTCTTGAGCTCGTCAGAAATTGTTTAAGAATTCATTAAAGCAGCTCTTCACTGGCAAAATCACAATCCAAAAGTGGATCCTTGAAACAGAGTGATTTCTGATTGTTCTCCATCAACCCCGAGCTTAGTTTAATTGGAACATTACAAGACCATTTTTTGTGTCTTGAGACAGGCTCTGTTCACTTCCCCTCCTGTTCTGTGATAGGAACGACCTCAACATGCTGCAGGATGCCACCCTGATGGCCAGGGGAACATTAAAGTTGGAAAAGAGCTCTGAGATCCCCAAGTCCAACCCTAACCCATCCCCACCATGCCCATAGCCACGTCTCTAAGTGCCACGTCTCTATGGTTCTAGAAAACCTCCAGGAATGCTGGATGGTGACTCCACCACTTCCCTGGGCAGCCTGTTCCAGTGAGAATATTTTTTTTTCCTAATATCCAACCTGAAATGCTGATTTATCATGGAGATGGCAGCCCACAGTGGGTCTGCAACAAGCAAGAGATGGTCTCCATTTGGCAGGTCCCACCATAATGGACCTGGCTGAGAATAGGAGATCGGAGATGTTCCTTGAACAGTACTGAGGGCTGTTAAAGCACAGATGCTCTGGATGGGGAAGCCACGATGGGATGGACACTGGGACTGCAGGCAGGAGAGCCTTGTCACAGTTTTGCCAAGTTCCTGCAGATTCCAAAAAGGAAAGATGGCTGCAGCAATGAGGAGTGTTTCTTGCTCAGAGCAAAATTCTTCAGCCATCTCTATGTGGACTGTAAAAGAGAAGTGGAAAATCACTCCATCTGTCCAGCCAAATAATCTTATCTGCCCTTTCTTCCACTGCTGAAAGGCTGCTCATGGATATTAGTGAGTCTGGCCTCAAAACACTTCCATGATCTGAGACAGCATTCTCCTCTTGGAGGAAGAAAGAGAAGCCCTGGGGTGAATCAGGCTGGATTTCAACCAGCTCTTTTGAAGATCTGGCTCCTCATGTCACAGTGGGAGTTGCCAACAGCCTTGTGGTCAGGAACAAATCTGGCTCCTTTTTTTTTGGTTTTCTAACAGGAGCTGAGCTCTTTGAAATCTCTGGCATGATGTAACTTGCTTAAAATCACATCAGCAGCCTGAGGCAGAGCCAAGTTTTAAAACTCTCTTTCCCAGGTCTGGTGACTTAAGGAGAGATATAGCTCTTTCTTTGGGAAGATTGTTTTTGAAGGTCCCAACTACCTTATCTGCAACAGTAAGATGAGGAAATGGGTCCTGACCGAGTGGGGCTTTGGAAAATGGGAGATGCAGGACAGGCGTTGCACAGGTTGTCCAGAGAGGTGATGGGTGCCCCATCCCTGCAGACACCCAAGATCAGGCTGGATAGGGCTCTGAGCACCTGAAGGAGCTGTGGGTGTCTGTGTTCCTTGCAAGGAGTTGGATTAGGTGGTCTTTAAGGGTCCCTTCCAGCTCAAACCATTTTATGGTTTTTATACTATATATCTACTGACTTCTGTTTGATTCTGGACTGAGAATTAAAGAAAGAGGGGAATCCAGCTGGGAACTCAGGAAGCACATCTGTATATAACGATGTGCAAAAGCAGGCTGAATGTGAGTTTGCATTCTGCTTTCAGGAACCATGGGCTGATATCTCAAATTGCAGTTAGGCTCATCAAGAAAACAAGTGATACTCCTGCATGAGCAGTGCACTGCTCCCCTCCATGGTGAATCACTGACCCACGCTCCCAACAGACTTTTAAAAATTGAAGACGCCATATGTATTTCAAGGATTTAAAGCACTTGAGCCCTGAGGAAGAAAGAAAGATCTCTGGCAATTTTGCAAGTGGTGGTCTCATTCAATGTGTGGATGCTATAGTGAAAAAAAGGAGGATACAACACCTCTGCTTTGGTAGCATTTGTAAAGGCTTTGGGAAGAGTGTGTCCAATTTGGGGTCAAGAGTTAAGAGGAGAGTGTTCAAAGAGCCAAGACTTACCTAAAAGATTGGGAAACTGCTTTGGATATGTCTGTACTTAGCTTAAAAGAGACAGGATTAGGAGGTGGCTTTATGCCAACCCATGAGCACCTGTAAGAAGTGCAGAAATCAGTGGCAGAGGATCTTTGGTACAATGAGAGTCAGTGTATGAAAGTTTGAGCTAGATAAATCAGAGCAGGAAAAGGTGTTTTTTCCTTCTTAATGAAGAGGATAATTGACCACAGGTGCAGCAGATAAAGGCTTTATTACTGGTGACATTTGTACCTAGGTGGGCTGTGCTCAGCTTAAAGAAGAGATACTTGTCTGATCACAGGTATTGGATCTGAGGTGGGAATTAGTCCCCAAAGCTCACAGGCCAGCAAAATGATCGTGATGGATTTTTTGTGCTTTTCTGAAAAATCTATGAAGTCCCCAATGCAGCTGTATTGTTTGGGGAGGTGGAAGGGGGGGAAAGGTAATAGGCAATTGAATCAGTTTTAAGCTGTTACAGCCAGCGCAGCGGAGCAGAATAAATCACCGTAATCAAAACAGAGCTGCTTTATGACACTGAAAGCTGAACAATGAGCCTTCACATAAATCCACTCCACCTATTAAGCAGAAAAGCCCAGATAGTCAATATTCACATTAAACATCCATCAAAAAGCGCTTCACAGATTGCACTCCCATTTGGGAATTTCTCCATTTCATAGTCAATTGAAGCTGTACGGCTGATGATTGCTATTGGATAACACCACCTTCGTGGGGTGTAAACTCACCTGAGGAAGCGATGCTCAGGTCTGTAGTGAGTATGAGTGGGGCAACTTGGAGCAGCTCTGCTGTTACCCAGAAGCTGTGGGTCCCATTTCACAGCCAAACAATTCTCTGTAGGACTTATCTGTGGGTTTGGCAAAAAGGCTGAGGAGAGGTGTTGTGACCAGTTCTAAGTCATCCTATGAAGAGGAATTCCTCAGCAGGAATAAGCATGTCACTCACAGGTCACATCCACAACCATGGATGGACCTGGACGAAACAGGAGCCTAACACTGTATTTCTAAGGCACTTAATGCATGTAGAGGTGGATGGAAAAAGGGTCAGAAAGAAACATATACAAATAGGATGGGAGGTAATGGCCTTAAGTTGCACGAGGAAAGATTCAAGTTGGATATTAGAAAACATTTCTTCTCCAAAAGAGTAGGGTTGCCTTGGCACAAGCTGTCCAGGGAAGTGGCGGAGTCATCATCCCTGGAGGTGTTCCAAAACCATGGAGATGTGGCACTGAGGAACGTGGTCAGTGTGCCACTGGATTGGGTCATCTTTGAGGTCTTTTCCTACCTTAATGATTCTACTGAGTTGGGGAATATAATAATTAGTGCCATAACGAGTAGAAAGCAGCATCACTTCCACTGTGAACCCTTTAGCACTCTTCCTGCAGTGGGAAGTGGTCTTGATCAGGCATGAAACAGAACACCAAGCATTCCTGGAAACTTTTGATTTTAAGCATTTTGAACCTCAACTCTCCATTTGTAAGTAGGGATAATGCACTCAAAGGATGCAAAGATTCGTTAATTAATGGGTTGTGACATACTCTGATGCTGTGATAATGAGCACTGCTAGGAAGACCATGATTAAGGCACTGATTCAGTGTATTTTATTTAGATGTCTAACTGAGGAGATGGGATCAGACCCTGAGGCCATCTGAGCATCCCACCCCTTTCTTTTGCCTACATGGGGAATCCAGTGCTCTGTTTTGGAGAAGGATTAGAGCCTCCTCCCAGATACGCAACCAAAAATGCTGGCATGTCTGTGCCCATCCTCATTTCAAGTGGATATCCTATAACTATTCTATGACTACAGCAGAGCATAGGCAGGACATGGTACAGAAACTGGTGCTGCACTCAGCATAAGGAGGGAAGCCGTCAGGTTTGCTTGTGGAGCAGTTGGCAAACTCAAATGAGGTGCAGTTTCAGGAGGTGGTGGAAATGACACAGCATCCTATAGCTGAAATTCATAGAATCATAGAATGGCTTGAGTAGGAGGGGACCCACTAAAGGCCATCTAGTCCAAATCCCCTGCCAGTTATAGGGTCATCTACAGCTCTGTCAGGTTTGTATCACAACACAAGCATTTGTATACATAAAGAGGAAGAATGCTGTAACAGAGTAGTACTAAATCCTGGGAGACCTGTAGGGTCAAGCCCTGGCAATGAGGAAACCAAGGGCAATGGATGAGGAGCCATGATGTGACCATCAGTTGGTTGCACTTGATGGTCCTTGTGGGTCCCTTCCAGCTTGGGATGCATGATTCCAAGATCAGTGATACTGCAGAGGGTGGGTGATTTTTAACAAGGATCTGTGGTGTCTAGCACTCTCCTTTGGGCAGCTGTCAGGAGAAATGAGAGTCATGAAGAATTGGCAATAAGACATTGAGAAGTAGCTGCGGGTCAGCAGGGGGAGGACCAGAGAGGTCACCATGGATTGGGATGCATGAGGGATACAGGCTGGAGGCAGCATCCCTTCCTTGCTCTTCCTGAGGGGCAGAGCAGGGCAGGGAGCCAGCATGCCCAAAGGACCTCGTGAGTCACCACAGCCCCCAGGGGGGTCTCTTGGGGAAAATGCCTCCTCAGAGCAGCCTGTGAGTCAGTGCTGATGATGAAATGGGCAGTGGGAGGCTTTAAAGTGTTGGAGGAAGAAGACAAAGGGAACAAACGTCCTCTCCACGTCCTCTCTGCTGGCAGCCTTTTCTGTAAGCTCCCTGCAAATCATTGAAACATCTACTTCTTGTTACACAGGAGGACACAAATGTTTGTTGGTCACCTCTCTTCTGTCTTACCCTTGCAGCAGAGGCACAGAGCACTCATCCTGGGGCTCTCACCGCCTTGCAGAGGGTGCCTTGGTTGGGCTGGCTGCTTCCCATTGCAAACCTGACACAGGTTACCCATCCTTCTCCCTGACTCTGCTCACACAGAAAGCACCCACATCCTGCTCAGGAAGGGTCGAGCTCTACATGGCCCTGGTTCATGCCCTGTGCTTTCAGCTGCAAGAGGGTCGGAGGGTGTTATGGGGATGCTTCACCCCACCAGGCCGACCCAGGGTTCGAGCAGAAATGAGTTTCAAGCCCCATCTCCACAAAATAGAAACCTACCTCCCTTCCCTGCTCCCATTAAGAGATCTTCCTCGAATAATTCCCCCCTCTGCACCAGGTGAGCGGACCTTCCAGCTTTCACTTTTTGCTGCCTTTTCTTTCACTGACTTTAGTTTTCACTTTGTTGAGGCTTTTCTCTCATTGACTTTTTTTATTTTAAGTCAAGTTGCAGGGGCTTGAAAGAAGGTGACTCATCCTCTTAGAAGTCCCAGCAGCTCATATCTCCTTTTTGTCACCAGCTGGGAGGTGGGAAAGAGGGAGGGGGAAAAAAGAAGAGAAATCGATGCACCTTTTGTGTGGTTTTCCACAGCTCACCTGTTCTTTGTGCCTATTTTACACTGTTCTCAGCTGGGGAAGATAAGGTAATTTACTTGGTGGCAATACTTCTGCCCTTTTAGTCTTTTAAAGCCTTAATTCATTAGAAGAGGTATGATGCAAACAAAGCAGTGGGATGTGAGTAACTGTTTTTAGAGCATTTTAGGCTATAAGGCAGGTGTATTTCCTTCATTTTTAGGCACAGCTATCCACATAAATACACTGACTGTACTGAGGGTGGTCTGTAAAATCAGGATACACTCAGAGATGGATAATGCTGGTTCTTCAGTGTATTTTACAGGATGGAAAACCAGGATATAACAAGTGGACAGCCTCTGAACATACAACGTATGTGGCCCTGTACAGCAGGTAGCTAAAGCAATGGCTTCTATAGGATGTTGTGGATGTCAGAGTGTTCCATGGAGGTCATTGGGAAAAAGAAAAAAAAAAGGAAAAAAGCCATCAGATGTAGGAAACTAAATGAAAGCACCACTTCTGTGGAAAGAGCAGAAAGAGTAATGTGGAAAATCCCACTTTGTGCTGGTTGGTTTTCCTGTTCCTCCTTTGGCATCCAGCTGTTGGCCACCAGGCAAGGCAAGCCTGTGGTTTGCCTTGATTTTGCTGGTCTGCATCTTCCCTCATCCCCAGTAAGGCCACATCTCAACTCTTCTCATTGCATGTGACCTGATGCTGTCACAAACCAAAGCAGTCCTTGTCAGAGGGAAATAAGAACTCAAAGAATCAGTGGGAGGCAGTAATCCTTGATAGAAGGACCACTGGAATCTTGAAACTTCACTGCTTCTTGTGCCAGGAGTTCCCCTGTTTTGTTTCAAACCCCACAAAGCTGTGCTGTGGGCTGCTACGAGGAGGATTTTGCAGAACAGCCTCCATTAGCCAAGGGTAATGGCTCCATAAGCCAGGATATGGCAGGAGGAAAGGGCTATAAGAAAAGTGGAGATGAAATTTCAAGGCCAGGAGGCAGCTATCAGAGCACAAAGAGCAGATGATGAAAATGGAACGGGATGCCCAGGGAAGTGGTGGAGTCGCTGCCCTTGGAGGTGTTCAAGAACTGTGGAGATGTGGCACTGAGGGACGTGGTCATGGTATGGTGGTATGGGTTGGCGTTGGTCTTGGGGATCTTGGAGGTCTTGGAGGAGGCTCTGAGAAACCTGATGGAGCTGTAGATGTCCCTGATCATTATGGGGGAGTTGGACAAAATGGCCTTTAAAAGTCACTTGCAACTCAAATGATTCTGTGATTCTATTCTCTGAAAAGGGGCCAATGGCTGGGGAGTCTGTGTTCATGGTTATACAAGACGAGGGGGATGGAGAGAAGCTGGGCCAAAAGCACATGCATGGAGGAAGTAAGACCTGAGTCACTACCTTCATTTTTTTCTAGTTGATGCAGGTGGGCCTGGATTTAAATAGGCAATTTTGGAAAAAAAGATGGGGAACAAGTTAAAAACAGAAAAATAATTGTTAACAATGCCCCCCTGGTCAGCTTTAACTACGAAAGCAACAGAATTGCCCTTTAAAGGTCAACTGAAGTGAAAATCTTTGCAGAAAATCTCTTAAATACTTGAATCCTCCAATTGCTTTGCCTTGGGTCCCTGGCTGTGGGAGCTGAGAGTGGAGAAGTAGACTGTTGCTGCTCTGTGTGTGCCTGTGCCCATTAAATACAGCCCTTTCATCCTCTTTGGTGCAACCTCCTTCCACAAATAGCTCCTTACATTTCTCACAGCTGAGTGGAGGCTGGTTCTGGTTTGCAAAAAAAAAAAAAGAGAAGTTTACAAGAGGTGGAGATAATGGTGAGGATGGGAAATTCTATGGTCAAGGCGGATGCTTGGCAATGCAACGTCTTAGATCAGTTCCCAGCTCCACTACAAATTGGCCTTTTGCTGCAAGGTAGAGACAGGAGCGATGGGAGGGAGGAAGGTTTCCAGAAGGATTTGCTCCCAGCATCCTTTCTGTCTGCACAACGTCCATGAAGAGAAAAAAAGGCTCTTTCATCTTTCTCAACCATCTCTAGCTGAATGTTCTCAAAGCTGGATGACAGCCTGCAAGGATCCTGGGTCTGATTACATGCAGCACTTCCTACCTAACCTCCCCAGTTCCCTACTGCTTGTGCAAAAAGTTGTTACTCCTCTCTTGGTAGCAGTAAGACTTGGAGAAGGATTTCACTGTTTTGCTTCCACTAACAGCAGTAATAACAACAACATGACAAGACTGTGATGGTGACAAAGATGGAAGTTCCTGGGTCTGTGAGCTGCTCTCCATCATCTCCTGCTGCTTTTACTGCATTCAGAATTGGTGGGGCATACTAAGATGGCTGGGAGAGCTGCCTGCTATGAAGCCAAGCTTTGTATCAGAAGGTGGGATGAGTGTGGGAATTGCCATCCCTTTTTGGCTTCTGGTTGGAGAAGGCTGAATTAGAAGTCAATAACTTGCAGAGTTTCCCTCTTTTCTGTCTTCCATTCACATCCTCCTCCTCCCATGGGTCTTACAAAGGCTGTGATCTGAAATGGAAAGCAGTGTGTGCCATAAATAAGCAGCAGTTGAGCCTGGCTGAGGTGTAAGGTCACATACAGAAAGAAATAGCTATTGATTTGGGTGGAACATACTGTGTTCAAATGCTATGTCACAGCTCAACTGGACTCTGGACTGCAGGTAATTCTGCAGGGAATGGTTTTGCCTCTTGGACCACGAAGAGAGCACAGTGCTTGGTGAGCTACTGCCTTTGTTTATAGTGGTGAAGACAGGAACCTCAACCTCATCTTATTCCTCACATTCCTTCCCAGGTAGTCAAAACTGTGGCACATCCAAACGCACCAGAGATTTGATCATTTCATGGACAGCATGAACAGAAACAAGAGGGAGCAGGCATCCCCAGCAGAACAAATGGCTGTGTGAGAGGAGTATGGGAAAAAAACAAACTTGACCAATAGAGTCCAGTTCACATATCTTGCTAAACAACATCTCATTCTGGTGCCATGGGAGGCAATAAGCTGAGCCAGATGGGCTTCTGATCTGACTCAAAGCAAACCATACTTTTCCCCATTGAATGTATTAATTAACCAGAACTAGATACTACATGGGCTGTAATTGGTGTGCTTTGGGCTCGTCTCTGGTTCTCACAGAATGGCCTGGGTTGAAAGAGACCACAATGATCATCCAGTTCCAACCCCCTGCTGTGTGCAGGGTCACCAACCAGCAGCCCAGGCTGCCCAGAGCCACATCCAGCCTGACCTTGAATGCCTGCAGGGATGGGGCATCCACAACCTCCTTGGGCAACCTGTTCCAGTGCTTCACCAGCCTCAAATCATCACTTCCATGTGGAAGAAGAGACATCACTGAGGATATCTGTGGTGCTTGGACTCAATGATCCTTACAGATCCCTTCCAACTCAGGGATATTCTATGATTCTGTGTTTTCTCTGTCATACCAGAGCCTTGACTGGGAGAGTTCCAGTTGGAACAACCCAAAATCATGTCAGGGGCATGACTGAAAGATGTTCCCATGGCCTCATCTGGATAGGAAACCAGTATAGGCATAGTTGCAAGAGACTGGGTGAAACGTGGCTTGGAGAATAGATTTTGACATCTAAAAGTTCATTAAAGGCCTTGAGGTCAGTGTGCAAGATGGCATTTGGGGTATTTCATTCGTCAGCAATACAACGGGGAGAATGAGGACTGGCGCAGCTCCAGGGGGGACAGTAGCAGGGTTATCAAATAGACAACAGGCATCCTGTCTCCTGCTCTCCTCCCTGGGTGTCTGGAGGACACTGCTTGCAGGGTGTTGTTTCTTCTGGCCAGCAGATTTACTGATGGCAGGGTGAATAACTTTGCTGCTGTTCCCAAGGGAGCCTGGAGTGATTCGAAGTCATCGCAGATATTTCGGGCTGTTCTGGCTGAAGGAGAAATGATGATTCTTTCCCGTCAGTCCAAAAGTCAGAGTTCATTGCGATCCAATGAGGAGAAAGGGATTCTTAGTGCTCTGAGGCCAAGCAGCTGAGCCCAAACACCCTTAAGGAACAGGCTGATCTCTTCTTCCTCATGTCCTTGAGGTTTGTATGGGAGGCAGAGGAGCTGACCAGCATGCCACGTTGGATCAGCTGTGGGCACCAGCCCCATTTCTAGCACTGTGGGATGGAATTTGGTCTCTCACCTTCTCTGCATGCAGCACACAGCATCCCAGAGCTCATATTTGGCATGATGACACCCAGGATGGTGGGGCCACTGCATTGCTTCCCATGGCTGAGGCTGCATGGTACTGCAAGGCATGAGAGAAAGGAGTTCCACGTGCCTCCTGTGTGTCTCCATGTATGTACAGAGGTGGTGCACTTAAGTTCTAAAATAGCTGTGATGCTGAGGGTGAGGCAGGCAAATCTCTGTTCCTGTGCCAGTGGGAACTGAAACACAGTCAGCTTGGCTCAGGAAGAATTCACAGCCTGTTTTCCATAGGAAATGATGTCCTCGTTGTGACCACCCATCTCCCCCTCCCTCAGCAGGTGATACAAAGCTTTGGGACACCAGTCTTCATTTGCTGCCGGGTGATGGGATCCCCCCCCACTCCCACCCCCAGCCAGGCACTGTCTGTTGGCACATCTCAAGGAAGAAGCCCCACGCTCCTCTTCCTCCCTTATTCTCTCCCTGCTTTTCTGATGTCACTCTGTTTTCCCCAGTTTGTGCACATCTCAGCTGACAGCCTTTGAAATGCTGCTGGTTCGATGGGGAGGATAACACCTTGTTTTGGTCTGCCATGGCCCTCGAGGTTATCACTTCATCTTGTGGCTAATTAAGACTGACCTGGTCCGTGCCACTGCAGGCAGCTGCCGTCATTGACAACGACAAGCGATGATAAAGAATAGCCTGGTATTTAATTAGCCCATATGAGTCTCACCCACAGCCTCTTGTGTCTAGCTGTGCAGCTCCACTGGGTAACAAGGGAAGAGTTGCCTCTCCTCATTGGTTTTGCATCTTCCAAGGGATTTGCCCTCTGTCCCAGGAGGGAGATGCTTTTGGGTTTGTGCTCAGTTTGATCCCTGTGGACGGATGTGATGTCCACATGTAGATCTATGTGGTGGCAGCAGTTGCTGAGCAAACTGGTGGATAGGAAGGGCATGGAGGCCCTGCAGCGTGTCCAAGAAGGGCAACAAAGCTGTGAAGGGTCTGGAACACTCCTATATGGGAGAGATTGAGAGAACTGGCATTGTTCAGACCGGAGAAGAGCATGCTCAGAGGAGATCTTCTAGTGCTCTACAACTCCCTGAAAGGAGGTTAGAGAGAGGTGGGGGTTGGCCTTCCAGGTGGCAGTGATGAGACGAGAGATGATGGCTTCAAGTTGCTCCAGGAGAGGGTCAGATTGGATATTAGGAAACGTTTCTTCTTTGAAAGAGTAGTAGTGCATTGGCACGGGCTGCTCAGGGCGTGGTGGAGTGACCATCCGTGGAGATGATGGCACTGAGGGAAATTGGTTAGTGGGCATGGTGAGGATGGGCTGACAGTTGGACTAGATGATCTTAGAGGTCTTTTCCAACCCTAATGACTCTGTGATTCTATGACAGTGGTAACTAGCCAATGGCCTGACATACTACAGTGGTAGGGATCAGCAGAGAAACTGTCCCTTCCAGTCTGGTCCTGGTGGTCTGTCTGAACTGGCAGCATCTCACACAGTCTGACAGCATCCATCTGCCAGTGATAGAGATACAGCTGGGTTTCAGGCTGGGATGTATAGGGAACAAAACCCTTCATCCCTTTAGATGCTTCATCATCTGGGTAAGGCTTCATCCTACACTTGTCAGCGTGATTTCATTGCTGGGAAGAAATCCTTTTGTTTGCCAACCTTATTCAGCTCCTTAAAAGAAGAATTATGTTAATGAGAAAAGAACAAGTACATAAGCCCAAAAGCTCTAACAAAAAGAGATGCAGCATGTTGCAAAGAGTCAGCTCTGAGCCTGATAAGACCGTGCAGTCATTGAGACTTTGGGCTTGCCCAGGTAAAGTGGCCTGGCTCTCCCTGCCTGCAGCAGACCTGAGAAAGGATGGAGGTGAGCCCTGAGCAGTGGCACAGGTTGCCCAGAGTTGAGGTGGATGCCCTGTCCCTGGATACACAGGATGAAGATCCACTCCCTTTGGATGTGGGATTTTCACACTTCCTTCCAGTTTGGCTCAGTGAAATCTGCAGCCACCCCCAGTGTTGTACTGTGGCTCTTCTCATTTTTTAGTATCATTTGCAGCTTGAGGTCTGGGCAACGAATGCACCTCTCTGGTTGTCATGAGTCAGACAGGGACAAGGTCACCCTTCCATCTTGTGTGTAGTGCTCAGGAAGGTGTGTCAGCTTTAGGGGCAGAGGATGCCGTGTTGCCAAGGCAACATCACACCAGGTATCCTTGGAGTCCTAAATATACTCTTCAAAGAGTGGATTTTGTGTCTACCAAGCTCCCCACCAGCACAGCTCCCTTTGATTTCTCCCTGACCCAGCTCAGGCTGTGCTGGACCTGTTCCTATCACAGTGCAACTCAGGGGCATAGTGACCTGGGCCTCCCGCAGTCATTGGTGCTTGGTGAAGAGAGGATGCTGTGGCCTTGAGATGAGCTCATCTGCCCAGTGCAGGCAGTTGAAAGGCAGGGTTAGAAGATGGAGGGGTGAATTTCTTTATCCCATCCACCTGCACCTCACCTTGCTGTGCCAGAGGTCACTTGCAAGGCTGTGAGAAGACCACAAAAAGCAAGCCTGACAAAAAGAGAGAGAAAACTTGTCCCTCTGAGCATCTTCAGAAACTTGGATCAGTAGAGGAGGACACAAAATCATTTTGCTGCCAACAGAAGAGGTTGGGCTTCCCTTTGGTGACCTTTGGGATGGTTTGATATTTGGAAAAATCCATTCTCCTGAAGAATGAAGAATTTTCCTGAAGAGTGGTCAACCATTGGCACAGCTGCCCAGGGACTGGTGGGATCACCGTCCCTTGAAGTGTTCCAGAACCACAGAGATGTGGCACTTAGAGATGTGCTCAGTGGGCATGGCGGGATGGGTTGGGGTTGGGCTCGGGGATCTCAGATCTCTTTTCCAACTTCTATGCTCCTTTGATTCTGTGACTCTGTCCTGCCTGAGCACCAGCGAGAATAACAACAGCCACTGCAAGAGCAAGTCAGTGCCTGTGTGTCCAAGTGACAGACAAACACTGATTCCACTAGACAACTCCACTCGAGAAAGACACAGCAAAATTTGTGACGCTGGTCGTGGATTATTAAAAAAAACATGAAGGAAGATGGCTTGGTACTTGACCGAGTTAAAATCTCCAGGCAAGATTTTTTTCCCCCCTCCTTCTTAATAAAAATCACCCAATTACAAATAATATTATTAACAGATAAAAACTGCTGGCATAGGTACACCAATTTCCAGATCGTCATCGCTTCGGCTTGCTCCAGCTGCCACAATAACAAATGAGCTGACAGCTTCAGAATTAGAAACCCTCTGCCACCTTCTCTTTACTGGAAGCAGAGAGAGTTTTTTTTTTTTGGAGACTGAGAAAAAGAAAACATCACACACTTTTTTCCTACTTTCATCCCATTGGTGATCACATTCCAAAATAAGGAAACCCGTGTTGCGGGATGGCTTCAGAAATGGGTTTGGAAGCAGAGGGGTTGACAATGGCAGCAGACACCCTCTGCAATTAGGAAACTGCATTGGCGACATTCAATATCCTATTTCCTCAAGGTTTTGATGGAGTTTAGGCTTCCAAAAGTCTTTAGAGTATGCCTTTATGACATTTGGTAGCCATTAAGCTAAGCTTGACTTAGGCTGGAGAATGCCATTCCAGGAGGAAGAAAGGACCAAATTTCAGCTGCTCAACACATCATGCCTGTTCTTATTTTGGGAAGAGCCTGGAGCTCTAAGCCAGCCCTGAGGTGGCTGGAAGAAAGAAGAAAGAGGGAAAGATTTGGCACAGCTGTGTTGTTCTTGCATGACCTCCTTCTGAAGGCCAAAGAAGCTGGATGAAGGTCTGGCAAGGGAGCCTTAGGGACAGAAAGTTCTTTGCATATGTGCTTTCCTCATTCTAATCTCCCACCCTTGCCAGCCTGTGCTTGCTGTGCACCCCTACAGCTCTGACCACACTAACAGTGGCTGCTCTTCCAAAAGCTTCTTCTTGAGGTGTACTGGTACCTTTTAGACCTCTTCCTTGGTTTTAGCATCCTGCTGTAAGTACCAAAGTAGCAGTGTCTGCTGGGGCTGTCAGCTCCTGCTCTGCTCCACACTTTGCCTTGTCAATATCTCTTAGGGATGCAGAGAGTCACTCTTTAAGCAGTTCCTCTTTCTTGTGCTTCACACTTCTCTAACAGAAGCTGAAAGAACAGCTGAAGGAAAATGGGAGGATGGAATTTTGAAGAGTGAAAGAAAAGAATGAGTAAGGCAGCATGAAAAGGGAGGCATCTGTACACCTTCTTGTGGGCAGGCAATGTAGGTCACCAAGGCATTTGGCCAAGGAATTGGCCAATGGCCAAGAAATTTGGCCATTCTGCTAAGGATTCAATCCAACACATGGGGCCATTTGTACAGCACCAAACCCAGGCTCCCAGTGAGACAGGGATGAGGACAGATATGAGCCTGACCCCAAGAATAAGTCTGGAGTCACTCAGCCTCTGCATACATCCTTTCCTTGGCTTCTATGCATCCCATGACCTTGCTCTAGGGCCCAACCCAGGCGTTCTATTAAGAGTCTTCCAAATGTGAGGTGAGGAATAGACACTGACATTGTGAACTGAGCCCTGGGCTGAACTTAGAGACAATCAAAGATCTGGCTGCAAAGTTATAAAAGGTTCTTGCAGGCTGTGCTGGCTGCTTGCATTTCCAAAGTGTTTCTCCACTGAGTTCATGGGACATCTGGGGTGTCATCTTTCTCTGATGGCACCATCCAGCAATTTTCCAAACAAGCAGAACAGTAAGAGCTCTGGAAAGAAAGTGAACAGTGCGGAGACAGCAGGAGGGACTGACAGAGGGAAGACATTCTATTTGGAGGAAGGGAATATAACTATGAGTATGATGTAATTTTTGAGAGCCCAGTGCAGGGGAAAATGTTTGTTTGCATGGAGATCAGTGGTGTCTGAATGGTAAAGAAAATTTTTCTAGCCTAGTGTTCTAGCTATAGGACTGCAGAGACGCTCAGTTTGAGGGAGAGGAGTCCCTGCCTATAGCAGGGGGTTCAATTAGATGATCTTAAAGGTCATTTCCAATCCAAATTGTTCTACGATTCTATGAGAAAATTCTTTACCCAGAGAGTTGTGGGTGCCTCCATCCCTGGAGGTGCCCAAGGCCATGGAGGGAGCCTTGGACAGCCTGAGCTTGTGGGGGCCACTCAGCCCATGGCTGTGGTGAGGCTGGTTGGGCTATGGTGCCCCTTCCAACCCAACCATTCTGTGGCTCTATGACTCTATGACTATGATTCTATGATACTGTGATTCTAGGAAGACCACACAAAAATAAAGACCTCAGGTGTACATTTCCCATTGGCAGCTCCAGGGCAGATGTTCATAACTGGGTTTCTCTCTCCTCCAGTAATAACCTGAGCAGCTCAGTGTTGGGGATGGGATGATGGGCAGTGCAGTTTCCCAGGAGCCATGAAGACTTTTATCACTGCTGAGACAGGCTGATAGATTAGATTGTTAGCTCATTAGACCTGTCTGGGAAATCAGCACACCTGCATATGTTTTATGCCTTCTTTCAAGTTCTTGATAAAATCATCTCCCTCATCCTCCCTTACCATCTCTGTAGACCTGGCCTTGCAGCTGTACAAGTAAATGATATCCCATCCATTTATTATCATCAAAAGGAAACTGAGAAGGGGAAAAATAAAAAATCCTCGATGCTAAGAGCACGCACTAAAATGTTATTAAGTCTCTTGAATTTCATTTGCACAGCTGGAGCTGTCTCTGGTCTCTTTGGAGAACCAGCAATAGGGGCAGGCTGGAATGATGGACATCCTTTCCACTTGCTATTTTCCAAGTGTATCAGTGCAGTATCTCAACAGGACGTATGTGTCCTGCATCTCCCATACACTAATGACAGATTTCTTCTTCCCACTTCAGGCAGATGTATAAATAAACCAACAGACAGTTGGCTGCGTACCTGGGGAGCTGGCAAACATCTCCCACAAAGATCCATGAGTGGGAGGTGATGTGCATCACTTACTCCATGAGTTGTGCTCACATCATATCTCCTCTGCTGGTATCAAATCACGATGGATTTTGAACCTTGGGACCCCAAAGCTAAAGAAGCCTGGAAGGTAGCAAAAGACGTCCTAATTCTAGACACGTTCACTAACATAAACAGGGGGTAAGGAAATGCTCCATGGAAACCTGAGGCGACCACTGAGAAGTGACTCTCTGCTTTGGGTTTGCATTGCAACCTGAGAGGGGAAATCCTGGTGCTGGTGGAAGAACTGATGAACTCGTTACAGGGATGCCTTGCAGTTAGCCTATGGAAAGAAAGGCAAGGTTTTTTCTTTTTATGGAAAGAAAGGCGAGTGTTTTCGTGAAACACTGACATCTTCTAAAAGAAACTTGCTAAAGTCATAGGATTTTCCTTGCTGCTCGCTCACAGTCCACTTGTAGAGGTGGCACTGGGGAGGGGGAGTTTGGGGATGAGGCCACCTTATATTTACATCTGCCACTCCAGGTGAGTGGTGACACCACAGCAGTGTGTGTGCCCGCTGCAATATCTGCTGTGATGGAGAAAACCATGTCCATATCCTCTTGGACACAGCTCCAGTCCTACTGCTGCATTATTGCAAACATGAATGTATGTATGGCCTTTATACCAAATGGTTCACCTTCTCTTTCTCTCCTTTTCCATTTCCTATTTTACTTTCTTCTTTAGTGCTCAGCACTCACTTCTGGCTGCAATGGGGCTCTGCTATCTTTGTTACATCTACATCTGTGTTTGGACAGACCCTTGTAAGGAGGCTGATTTTTCCCTATCACTTGAACACTTATTATTATAGAATCAATTAGATTGGAAAAGACCTCTAAGATCACCAAATCCGACCCCAACCCACCCCCTCCATGCCCACTGACCATGTCCCCAGCTGTCACATCTCCACAGCTCTTGAACATCTCCAGGGACCATGACTTCATCTCCATGGGCAGCCTGTTCCAATGCATTATTACTCTTTCTGAGAAGAAATGTTTCCTAATATCCAACTTAACTCTCCCCTGGAGCAACTTAACACTGTTAACTGTTGTTCTAATTGCAGCCGCTTGACAGATAACAGTGAGAAATAAGGATGGATTGTCATGGCCTTGCTGTGGTTTTTCTCTGAGAAAAAGTCTTTGCTGGGATCAGCAGGACCTGTGCACCCTATATCCCAGAGTCCACGTGTCAGACTCAAAAGCCATGCTGGGAACAGGAAGGTTGAAGCAACTCCAAATTCTACCTGGTCAGCTGCATTTCAAAAAGCCATAGAATCATAGAGTCATTAGGGTTGAAAAAGACCTCCAAGACCATCAGGTCCAACCATCAAGGCCAACTGGGTTGCCTGACAGTTCTCTCTCTGAGAACACCAGCTCTGAAAATGGAAGTTGTTTTTTCAAAGTAAGGCCAAGTATTTATGACTAGCAAGGATGGGCGCCTAGGATAATGCATGCTGTGCCACAAATCTCAGTGTTTCCCACCTTTGAATCTATGGGAAGAAATAGTACTAAATGATATGAATCATAGCACCAAGAAGCAAGCCTTGGTGAAATCCTGGTATTCTAAACCATCTTGAGGTGGATTTTGGAGAACAGCAAGGGACCAAAGTGCTCTCACTGGAGGGTTTTGTGTCCGTGACAGTGCTGGGAATCGTGCATCTGGTAGGAGGTGATGGGGTTGGATTGGATGATCTCCAGAGGTCCATTCCAACCCCTACAATTCTGTGATTTTGTGACTATGCTGTGACTGCACAGTCCCTTCATCTGTGCGCAGGGGATGGCGCAAGGCACTGCAAGTCTTCCACATAAAGTGTGGGTTCCTGGGTGGGTGACATCTCCAAGGACGTGTTGCCACATCACCAAGCTCCAGGCCCATGCCAAGAACTACTTGTATCTTCATGCTCCGTGCAAAAGGGGGATGGATGGAGCTGGCACAGCCCCATCTGCCATCTGCTTGGCCCAGCAGCTGATGTACAGGGAATTAAAACACCCTGTGTGTGCATCACTGCTGGGGACACCCCAAGGACAGCCTGGCAGTCACTCTGCCTCCCCATGTGCCACCACTTTGGGTAAGGATACAGGGAGTATGGGAGGATGAGGGGAAAGCCCATGGAGGAAATCAAATCAAAATTCACACGGCTCTGCCTTTTCATTTGATGATTTCAGGGCCGTTCATAAATTTACATATTTAATTAAATGCCACAAGCAAATGATTTTTCCATTAGGCGCTGTTCTCCTTATTACACTTCACAAGGCACGAGTTCTCATTCCTGGTGTGCAAGGCCAGATAACACTCCCCTGGCAGTTAGGAAAGCTGCAGGAACACATTGCCAGGGCTTTCAGTGTGGTGTGTTCTTCCCCCTGTCTCCTATCCCTGCTTCTTTTCTGAAGGATTGAAAATAAGGAAGAGAGATGTATCCATGGGGTTGTCTTCCTTCTCCCCTTCTTCTCTGCTAAGAGTGACTTTGGAAATGTGAATCGGAAAAGAAGGCAGGAAAGAAAGAAAAAGGGAACTCAGAACTGTAAGGATGGGGGGGATAAAGCAAGAAAATGTAGTCAAAGGGAGGGAATAGAAAAGAGAAGTGAATTGGATCTGCACAGTCAGGTTGCTGTGAGCTGTTTGAGGGTCTCTGTCCAGGTGGAAGGGAGGAAAAATGCAATTCCCCTACACAGCATCTGACCCCAGTTCAAGGAAAATTAGCTGCCAAGTGCTGCAGGATGGAAATAAAGGCCATAGGGAGAAAAGGAGCTCCAGTGCTCTGCCTGTCTCTTGCTTTTGCTGCTGTCCTTTCCCAGCATTGACTTTGAGTTTTATTAACAGGTGAACTGAATTTGCTGCACTGAAGTGCCCTGGGACAACAGTGTTTGACTCCGGGTGACCTATCTCCTCCTCCAGAGTTTGGAAAAAGAAAACCTCTTCATTAAATTCCACTGCTTAATCCCCTGGAGCCCCTTGGAACAGCCCTCTGCACATTCATAGCCAGAGATGAGAGCAAAGATGCTCTGACACAGCAGATTCTAGTGTCTAAACAGCTCAACTCTATGAGCTGAAGACACCCAGGGAAGAATAATGCATAGCAGCCATGAAAAGCAGCACAGTTAGAAGAAACACAGTTAGTGGGCATGGTGGGGATGGGTTGGTGTTTGGACTTAATGATCACAGAGGTTTCAACCTTAATGATGCTATGATTTTATGATCAAAAGCGCAGTGAGTAGATGGAGCCCCATGGTTATTCCTCCAAGTGGCGTTAAACCCTCTGGTTCAAGGAGGAGAAAATTGAACGTGTATGCTTAAGTAAACAAAACCCCACCCAAAATACTCGCCCAAAATCATATTCTAGGAAAGATAAGCTGCGTGGGAGATTTCTGTCCAGGTTATGATTGTCTTTTAGGAGCAGCTGGCTGTCTTCATTTAAACCAGAGGTTTTACTGATGTCCCTTGAGAAAAATAAAGCCAAAGCATTGTCCAACCCTTGCCTGCAGCCAGCATGGCTCTGGAGACTGTCTGCCCTCTTCTATCACAAAGAAAACAAGCAATTCAGTCTTTATTCCCTGTAAAGTGCCACCAAAATCCACTTGTATCCTCAGTGGATGCTTAGATCCTTTGGCTCTTCAGCAAGGACTGGGTCTCCAAGCACCACTAAGCAAATGTTTACTGAAAAAAAACAACAGCTATGGCTGTGAAAGGACATTTAGTAGATGTTTTGCTCCTAATATTGCTGGAGAAATAGGGAGAGACATAGTAAATTGGTTCTTAGGATGCATATGACACTACAGGGAGCTGGGTATAATAAGGCAGCATGATCATAAAACCTCTCGTTTCATGCTCATAAAGGAATTTGACCCTCTCAGGAATTTGTCATCAGGGATTATGGATAGATTTTTATTTTTTTATTATTATATGGTTGCAGGCAGTCTTTTAGTTACAGTCGGGATTAGGTGAAGTGCATTGGAGGCTGCTCTAAGCACAACTCCACACAGTGGGAGATGGGGGTATGTAACACTTAGCTTTTGCTCATTTCCCTTTCCTTTAAGGTATCTTACCTCCCCGCTGGGCCAGTGGGAAGGGGGCCAAAGGACTTCCCAATTCTCTACAGCATCACTGCAAAACCAGAAATAAGGCCCCAGTTATACCTGCAGGGAAATTGAGGCATCTGGTTCCCACTGTTTGCTGAGGTCAGACAGTAAGAGTCTGGCTGGACGACTACGAGAGGTTATATTTTATTACACTGCTGACTCCTCAGCTGCAGAGCATCTATTTGTGGTTGAGATGAGGTCACCTGCTGGATCTCAGCTGACAGGTGGTAGGTCCTGCCTCAAGGGTCACAACTTATTAAAATGTAATTGCATTGTAAATTGAATGTGTTGAACTATTGTCTGATCACCATCCAAATCTTTGACCAGCCTGGCTTAGAATGTTAATTAACTAATCTACAAATCCCAGGAAGGAGAGAAAAGTTTATCTGCTGGTGTTACTCAAGGGATATGTTTTGCTTTGCTGTAGCAATGGGTTGACGTGTCAACTGGTGTATGGAGGTACCAACTCAGGTGTGAGAAATGGTGCAATCTCTAGGGCTGTGTGGGTGAAGAATGGCCAAGTGGGATTAGGGGGAAATCTCATGAAAAAAAAAAAAAAAAAGAAAAAAAAAGGCAGGATTATCTCTGCTCAGTGCCAAAGTTTCTGGGATTGATGCTCTAATCAGGAACACAGGAGAGTTCCTAAGTTAATTGACCCAAATAATTAGCAAAATGAGGAAGATCCAAATGACAGATGTTTTCAAGACACATGCTAATCTCTATCAGCATCATGTGGCAGGCAGATACAGCAGCCATGGTGGAAAGTGGGATGAATTTCTGATTTATGTTGTACCACATGTGGCTGATGGCAATGGGGCACGTAGGTAGGAAATCCTTGGAGGGTTGGGTAGGAGCTTGACTAAGGTCTTTAATAAAGACATGGTTGGAGAACCCTTTTAGGAAGATTTCTCTTAGGGAAGCCTATTCCAAATGGAGTTCATCCACTTGGGAAAGCAGAAAACCCGTTATGATAGTAAGTAAGCAGCCCAAACCATTCTGACCCATCAGCACTAGAGACTGACAACTGCTTAAAACAAAAGCTGAGAAAGTTCTGAGTGACTCAGAGGCAGGTCGCCAATGGCCACTGAAGGGACATGCTTGTCATTTTCATCAGACAATTTTGTTCAGATAATGACTTTGGGCCCCAGGAGGTGGTTGGACCAAGCCACACACAGGAATCCAATGAGAATACATAAAGAGTGCAATGATCCAGCCCGTTTTACTGATTAGTTTGCTTTCAAATTCTATCAGAGACCAACAGAATCACGTGGCCAAGGGAAAATAACTTCCCTCGCAGCTCTGGACAGGACAGTGAATCATAGAATCATAGAATCATAGAATGACCTGGGTTGAAAAGGACCACAATGCTCCTCCAGTTCCAACCCCCTGCTATGTGCAGGGTCACCAACCAGCAGACCAGGCTGCCCAGAGCCACATCCAGCCTGGCCTTGAGCACCCCAAGAACAGGACATCCACAGCTTCTCTGGGTAAATGTCAGCTCTAAAGCAGAAGTCACAGTAAGGGAATCTTTAATTTGGCAGGTAGAATAATGTATCTGAGTAAAGCAATGTAAAGGACCTGAATACTTCGCAGGGTTCAGGCAGTGGAGATACTGAGCTCAGCTAATTTTTCACTTCTCCTTTCAACTCAAACCTCTCTTCCAGTAACAGCCCTGGCTCATCCAAAGCAGGGGAGAGCAGATGAGCGATTTCACTCCAGTGCTGCTCACTGGAATTGAGTCTGTGCCATCTGCTGTGGCATATGCTGTTCACACGACACGCCAACAGCATTGATGAGCAGACAAAATTGGATCCGTGGGTAGATGAGCTCCATTAATGAAACGTCGTCAGGATCCTTTGGATCCTGCGGAGCTGTGAACATGTTTGGCTCTGGGGAGACTTCAGAAGGGACGCCAGATAAAAACATTTTGGGAGGGTTGTCTGGTCCTTGGCTGAGATCATGTCAAAGGAAGGTGTTATTTAAGAGAGCAGACCAGAAATGCAGAACATCACACACACAGTCTAATAGAAAGAATAGAAAGAAAGATGATGCTGAGCTTAAAATTCCACGTTGGTAACAAATGCAATTAGAATACAGCCCATTAAAAGAAACACAACAGAAATCTGTTGTGTACATAAGCAGAAAAGAGTAAATACTTACTGCTTTATCCACTCTATCTTTCTGTAGGAGCAGAGGCAATCAAAGTCTCCTGCTTGTTGGCAAATGAGTTCATTGACTCTATGAGTAAATGAGCTCCCTGTTCCCAGGTCCACCAAGACTTCAACGTGCCCACTTTCACTGGAAAAAACTTTTTGTGGCCATAAGTGTTTCAACCTCTTTTTGCAAGGAAGGAGGCGGTTGCATAGAGGATCTTGGATGCTGTGGCATGGTCATGGTCATGGTCATGGTCATGGTCATGGGTAGGGCTAGGTATGAGGATAAGGGAGGTTGCAGATGAGGATAAAGCAGCTGACCATCCTTAGAACCTCCACTACACACTTAGATAAGAACAAAAAAGCAAGCAGTGTGTGTGCTCAGAAAGATTTCCTGGAACAACAGGAGGCAAAGGCAAGTTCAGGACAGTGGGGTAATAAAACCCGCTGAAACCCATTGTCTCTGCAGGGTTCCCAGTTAACATGGAGAAGCTTGTCTCCCATACGGTATGATAACAGAAAATGAGCCACAAATTGACCCATTAACAGTGCACCCAGCTGGGCATGCTCTTTCTTCAAGCCTTCCTATTGATATGTAGCAGAGAGGCCACTCTAGCACATGAAATGATGTTTGGTCAAATAGTTTATTATGCTGCAAAATGCAGATTTGGCTTGAGTGAAACTCTCAATGAACTCATTTTCCAGTCATTTGGTCAAAAGCCACTTACAGGATTTTTTTTTTTCTTTTTTTTTTTTTCGGATTGCTTTTTAGAATTAATCTGCTGCAGCAGAGTCACGGCATTTCAATTTTAATAACTTTGTCAGAGGGAATGTTTTGATTTTTGATTTTCCAGTGCTGCCCATTTTAAAAATTTAGCAAAATGCAGTGATTACTTTACAAGTGAAATGAGGTGGGGACAAAACAATATGAAACCTTTCCTTTGAGAGTCGAAAAAGTAATATCTTATAGTGCATCCTGTTTTTCTCTGTTTTGGAGGGAGGGGCAATGGCAATACTGCATATTTAAATTTGGTTATATTCTTCAGATTTTGCTCTGGGTGGACCCAAAATGCATTTAAACAAGCTATTGTTGCAATTCTCTCAATTAAAATGGAACAGCTTATTTCCCACAGCATAGGAAGGAGTGCAGATAGAATTAGAAAGAATTAAGAGGAGTATAAGCCTTTCTTAGGAAAAATGCATGGATTTCCAGCTTGAAAACTGGTTGCTGATTTGTTTTGTGTGTGTGTTTCCTTTTCATTTTGAATGATGCAGTGCTGCTTCATAAAATCACAGACTCATATTTATCATAGAATCATATTCATATCATTCTTGTTGCAGAGAAAGGAGAATTCATCTATGGGGCTCCTCTGGGGAGTGCTCAGTGGTCTGTGTCTGTGGATTCAACCCTTCATGTGACCCAAAGTGCCTCCATCCACAGAAAAAGGAAAGTCTCTGCACACATCCAGTCTCATAGTGAGAGGGGAAAGCATCCTCTGAGCCATGTATTTTGCTCATCCAAATCCCTGTTATCGAATTTGACAAGCGCTTATCACAGCATGCACAAGTGCCCTATGGGAAGAGATGGGATGTATGGGAATGAGGAAGCCAACCCCAGCAATATCTCACCTTTATGGATGGTGTTTCCTGCACAGAGGCCAACAACCTGAGCACCATCACACTCAGATTTTCCCAGGGAAAAAATCTGATTTTCACAGAACTTCACCTCAGCCCTCCAGATACTTCTAGCCTATTCCAGCTCAGGAAATGGGAGGACTGAATTTTCCTCAGGAGGAACCAGGAGATGGTCAGGTTGGATATAAAGAAACATTTCTTTTTGTAAAGAATAGTGATGTGCTGGCACAGCTGTCCAGGGAGTGGTGTGGTCACCATCCCTGGAGGTGTTCAGAACTGTGGGGATGTGGCACTGAAGGATGTGGTCAGTGGGCATGGTGGGGGTGGGTTGAACTTGGGGATCTTTTTTCCAGCCCTAATGATCCTGTGACTCTGTGATTCTAGTCCAGCTATCCATCAATCTCCAATGTTGATCAGTAAACCAAGTCCCTAAGTACTACATCTACCCTTTCCTTAAACACCTCCAGGGATGGTGACCCCACACTACCTGGGCAGCTGTGCCATTGCCTGACCACTCTTTCAGAGAAGAAATCCTTCCTAATATCCAACCTGACCCTCCCCTGCTGCAACTTGAGGCCATCACCTCATCCTATCACCGTTACCTGGGGAGAAGAGGCCAACCCCCATTTGATTCTATGACAGTGGGACCACATCTATTCTAACAAGAGTTATGGGAAGGAGAAGGGAGGCTGCTCCTGGCGCAGCCAAAAGTGATTAGGGAAGAGATGCAATCGTGAGAAATACTTGTCACATTTCATTTGCAAACTCCTCTCTGTGGGAATCGCGTTCAGACCGTACACAAGAGCACCAGGGAGTGCATTCCTCCTTTCATTTTGGAGAGAAACTTAGATCATTGATATTGTTTGCTAAGGCTCCGTCCAGGGAGAGGAAAGAGCTTTGAAATGCTCGGCTGAGACCCTGCAGTGAAGTGAAGGGGGGAACATGTTCTGCTGTGTTCAGAGGGGAAAAAAATATATATATCACCAGATAAAAAAGGGGAAAAAAAAGAGAGATAGGAAAGGATTTGGATTCAGGCATTAATCTATATATATATATATATTAATCTATATATTCAAGATATTCAAGTCTCGCCTGGACGCCTACCTGTGCGACCTGGTGTAGGGAACCTGCTTTGGCAGGGGGGTTGGTCTCGATGACCTCTAGAGGTCCCTTCCAACCCCTACAATTCTGTGATTCTGTGATTCTGTGATTAATCTGAAGAATGGAACACAGAGAAATTTTGTTGTTCTGATTTTTTGGGGCAGACCAATGCACCGGAGATATCTGTCCCTGCAGAACACCACGGCTGCAGCTATTGCTTGGGGTTTGCACAGATTCTGTGGCACTTTGAGAGCTAAGCTTGCATGTTATGCCATTGTTTTGGTGATGGCAACGAGGTGAGGAACATTTCTGTGGAGAACTGGAGTGAAACCAAGCAATTCTCATGTCACCACCTCCCCACAGGACCCTGCTCGCTTTTTCTAGGTCCACTTGATGAATCATAGAATCACTAACGTTGGAAAAGACCTCTAAGATCACCAAGTCCAACCACAACCCATCCCACCGTACCCATAACCACATCCCTCAGTGCCACATCTCCAGGGATGGCGACCCCATCACTCCCTGGGTAGCTGTGCCAGTGCCTGACTGCTCTTTTCAAGAAGGAATGTTTCCTAATATCCAACCTGAACCTCCCCTGTAGCAACTTGAGCCCATTACCTCTCCTCCTCCTGTTTACAGAGTCAATCAGCTCCTGATTATGTGTCCCTTGCAGTGCCCAGCAAAGAAGGGACAGCATCAGAGCCACTGTGGAGCATTAAAATTGCAGCTCTCCACTCAGAGGTGAAAATCCCCCTTCATCCTTGCCCCCTGCATGAGTCTGTTCTCTCCATCTACGCTGCTTCCCTTCTCCTTCCCCATCCTGTTACTGTTCAGCAGTGAAAAACCCTTACTGCAGGAATTCATGCAGTGTTAATTTTGACTGATCGCTGCCTTCCAGCCTCAGGAAAAACAGCTGCTGAATGTGCAAGGCTGGTACCATCTTTCTGCAGCTGCAGGGTTGGGGTGCAATCGCTCCTTTCCTCAATGCAGGGAGGATGCTCCAAAGATGGGGCAGGTGATGGGAGCTGGGGGGACATTTCTATAGCAGCATTCCCCATGTTGATCAGTGTTTCTGTTAGCTCCGTGCCTGGCTTGAGCTCCTCTGGGAGAGAGGAGGATGGGAAAGTCACAGAGAGCTGATAAGTTTCAGCAGAGAAGGTATAGTCCCAGAAAGGCTGTGTGGTGGGTCTGAAATCACACCAGAGAGATGATGCTCTCTAAGGGAGTGCCAGTTCATTCCAGCATGGTAATTTTGGGACTGACCCACTGTTTGTAGGGATGTGAGCCTTGTATTCCCTAGCAGGATATAAAATTGGTTGGGATCTAACACCTGCAGGAGGCTTTGGAAGCAGAAGAGTTGGAATGGATGAGAACTGGCCTAGTGACCAGTGGTACTGCCACCAATGTAGGCAGTGCACTGTTCCACTGGTGCAGTATTGAGCACGGGGGGCTTTCTGCATTCCCAGCTACTGGGAATCTCCTAATTGCCCCAAGGCACGAGTCAGGATTATATATATTTCCAAAGCTGTCCCCATCCTTTTTTGTTGTCTCCAGAAAAGTGACAGCTCCACTGCACCATGGAATCATAGGATAACCCAGGTTGGAACGGACCCATGAGGATCACTGAGTCTGACTCCTGACTCCCCAGAGGAACACCCAAAAATCAGACCATACTTATGAGAGTGCTGTCCAAATGATTCCAGAATCCTGCCAGCCTGGTGCTATGACCACATCCCTGGGAAGCTTGTTCTAGTGCCCAACCACCCTCCTGGAGAAGAACATTTTCCTAATATCCAACCTGAACCTCCCCAGGTCCCACTATCCAACTTGAAAGCACCAAATGCTGCAAAAAATAGAATTCTGTGCAAAAAAAAAATCCCCCACTGCATGTAGGAACTGCTCAAAAGGCTCATCAGAAGCAACAGCATCCTGTGGTCGATGCTCAAACATACCCAGTGTAAGTCCCTACAGCAAATCCATAGACCTACTCTACTGGTTTCAGCTCTTGGCCCCATTCTTGGCCCCTCTGCAGAGGCTGTAGGCAAATCATCCTTCCTGGCACAGAAACTCTTTCCAGAATTTCACTCAATGACTGGAAACTGCCTCCTCCATCACAGCTGTAATTAGTTGTGACGTGTGCCTTCCCTGCAAGAATAAAACAAGGACATGCACACACCTCTGTGACCACAGTGGCACAGCATACTGCTGTCAAGGCCGAGAACTGCGCGATGCCTCCAGGCTCTGATGGCACTGACAAAAATTGGTCTTTTCCTTTTGCTTAGTAATAGTTCTGTCTGAGTTTTCTGGGAGGAGAGAGTCCATTTGCACTGCTGTTCTTTGCTGTCCCAGCATAGATCAGAGAATCACAGAATCGTAGAATGGCCTGGGTTGAAAAGGACCACAATGATCATCTGGTTTCAACCCCCTGCTATGTGCAGGGTCACCAACCAGCAGACCAGGCTGCCCAGAGCCACATCCAGCCTGGCCTTGAATGCCTCCAGGGATGGAGCATAGATGAGCATAGATGAGACGCTGTGTTTACAAATGGAGAAATGCACAGAGAGTTGGAGGGTTTGTTTGTTTTCTTCCTCAAATTTTTTGTTGTTGCACTGTTTTGCTTTTCCATCATGGAGCCACGCCACTGGAGAAAATATAGTTTTCTGCTATTACCTCTATGTACACATCTCTTTTCCCCAGCTGGAGGAGGAGGCATCTGGAAACATGTGTGCTTCTTTCAGGGAGTCTGCTAGAGTGCTTGCAGCTAATGGCTGGGACGTGCCATAAATACCGAGGCAGACGTGTTAGCTGGAGAGGCAGACGGGGAGTCCCACAGCTGCAGCAAGTGGGATCCTGGTCTCTTCCCTGGGGTGTTTCCATGCACATCATGCACACTCACCTCTACCAACACACACCCCATGGGAAACGATGGTGGGAAGTAAGGAAACCTTCCTCTAGCACAGAGGCAGTGTTGAGTTTTCATGCTGAGCCCTGTGCATAGGGTAGGAAGAGATGCTGAACCTCCCTAGCACTGGAAATGAAATTTGGTGTCGAAATTGGGTGAAATTAAGGCTCTGTTTAGCACTGTCACACAATGCTTCTCAACCAATTGAAGTGGATGCCTGAGGTCTTGTGCCCAAGTGGTTCATCATCTTGAGTGGTCTTCATGATGGACACCAAAGCTGCTGAAGGCAATTCCTGATTGCCCAATGAGCCCCAAGTCTAATTAGTCCCACCAGCTTCAGAGGGTACAAATGAGCTGGTGCTGTTTCAGGGCTTTACAATACCGAGGACCAAATGGAATCTATAATTCTGGGGTGTTTTCTAGCATTTTGAGTCATTGAGACTCAGGGCTTTTGGAGTTCCTGGGTCAAATGCCAACTTGACACCAAGCAAACCCCCCAGATCCTTTGCATGGGGAAAGACAGATAGAGAGCAAAACTGAACTCTTCTAGTGCATCATAAATATGATCGAGAGTTGTAGCACTCAACAAGTGATGTCCCCAAGACAAGGTCCAGAGAGTCCTCACCTTCCACAGAGGGCTGCTGTCATTAAACTGTGGGTAGAGGGACAGAATTATGCAGAGCCAGGCATGTAATCTGTACATCACATGCCTCTGATGTACATGTGTGTATTCTTCTCTCAAATAAGAAGTGAGACAGGGCTGTAAATACCTGCCAGAGAGAGAAAACTAAGTTGGCTTTTTTTTCCATTCGTTTTCAAAGCAAAAGCCTGAAAGATCCCAAATCTGCACAAAAGGAAGCAAAATCACCAGCAGGATCTCCAAGGACAACGGAAGGCTGTAATTGTGCTATTTTGATTTTTCCTCTCAAACAGCCCAAACCAAAGTCTAAATGCAGAGTATGGGTGCGGGGAAGGAGATCACCACTGGCTTCAGTCCTTCCCCAGCTCCCATCCTTCTCTTGCTCCCCACTTTCTGCCCTTTCCTCCCTATGTTGCCTCTTGCCTCCTCTTTCCATGTGAGTCAAAGCTTCTCCCACTCTCCTGCCTCCACTCCAGCTTCAGACAGGACTCTGCAGACATCAAAGCAGCTTAAAACCTATCCCTCATGTCCTTACCCTGACACTGCCGTGGGGATATGTTGGCCATAAAAAAGCAAACCACTGGGCGTTGCTCACTCACCATTCATTTTTGCCACCCTCTGCAATCTCCATAATCCTCCCTTTGTGGATGGCAAAATGCTAAGCTTACCAAATTGCACAGCCCTGCTCTGTCACTTACTGCAGGCTGAAAATCAAAGCTTGTTTGACATAAATGGCATCAGCTGGCACCATTATAACTTCCACACTACAGAAACCAGCTGTATAGGCTGTGTCAGAAGAAATATCTCTCTGCGTATTATCAGCTGATTTAAATACTAATGAACCAATAACCACATTTGAGCAGAATAATGGGCATAATAATAGAAGCCATAAAAAACAGAGGTACCTACGATATTCTCAGAAATGTTTCCAGGCTCCCTTCCACCCATGTATTAACCCTGTTAGTAGCACTCTCAGGAAGAAGCAGGGAGAAGGGAGGCCAGCAATGCTCAGACACAGCATCAGAAAAGCTTTTAGAGGCACTGCATATGGAGGGAGCTGTGGACACGTTTATTCTGCATTGTACTTAGAAGCGAGAAGTCTTCTGGATCTCACTCCATTTGTGGGTTGATATTAAACATTTCCATGCTGGAGGTTGGCTTCCTGGCTTGTAGATCAGTGCAGACATTCAGAAGGTGTTTTGGGGGATAATGATGCATTGGAGAAAGATGAAGTTGTTGAGGGTCAGCAGATCTTTTCCACTGTGTGAAACCCCATGGCAAGTCTGCAGGCTGAGATCCTGGATTCCATGATGCTATGATTCCACACTTTGGAGCAGATGCTTGCTTGGTGGCCCAAATTTCTCCAGTCAGATCTTGTGGTTGATTCTGGGAACTCAACTATGCAAAACTGCTCAGGTGGAGGCTAAAAACACTAAAATTTGAAGGCTTTAATAAAGACTTTTCCAGAGTCTAATGGAGCATCTTCATTTGAACCAACCTCTAGTTCAGCCCCTGGAATGACACCAGCTCTCAGTGCTAGCTAGTATTAATGACCACCTATCTGCTTTCAGACTGCTACTATTTCATACTTAACCACTTCTGGTTGGTTTTGTTGTTGTTGTTATTATTATTAATTATTTTCCTTCTCAAGTCTATGAAACTTGGCTGCAAGGTGTGTACTGGAAACGAGAAAATCCACTCCTGGTTTACATCAGAGAAGCAGTACAGAAAGAGAATAAAAAATGAAGAGCAGCAATAAAATGAATTATTCAAAAATGCACCTATCCCTGAGTTCCTTGATCAATTACTGTTGCTGGAGCAAGGCTATAAGTTATCACAAAGATAGAAGACAATTAAAAAGGGAAGCCAACTGAGGGATCAGAATTAATTGGAGAGGAACTCGAACAATGTTAAATAAGTAAAACGCTAGGGAAAGATGACATTAAGAGGGACATGTTTGCTTTTCCAGTCTTGCCAAAGCATCAAATAGACATGGAGTACACAGGACATTCAGGAAGAGAAAAGTGACCATGTAAAGGAAATGCCAGCTTTGAGTTAAGGACAGCTGGTTGCAATATCTGCCCCATCACTGAGTAAATCTTTGAATCTCTATGTGGTTAATTCCTCAGCATCACACTAAATCCATCTGCACTTCTGAGGGGCCTGAGACACATTTTTTACCTACAGAAAAGCCTAAAAACCATCCAAGGTTTTTCTGTGTCAGGCCAGGTGCTGGGAGGAGAAGAGGAAAGGAGTGATTTCCCAAGGTTTCCTAGCAGATAAATAAGGAAAGAAGACTGGAATCAGAATCTTTTGAATTGGAAGGAACCTTTAAATGTCATCTTGTTCAACTCCCTGCAATGAACGGGGACACCTACAGCTCAGTCAGGTGCTCAGATCCCTGTCCAGCCTGACCTTGAGTGCCTCCAGAGACAGGAGAGGTCCTGGGATTGGAAGAGGTCCTAGGATTAGATATGCCGTATTCATTTCTGGCACTGAGCTACAGGAGCTGTTCAGGCTTTTATTTCCAAAAGAGCTGGATCATGATAAAGCCAAGGCCACGTCGTTGAGAAAGGAACACATTGCCCTTGCTGAGTGGGCAATGGTGGTGCCCGGGACATAGGATAGGGGCAGGTTATACATCAGTCGTCTCATCTAGGCAGGTTCTGGTGATCCCACACCTCTCTCCCAATGGAGTGCCTGAATTCTGGTGGATCAAATGTCCACAGCAAAGGCAAGAAATTAATTCTTAAGTTCTTAATTAGTTCTTAAGGAGTGAGCAGTCCTTTGGCCCTGGGGGTGCTTCCTGACTGCAGGAGATGAACCATGCTGCAACCATGCAAAGGGGCCAGGGAAGAATTCCAGCTTTCTGTCAGTCACTCTTACACAATGTTTTGGTAACAAAAGCTTTAATAACAGTTGACTCATTTGACAGGAGCTGTAATGTCCCTTCTGGTGCAGTGCTGTACACAGCTGGGTAATGTAGGACCACGTAGGAGCAGCAGTCCACAGAAGTGTGAAGGGTAATGAGAGAGGTGATATGGAAGAAATCAGCTGATATCTCCAATAACCTGTGTGTGTTATGGACTGAATGTAGATTGAGTTATGGCCAGCCAGATCAGCGAGGGGAAGAATCCTGTCCTTGTTGCATTCATAAAAATTCAGTGCTGTTGTTGGGTTATGGTGGGGGTGGGTTGGGGTTGGACTTGGTGATCTTTTCCAACCTTAATGCTTCTGTGATTCTAAGATTCTGTGAAAGACAGGGAAGGAGGAAGCTTGAGTTGAAGTTGTGAGGGATCTGACAAGTTACTGCTTCCCTAGAACCCTGTTGTTTCTCATTTCTGTGGAGGTTGGCTTCAGGTTTTGCAGGCTGGCCAAAGATCCCATTTATTCCTCTGTGAGGTATACCACTGTTCTTTTGAGGTCCATCCTGGAGCAGAATACATCTCCGTGACCCAGCTTGATTTTCACCTGTATAAATCTTGTAATTGAAGGGCTTCAAAGTAACACTCAACCCAGCCTGCAGCTGTCCAGAAGCTGGACTGGGAACAGCTGGTCAATTCTTATATCTCTAGAATGAAACAGCTTCCCATGTGGACAAGCACTTCAGGACACCCTCACACCTGATGGTACAAAGCCCCTCTTGTGTGAAAAGCATGACATCTGGGAAGAGGACAGAACTGGTTGCCTGGACCATGAGGTGTGGGCATGGCTGTACCCTGGAGGCCTTCCAGCAATAAGGCAAAAAGGCATCATGACATCACCATGTGCACATGGTCCATCTACTTAAATGATGTCAGAAGTTATCATCAATCTTATGAGGATGCTGGTGGGGACTCAGATGTAGCAATGGAGAGAGGCTGGGATGGTTGCTTTTCTCTTAGGACAGCAAGATGGTGGAAGAGTCACCATCGTGCTTATCTTAGCAAGGTGCCTATGGGGCTTTTCTACAGCTTGGAATTCTGTTCTGTCATTTGTGGCTGGCACTGACGTGCCTTGGGAACAGAAGTGGGAGGGAAAGGTAAGAAAAGTTCATGTTTTGAGGAGCAGATCCAGTTTTCAAAACGTTTTCACACCCTTCGTACTGGAGTGATCCAGTTCCCTCCTTCCCAGAAAGAGCAGGCTGGGACCCTGCCCACACCGTGGGGAATGATCACTGCTGTTACCATTTTATTTTTAACAGCACAAATGTTCTCTAATATGCTTTCTGGTTAAAGCTTTCCAAGACCACACAGCCTGGTATGGATACTGCTATGCCAAAAAATTCCGTTTGAATTATTCAAGTTTGGCAACGTCTTCAGCCACAAAAAAAGAGGAGCTGGGAGGAGCAGCTCCCAGCAGGGTTTAATTCCCACATGAGATTACAGCTGTTAAGTGCTGAATGGACCCAACATCTGTTCTGCTGGACAGCAGAGATGACCCATAAGCAATGAGTGTGTGTGCTGAACTTGGAGGACATGGAGTGGGGTATGTAAGTAGAGCAAGAGCATAGAATCATAGAATCACAGAATGGCGTGGGTTGAAAAGGAGCACAATGCTCATCCAGTTCCAACCCCCTGCTGTGTGCAGGGTCACCAACCAGCAGACCAGGCTGCCCAGAGCCACATCCAGCCTGGCCTTGAATGTCTCCAGGGATGGGGCATCCACAGCCTCCTTGGGCAACCTGTTCCAGTGCCTCACCACCCTCTGGGTGAAAAACTTCCTCCTAATATCCAACCTAAACCTCCCCTGTCTCAGTTTAAAACCATCCCCCCTTGTCCTATCACTATCCAACATCATCAGGACTGAATTAACAAGAGGGGATTCAAAGAATACGCAGCCACTTCTACCTAAGAACATAAGCGAATTAGCTAATTTTTTTTGGCCAAAACTAGAAATCATGCAGAGAAAATGTTGTTTGCCCCAGCAGTTGCCTATGTGCTCAGTGTCTGGATGGAGGAGAAGCTGCATTACAATGGCAGCAGATAACTTTGTGCCTCACGAAAGAAAAAGGCGCACCATTATCAGCAATTTCTGGAGCAGAGAATGTTTTGGGTCCCATGGATTGTGCTTATCACAGAATAACATACTGTTAGGATGTAATTCACCATGGAAAGTTTCTCTTTAAGCTGGTTTAAGTAAAGAACTGATAAGTTGATAGAAGGAGCCCGGCTCACTTACGGTGACCTTTAAAAAGAATATGTCAGAGTTTCACTGTCAAAGTGGTTTTGGCTGGACATGAGCCACAGGCATGTATCTGCTATCAAATTAAAAAGCTGATTGCTGAGATCCTGGAGAGAGCTGGCAGGTAAACAAAGCTTTAGTGTGCTTTCCCTCTTCTCTGCTTGAGCACCCATTGAGTTGGGCTTGGACAAGGACGTCCCTGGGCATTGCATCACCATGCTGGGCTTTCTTTTGGGATCAGGTGTTGCAACCTGCAGTGTCATGTTTGTGGGCTGTTGGGATGGCAGCTAGTCCAAGGTGGAAAGCAACGGTCCAGCAACAGACACAGCAGTGACAATAATTAAATTGAGCCAAGATGCCTTGCTCTAGACTGAGTATCAGCAAGGGAATGATACCAGAAATCAATCCATTGGATACCTGGAGGGCTCCCATCATGAAAGTCTTTTATCAATACTGGAGCAGTGGAGACGGAGCAAAGGCTTGAAGAAGAGAAGTAATCCAGTGTGATCAAGCTTCTATTTCCATCTATCCATTCAGTGCTGCTAGATCAACAAGGCTGATAGAAACATCATCTCCAGGGCCTGTTACTTCACCAAACTCAACCCAGGGGAGCATTTACTTTCAGATCTTGCTTGCTCCCATCCTTAAAGGTATTCAAGGCCAGGTTGGATGAGATCCTGGGCAACCTGATCTGGTGATTGGCAACCAGCCCACAGAGAGATGTTGGAAGTGGACGGTCCTTAAGATCCTCTCCAACCTAAGCTATTCTATGACTCTCTGCTGACTACAGGTCAATATAGGTGATGAGTCCACATCACTTTTTCTCTGCAGAATTTCAACATTTCTGCTCAGTAATGAAGATACATACATTTATAATAGATATATATATATGTACATATATAAAGAGTTACCCTACGGGTCCCATCGTTTTAAATCTAGGCTGGGCAAACCTAGCTAGAAGATGCACAATGGGGGCCAAACCTCTACTAGCAGTGAGGTAGATGAGATACGTTAATAAGATCTTTACCCATCTCTAATTTCTATGAATCTAACTGCTCATGCAGAAAGCAGGCACTGAGAGATTTGGAAAGCTATTTGTGTGGGTAATTGACATTATTTTCTCTGCTAGGCAGTACGCCCAGCTTCCAGTGTTAATATAAACATTTTTTTAAATGATAGCTTGTGCATTTTGTGGGCATAAAACAGCATTTGTGTTTACAACTAAAATGCACAATAAATAAATGCATACATTTGGTAGAATATTTTATCTCCCTGGGAAAAAGAACATATCTATTCAGGTTGACCAGAAATGCTTGTTCATTCTGGGTGGACTCAGCAAAACATAAGCACAAAACAAAGAATTTGGAAGGTTGTTTTTCTATTTTTTCCTATTATTATTTATTTTTGGATGATATGAAATGCTTTTTGATTGCCAATTGCAGAACAAAATACTTCCTTTTTTAAGGTTTGACGTGATGGTTCAAAATTGACCTTTGTTAGTCTTTATTTTTAGAAAAAGCCAAAACAAGTAGACAGAAGGATTTATTTCAGGTTTGATGCAACCCAAACCCATAATTAAAGGCTTTTTTTTTTTCTTCTTATTTTTTAGCATATTTTGATAATGGTGGAATTGTTTTTAAAGCTTGAGCTAACATACTTTAATTCTCCTCTCTCTGCAATGGGGAACTGTAGTTGTAGTCATCTTGCGGCCATGAAAATTGAGATTTGTCCTCTGACCCTTCTATCTGTCTGTGGGACAAGGTTTCACCACAGCCATGGTCTTGGGGTCATATCTAAGAGAAATGGGGAAAACTCAGTGGGAGCAGAAAGCCAAATGGAAGCAGTATCTAACTGACCTCAGTATATTCTTCACCCTCAGGCTGAATATTATAGGAAAAATTCCTCCAAAAGAGTAGCAATGCAGTGGCACAAGCCACCCAGGGGGGTGGTGGGGTCACTGTCCCTGGAGGTGTTTCAGGACCATGGAGATGTGGCACTGAAGGATGTGGTCAGTGGGCATGGTGGGATGGATTGGGGTTGGGCTTCAGGATATTAGAGCTCTTTTCCAGCTTTTATGAGTCTATGATTCTCTGGCTTGGACTTGTAAGCACACCAGTCCAAGGGGGTAGAATCTTCCCTGGAAAACAGAGAGGAATTTGTTTAATGTGGAGAAGACCAACAGATAAACCAACGATGTGGTGAATATATACAGCCCTCATCTCACTCCACATTCCCCCTAGTGCAAGCCAGTTCCCTCTTCCTGAATTCATGCTGCTCCATCTTCAGAAGATAACAAAATTCACGACTAATTTCCATTTTTATTATTATTATTTAGGGATTTAAATTTTTAATACCTAAAGACCATTTTTAGATGGGAAAACCCTCACATTTGATTTCTTAGTCATTGCCTGAGTACTATCTCTGAGCACGGGGGAAAAAAAATTCTCTTTTGCTTAAAGAAGTGCTCAAATGTTTCTCTTTCCCAGTTCTGCAGCTAACAAACATATGGCAGTAAAAGATGGGGAGAGCGAGCCAAAAACATGGCACATCTATCTGGACAGGCTTCTGTAACCTTTCTGACAGGTGCAGTTTGGCAGTGTAAAATACTGGAGTCTGTTGTAAGCAGCATCTCTGGAAGGAAGAAAAAGCATTGAGTCGAGTCCCTCATCCCAGAATGAGAATGGAAAGGACACACAGTCATCAACATCCTCCCTCATTGGCAAAGCATGAGTGGAGGGCGACCATGGAACCATAGAATCACTCAGGTTGGAAAAAAGCCTTAAAGATCATTGAGCCCAACCAGGGATGTACAAAGAGAAATCAGTTGGCAGAGAAAAGGGAGTAAAAAATCACCATCATAAGGTGAAACTCAACCTTCCCCAGCTGAATACATTAAATGCAGAAAATCTCTTTGTTTTCCTTGAGCTGATGGCCTCGTGCTGAGATCGTGTATGCAAGAATTCTTTGTTTTTTTTTTAATCTGGGAAGGTTACAGGTGAAGTCTGAATTTCATTACCTCCCTGCCCTCCAGCCTCAGAAACAAATTCATGAGATGGTCTTTAGAGACGAGTTAATTTAGATTGGAAACATGGAGTGAGTCTCCAGCCGGCTGAATGCTGAAGGTAACTCTTTTCAGCATGGCCATTCGCCTAAACAGCCGTTTGAATAGAGTGTGGCAGCAAAGTCTGATTGCTCATTAAGATTTTGTAACCACTGATCTCTGTGAGTGAGGAAGAGAGGAAGGCAGGCTTCATGCCAACAGTGCCATCCAGGCCATCTGCACTCTAGATACCTCTCTGGTTGTGACATGATAACAGAAACTGACTCAAGATAACGTCATTCAGAAAGTATTGACTGCCATGGGATGTGTAACTCCTGCATCACAGGATAGGAATCCAGGAAGCTGACACATACCATGAAGATGATTATTGTTTTACTGTTGTTACCAAAGAATGGTGGAGATTTCTTTTGAGAAAAACAAGCAAACTAACAAACAAACCAAAAATCCACTTATTCTGGGATTTCCATAGGCCAAGTTGTGATGCAAACCTCAGGGAGACCACAAACCTTTCTTGGCACCTTCCAAGGAAGCAAAAGGGATTCTTTGAACTGGTGGGATGTTGTCCAAGGAAAGAGTTTAAATGATCAGATGTGAGATTTGGGAAGAGCTGAGATTTGAGCAATGACCTTTTGAATTAGCCTCATGCTGTGACCAAAATTGTGATGGATGTAGTTGTCCTAAGGAGTCCATAGAGGTGCTGAAGACACCAAGCTCCATGGAGCATAGAGGGGCTTTCAGCATTCCATCAGATCACTGCTCTTGCTGCAGTTCCCTTCCAGTAAAATAGTTGTTATCAGTCCTTCCTTGCTTATTCCTCCCACAAAGCATTTCCTATCAGCATTCAACCAGCTAACCTTCTTCTTTTGTCACTGAAACAAAAACACTTGCTCGTTTCGTGTCATCTCCAAATACTGCAACAATAGAAGAATGCAGCCATTAATTATAGAAATCACAGTTATGAGAGAAAATTATAGTCATTAGATCTGAGGTGAAACTCATTTGTACTTTCCTCAACTTCTCCTTTTTAGATGTTTATAAAGTCACCAACTTCATGCCTCCAGTAAAGACCCTGGAATGCAACAAACTAAAAAGTTTGAGAAATGTGAGTGACATGCTGTCACTTCCAAGAGCTCTTCTGCTTCACAACAAATATTCCTTTTCTTCCTCAGAGCTGTGCTATAATATGGAGCTCCATGGGAAAAGCGGTTTGGTCTTCTTTATGAAACCCACCTTAACATGAAGGTAGATTTATCTTGAATGGCCTTCATTTCAAAACAGCCTCTGGTGATGTCCTCATACATTTGATGCCCACACAGAGGGAGGATGAGTGGTGACAAGAAGTCACCAGATGATGTCCTGATCACTCTGTGTGCTCCCACCCATCCTTCCTTCCCCCTCGTGCTATTATACATCTACCTCGGTGCTCTTAAATCTGTGCCTTCCTGCTTCAGCCAACCTGATAGCAGACTCATCATGTCTCATTCGAAAATTCAGTCGTTTGGAGCATAAGCCAGAAAGAAGCAGAGAAAATGTTCTACAGGCCACTGGAAAAAGTACTACTGATTCTCCCTGCCAGATGAATTTAGGTCAAATGCTAGATGAATTTGGAGCATATTTTTGTTGTGATTTCCAACAGCTGAAAAGAAGAGATGCCAACACTTTGTGGACCTTCAATGTCAGTGGAATCACCACCACCTACACTGCCCCAGAGTGGAGTAACTGAGGGTCTGAAACTGCAGCACAATGCGTTTAGATTTATTTTGCTGCCATGTCCAGCACTTGAGATGAGAGCTTGACATGTTACTATTTGGAAGAAGGACCCATAGAGGAATGAAGACCTTTCATGAGGTTTTCTTCCCTCCCATCCATTGTTACCTCTTTGAGATTCTGCCTTCCACCTCCTCAATGTGATGTCCCTACAGCTCCAAAAGGACCAGGATTGAGCTGATGGGTCACAGCAGAACAACTGTATACTCTGTCCATGGGAAAGTTGGGATGTGACCACGGAGCATGGAAGCATAGCATTGGTAAGGACAACATGTGGAAATATCAAAGCCCTCTGGAATGAACACAAAAGCTCTTGCTAACTTAATTCAGCTCTGCAGCAGATCTAATAAGCGTAAGCTGTCATGCTAGAAGTAGCCAGGAGTGTTGGGAAGCACAAAATGATTTCCAACGACCAGAGAAATTTAGGTACTCTAATAAGGAGATTCTGTGGTTGACAGTAGAAATGGCAGTGGTTCGACAGGACAGCCGAGGGGAAAATCAGAAGAAAAGCAAATATATCTCATGGGATCTATTGACTGTTAGTGCACTCCTTCCTGCCCTTTCTCCTCTGAAACATGGACAAGATGCCTTAAGAATAATTGTGTCCAATCCAACCTCTCTGATCTCCCAATTTATTTCATGAGAGCTGCAATGACACCAACCTACATCACAGGCTTAAAGCACAAACAAACACTGACTCAGACTGCTGAGCACGATCTCATATGCTAAGTTCTATTACCATCTTCAGATTCAAATGGTATAAGTGATGATTAGTGGGAGTTAAGAAAAATCTGCTTTATTGGTCTTGTGCTGTATGATGGTGCCTGGAATATATGCACATTCAGAATTCATATATATAAAAATTATATTTGTAGTTTGCCACAGACTTCTGCCATAGGCAGTTCTTGAGAAAAGGAAGAGCCAGACTAGTTTTACTCTCAAGATAAAGGTTAAACACCCAATTATTGTATTTGGTAGCAAGGTTATGAACCAGCACAACAAATGACTTTGACTATCAACTTGGAAACTTGCTTCCATTCCTAACCATAGACTTTCCTTGAATGTTGTCGATCAGCAGTAACTTTCAGGGCGTGTTTCAGCAAATATTTCTCCCAAGCACCTTATTTACACCTGTTTTTAACTCTTAATTTTCATTCTTAATTGATCACTCCAATCACTAAGGGCAGGTCTAAAAGTTAGATTTTATGGTTTTCATCCAGGCAAGAATCCCTTAATCTCTGAAATTAGGCAATTTTTTTATGGTACAGGTGATAGACTTGGCACATAACAACAGCATCATTCTATATTTCTCAGCACTTGCAAATATTCTCACAACTGAGGAAATTCTCTTCAAACTCAATGTCATCTTGTCCCATTTTTTTCTCCTTGTGTTTTACTTATCATGCAATGCCTTGGTCTTCTTTGCTGTCTTTCTTCCTATCAAATATTTTCCTAACAGTGGAGTCCAAATATATATTTTTTGTTGTTATTATCACTGGAATGAGCATGTGGTTGTATGGTTCACAGGCTCCCTTTAAACAGAAGGCTAATTACTCACGAGCAGCTACAAAAGTTAACTATAAATATGTAAATTGGGAAAGAATAAAATACTCGTTAAACATTAGGCATTTACTATGGAAATTAAGTGTCATTAGATGCATAAAAGACTTTCCCAGCATTTGTTCTTGCAGCATTTCTCTTTAAGCCTTCATTATTTTAGTGATCCTAACAAACACAGAAATGGGCCACCCAATCTAAACAAAATTAGAGCCATCCTGAATGAATGCCCAGAACTCAAACCCAAACATTTCCTTATTTGTTTTGAGCTTTGGAAATACTCCATTGCTTTCATTTTTTTCCCCAGTCTGCATTTCCTCTTTGCTTCCTTACTGAATTCAAGAAAAGGAATAAAGCCTACAACGTAGCATCATCAGAAAAGCTATTCACATGATATTTTTGGCTGAAAAGGAGCCAGATAATACAGAAGCATGAAACATTCTTGGCAAAGTATTTAGAAAAACACTAATCTGGGGCTTTAGAGTTGACATAGTAGAGGTCTGGAGAAAATTTTTTAGGGTAAGAATGGGAATTCCATCTCTGAATGCTGGAGATCAGATCAAACAAAAGTTTTACTTACATGAGACAGGTATGGACCATCCTGAATTGTTTTCCATGAATCTATGGAACTGCTCATCATATCCCTGTCTTCCCAGCCAGATTCTTGTTGCTTTCACGCTACATCTTCTATGTCAGCCCACTCCATTTATAACAGGCAACTGCTGCAAATTGCTGCTTGCCTCAGCAGTATTTCTGGACCTTGGAGGTAGTGGCATAGAAACCCTCACGAGGAGCTTCCAGCCACCTGGAGCAATTTTCTGAAGAACTTTAGAGATGTGCTACTGGGCTCCCATCAAATCCTACAAAATCAGCATGCTGGCAAAATCACCAAAGCAAAATTATGGAGGGCTTGTATGCAAGAAAGCTGTTAGAATTTGTCTTAAGATAACGAAGAAATAATAAAAGACCTGTGTGAACGGTGGTGGGGCTTCGTAGGCATGAGAGCTCTGCTTTGTTCTCTTCATGCAGTGAGTGGACTGGAAGGATGTTTCTCTTATCTTTCCCCTTTTTCCATGCAAAATCCATCAGTCACAGTTCATATCAACTCCAGCACTTCAATTCCACTCTCAGCCAAAAAAACAGATGAAAAGATGGAAAAATTCCATTTTCCTTAAGTTTTTGGTATATTTGTCAAAAAGGGAAAATAAATGTAGGAAAATCCCAAAATCGGAAAAACTGTGGTGAAAGCACTGAATTTTTTGTCTATTCTCTTGCTCCAACGTTCACTTACATATAACCAGCCTTCTGACAACAGTGAAACTACGATAAAAATGGAAATCTCATCACAGAATTTTCACAGAACATTCCAGATGGTCCATTTGTTCATGGAAAACATACAAATGTATCTGTAAATTATTTTCACATCACCTACAAGAGCCAATTGATACAATGTCCATGAGACAATTTTTGAGCCAAAATCAGTTGGTCAAAGTCCATTGGTCAAAGCCAATTGATGCAAATACGCAGAGCACATCTAAGGACTTTTCAGTATCAGGTTTCTCTCTGGTTGTTGCTTTACAGTGTTTAACTATTTGTTTTGCATCAGTACCATACTCTGGGGCACAGCTGCCTTGTGTTCAGCATGACACTTTTACATACCAGAGGAGAATTTCCTTCTCTCCAGTGAGTTGAAAGTACATGCAAAAGCACCATGAAGAGCCTTGAACCTTCTGTTATCCTCTTTATCATCTAGGCTGAGAAGGATGCAAGCTGATCCTTCAGCTGAGGTTTTTTCAAGTAGTCATCCTAGCTCTCAGCTGCCTGTTTATGAAAAAAAGCGAAGAAAAAAAAAGTTAATTTGAACAAGCATTGGTTGTATGATGATTTCCTTCCAACTCCGTTGGTCTAGTATTAAATGTGGAGGTTGGTGGCCCTGCCTGTGGCAGGGGGGCTGGAGATTCATGATCCTTGAGGTCCCTTCCAACCCTGGCCATTCTGTGATTCTGTGAGGTCTTTTCCAACCTTGGTGATCCTATGATTTTATGATTAAGATTCCTGACAGCCAGTTGTTTGTTAGCCTTTGAAGTACCTGGAGACCAACCTCTTGGAGCCTTTAACTGTGCAAAAATAATGACTCTTATCTCCAACCAAGTAACTGTAAGCAGTTGTCCCAGAGAACTAGTGATAAGACAAGAGGTGATGACCTCAAGCTGAACCAGCGGTGGTTCAGGTTGGATATTAGGAAAAATTCCTTCTCTGAAAGAGTTGTCAGGCAATGGCACAGCTGCCCAAGGAGTGGTGGTGTCACCATCCCTGGAGATCTTCAAGAACCATGGAGATGTGGCACTGAGGGATGTGGTCAGTGGGCATGGTGGGGTGGGGTTGGACTTGGGGATCTTAGAGCTCTATTCCAAACTTAATAATAATTCTATGATTCTATTCTATGATACTATTTTTCTTCCAGTCACAGCTTTTCTTTCCCTGAAGCTGTGATGTTGTTTGTGTCAGCCACAGGGTCATAATTTCCAGTTTGTACCATCTCCTGTAGGTTATGAAGGAACTTACATGTATAATGTGTCTCTCTAAAGCATTTAGTCTCAAAGTTCACTGGACCAAGGTTTGAAATATAAACAATCTGACTGCATGTAATGGCTGAAGGCATGCATCTATTTTATTTATGCTTCTTGAAAAGATGTTATTCAACATGCTGTTGGAGATGTAAATGTTTATTCTGAACCAATCCCAGACAAAACGTAACAGCAATCAATGGAAGAGCTTAGCAGGGGGTGGGATGGCAAAGAGTCTTTTTCTGTATCTGTGGACCATAAATCACAGATGTTGCAAGGGCCACAAATCTTGTTTTTTCCTGTCATTTAATCTCAGCTTCCTTACTTCTGTTGAAGGAGATTTAAAGGCTGACAATCTCTTTCTACGAGACATAGATGTGCCGATTTACTCATTCTTGAAAAACTGACAGCAGACAAAGAGCTGGTGAAGACTTCTATGGGCACTTGTTGTGTCCTGGAAAGGGGCAATGCTGCTTTCAAAAAACACCGGGTGTAACTGCCCACAATTTTGGGAAACATACAAGTGAATCAAAGAAAAATCCATTGGGAATCAGATCTGCCCTTGGGGGTTGAATCGCACAGAGCACACCTTGCTCTGTGACTGCTGAGAGTAAATGGGTCAACAACCCATTCATTATCAGGTAAAAATGTGTGTCTTACTCCACACCGAATTCACATCCAGGATACATTCCCAGCCATTGGGAGCAATTGTCCTTCTGTCCAAAAAAATCTAAAAAGCAGAGAAGTTTCTCCTTTGGAAAGCAAAATGGGAAGCCTGCTGTCTCCCTTAGGGACAGGCTTACTTACCCTTTCCTAATTCCTGGGCACTTTTGAGAACCTGTTTTACTTCACTGACCCTGAAAGCAAAAAGGAGATTTAAAACTTGCTTTCCTCCTTGGAGACAACTGCAAATACAGCTGGTGCTCGCGGGCAGAGGAAAAACTGCGTCTGCCTCTGCCAAGCCTAAAAAGCAAGTGACCTGGATAAAGCCACGCACAGTCCTGAAAGCCTGAGGTGTCTGTGCAGATTGGCCAAGCTCTGTTAACTTGTCAGGTTGGGCAGGGTGCTGGTCCTGCTCGGGTGGCAGCCCCACTGGTGTCAGAGGCAGCCTAGGGGATTGCTCTCCATCTGTGGGCATCCACCACATCCCAGATGATGCTTTGCCTCCTGGACTTGAGGCTGCCTCCAAACCTTAAGTATGGGGGAAAGATCTTGATCCACTGTGCCAATGGATCAAGAAACTGCTCTATGAAGGACCCAGTTAATACCCTCATAGGGTTAACCATGGGGTTGACCATAGGGGAAAAGACCAGATGTCTTTGACAAGGCTGGTGGACCAAAGGACTGCTCCCTGAAGAATCCACTTAATACCTCCATAGAGTTCTACATAAATAAAACTTCTGGGAGAATCCTTAGTCCTATTTATTTTTAAGCTTCTTTTCACGTTGTTTTACCTGCTTCTGTCTTAGATTTATCTGAAGCAGCAGCTACAGTTCGCAGCACATTCCTACAAGTCATGAAGGTCCCAAGCTGCATCCTGGGCTGGAGGTGTGATCTTTGTTATCTTGTTTCCACCAAGGTGTTTTTCCTGCCTGTGCATGTTGGCTGCATAAAGCACAGAGGGCAGCTGGAATACCTGTCCATACCCACTTACTTGGTTTGAAGTTGAGGGAGGTGAGGTGCTGGAACAGCTGCCCAGAGAGGCTGTGGATGCCCCGTCCATCCCTGGAGGTGTTGAAGGGCAGGTTGGATGGGGCCCTGGGCAGCCTGAAATGGGGAGGTTGGTGGCCCTGCCTGTGGCTAGGGAGCTTAGAGATTCATGATCCTTGAGGTTCCTTCCCACCCAACCATTCTGTGATTCTGTATTTCCAAAGGCTTTTTGCGTATGAGCACAGAACTCAGAATTAGCCAACATACAAATAAATTATCTTCAAACCTGAGAGGTTTTTTAAACTTGAGGTACCTCATGGCAGGTGCTTAGGAAGTGAGTGCTTTGCCCTGGAGAAGAGTGATTTGTTTTCACACGTGACACAATGCTTTATTAAAGGGCAGAGGATATTTTCATACATCCATAGAATCTTGAGTTGGAAAGGACCTCTAAAGGCCATCCGGTCCCACTCCCTGCAATGAACAAGGACGACCGCAGCTCCATCAGGTGCTCAGAGCTCCGTCCTCTGACCTTCAGCATCTCCAAGAATGGGGGACACCACCACCTCTCTGGACAACCTGTGCCAGTGCTCACCACTCTTATCATAAAAAACTCCTTTATATCCAATCTAAATCTCTTGTGGTGGCATCTCCCACCCCTTCTGTGGTGACATTTGCCTGCTATTCTGTTGTTTCCCCTTCCCTTCCTCGCCAGCCATTAGACAGAAAGGGTGAGGGTGAAAGATGGGGCTTTAAGCTCTCTCGATCCATCTAGCTGGCTTACACTGTGAGTGCATGGAAATGAGCTGACTGAGGAATAACACTTCCTAACAAACCTTTGTGTGAGCTGAATGCAAGCTCAGTAAACCCAACTAATAAACTCTTTCATCCCACTTGGATTCAAGTGGCTTTACACCTATCAACAAGCATATATCACTAATAGATCCCAGGTGATGTCACAGCCCAGTGTTGTCCTATGAAAACTAAAGAGGCAGCTTTGGTGAAAGCAGCTGTGTTTGGGATGTTGGTAATGGTGTTTGCCTCTTTCTGTATGGAAAGGAGTCAGAAGTGCATGACAGGTTGATACCTCATCAGGTATCAACAACATTGTCCATTCAAACCATTGTGTGAGCATGGGAGAAGGAGAAAGCATTAAGGCCAGGAGCATGCCTGTGTCTGCCCCACTCCTTCAGGTGGTGACTGGGAAACTCTTGGTTAGCTGATAGAGGCTAAGGCTCATCCTAAAATCATAGATCCATATAGTCATTAAGGTTGGAAAAGACCTCTAAGATCACCAAATCCTACTCCAACCCAACCCCAACATGCCCAATGACCACGTCCCTCAGTGCACATCCACATGGCTCTGGAACACCTCCAGGGACAGTGACCCCACCATGAATCACACTGATCTATGATTTCCAGCTTGTTGCTTTGATAGAGCAAGGAGTTGTCCGGTGCCAGCCAGCCTCCCATACAGCAAATTTCCTATAAAGCTCTCAAAGCATGTTTTTTCTACACCTGGTAACTGTCTTGCCCCTCACTGGTGGTTGAGTGTTGCTCTGATATCCTGCTGAAAAGCCTCCAACCAAAATCAGCCAACACAAATTAATAAATTACCACCAGTCAGCAGGGGCAGAGTAACTGGATGGTGTGTGTTCTTGTCCTGATGTACCCTGCTCCTCAGCTGATTAGCTGTAACTCCATAATTAATGATAATTTGAGTGTCCACCTGCGTCTGCTCTCCTCACTGTTACTGCATTCCCCATCTCAGAGCCAAAGAAACTCAAGAGGTCCTCCAATGAGCAAACACATTACATAAGCATGAGGTGAGACTGGAGACTCTGAGAGGCAGAGATGTTGAAAGAGCACTGATTTATGTGAACTGGAGCAAAGTGGTAGCTGAAGCAATAGCTCCTTTTCCATGATGCTGCCCTGTGTTTTGTAACCTACCTCATGGTCACTGATGATTAGGACCTTTCCTGAATGCACGATTTCCCTTACCCTCAGTGTTTATGACGGCTGGTTTCAATTATTTCTTTCCTTCACACTCTTTATTTCAACCTGCCTCAGATGAGCAATTCATCTACTCTATCAAATAACTTACCAAGATAGATTTCACATGCAAGGCAAATATATTTTCCTTCTCCTCATAATCCCACAGCACTATTTTTTAGAATTCTGTTTCTCTTGCCTGGTTCCCAGCAAACCTTTAGTAGAGTAGAGCTTTCTAATATGCAGATTGGGTATAAAATGCCATCAGATAACAGTGACATTTCCACCTATTCTGTCCTGACCCTTGTGCCACAACATTTCCCATATTACCTGAGTTGATATAAAGGATGGGGTCAGAAAACATTGCATAGGGCTGAAACAAGACCCCACCATGGACCATCGTGCCCATGTACATGTTTGAAGTAACTGGTGCCTATGCAGATTTGTTTGTAGTGGTGTTTTGCATATGTGTGCACAGCATGCATGGCCATGACCAAGGGTGCCATGATGCATGTGAAAAAGCCCATTATTTACCCAATGTATTCTCACTTTGTGAGCTTTTGATATCAACTCATTTAAGAATGGAGGGAGAATTAAGAGAGTTGGTGCATGTGGTTGCCCATTCTTAATACTCTTAGCATAGATGGGACCTGCAGAAATGAGTGATGAGTGTTTGGAAAGTGATTCCTATGTAGAAGCATCATGTGGGTTCCGTGGTGTGTATGGACATTGCTATGGCACCCAAGTGAATGGAGCCCTGTGTCAGCAAAAAGCATGATGAATATCCAGATGAACAAGTACTCAGCAGAAATCATCTGCAGCTCATTGAGGCAACACAGAGAGAGTTCATGGGGAGTTTATCATGGGAACTGTTGAGGGTTAATGGCCAGCAGAACAGATTGAGCTGTGGGATTACTAAATAATGAACTTTTCTCTCCAATAAATTTGTCCCTGACTTATAAAAAATCAATAACATACTGCATTTCTGGCTTCTTTCTTTTCCTTTTGGTGACGGTGGGGAATGTGGGCTCAGAGTAATTTTAAAACTACTCTTTCATATATATATATATATAAATATATTTTACTCTGATCATTTATACGAAAGCTCAGATGTGCCACATTTACTGCAGCTTCATCACCTAGATAGATTTTTATGTGGGTGCCTAGCTATTGCTTTGTTTAATCATTCTTTTCTCTTCCCTCCCCAGTCCTTTTCTCCTTCCCCTTCCATGCTTTTTATGACACTATCACCAGCACAGATATACAAGAGGGTTTTCATGTGATATAGGACGTCGGAGAGGTCAGGTCATCTGGGACAGAGCCAAAAATATTAGCACTTTCTAACCGCTGAGGAGAGAAATTGAAATAATAGCACTTATAAATTGGCAGGTTTTCAACTGCAAGAGAAAAGAGGGATTTTTGTGTGTGTGTGTTTATTTTGTTTCAAAAGGGGAGAAGAGATGGGTCCAGCTCTTGGCCATAGAAGAGATGTTCACGGTGATTTGGGCTCATGTTTGTGTTAAATTTGGCCTGGAAGTGGTTGGTGGGCTGGTATCTGCTCTCAGACATGCATTTCCTGTTTTTATCCCACTCTCACTTCCCTCCATCTCTGTATGGAAATAGAATTACAGAATCATGAATGTTGGAAGAGATCCTTAGGATCATCAAGGGTCCAGCCATAGGTTTCTCAGATGACTGCATATAGCAAGTCTCCCAAAACACAGGTAAGCAAAACCCTCCAACATAGCTAAATAATTGCTTGCATTGTACTAGAGCTAAATTTAAATTCTAAAGACGTATTGCCTGGATTTCACCTTGGGTGTTTTTTAAAGGCTGTTTGTTCTTCAAGAGGCTGGTGCACAGGACTGGGAATCAAACCCATTCTAAAAGGTCCCATTTATTATTTGAACACCGTGACCTTTGGCAAGTCACTCAGCTGCTTTGCAACTTGTTTTCTCCTATAAAATGATAGGAAAAATCAAATCCAGATGCGTTTTGGTGCACGGAGGAGTTGTTCCCTCATAAGGCAGAGGACTTTGCCTTTTTGACGGGTGGGAATGAATAGGTGTGGGCATATAGTTGTGCATTGTGGCTGTTCATCAGCCCTACTGCCCTATAGTAGGTGAAATCAGAAACACTTTGTTGTGCAAATCCTGTTCTGTTCTTCAAGATCAACATGTTTTCAGAGTAGCTGTCTCAGTTGAAGGAGGAGGTATTTTACAACACAGAATACTCCAGTGTCTATGATTTTGCTCTGCTTTATGTGGGTACAACACAGTAGAGAAATAGACAAGTAGGATTTCAAAATCTTACTGACCTTTGCCTGGATTCTGTACAGCTGGGTTGGCCCTCATTGGGTTGAGCTGCTCATGTATGTGAAATGGTAGATACTGCTGTGGAAAAGGGACTTGTATCAGTGTCAGCTCTTGTCCTCATTTATTTTCCGTGGTAGGAGGGACGCCCAGTCCAGACTTTTAGGGATCTCCTAGGCAATTTGTTTCAACAGTGAACCACCAAACCTTGGTGAAATCATAGCTCTTTTAGGTAAAGAATCAGCCAAACTGATGCTGCTCTCTCGAAGTCCAGAAGATAGGTGACAAGGAGCACCGCAAAAAGAACACGAAGACATAGAATCATCATAGAACTGTTCAGATTGGACAAGATCACGAAGATCATCAACTTCCACCACTGAACCACCACCACCACCACCATGGCAACTAACCCATGTCCCATGGGTGCATCAACAGGTCCACACAGACTCTTCCTCTCTTCAGACACAAAAATGATCGCAAGGATCTTCTTTAATGATGTCTTCACCCACCACTCTACAACCAGCACTTGGACCAGCACTGGCAGATGGTTGGACTGAATGATCTTGTAGCTCTTCTCCAACCTTGGTGATTCTATGATTGCCAAGGGGGATGTAGAGCTTTGTGGCTGTTACTGCCCCTCTCCAAGGCTACAAAACCATTGTCCCAGGCACCAACACTGTAAAACTGCTGTCACCAATACCATGGGGAGCAGATAGATTGATGACCTTTGTCAGCAGGGTGTCAAAAAGCCAAGAAGGAGGAGAATTTTTCTGGGCTTATTAATGAATATTTCTTCTCAGCTCTGTACGGGCTGGGAGTGAATGCTGTCCTTTTGGTTGTGGACAAGATAACAACCCCTAAGGTCATCCAGAGAGATTTCTCCTTTAAACAAAGACTGTCTCATCCTAACATTGCCTCTTCCAGAGGGCTCCCCCTTTGCTAAGGGCAAGCTGCAGCAAGGTTCCCATTGCAGTCTCTGTATTTATGGAAAGTGCTCCAGAGCACAGGGAAAGCAAATCGATGGGATAATAAAATCCATGTCTGTGGCTCTCTGTTAACCTTTTCCTTAACATAATGACAGCTAGTGGTGACTTACAGCCCTCCTTAAAATTCTCCAGAAGTTTACAGTGTACTTTTCTGACAGCTATCGAAGCTTAACTGTCTCCTCTAGCTACTAATTGCAGTTATTAACTTTTTTGGGGAGGAAGAAGATTTATAGCTATTATGAGATGGCCTAAGCATGATTCTTTTCCTTCCAGTGTCATATTGTCCTCACTTATTTGGAAATCTTGACAAAATGCAAACAGTTTGTGCTCATTAAAATGCCATCATGCAGGAATGCAGTGACATTTAGTGGAGGATGTTTGGAGCTGTCTCTGACCTATGCTCAACGACTTCTCTTCAAAACTCAGGAGGTGCTTCCATACCACAGCAACACTTCACTCAGCTAAGGAGTTTCCAGCATGTGCTGGGTTGCTACCAGGCACCAATACCAAAGTTTGTTTTCAATATCTATCACCTGAGCTTTCCTTATCAAGTTTGATCACTGCCTGAGCTGCTTTTTTTTTTCTTTTTTTTTCCCCTGGCTTCTGTTTCATGAGACAATCACGAACAAATTCTACACAAAACACATGCAAAATAGTTTGTGCATTCAAGCAAAAAATAAAAGTAGTCACTTGAATGTGATAAAGAAATCGGACTGAAAGGAGTGGTTAATGAAATGTAGGCACCACAAGACATCTGCAGTGTCTTCCCTGAGGAAGATCTAATCCTTCTCAGCTTCTGTAAGCACCACTCTGATATTAGCTCATATCACAACCTGGTAAGTCAATTTAACAACTCGGTAGCCCTCCTATTCCCTATTACAACTGTCATCAGAAACGTACTATTTGGAAAGTATCTTGTCTCTGAAGGGCCATAAAATATTATCAGTGCTCTCAAAGAGAGCAATGCCATGAGAGGAAAGGTATTGATAAAGTAATAAACTTCCCTTTCCTTCTCTCCAGTCACACCATCATTGTTAGAAAGCATCAGTAATGGAAGTCACCTCCTTTCACCAAAGCCCGGAGTGCTTTGCAGGATCTGCCTTCCAAAACCCGCTCTCATCTCTGGTCTCTGATGCTTCACCTTAACCCAGGCACAGCTGTTACATGTGTCAGGGGGCTGCCAACCTGGGGAAATCAGAAGCCATGCAGCAATAACTGTTAATTGACCGAGAGCCACCTCTGCAATGCCAACAGGAACAAAAGAACAAGCATCTGGCTGTGCCATCTGTGCCTGTTTAAATGCAGCGAAAAGAAGCTCTTCTCCAGATCTCCCAGCTGGGTGGAAAGGTAACTAATCCAGCAGTAACATGGAGTTGCAGGTTGGCTGGGTCTGTGGCTCCTTGTCACTCTGACATGTGAAACTCTTTGCACAAGATGTGTTGACCTTCCCAGTTCTGGCTTTGAAGGCAAGAGCAATGATGAGCTCTGATGGACACAACTGAGCAGCCTGGAGTTATTTCTAGTCCTGGTTGCAGTTCACTGTGAATAAAAGTCCAGGTGTTCAGAAATCACTCAGTGCTTAAAGTACTTGCAATAGCTTTGATGCACCCTCTGCCTCTTTCCATCTCACTAGGCATGACTAGGAGAGCTCTTCAATGATTCACCTGTCCTGGGAAAGGACAGCTATCTTGCTCCCCACTCATCCCATAGGTCATAAATAAGGGATCACTAGCATTCAGACAACCTCCTCCACCAAAGTCTGCAAAACAAATTAAAAGCATATCAAGTCTTTTGTTTTCCAAGGAGCTTCACATGATAAAAGGTGAGTCAGAGGTCCTTGGTGTGCTGGGATCCTGCAATGTCTTGGAAACTTGAAGGTCAATGTTGAAATGTAGTACTCTCCCTTCTAGTCAGAGCACTGTTAAGCTAAATAACAGAATCACAGAATTGTGGAATCAGAAAATCCCGAGTTGGAAGGGACCCATAAGGATCATCGAGTCCAATTCTTGGCTCCAAACTGACCTTTCCAATGAGAAAAGATAGGATTCAGCAGATCTGCTGCTCACTTTTGAAACACAGTTTAGTCCAAGCAACCTGATATTTGCAGATGAGAAGCCAGGGCTACTGAGAAAACCAAACAGGACCAGAGCTATGGTCTGTATGAAGTTTCTCCCTAGCAAGGCTTCAACCAGCCAGCACTTGAGGTAGCACACAGCCTCAGCAAGAATGGGACCAAATAAGAGGGTACCACAGGAGTTGTTCCTAGAAGGCAAAACAGAGAGAGCCACCCTGAAGGAGGGGGTAAAGAGAACACAGTCTGGCCAGGTGGTCCCAGACAATGCCATGCCATGCCATTTTTCTCTATGACCAGAGAATGAGTTCCGTTTTATGTGCTAATATAAGCCCAGAGAAGTGGGGTGGATTGCTTACTGGAGATGATGATCCATCCTCATTGACTCCCAAGGGCATCCAGACACCAGGTGAGATTGGATGTTGGACTCTCATCTGGTGAAGTCTACTTGATGTGCTGTTAGGCATTGAGTTGTTCTTTCCACTCTCTGGATTACCTTTTTATTTTAGGACAAGAATGACGGCCTCAAGGTGCGCCGGGGGATGTTCAGGTTGGATATTAGGAAAAATTTCTTCTCTGAAAGAGGGAAGAGTGGTAATGCAATGGCACAGGCTGCCCAGGGAAGTGGTGGATTTGCTGTTCCTAGAGGTGTTCAAGAACTGTGTAGATTTGGCACTGAAGGAAATGATAGTGGGGTTGGACTTGGTGATCTTAGAGGTCTTTTCCAACCAGATTCTGTGATTCCATTGCATGTTTGGTAATTGCATCTGCACAAACCCCTTCTCTCGTAGCTGCTGCCTGACTGAGACTTGAGACAGGGCTGTAGAATGGCTCTTTCTGTTACGTAGGGGAAATGTTTGGCCCTTGTGAGATCTGCAAACTGTTGGACCACGTGGCACACAGTTTCTGGTCTCACACTGACTGTTTTTGTGCAGTGGCCATTCACCAACAGTGAGCTGTGTTTAATGACTGAGATGAAAATGCCAACTAAATCTTAGATATAGAATAAAACATCCTGTGAGGGATTAAGCAAAGTATGGTTTGCTGGGGGGAATCCAAAGCCACGATAGGTTTATCTGTTCCATTTCTTGTTCTCAGCATGGTTCTGGAAGTTTAGAAGTCTTTGGGTTCAATTAACTCTGTGACAGACAAATGGATAATTTGTAGGAGATGTAAGGTCTCAAGAAGTTGAAAAGGAAGCGCTGATTTTTTACTGTGTGCCATATTTGCAAAAGAATTCCCCATGAGCAATGTCTTTGGTAGCCTGATTCATACGGAGATGGCTATCTGGAGGTATCAATCCTGAGAAAGGACAGAAACAAAAAATAATTATGAGCTTGGCCAATGGTCAGTGAGCACCAGAGCTTGTCTGTTATTTCTATACTTTCTTGGACACAGACGGGTAGGCAAGACACATACGTAATGCATGCTCTGTCCTGAAGGCTTAGCCATTATTATTTCTCATTTATTTGATTTTCTATTTACTGTAAAGGTCACACTACCTGTAACTACTGGGTGATATTTTGGGGTTTCTTTTCCGTGAGGGGAAAAAGTAAACTGAGGTCACATTGAATATAATAAATATTTCTTAGTATGTATTCTATATTCACACACCCAATGCATGGTAAAGTAAGACAGCATTCTTTAAGAGATGGAAGAAAAGCTGATAACAGTCTGTGTTCTCTATATAATTCAGGCACAACTATCTGTCAACAGAGGAAGGTAATTATCCCAATAAGATTTTATGAAACGAGGAAATATCATGGATTTTATAAACCTTATTAACATTAAGAGTGAATGCAAAACAACAAAAGGAGCCTTAAAACGTTATGTTAAAATCAATATTGATTCTTGGGATAAGTGTTATGAGGCAGTAAAACTCTCTAAAATTTCTCCTCCCCGCCCTCCCCCCCCCCAAAAAAGGCTGTAGACAAACCAAGGGAGAGCAAACTGCTTGAAAGCAGCCTAATCACTTTGCAAACTGGGGAAGGAGCATTGCAGTGCTGATTTTTTCCATCATCAGCGCGTTGTTCTAAAAATGTCCCTCCTCCTTTTGCTCTCGTGCCCCCCCCCCAACAAGCCCAAATAATAGCCCATTACCGACTGCACCATAATGGCGCCTTCAGGGATGGGATTAGAGTAAGTATCAATTTGGAAATTAGCAGCCCGGTTCAACGAGCAGCGCGCCAGCCCTGCAGGCAAAAGGAGAAATCTGAAATTTGCACACGTGCTGCCTCACCAAACGCTGCTTTCATTACCTCCTTCCCTCTCCCTCCGTGCCATCATGCAGATAGACTGTTCCGTACAGCCTGATTGGCAGCAGCTGGCACCACGGCACAAAGGCAGAGATGTTTGTGTGGGCCTCCAGCTGCCAGCTTTCCTCCATCCATCCCAAAATTATGTGTCCACGAGCCACTGAGCAAGTGGGACTCAATGTTTGTGTTGTGGCAAGCGTGGGAATCTTAGGGACTCTTCTTAGTCAGCAGTATTGGTGGTTAGGTGCTCCATAATGCTTTTCACTCCAGCATGGATGAACTTTCATGGGAGTTTTTCCAGTATCAACTTTAATAATGATATCATCCTCTCTCTACCAAGACAACAGTTTTGTTCCAGTCCCTCAAGACAAGCCAGTAATCATCCAACAGACTGTCTCATCTTCACTGACCATTCATGTGATGGGAATTGCTCACTTCAGAGGAACATTAAAGGTGAGAGGGAACCAGTGGGCAAAGACTGAATGATGCATAAGATATTGGGTATAGAATCACAGAATCACTGAGGTTGGAAAGACCTCTAAGATCATCAAGTCCAACCATCAACCCAAACCCATCCCCACCATGCAACTAAACCACATCATCCAATGTCATATCTTCCCTTTTCTTGATAACTTCCAAGGATGGTGACTCCCTGGACAGCCTGTTTCAATGCTTCACCAAAATACAAGAGGTCCCAACTCTGCTGGAGTAGCTGCAGCCCTTCATTGCCTCAGCCTTATCCACATGGTTGGCCATGGGTGTAATTACTGAAAACAACAAACCAAAGAACTCACTTCTCTGAATTTTTATTCTCACTCTGGGCAGGTGCCTGTGGCAGCCTGTAGCTGGAGGTGGCCTTTGCAGAATTAGCTACTCGACAGCCAGAGCAGCTCCAACCTCTCACTGTGAATGTGAGCACACAGCTGAAGAAAGGAGTGCCACAAAGGGTAAGGAAGAAAGGAAAAGGAGATTAATGCTCATCCCCTCAATCTGATCCTACTCCCTTTGAAACTTTCAGCAAAGCAGATTAAGGCTGTAAGCTTCACCAGGCAGGGGGTGTTACTCACCACTGCGTTTTGGAAAGTCAAACAACGACTGAACCCTGATCCTGACCTCCACGCCTCACAGGGATAAATTAATAATTAAAAATAATGCTAACGATAACACTAATGATGCAGTTTGCACTGCTAAATGGGAAGTTTTCCCTAGCAGCAGTATTTTCCTCTGTGACTGGCAGCTAATTTGCTGCTATTGATGCTCTGCAGTATGATGAGGAGTAGATGGGTGAGTATTTCTCTGGGTCAAATGCAGAGTGATCTCATGCAGCATCTCGCATGGCTGGCCTGGAATGTCAAGCCCTGCACTCAGAGAGAGGGACAAGCAGGTCAGGTCATGTCTGGTTGTAAAAGGATTGTTTGTGCCACACTCCATCCATGGCCTTGTGTTGGGAGGACCCAAACAATCCTTCCCTTCATTCTCCAGCAGAATGATATTTTCAGGAAGACAAGGGGCTGGCTTTAACTTCTTTGCATCTGATGATGGTTTTTTCCTAATTTGTTTCTTTTGAAACACACCCTATTCCATATTTGCAGGGAGGGACTATGGGATTCAAGTCCAGACCAATATCTGCGCCAAAGGGATAGAAGAATTCTTAGGTCTTCCCTTTGCCTGTGTCAATTTGCAATTCAGCTGCTTCAAAAAGCCACAGAAGTTTCACTCTGTAAGGAAACTCCTGCATGGTGCAGATTGCTGGGGCCATTCAGATCCACGCATTTCTTCTGTGCCTAACGCAGCCATGACTCACTCAGAGGGTGGTGATGCATTGGAACAGGTTGCCCAAGTAGGTTGTGGATGCCCCATCCCTGCAGGCATTCAAGGCCAGGTTGGATGTGGCTCTGGGCAGCCTGGTCTGATGGATGAGGGGTTGAAACTAGATGGTTATAATGGTCCTTTTCAACCCAGGCCATTCTGTGATTCTATGACCACTAGGATAAATTCATGTCACCCCTCTGCAAGGCTGCCAAGCTTCTGTGCAAGGGAGAGAGGTAGTGATAGCATATAAGATTACCTCCAATAGATGCCAGCAGTTATTTCTATCCATAGAGAAACAAGGAGCCAGAATTTGCAAAATAGGTGCTTTGTGCTGATTGCCCCTCTCTTGACCTTCCATAGCATGGTACTCACAGCAACATCTCCATTAGCAATATTCACCCTCAGCTCCCATTATAGTCAATAGCACTTCCATGACATGATTAATCTCACCAAAATCAGCCAAATCATCCCCTGGGAGTGCTGATTTCTTACTGATGTCTGCCAGGTGAGCCAGAAGTGACCAGCTCAGGTGGATGCCATTGCAGCCTGCATGTCTCAGGCTAGGGGGGATGATCCCTATTCCCTATGAGTTCAAATCCCTGGAAATAATATAAGCACTTCAAACTATTGCAGACTGGAACTCTCTATAAAAACTTCTCTGATCTGGAGAGGAAAGCATCAATTCCCCAATTTCGTGGTATGGAGACATCTCTTCTTCAGTGTTGTCCTGTCAGAGCTCATCTAAGAATGGGGATTTACAGAGAAAATTGCAACACGGTTGAACTTGACTCTATAATGGAGGAAACAATATTAGATCTCTGTCTTTCTCCTTATTTTTTAGCCCTATTCTGACATTTTTCTTGAGACAGCATGCTGTTGAGGGACCTTATCATTTTTAATTTTTCTTTTCCCCCTCATCAAGCCAACTATTCTATTATAAAGTGGTGGTTCCATTTCTTAATCTTCCTATTTTCTTCTCAGTGTGTGTTTGCTAATGAATTTCACAAGCTGCTGCATGAAGAGTAGGAAGAAGGGCCGCTCTCCTCCTTTATTTGGACCTTTTCCCAGAAACCAGACCAAGCCAGTTTTCTTCTTATTAGCCTGTACCTTGTGTTAGATCCCCATGTACGTGGACAGAAAGGGCCACTGAGGTTGGAGTCTTGTAGCTGGGAAGCCACCACTTCTAGTCTCTCTTTTCATCGTCATATAGGAACAGGCTGCCCAGGGAAGTGGTGGAGTCACCTTCCCTGGAGGTTTTCAAGAAGAGAGTAGATGTTGCATCGAGTGACATGGTTAGCGGGCATGGTGGGGATGGGCTGATGATTGGCCATGGTGATCTTAGTGGTCTTTCCAACCGTAATGATTCTATGATCCTAAGTATGGTGAGGAGACTTCATCCAGCAATTTCCAGCGCACCATGATGAATGGATGGAGGGTAGCAGGTGACGTCTCAGAAAACATCTCAAAGGAACGGACAAAGATTAAAGCGACTGAGCGGCTGTAAGGGCATAGCTTTTGTCTCCAACTCCAAATGAATTGCAAGAAGCTCCTAAATAGTTGAGCAACTTATATGTGGGAGCAACTCGTAGGTATGTCACAGACTCTAGAAGTGTTCAAGGAATACTTGTTGAGGGACGTGGTTTAGTGAGAACTGTTGGTGATAGGTGGGTGGTTGGACTGGATGGTCTTGTAGGTCTTTTCCAACCTTGGTGATTTTATGATTGCTACAGCTCAGTGCAGTCTGGAAGTGGTGGAACTCCTTTTCAGCTGCTGGAGCTGAAATTTCTAAAGGTGCTCAGGTGCCTAAAGATGCTGACATGCTTTCTAGGGTTTGCAGAAGTGCTCATTTTTTAAAGTCCTTATAGTTATCTCTCTTCAGCTTCTAAAGTGGGTCCAGAAAGCTGCTCTGAAAAGTCTACAGATGCATAAACAATGTTTTAATCCTCTGACCAGAGAGAAATCTCTGTCCTTCCAGCCACCTGGTGCACAGCAGATCATATGCAAACTGCTGAGGCACACCACCCTTGAACGATTCCTTTCCTCTAAGCTCCTCTAGCCAGCATGTCATCATTATTTTTGAGTGATCATGTGTTTTGAGATCAAAGGACCTAAAATAAAGCAATAGCTGTGTTGCAGCCAACCTCACCGCATGGTTCTGAGAGTATATACGTGTTGTCTGCCTTGTTGGGAAAGCATAGGGAGAAAGAGAGTTCAGTGGGTACAAATCAGGTTGCTCAGAGAAGCTGTGGATGCTCCATTCCTGAAGGTACCCAAGAACACATTGAATGTGGCCCTGGGCAACCTGATCTGGTGTGGGGCAGCCATCCCACAGCAGGAGGGGAGGAGCTCAATGCTCTTTAAGGTCCTTTTCAACCTAAGCTATTCTATGACTTTGTGAAATCTTAATGATTGATGAGGAGAACTTGAGGACTGAGTGTTTGAAATGAGCTATATGACTTGTAGGACATTCTTCATGGGCTAAAATATGCCCAGAACACTACTCCAGAGTTTCCTTACTCGTTAAAGGAGTTGAGGATGGACCATATATTGTACAAACAAGGGATCAAACAGCAGAGAATTCACTCACTGGGCAGTATAGAAGTAACATACAACTCAGATCCTCAGAAAGACCGACAGGGAGCTGAACACATCAGAGCAGCTACTCCCTCAACAGTGCAGGTAAGATTTCCTGAAAGACTTACCCACTTTCTGCATCTTCTCCCCTGGCATCAATAAGAGGGGAAAGAAGGGAACTGCTATTTATTGTGGAAATAGAATTCAATGGATGCTTCGAGAAATCAGAATCTTCGAATCAGTGAATATTCTGAGTTGGAAGAGACCCACAGTGATCATCAAGTCCAATCCCTGGCACCACACAGCAGCACCCAAACCCTATGTCTGAGAGCAATGTCCTCGTGCCCATTGCCCTGGGCAGCCTGTTGCTCTGGTGGGGGCTTATCCCTCCAATTAATCCTCCTTCCTGCATTCTGTGCTGCAAGAAAGTGTCCAGCCAAGCCTTCGTGATTGAGGCTATAAAGAGGTCAAATCATGTCAGCACTTCTATGTTTTGCTTCTGAAATAGGAAGATTATCTTTCCTGCCTATGACAAAAGACCACTAAAAGCAATTTGCAGACAATACCCCAGTTAAGAACAATAAGCCAAGCATACGTCATTAGTAACTGGACTAGTTCAAAGGCATTTGTGCTCCTCTCTAAGTACTCTAGTCACTGCTCTGTATTGAGAAAAGCACTACATGTATTTCCTGAGAGCTCTTCTCTATCAAACTACCAATATAATGAACCTTTTGTGCATTTTTGTATAACAAGAAATGGGCTTGCAATTTTTCTTCAAAGGTTTAAGTACTGGAGAGTTTTCTTCCCTAGGATAAAGTGGTGACATGCTTGGCCATCCAATACTCTCCAAACAATGGGGATAAATAAAATATATTCAAGAAGGGGATGTTTATTATTTTATTATCTCTCTTTTTTTTTTTTTTTTAATATATGTAGCTATTCAACCAATCTAAGGAAAAATATTTCACAGTAAGGGCGGTGAGGCAGTGGCACAGGTTGCCTTAGAGAGGTGGTGAGTGTCCCACCCAAGGTCAGGCTGGAGGGGCTCTGAGCACTGATGGAGCTGTGGCTGTCCCTGTTCATTGCAGGGAGTGGGACCAGATGGCCTTTAAGGTTTCCTTCCAACTCAAACCATTCTGCGATATTCCATGAATCCAACCACTGAGTGAAAATAGTACTTTGTGAGAAAAGTGCCAAACTGATACTGGAGGACAGGATCCCTCCTTCTTGCACCAGTGCTCTGATGGTTCAGCAGATGCCAAGCAGCTGGTGCTGCCTACTGACCAACTGTGGAAGGGTTGGTGCACATCAGTTGCCCCCATTCATATATTTTTTGTTATAGATGCCCATCCACTGGACCCTACCACTCTAAGACAGTGACACTCAATAACTGCATCTCTGCCTCTTGGTTTCCAAACAGACAAAAAGCTTTACACAGGCAAGTAGAACAAACCCTTAGGCTTATCAGAAGCACATTTATGGACTGTGAAGAAAATTTTGGCAATGAGTTTTTCACCCTTGGGACAACATCCTATGCATCATAGCAAGAATACATCAGGGAAAGTGCACACCTAGTAGAGCTCACAGTCTGAAAGGAGGGCATTGGACAGATACCTCACATTTGATGTTGTGTCTGGTTTTTAAAGCAATTTTGAACACTGGGGCCCGAAATGTTTCCTGCTCTGAAGTTTAAGCAAGGGCAACCTGCTCCTCACACTTCAATAGCAAGCTGCACTCGAGAGGACTTTTGCTGCCCACTCCTGTGGATGATAAAACACAATTTATGGGATATGTTGCACAGAAAGGAGGCAGCCTTTGCCTCAAGGTGTACATAGCAGATTGACCACAGCTAGAGGTCAATAGGCCAATATTTGATCAGGCCTGGCTCGTCCTTGCATCTCTTTTGGGAGCCTTTCTGCAATCAGAGAGCAGAGATTGAGAAATCAGCAAGATTGGTCACCCTTCCTTTCACTGCTTAAATTATTTACTTTACCGTTCTCTCTTCTCCTGGCAGCTGATTTGTCAAAGCAAGTGAAGCAGCTAGAAAGAGAGTTGTGGCTGCAGCAGGAATATTACAGCAATTAGAAAGGGCCATAAACAGTTCTCTACATATGAAACTGCTCATTGAATTTGACAAGCAGCCTTTTCTTCTTCTCCCCGCCACCAAATACAATGCAGCCTCTTTCCCTTTCATAAATGCCAGCACTTTTTTTTTGGTTCCCACCAAGGGTGCCTCACACTCAGATCAATACATTTGAGGACTGAAAGGGACCTTTCTCCTCACACTCAATGTCTGGCGGACAGAATTAACGCTGATTGAGTATGTCACAGTCCAACTGTAGTTTAGGGAGGCATCCTGAAAACCATGCTGTCCTGGCACCGGTCCAGCTGTCAGATTTAATAGAAAAGTAAAACAGCTTCATCTGCCCCAACAGCACGCTGCTCTCTGCAGCCACTGATTTAGGCTTCCTATACGTTATGGTCTGTCATTTGGAAGTGATGGATGAGGTACCAGTGGATGTTGCTTGCTTGCTCCCAGTAGCGATAAGCAAGTAGCAGGTATGTCAGGAGAAGAGCTGAAGGGTTTATCTTGGGCTCATTTTGTGTTTGTCAATACTAAAGGCAGAGAATATGCTGCCAGAGCAGGATGTTATAAATTATATTGTGTTACAGCAGGTAGGGCTGAAACGTGGTGGTGATGGGTTGGTGGTTGGACTTGGTGATCTTTTCCAACCTTAATGTTTATATGAACACGTTAAGGCTTCTCCAACCTCCATAATCATGGGGGGGATGACCCCTACAGAGCTCCCTTCCACTTATATGGTGTCTAAGGGCTGAAGTCTTGTCACATCTTAGAAATTAGGACCAAAAGAGATCTTGTAGACTTCCTGTCCTGCCATGAGAATTGGCTTTTCCCAAGTCACTGCTAATTTGAACAACAGTGGGTCATTCAGGTTAATATTTCCCTTGGAGAGAAGCAACATGAGTCAGAGAACCCACTTGGAAAAGAGAGATGGGGGTGATTTGGAGTGGAATGGTGGAGGGCCTTATGACAAACCGCTCTGTGATTACATTGGCAAAGGTCTTCTGCCAGCAAGGAGCAGAGCAACACCTAGGTGGATGCAGGTGGCTTTGCATTTCCTGGGTACCTCAGTTTGCTTTGTCTCTGCTCCAAAACGATGCTGATGAACTGTGGGGGGTTCAGGGAAGAGCCATAACAACTGAAGGTTTGGGGATGGGGATGACAGGCGCAGGGGGAGGCAGGTGCTGCCTGGTGTTACTGAGAAAAGGTTAAGGGGTAATTTATCATTGTCTGTAAGTACCTGCTTGGGAGCAGTAATTTGAGATGAGAGCTCTTGAGTCTGTATCACAAAAGGATAACTGGAAATGTTGGCTGTGTGTTGGTGTGAGGTGCATTTTCTGAGACGCAGGCACAGCAAAAGGAGTGGGTGGGGGAAAGGCATCAGCTGTCAACAGATGCTCCAGCCCTCCACCTCCAATGGTTACAGTCCCCTTTTTCCTTAACTCAGGAATCCTGCACCTATTTGCAAATAACAAGGCTGATTCAAAAAGAGTAGAATAGGGTATTTACCTCCTTCTGCCTAAAAATCTCAACATTGCCTTTTTCTTGCAAGATGGAACAGAACCTCTAAAAAATATCAAATTTTCTGCAGCCTGTTAATTCCAAGAGATCCAGACATGTCAGACTTCTTGGCTTCAGAAACTTCAACTCAAAGGATAATTATGAAAAAAACTCCCAAATTGATATACTTGATATTAAGATTGTTACCACATCCCCTATTATTTTGTTGGAAGTCCCAACCCCAATGATCAAATCACATTCTTAAGCTGCAATTCTCCACCCACCTACAGTCATTCTGTATTTTTAAACAGCAACCCCAGTGATTTTCTACAACTTTATCTCCCATAACATGCCTGATCATTAATTCTCAGGATGCATCACACAGCTTCAGGAGTGAAAAGATGCCTTCTGCATTATGGAAAATAAAGTTTTTCAGCAAGTTTAGCTCAGAATGCAGTTTAGAGCTGGGAAGTCCCACTTTGCAATGTCCACATGAGAGAAGAATGTCACTTAATTTTGAAATCACAATGTATTCAAACTCATTACTTGCTATTAAAAATATAAGGAATTATCAGATGCAAAATGAGGCATTTAATTCTCGTGTCATCTAAATCAGAAATTTTGCCCCATCACATTTAAATGGTGTGATGAAGCCCTTATGGGAAACCTGTTTGGCTGAAGGGTCCATGGCCAGTTTTGAGGATGAACTACTCAGTACAAACCATGGTGGCTTTTCCACAGTTGGATGCCATTAAAGAGAGATCAGTTTCGTTTGCTTTGTTAAAAAAAAAGAAAAAAAAAGAAAAGCTCTTTTTTTTGCTCCAGCTCTGTATCTAGCTCTGAGTGTTTCAATGAGATTTGTCTTCAGATATTTGGATAGACCATGGCTGTCCCTGCTGTAGACAAGGACAGGAAAGGAGCTTGCACCACAAGGAGGTTGTGCTGTCACAGCATTCAACTCTGCAAGCCCAAACGTTGTGGCTGCCAACGTTCAGATGAACGATGCATTTTTCATCCAAATACTGCTCCTGGGCAGTGGAATGCAACCAGTCAACCAGAGCAAGGGCTGATTATGGGAAACATCTGGGGCGAAATGGGAATTCCCCATTCTCTATTCATTCCCTGGACTATTTTAGGACAGCTTCTTCATAAAATGGAAGTGCAGTCTTCTCCAGAGCCCCAGCTGCGTAACCGAGGGCAGGTTGGGCCACAGGAATGAAATAAATGAGCTTTTTGATAAGTTTAAATCACAAATTGTCCTTCAGGACCTGACAGTGCTTTCTGCCACATCAAAGAAAAATCTCATGTCCATTTCAAGGGGAGAAGAAGCAGACTTACAGCACATCAGAATTAAACCTTGTACAAAGATCATTGCACATAGTAAATAACTGCTTGGCTGGTGATTTATCACACCTTTTGGACCCCAAAACTATTTTTTTTTATATATTTTGACTTTAGATGGGCTGTAAAAAGACATGTCTAGAATGGCTGTGTCCAACTATCCTCTCTTAATGACCCAGTGGAATACCCAAAACAGAATCACAGAATGGCCTGGGCTGGAAAGGACCTCAAGGATCATGAAGCTCCAACCCCCCCTGCCACATGCAGGGCTACCAACCTCCACATTTAATACCAGACCAGGCTGCCCAGGGCCCCATCCAACCTGGCCTTGAACATCTCTAGGGACGGGGCATCCACATGCAGAGCTTTGCCTGTTTTGACATGAGAGCCCATCTTCCCAAACAAGAGCTGCAGAGACTATGGCTAGATCAGGAGATAGGGGCTCATCCTTCTTTCTGCAGTCATTTGATGGCTACAGCACATGCCCAAGTGCTAGGAGATCAGTCAATGAGCAATGCCTATCTCTTTTGCCTGTAATAACGTAAGCCTGCTTGTCCCTCATAAGTACTTTGAGGACATGATAATGAGACATTCAAACACAGGGAGCTCACTGTTGCTGCCAATGGAACTTCCCCACTTTATCATGGCAGATGAGAAAGAGTGACTACAGATTGCACTTTCCTCCTTGCCATCATATCAGGCTTCTGCTCTGCTTCCCCAGCTGGTTAATACACTGCTTCTTAACTACAGAAATGTCAGTCCAGATGATGTCAGAACTGACAGAACTGACCTCCCAAGCCCTGGCCTGGAAAAGTATTGGCTTCCTTCCTAAATCCACGCTGTACAGGGACTGTACGAGGAAATCTGAACAGCTCTGTGGCCTTTAGCAGGGCATGAGACAGGGAGACTGCTCAGATGGGAGAAGGACTTACAGGCAGACAATGAGGATTTTTCATGATGTGACATTTTATTTGCGCTGATATGTTGTCATGAGTCCTGTGAGTCATCAGGAAAGCTGACTTCTGGATTCTCAATTCTTAGCTCCTCTTTTGTCTACTGGGCTTGCTTCTTTCAGGGATTTAACACTAATGAAATTAAAATCTTTTGCTTCTGAAAGAATTAAGGGTCTGGTTCATGACAAAATATTAATTCTGTAGGAGAAAGGGGCAATGTAAGCATCTGATGGGTGTGTGAGATGGATAAGAAAAAATAGAGGAAAACTTTGTCTTAGTAAAAAGCTCTGCAATTTTTTTATTTTTTTACTTTTTGAGTTAGCTTCATTTAAGACTAATTGAACATCAGCTATAGTCTATGGCTTAACCGAAATCTGTGCTAAAGGACATGTTATCTGCAAGTGAAACATCATAATTTGTCTCTCACTAGAAGGACAAGTTATAAATACAAGGTCCATGTGAAGACTTGAACACAATTATTTAAATATCTCATTTAAACATCCTGTTAACCTTAGCTAAAGGGAATCAACTTCTGGATAATGGATGATCATAGAATAACTTGGGTTGGCAGAGACCTTAAAGATGATGTTGTTTCAGCTCCTGTGCCATGGATGATGGATCTTGGCCCACTGTCCCCTCAGAGAAGGGACCTGACTGTCCCAGGGCCTGTGGCTTAGGAAAATCATTGATGGATTTGGTAGATTGCTCAGGAAGCATCTTGGGAATGATCAAGAAGGACACAACAGTATAATAGTAGAATGAACAAGATTTGTAAAACTGAGCTGGTGACTGCCTTGGCTGGACTCTGCCCAGCCCACTGTTATCTTTCATCCAGGTCTTCTCAAGTGGTCCCTTCCAGTCTCAATTATAGCACAATTCTGTGATTTGTCAAAGACCAATCTCTGAAAAGTTCATGACAAGACAACATATATATGTACGCATATTGCTCAGATAGACATGATGTATCTTAAGTTCTTTACTATGAGAGCGGTGAGGTGCTGGAACAGCTGCCCAGAGAAGCTGTGGATGCCCCGTCCATCCCTGGAGATGTTCAAGGCCAGGTTGGATGGGGCCCTGGGTGAGGAGGGACCATCTATGCATGCTGTGTCCACCTACAGAGCCATGGGCAACTCTGTCATACATTGCCAGTCCAGGAGGATCAACAGAACAGTCACTCCACAAGCTGCAAGGTACCTTCATGTTCCTCACAATAAGGATAAATAGAAAAGATAAATACAAATAAATATAAATTTGCTCAAAGAAGGGATACTAAGAAAAGCAGAGCATGGTCATGGTCATTGCAAAAAACTCTCCCTTTTTTAGCAAGACCAAGATTTCAGATAGAAACAGTGTATTTTGTTAGGACAATTTATCTGGAGAAAGGAGCAAATTTTTCTGTGGGGATGGCCCTTCTCCAGGCTCTGATTGGAAGCAGAGGTTGGCCACCATGCAAAGGAAGAAAAAAGGAATTAGAACATACTCTGCAGGTGTGATGGGGGTTGGGGGAGGAAAGAAGAGAGTTCCTCCTCTATTCCAGCTCTATGGATTCAATGTAAATGTCATCATTCTTAGCTGAATACATCTTCATTAGCCAGCAAATCTGTGCTCACTGTCTTTCTGAAGATTTGATGTGCAAAGGATGTCTCCAGGCCCAGCTGGAGGCAGATTACCCATCCATAGGAGTATCCAAGTGGAAGGAGGTGCTGAGACAGAGCAATCAAGCAATTGTTTCATAGGAAAGCTCGTGCCAAAGCTGTCAGTGCTGGCATTGTTTTTATCCTCACTCAACATAGCGTCACAATCATGATCCTGGAACCAACAGCCACAAAGGAATCATGACTTCAGATGGCACAAAGGGAGCTGCCGTGATTTTACCTACAGATGTTTTATAACAGGTGTACCTCGACCCGTATCTCGAAGCACGAAAAGAGAATCAGCTTAACAACCCTATTTTAAACACGAGATCTGTTTGAAACAAACCCCGTGGGGGTAGCAAATTACGCACTGAAGTGCTGCTTACAAACAGAGGAAAATGACTACAGATGCATGAAAAGCAAGATTAATACAGCACCTACGCATTTCAGAGCTAACACATACTGTGCCATCTTCTGAAACGGTCCTCTAAGAACTGACTGCAACCTAAAACCGCAGCTGAGGGTTGGCAGCTCACGGAAGTTGAGTTTTCCTTGTCCAGGTATTCCACCAGAAGGGATGGTGCCTTCCTCTGGGTGTATGGAGCACCCAGACCTGGGGAAGCCATAGATGTCGTTGCTGAGATATGACAGTGATGAACAACCTCATCACTGACATTTCCTCACGTATTTGGAGCATGTCTTCACGTGACTAACTTCAAAGGGGGAAATTCATATTTACAGAACATCTAACTAGGATGGGCTAAGTGTTCCTGAAGAAATGCCACCTATTTTCATTTCCCACCCTTATAATTCCAATGTGTAGGATTTTCCAATCTTCTTCCCTACACGCATTTCTAGCAATTCTCTAAGCATTCCACTCTGCTGCTATAAGGACCCAGAGGAAGGAACAAAATGTTTTTTCCAAGGAAAAGATGAAGAAAATTCATAGCTCATCTATTCCCCTCATCTTTGGCTTTCACCCAGCCTTATTCTTTCCAGGTGCCATTCCACTGCACAGGAAGGCCTTGAACATGGTCCCTTGTCATCCCAGCAGGGAAGGTCACACTCTCCATCTGTGGTCTCTGTCAACGACATCTGACTTGAATTAAAAGTTTTGTAGGAGGAAGGGCAAGGGGACGTCATAAATCTTCCAAGGACTGTTTGAGTTGGAATGGACACTTAAAGACCATCTGGTCCCACCCCCTGCAATGAACAGACACACACAGCTCTATTAGGTGCTCAGAGCCCCATCCTGCCTGACCTGAATGTCTCCATGGGGTATCCACCACCTCTCTGGACAACCTGTGCCAGTGCTTCACTGCCCTTATTGTAAAAAAAAAAAAAAAAAAAAAAAAAAAAAAAAAAAAAAAAAAGAAAACAAACAAAAAACCCCTTTTTTCTGTTTATACAGCCTAAAAAAAACCCAGAGAAGTCCCAGTTCTAGACTTGAAATAGTGTGTCAGATGTGAGTAACTCCAACAATGATGGAATATATGTATAATTTCCTTTCTTGCATAAAGGACTCAATCTCATCTCCTTGTGTGCAGGTCAAGGGACCACTATGACATTTCCCATTCTTATGGGAAGCAGGAGATGCTGGACTCTGTGCTCCTTCCTACAGTGGATGTGCAGGAGGCTGGTTGCCTTCCTCATGTGACATAATGTGGTGAAAGTAGGCGGAGTTGATGTGTGCTTATAGAATCATGGAATCATTAAGGCTGGAAAAGACCACTAAGGTCATCTAGTCCAGCTATTCTGCCATCACCACCATGCTCGCTGTCCAATGATTTGTAATCACACCAGAAAAATGGCAAAAATCCCAGCATTTTTATGAAGCATATTTCCAGAGACTGAAGAATTACATCAATAACTGCATGCTTGGTCTACTATAACCTTCCCAAGGTCTGTTCTAGTGGCAGCTGCATGTCATCACAGGGCTTTGTGACTCTGCAGCTGGGCTGGATGAGCCCTTGGCCTGCGTGGGCATGGCTGTTCCTGCATGAATTCACCCTGTCAGTTTTCCCCCTTCTTGTCCATTCCCAGTTTGTCCCGAAAAAGGAAAGCACTCAGGAGGGCAGTACATAAAAGAATTAACAGCCCAACAAGGCTATATACAACCCTTAGGCCACAAGCAAACTACCTTGGTGCATTCAAGAGATACATGCATCATATGCAGCTTGATGGCCCGGGTCATATGTTACATATAGACCACACTTCCACCCCTCAAACAGAGCCATCCTTTCCCTTTGCTTAGTCCCCTTTTTGGAGCAGCTCTAATTTATGAACAAGATGATAAAGAAACGAAGAAGAATCCCGTCAAGGTTCTCTCTGTGTGTTGTAAATTGTCCATATATCAAAGATATTGCCTACATCCAGCATTTAATGCTATCAGTAAAAATATAATGTGAGGGGGAAAAGAAGAAGTTGCTCACAAGGAAGAATGAATAACCTGTGTGAAATATTGAGGCTGTAAAACCAGCATTTCTCCTTTTGGCTGGAATGTTGGTATTTCTCGCTATTTAATTTACATAAATCAATGACAAAAAAAAATAATGTAATAACAGAACTCAGATTCTATAGCTGCAGGGAACCTGGGAAATGAGAGGATGGAGCTTGAAGATTATCGACATGCTCCAAAGAGAGCAGCACCAGACAGACTGGTTTTTCTAAACCTCCCTTGCTCAGACAAGGTAGCTCCTATGCCTACATCCCAATGGTGAGGTAGTACCAAAAACAAACAAACAAATAAAATTGGCACTTTTAACATTATGCTCAATTCAGTTGTCTGGACAACTCTGAAATGGTAACTTTTACCAGTCCTGATTAATGATACAATTGGAAAAAAAAAAAGTCTTTGTAATATTCAGATGTCTGTTGAAAAATCTTGTCTAAAAGCACCCAAATTGGACCAGTGCCATCCTATAATAGCCTCAAGGCAAGAGAAGGGAGTGCTGAAAGGCAGTAAATAGGGCAGGGACCTGGTCTGAATATCAAGCTGCCTGTCCCCAAACAAACCCTTGTGCCAACTGAACCTTCCTGATCCATGGATGGATCCCTACAGGATCTAGTCTCGGCTTTCCTTGTGGCTTACATGGTCATCAGGGAAGGGAGCAGAGGGATCTGAGCAGACCCTGACTTGCAGCCCTGTGGGTCACCCCAGAAAAGGAGAGTGGCTCCAGTGACCACACAAAGGCTTACATCCAGATAAAAGGCTGGAACATGCTTCTTCTGAGTAACACTATCTATATATTTATATTTTTTTAATTTATTTTCTTCTCCCTTCCTTTGTTCTCCCTTCCTCTGCCCTGAAGAAGCTGTTGATTATAATTTCAGTGCAGCTTGAGATGCAGGCTTAATGGAGCGGGCCTTTCTATTTTTGTACTCCGTGCATTGTCATATGAAATAGCGTGGATTATATTTTGTTGTTGTTGATGCATTGAATATACTTGATATTTAAATCCAGCAGTGTTTATAGCAGGCAGAGATTCTGTGCTGGGATCCGAGAGACTCAGTGTGTGCTTGGTATTATTATTATTCATTTGGTAGGAGATTGAGCTTCTGCCTCACGGTTTTGTTCATTTTGTTTTACTTCAATTTAACCAAGTAAAGGTAGAGAATAATTTAGAATGCTGTTTCTAGTCTTGGATTTCTCCTTGACTTCCTCATGATGGTCTCCTAATATCTCCATCTCCATTACGTGCTGCTTCTCCATTCTTTTAGATAGTTCATGCCAGATAGCCACACAAATTCTACAGTTAGAACCCATCCTCATTCAAGAAGCCCTGAAAAGGACTAAGAACAGATATAATAATGGGTTAAGAACAGACATAAGCTCCAATTTAAAGGGATGTGGTGAAAATTAACAGTGGGTCAGGATTTCATGCAGAGCTTGACTTGCAGAGCAGGGTGCACGTACTGGCTTGAATTTGCTTACTAGCGCTCCTACATTACTTCTTCACATTTGTTTGCAGCACCCAGAATGCATTGGGCAGCAAGGATGCTCTGCAGTCTTAGGGATATGATCCCATCCTCTTCTGACTAAGTGCTGTCCAATACAGCTATTCAAGATCAAAGGTAGAGTCTGGGTTATCTTAGAGCCCCTGAGTTGGAACTATATTCTCTTTGGATGAAAGGGTTAATTTTCAGCAACATGCACACATGTATTTTTATAGAGTTGGGTCCTTCAGTTTTTGTCTCTCATATCATTCTATCTGAACCCTCTAAAGATACAGCTGGCACAAAGCTGAGTTTGTTTCACAAATTGAATACTGTGAAGCAGAAATACTATATTAAGTTTGAGAAGGTGCCAGAGACAGAGTATAGTTATAGGGCCAGTAGTCTGAGGGAGCCGTGTAAGAGAGGAAGAAGAAAAAAGATGAGGTGCAAGAGAAACATCCCAAAACAATTTGGATGTTGACAAACAAGGTGAAGGCAACTAGGAAAACTGCAGAAAGCTTAGCTGTTCCTTGGGATTTTGATAAAATAGCATTCATAAAATGGCCTTGGGTTGAAAAGGACCACAATGATCATCTAGTTTCAAACCCCTGCTATGTGCAGGGACCAGATCAGACTGCCCAGAGCCACATCCAGCCTGGCCTTGAATGCCTCCATGGTTGGGGAATCCACAACCTCCTTGGGCAATCTGTTCCAGTGAATTCCAGCATTAGAAGCAGGGTAAAGAGATAAGGTGTGGCGTTACAAGAGAATGCACTGATGGATATGTATGTGTATCCAGTGTATGGATGCAGAGATCCAACAGCATCTGATGTCAGCATGGCAGAGGGGAACTGGAAAACAAAGAGCTCCTGGGTGCTGATTTCAAAGCTGGGAAAGGAGTTCAACCGACTGAAACATCCTTAAGGAAAAAGCAGCAGAAAAGCTTTAAGAAATGAACTGGATCAAGTCTTTATGTAGAAAAGAGTTAACTGCATCTAGACAAACCACAACAACTTCATCTGCCCTATTTATAAAGCACTGCTGCCACAAGAAATCTGTGGCCTCCCCCAAGAACATGGTAAAGTGTTTCACTATTGGGTGGTAAAGTTTTCCCCCCACAATCCACAGTGTTTCTAGTTCAAATTCAGCTGCCTTCCCTCTTGTCCCTCTCTCTGTGGATGTGACAGCAGTTGATCTCTGTCCCCTTTTATGTGTTGGATCAGAGTTGCCATGCCAACATTTTCTTCTGTTGCCAAGCAGACACTGGAGCGAGAGCTCCACTTCCAATCCAGTACAAGGCACAAAATATCACAGGGAGCCGTATCCACCAGAAATACAACAGATTTCAAGATCCCCATCTGCACAACTTCTCCCTTTTAAGCCCTATCACCTGGATATGATGGCATAGAGTCAACCCAAGCCAACTGCACCCAAGTTCTGAAGATGAGCTTCTTAATCTTGTACTTACCAGCACAAGCATAAATGGGAAAATAAAAGTTGTTGGAGCTTTTTCCACAGGGGAAGATGAAGCAGGAAGAAAGTTGACATTGAGACACAGGAAAAGCTCTGACCAGAAAAAGCATGCAATAGCCCTCTGGCAGGTTTATATAGCTTAAGAGGAGCCATGCTCCTATCAGATTGACCAGGCAATCAGGGAAGGAATTGGTGGCACCTGGGACCAATCCTGAGTGTCAATATGTACATCCAGGTTTAAGGGAGACTCTGTTTGCTGCTTTGAATCTTGTGATGGAAATGTTAAATTTGCTTTTTGGACAGAGTAAAGCAGAAGTTAGAGCAAGCTTAGAGATAGGTAGGAATCTGATTAATCTCTTCTGCTCTCCCAGAAGTTGCTCATCCATGGGAGAAATACAACTTTTGTAAGGCTGTTTAAGTTGGGTTGGACGTTGATATGGAAGCATGAAGGTTGGAAAAGAGCTCTGAGATAACCAAGTCTAACTCAACTCCACCATACCCACTGACCATGTCCCTCAGTGCCACATCTCCATGGTTCCTGAATACCTGTAGGGACCACCCCAGGGTCCTTCCCAGTGATTTGGCTTACGCTGTCACTGATTCAGCCTCTCCACCCCTCAGCATTTGCCCCTTGGGAAAGGGGTTTGTAAATAAGAACATGACATTGAAATCCATAAAGAGCAAAGCAGGTAACTGTAGGGATGGGTTGGGGACCAGCTATCTAACCCTACAGGGCTGACAGTTAAGAAAACTGCACCTCAATGGAGCTGTGGAGGTGAAGGAGGACACAATGCCACTCTGAAACCATTATTATGCACCCCCCTCCTTACTATCAATATCAACAGCAACAAAAGGCAATCAAGGTTCATGTCAAGCTACAGCTGAGCCGAGGATGTGACATGATGTTTGATCATTAGCTTTCAATGAGACCGTGTGTCAGGAGAAAGGGTTCTGCCATTTGAAGAAGAGATGATTTACAGACTCGAGAAATAACGAAGCTTGTAAGGAACAAAGCTTGGAAATAAAACTGCATGCTCCACCTGAATTGCTACCTACCCGCGTGTGTGCTCGAAGCTCATTTTTAGTGCTTCTGGTGGCACATTGACAGACGGCTTAGTGAAAACAAATGTTAATGTTAATTAAGCTGGAAAACTTCCCAGATTTTGAGAATGAGAGTGTTTGCTTGGATAATAATTCAGATAGCCTGTGCCCTGCACAGTGCTTTCGTGGGGAAATCTGATCACTCAGAAGCAAGAAATCAACCAGAAGCACTCAGATCTCAGATCTTTTTCCTAGGATAGAGGAGTGCTCCTCCTTACAGCACCATTCCCAGTGCCTGCAGCACCCCAGGATTCAACAACACAACCCATCATGCACTCCTCACCTTGCCTGTGAGAATACGTTATGTTCCAGCAAGGCTCTGGCAAGGAAATGCTTCCTGACATATCTCCTAAATCCTCCTTTACTTAATTTCACTCCGGTGCTTCCAGATGATGATAATTAACCTCTTTTTCTGCAGAGGATAGCAAATAGTGAGAGCTTGGAGGTACGAGCGCAGGCAAGTTGGGCAGAGTTTTGTGTGCGTGCGGCCAGATCTGCCTGCTTAATCTAAATAATTGTAGTTCTGTTGGCTTTGACTGGACTACCCTGAATTCACCAGCTGATGATCCTGCCCCTTGGTTTTAAATTCCCTGCTACATCCTTTTAACTCAAATCATGGCCACCAGTACCAGGCTGAGATGTGTGAATGCCACCAAAGGGCTATGAGCTAAATGGATGCTCCAGCTATTATCACAGGGACAGGAGTGCTTCTATATTAATTCATGTATTGCTGAAAAGGCTGGGGAGGGGGCGGAAATAATAATTAGGAAATGAATGGATGCACACAGCCAGCCGTGGAACCCCTGGTAGCACTTCTATCCTGACGGAGGGCCACACAATGGCTCAACACATTCCTATTTTCTGCTTCACTGGGACGACTTTCACACTGTGGATGCAACGCATGCTGGGTCCCAGCTGGCAGCTCTGCTTACCATTGGTATTGCAATTAAGCCTTCACAGCATTTGCTTGGGGTGGTGCTCCCCAGAGGGCTCCCTGACATCTTTTCCAAAGGGGCAGAAGAGCAGTGCTCAGAGATGCTGCCGTAACCCAGTGGAAGGTGGAGTGCCAACACTGGGAAGCTCTGCATGGGCTGCATGCTCTGCAGGCTTCTCCTTGGAATGCAAGGAGATGTGCAGCATATTTCTTTTTTAATTGCCACTTGCTTAGAGGTACCTTCCAAACTCTGTCATCTGGGCAGGAAACATTTCCTGCTTCTGCATTTCCCCTTTACGACCTTCATATATTCTTTCTGGTTTGCATCAGAGCAGGACTTGGGAGGCACAACTAGGCTGTGCTAGATGTGCTCACACTGACTTGGAATATATGTCCTGGGAAATGTGCCACCTCGGTGCACTTCCAGCAAAGACATTTAATCTAGTGAATATACACAGAGGCTCCATCTTAAATCATGGGATTAATGAAGGCTGTGTTGAATGTTGCTTCTGTTGTGCTGTGTGTGAGGTTATTTGTGCAAGGGTCCCTTTCTGAACAACTAAATGGGTAAACAGAAGGGAAAAAGTAGCAGGGAATGGAAGCTCGGAATGCAGGAGTGCTTTGGGATGTGGTCATGGAGCTGACACAAAGTCCATATAGGGGGGTTAAGCCCCCAGTATTTGATGGGACACCAGGAGGTCAGAGGATGTCTGAGGGGCCATTTGGACATTTAGTGGGCACTGTGGTGATGGGCTGATGGCTGGATGTGATGACCATAGAGGCCTTTTCCAACCTTAATGATCCTATGGTTTTGACAGTCTAAAAACCAGAGCACTGCACTGATATTGCAGTAACTTCCAGTGCAGAAGCTCTCTCTGATCATTTAATTTGACCTCATATTTCTGAATTAGGCTGGGTAGCAGCACACTCAGAGCTTTAGGGTGAATGTGACTTCTTTGAGGGAGAAATTGAGACTCGATTTGAAAGCATTCAGTAGCAGAGAGAGGCAGTGCTTTCCATGGCACTTTGTTCAAATGGTCCATCACTCTGCTGAAAATCATTTCTATTTGAATATGTCAGGATCCCACTTTCAGTCACAAGTACGCCTTTCTCCACAAGATTAAAGATGGCTTTGCTAACCCAAATTTTACCTTTATGGAAGCACTTACATGCTTTAATCAAACCAGTCACCTATCCATCTTCTTTCTGATAAACTAAGCAGATTGAATGGCAGAAAGTCTCAGAGCAAGGCAAGTCCTCTGGCTCTGAAGCAAATCTTCTTGCACTTTGTTTTGTTCTTTAGGAGCACATTTCAGACCTCTCCCAACCCCCCCTTTAAAATCCTGACAGCAGACAACGAGCTGCTCCACATGGTCTCATTGGTGCCTTGTGTAGAAGCAGAAAACATTTCTCTTTTCCTAATTACAACTCCCTGCTCATCTCCTCCAAGGTCTCTGTTGCTCTCCTTGCTGCAGAGGCACAGTGGGAGTTTATGATGAGCTCCTTGCTTTCCAAGACCCCTTAACCCCACTCCCTAGCATAGCCAGCATTCCTTAAATCTCCATGTGAAGTTTGGCAATTGTCTGTTTAAAATCCCTTTTATCCCTGTTATGACTGATAATATATTTGCTTTAAGTAAAAGCTCATGTTAAGCTGTGCAGGGCTTACTACACGCTTGTGCAGATTTCCCCTTAGCAAACACTTTGAGGATTCTCAGATGCATTATAAGGACTTAGCAAGATCTAAACAAATGCATTCCACTAGATTCTTAATATCTTCTTTGATAATTAATACTAATCAGACTCATGAACAAAACCTGATTTTTTTATATTCATTAAAAAAAAAAAAGAATTGGAACATCTTGGGAGATGGAGAACTTGTTAATACTTCTCTTCAACCAGCAATGTGTTAAGTATCTCTCTCATGTTTTTAATATTCTCTACAGTCCTTTAAGCCTGGGACTTTCCCTAATGCCTTCAGCTTTCCTAACCAACTGCCTTAATTTCACAGCTTCTCATTTTTGCTAATTACCGTCTTCTTCGTTCTGTCTTTCCTCGATTGTCTTCTCATTTCTAATTGTTGCCTTCATTTCAACGCTTGGCCAAAAGGAGATTTTTAGGCTGTCCTTTTTCTTGATCTGCAAATAGTGGTTGTGCATGAAAGTGCTCCACTGCACTGGAAATTGTATAAAAGCAGAATGACAGATGAGGCCTTGAGATAGAAGTAGCACTAATTATAAAGCAAGAGAGGAATGGATACAGGCAGATGGATTTGCACAGGAAAATGCTGAAACAAACATTCACAGTAGCACCTACCTACAAAATGTCCCATCCAGCCATCTGCATTTCTTTGTGATCCAATGGATGGACAGCAAACTCTTGTACCTGACAAGGCACTATTTCCATACTGTCCATCATCAAGATTGGAAAAGACCTCTAAGATCACCAATTCCACCCATCAACCCACACCCACTGTCCACGTCCCCAGGTGCCACATCTCCACGTTCCTTGAACACCTCCAGGGTTGGTGACCCCATCACAATCATAGGATTGCATCCTATAATGCAATCCTTTCCAGCTTCTCCACTGAGACTCATAGCAAATGCAAGCAATGGTTCACTTTTTCCAGCACACCGTGGCTGGAATCTACAACAGACAGCTCTTTAGAGCAATTAATTTATTCATCACTGGGTCAAAGTAAGCTTAACCACAGCACCAGCTAGACTCTATAATGTTAGTCTCCCTCCTTCCCCATCCCTGCTCATCACATCAAGAAAAGTACTTCATGTGCATCCTTGCCATGTCAGTCCACACAGGTTGCTTCTTAGCAAAGGTAAGTTCATGGCTGCTGGAACGATGTAGTGCTGCAAAGAGTTAAAGGACATGAAAGCCTTTCCAGAAGCAGCTCGGTGCTCACAGGCAAAGCAATTGGGAAGTGGGCACATTACTGCCACTGAATGAGTGACCCGTAACATCACGATGACACGTCGCTATTGTTGCCTTGTAGAATATTTCCTTCAGGAGCAAAATGAGTGAGAAACAAGTTCCCAAATGATTGCTATCAGGAAAAAAAAAAAAAAAATTAAGGGTGGGGGGGATAAAAAGGGGAGAAAAAAAGAAGAAAGGTTTCATAGGCTAAGAGCAAATTACTCTGCAATTCAGAGAGTGATTTCATGGACATGCTGCAGGGATAATGTATTCTGAGTGGCTAGAATTTCATTTAATTCCACTTCATTGTTGAGCATCTTTTCCAGTAGTTTTACGACTGAACACTGTGTGCCCATTTTCCCTGTTCTTAATCTGGCTGTTCGACAGTCACTCTGGATAGAGAACGTTCCTATTTATTTGCAAGATGCCTCTTTACAGTATATGTCCCGAGACAGAAGTGATAGGGGTGAAATGCTCACAAAAGAATCCTAATTTCACCACAATTGCTGTTTAAGCTCTTTGTCTCTATCACACGCCCAGGGCAGCATGAGCTGTCACTCACTCCCTGATGAACCAATTAATCAATCGAACTATTTTTCTATTGTGCAGCAATCACTGGAATTGCCTGCAATGACTGAAGGACGGGATAAGAGGTGGAAGAGCTCTGTGAAGCTCTGCACTGTGTGCAGGTTTGGTCTGAAGCAAAGCTGGGATGGTCTTGTGCTGAAATCAGGAGTATCTCACGGTTTCCTGTAACTTTATCAAAAAGGCACTTGAATGGTGTCCCTGTTCATTGCAGGGGAGTTGGACGAGATGGCCTTCAGAGGCCCCTTCCATCTCCAAGGACTCTATGAAACCTCCAGCATTTTGATTAGTCAGACTGGAGGCCCATCTAAACCCCTACAATGAGAATTACAGTCTGGTTGCACCACTTGTATGCACACCCACACACATCCCCCAAAAAACCCACAAAAACAAAAATTATGACTTAAACTTCCCAACATATGAGTTCTAAATACACGGTTTGGGAGCTCGGGGCACTCATCTGGGCACAGTTTGGGTAGGTCCTATTGATAAGAAGCATTTTGGTGGGTGTTCAAGGCACCCAGAGCAGCCTGAATACCCCAGAACTTCTTTGTGCCTTATTCTGGATGGCAGCAAAGGCTCTGAACTAAGATCTGCATTGCAAAGCCTGCACCAATTAATGGTCCAGGCATACTTCTCACATGGCTTCATGGCCTTTATAGTCATATGTCTCATGGCTTTCCTTGGAGGCAAGACATTTGGCTGAATAAATGTTTGACCTGAGGCAGCCACCCCCATCCTTCCCACTTGTTATTCAATGATGCACTTCCAGCCTTAAGCTTTTAATCAGATACGTCTTTCAACATCATTTCCTTGACCAATTCTGGGCCATTTACATTGGCCCACATCACATTATTCCATTTTTGTACCTTTTCTGCTTCTTTATTTCCTCTCCCTGCGGTGGCTGGATCACCCTGGCTTCTTGTCCATAGCAACATGACAGCAAAATTGTCACAAGTCACTTTCCCCTTATATTTGTTCTGCCCTTATGAAGCATTTTTATTGCAGCGGGGAACAGGGAGCATGCTACTGCCAATTTGGGCCTGAAAAACTCATCTTTGGGGATTAAAATAATACTCTTCCTTCAAATGTGAGCTTGTCATAAGCAAAGCTGCACCTCAAGGGCTGTGTTCAGTATTGGGCCCCTCACTACAGGACAGACTTTGAGGGCCTGGAGTGTGTCCAAAGAAGGGTAACGGAGCTGCAGGGAGTCTGGAGCACACAGCTCTTATGGAGAGCAGCTGAGGGAATGGGATGGGTCAGTCTGGAGAAGAGGAAGCTCAGGGGAGACCTCTTCACTCTCAACAGCTCCCTGAAAGGAGGTTGGAGTGAGATGTGGGTTGGCCTCTGCTGCCAGGTAACAGCAATTGGACAAGAAGTGATGGGCTCAAGCTGCACCAGGGGAGGATCAGGTTGGATATTAGGAAACATTTCTTCTCTGAGAGAGTGGGGATGCGGTGGCACAGCTGCCCAGGGAGTGGGGGGTCCCTAGAGATGTTCCAGAACCGTGGAGATGTGTCATAGAGGCACGTGGTCAGTGGGCATGGTGGGGGTGGTCTAGGGTTGGATTTGGTGATCTTAGAGGTCTTTTCCAACATCAGTGATTCTGTGTGATGCTGATGAATGATGACGGTGGGACAGCGAAGCCACGCTCCCTGTTCTACAGATTAGAAATCAACTGTGGGGTTCATGTCCAGATGCACAACTTTCCTACGAGCGGGACCTGTCTTTTCATTACTGAAGATCCTAGGATGATCTAAAAGCCCCATTAGACACCTGAGAATCTACTCAAGCTTCGTGAGTTCTTCAGTTCCCAGAAATACTTATAACATAACAAAAAGCCCTGACAAACAGGCTTGTCCCTGGCTCCCAGTTCCTGTTGCCATTTCTACTGATGGAGAAGAGATTTGGAGACCTATTCAGTTTGAATAGCAGAGATGTAATTTTCACTTTGCTGCGATGCGGATGATCACACAGAAGAGCCACAAGCTTCTCAAGGTTTGTTTTGGGGCATTTTTATTCAAAAAAAAAAAGAGCAATCTGTTTATTTCCCTGATACACTGTAGCTCCTAAGAAATAACATACAAGCGTGCACAAAAATAAATCCTCTTCGTTTACTATGAAATAAAGTCAGTCAGAGAAAAAGCCACTGAATTTTCCTTTCTTTCCTTCTTTTGAAAATATCATTTCAATCACAACAAAGGAAATTCAAGACATTCAACCAAAATAAAGGTTTGGTCAAAAGTAAGACAAACGAAAATATAAAGTCTCATATTTGGGGAAAAAAAAAGTTTATATAGAAGAGTTGAAAGCTATTTGTTAAAAAATATTTGAATTCATAAGTTCTTTTTGCTAGTTGAGTCCTGCAAAGAGTCGCAGTGTCACGAATGCCTTCATGGACTTGAATCTGATTTCTCACGCTCCTGGAAATGGAGATGTATCAAAATCTATACACGAGATATGAAGTTGAAAAAAAAATTGCCTGGATGCTATTCACCTTCCATATCACGAGATTTTCATCTTCCTTGGTGTCCTTGCGTCTCATTGCAATGACATTTGTGCTACAGTATCTCTCTACAGATCGAGGTTGTCAATCCCAAATAAATTTGCTGGCGTCTGCTTATAAAGAAAAAACCTACACAGACATCAAAAAATTGATCCAGCAGAAGTCAATAAAAATGTGTGCATCAGCAAAGCATCACGAGATAATCCAGAAATGTGTTTTTTCCTTTTTCTTGCGTAACTGCTATAGCTAGGTTCAGATGACCATGCAAGTCAATTGTCTGATACTTGCATAAGTTTGGAGTAATTCAGCAGTGAAATAAGAAGCTGGGGAAAGGATTAAACCTGTACTAGTGACAACTGAGGAGGGATAATAAAGGCTGGAAATCTACTAAAGTATGGAGAGGATTAACTTTTTGCCACTGAAGAGGAAGGGCCATTGAAGGAAGCTAATGACAGATCAGTTCAGTTAAAAATGAACTCAAATGGTGTTTTTTCTTTGCAGAAGAAGTAGAGGAGCAGTGGAACTTATTGCTGCAAAGTGTTGAGCATGCTGAATATTTCCACTCTCTCTTCCCTGGGCATCTGCTTTTGCCCACTCTTATAGCAGGGTGTTGGGTTGGATGCAGTCTTAATTTCTGGATAGAAAAGCCACTGTTCCTGGGCAGCCTGGTTTGGTGGTTGGAGACCCTGCACATAGCAGATGAGCATTGTGGTCCTTTTCAACCCAGGCCATTCTAATGTTCTATGATACATATGGATGGGTAAATGCATGCATTATAAATTATCCATTGGGTCTGGTCTGTACAAATAATTAAAAAAGTGAAAGACAAATCTCTGGTTTGAATTCTAAGTGATGCAGTAACTAATCTCTGCCATGCTTCTAAAGCAAGGTGTGCTTTGAAAGCATCAGGGTATTGGTGGTGCCCACACAACCAACATTGTGCCACCACAACAACATCTTGTGGGTCTCCTCTGGAGTCATATTGGTCTGCCACACTGGATGTGTTCATGGAGTATATCCCTGCAGCCCACTGGGAAGTAGATTTATAGCACTGAATGTTATGACCTCGGGGTCCTAAATGTAGTGTGAAGGCAGTGGTGAAGGTGCAAAAACGTTGGGATGGTGTTGGTGAACTGCATAAGGCAAAGGGGAGCTAATGACTTCTCATCTGTTTGCTTTCCAAGTGCATAGCCACAATGTTGCTACTTTATGTTATGCTACCTGACAGTACTTTATTTTATTATTGCATTTCAATTCATTTTAGTATTGCTAATATTTGCACTAGAGTGTGCATAAGGCTCAGCAAAGAGAGTAATCTTTTCAAGTTCAGCATTGACAGGCACAAGGAAGAAGTCAGTGCCTTTCTTTAATAGTTGTCAGGCATCTTGCATGACAAAACACTGGCTTCCCATCTCTAGATCACAAAATCACAGGGATTGGAAGGAACCCCCAGGCCCTTCTCTGCAGGGCTCCACTCCAGCAGCTTTTCCCCTGTCCTGTACTGATGCACATGCTTATTACTCCCCAGGTGCAAGACTCTCTCTTGCTCTCATCAGGTTCCTCCCTGTCCAAATCTCCAGTCTGTCCAGGTCTTGTTGAATGGTAGCACAAACTTCAGGTGTGTCAGACTGTCCTTCCAGTTGATGGTGGTGGTTGGTGTTTACATCAAAATACACAGCAAAGAGGGACAAGGTCCAACAGAAATTCCATTTGCGTCAGTTATATTTTTGGTTGTGAACTAGGCAATTATATTTCTTCCCATTTTCTATTTCATGGATTTAATGGCTTATTTTAAAAGCACGCTGCCACATTTAGACCAGGATATTTTCCAAAATGGGCTGACATTTCTCACTGCCAGTTGACTGTCCTTCATAAGAGTGGTATGAGAAGAATGAACTTACATAGAGGTGTTGCATGGGTAACAAGAGCAAGGTTACATCCCTCTGCTTTGTGCTCCTCCTGAGACTAACTCTTCAGTACCAATGCCACCAGAAATGAGACACAATCTTTCCTTTTGCTGTCCTGACCATGGGTATAATTAAAATCATGGAATCATAGAATCCTTTGATCTGGAAGGGACCATGTTTGGACCCTCAGACAAGATCACAGACCTTCAGAGGCAACATATCACTCTTCGCCATGGCTATTGAATGGGAATTGAGTTTTCTTAACTTCAGAGAAAATCAGTGATAGTTCAGCGGTTATCCAATTTCCATGGAATTTTGAGTATAAGACTCAAAATAAGAGCTAAGACTACTTGTTTTAAGTTCAGCTTCAGGATTCATTTAGCAGCAAAACCCATGGCAGAAACATTGATGGTGACACGGTTCACAGAGAGGAAAGAATTTCTCAAGAAAAACTTGTTGCTTGCTGGGAAAATATTTCTGATTACTTCTTTCCCAGAAACAAATAAACAAATCCTCCAACCAGAAATCCATTTTTTTCAAGCTTATACATTTTGTTCCACTTTATGTCTTTATTAACTATTAAAAAAAATAAAACCCTGGGGAGATGAGGCAGTATGGGAGGCTGGAAATTAGAGGAAGGTCTTGTAAGAATAAAAAGAAAGAATGTGATGAGTTGATCTTCCAATCTTTGTGATTCTATGAATCCATGGAAAAATGTGCCATTACGTATAATGATAATTGGACTTGATGATCTTAGAGGTCTTTTCCAATCTTAATTATTCTGTGATTCTATGTAGTTGTGAAGATGAGTGTGAGAAAACCCAGCAGTGGGTTGTGTGCGTGTGGATGGTGACATAAATTTCATTTGTCCCTTCTTTCTCACTGCATTAAATTAAGGGTCGAATGTCTAATGCTGCCAACATTCAACCTACCCTATTCCTAGGAAAACAAACAAGTGAACCCACATTGCAGATATTGCACAAACACTGCATGAAATGAGAGTCCTGGCCCAAAGCACGTCCCATTTGGCTGCACAGCAGAGTTGCTTGCAAGTGGAGCATCTTTCAGTCAGTGGAGAGGGTACACAAGATGATGTTGTGTAAGTGGGGAAAAACTTCATCTCAGCATCTGCTACAATGCTGAGAAGACTTACTTTGAGACCATTGCAGTTTAAATTTTGCCACCATTGCCAATGCCAAGAAGAAGAATTCACAGCTTATCAGAGTAAATAAGAGCAAGTAGGTGACTGCTAAGTTCACTTCACAATTTTCTACCCTTCCCTTTCTGCACTGGAGTAGAAACCACATCAGCTAGCAAGCACCAAGACCAGCATGCATAAAGACAATGTTCCAGCCCTACTTACAGAGGAGGCCTAGCCAGGCATGGCTCCCTCTTATTACTGATCCTCATCCCAAAATCTGAGACTTTTTGTGGTTTTAGAAAGCTAGCAAAGACCTCAGTCCTCATCTGCCTCCTGAATTTATCAGCTTTTGGAAACAATTAGGCAGTTTTGTTTAACAGCTGCGGCCATTGAGGGTAATTTCTCACAGGATAGCATGACCTCCAGGCCCACCAGAGGAGGAGTAACCCAACTGAATAACAGTTTACTAGTCCAGTGTAGGAAGGACAGGAAATAATAAACTTATCAAGGAAAATCTAACTTTGGCACAGTCTGTGCATGTCTGAACTAATGAGCACATTTTAATGATTGCTTTAGAGACTGTGATGACTGTAGCCTAGTGTTGCTTTTGAGAACAGGAGGGAGGCAGATATCTGCCAGAACTACTTTGGGTCCAGTTGGTCCCATCAGTTTGGACATTAGGCTAAAGTTCTCTGAAAGAGTGGTGGTGCATTGGAACAGGCTGCTCAGGTTGTTGGTGGATTCACCATCACTGGAGGTGTTCAAGAAATACGTAGATGTGGCACTCAGGGACATGTTTTTGTGGGAAATATCAGTGCTGGTATGGTTGGACTTGGTGATCTTAGAGGTCTTTTTCAACCTTGATGATTCTAAGTGATCTGGGGATTTCTGACCCTAGAAGAACATCTCCTGCCTTCTCCTTAGGTACAGTGCTGTTGGCATGGAGAGCTCACAGAAGTGAGCCTCAGCTCGTGCTGCAGTCAGCTCAATTCCTCCTGCCCTCTCCCTACACACTCCCTTTGCAATCGCAGTAAAGATTTAAGGAAGAAATAATAGTGGTAGGTCATTATGACGTTTTAGTGTGTGTTTTATAGAGCATCATGACTCACTGATTCAAGAAAGAACTTTGCAGCTCACTACGAAATTGCCTGTTTCAATCAATCCTGCTGGTGGTTTCTCTAGGAATTTTATGGAGTGTAACTTATATATGTGTAGTATGTGAGTGTACACCCATATATATTTATATATATGTATATATATGTATACATGGCAGTGGTGGGGACGACTATATTTTTGCTTCTATAATATATATATATATATTATATATATTGGAATAACCAATTGAAAGCCAAAAAACGAAACAAAACAAAACAAAACAAAAAGAAACAATAAAAAGTATTATAATGACAAACATGCAAGCTCTAAAACGCTGAAAGCAGCACAAGACTCCATCGGGTCAAGAGAAAGAATAGCTGTCATGAATAACCTTGGCAGGAATGTCTCCAAGCTGAGTTGCTCAGAGAGTTATCAGGGTCATTGTCTTTGTTTAGCTTTTTTTGTGACTTAGATGCAGTCACCGTCTTCTATGGCTCTAAAACTCTCGGGACAGTGATTCCTAAAGTTTCTTTGTGAGTCCTTAGGTCATGGATGAATGGGCCATAAATCAACCTTTTGTTGCTGGAGCACAGGAGTAAATTTTCTCTGCATTGTTTTCAGTTTGGATACTACAAAAAGAGTGCTGAGCTCTTTGAGGAGAGAATGTGGCCGTTTCTGGAGTAGGAAATATAATGCCCCAGGGCAGATAGATGTACCTAGATCTGAAAGTAATGCCTTCTATTTATTTCCACGGAAACCACAACAGAAACAAAGAGCACAAAAACATTGCATGATAGAGCAGACTCTCAGCTGCAAAACACTATTTTTCAACGTAGTTACCACCATTAGCTATGCATATGAACTAGAGCCTATATACCACACTCATAATAACCTACAGCAATGGACATGACACACTCTTTCACAGATCTATGACAGCGTCATTGCTAGGAAAATATTACCCATGCAGTCCATCTTTCACTGTGCACACATAAACTATTTGGTCTCAGCACACTCACTTTTGGAGCAGTCCCCATAATGAAACAGGAGGCATTACTTTCGGAGCAGACCTCATATATGGTCTGTGTGCTCCATTAAAAACAAAACGAACAAAAAAACCCCAAAACCCCAAATGTTTTTCTGCCTTCATGTCTTCCAGATAGGAAAATAGAAGCCCTGGAGCTAGCACTAATAAAGCTATGTCCAGGATGGACTTGGAGCACATCCTGAGTTGAGATCAAAAGTGCCTGGGGAGAACTGAGGTGTTGAAGAAGGAGAGAAAAGAATAAGGGAAATGGTTTATGTGATGGTGATTTTTTTGTAAAAGCTTCATTTTGGATGGAGACAAGGACCCTGAATGCTTCAAACAAGCTTGTGGGAAGTGTAGATGGAGAACCTGCTTCCTGCTGGGGAGTGGCATCGGATCTTTCAGCTTGGATTTGCATCTGGAAGCCTGACATTTTTGCTGTTGGCTACTTTGGGAAGGAAAGGAGTCTCCTGGGCTCATTCACTGGCTGAAGTTTAACTACTGCATCAATGAAATAGAACATACGAGCAGATCTAAAGGGGGAAACTGGGGCAGCAGCCACTTCCTCAGGAGAAGACTGAGCTCTGAGCTTGTACCTTACATCTGTTTTGTGAAGAAATAAGTTCACAAAATCATAGAACCACTGAGGTTGGAAAAGACCTCTAAGATCCCCAAGTCCAACCCCAGAGAAGTCAAGATTAGAGGTTACCCACTGAAAGTGCATGGGCTGCAGTGGGAATGCAATCAGATGGACATTCAGCAGAGCATCTGTGGGCTTGCTATTTAAGAATCTTTTCTTGGCAATGAAAGGAACATAAGTTCTCGAGGAGGACTAGCCAGAGGCAAACTGTAGGAAGGCACTCAAGAAAGGACAAGGTGCTTGAGGGCAGTCAGCAGGATATGATGTAAATAGAAAAGATTATCTCAGTGTGGCTGCTTGGGAACTGCTTGTGACATCATGTTTAAGAGTCCACGTTAATCAGTGTGTTTTCCTTCCTTTACTCTATTCTTCAAAGAAGATTTGTCCTCCTCACATAAGAGATTGGAGTTTTAGCCTGGGATTTTCACCAGTTTTCTCCATATGGATCTTTCCTCCCTGTAGTTAATTAACTAAACAATCAAACTACAGCATCATTTGTAATGAATTTAGGATATCATCCTGTAGAATCATAGAATCACTGAGATTGGGAAAGATCTCTCAGATTCGCAAGCCCAACCTCAAGCCATCCCCACCATGCCCACTGATCATGTCCCTCAGTGCCACATCTCCATGGTTCTTGGCCTCCTTCAAGGTCAGCAACTCCCATGTAGCAAAATGAATCTTTAAAGAGAAGAATGAAAACACCAGGAAGAAGTCTTACCATGCAAGCCATCTGGTACTTCCCTTCTGACTTCCAAGCTGATCACAGTCCATAATGGGATCAAACTGCTCTCATTGGATGGGGCATCTGTGTATGTAGAAATGAGAAATACTTCCTGAAATTCAGGTATAACCCTAACTTGCAGTGTGCACTCAACAAGATTGATCATGTGCATCCAACTCACGTTGTCTGTAAGGTGCTTTGGGACAACCACAGTCCATAACTCTGCTGTTTATGCATGGATGGCTACATTAAAAGACTCAATCCTTGCATCTGAACTCTGTTAAACTGTAGTACGTGCATTTCTGCTGCCATACCAAACCCTGTGTTTCTTACACATTGTTAATCTGCTCTCCTTAGCACTTAATATAAATGTTATTTATATCATCAAACCAGAAAACCCATAATTCCATGCACAGAGGACTTGGTGGAATCGGGTTTCTTGAACTTGGCCTCTGCAAACTCACAGTGTGTCTGAGCTCTTCCCATGACATTTTTCTCACTGGGAGCATCATTTCAAATCTGGGGGAAATGGCACTGAAAATCATTTGATTTTCAGCCAGACGTATTTTTTCATCAGATTTATAGAAGCATAAGGTCCTTGAGCCAAAAAAATTGCCTGAAATTTGTCAATGGGTTCAGAAGTTGTGAAGGCGAACGAAGACAGACAGCAGATATTTCAGTTACATAAAGGGCTCGTTTCCCCAGGAAGCCATCCTAAAAAAATAATTGTGCCTTTCACAGAATATTTATGTAGTCAGAACCATCAGATAAGAGCCTGAACTGTGCGCACATTCAGGATTCCTAGCAGAGAGGAGTCCTCCCACCCGTATTGTCTCACTCAGAGATCATGGCAGGAAGCTTTTATCCCATCTGAGATGTGTCTTGTGTCACAGCCAAGCAGAGACCTCACATCGCACGGGGTTTCAGTCCACAGCTCTTGTTCTTCAGGGTTTCAAGCATATCTGCCAAAAATAACAAGTCCTGTTAATGACTTTCTAGTTTAGAGCTGTAAATCTGGTAGCACGAGGACTCTCCCAGCATCAGGAGCAGTCATGCTTTACCCAATGGACTCCCATTTCATTTTCCTTGACTGGAATTGCAGAAGACCTCAGATACAGCAGGTTCATGTTCTCCAGGGAATAAGGATTCTCTCTGTTACACTGCAAATGAAGACAGACCAGATGAGCTAAAAACAGCTTTTATAGGTGTTGTGATGTATATTTCGATAGTGAGAACTATCTTTGGAATCATCTGGGACTTGCTGAGGGATCTAGTACAGAGATCTAGTGGAACAGGCTTCCCAAAGAAGTGGTGCAGTCAGCATTCCTGGAGCTGTTCAAGAAAAGCAGACGTGGTTCTTGGTGAAATGTTTTAGTAATCATGGTAGGGATGAATTGACGATTGAACAGGATGATCTTGGTGGTCTAATCCAACCTTAATGATTTTGTGATTTAGGATTAGAGATGACCTAGGGTATCTCCCACAGCCTGTAGCTGAACCCATGAAGGTAATTCTTCTAACCCATCTGCCAGCCTCTTGTGAATGTCTTCATTTTCACAGAACATCATAAAAACCACTAGGCAGCAAGTTTAAGTGTCTGAATTGAGCTTAAGACTTTCAGTATGACGCTTTAAACCCTGTACAAGGTATCCTAATAGGAGAGGGACATTATGACTCATGTGGGGATTAACACAATCTAATTAGTACAATCAGTGGATAAGGTAGATCCTCCAACAAATATCTATATTAAGCCAGAATAATCATGGCAAACCCTCTTCTTTTGTTTTTGCATTGATTAGATATTCATTGACTACTGTGACATTAGACAGCTAAATATGATGGAGTCCCCTATGTGCTAGTCAGTTCATCAAAAGGAACGGCCAGCATGGTGAGCTTGGCAGCTATAATTGTTACGACCAATTTAGGGCTCTGTAAGGGTGGGATTTGGGCTTGACTCAATCAGGAAAAAAGCATAGAGAAAAGAGTGACCAAAGGGACAATTACAGAAGTGTTTGCTGAGAGGATATCTGAAGTTCTCCAGTTCAGCCTTCCACTTCAGAAAGGCAATCTCCAATCCAGGTTCAAAGCAGCCATACCATTTCTTGCCATGCAATGTGGAAATCATAGAATTGTAGAATGGCTTGGGTTGGAAGGGACCTCAATGATCATCAACCTTCCCACTACTTACAGTGCCATTTCCCCTAGTCCTAAATAACTTCCCAAGCATGTTAGGTCTTTACAGGTGCAGTTGAAAAGACCTCCAACTCTTGAAATTCTTTCAGTGGAGTGAGCTTTGCAATTTGGTGTCTCAAACCATGTGTGAGCCAGTGACTTCCCTTGGACTCAGGGATCACTCCCTCCAGCTTAGAACTGAATTGAGCTCTGGAGAGCTTTTGTGCTTGTAGGTACACACCTCGTGTTTCTGCAAGCATGATCTCAGTTGCCAATGAACATTTTGGTTTTGTGGAAACTCTCTGCGCTGCTAAGCAATGGCCTTCAGGCACTCACAACCTACATATGAATCACCCAAACTCTTCTTCAGGGGGTGCTTGACACAGCATGAAAGAAGTCACGTCAAAAGGTAGCTGCAGTGACATGCCGAGTAACTGTGGGGGCTGTGCCAGCTTCTCTCACATGAAAGGGTTGTAGAGGCATCAGAAAACATCAAAACCACGTTTCCTGAAAACACTGGATGTGGTGGTGTCATGCTGGTTGAACAGGAGTCCTAAGAGCAGCGCTTGTCTTGTTCAGGCAGCAGCGTTTGATGGAGATGCTCCTCTTTCTTGTGGGCTGACAATGCCCCAATGCTGAAAAACTGAATCCAAGGTTCTGACAGTCAGCAAGGCTCCTGGAGCTAGCAGGGCTGATTTTGCTTACGTAGTGTGCTATGTGCTCTTCTGTGCTGCTGCATTTCATTATAGAATGAGCAACGCCCCTGGGAGGGTCTCAGCATTGTTAGGAACACAACTTTGAAAGCATCCCTTGGAGACATCAGCACTGGTGGTGTTATGGATGGAGTGAGGGGAATATTAGGATGAAGAGCCAGGAGGCACCATCCCATCCTCTGTCACCTGCAGCTGATGCAGCCCAGAGGCACTGTGGGGTTGGGGTGGAGGCTTGCAGCAAGCAGGCAGGGTTGCCCCAGCGAAGCAAAGAAGAGAAATGATTCTTTATAGGTGAGACACAGTTACTGAGACACTGGTAGTTATTTTCTCATCAGTCACATCGAGCTCGCAGCGCATTTCCAATTTTATTTGCTATTTTAAAGTGACAGAAGAAGCAGGGATCTCTTCACTTCCCTCCCACAGAGGCCAGCTACTCAACATAGGTGGGAATGGCATCTTAATTCCTTTTTTACCGGGCTGGTTGATACCTGTTATATCAAGAGGATGACATTTCTTTTTGAGCAGGCTACAGAATTCAAATGAAATGATAAGCACAGCGAGTGGACAATCGTGATTCTTTCTCTGATGATATTTGGAAATGCAAAATTATAACATTTCAGAGGAAGAGGGGGTTGGGTCTTCTTTGAAAGTGGGGAGAAAAAAGTTCCCCTTTCCAGGAAGAGCACTTAACAATATGCAAGCAAAGTGGATAAAAGCAGCTCGGTAACAACCCCAATTGCACTGAGATCGACTCCTGCATTCCTGCACATCTTTGCCTTTTTGACATTTAACTTTAATTTATAGCAATTTAGCTTGCTCTTAGAGGCTGCGCTGTACATTTGGGAAAGCAAAGTGATCTGTTAAATGTTTGTCTGCAATTCAAATCAGGCACAAAGCAGCTTTGTCTTTCCCTTAAAAAGGAAAAAAAACAGTGATCCCCCTACACTCATCCGAGTGTTCTCATTTTGGAATAGAGAGACAGGTTATTCTCCTATTAGGAAATAATTAATAAATTAGACGACCACTACAAATTAGTTTGGCCCATTGGTCAAGAGTTACAGGATTAGATGCTCATCATTAGATTGCTAAACATGCGGCCAGGTGGGTGGAGGTGCAATTTATGTCCTGACCCCACGGCACATCCCACATCCCTGCTTTCATTTAGGTCTGGTGTCTCATCACATCTCATGTTGCTAATTGGGTTCAAAGGAGCCTCACTCTGAGCCCACCCAAAAAGGGCCAATTTTCTGCTGTGCTGAGGAACCAAAGCAGATCATAGAAGAATCCCTGAGTGCTGCAGCCAGAATGCGACCATGTGGCTGTGAATAAGAGAAGAGAATGCTCCAGGGGAAACCTCATTGTGGCCTTCCAATTTTGAAAGGAACGTATAAACAGGAGGGAGAATGACTTACGAGGGTTGATAGTGATAGGACAAGGGGGAATGGTTTTAAAATGAGACAGGGGAGGTTTAGGTTGGATATTAGGAGGAATTTTTTCACGCAGAGGGTGGTGAGGCACTGGAACAGGTTGCCCATGGAGGTTGTGGATGCCCCATCCCTGGAGGCATTCAAGGCCAGGCTGGATGTGGCTCTGGGCAGCCTGGTCTGCTGGTTGGTGACCCTACACATAGCAGGGGATTGGAACTGGATGAGCATTGTGCTCCTTTTTAACCCAGGCCGTTCCATGATTCTATGATTCTATGAAGTGTGGGGACAGAAAACAGAACAACTATGTTATGGCAGCAGTGAACATTCAGCTCATTCATGGAGTCACACCCATCTGATATTAAAAACTGTTGGTTACTGAGATTTCTCTTTGCTGTCAGTGCATACCAATTCATTGTCCAAAAGTATAATTTCCTTTCATTCATTTTAAACAACGCTAAAACAGTGACAGGTGTCCAGGTGCCATTACTTTTTGCCTCTTCCTGCTCACGAATTCTCTGCAAGCAACTCGTGATTTTCCCAAGGTTGTGAATTATTCAAAATTATTCACTGATGACCTTGTGAATATACTTGGACTTTTCTGCTGTTTGTAAGGAGAATGTGAGTGGGATAACATCTGAAAGCAGGGACAACGCTGAGGTCCAGGAGTTGGCTTCTAGGAGAGTTACGTGTGATGGCACATCTACAGCTGACCTTGGTCACATCACTTAATGCCTCTGAGCCACTGACTCTGTATCTGAGCTGGACTTTTCCTTCCATAGCAAGGACTGCTTTTATGGTAATGATGAAATTATTCACGTCTGTGAGCTGCTTTTGTGCTAATGTCAGCATAGGGGCAAGTGGAAATATACCGAGCTATTAATTCAGAAAGGTGACGTACTGAAGGTTCTGCCTCTTGTTGGATGAGAAACTTAAAACCAGGTTTCTGGGGCAATTTTGAAACTTGGAAGTTCCTAGAAACTGGGCGTTATCTAAATATAAGCTATGGCTTTCAGTGTAGGAGCAAGAGATTGAAATCCGATAGCCATTTGCATACAGGGCCTCTTTTAGCCTCATAAATCAATTCATAGCTCCATCCACATGGCTGCTCTTGGATGCTAGTTGGGGTCAGCCAATTTCTGTAGCTGTTGCCTCAACAGTCTCGTTGCCAGGACTATTTTCAGAAAACACACACTCACAAAAGAGTCACTGACAAGTTTGAAGAAGTTTGTTTAAAATTTCCAGCAAAAGTTAGCGGAATATCTGAAGTGCTTGTTGGAAGCGAAATTCCATGCTTGGAAGATTAATCCTCCTCCCACAATTTTTTTTTTTTTTTTTTTTTTTTTGTGTGTGTGTGTGTGGCTTAAAATCATATAGAATGGAAAAGACCTCTAAGACCACCAAGTCCTACTCCAATCCATCCCACCACGCCCACTGACCACGTCTCTCAATGCCACGTCTCCATGGTTCTGGAACACCTCCAGGGATGGTGACCCCACCACCTTCCTGGGCAGCCTATGCTGATACCTGACCACAGGTAGTGGTCCTCAAGACCTGAGGTAACCAAATGATGTGGACTTTGGCCAGTTCTGTCTTTACGAGCCCACAACTTCGTATCACACGTCTATCACCAGGTTTGCCTATTGTCATGTTTTCTATTTTGTCGATGATGTAGATTTTAAAGAATCAGAGCATCTCATCTTCTGCATAATATTCCACTTTCTGTTAAGTCCTGCAGGGAGAATTACTCTCCTGAAGCCCAGACATGATGGCATTGAGCCCATGAAGCTGGAGCTGAACTACAGTGCATCTTTCAGAGAGATTTCCTATCTCACTTTAAAACCTGGAGTGATAAGGTATGTACCACTGGCTTTCCAAAGCAGTTGCAGTCATTACTTATCTGCACTGTAAAAAAAATACAAAAATCACCTTTCATTTCCTACGTGAAGTTCTCAGACTTCAACATCTAAACCTATTGGCTCACCATGTGGTGAAACAAGACTAATGTGAGCTGCAGGTCCCCTGCCACCAGAGGTAAAAGAAATCTAACAGACTCGGGAATTTATTCCACGTTCATCACTGCTGTCTGAGCATGTGTCTGAACTATGCAGGAAATTGGAGCCGTTATCATTATTTTGACAGACCCAGCTTGTCTCCAACTGTCCCATCCCTTTGCCCTGTGGGACACACTGGCAAGTTTCCTTTTTGTTCTTAAATGGATATATTTTTTTTTTTCCATAAAAATGCCTTTTATTTTTCCTGATATGTCCTGGTTTGACATCACTTCAAAGTATGAATCCATTACTGCTCAGCTGGCTTTCCTCTCCCCCGTACTCCTTAAATGCTGTTAATATAAATGGTTGGAAAAAATGATGACGAGGAGAAGCATGACAGTGCCTTTGATCCAACAGTCAACTGTGCTCTGAACTCCCACCCTTCCTTCAAATAAATGTCGTGCCCCCATTGCTATAGCAAAGGGTCATTGGTTGGCTGCATTAGGAAGTTCAGCCACTGAGGGCAGGCAGCAAGCATCCTCAGTCCATCTAACAAGACTGGGAGAGACTTGAGGACGCATGGCCATTCCACTTGTCTGCTTACCATCTAGGCAATGACTTTAAGACTTCTTTTTGCTTTGGACAGCTCTGAAGACAAGATTGTCCCCAATCAAATCTCAGAAGAAAGAGGCAGAAATATTTTAACTCTGTGAGATCCAAGCATCCCGTCACCCACACACTCCAAAGAGGTAAGATGTAGTAAAATACACCTAACTTTAAACCCTACCCTAGTCTGTTAGATTGTCCCAGTGTGGATATGAGTTACTGGTGCCTGAGGAAAACTACATGACACCTCATCTAACAAATTAAATGTTTCCATGCAATTAAAATGAAGCACTCAGCCTTAGTGTAATAAACTTGAGGCTATTAGTATTCCTAGCGCCGTTGCCTTCATTGTGTTTTACAGTGCCATAAATATAAGCTCAGCATGATGGCTCAGCAGGCACTGAGCATGGAGAAAAATATCTTGTAATATTTGTTATTAAAACATTAAAAAGCCCTTTACTTGAACACACACATTTTTAAGATGTCCCTGACTTGGAGCCTCTGCTTTTAATCTCTCCACGTGCCCTGTGGCACTCCATCACCAGCCTCTTCCCAGAGTGACAGCGATTGCTGCTGTGAAGTGCAGAGTTCCCTCAGTGCTCTGAGGCATGGAAAATACCTACAGAATTCCAGCTCTTGCTCAAGGTGAAGACTAGAGTCCTGGTCCCAAGGGGAGAGAAACCTTCGGGGTTTTGCCAGAGCCTTGAACAGAACCTCATCATAGAGATGACCATCCATAGATGGTAGTGTCCAGAGAGTCACTCAGTATGATCTGATACCTACAGATAGAAAATCCTGTAAGAAGAGGATTCATTTTCAGCATTAGGAATTCATTTAGCTGGTGGTGACACTGAAGTTCAGGTGCCTATATATGAAGCACAGAGATTCCTTTTATAATTCGGAGAACACTTAGGCATCAAGTAGTAATGTAGAAGACACTGGGTTCAGTTGCTCATGCAAAGGTGTCTGGTGCCATTTGAGATGCACTGGGGTATCCAAGATGCCTGTGCAGGTCTGGGACACTACAGACCCTTCTGTTGGTGAGGTGGCATACCTTAACTACTTAAAAAACCCAATCTAGCACTCAGGGCAAGACAAAACAAGGCAGCAAATTCTGAAGGCATCTCTATATGTTCTAAGTGTGCAAGTCCTCCATGGAAATGTAATTGGTGAAGTCAGTGGAGATGGTGGTGTGATCCACCTGCCTGAATGAAGGCATTGCCTGGAGAAGCTGAAGATGTCCCACCCATGGAAGTGCTCAGGTTGGGTGGGACCCTGGGCAGCCTGATCTGATGTTTAGAAATCCTGCTAGTGGCAGGAGAGTTGGAGCTCAGAGATCCTTAAGGTGCCTTCCAACCTGAGCCACTCTATGATTCTGTGACCTCTTTTGGCATGGGATGAGCCATGACCTAGACTCCACCAGCTACACCATCAAGCTCCCCTCAGGCTGATGTGCTCAGACAAAGATATCTTACCTGCAGACAGTCAGCTACGATTTTAGAGAAGACATCTACAAATTCCTAACATCACATTCTGCATCCATTCATGCGCGCTTCTGGGCTTACTGAGAAGTAAGAGTAGAGAAGCAAGAAGTAGAGCTTCTTCTCTGAAGTAATGCAAAGTAATGCAGAGCTCAGCTCATGGGAGTTGCTTGAGATAAATCAGGAAAATGTGTTTTGGGTAATAGAGAAAGAGTTATGCAAAAGAACTCGATTCTACCTTCTCCCTTTCCTGCATCTTTCCTGGGAGGTCCTACTCTTTCTTTGAAATCCAGTTGAGTTATTGTGGTTATATTTCCATCCATGGTTAACACATTTCACACCCCAGTCTCCCTTCATTGCAGCCTGGCTAAGCAATGCTTCTTTGACTTCATATGGAGAACAGAGTTGCAAGGATTTTAATAAAACCCAAAAAGAAACTCTTTATCCACTATTAGTTTCAGCTAAAAATAGGCAACACATTTCTCTGCTGAGACTTATTCTTTATAAACTCAGGCATATGCTTGTGGATTTGAGCTATTTTCTGTTATTTATCCACTGTGTAAGCGCTGATTTCTCTCAATACATATTCTATTAGTTACAGTTAGAACTGCATGGATCATTCTTCTTTTTCACCGTCTTCTTCCTATACATCTCCGGGTCCATGATACCATGTCTCTTCCAGCAACTGTTGAAGATGAGTAAAGCATCCTTCCAAACATCCTGAACTGACCAAAGGAATAAGAGTGAGAAGTGCATCTCTTCCTGGCACTGTCCCTTTCTCTTCAGAAAGAACATTGCTCAGTCATCATCATTTCTTAATTTTGCAATTTCCAATTTTAATATTTGTTAGTGAATCCTCTGTCATCCAAAATTGGGTGGTTGATTTGTGATGTGTCTGTTCACAGCTTCTGAAAATCCCCTTGTTGCCTCTTTATCAATAGCCATCCTGCTTTCCCAGACATCCTCACAATTTGTCTTCGCTATTGCAGACGGGTTTTAAGCAAGGAGTTTTATCTCTCAGCTATTTCTGGCTCTGTCTCCCTATCACCCCTGCCATCTTTCCCCCTCCTACTGAGATTCAACCACCAGAGAAATGAAATGCATTTTGGAAATGTCTGGTTTATCCCACATAAAGAACGAACGACTTTGCCTGGGAGCTGCTTTTCCTGTTTGTGCAGAGAATCTTGCCTATATCTTAAAATATTAGGAGATCTGAAGTCAAGAGATGAAGGCATCCTCTGTGTGAAAGCTGGCGATCAGGGGTGCATGAAGGGTACCTACTGGGAGAGCTTTGAATGCAATGGCACAAAAGTTCTTCTTACGAGCTCCCCAAATGCCCTTAAACTTTACAGACCATCACAACATGGCCATCTGGATCCTGGGCACATGATCTAAAGAACAAAGCACTTACCATTTACAGTACATAAATCTGAGGAGAATTCAGTACGGGAGATCATAAAAATGTAGAAGCACTGGAGGTCAGAACGCTTGTCTGATGGCAATAAAAATAACAACAATGCACAAAGCAAGTTCTTTTCCCTCAGATTTCTAATATCCTTCACCATTAGGAGTGAAATGATGCTCACATATAGGACAGCAGGAGAAGACAGACCAGGGCTTTCATAAAGGTTGGAGGGGAGAAATCGAAGCATATGAGACCTCAGGATCTGTGGGACCAACCCTAATAAAAGCACATCTTATTTAATCTAAAAGATTCTCATATATTTTTGATACTCCTGTAGTTTGCTTTTTGCTCCATAGGAAATGCAAGTGCAAGGCATCAATCCAGACCTGTGTGTCCTCTGGCCCTGGGCAGTTTGCTCAGTTTATCATGGGGGGAATTTGGAATGTACTATTTGAATAAAAGCTCCATCCATAGAAAGCTGCTGAAACTCCTACAGAAATATCTTTATTTCTATAGGAAATACGTATTTTCAAGCAAAAAAAAAAAAGAAACCCACTAAGCCTTGCAGTCACTCTCCACCCTCCCCCACCTTATCTGCTCACCCTAAGACAATCCTAAGACAATTGGGGAGTTGGAGTAGATGATCTTTAAAGGTTCCTTTTAACTCTAAGGAGTCTATAATTCTATGATTCTATCATCTGATCAGTGCTAATTGATCATTTCAGCAGTGGGAGTGGAGGATGCCCAATTCTCTGTGTCTAGCATCAAATCCTTGCTGCCCGCAGATCTTTCCTTTTGGACTGATAGGGAAATGGTTTCAAACTAAAGGAAGGCAGATGTAGATTGGATATAAGGAAGTTTTTTACGAGAAGGGTGTTGAGGCATTGGCAAAGGCTGCCTAGAGAGGTGGTGGGTGACCCATCCCTAGGGAAATCCAAGGTCAGGCTGGATGGGGCTCTGAGCATCTGATTGATGCTCAGGGAGTGGGACTAGATGGCCTTTTAGAATTCCTTCCAACTCAAATGATTGTAAGATTCTATGATATGGGTGACAACAAGCAGAATGGTGCAGTCAGCATGAGGGAAGGGAAATCACCCAGAGGATGGACTTAAGAGGTGGGCCCATTTGAACCACACGAAGTTCAACAAGGCCACGTGCAAGGCCCTGCACTGGATCAGGGCAATCCCAAAAGTGAATACAGACTGGAGAAAAGAAGGCTCTGGGAGACCTCTTCATTGCATCCTTCCAGTACCAAAAAGGGCTGTGAAGAAAGATGGGGAGAGGCTCATAGTTGGTGGATGTGGTGATAGAACAAAGCATAATGGCTTTCAACTTTAGCTTAAAGGCTTTAGATTAGTTTAGATTTAATTGGGAGTCTTTAGATTAGACATTAGGAAGAAATTCTTCACTCAGAGGGCTGTGAGACACTGGCACTGCTGCCCTGAGCTGTGGGTGCCCCATCCCTAGAGGTGCTCAAGGCCATGGATGGGGCCTTGGGCAGACTGAACTGGTGGAGGCAGCCAGCCAATGTTGGGGGTTGGAACTGGATGAGCTTTAAGTTCTCTTCCAACCCAACCATTCTGTGATTCTATGGTTCTACACGTCACTAACTGGGAGAATATGAGATGCCATGCCAAGGAAAAAGCAAACAAGAGGCCAAGAATCTCATCAGAAACATGCAGACACAGCAAAGTAACCATGTGGGCACATCCTTTGGCAGCCACCAGTGCTTACTGCTGCTTCTGGCATCATGCAGAAGAAAGACATTGCAGGAGCTGTAATTCTGTGTTCATGTCTGATTGCTTCAGCATCCTCTTTCCTCTCCCAGGCTTTTTACACCTAGATAAATAAGATTAAGGTGAGAGAAGAAAATATGAATAACTGAGTGTGCACATCACCTATCTGGTGCAGGATCCACCCTTACATACATCCAATGTCCCCCTCTCCCAAAGAGCAAACTACAAGGGGATGCCTCTCTTCTGTTCTTTTTTTATTTATTTTACTGTATTTTATTTTATTCATTTTGTCTTATTTTACTTATTCATTATTTCAAGAATAAATACTAAGTAGTTACTTTGCTTTCCCTTACAGAGTTTGGGTGTTTTTCAGGAGTTTTGTTTTGTAGCTATCTCTGCAGCCACTGTTTTTTGACAAATGCTTTATGAGGTGAAATGAGATGTGAAATGGGAAAATGAGGGAGATGAGAGAAAACACTACCAGGGTGAAGAAGGAAGGGAAGGAAGACAGCAGCAGAGGGAGAGGATGACAAGAGTGGCATGAAGATCAAATAGCAGACCATGTGGCATCTGGGGACTGTGGGGACCATCTTGGAGGGGTGAGGTGAGGATGTAGGAAGCAGTGAATGTTTCCTTGAATAGATCAGTGGGAATTTGGGGATTTTTCTTGGCTTCCTGTCTCTATTCTGTGCTCCCAGGCAGCAGCCTTTGCATGCTGTTTGGGATTGTGAGGGGCTGTGTCATGCAGTTGTGCACCATGACCCACTGCTATGGGTGCTTCATGCTTCAGGTGTGTATCTGCTGTGTCATCCCAGACAGGAACTACTCTTGTTCAGGTCAAAGTTGATAGGGATGGGTGCACTAAAGGCTTCTAGAAAGGCAAGGACTGTTCATTGTGAGTGAGAAAGATGACTCCTCCATTGGGATGTCCATACCACAGCACGCAATGCAATAGAGACTGTGAACTGGAGGTGGGCTTTCTCCAGCAGTCCTTGAGGTGCTATCACATTGAACAACCCACTTCTGGGCTCTGCAAGCAACTTGCACAGTCAGTCAATAGCAGAGGAATGGGCTACAAACTGGTGGCACATTCACTGTGGTTGCACAGCAAGGACAGTAAGTCATAGAATCAGAGAACTGTTTGAATTGGAATACACCCTTAAAGGCCACCTGGTCCAACTCCCTGCAGTGAACAGGGGCACCCACAGCTCCATCAAGTGCTCAGAGCCCTGTCCTGCCTGTGCTTGAATGTCTCCAAAGATCCTCCACTTCTGAGGGTACATCCTCCTGGGATGAATCAGCAGACAGATGGTTGGGGAGGATTTAATACCTGAATCTGGAATAAAAACTGGCCAGCAAGGCAACCTGTGGAGTGACTGACCTGACTAAGAGCTATTTGATGATAACAGTCTACGAGCAAGTTTTTAACTCTTAGTACATGTAACTTACCCAAATTCTGGTCTACATGCCTCAGAACAGTTATCTTTCCAGCCCTGTAGCAATACTGATGAGTCTGGAGGAAAAGCATCATGATGCCTACTCTGATCATGATAAGGAATCTGGAGGAGCTTTTAATAAAACTCAGTCACGGGCACAAATTGCACCTTTCACACTGGCTTTAGAGGCAGAATCATTTTCATCTGGGGACAGGTGCTTTCGTGGCTGTCTTTATTTAAACAAATCTGCCTGTTTCCCTGAGATGGCAGATTGCAATTACAGCACAGCATGCTGGTCAGCTCAGGGTTGGATGTCCAGATTTCCATCTTCCTGCCCAGCTGGGAGGGGAGGGGTCTCCCTAGGCAGAAGTAACTGCTGAAAAGTGCAAAGATATGGCAGGAATAAGAGGTAACACACAGCAGTGAGACTAATGAGTCTGCTGTTCTGCTCTTGGGTTATTTAAATTCATTTTGGACATAGGGAACCTTTCCTGCATTTTTTTTTTCTAATGTTCCCGTGTGGTTGAAGGACATTCGTGCTAAAGGTAATTGGATGGATTTAAAGTCCAAAGCTTGCCTGTTTGAGATGCTCAGGAAGAATTTTTATTTTTATTTTTCCAAAACAAAGGGAACGGCCTCTGGGTCAGATCCTCAGCTGCTGCAAAGTGTCAGACCTCCTGTGACCTCTGCTAAGGACTAGACATAGTGTGCTCTCAAATGTGATGTTTGTTTCCCTGTTGTTATTAATTTGTTAAAGGATGAGATCTTCAAAGGGAGCCAAAGGAACACTGGAGCCCAGATCTTATTGAAATGCAGCCAGGCTCGCATGAATTTCTCCAGGGTATCTAATTCCCACAGTGCTTTTGGAACAATCCTGGCCTTCAGGCTGGTGATGTGATCAGCACTGTAACACAAAAACAAACAAAGCTGTTTGATCTGTGCCTTCCTTCTGCACCATGCTTCTTACCCAAGTGGTGGCTGAGCCCATGGAGATCAAGAGAGGAAAACAAAGAGGTCCAAATAGTGCCTTTTTAGGGCTTAGCAGTGCCCTATCCCCATGCCAGTCTGGTGGGACTCGTTTATAGGATATCAATGGGGCACCTGAGCAGAAGTTTCACTCTTGCCTTAGTGTAGGGCTGTCCTAAGTCTTCTCCTCCAGAGCAAATGATGGAGTATATCTGTCTCAGGCCAGTTCCACATGGATCAGCTGAGTGGGACACATCTCAGACAGACAGTCCTTGGAAGAGTCACCGGTGTTTTTTCTGGCTTGGGCTTTCTAGGAGAATAGGCTAGCAATCCATGAATGACTCTTTCTGGCTTACAGATCTGTGAACCTACTTTAGGCATCTAAAGGTCTCCAGAGCATTAGAGAGGAGTGTCCAGCAACAGTCTTCTTGGCAAACATAATTTCATGTAGAAGAGGGAAACCCAGGGGATTCCCAGCCCAGGTAGGAAGGTGGTTTAAGGTTTAGTGAGTGAGGCACTTGGTGTAGTTTTGATGGGTACACCCATGCCCTCAAACAGAAGGTGATAGATCATCCTGACTTGATGTTAACATCTCTCTCGGTCAAACCATTCATATCGAGACAGATATGGTAGATGTAGAACCATCACTAAGCCCTATTTCACCCAAGACACCTAGTAAGGGCTCTTTAAATAGGTGGAGATACCCATGCCCTCAAAGGAAGGCAAAGATGCCTCCCATCCTTGCCCCACAAAGCCTACACAAGGATCCCCATTGCTAGGAATGTCAATCCACTCATCTGTGGGTCAGGATCTGGTGCAGACCAGAGATGGTTTCTATCAGGCAGCAGAGACAAGGCTGGGCTGGTTTGGGGAAAGGGGATTACTTTAGCTATAGATGGAAGCTGGGTTTAGGGAGGCTGTGACCTCTCCATTGGTGAACAAAGAGCAGAGGTTGTGGCTCAAAGTGCCGTGCAATAGGTGACACACAGACTGAGCAGCAGAGGCCAGCCTTGAACCCTACTGCCTTCCAAAGGAGGCTGGTGTGCAACGTGCATCCTGCTGTCTTCCTTGTTAAGTGATTGCCCTGTTTTAAAAAGCAAAGAGGATTGATTTGCTGGAGTGTCCCTCTGCGTGTGCAGCTTTCAGCTTGCAGCTGCTGCTCTAATTGTGATACAGAAATTTCTCCTGAGACAGGAAGGAATGTCGGCTTAGGTTAAATAAAAAAGTGAAAAATACAGCGATTCTGCAAACTTAAGCAAAGAAGCCAGCGTGTTTCTGGAGCTTAGCAACAAGAATCACTCTCAAAACGTTTCATTAGGAATTGCTTGAGTCTAGTTTCAAGGAGCATGTTTTTCCCTGATGTTGGATTTGTGCTATGCTGGGATTAAAGAAGAACACTGGGTTTCAAATATGTCAGTTCCCTCATTTGCAAGAGGTGTAAGGAAGGGATTTATGTTCACATGGGGCTGTGATCTCATCAGCTCTTGCCAGCAAATCAAGGGGGTGACTGGATCAGCTTTGGGGAGGAAGCCAGAAGGGAAAGTTAATTAACAAGGACTTAGAAATGGGAAGTTTCACCTCCTGAAAAAAAATTCTCTGATTTTGATATTTGTTCTCCTCTCAAACTGAGCCAAAAAATCAGTCAAGAAAAGCAATAAGCTGAAAAATATTTGGACAGAACAACAGAAAATGACGTCTATGAGATGGTGAGATTTAGCCCTGACAATGGAAGGGAATGCCACATACCCTGTAAGGTGTTACCTGAGCCAAAAGAGAATATATAAAGCAAAACTTGGGGCTAGCAACACAGAACTGCTACTTCCATGAGGAACTGGCAAAATGAGACCCTAAAATGAGAGACAGTGCAAAATAAGAAGTCTGGTTTGGATTGTTCTCAGCTGAAATTCAGATAAAATCAATTTTCTCATCAATTTCTTTTAGTTCTGAATCACTCTGATTCCCAGTGAGATATAAAAGCTGCTGTTGGCCATTTGAGGTCACTGAACATATGAGATTTGTGCAGTTTTTGAGAATTATGAATTGAAAATGCAGTTTTGTGACTTTTGTTTTTTTTTCTTTTGCATTGTAATTTCACTAGCCCAATATCATGAGCAACCATCAAGAATACATGACACAATCTTTGCAATATCACATGAGGGATGTGCAAAAGGTTTGCAGTGCTCCAGGCCCATATCCACTTGGATAAATCAGAGAAGACTCCTTCTCCTCTACACTTGCTTTATTTATTTATTGGATATTCTGCCCTCACAAGGGAGCAAAAGTGAAAAATTCTCCCACAAAATCTGCAAGGATGTTCACCCACAATGTAAACCTCACTTTGGGTCTCATTCCAACTGTTCTGCATACAGGTTGCCCAGGGAAGCTGTGGATGTCCTCTGTCCATGAGGGTTCAAGGCCAGTTTGGATGGGACTTTGAGCAATCTGATTAAGTTCTGCCATGACCATGGCAGGAGGAGTGGAACTAGACGATCCTTAAAGGTCCCTTCCACCCCAATGCTTTCCGTGATTCTGTTGTTTTATGTTAACGAAAAAGAAAGCAGACCCATTTATCTTCTCCCACCAAATCCCTATTCTGCAAAATTCATCTTCATTTCCCTCAGCCCAGAAATTAATGGACCTGCAAAAGCTGCATGTGTTGGCTTAACACATCTCCAACAGAGCAAGGAAAGCAAGGAAAGGCTCCTCCAGCTTCCAGTTATAGCTGTGGCTGGGATCAGAGTAGCAAAAGGAGCCGTGTAGGGAAGAACTAAACCCTTGGATAATGGTTGGACTTCCCTTTGGCTCTGAAACACTACTGCAGACCATCACCTTTTAGAGATCCACAGCACTGAGAGGTTGGGCTATCAGACCAGATGTGTCTACGGGGCTGCAAAATGCAGTGGAGCTTTTATTCACTCCACATCACAAGGTCACAGGCTCACTTGGGTTGAAAAGGATCTCAGGAGTTTCCCAGTTCAGCCTTGTGCCCAAAGCAGGATCAGATACAAGATCAGACCAGGTTACTCTGGGCTTTATCCAGTTTGGTCTTGAAAATGTCTAAGGATAGAGATGGCATTGGTGCCTCAGCCCTTTGAGTCCTGGAAGATTATTTTCTTGGTGTTATCTTCAAGTGCGTATTCAGTGTGAAGGCACTATTTCAACAAATCTCCTCTAGGGAATTGGCTGTCTGTCTACCACATGAATAAAGGCCAAAGTCCTCAGATGGTCACTCTGGGGCTATCATCACGGGTCCATGGGAGAACATGATGCTGCATTTCTGCCCTCATGAGCCTGGCTGTAAAAGTCCCTTCCAATACAAAATACTATTCACTGTGTCAAAAAAATCCAGAGCAAAAAAAACAAACAGCAAAATCTTGGATCAGAGTTATTGAAGAAATGTCCTACAGCCCAGACCTGCCTAAAACTGCATCCAGAGCAGAAGTCATGAGAAGAGTATGAACAGGACCACTGCTTCAAAGAACCAAGGAACAGAATTTGGCTTCTACATTTTTGACATCAGGTGTGCAACCCATGTTTTAAAGAAATGATATGATTGGGTGAAGCTCACAGCCAAGAATAAGCAGCTAATGACACCCTTCTCCCAAGTCTCTTTAGGTATACGGGGACATCCATGCTGTGGTTTAAAGCTCAGAGAGTAAGGAGCTCCTTCTGCCATCTGATGGTGAACAGAGGAAAGGAGTCACAGCATTCCTCTGCCCAGTCCTTAGCAGGAATTAGCAAGGACCAGACCTTTAGATTTCTTTTTGACCTTTAACTTCTGGCAAGGTTTGGGAAATGTGGCCACAGAGAGTGAATCATAGACTCATAGAATGGCTTGGGTTGGAAGGGACTTCAACGATCACCTAGTTCAACTTCCCTGCCATGGGCAAGTATTGCCAACCATTTAATCAGGCACTAGTTAGGCTGCCCAGGATCCCATCCAACCTGACCTTGAGCACTTCCAGGGATGGGGCTTCAGATTACCGACATCTATCCTGAGCCCTCTTCAGTAACACTCATGGTAATCAACAGAACAGAAACTCAACTGAGAGTACATCATAGAGCGCAAGCTTAAAGGCTCAGGGGGAGACATTTTGGGGCTGTGCTTGGAAATATGGGAAAGGAGAATGAGACAGACTCTTTGAAGGACCTTTCTGTTCCTGGAAGTTAAGCAAGGATATTCTTCTTTACTTGGATCACTGGGATGTTTCCATCTAACCAGCCCAGAAAAAAAATTGACTCATAGCAAGGGGAAAAAAATAGTATTTCAGGTAAAGAAAAGTTTTGGGATAGAGTCAGCAACAGCATTACTTATGCAAACCTTTTTCGTACCCTTGGAGGCTATGTTCTTTCCCTCAGCAACTTCCCCAGACCCTCACAAAACTCACCATCATCACCACTGTGCCATCCCTGCTCTTCCACTTGTCCCAGCCATGTAGGCAATGGTCATTTTCCTCTGTCTTTCAGATTCCGCTGTTTTCAACCAGTCTCTCTAGATGCTGCCAAAGCTATTCTTCCCAAGCACAGTGGTGTTTGTTTCTCTGGTCTACCACAAGCCTAGCTTTTGGGAGTCCAAATTCCTGCAGTCCCACAAGGTACCATGGAGCCTGACCAAAGCAGTGAGGGCTCTGTCACTGCAGAGGGTGAGAAATGGCCATGTCAGTCCCAACCCTCCAGAGTGAAAGGTAAATGGTGCCTTGTGTGAGTGGTGTTGGCCTGATGGAGGTCTGAAAAGAAAACCAACCCTAGCCTGCTCTGGACTGGCAGTCATTCAAATTGATAACAAGGGCTTGATTTTACAGAGGGTGACATTCCTCACATTTTTCCGTGTGATTAATGCTTTCCTTGTATGTCCTTGCCACACCACAAGCTCCTTAGTTGCACAGTAACCTTTTGTGTGCTTCAGGACACATCCAGCACATGATAGTAAGGTCTCAGTGCTAGATCTGCGACGGTGAAGAGATGGGGGGACTGTCTGGGATCCCAGGGTCCAGAGTTTGAGCTATACAGTCCTTAAAACCTATGAGACAAGGTGCTAGTAGAGTCTGATAAAATCACTGATAGAATCATAGAATCATAGAATTGCTCAGGTTGGAAAAGACCTTAAAGGTCATCAAGTCCAACTGCAACCTAACCATTGGATGCCTCACCTACAGTACACTTTGAGGGCTCTGGTGTAAATCACCTTTTTGAAATGGATGAGTTGGCAACAGCAATGCACACCTGGGATTTGGACCTTCTTCTGGACAACTCTCTTGGACACTGGATGGTCCTGCATGGAGACATGAGTTGGATGCAATTAACCTTATGGGGTCTTCCAACTTGGGATATTCTATGATTCTATGATTCTTGGAGTTGTGGACACAGCTGCGTTTGGGAGACAGGCTTTGCAGAAGGACATGTTTTCCCAGTTATAGGACTGTGTCTGGACAAGGACAATGCATGAGCAGTGTAGTGAATGAGGCGGAGGATCAGGACATGCTAATACAGAGCCCAAAAAACCCAAGGAGACATTCAGCAAGGAAACAACGGAAAGAAGGTTGAGGGACATCTTCATTTGCAGTCTGCTGTGATTTGAAGTCATGCCCTTTAGGAGGCCTTGGGAAGAGCACACGTGCATTATCCCTGCTTGAATGCCCAACACAAAGTCAGGCTGACTTTGCAAAGCTGAGTCACGAAGCACGTAGAATGAAAAAGACAACATACTTTACTTTACATGCATGAGATATAAGTGTGTGGAGAAAGGGAAAGCATGTAGATTCCTGAGACATTTAAGTTCAGCCTGCCCAGGGCTCCATCCAGCCAGGCCTTGAGCACCTCCAGAGGTGGGGCATCCACCATTTCTCCGGGCAATCTGTTCAAAAAGTTCTGTTCCAAGGACAGCACATCGCTTTCAGATCACTTCTGGTTTCCCTCTCTGGGCACTGAACAGGACCCTCAGTATTTCTAACCAAGGTTTATCTTGATGGGTTCTCAACTCTGCTCGCTGACTCCCCTTTTCTTCCCCACTTATGCTTTTAAGGCACGTCCCTTCCTCCACAGTGAGTTTACAGCAGTGGCTTCGGTAGCTTCTGTTCCCTGCAAAGCTGCATGAGAGTGTAGCCAAGAAAGCAATGCTAATTGTAGCAGTAATTAAAAGCCGAGTGTGAATACTCAATGAGGGGTCAGCCTGGGTGAAGTCCCAGGCACAGCACTGAAGTGGCTGCTTCAGGAGTGAAACATGCCTTGCGCCTCAGCTCTCAGCACTGCAGAGCTAATTGCCTCTGGAGCAGTGCTGGGCTGGGAGGGCTGCCCGGCTTTCAAGTCCTGAGCCAGGCTCTTCACCTGGAGCCATGTGGTCACAACAGCTTGTCCTCCTCTTGAACACAGAGACTGCATGGCAGCATGGAATCACTTGTTAAGAAAACTTTATTTTGCTTGGGGCTTCCTAAGTTGAGTCTTATCTAAGTATCAACTGAAGCAAACATTCAGAGGGATGTTTTCTTCAATTGGTACTGCTGGGTCATGGGGAAGAGTTGTCCTAATTTCTGGAGGTAATTAGCTTTTGGGGCTCTCTTGGAATAGCTAAAGGTTTACTTTACATTTTTTGGTCAGTTTTAAAGGAGTGGATCACGTTTTACTCCTGAGAAGGTCAACCATTCCAATAACTTCAGAGCATCTGTCCACAAGTCAACATCTGTGCATTTGTATTGTGATACGTTATTAAACTGCCAAATTTTTACATAACTTCCACAGAAGGATCAAGAGAATGAAGAGTATGTGGCTTTGTAATAAAGTCTCTAGGACCAGCTCTGGCTAAGAGCTACTCCCAGTCTAGCTGGAAAAGTGCCCACCCAGAAATGCAGCCAACAGGTATCAACAATTTTAGCATCCTTTAAGGGAAACAAGATGATTTTGTGAACCAAGATGAGACAGATTCAGAAAGCTACGTCAAAATAGCCACTGCTAAAAGTTGGGGTTTTCTCTGCTTATACCACCCAGCTATCCTAGTTATTTCCTGCCCCTTGAACAAGAGCAGTATCTCAGATCCCACATCTTGATGTTAATACAGTTTTATCCAAACCATTTTGGGACATCAAATGCTGGATATAGACAATGCCAAAGGCTACAGTAAATCCGCATAATTGGTACTTAACCAATAATAGTTACAGCTGTAATTAAGAGTGTGAAATTTCACTGTTTATTACATCAGGGTAATGAGGACTGATCCTCTCTCAGTTTTGAGTAACTCTGCCATCAGCCACCACCAGAGGGTCTCCAATGTGCACAAAGTATTTTCTTAGATAGTGATCGCAGCCCTGCAGCGTTGAGACCCTGACTGAGGATCGGTCCCTCCTGTGTGTGCTCCCACTCAGGCACAGCAGAGCTTGGAAAAGTCACGTAGAAGCAAAGAAAACATCTTTTGTCCTGTTCTCATACTCCTGAGCCTCTTCCAGGAAAAGATCAGTCAGTAGATGATAACAGCTCTTGGGTTGACCTGGGGAGGGCAGGCCTGTGATTGAGATATAGGTCTCTGGGGATGGCAACAGTTGAAGTCTTTCCAATTAGCGTGCTGGATCAGAGTCAAGAATTGTCAGGGTTTTAATTTACTAACCTGTGTCCCTCTCCCTGTATATTCATGTGACAGCTCGTTCATTTAAGGTTGATAGAGTGCGTGGCTGGCCTCTAGCTGGTCTCACATCCATCTCCCCTTTGCCCCAGTTTGCTTTCCCAAGAACATTTTCCAAAGTAGAACTTCCATGACTTGTGGATGTCCAGGTCTCTTAAAGCCAAAAAGTTATTCTTGCTGAAAAAAAACAAAAGCTCGGGCCTTTATGAGTTCTTCAGATATTTTGAGGTGGGGATGTTTTGTTGGTGTCCACATCATAGAGAGGAGACAATATTTTTCTGGACTCCATGTTAAACATTCTATTATTGAGCACTAGGTGGGCACTGTTGAGTTGAGCACTAGCAGGACATGGGAGCACTGCTGCTCCTGTAAGATCAAAGCAAGGGTTGAGCAAATGGCAGACAGGTGAGTGTGTTCCCTGGACTTCCTTGGAAGCCAAATGTATAGCACGTGTAGATTAGGCTCCCACCTGCCTCCCATTAACCAGCATCTCCCATGAGCATCAACACCAAATCACCGTCAGGATGAACAGTAATACCCTTTATCTTTTTCAGCATCTGTTAAATGTCATCATCTCCCAAGCCTGGCACAAGCAGTAAATACAGCTCAAAATTTAAGGATACAACAAAACACAAGTTTCTGTCTGTATCTTCCTGAGATCCTTTGGTAAGGACAGGTGAACAGCTGAAACCAGCAAACCATTGGTAGATACACACTAGAAACTCTCCCGATTGCCCTGACATTTCCATTCCTGTCCAACCACTCTTACATCTTTTTTAAACACTTCATGGTTTCCAACTCAGAGCTGTCACTGTGTTTTCTCTTTAGTGTGGTACACATCCAGCAAACTTTTCGATGTACTAAGTAACAGTTATAGCTGAAAGAGCCTGCTCAGAAAGAGCCATTATCATCACTGTTTGTGATGTCCATGTAATTCAGATTACCAAGTCTTGTGTCTCAGTGTCCATCCCAAAAGCACTGGTTCCACTCAATTCTCCCCTAGGGTTAGATGACCTCACTGTACACATCTGCTCTTGAGCCAGTCATCTACAGTGGGATTCCTTTGGCCAAGCAGGAAAGTCTGAAGTACAGATGTCTGTGTTGGATCTAGCCCCTTGGGCTCCCTTTGTAGCCAGTGGATTGAAACAGGATACGAGCCATCTGGTCTACTTCATAAATGTACTTAGGAGGCGATGAGTCATTCCTAGAAGTACCCATTTTGCTCCCTTGATTAGCAATGGAGGGTGGGCAGCTAATTCGGATGGAGATATATACACTGATTTCAAGTCTTAAAGTCTGAAGACTTCAAACGATTTGAATCCAAATGACCATAATTACAGTGTAAATAGGAAGGAAAGACACTCCAGCATCATTACGATGCTTGTAGAGTAAGGAGCAAGAATAAAAATACAGAGCCAAGACCACATGTTCTGCTATTACAGAGGCTTCCTAGGTTATCTTCCCAGCTGGTGGAAACCTGCTACCTCTGTTCATTTCCATACTCCTTGACCCACGAACCTGAGAGCTGAAAGGATGCTGGGAGGGGGCAGAATGAGAGCAATGTGAGGATGAGTTCGAAGATCAGCCTAAGATCCCACAGTTTCCTCGCATTGGTGAGATTTCAAGGGCACGAAGACACCTGTGCTTCAACGGAGAATGACAGGAAGCAAATCCCTCACGGTCCTTTGTGTCTTTGAATCTTCCCTATTCAGCTGTATTACAACAAAAACTACAGTAAACTGAGAGCTGGGAGGGGGAGCAGGGATCAGAATGCAGTGAGCAAGATCAGTCTTGTTAGTTGTTCGAATGACAAGAATAATGGGATGCAGGAGGAGAGGGCATGAGAGAATACAAAAGCATTAGGCAGAGATTCTGTGAAGCTTATGCAACCTAAAATAAAATGTGATTTGCACGCAGTGCCGTTTAACCTCATGCCCCTGTGACTAATGAATTTCTGTGTTGGGGGATAGAGAAAAAAAAAACAAACCAAAACAAAACACCACCACAACAGCAGCAAAAGTATTAAAAAAAAAAAAAGGAAAAGTGGCACCAACCCACAATTAGCTGACAAGCTGCAAAAGAATGGCGTTTTCCCCAGTCTACTTTGCAAAGGTTTCTTAGCAATGTATCTCAGGGGGCATCAGTGGGAGATGGGCAGGCTCAGCACAGGACTTTAATTCTCAGGCATTGTCTGACCGATAAAGATTTTAATTGGAGTGTTTATGTTTCCAGTCCTCCAGCAACACAGATTTGCTCTGATAATGTGTTTTAAGGGACCAGAGGTAACATTTGGAAGATAAATGTGGTATCGGCTGCCCACAGGGTTACACAGACATTATAGCCTGCTGAGGATGCATTATGCGTTGTATTTTGAGTTTTTTTTAATGAGTTTTCCAGGCATTCACCTCTGATTTCATGGAACTTTGCCTCTTCCCTCTGCTGTTTGACAGCAGACTGGATTATCGCCTGATGTAAATCAAGGCCCTTCCTGTGATTGATTACTGTGAGCTATCAGGTACGATCCTGATCAGCAGAGCTTCTTTGAAGACGGGACAGTACTGGGCTCCTCTTCTTATAGCTCGAGTACCACAGCTCATATAGCTAGGGATGCCAACACCACAAAGTCTAGGAAGAGAAACAGCTCTTTGTTCTCAGCTATTGGATGCAGCCCGTATCTACAAAGGGGTAAGAGTCACCTTCTACTAGTGATAAGACGAAAGGTTATGCACTTGCACCAGAGAAAGTTCTGTTTTGATATTAGGAAACATTAGTTCTCCAAAAGAGTGGTCAGGCACTGGCACAGCTGCCCAGGGAGTGGTGGGGTCACCATCCATGGAGTTGTCCCAGAACCCTGGAGATGTGGCACTGAGGGATGTGGTTATGGGCGCAGTGGGGATGGGTTGACAGTTAGATTAGATTATTTTGGTAAAGTGATTCTATGATAAAATGGCCCCTGTAGCCATCAGCATCTCAGAAACCATGGGTCAAGGGACAAGAAATCCATGGTTCAGGTTGGATATCAGGAAAGATTTTTTCACCAGATGGTGGTGGGGCACAGGACTGGTGGCTTCCCAAGGATGTGGTCATGGCACCAAGATTGCTGGAGTTCAGTAAGCCTCTGGACAACACACTCAGAAATATAGTCTGATTTTTGTGTGTTTCTTTGTGAAGACAGGAGTTGGACTCAATGACCCTTACGGGTCACTTCCAACTTGGGATATTCTATGCTTCTGTGGTTGCACTTCCACCACGGAAGTTTCCACCTCAAACGGTGGAAACAAGTTTGTCTCTCTAGCCAGTGCTGGGTCTTGTTTAGGGATAGGATTGGCTGTGCAGTAACCTTCGGATGTGCTAACATTAGTCATGAAGCACACAGAAGTGTTAATTCAGGGATGGGTGCAGGTACTGTGCCACGAGTCTGGCCGTAATGGGGGTAGGAGTGTCACTGCCTCCCTGCTGAACACAAGTCCACAGGCTACGTCCCACAGCATTTGTCTTCACAGTCTGTAGTGACTTGGTTAGCATGAGAAAGTTGATCTGATACAGATTTGTTTATTTTAAGTGAATTTGGGACACATTCCAAAGTGCCACATTGACAGCCTGGGAAAAAGGTTGTCTTGTGTTTACTCTCAGAAAAGGGACAGAAAAGAAAAGAGCCATACAGGCTCACTGTTCTCTATCTACTATCCTTAATGAGGAGAAACCAGTTAGGAAGTTGCACTTCCAGGTAGAAAAATAATATCCCCCAGTACTTAAAGCCAACTTGCATTTGATTCATAGCAGCTTGCTGGGGTCTCTCTTTTCCAGGCAGATCATTTCAGACGAGCAAGAAGTTCCTGTGGGTCCTCAGCACCTGGATTTCAACAGCAATTTATCAACAGAAGCCCTCCAGTTTGTCCCCTTGCATCCAAAAGAGGAAAGGAAACAAAAGGAATATTTTCCCTTCAGAGATGATAGGAAATGCTTTTCTTTTTCTGAGATTCATGGTCTTTTCTGGTTGTTTCCTTACAGCTTACCAGAACTGTCAAACTCACTTGAACTTGGGAACATGGGGACATGAAATATTTAGAACTGGCAATGGCTTTATTTTCAGTCTTCTGAAGGCAGTCCAATGGGCAAAGTCAGACTTTGAAGATTTATTGGCTCTCTGAATAAGCACTGAACAGGGCTTTCAATTGGTTGCAGTTCATATTTTAAATGAGTCGAACCCTTGGAAATCCTAGTGTCAAGGGCAAGATTCTCTCCTCCTGGCAAATTGCTCCTCCTAGCCTAGAGCCCCTTAGGGAGAACTGAACTGGGCTATAGCACGCCTGCAAGCTCATGGGGTAGACGCCATGTATCACAAAGCAATGCCTTCTTGCTCTCTTGTTGGCTATGCCCAATGAATGTATTGCCCTCTCTCTCCTTGATGCAATTATAGCAAGATGTGTGTTAGGAGCAAGAAAACCAGTAGAATAATGGCCTGTTTACAACAAGAGGAAGATTTACTTCAGCCCAGATGATTATCCAATTTTAACTTCAGCCCGTTAAAGTGCTGCCTGAAGAGGGTTGTTAAGGGAAAGGAAGTTAAAAAGAGGAATTTCACCAAGAAATAGAGGTTCTCCTTTACAACTTACTCCTGAGAGAGAGAATTCACCATCCCATTCTTTGCAGTCAGGGTGGCTGGTGAGGATTCTCCACTTGCATTTGACCCCAAACTCAAACACTGGGATTTACAGGTCAAACATACCCCTGACAATGGGATTACCAAAGGAAAAGCTCTCCTCCTGCTTGCACTGCCTTGGGCTTTGGCTGAGGAAAGATTTTTTTATGTCATTTATCGCTTTTTTTCCTTCTTCTGTTTTCCACAAGGGAAGGAAGTGAGCTCTTCTCCCTCTCAGGTTGGACTGCGGTCCAACATCCACTGGTCTCGTAGTTGCTGCATGACTGGTAAACTCCAAAGGAAGAAAATAGCAATTAGCAGTTCTTGTACCCAACATTGAGTAGAGTTCAGGGAGCCATTTTTCTCAAATAATTAGTCTGATGAAAGATGGAGGGTTTGGGGGCACTGGATTATTTGGAAGTATGGGTTGAGTGTGGCTGATGGCTTCTGCTGGAAATGAAAGTATGGGGATGATGGAAGGGAAATGTCAAAATCCTTCGTTTCAGCCTGCCACATGTTTCACATTAGAAACATCAGGGTGATTTCAGAGCAAGACTTTTCAGCTTCATTTGTCATATTTGTCATTTTGGAGTGAAATTTCGTAAGGGAACTGTTTGTTTTTAATAACTTAGAAATAAAGAAAAAATAATTAGGTGGTCAAGGGAAATTCTCAGGGTTGACCATAATCTTTTCTTCTTTTGTTCTGTTTTGCTTTTTTCTAGATTTTTTTTTTCTTCTCATTTCTCAGGAAAAAAAAAAAAAGAAAGAAAGAAAGAAAAGAGGGGGAAATGTTTGGGCTTGACTGACATCACTTTTTTTCTGATTTCCTAGTAAAACAACGGATGTCAAAAAGAAGATTCCTGAGCTCTGAACTTTGCTGCATTTCTTGGTAGCCTGAGTGGAGTACCGTCTCCTGCTTATAAATAGCTGTATTTATAGGCAGTAATTGAAAATACAAAGATTTCAGGAGAAGAAATCTAGTCCTTGTCTCTGCTGGGGCTTTAGCTGGAAGCACATCAGACACAGAATCATAGACTTATAGAGTCGTTTGAGTTGGAAGGGACCTTTGAAGGCCAACTGGTCCACCCCCCTGCAGTGAGTGGGGACACCCATGGCTCTGTCTGGTGCTCAGAGCCCCATCCAGCCTGACCTTGAACATCTCCAGGACAAGTGACAAGTCTTTAAATGCTGGACAAGGGGGCAGTGCTGGGGCAAGATGATTGGCAAAGAAAAGCTAAGGTGACCTGCCCTGGGGTCAATTTAATGAGCACAGCTATGGGACTGCCAGCTTGTTCTCTTCCCGTGTCAGAAGGAGCTTGAGGAACAAAAGAACACATCTACAATAGCTCCCTGATAAGACTACCTCATCCAACTCCATTCTTAAAGAACTGGGATAATTTTTGTCTGCTTATAGGTCTTCTCTCCTCCTCTCTTCCTCCAAACCACTCTTGAAACTTATTTATCAATTTCAAACAATTTCAGAGGGAGAGATTGAAAAGCTAACGAATCTTGGGAAAAGAAGCAGTAAGGATAAAGGCAGAGACCCATAATCTCAGATGAGATAGGTGAACACAGGGTCCTGTATTAGACTTTGTCTTAGAATCATCGTAGCCTGGCTTGAATTGGAAGGCACCTCAAAGGCCATCAAGTTCCAACCCTCTGCTGTGGGCACTATTGCCAACCACTGGATCAGGCACTAGTTCAGGTTGCCCAGAACCCCATCCAATCTGGCCTTGAGCACCTTCAGTGAAGAGGCATCAGAGAATCCACAGCAGGCAAGAGACCTTACATGTATTTCCTAAAAAAATTCAGTCAGCAATGCGGAAGAGACTAGGAAATGCCATGGACAAAGGTCTTGGTCTCTATTGTTGTAAACAAAAAGGATCAGTGGATTTTGCTCTCAGACACAGGGATTTATTTGCAGAGGGATGTGGTTGACTGGAGAATGGTGTTCACATTTCATGACCTTGAGCCTCTGTACGTTCCTGCTTGTACAGCTGAACAACACAGCCCAGCCTGGCTTTCAGTCACTAAGAGCATGGTTTAGAATCCTACCTGAAGAATTTTTTTTTTATTTTTTTATTTTTTATTTTTAGTCCTGGGCTTTGCTTTATCTTGGCCCTGTGTAATCAGTACAGGACAGATTAGAGTGCTAAATTCTACAGCACCACATTTAGGATGGAAGGAGGTTGCAGATGTCTCTGCTCTCCTGTTGACACTGGCTGTGATTTTTGGGATGCGTCCAGAGCAGGATCTGGCATGCTGCCATTGAGGGACAACGGTGTAAAATCTTCTCCCATCACACAAACAAGGGACCACAAATATGGTGGCTTTCAGCAGTGATGGTGAGAAAGTAGAAAGAGAAGATTTCGTAGAATCATTAAGGCTGGAAAAGAGCTTTGAGATCTCCAACCCCAACCCCAACCCATCCCACCGTGCCCAGTGATCACGTCTTTCAGTGCCATATCTTCACAGTTTTTGAACACCTCCAGGGACAGTGACTCCACCACCTCCATAGGCAGTCTGTTCCAATGCCTCACCACCCTTACAGAGAAGAAATTTTTCCTAACATCCAACCTGAACCTCCCCCTTCAGCCCCACCAATCCAAATCTCCTCTGTAAATCTCCGACACATGCTGGGGCCATTAGCCCTGAAATTCAAGCAGTCTGGGATTTCCTTTCCCAACACATTTGTAGTCTCCTGAGAAAGGACTCTGTTCTGTGTCCTGTCAATTCAGCCATGAATCTACACTCAGCACCTTTCCTTTTCTACATACAACATTTTTATGTACAGAAAATGGAAGACAGAAGGAAAGAAAGAAACAAAATACAAGAAGAATCACTGGCAAAACAGAGCTGATTCTGCAGCCTCAGAGGGGAAGCACAGCAAAAGAACAGTTTTTGGAAGCCAAAGACCAGCTAAACTGGTCGAATTTCTTTGCACCAAGGTGGTGAGCTGCAGTTTCCCATCCTTGCTCTCAGCCTGATTTCTGAGCAGCTGCATCACCAGTAAAGCTTGCAAACTAATCAAGCCACACTTTTTGCTGCTTCTAGAGTACATTTTGGAGAAATTGCTCTTCTGTAATGTCTACTGGGAAAAAAAAAAAGAGAAAAGAAAAACTTCTTTTCACAGGTGTGTTTTATTTTAGAACATTATAGAAAGGACTAAAATGGACTTGGGAGGAAGGAGGTCGATGCTCACCTCAAGTGCATATCAATGCCAGGGGAGCTGGTGGATATACACTCATTTACATCAACTGAGAAATTAATCCTGAGGTTCTCATTATACAGAGAACACTGAATCCTAATTTACCATCCCCCAGGAATGAAGTAAAGGAGATGGAGGGTCAGGCAGCATAAAATCCAGATAAACAGGAAAAGAGAGTCATCTAGGGTCAACTGGTGTTGTTAAAGCTTCAGGACAAGCCAAGAGTTTACTGCAGCACACCCTCCTTGTGCCAGAGCACCATGGAGTAAGGGAATGCTCTCTTTTCAGGATCAGGTAATATGATGTTGGAGCTGGGAGGCAGGGCAAGCCAGGTTTGTAGGGGAGGATGGAGGCTGCCTTCATCCTGTTGTCCACGGAGCAAGGCCAGGTCTCAAGTGTGTTGATGGGAATACGAGAAGCCCTTCCAAATGCTAGAAATGGGATGAGGGTGATGGAAACAACACAGAGTCATCAGAGGGAGATGTATTAACAGAAGGGGTTGGCTTGGAGATTCAGAGGACCCTGTTATTGCACCTCTTTAAAGAGACAGAAAGGATGGCTTTGAGATAAGATGCAGCTAGAGCTCCTCTGGACTCTCTTCTCAAATTGTAGGAACTCTGGAACATGGCATAGGTCAATTTTGGCATAGTTCTATATAAATATGATAGCCCTGACTCACCTCTGGCCTTTGGGGTGGGAAAGGACTGGGCAAGCAGTATATGCCAAGTTGCAAGCACTGGTTTTCTTGGCTTTTTTTTCTAGATAAAAGAGAGTACAAGACATAGATATCTTTTGTTGACCATGAGATATGACTCTGTGGTAAACTAGATAATTCAATCATGGAACAAAGCTTGGAAAATTCACACTGACACACAGCTCCAGGCTGGACCTCTCAGAAACATGCCCTTGAACTTGTGAGAATTATAAACCATGTCACAGGAAAGGAGCTCTCTTATTTTTGAACCAGGATATACTCACACCAAACCAAAGTGTATGAACCACATGACTTCACCTAGCCAGGCATTTTGGAACAGGCTGCCCTGGGAGGTGCTGGGGTCATCATCCCTGGGGATGTTCCAGAGCCATGGAGATGTGGCACTGAAGGCACATGTCAGTGGGCATGGTGGGGATGTGTTGGGATGGGCTTGGAGATCTCAGATCTCTTTTTCAGCCTTCATGATTCTATGATTTTATAGGTTGCATCTGGAAAATGCTGAATGGACGCTGGGGTGAGTGAGCACAGAGGAATCTCTTGGCTTTTTCATCTTGACAGAGCATCCTGATAAGGTTGAAAAGCTGATGACAAAGCTTAGCAACAGAAGAAAATCATTAGTTTTTATTCAATAATTCTTATAGAAGAAAACCACAATTAATCCCAAGAACAGGGCTGGGGAATCAGGCTCTCAGAAAAGTGGTGCCACGTGAGGAGCAGGGTTAGAACAGAGTGCCTTTCCCTTTGAACTGCAGAAAGATCTTTAGGAGTACAAGGAAGGAAAAAATAGCTCTTGCAGAGCTCCTGCTGACATCCTTCTCTGCTTCTGTTCAGCTTCCTGGAGTAGGTAGAAAAATATCACAGCTGATGAAACTCTGGAGCAGGAAGCCGTGCTTCTGTGCTGCTATCCTCCAGCCCAGGGGGGAGATGCACTACAAGGGGATAGAGTATAATTGCAATTGGAAGCAAAGAATATCCTCAAATGCTTCCCTGGAGGAAAGTCGTAATGTCACCTAATTTTAAAAGCTGAGAGAAAATAAGTTGGAGAACACAGGCCTTTAAAATAATGTTTTCCTTCTCTATTGGAGTGGTTATTGGAAACGTTAATGGGAGAGCACAGGGTAAGATCGAGGATGCCTCATGCTTGAAAAAGAAAGGAAGAAAAAACCAACACTCACGCAAAACAACATTCTGGTTAATGAAATGGAAGATTCCCAACTAATAAACTGGAAAGCACTCTCTGAAGTCGTAATACAATGAGTCATCCTGCAGGAGGTGTTGCACAGAGCAGGGCTGCTCCCAGAGGTCCGATGGGAAGCCAGCAAAGGAGCAATTATTTGGGCATTGGTCTTGCAGAAAGCGCAGAGTGCCAAAGGGGATGACTGTGGTGTGTGATGCAGTGAGCAACCTAAGAGTGAAGAGGAGTAGGTATGACATCCATCAGTCATTGGGTGCAGGATGAAAAAAGCCAGACAGCGAGGATTTAAGAAAAGCAGAGTTGGGCAGGGATTCTCCTTGAAGGTGATTCAATATGTTCAAAAGTAACATTTCGTCCAGGGGTTAGCTGTCAAAATGATCCCAATTACAGCATTTAAAAAAAAAGATTTGAAAGAAATGAAACAATTCTATTTTTTATTTTATTTTATTTTATTCTTTGCGTGTGGTAAGTGTCTGCCTCCTTTTAAAATACTCCCATTTCTCATCTAAGACTGTACTCAGGGCAGCTTTGTGCCAAAACCTCAGAAAACACCGAGTTCAATGAAAGGTTGATTTTTTTTATCCTTGAAGAACAGAAGCTTTTCTGCTTTGATTTTGTCTCTGTTTTCAGGAAGGAAGAAAACATTTGCCAGCCAAATTCACCTTAAAGGATGATTGGGGCAAAGGGCTGGAATATATGAGAAGGCTTGGATGGGATCTCAGAAGTTTCAGTTCAAACTTGCCTCTGGGCTGTACTTGCATCATTTGACATAATGAATCAATGGATGATACTACTATCAAGGCCCCAAAGACAAGTGGAAAAAAAAAACATGCCAGTTTCAGTCTCTGAATTCTTCAAATTGTGGAGGCAGCTGCCAAGGGCAGATCCAAATTCCCCTTAATCCCAGACAAGATCTGAGCGTTTTGAAATGCAACTTGATTCAAGGGCTGGATCTGAATTCTGCTACAACACCTCCTTCCCACCCAACGTTGTCTTCAAAAAGCATCAGAGGCTCCAGAACATCCAATCAGAGCAAACCCAGCTCACCCAGAAGTTATGTATTTCATTGTTGCTTAGTGAGAGGGAGGACAGGAGGCATGACAAGTAGCATACACAAGAAGGTTGCCTGCCCTGCATCAGTCTTGGTTTGCTTTAGCAGCTCGCTGTCACAACCACCAGGTTGACCAAACTGAGTGGTGTTCAGGCTGACTTGGACCTAACATGCCTTCTGCTGCAATAGATGACCCCTCTCAAATGGGGATGGGACTTATCCTGGTGCTGGGGAAATGTGGCCGTAGGCAACTGTGCAAACAGGGAAACCAGGCTTCAAGGCTATTGCATGGAACTCTCTGAGACACATCTCAGCTTGGCATGTATCAAAAGCCTCAAAAGTTATAGCTGGGCTCACAGGGAGGACATTTTGAGTTGTTCTCCAGGGTTTTAGTCATGTTAGGCAAAACTGCTTATCCAGAAAGACAAGGAGTAGAACTAGAAGGGCGAGTTTGTTCTTGCACAAGACACATAAGAGTCAACAAGGAAAAATCCAAGAGTTCCTTAAGTAGGTACACTGGGGAAGAAGCCCAGGGGAAATGTCTTCTTGGAATCAGCCTTTCCCGACAAACTGGTGACCCTCCCACATCTTTTTCCTTTCCAGATCTGTTGGTTACATCAAATGTATAAACACCTTTTGAAGTCTGAATTTGAATGTCCAAGGATGGGGTAATTTCAACTCACTTCTCCCAACTGTTTCCTAACCCAAAGAAACTGATCAGCTTGGATCCCACAGCAGATTTCTCCACGACAAGGGCCAAGAGATGAAGTGTGTCACCAAATAACGGCCTCTGCTTTACCCCTGCAGCATATGGAACCAGTGGGTTACCTCTTTGCACACCTCAGGCCATTTTCCTGGAGGTTTCCTTGCCCCATAAGGATGCTCCTTAACACAGGGAAGGGTTGGGACTGCAACTAGACAGATCCGAATGCAACATCATGACTCATCTCTGCAAGACTCAGCTGATACTTTCTGGGGAGCCCAAATTCACCTCCTGTGGCTGCATGCACTGGTAGCAAAGCCTTTTCATGTGCAGATTAATATCCAACATTTCTGCAGGATGCAAACACAGTTAATCCCACAGGTAGGCTGTGGGCTGCAGGGTGGAGTGGCTGGATTCTTCCCCACATTTGCACACAACTCCATGACACTGACTCCATTCACTAAGTGCATTTCTAGAAATTGCCTTGGCCCCAGGATTAGATGAAAGGAGAGCAGCCATAGGAGAGCCTGAATCTCCTTCACCAGCAACCTGAAAGGAATGGTACATTTGCAGATGCGACACTCCATTATTCATGCCTGAAAGACAGAAAATAGGGCACATTATGATATCAAAACCCAGCCTCTAAAATCACTGGCTTTGTAGTCTGCAATTGAAAACATATATCTGCCCAGGTTAGGATGGAGAAGTTTCTTTATCCAGAGAAAGCCCTCCCTTCTCACAGCTGCACGGGGTGCAGCTTGCTGCCCATGGCTGCAATTCTGAAGGTAGAACAAGACAGGGACAAACAGCTCTGAACATCAGAAGTACGTACTGTTTTAACAGACTCATGGTCCTTCAGGATTGACTCATTACAGATAAGATTGGGTTTCATTTACCTACATCATAGAATCATGTCATAGAACACCATAGAATCAACCCACCATGGAATCAACCCACCATAGAACCAACTCTTCGTAGAAGGGGTTGAGTTGGAAGGGACCTTAAAGAACACTGAGTTCCAACTCCCAGTCAGAATCTCTTTTTGTTCCCTCCCAATGTCTCCAGCCATCCACCTACCACATATTTTGAGTTCCAGTATTGTCTTCCTTGTTTACCAAAGGAGACAAACTGCCAAGAGTGCCTCTGAGATGTCAGGGCAAGATAGAGTAATGCCAGACAGAGGAGTCCTGGCAAAGAGGCTCCTCACTGTCAGTTGGCTCACCATCCACAGAGACTGCCAACATCTGTCTCTTTTGCAAACATCTGTAGGTGTTGACAACAATGAAATAGGAAGGGAATATCTCTGATGAAGCCTGGGAAACACATGGATTTGAGAACAACAGGACTGTTGTACAGAGTACGTGTTTGTCTTCTTGCAAGAGCAAGTTTCACGAGCTTCTTATCTTCAAACAATTCTTAGCCCCCAGACATTCCTCCCAGGTATTACAGATTTTTATGATAGGGGAAACTGAGGCATATCTCATGGCAGGGGTTGGAACTAGGTGAACCCAAAGCCATTCTATGATTCTAGTTTGTGGTAGCAAAAGTGGTAGCTCCAAGGATATTAAATGTGGGGTGGCGAAGTTCTGTGCATGCTTTGAACGTTAGAAAATGTGCTCCCTTGGATGTCACACTGCTCTCCCTCCACACTGAGAGGGAGAATATTGGCTGCAGACATCCTGCTGGCAGCAGCTGTACGGGGAAAAGGAAAAGGAGGAAGATTAAAGGACGAAAACAAAGCTCATCTCTTGTGGCACCTTTTACACAACCATTTCCCATTACAAGGTCTCAGCCATACATTAAGGAAGCTTTTAGGAGCAGTCCTTTTCTGCCTGATGAGTGAAACCAGATGCCAAAACCCCAGAAGTGGCAGCAGCAGTAAAATAAACCCAGCCAGCAGATTCACCTCCTGAACCTGGCAGCAGCGTGAGGCCACCTTAGCAAAGTCATCGTGGGACCATCCATCATCCCACAAAATTGCTGCTGCTCTAATTAAAGCGAGACCGTAACGATTTGGATTTATTTATCAAATATTGGAAAGCAAAGGCACTCACTTACTGCCAAAGTGATTAAAGGCTTCGTTGCTATTCACAAGCAGGAGTTGCACTCAATAAGCATTTATGATGGATGATAGAAGGTTGTTTCTCCTCAGAAGCTAAGGGGCCCAATCCTGGATGGATGGGGTTTTGCTCTGGTAGCCCTTTATGTTACTAGTTCATCTGTAGACCCAACATCTTATGGGAAGGGATTCCACTTCTCACCTTGCCCTGATGTGAAACAGACCCTACATTTGTTCTTTCATGTGAAAGAATGGTTTCAGAGTCGTCTTTTTTCACTACCTCGTCCTGTTAAAACCTCCATTCTCTCAATCCTTCCTACTGCTGCGGCAGCTTTGGCAGCAAGTGTCTCAAAACCAGAAACCTGAATGAAGCTTTGGGTAATCCCAATGCAAATTCACACCTCTGGGTTTGGGGTGGGCGACGATCTCCTTCCAGTAGCTCTCCTTTCCTGGCAAACCAGCTATTTATGTTCTGGTTTGTGAAGGTTCTGCGTCGGAGATGAAACTGTAAGCTTAAAAATGAGAAACGTTGGTTATTTTTTCCTTTTTACTGGGAAAAAAAAAAAAGACAGTGGAAAAAGTGTTCATGTTTCATCATCGGAACAGGAAGCATCCTTCACTGCTCAGTGGCAACCCCTGTCAGCTTTCAGCAAATCTTTTGACTTGTGGAGGGGATTATGTACTTCCAACCATGTCACAAGTAGATATTATTTCCCCCTCCTATGATTCCACTCCCCAGTCACACTTTCCTGGCATCCTCCCCCAGAACTTCCTGCACACCACCTCTTTCTCCATCCCAATTCTCATTTTCCTTCCCTGCTTGCATTTTTCCTCTTGCCTTTTTATTTTTGCTGCCATGAGGGAGTTTGGGCAGCTCTTTTCCAGCTTTTTTTTTTGTTTCCTTTTTGGCAAAAATACAATTGTTGGTTCATCGGGGAGCAGTCAGAGGAACATTTCCATTTCACTGTGAGGGACTAAAAGTAACCGAGTGCCAATGCCCTTGAAGCCATGTGCCTCCCTCTGATTTAATATTGAGCCTTTATGTGAGTTAAGGACAAATACTTTGCCTTACAGAACCACTCCCTGTGACAGCCTCTCTAATTAGTTGTTATTAACAGTGATAACAGAGCTATCAGATTTAATAGGCAGCAGATTATGGCAATTACGGTGAACTCAGCAGGTATGTGAAGCTGGAGGTTTGGCTGTGGGGACAAACAGGCACGTTTTCTCAGGCAGGACATGCAGGGCAGAGCTGCTGCATGGAAAGGCAGGAGTGGGATTGTGGCTGGGAAGAAATAATGGTCAGCCCTGCTGGGGGATGAGGGAGGGTAGGTGTCATAAATCTATAGCAAACCAGCAAACTGGAAAGTGCAGGCTTGGAAAAGTAAATATTGAATGAAATAAAAATCTGGACTCGTTCGGACTTCTGCTTTTCTTCCATCCTCCCTTTCTTCCTCTCCTCGTACACTCTTTTCTTCCTGGCCTTCCTGTTGCCTTCCTTCTTCACTCTTTTTCTTTCTTCTCTTTTTCTTTCATTTCTCTTTTTCCTGCTTCTATCTTTCTACTTCCTCTCCTCTCCTCTCCTCTCCTCTCCTCTCCTCTCCTCTCCTCTCCTCTCCTCTCCTCTCCTCTCCTCTCCTCTCCTCTCCTCTCCTCTCCTCTCCTCTCCTCTCCCTCCCCTCCCGTCCCCTCCCGTCCCCTCCTCTCTTCTCCTCTGCTCTTCCCTTCTCTTTTTTTCTTTTCTTCTTTCTTCCTTCTTTCTTCCTTCTTTCTTTCCTCCTTTCTTTCTTCCTTCTTTCCTCTCTTTCTTTTTCTCTTTCTTTCTTTCTCTCTTTTTCTTTTTCTCACTCTATTTCTCTTCCTTTCCCCTTTCCTTCCTCCCTTCCTCCCTTCTTCTCATCTTTCTCCCTTCTTCTCATCTTTCTCCCTTTCACTCTCTTTCTCATTTCTATTTCTTTCTTTTATTTCTCTCCTTTCTCCCTTCATATCTTTCTCACTTCTTCACTTTTCCAGCTCTTGTCTTTTTTTACTTTCTTTCATTCTTCTCTTTCTTTTTCTCTCACACTTTTGCTATCCCTTTCACTATGTGCTCCTGTGCTGTTCACCTTCTTCAGGAGAAGACAAGTAGGGAAAAAGAAAGATGAGAAAATCAGACAAAACATCAACATCTTATTATTTCACTTCATCCCTGCCTGAACTATTTCTGATGTGTGTGAGCTGTTTTCAGTCGTGATTGTGAATAGCAAAGCCAGTGCTTTTTGCAGGGTGCTCCAAAAGGCTGAATCCTTTTGTAGGAGGTGGAGAGAAGCAGTCTGAGGCCCAAGAACCACCTGGATGGACGGATGGTGGTGTGGGAGGAACCCCAGAGGTCTCCTCACAATCATTCTGGCAGGTCCACCTGCCTAGCCCTATCTAATTAAGCAGAAATGTGGGAACTCTTCCGTGGACCACCCCGTCCCACCACATCACTTTCTACTCATTAAATCAGGAACAAACACAACACACGGTCTCAGCAGCCCATCACTCTTCAGCAATGCATTTACCAGGGACAGCCCTGGTTGCGCTGTTTTCCCCATTATCACCAAAGCTGATGAAGACGTCCTTCTCTGGTTTCTGTAACACAAATCCTCATCCCCTATCCTCCCTTCCATCTCATTCACCCCACAAGCAAACTGCTTCAGTGGAAAGATGATACACAACGTGAAGTCATGCTCACATGGGTAGGTGCTGGGGCCTGCTCCTCTGCTCCCAGCAGTAGAACTGAGGGACCAATCCTCTCCTCCCCAGAGCTAAGGCCCCATGGCCTGTGAAATGCCCTGGGGAAGGTGGTTGGGCCCCATGACCTAAAGAGCACCTTGGGGAAGGTGGTTGGCACAAGACACGGGGGAGAGGCAAGAGGCAGAGGCAAGGCAGATGTGCATCACTCCACGCTTCTATTTTGCACTTGCTTTCTTAATTGTATTCCAGGAGTTTCCAGAGACCACCACTGAGATCAAAGACTTTGTAGCTGTGCAGCTGGATAAATAGGTAGAGCCTACTCCAGAGAAATACTGATTGGAGAGTGGAAAGGGATAAGGGTAGGGGAGCAGAAGAGACGCACTGTCTTGCTCTGGATCCGTTGTCTGGGTTACAGACAGGAGCACATCTCCCATGTCTTCTGAATCCTCCCCCTTATCCCATCATCTCTCCTGAGGCATAAAAAACTTTTAACGACAAACAAGGGGTGGTTAGAAAGAGTTTTACAAGGTGTGCTATGGAGAAAACCATATCTATTGCATCATATCCATTGCACACACCTCCCTTGAGAAGTTGGATGGCTTGAATTGGCTGCTGTGCTGCAGATTGCTGTGGCTGTGGGAGCTGAAGTGTCAGACTGTGCTATAAAGAGTGTATCAGCTGCTAACACCGTCCCACAGAGTGTGATGGAGCTGTGCTGAACAGGTGACATCCCCAGACCCGAAATGGGTTGTAAAGTGAGGTGTTGGAAAGTGCAGACTTCCCAAAGACTATTTTATGCAGCACTGTGCTGGTTTGTGTTACAGCACAATTCTGCTAGGATTTTATGGTCTTCCATATAAATTTATGGAGTCCTTTTTCTGCTCCTGTCTCTCTCAGCTGAAAGCCCAGAACTTGGCTAACACTTGCCCATTTGCCATGGGTTGGGTAACTCAAGCTCTGAGGAAGCATCTGTTTGGTATAGAGTGCAGAGTTAATATCTATGATTTTAGTTCAAAGAGGGTAGAATAAAGAAGGTGCAAATGCTGATAAATGATCCTTGATTTATTTTTTTTCCTCACAAAGTGGAGAAAAAATGGCACAGACTCAATTTCTGTAACGTTCTATTTTCATCTGTAAGAAGAAAATTTTCAAGTCTAGGTGCCAAAAGCAGGAAAGTTAAATCTGTATTTAGATAGTTAAATAAGAGGTTCAATTTTCAAAGACAGCAATACCCCGCATCTCTAATTGCCACCAGAAGAGACTGGGATCTTGCTTTACTTTTAAACGGATGATTTCCAAAAAGAAAACTGTCTGTCAGGGAATGAGGGGCAGAAGTCCATTGAAAGCTCAGTGTTCTCAAGCTTGTGCCTCCACTTAGTGTCATAGCGTGAGATCTTGACTCCAGGCAGCTCACTTTATTACCAGTCTTAACTCACCCTCTGAAAGTAATTCATATCAGCACATAGTGGACCAACTCCATTTATTACTCTGTCCAAACTAGAATGCACAGCGCACAATATTGGGCACCGCAGGGAAGCTGCAGTGTCTGCAAGGGGATGGGCTTGTGTCAGCCAAAGCATTGCATCCCAATTGGAAGAACTCGTGGAGATGCTCCCAGATCTCAACAAGAATCTCATGGGATATACTGGGTTGTCTAAGGCTAAGAATTTTCCATCACTTCCCCCAAACACCATGACCCAGGAGAGCACTCACTGGCACTGATGGAAGATAGCTTTTAGATAACTCTAAGATACTCTTAGATAACTTCATTTGTAGTGAAATTGCTATCAATGTCCCAAAATAAAATACAACCCAAAATTCAGAAGGAAAATGGAGATATGTCATGGACCACTCACAAACAGCCCGGTGGTGGAATGAAGCCCAACACTGGCTTTGGATTCCAAGGGGTTACCATTAGCATTGAGGTCATTTAATCGGCACTAAGGTTTACTGAAAGAAAAAATAATTTGAAAAATAAATGCACAAAATTTCCAAGAGAGATCTCGGCCACAAAGAATAACATTCTTTGCCCCAGGCCATGCTTTATGCTGTGTTTGTGCTCATGCCAACTGTGAGAGGATGGTCTCAAAATGCACACAATATTGTGCAAACGCTGAATGAGATAAATTCCTTTCTTGGAAAAGCCAGGCAGCTGGATCAAGTGCACCAGATCCACTTTGTAGTGTAAAAGCTATTCAGGCAGTCATTAACTGTAGAAGAATGAGCAAGTGAACAGGCTGCCCAGGGAGGTGGTGGAGTCACCAACCCTGGAAGTGGCCAAGAACCATGAAGATGTGGCACTGAGCGTCATGGTCAGTGGGCAATGGTGGGTGGTTGGATTAGATGATCTCAGAGGTCTTCTCCAACCTTAATGATTCTATGATTCAAAGAAGTTGCTGGTATATAACATTTTTGACAGAATCATGGTTTTTCCATAGTTTATGGTAGCTTTAATACCTTCATAGGATGAACCAGCTGAGGGTGTTTGCCTTCAAAGATCCTCTTGTGTTACACAAGTCAGTGGGCACAGCTAAATTATAAAACATGGTCACCTTGATTATGCAGTAGGACACAGGTTTCTCTCTTTGCTATTAGAAAAAAAAAAAAAACAACTTCAGAAATGAAAAGAATATCACAATGTTATTAAGGAAATGAGGAGGGAAGGATGCATTTCAGTAATAAAAATGTCAATCTCCGGTTTATTTAAAAAAAAACAACACTAAAACAATGAGCTAAAAACTGGAAATCTCAAAAACTCCTTTGATAAATGTCACTATTTTTAAATTAGGACAAAGGAATTAGAAAAATGGAGGCTTATGTTTAATTCACTTGAAAGCAAATTAAAGGGTTCGGCTTATGGATGAAAGAGAAAATTAGGTTATTTTTTTCCCCGAGAGTTACCAAGGCTACTGCAGCCCAGAGAAAGCCACAGTTCAGCACACAGCTCCGTGAACTGCTATTATTGACAGGGCTGTTTGCACATCTTAAGTGGATTTAGAAGTGGCTCCATCTCGGGAGTCAGAAGCTGGACCAGACACTGTGTCACATCCCGGCATGGACAACATTTGGTTGGGTTCACCTAATCCAGGGATTTTTTTTTCCCCAAATACATTCACTCCTCCCCCATACTTTGTAAGGCAGGTGCTGGTTGGATTAATGTGAAGCTCCCGGCAGCAGGATGTTTGCTTTTCGAGATACTTTCTCATACGTTAGTGAAGTCAACTCTTGTGTTGTGGTTTCACCTGGACTGAATGGTGGGATTTAGCCAAGTACCCAGAAATGTAGCCCCTTGGTCTGTGTGTATTAATGTCCATTATGGTTTTTAACTGCCACGGCTCAAGCTGGGAACGATTTCCAACAAAGAAATGGCTGAGAACAAGTGCCCCATTTATGGAAACCCTTGCTTTCATATTCATGACTTCCCATTTTGTACTCTTTTGTTGTGTTTTTGCTCATCAATGGGGCTTTCTCTGTGCTATTCAGTTCCTCCCCACTGATGTCTCTCAGCTTTTTTCCACCAACTGACTTCATTAGCACTTCATTTCTGCCTTGGGGGCCAAAATCATTATTGTAAACCTTAAACAAATCAATAGCAAGAAAGACCCAAGAGAAACTCCACTAATAGATGTGCTCCCCTTCCAGCACTGTTCAATATCATTTCCCATTAGCCACATTCTTCCTTGTCTCACAGTTCCCTCATCAAACTCTATCTTATCCCAAGGAACTAACAAGGTTACTCCATGGCACCTCATCAATTTCTCATTTCTCGATCTTCCCAAAAAGGAGATTATTCACATGCCTACTTTTCATACTAAACTTTATTTTATCCAAGAAAATATCAGGTTCACATGCTAAGATCTCTTAGTTGTTCCCTGTGTCTTTAGTGCCTCCTTCCCTCTGTGTTGTAACAAGGTCCAGTGAAGCTCTGAGTAGAAACAAGCAGCTCTATCATATTTTAGATTTCCTCTCTCTTTCAGATACAAACCCTGTTTTCTGCTCCCCAGCCCAGAAGCTGCTCCTTGACTCAGTAGTTTTCTTTTGACTCCTTGCTTCTACATCCAAAGTTGTGCATGATGGCACTCGTATCATAGAATCATCAAAGTTGGAAAAGACCTCTAAGATCACCAAGCCCAACCCACCCCACCATGCCCACTGACCACATTCCTCTGTGACACATCTCTACCTGTTCTGGAACACATCAAGGGATGGTGACTCCACCACACTCTGGGCAGCTGTGCCAGTGCCTGACTGCTCTTTTGGAGAAGAAATGATTTGTAATATCCAACCTTAACCTCCCCTGGCACAACTTATGGTCATTATCTCTCATCCTATATGATCAGGTAATCATCTTGTAGATGTGTTGATGAAGAGTTGTTCTGATTTGAGCACTTTTTGGATTAGAGCTTCTCTGTAGTTCTCATTTCCAAATTCCCATACATTTCCATGACATGCCTGGCTTTTACCATCCTATTCTTCTTAACCGAATAAAGATAAAATACCTTCTTTTTTTCCCCAATACATTTTCCCTACATTATGACAAAACACATATATGGAGACCAACCATAATCATCATCCTTCATTTCACTGTATAATCTCTGCCTGGATTCTTCTGGGTTTTCATTTCAAAGTATCCCACGACTGAATGTATTACAGTTGGACTTGATGACCTTAAAGATCTTTTCTAACCATAATGATTCTATATGAGGAATACAGGAGGACTGGGGTTCCTATCACTCTTCATACCATTCAGATGCCCTTTTCCTTTGGTTCACTTCAAAATAATTGCAAAGTGTGGCAGATTTATCCAGATGTATCTCACCCAAGGGCTGGTTGCACTCTAGTGGTCATGGGAAAGGAGAATACCATGAGGAGATTTGCTCTGTTTATTAATGATGTAATTCTGCAAGTCACTGTGGTCCTCCAGCTGATTCATCTGAGAGTTCAGGTTTTCCATGATCTCAACACAGGAGCTCAAGTCCAGATTCTCAGCAGGTTTTGCAAAATGCACAAGGATTCCCAAGGTCCTTGCAGTTCCCTGTCAAGCAACACCTGCTTGCAATGAGTTTAAACACCCTACAGGTGCTGAGACACTCTGGAGTCTTTAGATAAACACTCCTGGAGTGTCCTTCTGAGAAATTGTTATTGCTGTTGTTATTATTTCTAGTTCTTAAATGGTAGCAAATAAGTTCAGATTGTTTTAACAGATGTGTGTGACTCTCCCAGAGGGTCAGCAGTCAGAGAACCCCGAATTAACTCATTCAAAGAATAGAAAGGAGATGGAAGAACACTCAAACACTTCCAAAACTAAAAAAAAAAAAAAAAAGCAGATTTAAAATTCGCTGCTCTTAGACTCTCATAAAACCTTGATAGCCAAAAGCCTTCTCCTGCCCTGCAGAGACAGTACCTGATTAAAGAGGTAACACAGATAATGCCATAGCATAGCAAACAAGGATGAACAGGAGAGCAGCTTGGCCAGATCAGGCAAAGTTTGATCTGCTTCTGATGGCAGCCATCTACAGAAGCTTATCCATAGGCTGCGGGGTGACCTCATTGCAGCCTTCCAGTGCCTAAAGTGAGCCTACAAACAGAAGGGGAGTCAACTCTTGGAAAGGGTAGATAACAGCAGGATAAGGGAAAATGGTTTGAAGTTGAGACAGGGAAGATTTAGGTTGGATGTGAGGGGGAAGTTCTTCACAGAGAGAGTGATGAGGTGCTGGAACAGCTGCCCAGAGAGGCTGTGGATGCCCCGTCCATCCCTGGAGGTGTTGAAGGCCAGGTTGGATGGGACCCTGAGCAGCCTGGGCTGCTATGAAATGTGGAGGTTGGTGGCCCTGCATGCAGCAGAGGGGTTGGAGCTTGAGGTCCCTTCCAACCCCAGCCATTCTATGATTCTATGATCCTATTATGATCCACATCTTGGATTGTATGGTATAGATGAAATGTGTGAGAACAACCTTACCCCCAGCTGCAGGTGGAAATGGTTTTTAAGAGATGTTATTCAGGAAGGGTCTAACAGCTTCAGAATCCCACTGAGAAGTGTGCTATCTATATCACTGAAATCTGCTACTTCTGCTCTATGGCTCTGGCTGGTTTGTCTTGTCTCTGTGATTAGTAATCACTTAAGAATCCTACAGCAGGGATATCAGCTGATACCAATAAAGTCAGCTCATCAGCAAGCCGATTTGAAGCCAGATCAAGGAATTTTGTAGAGCTGACCTGAATGTGTGGTGTTTTGTTGTTTGTTTGGAGGTTGGCTTATCTGCGTCAAAATTTCATGTTTTTCCAAAAGCTCCCAAGCAGTGAGGTCTAGGGATGTTTGAGGTAGGAATATTCTCTTCGCTCCTGGTTCTGTAGGCCAAGATAGTGCTTGGGGTTTATGTAGTGCTGCTGCCTAGTTTGTCTTCTCCAGTTTCTCATATTCCCTGATTCGCATTTCTAGACAGTTTTCTTCTTATTCTAACCAAAGATGGGTGGATGGAAGGATGGATGGAAGGATAGGGGATGGGTGGTTTGATGGATGGGAGGAAGGGGGGTGGAAAGATGCATGCATGCGTGCATGTCCTGTGGTGATCCTGGCTATTTTCACATTTCTTTGAATTGCATGGCTCACTTAATAGGTCTGTTTTCGTTTCTCCATTCATAAAAAGAGCAAATAGCAGCTCCATTGCCTTGTTTTTATGGCTACTTTTGGGATGATCTGTGATCAAGGGGATGTGCAGGGCACAGAAGTGGCTTCCATAGTGATCTTACTCCAGGAAGACAGAAAAAAAATGGAGTTCCAGTTTCCAGTGTAACCAGTTTTGCTTTTATAAGTGCATTTCTGTTAATCAGCATATTTTGTGTGCTTTCCCTGCCCAGCCATTTCTCCACGTCTACCCAAACAATTCTTTCTTTCACTGGCATTGCTAAACCTCTCATCTGGAACTCTGGGGAGAGGCTCTTTGGGATAGATCTAACATGAGCAACAATGGCATTATTTAGACCTGACTGATCAATACCTTGATTCCTTGGTAAGGAAAGGTAGCAGGTAATTTTGGGAGGGGTGTGTAGTGTGTGTGTTTGTTCATGGAAGGAGTGTTTTAATTAACTGCTCATCTCAGCATCCACCCAGAGATTAAGAGGAAGCCCAGATCTGATAAATAAGGCAGCAAGGAACAATGATTCCTCTCTCTTCATGGTATTTGTGACATGTCTCTTCTGGGTGGCTTTTTCCAGTGTGTGAGTCTCCCCCGCATGCAGTAATTGCAGAAAAGGCAGGAAATGCCTCTGCATTGGGTTGAATGGTAGGGTTTGCCTACGTTTGACTTTCCCCTTTTCCCAAAAACCCTACTATTTTATTTTAATTTTATTTTTTCCTGTAAACTTAGGAAGAAATGTTGCTTTCATAGCACTGATTTCTTGGAAGCTTCCCACTTGTTCAGGCAGGAGAGGTTGGAGTTGGTCCATAGCCTGAGAGGGAACAGCAAGGATTATGATCCTTGATTAGACTCATAGAAAGGCTTGGGTTGGAAATGATCTTCAAGCTCCTACTCTGTCTCCAGCTGTACAAATGGAGGAGGTATTGGCACAGAGATGTGTTAGTGGGGATGGGTTGATGGTTAGACTTGATGATCTCTCAGTACTGGTGAGATCCCTTCATTAATGAGTGGGCTTACAGGGCTCAGGTCACCTCCTTTGGTCCAGCAGCATCAGGCAGAACCACAGGATCATTGAGGTTGGAAAAGACCGTTAAAATCATGGATGCTCCATCCCTGGATGCATTCAAGGCCAGGCTGGATGTGGCTCTGGGCAGCCTGGTCTGCTGGTTGGTGACCCTGCACATAGCAGGGGGTTGGAACTGGATGATCATCGTGTTCCTTTTCAACCCAGGCCCTTCTATGATTCCATGATCATCCTTCTAGTCCAACCTCCAACATAGGACCTCATTCTTGAGGAGAGGGTACACATATTCAAAGGAAAATACTCTTTTATTTGTCATAATAACACAAAGGATCACGTATGTTCCAGTGACATTTATTGGTCAAATAGCTATGTCAAGAATAGCACGATAAAAAAGAATCTGCAAAATAATTAAAAATAATTATAAGCAGAAAAATGCAATAGTTTCCCAAGTCTCCCAGTTAGATGTTACAATTACATCTCATTGCAATTATTGCAATTTCATTTTGAAATCTGCTTAAGCATAATCATACTCTCTTTAAAGAAGTAAAAAAAAAAAAAACCAAAACACAAAACATCACAACAACAGAACAGCTCAAGAGTAAAGCTTTTTCCCTCCAAATGAGGCTTTATTAACACTTTATTTTTCCCCACTGAGTAACTTGGGAAAAGCTCATTTTAGATGTGAAATACAGTTATTAAAGACATTCATTTATTTACAGCTTTCCCATTCTGACAGAGAACTAAAAGCTCACTAATTGAGCATCTCGAGACTGGAACACGGTAGATACTTTCAGAGGAGAGGAGGGCCAGGGAGCACCCCTTTCTTTTTGATCTGCCAGGGGAAATAAAATAGAAAAAATGTGTTTTCTCAGCCTATTTATGCTCTGTGCCTACGTCCTACAGATGAGGCTTTCTGCATTATTTCCCTTCTCTTTTTCTCACAAAAAAAAAATTAAGTAGTGCCGTTCCTCTGCTTTTCCAGGAGGGTTTGCTGGAGGATTAATGAGGTGATGCCACGAGGAAGTCAAGTTAAGAACCCTGAACAGCTCCAGCAAAAAATAATAAATAATAATCCAAGAGCTTTTAAACATCTGTTTAGCCAAAATATCTGACCCAGCACTTGAGAAAATCTCTTGCTGCAAATGTTCAGAAGCAATTCCTGAGCTTTCAGGGAGGAAAAAGTGAGTGGTGCTTCTTTCTCTCCATCCTCAGAGGATCCTCTGTGTTGGGAAGAGGGAGAGGAAATGAGAGAAAGAACGAGGGAGGGAAGAAGGGAGCAGGAGAGGAGTAGAAAGGAAGAAGTGAAGGAAAAGAGGAGAGAAGGAAAAGAAAGAGGGAAGAAATGGGGAAAAGAAAGGGCAAAAGAAAGAGGAAGGGAAAGGAAAGAAAGGAAAGGACTTTTGAAGCTTTAAGGCTGGAAGAAGAACAGGGGTAGCTGCATTTTAAAGGGTACTGAGTCTTCTTACTCTGTTGGTCAGTTAATTACTGAGTGAACCTGAAGACATCACTTCATGTTCTGTGTCTCAGCTACTCCATGCATGAAATGGAGGTAGAGGAAAATGATGCTCACTCGTCATCGTAATGATTAAGAGGTGGCTCGAGGAGCCAGGCTCTGCTGCTTGGCTTCCTATAGGAGGGTCTTATGCTGGGACATGGGGATGACAGGTGGGAGAGGCTGAGGGCATGCGAGAAGCATAAGGGAAAGATGGTGAGGGACACTTTGGTGGGGCTGTATGGGCTCAGGGCAGCACGGAGATCTGGATGGAGGTTTATAGATTTATGGAGGTGGGGGAACATAATCTAAATTTACAGAGAGGGTTTGGGGAGGAGATTTAGAGGATCTTACTCTAGGGGATTGCTTGAAGGAGGGTGTAGAGTTTGGCCTGAGACTTCAGGGCTCCAGCATCAAGCAGCCAAGACCAGAAAGCAGGTCACAAATGGAAAAAGCTGGTGCTGGTGCTAAGATGGGAGGCTCGGGGACGCCGGGATCCCCAAAAAGGATAGCAGGGAGGGGAGAAAGCACACTCAGGGCTGAAGGAATTAAACACCGTGGGATGCGGAGGGGCTTTTCTGAGACACAGATCCACCAGGCTGGGGGAAAAACCCCCCGGGACCACAGAGCAGGGGCCAGGGAGGCGGGGAGGAGCGGGGCCGGGCCGCCAAGCCCCTCCCCACGGGGCCGGGGCCGCGGTAGAGGCGGGGGCGGCGGCGGAGGGAGAGCGGGGAAGGCGGCAAAGGGTTGCCCCGGCTCTCTGGGTGCGGAGTCGGGCGATCCGAAGTTTATTGCTGAAAAGAGAGGGGAAAAAAAAGGGAAAAATACTAATATTTAAAGAAGAGAATAAAATAAATACAAGAAGAATTATAGATAGATACAGAGAGAGAGAGGAAAAAAAAAAAAAAAAAAAAAAGGAAGAGCATCCCCCTGCAGCTGCCTCGGAGGGATGCGGCGGAGCGCGGCCGGCGGGACCCCCCGCTGCCCGGGCAACACCCGGGGCCGGAGCGGGGCTGAACCGTGAGTCCTCACCCCAGGAGGGCCGGACCGGGGCGGCGGGGACTCCTCCCGCCCTGCTCAACCTCCGCGCATCCTCCGGCGTCGCCGTGCCGAGCCGTGCCGGGCCGCTCGGTCCGAGCCGTGCCGAGTCGGTGTGAACCGAGCAGTGCCGAGCGGTTAGGATGAGGGGCATCCTCTACTTCTGCACGCTGATCCTCCTGGGTGAGTAACAACTTTCTGCCGGGGTTTGCTTGTCTACCTCCGGGTATGGGTGATCTCTCCCCTCCCGGTACCCCGGGAGCATCAGCCCGCTTTCTGTTGTGCTCTCTCTGAAGCCAAGCGCTGGATCTTTGCTACTGTCACTCCGGATAGTTCTGTTTGCCGCGGGAATGGCTAATTACAGAAGAGAATGAACGCACTTCTCGCTGGGGAAGAGGAGCTTGGAGGGAGGTGTTGGGTGGAAAAGGATTTAATACGGCGCCGGGTGGTGGAGGAGATGGAAAATGTCGAGGTTCGGTGCTGGAGGGTGATGGCAATACGTGAGCCTCAGCCCCGCACCTTGCGGAGCTGTGCAGCGGGTCTTCCCGCTGGTCCTTCCCAAAACTGGGTGCCCTCAGGGCTTTTTGCGCCGGCAGCTGCCTCCCTCTCCTCCCATGCGAGCTGTAAAACGGGTGGGAGATGCTGTCCCCCCTGGGATGCTGCTGTATCTGCTGGGATGCGGTCCGCAGCAGCCGTGCTTGGAGCGTCCCACTTATAACCCATATCTCTCCCGTGTGCCATGCTCGGGGGTCCCCGAGTCCCCTGAGCAGTTTCCGTGCGTCCGGCAGCGGGCAGCCACAGCTGGGAGCCGCATTGCTTTGGCTACAACCCCGACAGCTCCTCGTAGGGTGTGTTTCCCTCTTGCTCTGTGCTTCGTTGAGATGGCAAGCCCCCAAATGTGGGTTCAAATAAAGCAGAAAAGGCTGCAGAGAGGCAGGGGGTGGGATGTGCTGGTCCACTTCGAGTGGCTGTTGGGAAGAAGGGCTGGAAATGGCTGGAAGTGGTTGGGACATCCTGGTTGACCTGTGTGTACCCCAAGCATCCCCGTTCTCATCCCACGTCCTGGGTGAAAACCACAGTAGGGTTTTTTTTTTTTTTTTTTGGCTCAATGAAGATGGCTTTGTCAGAGCTCCAGGTGACTCCTCGTGCTCGCTTTCCCTGTCACTAGATGTCACCAGCAGCAACCCATGCAAGTCACACCAGGCAGTGGGAGGTTTCGACTCCCAAGAGCAGCTGTCTCCAGCCCTGGAGCAGTTCACTCCGCGGGTTTGGGGTGTGGACAGGACCCAGATTGGTTCAGCTCCTGATTTGCAGGGACTGGAGCTGAGATGGGGAAGGTCTCAGGCTGCCACAGAGGTGGAAATCTCTTCTGTGAGGCTCGTGGGGCATCTGGGTGGGAGGTCAGGTCTCCGCATGAGCTCTTTTCCATGTGGTTCAGATTGAGTGGGTAACTGATTGAGTGCCTGATTGACTGGCCGGTGGGCTGATTGATTTTCTGTAGAGAAAGCTGAGTTAAAGAAAAGAGCTTCTGCAAATGGCCAGAGCTCTCCATTGTCAGCAATGCAATTGGGATTAGTGGGCAGGATTTAAGGATGCACTCATCATCTCACATCCAGACCAGAGCAAAACCATCAGATAGTATTCACCTTCTGATCTCAGGGACTCCAGAAGGACCTTTCCACCTCTGGACTAGCACTGGACTCTTGCAGGCTCAGTGCCATCTAAGCAGATGCCATCCCAAGCCTTCCATCTGCTTTATAGATGTTTCCTGGATGTTTGTGTTATGGATGGACAAGAGCAGCTTGTTCAGATGTGGAGATATCTGCCATGGGGATCGGGACTGCTGAGGTGCTGGGCTGGTGATGGAACCTCTGCAGCTCCAAGCACAGCACTATCCAGCTTTCAGTATCCTGCAAACCATGAGGGCTGCAGTGGGAATGCTCCCTTTTTGTGTGTCCCCCCCCTGTCTTGGGATGATGCAGGGTGGAGGAGGCAGGGCTGGAAGCAATTAGATTCTCTGGAGTGGGACCAGGCAGAATCGCCATCATTCATCAAAGATGGAGATCTCCTGCTGTCACTTCGTACCCAGCTCCCCACTGGCACAAGCATGCAGGGGAAACCAGACAAAAGAAAAGAAATAATAATAAAGTTGAAGAGATTTTTACTTTCTCAGCTGCTTTTCATCCAGATCAGCTCCCTGATCTGTCTCACCAGCAGCCACAAGGATACCAGTACCAGTAGCAAGGAAAATGTAAGACCACGCCACTGGGGACAGGGCCATAGTTTGTGGGCATTCACTGCTGACTCGGTGTCCCCTAATACTTGCTTGTATCTGTGGCACTGGTTAGAAATCCCACCCACAGAATACTGGTCGGATATATTCAGGTAACTGTGGAAGGTTTTATGAAGAGTGAATCTAGTGGTTGGCAATCCTACCCTTGGTAGTGGGGTTGGAACTCAATGATCTATGAGATCCTTTCCAACCCAAACCATTCTACTGTGTATAGATATATATTCTATGATAAAATCCACCCTTCTGAAAGCACTGACATCATTAAATACAAAGAATGTCATTAATTTTATGAAGATGTTAGACAATACCTCTGACCAGCTCCCAAAACATTGCCCATCCCTTATGCAGCAATGGATAATTGGGATGGAGGGTGGGATCCCAAATGGCATCTGGGATGTCTTCCTCTGACAACAGCTGAGTTTACCTGGGAAGTTTTATGGCTCAGGGTAGTTAGCATCGTTCCTGGCATATGTTAACCACATCCTGTTCACAGATGTGATCAAACACGAGATCATCTGGTGGATTTTCACCCGTTTTGAGAGCACATATCCCATGGGGAGAGAAAAAATCTCAACAAAAATGCACCTGTGTGCACAAGAGAGGGAAACGCTTCCTAAATTAGTGCCTTTGTCAGCTCTGACAGGAGCAATGCATTATTTGCATCCATAAGAATGGGATATTTATGCCTCTTTATCGGCACGGGGAAGAAACAAAACTTCTCTCTCCATGGTGCAAATTCCTCTGCAAGGAGATTGCTGCACCCAGAACATATTTATTTGTTTTCCAGAGCTCTGGGCCCTAAAAAAAAAATAATTACTCCTGGGTAAAAGTTAGTAATAGTTAAGTCTAATAATTAGTGTGAATTACTGTGAGCAGAGCTTTATCTTGTTTTGGGAAAAAGAAATGCCTTCTCTGCTCTCCTGGTAGTTTTCACAGAAGGTCCCAATTGTGCCTGAAATTCTCTTAATCATTTCTGCATGAGTTTCGTTCACTTTTATAATTTTGCATTTGGTCATTTTTAAGTATGACTTTAATTGTGGTTGAAGCCAGTCACGTTTCAATGAAAAAATATTGCAACTAAGACATCTGTGTTTTTTTTTCCCTTCAGTGGGCTTCATTTTCCTTTTGTTCTTTAAAAGAAAATGGACCCCTTTCTTCTCGGCCTGAAGGTGGAAGAGAACAAATTCTAAGGGAGTTCTGCTAAAAATTAAAAATTAGAAGGGTATAGAATCATAAAATGACCAAGGTTGGGAAAGTTCTCTAAGATCACCAGTCCAACCCCAACCCATCACCACCATGACCACTAAACCATGTCCCTCGGTGCCACAAATATGCATTTCAAGGCACATTTCCTTGAAAGAAATAAAAAGAAAGCTTGTCCTTGTCAATCTTCAGTTCAGTCCTGTTCCAGTTTTTTTTCCCAAATACATCTGTCAAAATCCCCTCTGGTAACAACTTCTGACTTCAAGCCTGGCTGGGCTGATGCTGGGAGCTGTGTGTTGGTGAGTGGGGGAGCTGGGAAGCCGTGCCCATCACCCTGTATGGACAGCATTCAGCTCTTGTGGCTATCACAGCCTTAAAGGCTTAAATACAGGTGTGCTGGGATTGGGCTCCTGTTGTAATCGTATTTGAAAGTCAAGGCTAGGAGGATAATATTGAAGAGGTGGATGGGAAGTGGAACCACAGGTGGAGATTGGGTCCTAGAGATGGACCAGGAGGAAACATATCTTTGGTGTCACTGTGGGTGATTGCGTCCCAGCGTGTTCTCAAGCATCCATGTGTGTCCAGGAGGGGTTGTGGTGGTCAAGGTGATGGAGGACTTGGACTCGGTACTGTTGTATGGAGAGCAGGATGGCTGTGCAGAAGGTGGAACCACCATTTCTCCTGGGTAAGGAAATCCTGGGACTGCCCCAGGGAAGAAAAATGAGTGTGCAGAAAGAATAAGTCTCTTTTAAGGTCACGTTGCATTCAAATCACCTGTAGCTCCTCCAGGATTTTGGTCTAATTACAAGTAATGCCACAGCTGGCATCCTTTGAGCCGTAAAGGTTTTGATAGGTGTTCAGAAAGGTTGGTGTCTTCATGAGTATTTCCAAGCATCTTAGGTGAGCTATGCAGGTAGGAAGCTGCCATAGAATCATAGAATGGCTTGTGTTGGTAGGGACCTCAAAGATCATCTAGTTCCAACCCCCCTTTTGTGGGCAGGGTTGCCAACCACTAGATAGGCTGCCCTGGAACCCATCAAACTTGGCCTTGAATGCATCCCACAACTGAAGATCTGTCTTCAGGGCCTCAGAAATACCACATATTTCCCTGCTGCTGGGATTGGCATCTATGCAAGACATGGGATGTAGTCAGAGCCCAGTCATCTCAAGCCTTTTCTGGTCCATCTGACTGGAGCTGTTGGGGTAACTGGGATTTAGATGCCTGTGGATGCAGACTACAAAAACCTCTCTGAGCTGCTGCTCGACTGCCTGACTGTCCTCATGGGGAAAAAGTGTTTTCCTATATCCCATCGGACTAGATCTTTATTTCCCAGCTCAGGACTGCCTTGGCTGTATCCTGTCACTTATTTCTTTTCACCTCCCTTCATGCGAATCCCTGCTCTCGCTCCGCAGGCAGCTCCTTGCTGCACATGTTCCTCTTTCTATCCAAAGCCATCTGGGAAGCTGTTTGCATGAAAGATGCAGTCAAAACAGTTGTGCTGTTGTTCTGATTTATTGAACCCAACTGGTAAAACCTGTCTGTGATACCTGCCCTCTGCTGAGTGCTTTGACAGGGCAATTAGCAGTGCTCCCCATGTAACTGCTGACAGTTGCATGGGTCATTTTGACATGCAAGTGCAGGCAGTTGGTTTTAAGTTCATGGGTCCTGTTTATTGAGGAGAAAGGAACGGTTTTCTGGTGCTTCTTCCAAAAGTAGGATCAAGTTGCTCATCTTTCATGCATGGCTGGGTCCTGCCATCTGTTCTTGGTCCCCAGTGGGATGGCAATACGTTTTGGTTTTGGGGCTTTAAATAAGTCCAGATGCTAAAGGTCTGGGAGTTACGACGAGAGAAACCGTTCAGCTTTGTTTTTATTTTTCACCACCTCTGCTTCTTGTGCAAAGAGCAAAAGGGCATTGCTCAAGTCAAGTCTCAACACTGAAACTTCTGTCTGAGCAAACATATTGAGGGTGCACTCAATCCCCTCGTTTAGGTTTGTGCTTGAGGCTGCTTTGCAGGCTGCACTGTGAACATGTGTTTCAGGTCTCTTCTCCCTTGGAGGAGTTTAGCTGCTAATGGCTGTAAATCCCACGAGGAGCGGAGCTGTCTGTAGGAAGTGCTTGTCTGCAAGAGGAATGTGTTTGGGAGTCCAGGGCTGTGTGATCTGAGGTCTCTGGGACTCAGAGCTGAGCCGGGCATAGCAAATGCTCAGGACAGGTTCTGGAGGAACTCCAGGGCACAGAGAGAGCACAATCTCTGCAAAGTCATCAGGCTTTGCTTCAAGTTTTGCATCAAAGAAAGCTGGCTGATGCTTCTGCAGCAGCCACCTGGGAAATCCCATCATCCTTGATTAAACACAGCAAAGGAAACATAGGGCAGCTACAGCCTCATGGGAAAGAGCCTGTACTTGGATGACAGCTGTGAGTTTTTTGGAGCAAATCTGGTGTCTGGGCCACCACTCGTTCAGGATTCATGTGGTCCAGACCGTGAGAGTTTTACATAAGCAATCAAATCAATCTTAAAGGGTTTTGAGTTTCTCAACTCATTTTACTGTGGCAACCTTTATTGAATGCTTTGTCTTCTTTTTTCCTCCTGCTCATACTGGACCCTTCAATGGCAACTGATTCACAGTGTTTGCAACTTGTCTTTTCTTTCTGTCCACTGGTCACCAGCATCACCTGTTAGTGATCCAGTGTCCTGGAGCTCCAGACCAGCTCCCTGGATGCTGATTGTAGGCATATTTCCTTGACTTGCAGCCCACCTGCCCCTCCTCCCAGCCAAAAAGCTCAGACCTGCTTGGGGGGGCAGTCATAGAATAATAGAATATCCCAAGTTGGAAGGGATCCATAAGGATCATTGAGCCCAATACCTTGGGAAGCCAAGGGGAAACTCATAGCTGCTTGGAGCTACTTCTTTCTGTGACTTTGGATAAAAAGTTCTTAATAACAGGCTGAGTATTTCTTCTGAGGCTTTAACTTCCATGCGAGCAAAGAAAAATGCATCTCCCCATGACAGCCTTCACAGCAATCTCTCAGATATTATACAGCTCACTCCATTACCTGCAATCTGGAAATAGGTGGCAGAAGTCTGCTGTAGCACTGCATGTTTTTTCTTTTCTTGCTCTCTGTGTTTTCTTTTGATGTTCGCTGTGTACAGCACAAGGCACCTTAAAAAGGTGTCACAAGGCAACATAAATCCAAGCACACTGACTCTTCTGTAATAAAGGCTGCAGGTTAGGACGATGTGTTTGCCATCTCCTAATGGAGAGGGGAGCAAACCAAGATGCTGAATTATTAGACAGGGCTTAGAATGAATCAAAGCCATTTGACCTGTTTGTGTAAAACCTCAGACAAGGCTGAGTTTGCCCAAGTGTTTCCTCTGCACGGAGAGGAATTACACTCCTCCTCGCAAGGGTTGGCTGATTTATGCCCTGGATTTGACACATGAGTTATAGCAATTTCATGGTAGATCTCTTTTTTTTTTTCTTCTTTTTTCTTTTTTTTTTTTTTCCTTTTTTTCTTTTTCTTTTTTTTCCTTTGGTTTGTTTTGTTTCTTCCTTTTATAAGAGAACATAACCCAACGAGGCTGGAATGCCTTTGCTGAGCTTTCCTTCCAGTATGGGAAAAAGTGCTCAGGAGTCATTAAGATCACAGCCTACAGATACCCTAAATGTAATGGGAAGAGTTGCTCTCCTTGCAGGAAGAAGGGAGGAAATTGAGCTGTATATTAGGAATATATGGTTTGCTTTGAGCCAACATCTGATCACTTAAAGGAAGAAAGAAGAGCAGGTTCTCCTTTAGAAAATGGTAGGATCGCTTTGAGGCTTGTTGGGGTTTGTAGGCACGAACAAATCTTATTGCCATAACCTGTGCTGCCCAGAGAGCTTCTTGTTTTTCCCAGGTTCAAGTTTGTGCCATTTTTTGTGATAGTTCCCTAGTAACTGAAGGGAAACAGGAATGGAAATGACCTGAGACCCAGGTGAGCAGCCTTCTCATAGACCCAGCCTGTCTTTGGGGTTCTCTAGGGGAAAAGATAAAGAATTGCATTAACCTTGAAACTTAAGACTTCTCCCCATGGACTACAAGATGCAATAAAAAACAGAAGAGATGGACCAGAACTGATCTAGGACAAGAGGTAATGGCCTGAAGTTGTGTCAAGGGAGGGTCAGGTTGGATATTAGGAAACATTTCTTCTCCCAAAGAGTGGTCAGTCACTGGTACTGGATGCCCTGGGAATGGTGGGATCACAATCCATGGAGGTGTTCCAGAACCATTGAAATGTGTCACATAGAGACATGGTGGGGGCGGGTTGGGGTTGGACTTGATGATCTTAGAGGTTTTTTTTCCTACCTGAATGATTCTATGATTCTATGGTTCTGGTCTGGAGATGGAAGGAGAGGAGAAAAGGCTCTTTCAAGGCTGGAAAGGAGTTGGAGATGAACCTTAACAGGGGACCCAGGAGCTGAGAGGAGGAAAGTGTAAGTTTGTAAGGGTCTGAAAACAATTCTGGAACTGAGAAAGCCATAAGAGTTGGATTCCCCCCTCTGTGAATGGTGACACGAGTCATGCTGGGGAAGTGGAGAAGTGCATGTGAACTGACAGCTGGAGGACCCATCCATCTGCATGGAGTGCGGAGGCATACACATGGCATAAAGCACTTCCAAGTGATCACTCTCGTGGGAGTGATACGAGGAAATTTATCTCCCTCTGCTGATATTGCTTCACTCTTCCTCCTGCAGACCCAGGCAGGGCAATCCTTAATGTCTGCTGGAATGATTGTTGGTAATTAAGTGCCAGACTCAAGGGGGTCTGGGTCTCTAGTTGGGTTCCTTATATATAATTGTATTACCAATTAATTATGGATCATAATTGGTAGGACTATAGCAAAAATCACCGTCACCAACAAAGAAACAATCAAACAAACAAAGAAAACAACAACACAGAACCAAAGCAAACCAAAAACACTCTAGCAAATAACAAAGAGAAATTCAGTGGACTTCTGCTTAAGTTCCTAATCTGCAAGGCAAATGCTGTCCTCAGGAATTATGACATCCACTTCTGAGTGTCTCTCAGCATTTGAGAAACGATGCAAACTCACTGCAACTCAGTCTAAATGAGGGATATTTTTGGGGCAGACAAATTACCATGAGGCAGGAACAGGTGACAGAGTGGTGTTTGCCCTGGGACGTTGTGCAGAGTGGTTACCTACAAAGTGGGACTGAAATTCGTTGTATCAGAATCAATGTGACTTTCAGCAGCACCTGCTGCTCACACAGTCGACTGAGCTCTTATTTTGGCACTTCTGCAGCTGCTGGCTAATCTGCTCTGAAAATCTGCCTGCATCCCCTACATGGGGATCAGTGGTCCTGCTTTGAGTTGGGTTTAGAGATGTGCATGGCTAAAGAGAAGGAGATGAATTCAGTGATGTGCCATGGAGACAAGGGAGCAGCCCTGGGGTGCAAAAACTAAAAGCCTCTGATAGTCGAGCAGGCTGGAAAACAGAAAAAAAAAACCCTGGGATTTTGGTAAAATTTGGCTTTCAAACAACACTGACAAATCAGGAATAGCAGGAACTTCAATAAAAGATAGAGAACAGAAAATTAAATACTTACTGAGGGTAATTCCATCTGAAGAAAAATCAAAGAGTAAAATAACGTCTTGGGTGTGTCTGTTCTGTTTTACCTGCTTTTATTAAAAACAAACAAACAAAAAAAAAACAGCTTCCTGTTACACTGCTCCTTCTGGAGAGGCACTGGACATGGAGACAAATGGACCCTGTTTCTCATCTGTCACCTGCTCAGTTCCAGACATGGAAGGTTCCAGCAGAAAGCAGGTATGGGTTTCATCCTACCTGCTAATTCATCTGGAGCCTCTTTAGTCAACAGAGAGGGGCTGCTGGGTCCGGAGGAACATTTATCCTCTCTGCAGACCTGTATCAACTCCAGGAATTACAAGGAGAAACAAGATGACAGTTTTAATCCTTTTCCCTGAATGTTAGGTGCCCTAAGTTCATATGTAGCCCTCCTAAACCACCAAGGCTGATGTTCCTCAAGAGATGAGCTGGTGATGGGGGTGAGCAGCCAAGGAGCCAATCGAACCATTCTACGATTCTCTGATTCTCTGATTCTATGATTCTTCTCCCCAGAAGGCACTTGTAAACCACACGGTGTCCAGGAGCCTTTGGGGATGTTGAACTTTGATTTTCAAGCCCATTAAACTGCCAAATGTTCCCTGAAATGGTTTTGGCCAGGGCCAACTAGCCATCTCCTGGGCACGGGTCAGGATCCAGCATGAGCCAAGGCCCATTAGCAGCAGGTGGTTTGCATGTGGATGCTCTGTTTTGAAGGGGAAGAGATTTTAATAACATGGATGAGGCAGTTCTGGACCAGCATTTTGAGTTGTTTAATTACCTATCTTAGACCATCCTTTCCCTCCAGACACTGGTCATCTCTCAGCCCCATCCTACAGTTGCTGTTGAGCAAATGTGCTTCAAGCTTAATCTCAGCCCCACACATTCATCTTCCTTTCCGCTGTTTCCAGCTCAGAAGGCAGAACACTGTCAATGACATGAGATAATATAAAATAAATGATAGTGCTGCCTAATTTGATTGGGAACAGATAAATCCCCATTTCTAACACAAGCAGGTGCATGCAAACCCACATGCACACAGTGCTGGCGAGTGGCTGGGGATGTGCATGCACATATTAGAAGCTCCACAGCTCTATCAACTCTCAAGTATCCTCTCCATCACCAAAGTTTTCCTTGGCTTGCAGTTGCAGTTAGCATGACCTCATGAAAGATAAGGCACATGAGAGAAGTCTGAGGATTCTTGAATTATCCAGAGTTGAAAAGAGAAGAAAGACACAGGAGAGAACATGATCACACTCTATAAATACCTTCAAGGTAACAGTGCAAGGGGAGGGAGAGGATTAGTCACACTGCTTTAAGACAGGGAATGGGGGGAGAGAGCAACAGTGTGAAGCAGAGGAAGAAAAAAGTTTTAAGCTGAGCAAAATGTCTAAGCTATTTTTCTTTCTCATTTGTACTGGAAAAAGAAATTGAAGGGCTGTAGTTTGGGCCAAGCGTGAAGCTTGATGCAACCGTTTTTCAGGACATTTGGAGTTTTTGGCCATAAGGATTAAAGGGTACATCTACGTGTTGGATCTCTACATCCTAGGTGCATCCGTGAGCTAAACAAGAAAACTGTGTAACCTCCTAGTCAAAGACAGGTGAAGGTCCACCTCATTTGATTGACGGAGAAGGTTGGCCAAAGTTCCTTCACCACCTTTTTCCCTCCACCCCCCCCGTATCCTACATTCATACTGAAGGTATCATAGAAAAATGGTGCTGCTTGACCAAAGGTCTTCATAGTTGTGTGGTGGTGGCTCAGTGGTGGTTGAATCTGGGACAACCAAGAGGTTTGGCTAGCCTCCAAATCTTGTTAACGGGTGATGAGGTGGCTGCTGCTCCTCTCTAGTAAAGCAACCTTGCTTTTAGTGCCTCAGATCTGGCCCTTGTCCTCCTTGAAAATGGAGGTTGGAAAGGCAGGAGTTTGGATGCTGCTCCCTGATGGACTAGCTCCAAGACTGGCTTGGACAATCATTCTTATTGTCACCTTCTGTTATTCTGGGACTCAAAATTAAGCATTTTCCAAAAAATGCAGGTAGCTGCTGCCAAGATTCTTTCCTGTCTCCCCACGCAAGTGCCAAGAACTCCTTCTTCTCATAACAAATCAACAAGCCAAATATAGGTGTCCCTAGAGAAAAGCCTTCAGGCTAGTAAAAACCAACAAGTTGGTCCAATTAAAGGTAAACAAGTTAATTATGCTGTTCTTCAGCCTGTGGTTTCCTGAGTAAGTAAAGCTTGTAGATGTATCAATCATCCTGTCCACCTCAGCTGAACCCCCCAGCTAGGTTTTATACGTATTTGTACATGTATGTAGCATATCATTATGTAGATATATAGAGATATTTGATAGCAGTCTCCAAAGATGTTCAGTTCCCATGGATTGATGTGAAATCAACTGGAAAAAGAAGTGAGCTCCTCAAGTTGCCCATTGAGGGAGAAGTTGGTGAAATTCATGGCAGAAGAGGTGCATGTGCGTCCTGGTTTCAGCTGGGACAGTTTGTTTTCTTCATAATGTCTGGTTGTGTTGTGGTCTTAGGAGGAAAACAATGTTGATATGACACTGAGAGACTCCTTTCATACTGCTGCTTGTTTTATTTCCAGCTAAGCAGTAGGGTGCATGACACAGATCTGCATATTGCCAAAGAAATGACTTCCAGGGTTTGAGGTGAGTGTTGGGTGAGATTGGTGAGAGCCCAGCACCTGTTACCATAAAGGTAGTACATGCAGTTTGCAAATCCAGCGAGGGAAGGCAAACTGAAAGCTTCGTGTAGATCCAGGACTGCTCCTAGAAGGTAAAAGCAGCTGAGAAATGTCAAAGGGGAAGGATGGTTCTGTGGAAGCTAACCATGATGTAGTACCATAACTGTGGATGCTGATATGATGTGACTATAGAACGGTTTGAGTTGGCAAGGGACTCTTAATGCCATCTGGTCCCACTCCCCTTCAGTGAACAGGGACATCTACAGCTCCATCAGGTGCTCAGAGCCCCATGCAGCCTGACCTGAGTGTCCCCAGGAGCAGAGCATCCACCACCTCTCTGGGCAATTTCAATGCCCTGTACCTTTCTTTTGTACCAGCTGCACATTCTCAGGGAGGCTTCATTTTCCAGAGAGATGGATGTTAGGATGGAATTCTGCAGGAACCCCTTCAGGATGGATTTACTTGCCGTGGTGACCCATTGGTCATACCAAGGACACAAGGTGCAGAAGGTAACAAGTATTGATGCAGGGAAATGGAGAACATAGACTGACAGACTGCCCTCCCCTCTGCTCTTGTGTGGCCCCATCTGCAGTACTGTGTCCAGATTTGGAGCCCCCAGTACAAGAAAGACAGGGAGCTGTGGGAGAGGGTCCAGAGGAGAGCCATAAAGATAAGCAGAGGGCTGCAGCACTTCCCCTACAAAGACAGGCTGAGGGAGCTGGGCTTGTTCAGCCTGGAGAGGAGAAGGCTGCGGGGTGACCTCATTGCAGCCTTCAGTACCTAAAGGGAGCCTACAAACAGGAGGGGAATCAACTCTGTGAAAGGCTAGATAACAGGAGGACAAGGGGAAATGGTTTTAAATTGAGGGAGGGGAGATTTAGGTTGGATGTGAGGGGGAAGTTCTTTCCAGAGAGAGTGGTGAGGTGCTGGAACAGCTGCCCAGAGAGGCTGTGGATGCCCTGTCCGTCCCTGGAGGTGTTGAAGGCCAGGTTGTTTGGGGCCCTGGGCAGCCTGGGCTGGTATGAAATGTGGAGGTTGGTGGCCCTGCATGTAGCAGCGGGTTGGAGCTTCATGATCCTTGAGGTCCCTTCCAACCCCGGCCATTCTATGATTCTGTCATCTTCAGAGGATATATATGCCAAGCTGCAAAACGCTTTAGGGCAGGGAAAAGACCCCCAAGATGTTTCCTTGTTGGGCAAAGCATGACAACAGGGAACATGTAGTTGTAAGAGCTGGATCCTAACGGGTCCCTTCCACCTTGGAACATTCTATGATTCTATGATGTTCTGGCAGCCTCAGTACGCATTTCAGCACATGCCATGACTCTGCTTGCACCTCCCACGTGCTGCTCCACTCAGATATGACACACAGCGTCCTCGTTCTCCGTCATCTGACGTGTTGGGTGGCAAAGGTTAATGGCATGGCAAGCAATGGTCGATAGCTGTCAACTACAATAGTTATAGCGACAGCTTGAAGTGAGGAAGGGACAGGGATTAAGTGAATTGGCTGGTGCTTTTCTCCCCTCCTGTGCACATGATTTGTGTGCGCCCGTCTGAACCTCACTACTCATTGCCGTGGTCCCATGTGCTGCTGCCTTGCAAACCCAGGGCCTGATCTCAAGGCACAGAGGCACGCATCTGCCCCATAGCATGTTATACAGAAATCACCAGGTAAACCACCTGAAATGAAAGAAGAGAGTGGAAGGGAGAGAAGGCGAAAAAAAAATCCTTCATGGTGCTTTTGTTTTCTAACAATGTTGACATTATGTGGAGTAACCGAGTATAAAATCTGCCTATCGTTTGGGAGCAGTGTGCAGAAAAGATGCTATTATGTGAGCCTTTTATGCCTCTTTACCCTGTCTGGATCAGAGGAGATAAATGCGTAGATAGGAGCTAAGGCTCCTATCTTTATTTAAGCTGTCAGGTATCGCTACGTTATTTTATGCTGATTGTTATAGAAAGCCTCCACAAAGAGATATATGTTTCTATATTCCCCCATGTTTGCTATTTTAATCTATAATTTAATAATAGAAGAGATGTATTTCCCTATATTATTTTTATTTGTAGTGTCAGTGCTCTTATTTTTCAAATAAACATTCGCAGACAGAAAGCACTTAAAATATGCACATAATCAATCTTCTCTGTTCTCTTTTGGGTTCCCTTTTGACTATTATTGCAGTCATACTTTAATTTACACACAAACACTGAAATATTTTTAGTACAAGACGGGTTCCCCATTGGGATGGCAGACTTGCAGTGAGCACATACATGCGGATCCATGACTGTGGTAACATTCAAACGTGTTCACATCTGAAGTTACATTCATACAGGCATGAAATGGCTACACATTGGTAGATGTGAAATAGTCAATAGGGCCAGGGCTGTTATCCAGTCTGGTACTGGCCAATTTCATTTGGTGGTACAGATACAACCCAAGCTGCCATCAGAAGTGATAGGCTCACCTTCGTTTCCCCCGAAAACGCTTTCCATTTCTTTCCAGTGCTTCCCAATGGAGGTAACAATTTCTCAGCTATTTCTCAGTGCAATTAGGGCACTCTGAGGCCCAATTTACAATCGAAATAACAGCCAGCAGCTATATGGAGCAGAAAACTTTGCATAGGTGGGCCCATGTTTGTTGTCCTGCTTTTTCATTAAAAACAATAGGACAGATTTTATCTTCCTTTCTCCTGGCTGGTCTGCTGTTGGCTTTCCCTGTATGTACCCTCATGCAGAGTATACACCAATCCATGTGTTCACACCTAGACGACAAGGGCACCCAGAGACCATTTGCATGGGTCAGCACACATAAAGGCAAGCACTTTTGACATTAACCACTCTCAGATACTTGGCTTTCCATGTTCATCATGAGCAAGTGCAGTTCTGAAGCAGGCACTTCAGAATGTAAACTCAGTGCTTAAAGAAGGGATTTCTGGAAAAGTATATGATTGAGTCATCAAAGAGGAAGGAAAACACCGGTGCAGAATACTGAAACGTTGGGACCAGGAGGGACGATGAAGGGATACCATTTTGGGTAAATAACCAAAAGTGCACCATTGCTAATCACAAAGCATTCAGAGGACACTTGCATGTAAAATGAGATTATTATCAGATGATCTAGCCACAAGAACTTGGACAACATCTTGCAAAATATTGAGATTTCTACATGACATTAGGGCACTGACCTTCTCAGAGTTGTCTTAAGAGGAGGTAGGTTCATGAACTCCTGTGAGTCAAACCAGATATTCGGTGTATGAATTTGCTTCAGTTGAGCCCAGAACCATGAATTCTCTGCAGATTGCTTTTTTTGTGGCTGTTGTAACCTCACCTGCTGGAAACAAAGTCAGATGGCTTCAGGCAACACTGTAGGACCACTGATAATTGAGGAAAGCAAAGGAGCTTATGAGCTAGCTTTGTCTCAGGTTTAACAAAGCTGCTTGAAAACATTTCCTCTCACTTCTTTCCTCTGCAGAAAACGAGTCCTTCCTCTGAAGCCAATAAGAGTCACTTGTCTTTTAGAAGAAAGTATCTGCTTTCAACCATAACTATTTAAAAAAATATAATAATCTTTAACAACCTCAAAATTTTCAGTGAACAGATAGCACATCTTGGGAATCACAGTTTGATTGAGTTGAGGGGGTAGCCAGGCTAGGCTGTATGACCAGACCACATCTCCTGAGGTGTGAGATGAATGCTTGCTATGCAAAAGTCTGACTAAGGAGCCTGGCCTTCAGAAGAGAAGGGCAACCAGAGCTGTTTGAACAATTCCCAGGCAGCAACCTGGCAGCATTTCAGATTTAAAATAGACAATTAGTGGAAGTAGTTTCAGTCTCGATTATTTTCCTCTTATGGCAGAAGAAGAATCTGCAGAAAAGTGGGACGGCTTCTTTCTCAGTGTGTTGAAATCGTATCAGAAGTGGAAGGAGTAAATGAGGGAATCCCAGCATTGGCCCAACACCTCCTACTCCTGCACATCAGAGCCCTGTGCTATCCAGCACCCACCTCTGTTGAGCATCTTTGCACTCCTGGTGCAGTAGGAGTCACAAGGGCTGTCAGCAGCTTTTTCACTCTCTCTGGTCTAAAAACAGCCCCTAATTTCCAAGCTGTAGGAGTTACGTATGTAATAATAGGAAAATCAAACAGCTGTATGAGAGTTTCCTTCTGCTCACGTGTAAAATGTGCTGAGAATCTGGAAGGGAAAATTACAAGAAAAAGCAGGCAGGAGTCATCGAGTCTTACACAGATGTGTCTCTGTCTACTGAAATTCTTGTTCCTTGGGTCAATATTTCCATGTTTAAGCCTCATGTTGTGCTACTGGTGTCAGGTCAGCAGGGCTGCAGGATGCTCCTTGACCTCCATCACTCCTTGTGGTAGCAATGGGAGGGCTGTTGATGGTAAAGCACAGGAAACCTTGTTCATAGAAGGACAGAGAGCACGAAGACTGCCTGCTGATTCCTTCATGCTGTGGTCAAAGCAAGGAACAAAGTGAAGTTGGAAAGGATCGCTTTGTCCTCTCCCCACTGATCCATAACTGGCATTTAGAATGGTAAGATTCACAAACCACCTTTTCCAGCACATTATCCAAGTCCTACAAGAACCCATAGTGCAAACTATCATGTAGATGCCCCATCCCTGCAGGCATTCAAGGCCAGGCTGGATGTGGCTCTGGGCAGCCTGGTCTGGTGGTTGACGACCCTGCACATAGCAGAGGGTTGGAACCAGATGATCACTGTGGCCTTTTCCAGGCCATTCTATGATTCTGTGATTCTATGATTCTATAAACAGAAGATCCTTGCAAATCCCCTATACTTGGTGACTGTTCCTACACACCTTGCAACCCACAGTCTCCAACAGCACACACCGATGACCTGATCCTCTGATGAAAAATGTGTGTCCTTATGTGTATATTTTCTTCCTACACAGAGAGAAAACATGTGCCATTTGGTTCCACGTGGAAGCTGAATCAAAAGCTTATGGGAGGGAGCAATTCAGCTTGGTCCCACTTTGATCTCCTGTCCTTCTCCACCCTTGGCAGCTCATGACAGCCAATTGCTACCAATGGCTGTGTCACAGGCCCTGCAGGCCACCTGTGCCCACACAGTCAGCTGAAGTGAACCTCGGTGTTCAGGTCTAATCAGCAGGTTTGCAGAGAAAATGAGATTTTTTTTCTTCCTGGCTGACTTCCATCAGCAGCAGCTCCAGCTCTCCAAGGCACATCTCAATTAATTAATAGAGTCAAACTTTGTTAGAAACAATCGTTGGCCAGAAACTAGCCAGTCCCAAGTTCTTTTCTTTGCTTTTCTCTTTGTTGTTTCTCCCTGATGCTTTCTTCCCTCCTGCCTTTCTCAGCAGTGAAGCGTGTCCTGACAAAGCCTAATGCAGAGAGTGGGATCTTCATCAGTTCAACCTTTTTTCCAGCCCATTCAAAGCTGTGCTGGAGTACTTTCCCAAGCAGACCTCAGCACAGAAGCTGTGCAGTCAACTGAGGGCAGGCTGCAGTGTATTACAATACAGAAGATCTTCTGTCACTTCAAACTTGACATTATCCCCTCCAGTTTGGTGATTCCATGATTTATGGAATGACAGGAAGCTGTTTCTTTGACCCAGTGACCCAGAAAGCTTCTGGGACAGAAATGCTGAAGGAAAGATCTCTCTAGACAGTTTGGTCTGAAAGTTTCTGAGGCTTGTAGAAAAGGAAGGGAGGAAGGGAGGAAGGAAGGAAGGAAGGAAGGAAGGAAGAAAGGAAGAAGGAAGGAAGGAAGGAAGGAAGGAAGGAAGGAAGGAAGGAAGGAAGGAAGGAAGGAAGGAAGGAAGGGAGGAAGGAAAAAAAGGGGAGGAAGGAAAAAAGAGGGGAGGAAGGAAGGAAGAAGGAAGGAAGGAAGGAAGGAAGGAAGGAAGGAAGGAAGGAAGGAAGGAAGGAAGGAAGGAAGGAAGGAAGGAAGGAAAAGGAGGAGGGGTGGGGAGGGGGGGGAAAGAGAGGGGAAGGGGGGGGAAGAGAAGGGAAGGAGAAAGGGAAGGAGAAAGGAAAGGAAAGGAAGAAAGGGAGGAATAAAAGAAGGTTCACAGGAGGAGCAGTGGATATGCTGAAGCTGAGGATGGGGAAGGGGCTGAGACACCCCAAACCCAGACACACAGCTCACAGGAGCTCTGGCTGCCTCTGAGCCTGGAAAATAAGGCTGCAGACAATAGAGATGTGGAATGGAGCTCACCCTCAGCATAGATCAATCATGTCCAAACCCAGGCTCATCCCTACTGAAACAGCAGTGGCACAGCAGGAGCAGAGGTTGCTTCACTTCTGCAGGTAAATGAGAGATGTTCTCTAGGGCTGTCAGAGAAGCACTTTTCATCAGCCTCAAATTATTATTATTATTTTCTTTTAACATGAATGCAAATACGTCAGCTTTTCTAGGTGGCTTCATTAACTACTCAGCACATCACTCAGAACCTTGTAATACTTGTCAAGTACCAACAGCCCTGTTCCATGATTGTGAAGTCTGAATTCCTCTATCTCATGACAGAAAACCAGTTTAGGGGAGGATTAAAAAAAACATATATCCAAAAGATAACAGCAATTTTTCTTCTTCTTTGCAGTCACTTAATAACAGGGCAGATACTTGCTGGAGTCACAGCAGCTTGCACCCAGTGTAATTCATTGCTATATCATGGTGATATAGGTAAAAATTTTGAACCATCCTTGTTTTTATTTTTTTTTTAGGTTCATGTTGAAAAAACAAAGTGGAGAAATATCTCATCCCCTCTGTCTGTGGGAAGATGAATCTCTTATATTCCCCATTTTGCCTCTTGAATGCCAAGGAGGGAAGCAAGAAAAGTGTTACAGGGTTGTTACTAAAAGTGATCAAACTTAAAAAACAAACTGATGGCAATAGAAAATCCTTTTGCTAAACACGCTGCTGATTTGTCTGTGTATTTTTAGAAATGTAGCAGAGTGTTTCTTGGAACCTCTGTACAAACCGTTCCATTCCCCAGGAATTTTACCCCTCCTCTGAAACATCATTAATTAAGATGCAGAGCTCTTGGATTGAGTCTGAAAGAGGGCCGCTAAGATGATCAGAGGACTGGAGCACCTCTCCTGTGAGGAAGGCTGAGGGAACTGGGCTTGTTTAGCTTGGAGAAGAGAATTCTTTGGGGAGACCTCACTGTGGCCTTCCAATTCTTGAAGGGAGAGTATGAACAGGAGGGGGAACGGCTGTTTATGAGGGTGGATGGTGATAGGACAAGGGGAATGGTTTTAAACTGAGACAGGAGAGGTTTAGGTTGGATATCAGGAGGAAGTTTTTCACCCAAAGGGTGGTGAAGCACTGGAACAGGTTGCCCAAGGAGGTTGTGGATGCCCCATCCCTGCAGGCATTCAAGGCCAGGCTGGATGTGGCTCTGGGCAGTCTGGGCTGCTGGTTGGTGACCCTGCACATAGCAGGGGCTGATCATTGTGGTCCTTTTCAACCCAGGCCATTCTATGATTCTATGTTCTATGATTATATGCTTCTATGATCATCATATAGATTCTCACCACTGTTAAAAAGTGTTTGCAGAATGGAACATGAGCAAGAAATAAAGACAGCCCTTCCATTGCCTTTGGGATGCGTAAAAGCCTCCCTTGTGCTGATTCCTTTCAAGGTATTTCCAGGATGACTGCTTCTCCAGCTGCCTTCTCCTCTTGGCTGCATGCCACCAGAAAGACCTCCTTTAAACTCCTCAAAATATGGGAGGATTCAATACATTTCCTGAACAACTGAAGTGTGAAGAGGTGGTTTCCACAACTCCTTTGAGGCCTTGGAGCTCCATTGAGAGATTTTTCAACATCCTGCAAGAAAACACGGCTGAAGAGGCAGTTTTGAGGAAGGGAAAGCTCTGAGCAGCTACATTTCAAGACGGAACAGAGAAACATAGCTCAGAGATGATGAGAGAGGACCAAAGTCATTGCTTCAGATGTGCGTGGGAAAGAATACAACAACCCATGTGCAGGGAGAGGGAGTGTTAAGGGTTTTTTAGCAGCTGTGTCTGACTAAAAGGCCTGAGTCTTGGTCTTCAGCTGTACAAAAATCGAGATGCAGGCTCTCAAGTCTTTGATGCTTTAATTCATGATGAAGGCTGGGTACTCCAAAAAACTTATAGCCTGATCTGGCAAAAGAAATGAAGATCTGAGATGCTAATTAAGCCACACTCGCTGTTTTGTTGCTAATAAAGCCATGAAAACTTCAGAAAGCTCAGTCCAAACTTTACATTTGTTGCTGAGGTGGTGTTTGGCAGCTGAAGCAGATCTGGCTGCAGCGATGCATTATCAGCCTTCACAGAGCCGTGCCTACCTCCCAGAGGCTGTGAGCCCCCTGCTCCCCATAGGGATGGAGAGTTGGCCCTGGTGACCCTGATCCAATGCAAACATGCCTTTAGAGATATTCAGAGCATGTGTTTATAGATGAAATGTTCTTTGTGTGCTTGTTGGTAGCAGAGCACAATGAATGGGAGAGCACATTGCCAGCTTTAAAAAGTTTGGGAGCCATCACAGAATCACAGAATTGTCAAGGTTGAGAAAGAGCTCTGTTATCCCCAAGACCAACCCCAGTCCATCCCCATCATGCCCACTGTCCATGTCCCTCAGTGCCACATCTCTGTGGTTTTTGGACACCTCCAGGGACAATTACTCCCCCACTTCCATGGCCAACCTGTTTCAATGCTTGACCTCTCTTTGGGAGAAGAAATCTGATATCCAAACTGATCCTCCCCTATAAGACGTATATGAAAAAACGAGAGGAAGTCACATAGAGCTTGAACCATTGCAACATCCATTTGGTTGCACAGGGAGAGCAGCAGCCACCAAGACCAGATCCTGGTAGATGGATAGAACCCCTCTGAAGGGTTCCTCCAGTCCTGATGCCATTCCAGTGCTTCATTCCCTCTTTCATTGAATCATAGAATGGCCTGAGTTGAAAAGGACATCAAAGATCATCTAGTTTCAACACCCCTGCCACGGGCAGGGTAGCCAACCAACTCTTTGGTGCTGCCAGTCTTGCAGAGCTCCTATTTGCTGCATTAGATTACTGATGTTCCTTTGATGGAACAGCCGTATTCACAGAAGAGTAGAGTCACTAAGGTTGGACCTCTAAGCTCATCCAGTCCAACCATCCACCCATCACCTATATTTCCCCACTAAACCACGTCCCTCAGTACGACACCACGTGTATCAGACACTTTTTGTCTCTCAGTCCTAAAGAAAACAGATGATTCTTTTTTCTTTTAGAAGCAGTCTAGCGGAGTGAAGATGGATTATTCCAAATCAATTAAAATAGCCATGTAAAATTTCAGCACAAAATTTAACAAGGTCGTAAGTTTTTCTTTTACAACCCATAGCTACTCATCAAAGCCCCAAAGAGCAAAGGAAACCTCGCATTCTCCTGACTCACCCACTGCACTGTGATTATAAGAACCGTATCTTTTAATGCAGGACCGGAGGCGGGAGCCTCTGGCTTTATGGTTTTTCTTTGCTTGTGTTTAGACCTTAATGTGAGGATATTTTATCCTTTGAGCCTGAAATAATTTGCAGTATTCCTCACGCGGCCCCGAAAATACTTTGTTTGAGAAGTGCTGCCGTGCATATTTCCTTGCAGACTACTGCTAAAGGAGGTTTTTATCTGCTCTGTAAGCAAAGATAGGGACTTTGGTTAGCAGAGGCAATCCATGCAAAACCCAATTGCTGCGTGTGCAAACTGAGCTGTAATGACGGTTATAGCTATTGCAGGGCAGGAGCAGGAGCAGCTCAGGGAGCTTCAGGTTGGGTAGAGAAACAAATGAGCTGAAAGCAGGGATTTTACACCCAGCCTCGAGATGGAAAGAAAACATGAATCAAGGCAGAGCACAGAAAATAACGGGGGGAGATGGGCACGGGCTGTGTGTGGGGGACACCATGGAGACCGGGTGTCTTCCATCCATTTCTGAGCATGGAAAACACCATCCCTTGGTGTAAAAATAGGAACTCTTCACACTCTTTTAATAGCAAGGAAACGCTGAGAGAAGCCACTGTTTTCAAGGTTATGCCCAGGGGGCCTGTCAGAGTGTATTTAATGCAGATTTTCTCAGCCATCCCGAGACTAGGAACGTGATGGGGTTTGAAAGGAAGAAGAGCATTCCTCTAATCCAGCAGAAGGGAAAACCTTTTTGATGCTGCCAGTCCTGCTGCTTCAGGGGCTGCAGCTCCAGGATGCCCAGTCTGGGTGGCAAAAGGATCTCCTGCAGAAAGGTCTGGGGTTGATGTGCCATGTGCCAATGTCTGATGTAACTGCTGGCAGTTCTGGGTTTGGGGTTGGGCATTTGGTGTTGTTTTCACCTGTTTCAGTTCAGGTCTCCATGTCCCATTGGGAAGTAGAGTTTGTTCTGGGCAAATCTTGCCTCTAATCCAAAATCAAAATGTGTTTCACAAAATTTGCAATGTATTCCCTCCTATTTACACTCCCATTTTCACTCTTTCCCCCTAGAAGGTCTGATCATGAGAGAAAGAGAGAAAGATACCGGACACTATACTTATGGCTGTAGCTGTACTGCAGCTCAGGAATTCAGGGCTGTTATTATCCAAATATTTCTTGATTTTTTCCCTTCTAAGTCGATTTTTCCAAAACTTTGCAGATGAGATCCACTAACCAAAGCCAAGTAGTTAAATCACCCAGCTCTTTTTTCCCCTCCTTTTCCTCTTGCTTGCACGGGACAATTCTGTTGGCATCACAAAGCAAGCTTCCTTTTTCAGCTTTTCCAGTTTTTTTTTCTTTTTTTAAAATTCTTTAAGCTGTCTTTTACTGTCCCCATTACACAATATTTTCTCTGCACATTGTATCAAATGTCCATCAGCATTGTATTTATATTATTTCAAAAGTTGGGGGCTTTCATCCTCCTGAAAATCTTTTGACAGGGACAGCCCCAGGATCAGATGATCACAGAACGAATGAATCATAGAATGAGTGAATCATCACAGAATGACTTGGGATGAAAGGGACCTCGAAGATCATCTGTGTGGGTTTAATGTGAGCAGTGTGTTGCTTATCTGAAAGCAGCAGTGGTATTGATGAGGCTGAGCACATTTCCAGGTCATAGTTCTGTTTACAAGAGTGATTTTGAGTGGCATTTGTCTTGTTTGGAGATGCCTGTCCCATGAGACTTTTTGTCTTCCAAAGACCTTTCCCCAGAGAAGTGGTGGAGTCACCATCCCTGGAGGTGTCCAAGGACCATGGGGATGTGGCACTGAGGGACATGGTCAGTGGGCATGATAGGGTTGGATTCAGGTTGGGCTTGGTGATCTCAGAGGTCTTTTCCAAACTTAATATTTCTATGATTCTATGACCTGTGGAACTACTTGTGGCAGGGTATGGTGGGTGTTTACATGGGTTACAGGGAAAACGGGCAAATTTCACAATGACAAATACACTGAGACTCAGTTCTTGTGTAGAAAGCACTTCTGGCTCAGGGCATCCACAGCCTGAGGGGTTTCAGAGGGCAATATTATGTTCTGGACCCAGTGTCATAGTCTTCCTTAGGCATATTCTGTTGGTCACTGCTGGATGACAAGTACCTTGGAATGGCTGTTCCTACGTAAATCTGGGTCAGAGGAGGTTAAATGCTACTTTGTGGAGTCAATGAGTGATTTAATGATGTCAGAGCAAGGGTCAGTCCAGCAGGAGCCTTCACTGCTCTCCCAGCTCAACACTGATAGCAGAGAAACTTTCTAACTCAGAGGCTGTACAGAGACATTTATAATAACCCCAGGGGATGGTTCAGCTTCATCCCACCAGCACGGGTGTCCACATTTTGCTTTTCTCCTTGCTTTCTATGCATACCCAGTCCAAATTCCAAGGGTGGTCAGAACCACGTCTGCCATCCATCCAATAACAGGGGACCATGAATAGCAAAAAAAGCCACGGTGCAGAAACACCGGCTCTCCAGACTCGTTCTTCCTTCACATCTCTGACCTTGTAAGAAATTAATTGCAAGCAACAAAGCACCCACACTCCAGAAAGGCTGCTGGGGGCTCTTCAAGGCAGGTGGGGTGAAGCCAGGCTCGAGCACAAACCCAGTGTGCTGCAGTCCTGCTGATTCCCAGCCTGGCAGGGAGGGAAAGTGGACGGAGAACAGATGGAGAGATGAACCCAGCAAGAGGAGAAGATGCTCGGAGAAGAGGGAGGAGGGGGAGGAAGGGAGAGGAAAAAGGTAGAAAGGGGGAGGGTGTCAGCACAGGAGAAGAAGACGCGTCTCTCAGGATTAGTCCTTAGGCTGTTTGTGCCCAGAGTGCTATCTGAGGCTGATCAGGCAGGTGAGGGAAGAGAGAAGATATCAGCCTCTCTGCTGGGGTAAGGAAGGATGTGATATCTAACTAAGTGGGGAACGAGAAACAGCACAGCCACCTGAGGTCCTTGGCAGCTTGCACAGCATGGAGCCCCGAGTCAATAACTCGGGGCAGAAGGGAATGAGGGGTAGGACTTAAAGAGCTCTTTGATAAGCCTGGATTCAAAACACTTCTTAGAGGCTCTGATCAAAGTTAATGGCAATCCCTCTGGGACAAAGCTAATGACCTGGCTCTGAATCTGCCAGCCCTACGCTGTTTCCCTCCCCACTCCATCCTTGCCAAGCTGCGTGGGCTGCTCCTCACTGGGCTCTCAGCTCTTTGCAAGGGAGGGGATGCTAAGATGGAGGAATGGATGTGCCCAGGGCAGAGAAAAGTCCCAGGAGCTCATGATGTCGCTAGGGAGGGCTTTAACCTGATACATGTGTGTAGGGATGGCTGCAATGGTTCTTGACTGGTTGAGACTGGGCAGGGTGTAAAGAGACTTTTATAAGCTTCTCTGGAATTATTTGCTTAGGACCATTGTCATTTTTGGTCCCAGATGGGGAATATTGCTATTTTTCTCCCCCAGAAGCATTTATCAACTTAAGCTTTAGAAATCCAACAGGGAGCCAATGCATCATGGCATGTTACTGGGGGTTTCTTCCACGGAATTCGGAATGACCCTAGGATTTTTGCTGGAGATAGAAGCAGCAGTTCCTAGCCCAAACACATCATTTTCTAAGTACCTAAATGTTCCCTGACTCAAATAGGGGAAATTGTAGCAACCTTGCAAGGCCCCAGCTTTGCAAAACTGCCCCATGGGGTGATTTTCAGTTTGGCACCAAATCTTCACAATGGTGCACCATGATTGCATCTTCAGGGAGGTAACCCATCTCAGCATAAGGCCCTGGATCTCGAACAGCTGGGAGAATGAGGAGGGGTGAGGGAGAGATGGTCTGGAAAGCCAAATTGAGCCCAAAGAAGACAAACAAAACAAAGCTTTCTGCTCGTGTGAAAAGTGGCACTGAGTGACCCACGCACACTTGGAGAGGGTGGAAGGGAGGAATGCTGCTGTTCTGGGATGGAATCAAGTCATAGAAATGTGAATGTAAGCAAACCAGTTGATTTCCAGTGGCCAGGAGAAAATAAAAACAAATGAAAAAAAAAGAAAAGAATGAAAACACTAAAAACGAACCCCACCAAAATATATCTACCAATGAGAATTTGATTGGCACGTAAATAAATATGGGCATCTCCAGCTGCAGCCCCCGCTCCCCAGCTGAATGTTTAGCTCTTTATCTCCGTATTTATGAAGGATCTCTGCTGATTCACGTCTGCCCAAGTTCTGGCTCACCACTTTCAAATGGCCAGCGTTGCTTTAAAAGATAATCGGCACCTCCACAAGCTTTTCTTCCTCCTATACACCTTCCCACCAGGATAAAAGATTCCCTTGCATAATAATTGGCCAAAATGGAAATTGCACACGTTCTTTTCCCTAAGGTATGCACAGCTGAGCATCTGTGGTCTCAGCTGGGAAGTTCGATTTTATTCAGCCATTCAACCCGGGTGCTCAATAAAAAATGCAAGAGCGACAACAACCAAAAAAAAAATCAGAAATCAAAGGGCAAAGGAAGGTAATACTGCTGCCAGCTAAACAGCTCCTTTTAAGCTGGGCTCCGTCCTTTCCCTTCCAAAGGGGAACAATGTCGTTATTAAAGCCAGATGAGAGGGAGAGATGGGATCCTGGGTGTGTGGGGCTGGAGTGGTTTGCAGAGATAAGATTTAATTTCCAGAGCCAGAGGCTGGAGCTTTGTTATTGCAGGAGGGTGTGCGTGTGCTGGGTGAGGCAATAGCGAGGTGGGGGCACACTGAATCTTCCCTTGGTGATCGACCAGAGGCAGACCCAGCTGTTAAAAAAGAGATTGCTTCGGTGATTTTTTGGGGGGAGGATGAGAATTTGGTTTAAAAGCTTCTTTTCTTTATTAGGAAGAGGTGGAGCTCCTGGTGAGTAACAACCCCGGTACCCTGTTTGTCTTCCCAAGGCATTCAAAGTGCATGGAGCACCACTGTGTAGGCAGACAGATCCTTCCCAGTCTCTCCGCTGGTTATAATGGATGCTGAGACAGCTGTGCAGATCTGCTCAGTGATGCTGAACTCCATGTTTCAGCCTCAAACTGATGAAAGAAATCCCTTCTTGTTGGTGGCAACAGGGATTCCTTGGTCCTACTGGCTGGTGGAGGCTGGAGGGACATTCTGCCAGTGATGCTGGGGGTGGTTGGCCTGTTACTGCAAGATGCTATGAAAGGTCTGGAGCATAAGTCTTATGGGAGCAGCTGAGGGAACTGGGATGGGTCAGTCTGGAGAAGAGGAAGCTCAGGGGAGACCTTATGACTCTCTACAAGTCACTGAAAGGAGGTTGGAGTGAAGTGGGGGTTGGGGGAAGTGAGGGGGGCTCTACTTCCAAGCCACCAGATGGGACAAGAGGTGATGGCCTCAAGTTATGCCAGGGGAGGTTCGGGTTGGATATTAGGACATGGTGAGATTCTAATCCCACCAAATTGTGACAGCTACCAAAGCAGACATTGGTATGAGACAATGAGAACCTGCTGGACACTGGAGGGTGTAACATTCAGACACCTTCCTGCATTCATAAAATTGGGGTCAATAACACCATTACTGATGCTAACTACTGCAGCCCCATTTCCCAGAGCACCAGCTTAATAAAATAGCTCCCCAAATGTCAGCCTGAGCATAAAGGATATTAGAAACCTAATGGAGCACATTCATAGTTCTAATTGTGAGTAAAATATCAGCAAACAACTGGATACTTTGACAGGGTTGTTTAATAATTAGGCAAGGATGCAAGAGACAGGATCTGGGTTGCTGCTGAAAATGAGGCAGGGATTAAGATGAGGGAAATAGAGAGAGCCTTTTGCAAAGGCATTTTGAGACTAAATATTGCCGGGAGAGGGCTGCAAAAAATGTCACTGGATATAGATTCAATGTTCAGATTCAATGGAAGGGTGAGCTTGCTGCACTGATTGCCCAGGGAGGAGATTGACAGAGCAAGATGGTGGTGAATAAGCTAAGTTTAAATAGGAACTTCATCATGCTTGCTTTCATCTGAATTATAGAGTCATAGAATGGCTTGGGTTGGGAGGGACCTCAAGGATCATCAAGCTCCAATCTCCCTGCTGCAGGCAGGGCCACCAACCTCCACATTTCATACTAGACCAGGCTGCCCAGGGCCCATCCAATCTGTCCTTGAACACCTCCAGGGATGGACGAGGCATCCACAGCCTCTCTGGGCAGCTGTTCCAGCACCTCACCACTCTCTCTGTGAAGAACTTCCCCCTCACATCCAACCTAAATTTTCCCTGCCTCAACTTCACACCATTTCCCCTTGTCCCGCTGTTATCAACCCTTTCACAGAGTTGATTCCCCTCCTGTTCATAGGCTCCCTTTAGGTACTGAAAGGCTGCCATGAGGTCACCCCTTCTCTTCTCCAAGCTGAACAAGCCCAGCTCCCTCAGCCTGTCTTCCTAGGGGAAGTGCTGCAGCTCCCTGCTAATCTTTGTGGCTCCTCTGGACCCTCTCCAACAGCTCCCTGTCTTTATTGTATTGGGAGCCCCAGACTTGAAATTTGTGTTTTTTCACATCAAAGATCTCACTTATGCTCTTGAAGTAAAAAGCTACAAGAGGCAGAGCCATTCTATCACCTGAGCAATAAGGAAATCCCAGCAGCTTTGAGCTAGAAACATGAAAACCCATTTTTATAACCCAGCTTTGACAGTCTCTCGAATCCTCCTCATCCCTTCATTTCTGTGCTTCTCTAACTGCTGCCATCCCGCTGTGTGACTCTAACAAACTGTTGGTGAGATGTTTGCAGCTGTAGAAATATGAGAAGTTTTCCTCATCCTACCTGGAGTTGTTGCACTGGTATAGAATCACAGAATCATAGAATCATTAAAGTTGGAAAAGACCACTGAGATCCCCAAATCCAAGCATCAGCCCATTCCCATCATGCCCACTGACCACGTCCCTTGGTGCCTCATCCACCCTTTCCCTGAAAGTGAATATCTGAACATGAATATCTGTGAAAGATAGAAAGATGTCTGAGAAGATCCCATTGGATTTTAGGGTACCATTGTCCCTACTCTATCCGGTGCAGTGCCAGCTGGACTTCAGAACAGGCAACCAGGTGACACGACCTGCTCTTGCCACCATTGTGACCTTGTGCTTGTGACAACTGCTGTGGCACTTTTGACAACATCAGCGGAGCTCATCTGCTGGTATCCTTGGCCCTGTTCCAGCAGTAATAATTATGTCTCCCCACATTCCTCCCGTAGTCTCAATTAGAAACAATTTTCTTCTTTGCTTCCTGACCCGAACAGTTGCCTCGATTAGTTGTGCAATGTTGATTAAACAAGCCAGTTCCTATAGACGGTTGGAGAGGGCTTGGGAATCCATGGGGATTCGAGCACTGATGGAATGCACAATATTAATAGAAATCAATAGAATTAATGGATTAATTCCATACTAATACATAGTGCTGCAGGAGAAGTTAGGCTAATGAAAATGCATGTATTCCCTAAACTCTTTCATTTGCATCAGATGATTCATCCACTACTGCTTCTTTCAAACAATATTAATGAGATTAAAAGCACATTTGCTAAATGCACATGACCAAGAGGGGGAAGGGAGTGCAAACTTGCTCCCAGGGAGCCCTGCTGTATCCAGTTCTCTAAGCAAAGTGTCCTCTCTGTACCTGGCTTTTTGCAGGTTAGTTAACAAGCAAAGGGAAACTGAGGATCTGTACTAAAAGGGGAATTTTCTGTGCTGAAGTCCGTGCTACAACTTGCCTTGCATCAGATTTAATTTTCTTATACTAGATAGATTCACTGAAAAACAGTTATAAAGTTTTACCTCCTCTTGTACTGGCTTGTGATTGTCAGTGGGTCTGAGAGTACATTGGCGCAGTAGTTGCAGATATCTGAGGCTGCAGTAAGAAATGCATATTTCTCATACAGTTGGACATCCCTGGCTATCACTGGGCCCCATCCCTTAGCACAGACTGAGAGGAAATTTTTTCAGAATGGCGTTGCTTCTGCTGGAGAAGAGGTGCAGGTAGATATGGTTGCAGCCTTGAGCAACTGAGGGGTCATCCATCCATTGCAAAGGGCAAGACATCGTGGAGTAAACGTGAGGCAAGATCAGGAGTTGCAGTTGCTTTCCACAGAGCCTGTGATCAGATGCTGAAGTCACTGGGTGCACCAAGGGCTGGGTTCCATATGCTGTACAGCATACATAGCATTGCATGTGCTATAGAAGGCATTCACACTGTTGCATCCTTACAATCAAAAGAGCATTTTGGCCGTGTCCCTGTGTGGTCGCTCTGATAAAAGAGCCCTTTGTAGGCTGCATCCAAAGGCCACCCAGGCAGCTTGCAACTAACCAGCATCACTTCAAAAACAAGGCAATTGTTTGCTATGGGGCCGCCCAGATGTTGGCTGTGGGGCATCCTCAGCCCTGTGACCAAACCCACTGAGCAGGCATTTATTCTAACTGAGCAGAACAGGTTGCAAAACCTTTGGAGTTTGTTTTTCCTCTGTGGGAAATATTGACAAAACCAGAGGCAAGAGAGGCACTCACGCTGAATTTTTGGCAAAAGAGAAAACGTTTTTGGCTGCAAACGAGGTGATTTGGATCCTGAACTGCATCTGTAGAGCATGCTGGGGAGAGGAAATCCAGCTGTGAAACTCAGAGCAGAACTGAGCCCGATTACAGGACTCACCACGGCCACAGTTCAGTAGTTCAGAGTCCACATTCATCTTGGTTTGGGGACATTTGGGTTTTCAATTTAAAGGTAAAAACATCCTTCCCTTTGTCTGTGCATCTCCACTTACTCTGTGCAAGCCCATTTTACTTCTACATTCCTCTCCCTCAAACTGGAAAAGGAAACAGTCTAGTCTGGACAAAAAACCATACTGAAAACACAGTGTTCTACATCTCCAGTTTTCCTTAAATCTCCTTTCCACCTCCACTTCCAATTAAAAAATGCCTTGTTTTGACCCTAAGCCATCCCAGCATATGCTTAAAACTGAATGCAGTTATCAGAGCTGGTGTCAACACGCAGATGGATTAACTCTTTACTGGCAACAGCAGATTTTTCTAAATCATTTGCTGCTTGGGATGATATTTTCTCTTCAAAATAGGCCTTGCCCAAAGTAAAACATAGGAAAAAGGTTGAAGATTTGTTTAGAGAATGTGAGGAAAGCTCCCTCTTTTGTGGTCTAAATGAGATTTTTAGCCTGGGTCCCTTTCCCCAGTCATGCACATATAAAGTCAATGCAGTTATTTTCTTTAATTTACTAAAAGTGCCATTGATTTCCTGCTTGATCTATTGTTCTTCTGGACCTGAGCACCGCTGTGTTTTTCACATAATGAGCTCTATATTCAGAAGCACTTATGTGATGTGGGCACCTCCATTTCCATAGGTGTTTTATGATTGTAGGAGCATGTGAATCCCAGGCTTTGTATAAAATATTAGATCATGGGAAATCTTTCATTGCTGTTCCCATTGGTGTATCTTGACCTGTCCCACCAAAGGCTCACCACACGTTGCTCTTTACTTTGAGCCACCCTTTGTAGGAAGAAAACTTGGATGTACTGCCTAGAAGAATCTAGGCAATATTCAGGCCAGGAATGCTCATTCCTCTGATTCTGTGTTTGATGACAAATGAGTTAGTTAGCAGTGTGCAAGTGTACAAATCTACCTTCACTGTGGCTACACTGAGTGGTAACTGCTGGGATTACTCATGGATGGAATACCTTCTTGTGCATGAAGTCACATCTGTGTGTTGTAAGGACTGCAACAAGATTCAATACTTGAGAGGTCTCTACATTGTCACCTGGATATGAGCAGGGTGCTTCCAAAAAGAAGCTGCTGCTTTCTCCACTCCCAAGCCAAAATTCATGATCCCAGATGCAATCCAGTCATCATATATCATCATAGAATGGCTTGGGTTGGAAGGAACATTAAAGTTCCAACTCTCTGCTGTGGGCACTTGCCAAATTCTTTACAGAGGGAGTGGTGAGGAGCTGGAACAGCTGCCCAGAGAGGCTGTGGATGCCTCGTCCACCCCTGGAGGTGTTCAAGGCCAGGTTGGATGGGGCCCTGGGCAGCCTGGTCTAGTATGAAATGTGGAGGTTGGTGGCCCTGCATGTGGCAGGGGGGTTGGAGATTTATGATCCTTGAGGTCCCTTCCAACCCTGGCCATTCTATGATTCTGTGAACCACCAAATCAGGTTGCCCAGGATCCCATCCATTGCCTTGAGCACCTGCAGAGATGGCACCTATGGCTCTTGCTGGGACCTCATTGCCCTCTGAGTAAAGAATTTCTTCCAACACCTAATCTAAATCTCTCCTCTATTAGTTTAAAATTGTTCCCCTTGTGCTATACCACTGTGTGCCTCCATAAAAAGTCAGTCTCCCAATGACCTTAACGTGCTGACACCAGGGTAGAGCGTGGCTCGTGGTCCGTGAGCTCCATGTGACTGAGAAGAGTTGGCTCTGGTGCTGCAAAGAGCAGGATGTGACAGACACACTCACTGCATTTTCCTGCTGCTGAACATAACTCAGTCTGCTCTCGGAGCAGCCAAACATCTGCAGTGCTCAGCAGGAGGTCACTCTGCACTACTTCACCAGATACAGCCCTTTGTAAATAAGGGGCAGACGAGAACTGGCTGTCCTGATTTTCATTGTCATGCCATTTACTTCTGATTTGCAGCACAACAACGACATCACTGCCTATTGAGAGCAGGGACTTTGCAATAGTCTTGCTGGTAGGGCCAGAGCATCCAGAGGAGGAGGGTGGACGTTGGTGACCCTGCCTGCGGTGGGGGCTTGGGGGTAGGAGCTGGATTATCCTTGAGGTCCCTCCCAACTCAAGCCATTCAATGATTCTATGATACTACGATTCTAAGAAGAGGAACAGAGCTGTCCAGTCACACCAGCAAATCACTCAACCCATGAAGGATATCTTTAATCTCTTATTTGTCTTTAATATTTTTGCTACGCTACTGACTTCACTGCAGAATTCACACCAGCAAAATGAGACCAATGTCTGTTCTTTGTATACTTAGAGGCATCTGCTCTATTAGCAAAAATCCAGAGTCACCAGGCTGAGCTCTGTGGAATTACTGCAGCTTTAAAGTTGTGTAACTGCGATTAAAACCTTGTCCTTACATTAATTCATATTTCATGGGCCTGTTTTGGATGTTTCACACTGTGACTCCGCTGGGGAAATTCCAGCTACATGTTCTAGATTCACGAGCTGTTTTATTTTGTCATCTATTCAGTCTGTTGTCACTGTGGCTACTCACTCAAAGGAGAGGAGAATTATAGCATCGTTCCCCTGGGCTGGTGTAAATCAGCACAGCTTCAGGAGAGTAGTCTGAATCAGTCGCATCCTGGCTCCTTGTCTCATGGAATTGGGAATTTTTTGGCATTACAAGAAGCTGGGAATGCAGAAGCAGCAAAAATTTAGCACAAAATTCCCCCCCAATAAGGTTGCCAAAGCGATCTAAAGAGGGGCTATTTGACAGAGTTGGAGGTAGATGGAAAGGAATGGTGCCCAGTTCGGGACCTGGAGCTGATGAACAAGTAAGCTTGCAATCTGCCTAAAATCCTGAGAATTTATCTTGGACAATCTGTCTTTAAGGGCAACTCGATGATCTTAAAAATAAGTAATCTTGCAGCCAAAGCAGAATCCTGCAGCCCATCAGTGTTATCCCAGAAATGTTCTTGCAGTGGCATTCTTGAAATCTGGACATTTATAGGAAATTAAAATTCCCTTCCTAGAAGAAACCATGAAGAAAGGGCTTTAGAATCCAAGACCAGGCATTGACATTCAGGCACCTTCCATAACTTTACGATTGGAAACTGATTTTTAATTTCCTCTGGCCAGTAGGAATGGGTTATCCTGGAATGGTTTGAGTTGGAAGGGACCCTTAAGGCCATCTGGTCCAACTTCTCTGCAATGAACAGGAACATCCACAGCTCCATCAGGTGCTCACAGGCCCTGTCCAGTGTGACCTTGAATTTATGTGCAGTATTACATTTGACTTTTTGCACTGTCCTGCATCATTTGTGAAAAGGTGATGTAGTTCAATGTTTGGGTCCCAACCATTAGCTGGACTTGCAGGAGATAAAGGACACTTGAAGACAATTTTTGCTGAGCCCAGAAGAACTAAACAGGCTAGGAAGAAGTTCCTCCTTAGTCTATCCCCAGGAAAATGCCCCACAAAAGCTGCAGGAAAACTGGAATTGGCTGCTCGTGAAATGAGCGTTTCAGAAGGGATGTCTGTGATGTCTGTGGTGTGAGACAGAAGCGCCATGAAAGAAAGCAGATCCAGGTCCAAATGCAGTCAAAACCATATTGAAATGATCAAAAACCCCTCAAGGATATAAGAGCTTCAATCTTATTTCATTAAACACTTCTGAAATGGCTCCTTTAGCACTGGAGGCTCTCTGTGCCCCAGTGCACATCATGTCGATGGCACAGTCAGTCTATGTGAGCAAACCTCCTTGGTCAGGTAAATCAGCTGTGGATAGACAGAGTCCTGTGCCCAGAAGTAGACACAAAACCATTAGAGAGCATCCAAAGGAAGGCAGAGGGGCAGGCCACGACAGATCCAAGGCTGCCTGTGCTATTTAATTCCTTTCTCCTGGTGTATATCCATTCTGATATGGTCTTTCATTGCATGATTAAAGGTATTGATATCGACACAATAACAATCTGTAGCGTGGAGGTATTGAGTAACTGAAGGCGCAGATCCTCAGCACAGATACAAAAGGAAGGCAGCTGCAACGAGCTTTTCCTTCAGCTGAACACAAGGTCAGGCTTCTAGGATGGGAGGAAAAAACTCATCCCTTCTCACAGAATCAGGATATTTTGGCAGTGGGAGAAGGATTTAGAGGCCATGGTGAAGAAGAAATCCTGATGGTTTGCTCAGACTAAGATGAGTGCGGGGCTGAAGCCCTGCGTGGACACAGAAAGAGAAGCTCTGTGCTGGTGGAGATCAGATGAGCTGGATTGGATGCCACTGAAGTGGAGACAGGAACCCTCCATGTACTTGAGGGCAGGTTTTGAGCCACTGAATCAGTGGAGCAAAGAGCTGCAGAAATTATTTGTAATTCTGCAATAATTTGTAATTCCAGGGCCAGAGGTTTCAAGCAAAAAAGCTTGTTGCAGAAGGGAAGTGTGTGGTGCAGAGACTTTCTGTCAAAGGTTTTTCAACAGAAGGAAAAACCTGAAAAGCATTACTTTCTTTTTCTTCTTCTTCTTCTTTTTTTTTTTTTAAACCTCCCAAAGAAGGCAATGACAAGAAGCAGGGGAAGAATTTGGTCCAGATGCAACCAAAGGAGCCAAAAGAAATACATTTTTGCAAGAGGGGTAATTAACCATTGGAACAAACTACCCACAATAACAGATTTCTTTGTCTCTTGAGGTCTTCCAAAAGAAGGGTGGCTGCTTCTTTGGAAAAGGCACATGAGCCAAAGAGAAATTACAGGGGCCATTACCACTGCAAGCGGATGCAGTCCTCTGAGCTGTGCTATGGAGGAGGTCAGCTCAGCCTCCTGGCCTCTGAACTTGTGAATCATACAGGCCTTTGGCTTTCAGAAGGGCCCCTGTTTCACTCATGCACGCAGCACTGACGGATTTAATCAACTTCTTGCTGACAGCAACAGAACAGCACTGCTCACACGTCCTGGCTGTAATGCAGATCCTGATAGGAGAGCCACCAAGCTCCAGACCTTTCCCCTCTTCTGTTCCTTGGTGACTTTTGCTCCTAAAACTTGACACTGACCCGCTTCTAAGCAGTGCATAACAGCTCTGTTCTGCCTCGTGGTCACATCCATTATCTGCAAAACTATCAGCCTCCTACAGTCCCAGAGCCTTGCCTAATTTGCTGCCTCTCCTTGGTCTCATTTACTCTGTAGCAGTTGCTGACAACTCACTATGAGACCACACAAGCTTGCACCCACACCAACATCCTAAACTTGTCCATCATCTGCATTTCCAGCAGGATCCTCCTTTGAGATTGCACCCTGCAATTCAAAGAATCATGGAATCATTAAGAGAAGGCCTCTGGGATCACCAAGGCAAACCATCAACCTACTACCATTATTACCCACTAAACCACATCCCTCAGTGACTCACTCCCACTGTTCTAGAACACCTCCAGTGATTCCACCACTCCCTGGGCAGCTGTGCCAGTGCATCACCACTCTTTTGGAGAAGAAATTTCTCCTAATATCCAACCTGAGATGGATGGATCCAGTCTGGAGGCAGGCTCAGGCCCATTCCATTCTGGCTGTAATCTCTCTGACATGATTTCTGTGCTTTGACATGTGGATAGCAACCTTTCTTTCCCAAGGGTGCTGTGCTCACCATGTCTTTTGATGGTTCCCAACCTTCTGCACTGGGACCTTTCTGCTATTGAGTATGGCAGTAGTGTTGGAGTTCAAATATTCCTTGTGCACTGGGAACTTTGAGTTCACTCACAGCTGAAAAAACACTTTCAAGATGAAAAGCTGCTGCTGCAGCCCTTTGTCTTATTGTTTATCTCCACGCACAGCCAGGGATGCTGGCCCCTGTCTGCAGTAGGTTTTGCAATGTGGAGTATGACTCTATAAGGTGAAAAGCATCAGAGGATCTGGACTTGACTAGTGGTGTTGTCCCTGGCAGAGTCCCAAGCAGCTCTGAACTACTTTTCCCCATGTGATGAAGGGATCCTCACAGCCAGATGCTGGCACAAATGTGCATTGCCTTCAGCAGAGTGGAACAGGGTTGAGAGAGAGCTCAATGTACGGTGACGTGGGGAAAGAAGGGTTATTGAAATAACAAATGCCATTCGAGGAGAGCTATGATTAGCTGGACTCCATGCAGACTGTTAGAGGAATGCTGAACTTTATTACTTCTGGCCTTTTCTGCTGCCTCTGGTCTGTTCAAACTTCATGACGCTTACCGTCAGATCAAACATTAAATTTCTCTAAACTGGCCAAATGAAGTCAAAAGAGAGCTGGGGAGAGAGACCAACCACACTGTTACTTACCTTGATTAGGTAATAGAAAGTGTGATTTCCCTTTAAAGGTGCTGTCAATCTAAGGGTGTGAAAATCACTGATGTGCAATAGAGTTTTTAATAGTCCACATGTTCCTGTAAACCTTCATAATCA